>NC_140457.1:21580413-22937079 GCF_963576455.1 Neolamprologus multifasciatus | reverse complement strand
GGACAGGTGTCTTTTATACAGATGATGAGGTCAAACAGGTGCCATTCATACAGGTAACGAGTGGGGGACAGAAAAGCTTCTTACAGAAGACGTTACAGGTCTGTGAGAGCCAGGGATTTTCCTTGTTTGAGGTGACCAAATACTTATTTTCCACCCTGATTTACGAATAAATTCTTTACAAATCCTACCATGTGAATTCATGGATTTTTTTTTCACATTCTGTCTCTCACAGTTGAAGTGTACCTCTGGTGCAAATTACTGACCTCTGTCATCATTTTAAGTGGGGGAACTTGCACAATCGGTGGCTGACTAAATACTTTTTTGCCCCACTGTATGTGTGTTTTTGTACTTTGCTCTGTCTGTGGTTCATTTTGATTGGTTTGATTTTTGGTTCTTGTGGAGGAAGTCGCCATGGTCCAAAGTCAATGGAGTATGGTTGCTGGGAGTTTTTTTTAAAGCCTTTTGTGGGAGCGCTTCTATATCACATCACGTGGGCACCACACACACCCGGGCCAATCAGGTGTAAAGGCGGTGGAAAAGGGTCCGCAGGGGGCTAAAGTGAACTGAGCCACACCGTGTTCTGTCGGTGAAAAAGCGGCATATGCTTTCTTGTCCCTAAATAAAAGTTTATACGTATATATGTATGTATGTGTATCTGGCGAGTGAGAGTGAAAATGTGTCTCCAAAATAAATTTTGTTGTAGTTGTGCTCTGTACTTGTATAATAACAATAAATCTCTTCATTCATTCAAGGACAAAGCCCACACTTCCTTTCAACATTTTAAAAGGTCACAGCCATAATCACTGACGTTACCAAAATAAAACTGTAACAGGAGGGTTAAAATGCTAACTGTCATGTTAATAGTTAATTATATACACCCTACCTGATCAAGAAACTCTAGGATTATGGCAGTTTTTGCTTTGGTTGTCCCTCCTTTCTTTCTGATTATTTTAAGTAGCTGTGGGGAGTGCTTGTCCAGCTGGGCCATGAATCTGGTTAGCAGGGGAACTGCAGTAAACCGCAGAAACTCTGCATTAATCTGTACATGAGTAGACAGTGTACGATACATTTTTTTAAAGACCAACTTCCAACAAGAAAAAGTCAAAACATATATTTCCCATTTCCAAACTATGATAAAAGGCATTAGTACAAAAAAGTTAAAGTTATACCTCTTCCATCTGAAATAGACCTGGCCATCTTTCCAAGAGGTTCTTGATGTCAGGCTTATTATCCACAACCTCTTTCCTCCTGAATTCGAAGGTCCTGGCCATCTTCTCTTGTACAGTTTTCTCATTGTTTCTCTTCTTTAATTCGGTCAGGAGAGATATTCGCTCTAGTTCTAGGCTTTCTGGATTCTCACTGCTGGTCTGAGGATAGTAATTGGCCTCACCTCTTCTTGCCTTTTTGTTGTTCTTGGCTGGCTTGGGAACAGGATCTTCTCGTGACTTTGATTTGAGGGTATTTACTAAGAGCTCAGATGCAAGTCCATGTGACTTAAGCTGAGTGCGGTAATTGCTCATCTTAGTCTTTAGTCTGAGTTTCCATCCGTAGCTCTCATTGAAGGAGTCTGGTTGCCTCAAGCAGGGATGTTTCCTTGTCAGAGCCTCCACAACATCACTCAGGTCTGCATCACTGGGGTACGCCTTGTAGGAGAAAATCTTCTCTGCCAGTCTTTCCAGAATGTCGGACAACATTTTCGATGTAGGTGTGAGCCTGGTTTGGTCCTTTGTGTATTCCGCATTCCCTTTCTCAAGTTGACCTTCTGTTTCAAAAGAGAATTGTGGGATGTTGAACTCCTTTGGCCAGGGCTGACTGTGTCATCAGTGTGTGTTGAGATGGAGCTTGTATCTAGGTCACTTTCTACAAATTCTAAAATTAATGTTTCAGTAGCAGACGGTATGACCTTGATGGTGGTAAGATCCTTGATCATGGAGGTTGAGTTCAAGTTCACAAATGTTCCACCAAAGTCTACATCTTTATATTGCAGCCTGATACCTCCAGCAACTTTGCATGACTCTTTAACTTGTTCAATGAGCTCTTCAACTGTGTCTGGCACCCTTGATAGATCCATCCTCTCAGAGCTATTGTCACTCAACAAAATGAGGAGTCGTACGGGATTTGCCATATTTGTGGATCAAGTTGCCTCTCAGCGCTAGTGTACACAAAACTTACAACATAAAATAACACAAAGGAAAAAGACACAACACAGTATCAGCTCCCACTGCAGGTTTTTGAACATATGTTATAAGGGTACTGCAAATTTGGATTGCATGTTTAGTGTGTACAACCACACCTTATCCTATACAAAGGACATTTTCCAAAGCCAAAAGTGGTCCAGTTATGTCATGGACTTTTCTAGCCTGTATTGCACAGAAGATAAAGTGTGCTCTAAGTCCAACCTTGACTTTTTTGTGGACATGCTCTTCCATGGAGACCAGAGGAGGCAAGAGAAGACCAGGTTAGGAATAAATGTTACAAGTCACAACTGTCATTCTTACCTGTGCGTGTTGAAGGGTTGATGTAGACTGTGCACAAACTACTTATGTAGCGCAGGAATTTAATGTCAAAACACGTCCTGGATGTCTATAGAAAAGGAGCAAGGGAGGGAGGAGGCATTAGTTCCCATTTACAATCTCCTTGTGTTGGCATAAAGATGATCAGGTTAAAATTGTAAGTGCTATGTCAATGCAGACCTTAAACTTGAATATATCTCTTTAAGGTAATCAAACGCATTCCTCAAATATGTGACAAATATTCCACTTTTTAAGTCTTTAACAGTGCATGAATTATGTTTTCTCCATTTATGGGTCTTGAAACTGCCATATATATTGCTTTTGTATGAGCAACCATTAAACATACAAGAGACAAGTTCTTTTTTTTTTTAAATGTTGATTGATATGTTGAAAAAAATCATACTCTGTGGAAAGCTGATTGTGGTCACAAATGTAGCACTTGAATGAAAAGGCTTTTTGTGTGGACTCCTGAGAAAGATGGTTCCTAGCTAGATGTTTTTGTAGACCGTTCGATGTCCTGGATGAACAGGGGCAATTTTCATGGATGCATGGGTAAGGACGGTGCCTGCCATGAAACCGATGATCAAGTCGATAATGTTGTAGTAGCTCAGATTTTCCTGAAAATGACAGGCTGCAGTCCTTGCATTTCCACATCCGATAACTGAGGAAACAAAGGGAATATATTAAATTCCCAAACAGGTAATGTTTGTATTGGTTCGATATATAGAATTCCAAAAATGAATTTGTCCATCTGCTGCAATGACAATTTATTTGACCACCCCCTTCCATCAGTATGAGAATGAGAAAATAATGGAGGGCTTTTCCTTTTTGTGTTGAGAGTAATTCCCCCCCAAGATTACATCCCTAGTCAAACTCTGTTTGAAGAAATGCCTCAGAAGGGGGCGGTGCCTGATGGATCAGCATTCATGTGGGTGGCAGGCTGAGCTGTGATTGACACGTCGCACTACTTAAACAGCAATTCACCCTCAAAACAGCTTTTTTCTGCTTATAAACTGTATTAGTGAGTCTTTACCTATGCAACCTTTCAGTTACTGGGCATTTCTTTTACAATTTCATGTAAACTTGTTAAATTCTACACTTTTTGGTCTAAAAATGTCTTAGTGCTGCCCTCTTAGGGTTGAAAGGTGGCTATTGCATTTGAATTTTGTGATTGGCTGAAAGCAGTTCATGCCTACGTCAGCGGTACATGCCAGTCACCAGCATCGTCTCTAAGACACATTCGCAACCTTGGGGTCCCAACCCCAATTGGGGTCGCGAGATAATTCTTGGGGTCGCCAAATCATTTTGGAAAAATATAAATGAATGTAGCTTCCGAATGAATGACAAGTGGTTGGTCTCAAACAGGTATTTTATTACTCAAAGCCAGTTACTGGCTTTGAGTAATAAAGCCAGTAAAGATAAAGGTCACTTGTGTGTGCACACCGAAGATCCACACCTGGCTTTTAGAAGAAGTATGGGGCGAAATCAGGGATAAAAAACTCACTAGGGTTTTTTTTAGCTCTGAATAAACAGATGAACAGAAGCGCTTTTGGACCGTTGTGGAGAAATATGCATCTGGTGTGAACAGCGGAGAAGCTGACAGTGTATGATTTTCCTAAGCGCACCACTTCGAAGTGTTCCTGTGGCCAATGTAAACCATGTGTAAGAGTTAGACCAAAAAGGGTAGAATTTAACAAGTTTACACAGAAATGTCAAAAACTGCCCAAAACTGAAAGATTGCATTGTAAAAACCCATTATAACAGTTTCTAAGCAAAACAAGTTGTTAGGCTTCAGTTACTCTTTAAGTAGTTACACTCCAAAATAACAGGACACAACCAAAATGAAATGTTCCCTTTGCCCTCCATAGAAAATGTTGCTGCATTTATAACTGGACAGAGGAAATTAGTGGACAAGGATCTCTTACTAATTCACACAACAGATGTAACTAATGCAATAGCAATATTACTTACTACTACAAAAGTGATTTTTCAGAGTGCTTTTCAATTACGAAGACTAGAAAAGGGGAAATGGGGCACATCTCCCTACACAACCAGCACTGAGCACACACCTGGGTGAAGCCGAGAGAGCAATTATTGCACACAATAGTGCCAACACATCAGCAAGGTGAATGAGAGGATAATGAGGGAGGGTCTAGATTATTATGAAATGTTTAAAAAGGATGTGCAGTGTAAATGCAAAATGATACCCGTTCAGATTAAATGAAAATGTATGCGTCAGCCATGGAATGGATGGAGCGATCTGTGGTTCTGAAAGCATACAGAAAATAAAGAATAATGTTACTTCTCTATAAAACACATAACATAGAAAAACCAAGAAATACGTAACATGACATACACATCCTTATAAAAAGCTAGTACTATAATTTGATTTAGGTTTACCAAACAGTCTACAGACCAGCCATTAGCGACTAAGTTTGGCATAGGGTCAATTTTTTGCTGTTAAAATTAAAATTTCTTCAGAAAATGCACATTTTTCCGAGCCGCGCCTGAAAGTCAATTGAAGGAATTAGTCTTATGTCATTGATCTTATATGCTGGCTTGTTATTTCTGTCTCTAAATCATGCACATTAATAATTATCTTTTGCGCTCGGTGTACACACACATAACACACAGATATTTATATGAAGAGAGACAGAGACAAACGTGCGCGCACAAACACAAACTTGTGTCTAGAAACCGCGAGCTCACCAGAAAAATTCAAACGAAGCGGAGCACGGAGTTATACTATGAATGTTATGAACTATGAACTTATGCTACCTAGCTGTATCCACCACCGATGCATCGTGGTAACGCTAGCTAGTTAGTATACTGGTAAAAAACGGCTTTTTGCCTAACTTGCATTCCCGACTGTGATGGTCGGTTGCGGGTAACCAGTTCTAACGTCGCGCCGGATAGCTAGCTAGCTTGTAGCTAGCAGCTACAATCATGCAAAAATTGAGGGTGGCTGTCGACCCAGCTAAAATGGGGTTATTTTCTGCAATTTTGGCAATACAAATTATAAAAGCTTTTGTAACACACTTGGCTTTACTTACGTTTATTTTCAGATAAAATTAATCAAAGATGTGACACGATGTTTCCAGCAGCCATGCAGAATAAAAATGGGTCAATCAATCAATGATGTTATTCTGTTTTGAATGGCACTTATTAGATTGAATGAATGACTGCATGTTAGACTTTTTGCAGTGTAGCGTGACTTTGAAAAATAGACGCTGTTTATTATCTAAACTTGCATGAGTTGAAAACTGAGTCCAGTCGACACAATTTAAATTCCATGACTTACACTAATGAACAACAGACCACACTGACACTATACAAGAACATTTTAGGTTTAACATTATCTACTTTCATGTAATGAAAACGCTGAAAGGCGTTTAAAAGGAGGAGGTGCTGAGGAAGCCTCCGTTACTAACGCCGTTAACACGAGTTTTTCAGCAGCAGACTGAAGGCTGGCGCATTGGCTGCTCTCACCGTTATCGCGCGCCCCGCAGGTAAAGTTCATTAGTTAGTTGAACTGAAAAACTTTCAAATAATCCGATTTTCTGTCGCTTGGAAACTTTATTCGCGATGTCGTAGAGATTGCCATAATTGTTGTGCATTTCTGTGCAAATAAAAAGAAAAAAAAAAACTTTATTCGCTATGTCAACAACAAATCCGGAGGGTACATAGTAACTGTTGCTAAGCAGTCGCTGGGGCGGGGCCGATGGAACAGAAATTTTCCAGTGACGTCATTGGCTTGCCTTTGAACCCTGTGACGTCGCCGGCTCCAAACCCCTTAAATATGACAGTTCTGCTTACTTTGCTTTCACATGCTTTTACATGCTTTCACAGTGGAAGGTGCATTTTAGACCGTTCAAGTCAAAACATAGCAAATTATCATTTAACCCATCCCACAAAAAATATAAAAAATGGAAGACAAATACTTAAATACTGAGAACATTGAGGGAGTCACAGCAGCACAGCTTTATCCTGTGATCAAATCTTTCTTTGAAAATTTGACACCTATGCAGTGGCATACCATTAGATCAGGAGACTTGGACATTGCCACTAAGAGTCTTCTAGGAGAGCTCATTGTTGAGATAACTGAAATAGCTTTGAAACACTTTCAAATGATGACTCAGAATGCCAACACTGAAATATCAGAAGATAGTGTTTTGAGCAAAATGAGGACCATAGTTCCACAGGCTTTTGCTAAAGCTTTGGGAACGGTTCCTCAGGGCAACAAGGCAAGTACTGAAAAGTTAGAACAGCTGCTTGCTAAGGAGGTTGTGCTAAGTATTAAATCTTCACAGTCTTCAGACAGCAAAACAAGTTTTGGAGAACACAAGCGCACCATTCCTCCAAAACGGCTGAACAAAATGATCCGTTTTGCTGGGAGAATGATTCGAGGTTTAATCTCCAAGATGAATTATTACAGCACGAGCACTGATACCAGTAGCTTCAGTGATTCAGAGGAGGACACTGAACTGTTAGATAGTCCAAGTGTTTCAAAAGAATATCTGGATCAAGGATATAAAAGACCCGCGATGGGCTCCCAGGACAGCTTCTATAGTGAATTTCTGAAAACTGTGAAATTTCACATCAAAAAGGCTGCTGACAAATTTTTTCCAATTTGCAATAAAACTAGGTCTCCTCATTATAACAAGGAGCAATCACGAACAACTGAAGAGATTGAGCTAGTTGCAAAACAGCTCACACTCATAGTTGAGGCAAAGGTTCGATTTTCTCTAGAGCCTGGTGAAGTTATCACTTCCACATCATTTGTAGAGAAATGTAAGCAGTCGCTACAAAACAACGCAGGTAAGCTCAAAACATTCTTTGCGAAGCAATTTGCAAAATCAACAATTGTTCGCATTGCCAAAAACACCAGGGCTAAATTCCAGAGAAAGGAGAAAGTTGAAAGCAGTGAATCGGTGGAGGAGATTGTTAATGATGTCGACTTTCTGCTTCAGACTGTAAATGAGCTTGAACTATTTAATCAAATTTCAATGGGCAAATCTCTGGAGTTCACCAAGCCCCTCACAGAAATAATCAATAAATATGTTGTAGAGGGCATGGCAGCTGAAACTTTACCTGATTGTTTTAGAACAGCACATGTAAAGCTACAAGTGAAAGTTTTCTTGGCACTCATGAGATGGTGGTTATCCACCCAAGCTGAGAGCCATAGTGATGGTGTAATGCTAGCAATCCTTGGGACTGAAAAAACAACAGAACCACAGACACAACCACAGACATCGGAAAGAATTTCCGTTGTAACGTCCCAACCAAAATCTGAGCCGTTTGTACTAGATGATCCTGTACGTAAAGCTTACATTAAAATGGTCCTTCATAAATTATTCAGCCGCATAGCTAAAAAATTAAAGATAAAGGTCACTTGTGTGTGCACACCGAAGATCCACACCTGGCTTTTAGAAGAAGTATGGGGCGAAATCAGGGATAAAAAACTCACTATAACTCCACAAAACCTAAAAAATGTGGAAAAGTACATTCTTAGAGACTTGCGCAATTTCTTTGGGAGTGTCGAATATGTTCAGGTTGCTCTGGAGTTACAGAAATCCACAGCTGTAAAAACCATTACACGTAGCTTGACTGAACATCTGTCAAACGCAAAAAAGAAGCCAAATGGCATAGTCAGGTTTTTCACTGCGTTGGCCAAAGCCATCACCAAGCCATTTAGACGCACAACTTGAAGTGATGGTTTTTAACATCAACTTAGTATTCATCTTGAAGGAAAAACAGTCCTCTTTTTCCTTGCAGATGAATACCTAAATACATCAAACATCAAAAATGTCATTGCAAGAGAGAATTTTGATTATAACTGGATTATAATCCCCCAACCGGTCTCGGCAGATGGCCGCCCGCCTGAGCCTGGTTCTGCCGCAGGCTTCCTCCCGTTAAAAGGGTTTTTTTTCCTGCCCACTGTTGCCAAGTGCTTGCTCATAGGGGATCATCAGATTGTTGGGGTTTTCTCTCTTGCATTGTAGGGTCTTTATAATATAAAGCTGTTTCAATCAGCTTTTCTTATTGGGCCCTATTTAAATCAAATTGCTCAGCAATTTGAGAACATTTTCCAAAACAATAAAACAAATTCTAAATTTTAACTTGTATTTCTGTCTCTTTTTATTTTCTGATTGTCATTGGATTGTCTTTTAAATGAACATGAACTGTGATTTTTACATGAAAATGCATTGGTCCTTGTATATAATTAAAAATATTGTTTCTTACAAATAAATACTGTTAAATGAATAACTGCTCACTATCAGTTTTCAGGAAATTAATAATGTTGATCATTTTTCTATTAATGAAAAAATGGAAAAGTTCTGCTGATGTCAGGATCTGACGGCGCCCTGACCGGTCGACCTGCCAGTGTGTGTATATTTGTGTGCGTGTGTATGCGTGTCTCTCCTATCGCCCTGTCTTCCCCTCCGGCTCCGCTGTGTGTTAGGAGGTAACCTAGCAACAGGCTACCTCCGACCCGGAAGTGCTGTCGCCCGGAGCTGCCGCACCTGCAGTCAATCCACCAGCTGCTGCCCATCAACTACCATCTTCAGCAGGGCTACTTAATGGTGTGGCTGAGCGACAGACAGCGCTGGAGTATTGCACTAAGCCTGGTAGTGTTTTCGAGTCGCTAACGTTATTGAAGTACTGTCTGATCTTCGTACTCATTTTGCTGTCGTGTGTGTGTTCACCCAGGGATTGACGGAGGATTTACGGACACAAAGGAAGCACTTGGAGGAGAGACGGGCACTCACTACCACGCACGGGCTTACACGGAAGGAGGGACGCATTATCACCATCGTTGCACATTTGAACTATTGTCACCTTGCTGCACTGTAAATAAATGCACTGTCATTATTTCTGAGCTCCGCGCCTGAGATCACTCTTTAACAACCGTGACAGCTGACATACGAGCTGTTTATTTAAAAAAGGACAAAGCCTTATATACCATACATACTATATAAACAACATATATAAACCGATTTTCCAATATAATATTTACCTTTGAGTTGTTGGTGCTTTGTAAATGGAAATCTCCAGAGGTGAGAAGATGGAGCAGGTATAGAATAGAATAGAATTCAACTTTATTGTCATTGCACATGTCACAGGTACAGGGCAACGAAATGCAGTTTTTAGTTTGTAGTCCTGGTTCAGTCTGCTCCTGCATTGTGGTCACCGACATACAGCAATGTTAAAGCTGCTGCCTGAGTACTGAAAAACAAATAATAATGCTACAAATTATTTCTCTTAAAGGATGTAAGCTGTCCAGAGTGCTGCACATGTAACTTTGTGACCATTAATATGAATTCAGATTTGTTTTTTAACCTGAATAATTTAAACAAACTCCGTAAAAATAAAAATACAGAGTCGGTACTAAAAAAAGAATTAATTAGTGGGAAATTAAACGTACATTTTAACTTAATCTGCCTGCTCTATCTGCCATTCCCAAACAGAGATACACAAGTTTCACCGTGACTGCAGCTGCCAGTCAAAGAATCAAACTTATGGGAAACGAGACCCCTTGAATATAAATGATGAGAACTATTGATAGTTATCGAAAGAATCTTTGGAGAAATTTTTATTTTAGTCTGACCCCAGTCCCATCCGCTAACATGGAGGAGGTGGGATTTATGACCTATACTGCAGCCAGACACCAGGGGGCGATAGAGACGTTTTGGCTTCATTTTTGGGGACCTGTCGCGTCGTCCATGTTATGAGTTGTATGAAAGGTCAAGTTAGGCGTGCAATCTGATATCAGGTTGTACTTAAGCTCTCAAGGTTACTTTGTTTATAAGTTGTTGATCAGGTAATTTCTTTGTGCGTGACAGAACAGATTCATTTTTAAATAACGCCGTTAAAACGAGTTTTTCAGCAGCAGACTGAAGGCTGACGCATTGGCTGCTCTCACCGTTATCGCGGTTGCCATAATTGTTGTGCATTTCTGTGCAAATAAAAAAAAAAAAAAAAAAAAAAACTTTATTCGCGATGTCAACAACAAATCCGGAGGGTACATAGTAACTGTTGCTAAGCAGTCGCTGGGGCCGGGGCCGATGGAACAGTAATTTTCCAGTGACGTCATTGGCTTGCCTTTGAACCCTGTGACGTCGCCGGCTCCAAACCCCTTAAATATGACAGTTCTGCTTACTTTGCTTTCACATGCTTTTACATGCTTTCACAGTGGAAGGTGCATTTTAGACGCGTTCAAGTCAAAACATAGCAAATTATCATTTAACCCATCCCACAAAAAATATAAAAAATGGAAGACAAATACTTAAATACTGAGAACATTGAGGGAGTCACAGCAGCACAGCTTTATCCTGTGATCAAATCTTTCTTTGAAAATTTGACACCTATGCAGTGGCATACCATTAGATCAGGAGACTTGGACATTGCCACTAAGAGTCTTCTAGGAGAGCTCATTGTTGAGATAACTGAAATAGCTTTGAAACACTTTCAAATGATGACTCAGAATGCCAACACTGAAATATCAGAAGATAGTGTTTTGAGCAAAATGAGGACCATACTTCCACAGGCTTTTGCTAAAGCTTTGGGAACGGTTCCTCAGGGCAACAAGGCAAGTACTGAAAAGTTAGAACAGCTGCTTGCTAAGGAGGTTGTGCTAAGTATTAAATCTTCACAGTCTTCAGACAGCAAAACAAGTTTTGGAGAACACAAGCGCACCATTCCTCCAAAACGGCTGAACAAAATGATCCGTTTTGCTGGGAGAATGATTCGAGGTTTAATCTCCAAGATGAATTATTACAGCACGAGCACTGATACCAGTAGCTTCAGTGATTCAGAGGAGGACACTGAACTGTTAGATAGTCCAAGTGTTTCAAAAGAATATCTGGATCAAGGATATAAAAGACCCGCGATGGGCTCCCAGGACAGCTTCTATAGTGAATTTCTGAAAACTGTGAAATTTCACATCAAAAAGGCTGCTGACAAATTTATTCCAATTTTGCATAAAACTAGGTCTCCTCATTATAACAAGGAGCAATCACGAACAACTGAAGAGATTGAGCTACTTGCAAAAGAGCTCACGCACTTAGTTGAGGCAAAGGTTCAATGTTCTGTAGAGCCTGGTGAAGTTATCACTTCCACATCATTTGTAGAGAAATGTAAGCAGTCGCTACAAAACAACGCAGGTAAGCTCAAAACATTCTTTGCGAAGCAATTTGCAAAATCAACAATTGTTCGCATTGCCAAAAAGACCAGGGCTAAATTCCAGAGAAAGGAGAAAGTTGAAAGCAGTGAATCGGTGGAGGAGATTGTTAATGATGTCGACTTACTGCTTCAGACTGTAAATGAGCTTGAACTATTTAATCAAATTTCAATGGGCAAATCTCTGGAGTTCACCCAGGCACTCACAGACATGCTCAATAAATATGCTGTAGGGGGCATGGCAGCTGAAACTTTACCTGATTGTTTCAGAACAGCACATGTAAAACTACAAGTGAAAGTTTTCTTGGCACTCATGAGATGGTGGTTATCCACCCAAGCTGAGAGCCATAGTGATGGTGTAATGCTAGCAATCCTTGGGACTGAAACAACAGCAGAACCACAGACATCGGAAAGAATTTCCGTTGTAACGTCCCAACCAAAATCTGAGCCGTTTGTACTAGATGATCCTGTACGTAAAGCTTACATTAAAATGGTCCTTCATAAATTGTTCGGCCGCATAGCTAAAAAATTAAAGATAAAGGTCACTTGTGTGTGCACACCGAAGATCCACACCTGGCTTTTAGAAGAAGTATGGGGCGAAATCAGGGATAAAAAACTCACTATAACTCCACAAAACCTAAAAAATGTGGAAAAGTACATTCTTAGAGACTTGCGCAATTTCTTTGGGAGTGTCGAATATGTTCAGGTTGCTCTGGAGTTACAGAAATCCACAGCTGTAAAAACCATTACACGTAGCTTGACTGAACATCTGTCAGACGCAAAAAAGAAGCCAAATGGCATAGTCAGGTTTTTCACTGCGTTGGCCAAAGCCATCACCAAGCCATTTAGACGCACAACTTGAAGTGATGGTTTTTAACATCAACTTAGTATTCATCTTGAAGGAAAAACAGTCATCTTTTTCCTTGCAGATGAATACCTAAATACATCAAACATCAAAAATGTCGTCGCAATAGAGAAATTTGATTATAACTGGATTATAATCCCCCAACCGGTCTCGGCAGATGGCCGCCCGCCTGAGCCTGGTTCTGCCGCAGGCTTCCTCCCGTTAAAAGGGGGGTTTTTCCTGCCCACTGTTGCCAAGTGCTTGCTCATAGGGGATCATCAGATTGTTGGGGTTTTCTCTCTTGCATTGTAGGGTCTTTATAATATAAAGCTGTTTCAATCAGCTTTTCTTATTGGGCCCTATTTAAATCAAATTGCTCAGCAATTTGAGAACATTTTCCAAAACAATAAAACAAATTCTAAATTTTAACTTGTATTTCTGTCTCTTTTTATTTTCTGATTGTCTTTTAAATGAACATGAACTGTGATTTTTACATGAAAATGCATTGGTCCTTGTATATAATAAAAATATTGTTTCTTACAAATAAATACTGTTAAATGAATAACTGCTCACTATCAGTTTTCAGGAAATTAATAATGTTGAGCATTTTTCTATTAATGGAAAAATGTAAAAGTTCTGCTGACATACGAGCTGTTTATTTAAAAAAGGACAAAGCCTTATATACCATACATACTATATAAACAACATATATAAACCGATTTTCCAATATAATATTTACCTTTGAGTTGTTGGTGCTTTGTAACATGAGAAGATGGAGCAGGTATAGAATAGAATAGAATAGAATAGAATAGAATAGAATAGAATAGAATTCAACTTTATTGTCATTGCACATGTCACAGGTACAGGGCAACGAAATGTAGTTATTAGTTTGTAGTCCTGGTTCAGTCTGCTCCTGCATTGTGGTCACCGACATACAGCAATGTTAAAGCTGCTGCCTGAGTACTGAAAAACAAATAATAATGCTACAAATTATTTCTCTTAAAAGATGTAAGCTGTCCAGAGTGCTGCACATGTAACTTTGTGACCATTAATATGAATTCAGATTTGTTTTTTTAACCTGAATAATTTAAACAAACTCCGTAAAAGTAAAAATAAAAATACAGTCGGTACTAAAAAAAGAATTAATTAGTGGGAAAATTAAACGTACATTTTAACTTAATCTGCCTGCTCTATCTGCCATTCCCAAACAGAGATACACAAGTTTCACCGTGACTGCAGCTGCCAGTCAAAGAATCAAACTTATGGGAAACGAGACCCCTTGAGTATAAATGATGAGAACTATTGATAGTTATCGAAAGAATCTTTGGAGAAATTTTTATTTTAGTCTGACCCCAGTCCCATCCGCTAACATGGAGGAGGTGGGATTTATGACCTATACTGCAGCCAGACACCAGGGGGCGATAGAGACGTTTTAGCTTCATTTTTGGTGAGCTGTCGCGTCGTCCATGTTATGAGTTGTATGAAAGGTCAAGTTAGGCGTGCAATCTGATATCAGGTTGTACTTAAGCTCTCAAGGTTACTTTGTTTATAAGTTGTTGATCAGGTAATTTCTTTGTGCGTGACAGAACAGATTCATTTTTAAATAACGCCGTTAAAACGAGTTTTTCAGCAGCAGACTGAAGGCTGACGCATTGGCTGCTCTCACCGTTATCGCGGTTGCCATAATTGTTGTGCATTTCTGTGCAAAAAAAAAAAAAGAAACTTTATTCGCGATGTCAACAACAAATCCGGAGGGTACATAGTAACTGTTGCTAAGCAGTCGCCGGGGGCGGGGCCGATGGAACAGTAATTTTCCAGTGACGTCATTGGCTTGCCTTTGAACCCTGTGACGTCGCCGGCTCCAAACCCCTTAAATATGACAGTTCTGCTTACTTTGCTTTCACATGCTTTTACATGCTTTCACAGTGGAAGGTGCATTTTAGACGCGTTCAAGTCAAAACATAGCAAATTATCATTTAACCCATCCCACAAAAAATATAAAAAATGGAAGACAAATACTTAAATACTGAGAACATTGAGGGAGTCACAGCAGCACAGCTTTATCCTGTGATCAAATCTTTCTTTGAAAATTTGACACCTGTGCAGTGGCATACCATTAGATCAGGAGACTTGGACATTGCCACTAAGAGTCTTCTAGGAGAGCTCATTGTTGAGATAACTGAAATAGCTTTGAAACACTTTCAAATGATGACTCAGAATGCCAAAACTGAAATATCAGAAGATAGTGTTTTGAGCAAAATGAGGACCATAGTTCCACAGGCTTTTGCTAAAGCTTTGGGAATGGTTCTTCAGGGCAACAAGGCAAGTACTGAAAAGTTAGAACAGCTGCTTGCTAAGGAGGTTGTGCTAAGTATTAAATCTTCACAGTCTTCAGACAGCAAAACAAGTTTTGGAGAACACAAGCGCACCATTCCTCCAAAACGGCTGAACAAAATGATCCGTTTTGCTGGGAAAATGATTCGAGGTTTAATCTCCAAGATGAATTATTACAGCACGAGCACTGATACCAGTAGCTTCAGTGATTCAGAGGAGGACACTGAACTGTTAGATAGTCCAAGTGTTTCAAAAGAATATCTGGATCAAGGATATAAAAGACCCGCGATGGGCTCCCAGGACAGCTTCTATAGTGAATTTCTGAAAACTGTGAAATTTCACATCAAAAAGGCTGCTGACAAATTTATTCCAATTTTGCATAAAACTAGGTCTCCTCATTATAACAAGGAGCAATCACGAACAACTGAAGAGATTGAGCTACTTGCAAAAGAGCTCACGCACTTAGTTGAGGCAAAGGTTCAATGTTCTGTAGAGCCTGGTGAAGTTATCACTTCCACATCATTTGTAGAGAAATGTAAGCAGTCGCTACAAAACAACGCAGGTAAGCTCAAAACATTCTTTGCGAAGCAATTTGCAAAATCAACAATTGTTCGCATTGCCAAAAAGACCAGGGCTAAATTCCAGAGAAAGGAGAAAGTTGAAAGCAGTGAATCGGTGGAGGAGATTGTTAATGATGTCGACTTACTGCTTCAGACTGTAAATGAGCTTGAACTATTTAATCAAATTTCAATGGGCAAATCTCTGGAGTTCACCCAGGCACTCACAGACATGCTCAATAAATATGCTGTAGGGGGCATGGCAGCTGAAACTTTACCTGATTGTTTCAGAACAGCACATGTAAAACTACAAGTGAAAGTTTTCTTGGCACTCATGAGATGGTGGTTATCCACCCAAGCTGAGAGCCATAGTGATGGTGTAATGCTAGCAATCCTTGGGACTGAAACAACAGCAGAACCACAGACATCGGAAAGAATTTCCGTTTGTAACGTCCCAACCAAAATCTGAGCCGTTTGTACTAGATGATCCTGTACGTAAAGCTTACATTAAAATGGTCCTTCATAAATTGTTCGGCCGCATAGCTAAAAAATTAAAGATAAAGGTCACTTGTGTGTGCACACCGAAGATCCACACCTGGCTTTTAGAAGAAGTATGGGGCGAAATCAGGGATAAAAAACTCACTATAACTCCACAAAACCTAAAAAATGTGGAAAAGTACATTCTTAGAGATTTGCGCAATTTCTTTGGGAGTGTCGAATATGTTCAGGTTGCTCTGGAGTTACAGAAATCCACAGCTGTAAAAACCATTACACGTAGCTTGACTGAACATCTGTCAGACGCAAAAAAGAAGCCAAATGGCATAGTCAGGTTTTCACTGCGTTGGCCAAAGCCATCACCAAGCCATTTAGACGCACAACTTGAAGTGATGGTTTTTAACATCAACTTAGTATTCATCTTGAAGGAAAAACAGTCATCTTTTTCCTTGCAGATGAATACCTAAATACATCAAACATCAAAAATGTCGTCGCAAGAGAGAAATTTGATTATAACTGGATTATAATCCCCCAACCGGTCTCGGCAGATGGCCGCCCGCCTGAGCCTGGTTCTGCCGCAGGTTTCCTCCCATTAAAAGGGGGGTTTTTCCTGCCCACTGTTGCCAAGTGCTTGCTCATAGGGGATCATCAGATTGTTGGGGTTTTCTCTCTTGCATTGTAGGGTCTTTATAATATAAAGCTGTTTCAATCAGCTTTTCTTATTGGGCCCTATTTAAATCAAATTGCTCAGCAATTTGAGAACATTTTCCAAAACAATAAAACAAATTCTAAATTTTAACTTGTATTTCTGTCTCTTTTTATTTTCTGATTGTCATTGGATTGTCTTTTAAATGAACATGAACTGTGATTTTTACATGAAAATGCATTGGTCTTTGTATATAATAAAAATTATTGTTTCTTACAAATAAATACTGTTAAATGAATAACTGCTCACTATCAGTTTTCAGGAAATTAATAATGTTGAGCATTTTTCTATTAATGGAAAAATGGAAAAGTTCTGCTGACATACTAGCTGTTTATTTAAAAAAGGACAAAGCCTTATATACCATACATACTATATAAACAACATATATAAACCGATTTTCCAATATAATATTTACCTTTGAGTTGTTGGTGCTTTGTAAATGGAAATCTCCAGAGATGAGAAGATGGAGCAGGTTTGTAGTCCTGGTTCAGTCTGCTCCTGCATTGTGGTCACCGACATACAGCAATGTTAAAGCTGCTGCCTGAGTACTGAAAAACAAATAATAATGCTACAAATTATTTCTCTTAAAGGATGTAAGCTGTCCAGAGTGCTGCACATGTAACTTTGTGACCATTAACATGAATTCAGATTCGTTTTTTAACCTAAATATTTGAAACAAACTCCGTAAAAAAAAAAATATATATATATATACAGAATCATCAGTGGGAAAATTAAACATAAATTTTATTCATTTTTTCACCGTGATTGCATCTGATATGATGACGTTGCACCCCAATTTAAAAGCATTATATTTTCCCAAACTTATGGGAAAGGAGACCCCTTGAATATAAATTTGTATTTTATCCACTAACATGGAAGGGGCGGGGTTTATAACTGCAGATATATGTTGTTTGAGTGGAAAGCTGTCCGCGGCGCTGTCTTTGGTGGAACTGTCTGTCTCCGTGTCTTGTGGGCCGGGTCATGACACTTCAGGGGTGGGTCTCCTTCAAGAAACACGCAGCTGGATTTGTGTGTCTAGCATCCCGGAGGTTGGCGGTTCCCAATAACTATAAGCACGTGTGTCTTTTCAGTCAGTCTGCAGCTAACATGGCAGAGGAGGCGAAGAAGCTAGCTGCTTACGCCGCCGTGGATAACCACATTCAGGTACAGCAGGTTCTGTTACCGTTCACTCAATGCTAGTTTGTCGCTTACTATTAACAGGATTTGAAACAGCAGTATGTAGTCTTATCTGCGTGTTTAGATAACAGCGTGCTAGCAAAGTTGGCTAAATATACAGCTAGAAGACCAGCTTAGCGATTTGTTACCGTTATCTAACTTGCACGGTTTGGAAGCGAATTAGCTGTGATAGCTAGCTAACTTTGCTTAGCATTAAGCAGTGCTAAGCGGTCGCTGTATTTGACAGAGCCGTACACTGCTGATTTAACACGGCATAAGTCTGAGAACTGTAAAGGTGACTGCCCCATGCGTACTTTTCTAAATAAACTAACCAGTAACCACATTATGACCGCTCACCAAATGTCACATTAAAGTCTCTCCGGTATCCATTTGGGCCGATGATGATGAGGAGCGTCCATAATAACATTTTACTGTTGTGCAATTACGATTTGTATGTACACTCCTGCACCTCCCCTCGCCTCTGTGTTCAGGGTTTAGAAAATCAATCTCATGAAGCAAAACGCTGCTGAGCAATATAGAGCAAACAAGTCTGCTTAAGAAGTGAGCTGTCTGCACGTTGGGTTGAATAAAAGACTTGAACAGAAGAGCCCAAACCAGCAGGTCTGAAGCACGTGCACGTGTCCAGACTCTTCTAGTGGGAGAGGCTTAGATGAGACAGGAGAGAGCTTTCAACCTGCTGAAACCTAAAATCTTGGTATCTTGTGTTTTAGTCATTTTTAGTATGCCAATACATGAATTAAACACTCAGCATTCCTAACAAAGTAGGTTCATGATATGATCATTGTTATTATGACTGCAGTAAATTAAACTCTTATGCATCTTTTGGTGTTGTTTGTTTTTTCTCCACACATCCTTGGGATATTTAGCCTCACTGCATTTGTTTGACTTTATTTGTGTTTTTGTAGAATAATCAGGTTGTTGGTGTGGGCAGCGGGTCAACTATCGTCTACGCTGTGGATAGATTAGGTGAGGGGAAACCTAACCTTTGACTGTACGTCACAAGATAATACACCAACTTTGAGCTCTACAGGTGGATTTGAAGTTCTGCTCCAGTTGTGACACAGAGCACAGTTTTTTCTGTCTTAACAACACAAGCAAATTCCTAAATGCAGCACCATTTGGGTCTTTATTAGAATTCATAAAATAGAAGCACTAATGGCCCTTGTGTTTTATCCCTCTCTCTTCTAGCTGAGAGAGTGCGTCAGGAGAAACTCAATATTGTTTGTGTTCCCACCTCCTTCCAGGTTGGTTTGCATATTTCACAACAGTGTGGAGCAATATGGCTTTGAAACATCATTTCCCCTTACTTAAAACTGTGTGTTTTTTCTTTCCTCTGTGCTTTTCTTTTGTTTTTTTTGTCCCACAGGCTCGTCAGCTGATTCTACAGCATGGCCTCACTCTGTCAGATCTGGACAGGCACCCCGAGGTATGATGAGCTCATCGGAAATCAATCTGAAACCCCTGGTTTTCTGTCTATCTCTACTTACTATCAATAAAAAAAAAAAAGGGGGGCAAAACCCAACCAAATAAATAAGACATGATTGGGAGAGCTGACTATAGCATTTTCTACATTTAGGGAATGGTTCAGGAGTTTCTTTTGTGTATATACCGGTATCTGTGCTTAGTGGTCTGCTTGCATAAAAAATCGCCGCCTTTACTTTTGCAGCTGGACGTGGCAATTGACGGAGCAGATGAAGTGGACAAAGACCTCACGCTGATAAAAGGTGGAGGGTGAGTACAGTATAGATGTCTGATTGCAAGCAGCATCTGTCCGGTTTTCTCTCATTCATCCTCTTCTTCTTCTTCACCAGTGGCTGCCTGACTCAGGAGAAGATTGTAGCCGGCTGTGCTAAACATTTTGTTGTAATTGCCGATTACAGGTATGTATCAGTGAACCTAAATGTCAGATGTTAGAGAAAGTGTGGTCATTCAGAGGTGTAGTGTTACGTATTGAAGTAGCAGAACACAGATTTCCATGTGTGCACTGGAGTTGTTGCTTGTTTCTAAGCACATGTAAAGACTGTAATAGCTTTATATATTAGACAACTATAACCAGGAAAAACTTTAGTGATTTATATATTTGCTTATGAGATGAACCAGAGTTCTCTACACATAACAGGCAACTTGGCAAAGAATCTATTTTAAATGGTATCTTTAGACACTTTATTTCTGTTTCTTTAGCTGAATCGCTGATGATGTTTGTACCATCCAAGTGATAACCATTGAGCTTTTAAACATGGCCTATCTTGCCTAAGAGTTAAGGCTGTTTTGAATGTTGTATGTTTCCATTTTCCTAGCAAAATATAAGGAAATGAAAGCAGGTAGCTCAGCAGCAATGTTCCCTCTAAGCTGCACGTGTGTGCAATTGCGCACTGCTGGCATGCTCTCCGTGCACAGAAAATCTGTGTTGCACACAGAAAAAAAAATCTAACCTGAATTGAAATTAAAATTAATACTTTAACAATCCTGTTTTGCAGTGTTAGTTAGTAAGTGACTGGCTGCTCCCGTATGGGATTAGAAGATGCCACCTTATCCCATAGTCCAGCCAATGATGCGATTCACATTCGTATATACGCAGCTAATCAGCGTCGTTGACAGGCTGTGACAGCGTCCTTATGTGCCGACACCAGTGTTTTAGCTAGCAAAGCGGTGTGGCTGATGTGGAGTGAAGCCACGTGTACAACCATTGGAGATGTGAGCAGGACAGACGGAAGAAGTGTGGACTTTATACCAGTTTTTAAATTGTGTTGATAGGCCACGTAAAACCAGAGTTATGATAAAAATATCTGCAATGTTTGTTTGTTTTTTTTTCATGAATACTATCGTTGTTTATATTTACTGCGGGAGGAAACGGTAAAAACGGCGTTTTATAAGGAAAACGCTCAAAAGCGCTCTCCGCCTGTGAGCAAAGATGAAACCAAAAAAACCCCACCTTTTCCTATTGGTGGAAAAATGTATCATGTCGACCAATCAAAAAATGATATGGCAACATGGCATTTAGTTGTTTAGGAAGGAGGAAGTTTTAGGAGTGATGGCGTGTTTTGAGATGTGAGAGATTTGCGACATTTAGCGCAAATCTTGTGTAGTTAGTGTGTAGTGTAGTCAATAGTTTTGTTGTGTGTGTCAGGACAATGAGGCGACTGCTGAATGTTACAGGTGTTACAGCAGTGATACATCTCCTGTTGTCAGGCCTGCAGGTATCAGGCTGTTGTTCTCCTTTATCTCATAGTGGACAGAAATTATTTTTTGGAGTGGCACAAATAATTTGTGTGGCATCAAATTTGACACAGAACAGCTGATTGTTCTGTAAATAGTTTGAAATGTTTATTTTAAAAAACACTTTTTTAGGTAAACAGCTGCAAAAAACTTTGTTGTTTGCATAACTCAGTTACTTTTTTTGAAGGAGTAACTATATAATTAATTGCCCAACATTGGTCATTATTTACTGTATTTTGCAGAGAGAGAGTTACAGGACTCTCTCCCAGACCACAGACTCATAATACAAGTCAGTTTTATATATATAAAAAAAGAAAGTTGTTTTCAAAATTGGAGTTCAAGTTTTTTTTACTTCCAATAGTGTTAACATACTACACAGGTCATGAACAAGATTTCTTTTACATTTTATTGTAAGTGGGCTAAAGCAGTTAATAAAAGTAGTCTAACATAAATGTAAATGCTGTAATTTGATTATTTTAATAAACCATGAAACTTGGATGGATTCGATGCTGTTGTGACCACAGTGCACACATCTGCTGTTGCTCACAGTGGTCAGGGAGTTTGTGCGTTCGCTCAGACACGTGAAAAATTAGAGGAAACATTGCTCAGCAGTGTACTTTTATTTATTTATTTTTTTTACCAGGGTTGACTAAATTACTCTGTTACAACAGAAAAAACGAACTGCACTGGACTTAACCTGTGCATGATTCCAAACATCCACCATATAAACCTGACCTGACCTTTAGGATGTACAGGACATGAAAAATTATTAATATGAAGATCTTGACTATCTGGGTATAATTAAAGGTGCACACTTGGGCTTTTTAGGGTGATGGGGTCTGGCCACCCTGCTAGGCAGGTGAGTGGTGTGGAAACCCACGTTTGCAAATTTAACTTGAATGAGGAGATGTAAGATTTTTTTCAAATTCTTACCCAACATGCATCTATTAAAAATCTTGGGACAAGTTTAAATCCTGGTGACTTTGGCCTCAGGAACCATGTAATCCTACTGTTTATTAAAATATTGTAGAATTCAGAGATCTGTTGAGGTGTTAATCGTTATGTTTTGGCAGACGGTTCAATATGATAGGAAAGTGTGTTTGTAGCGTTACCGTGTGCGAGTGCTTGTAATTCCAAGACGGCACCAGTTTTATCACAGCTTTGAACCAGTGATGGAAATGTATCCTTTCATTCTAAGTAAACTGACACTCGCTGCTGCCACATCAGCTATCACAGCCACATCGGGTACCAAATAAGACACTTTAAGTATTAAATATTTGTATTAATTTTCTTTTATTAAAATAAAAACGGGTTTTAGACTGATCTGTATCTATGTGAGGATCATTCGTCCAGATTTCGTTCCCTTTCTCCACAACTCTAGGAAGGACTCCAAAGCTCTGGGCCAACAGTGGAAGAAAGGAGTTCCCGTTGAGGTTATCCCCATGGCGCATGTTCCCGTCTCCAGAACAATAGCCAAGCGTTTTGGAGGCGAGGCTAACTTAAGAATGGCTGTCAGCAAAGCAGTAAGTGGACTGACTCTAACATCTGTGACATCTCAGCTGCACCTCTTTGTTTCATTGCTCACAGCTTTGCTTTGGTTTTCCTCCTGGATTTTCATTCAGTGGTTCTCAAACTTACCATTGAACTTTTAGCATTAATCAACAGTTAAAAAGAATTTAAGTTTAAATTTAGCCATAGGCTGTGCATAAAAGAGACATTTCAGTGGCAGCATATTGGTTAATAACCTTTGTTTGCTTCTGGGGACTTGTGCCTGTTGTTTGTCCCGACCAGACTTCCATAGGTGCTACACCGCAGTCACTGATCCCCATTTTCTACTTTTATTAGCAACATTTTAACCCTTCCCATAAAACAGAATCAAAAATGCTGCCGTGTATATCAGCCTGATGTTGCCTGTGTAGCTGGCCTCGGTGTAAAAGGTGATTTTACCCTCTGATCATCTCATTTCACTTATCCTACCTACTAGTATTTTTATCTTTAAGTGTGTCCAAATTGAAGGATGTGATGATGGATGGTGATACCGCCTCATTAGTGACAGTGAAGCATTACACTGGGCTTCACATGAAGGAGTTGAACCCACAAACAATAACTGGGACTTTACATTTTCTATATGTCATTTACTGAACTTGGTGAAGCGAGGAGCACATGGTTAAACGGTTTTTGAGTAACTTTGAGGAAGACCTAGTGAAGACTGTTCACATGCTGCTGTGGACCAGCTCATTGGCTGCAGTGCCTGTAGTGTCAATCCAGTGCAATTAACTAACTGCAGGGCCTTGTGAGTCAGCTTCATTAGAGGCTTGTAACAACTGTGTGAAACTGAGGAAAGTTTACACTGAAAGCGGAGGGCAAAGCCGCCTACACAGGCGCCGTAACTGCCTCATTAACACTCTGCAGACTAAAATGATTTGCCTCCTACTCGGTTCTTTCAAATGAACAACATCCAGCGAGAGACGGGAGCCTCTGTTTATTATTCCAGCTCTTAATGTTTTCATTGCTCTTTTTTTCTCTCTCTTTTTTTTTCTTCCTTTTTTATGCTGTTGAGCCTGGAAACTGTTTTGAGTGCTAATGAGTGGGACAGTTTGTTTACTCACAGATCCTTGACAATCAGACATGCTGTTATTTAATTAAAACTTCCTTTATAATCGCGCACGATCACTTAGTAATTACATGTGGCAGACCACACTCAAGCGTTTTGTAAACTGCTAAGGAGAACAATTATATTTCCAGCACCCGAGATAACAAGCTTTGCGTGTGTTCCCGTACTTTGCTGGAGCGACTGGGTTATGTATTTGTGGCTTTCAGGGTCCCGTGGTCACTGATAATAGCAACTTCATCCTGGACTGGAAGTTTGAGCATGCTCAGAACTGGAAGGAAGTGAACACTGCAATCAAGATGATCCCGGGTGAGGAGCTTGGGGCGTGTCTCATTCTTGCTGTAAGTATATTGGTCCATCCATCAGTGTTCAGAGTGCTCAGCCTGTCTCTGTGTGCTTACAGGTGTGGTAGATACCGGGCTCTTCGTAGGGATGGCTGAAAGGGCCTACTTTGGCATGGAGGACGGAAGCGTGCAGGTTCGAGATCCTGCGGTCAACTGAGTTTTCCACAATCGACACCATCTCTCTCTGCTCATCTTTCCGAATGACCTCACCACTCCCACAAGTGCCATAGTCTTGATTTCCTCCAGGTGCCGTACTGTTTGGGTTGAGCTGCACCTCCTGCAAAGCAAGCAGTTTTCACACATCTCACTAGGATCTAAATCTGAGGATCACTTGGTTTTCTCATCCTGATGGTGGTGCTTCAGAGTTTTAAAGTGCCTGATGAGTAAAATCAAGTGTGTCGCATCTTCTTTCTTAGCCTGTAATGTTCCCCAGTTTGGCTTCCCGGTCACACTGGGAATTTTGGCTCTTCTGCAGTTAGCGGGTTTGACCGAGTCTCTGCAGAGTTGTGGTTCTCAAATATTAAGGTGAACCACTACAGTGCTGCACAGCCAGATTAAGGAGTGCCTTGAGATTTAAAAAAAAAAGACCTTTTTAAAGGCACATTTAAGAAATAAATAAATAAATAAATATCATAATTATATGTCAAAACATCTGCTAGGCTGACAAAACCAAAAAAACCCTGTAAGCAGTCAGCACTAGTCTCCCTGCTTTTGGGGGGATGGCAAGAACTACTAATGAATATCCCAATTTAAGCAGCAAGAGGCATAAAATGATCTAGTGCAGCTATGAAGCCTCTGGTAACGTGTTACAAAGATGCACAATATAAAGGTGGAGTGTAATGCAAGTTTCCTTGTTGAAGAAGCCTAACATGACAAAACAACACAAGCTTACCCTGTACCTTTCAGTGACACTATATCGGTGTATTGTATCACTGTAAATACATCAATATTGTGACACTGTGTTGATGTATTTCCATGACTGCAGGTTACAGATTACAGACTAGAGGCCACCCTTGTTGAGGTTTATAACGGGTATAAAATCTCTGCATTTCAAGTCCACTGTGTCACACTACTGTAAAGTTGCTTTAGCAGAGCTGCAGGTGTAAGTGTTCATTTCACTGGTTGGTATGAAGCAGCTATCTGATTTCCTGTCCTGAATGAAGACAGATTGGGGAAATATGTGTGGTTTCCTCTGAGGTTTCACAACTGTTCCTGTAAAGTTGGACTAATCATTGAAGGTTAAAGTCCTCAGCCTCACTGTTTGTCCAGGATCAAACCAAAACTAATGCACGTACACATCTCCTTCCTCTGACTCTGTTCATTTTGTGCCTGTATGTCACCTGCATGACCGTTACTTATTCTTTACACGAGTCATCTGGACACTGAATGCCTCCCACTAACATAACTTGAAGTAGGTAATGATGGTAGACAGCCATGCTATTTAACTTTGGCGTGCTGTAGATTATGTAAGTTTCACTAGAACCATGAGTACATTTTATGTGTCTTGTAATACCAAAGTAATAGAATGTTCTTTATGATTCAAGTAGCAAGAGTTAATACATTTTCATAGTTGAATGCCTTTAAAATATATTGGTTTAAGACAAAAGCGTTGTCAGTGTTGGTGAAACTGTACATCTTCGTAGTTCAGTTTATAGCATGGAGTCTGTCCCTTGAAGATCCCTTATGTTATTTTGTGGCCAAGTTACTGTCTCTGCCTGCATCAGCCATCACATGTTGTTCTTATGGTTTTCAAATTCAGCCGTTCCTTCGACTTTACTATGCCTTACACTGTGGTTTTATTTTTGTGAATGTCTGTTTGTTTTAATGTGAAACTCTGAGAGACTCTGGAAATGGGCAGAACTGCAAAATTCAAGATCAAGTCATGCAAATGCAGTCAATTGGCAAATATGTTTAAAAGCCACTGTGAAGTGCACACTCGGATTCTGTTCTAATGTTATTCCAGTCTCATAAATCAAATTCAAGTGGCCTGGAGATGAAAGGTTAAGCGATCTGGGAATGTGTTTGGAATATTTTTGCACCAGCATGGTATTTTTTTTCCATTCTTTTCTTTACCAGTTGACTGTGATTATTATTTTTGCTGCAAAGGTTCTAATTTCTTTGTCAACCAATACAGGACCAAAATTATAACTCAATGTCTTGTTTTATTTTTTTGTGATTTAGTGTGAGCATACTTGTTGACAGATGATATTAGATGATATCCGTACCAATAAGTGTGATTTCTGAACATTACTTGACTTTGACCTTGTCAGTCACTGTACAACAGGTATACAAGGAACACAATTTCATTACAGTTGGTTAAACATGATGAAATATAAAAAAACATGTTAAAATATGTTAAACGTGTATAGCAGCAGAAACCCTATAACATGCAAGGGTTGGGACAACAGAGCATGAAAGAGGGATGAGGATGCAGTGATGATGTCTGGCACAGACATCATCACTGCATCCTCATCCCTCTTTCATCAAAACAAGCAGCACTTGGGTGCAGTGTCTTAAATGGAGGGAAGACGAGCCTCAGTGATTTTCTTCCACCATCCTTGCCTCTCTTCACTCTTCTAATCAGATGTACTGCAGCATCCACTCCACACCTAGATGCAGCTGGTCAAAATGCCCTCTATGGTACTGCTCTAGAATGTAGTGAGGATGGGTGGGACTAGGGGGGCTCTCCTCATCCTGCGCGGGAAGTGCAGCCTAATGTTGTGCCCTCTTGACCAGTGACACCATGTTCACAGAGTAGGTGATATCATCCCTGATGTGGTGCTGCTGGCCGCCTCCTCATCAGCCGTGTTGATGAAACAAAGCGTCGCTGGGTTTGTTCTTCCTGAAGTCCGACGTTCAGGATCAGGTTGTTGACTCCACACCAACTGTTACACCTCCTCTCTGTAAGCCAGGTGGCCCACCGCTGTTGCATTGCCCGCAAACTTCATAGTGTGGTTGGTGGTCATGTGTCAGTCAGTGCGAACAGCGAAGTGCTCAGAGTGGTGTTCTCCAGGTGTGCAGGCTTCAGTAAAGAGCAGAGGAGATGGTGTCCTCGGTGGAGCAGTTTAGCCAGTAGGCACACTGGAATGAATATAACAACGAGCTGTGCTCGAGTTTGTGCAGAGTGCAGGAAAGTGCCACCCTCCTTTTTGGCCACAGGGAGGCGCTAGATATTCAACCTGCTTGGTGTGCTTAAGGTAGTTTAATGCCAGCACAACAAAATGTTCTATATACAGATTATGAGCCAATACCCTTATGTACAATAAATAACTAAATTCGCCTTTTGTATATTGAGCAACTATAAATGCTTTGACATGTTTATAATAACTTGTGTAATATATATTTATAACTCACAAAATGTTCTGTAATATCATGGAGAGCTTTAAGCTTTTCTCCTGTGACTTGAGTTCTAGACATTATGTCATTGTTATCTCTGTTTAAATGAAACTGAGAACGATAACTCGTGATCAGGACCAGGAACTGCACCGATCTTCTATACTGAAGCCACGTTGATGCTTTCATGTTGGCTGTCTTGACAACAATTCATGAATGACAGCCTAAATGTCGAATCTAGTCGTTCCATTCAGTCACCCAGGACGCAAACTGACCAATAACGTCCCTGCCTGTCAGACCAACCTGTGTTATTGGTCAGAGGACGTCAACTCGGACCAATCACAGACCCGCTACGGAATTCGCCATCGAGGACATTTTTGCGTCACCTTTTGCTCTGGTCGTCGGGCAGCCGTCAATGCGCCTGCGTGGCTGTGACAGACAGCGGATTAGCCAATGCAGTACACTGTTTGGGAGGCTGGGACTTCCTGAGCCCGCCTCTTTAAGTGACAGATGGGTAGTGCAATAGTATTCTGCTTAGTGTGCGAGTCTAGATGATTGACAGCAAATTATCCAACGAGAGGCGGATACATAAATTTTTAACAAACTCGGTGATTCTACTAACCAATCCTAGTGTAGAAACAAGGCGGGATTCAGCGTTACCAAGGCAAGTCGAGTCCAGTATAAAGGCAATAACATGGTTTCCCAGTGGCTGTTTATGTTTACTTAAAGAACATCTCCGAAAAGGGCGTTTTAGAAGACACAGCTTTGTTTTCTGTTTTAACTACAGTTTTTTGGACCTTAAGTTTTTTTATGTTAAGATTTACAAGGCCAGTGGCATGTAAATCTAATCACTAATGTGCCAGTCTCACAAATGGAAAGGGGGTTTCACTTTGGAAACGTGAGCATTTCCCTGGTGCTCCTCTTGTTGCTGAAAGCGCTTATCGGATTTGGGACTTCGCAAGCTCAGGGCTCCACCATCGGGAGGGTGCCGCAGTCCACAACCGGGGGTTCAGGTTCGACCGCGGGGCAAGATGGTGCAGGAGTCATGAAGCGTGGCTTGGAGAACGTAGGCACCTCGGTCATTGGAGCAGACGTTACCGTGGAGGACGACGACAATGGGTCAGAGGCAGACGAATCACATGGAGAAAGTAACGGAAGCGTCAGAAAGACGAGGTAATTATAAAACAGCTGCCAACTGATAGTAAGTAACTACACATTAATTATATCGCATCACCACTCTAGCGCCTACAAAATAAAGACGACCCCTAAAATAACAAACACACAAACTAGTAACGCCTCCCTCCCCTAATGTATTTGTAAAGTCATTTTAAACTTATTACTTTTTTGTCAAGCGATACTTCTTGTTTAGTATTCCTCCGCCGAAGCGGCGCATTCCGAAGTTGCTGGGGAAGTATTTGTTTGTGTTCACTTTGCTCATAAACCTCGTTTTACTGCGTGTTATAATAGGCAGCCTTACAAACGGTGCCAAGAAAATAATGCGACACAAAGGTTAAGTGGAGTGTCACAGCGCAGAACAGGAAAATGAAGTGTTTGTGAGCGAGTTTGGCTTCGTGTCCGATAATGGACGCACACAGTAGCAGATGCGCTAATGCCCCGCTAACTAGAGCTAGCTGTTTTAATGTATTTATCTGGTGTCGGCAGTTTTAGGTAAGTTGCTAACATTTGGGTTACATGTCAGGGCAAAACGCGCTCCAGATAACTGACAGGAAAGTTTGGTGTACGATGAATAGCTTCTTCTTGCAGTTTATGGAGAAAATGGCTTTCTATAGTCTGTTGTTATTTCCAACCGCGAAAGGGGAACACGTTATGAGCTGAAATGTCATGGTTGCTTTTTGGGGTTCGCTGGAACTTTTGATTCTCTCTGCGGAGAAATACAGGCAACTATGAGCACATGCGCTCTGCTGTCCTAAGCCCGGTTGAGTTAATCCGAAAAGCGATCTGAAAGCAGCCCCAAGTTACATTGAATGGAATTTATGTTCCAAGTGAAGATGCAGCTGCTGCTTTCTTTGCAGATTTAAAATGCAAGATTCGTTTATTATAAAACTATAGAGCAGGATAACAGTGGTAACTGGTGACGTCCCCCTCCTGTCTGCAGATAATCTGCATCACATTTACATGCACCAGTCTGTTTATTATGCTCTTAACCGTTGAGTTGAACACTTTGCATAAAGCGTTTGTGTTGATCTTAGCGGTTTAAAGCTGTAGCAAAGTGGCCCCGGAGAAGATACATGTAAAAGTATGCAAAATGACAAGCTGTTGTTTGTTTGACAGAAAAGGAGCTCAGGTTTGCTACACGCTGCTGCTGCTGCTGCTGTGGGAGGGGGAAGGGGGGGGGGGGGGGTCTCAGACACACCTGAGACCATGCTGCATGTCAGTGCTTTAACCTCAGACATAAAATACAACTCTTAACGTGTTTAGCGCAGTTACATTTTCACATAACACCTTGAAAAGGCATGCGGCACTGCTGAGAAAGTCCCCTGGATTCCGCCAGTGAAAAGTTTACAGTCTGACACAGACCACATGTTTACCCAGTCCTGTTAGGTTACTGCTGCTGCTGCTGCCCAAAGTGAGATGCAGTTCTCGCTGCATCTCACAGTGGGGAGGGCATTGATTTTGTCTTCCTTGGTAAACAGTAGGTTTGACGCCCACCTTAGATGTTTGGCGCAGTGTGTTCCTTTTCTGTTCTTTCATCTTATTTTTACCTTTACAAGTCCATTACACCCACTTTTTGAGTGTAATATAGCTCCTCGAATCAGGATTATATCAGCAGCCTTTCTTGCTTTAGGTATCCAAGGTCCTGAGGTCCTGTAATAAATTATTCCCTATGTATTATTCTGAATACGCTGTCTGTTTTCCTGAGGGAGTCATAACATCGAAAACCTTGTTAGAGTCGAACCTTTTGAAGATGCGCAGTGTCGTTTCATCACCTTAATGTTCGAGCTTGCTGCCATTGTATCTACTTGACGGCTGAAACGCAGCGTGCCGCCAATTTTCTGCCAACCGTTTTTACACCACAGGCTCACTTTAAAGTTTTCTGACAAGACCCGAAGCACCGCGTGTTAGCCCTGGGTGTTCGAGGTGCTATATAAACAATGCTCTTTCACAGCAGGGAGCAACTCGGCATGCTGTGTAGTCTGTCCCACCATACTCAAGTCAAGAGGTGTAGTTACTTGGGTGGGAAAAATGAAAGATTTCACAAAATCTTTCAGAGTACTGCCGGACTCTTTTTTACACCCTGCACAAAGCCACAGTTTTACCAGGGTAAACTCTTGGCATGAGGGCAACAAAAAAGCTCCTGCCTGGGATCTGCCGTACAATATCAAGATGAACGTGATTAACAGGTAGAAGCAGAATATTCCCCTGCCAGCCACCTCAGCTGCTGCAGGGAAAACTCCTGAGCGTTCACCCTGGTGCTGGTCACACCCTTCCACTGCTCGCTTTCTCCCTGCCGTGTCACACTCTCTCTACTTGCTTTCTGTATGCTCTCTTACATATTTACAGGCTTTTTCGCCACAAACTACCGGCTTTTTTCTTTTCTGTTTTTTTGTCACCTTATATAAATAAGTCTTTTGAGCAGTATGTTTAGAAGTTGTGGACTAATGGTCTCTCGACTTTAGTAGTTGTTGTTTGTAAGGTTTTGTTTTTCCAGGGTTACAGCGCAGCAAGCCTGACCACACCAGTCTCTCCTTTGCATTTATTCTCTTTGTCTCTCGCCCTTGAATTTAAGTCTCCCCCTGCTTCTTCTCTGACACCCTCCCCTTATCCTCACACACACGCTGCTTTTTAATGTCATCCCTTGAGTATATACACTGCCGAGTGCTCCATTTCCATCTGTCTGCCTACAGAGTTGTTGCTGAACTTTAGAAATGTCACAAGAAACAAAAAAAAGTGATTTTTAGGTAGGTTTCTCTTCTAAAGGGGCTAATTTAACTAAAAAATAAACAAATAAGAGGCGCCTTAAATGTCAGAAAACACATTTTCAGGAAGCGTGGAAATTGCCTGTTTTTAAAGGAAGTTGTTTGAAATGTGTTGCTTATATTTATAATAGCGACAGTGAACTTGTATTTGGTTAAAATGAATGTGAAACGGTGAAGTTGAACATCTCTCACCGTTAATTAGGTCAGCTTTTTGAAAACATTCTGCGACCCTTTTGGGACTTTTACCTGCTTGACTTTACCTTTCCAAGTCAAACAGACCCTGTGGCAGTAAGTGGCACCCTGTACTGCTCTGGATTTAACTACTCTTTCTACTTTTCAAGCATCCCAGTAACTTTAGCACTTTGTTAAGAACAAAACTCTCACATCTGGATCCCATTTTATATAAAGTATAATAGATCTCAAGTAAAGACCTGCTTTTCTTTTTGTTGTTGTTGTTTTCTTCTTTCTTCTACCTCTGATTGAGATTTGGGAGTCGAGCACTTCAAAGGCAAACTCTTGAAAACCAGTCAGCGCTCAGATGTCAGCGCTTTTCAATTTCTGTCATTTATAAAAGCCCCTCCTTCCACTTCTCTATCCTGTAATCTATAAATATTGTAGATGTTTGCTTTGATCCGGCATTCAGCGTGCGACGAGCCTGCTGTTGTGTCGGCTGTCGCTTCACCTTTAACGCTTTCATCCTCGTGCCGTAAACGTCGCCCTGGAGACGTGGTGTTTACGTCTGTCTCGGCGCCCGTATATGTGTACATGTAGGATTTAACCCTTTGGTGTGTGTATATGTGCGAACCGTGTGTGTGTTTGCCCTGCCAAGTTTAAAGCCAGCAAGTGCTCCACGGGGCCCTTCAGCACCTTCGGGAGCACTTGGAGGTGAGAGGACAGCAGCTTTGTTTGAACATGCTCCACCGACTGCCCCCTCCCCGCCCCACCCACCCTCAGGGCCCCGTAGCTGCAACAGCTCTTCTGGGCCGCCGTGCTCGCAGGCTGGCTCCCACCAGCCTACTGCTTAGCAACAGCCAATCGGCCAAGCTGGGCGACTTGGCGGCCAATTGCGTCGTAGACGGGCTGGTGCTCAGAATTTGAGTTGACTGCACGGGTCTGGCTATAGTTAGGTAAAGGATGAGGTTAAGAGTTTTTATTTTTTTCATTTTCCTCACATTGTATCTTTAGTCTGCTCTGTGTAACCAGGGAGCTGCTGAGTGCGTTTTAATAATAGACACTACTGTCCCCAAAAATAACAGGTCGCGATGAAGCTGATTGAACTCCATCACTGGAGAAACTCGTAACTGATTGCTCAAAACTGGCTTCTTTAAACCCGGCACTTGTTTTCCTGCAGAGGTCTGAATATATAACTCCACTTACCAAGCTCACAGTGGCTTTAAACGAGCTTATATAAGATCTTTTTACCTGTTTTATCCTCATTGTCTGTTCCTTATGTAACCATGTTTTGTTTTTTAAGTGCTGCCTGGTGCTTTTTAATGCTGACCTTTAGAGTCTTTGTGTCTGACCTCCTGAATTTCTCTGCACTTGATAAACACAGTCCGAGATCATAGAAGATGCTCACATGTACAGAAGTAGAAACCGTAAACAGTCTTTTGAACGTGTGACTGCTTGACAGCAGTGTTGTTCGAATCCGATTATCAGAATGAGTGAATTTATTAGGTCAGTGGCTATTTCGGTAAGTCGGCAGGACCCCCGTCTAGCAGCACTGCAGTATGGGTGGGGCAGAGGCAAAAAAAAAGGTGCGATACTCTGAGAGAACGGGAGCGAGAAAAGGAGGGAGGGGAGGATGAAAACTCCAGAGTTGGCTGGTAGTTAGCAGGACCACGCTGTCTTGTTTTCACTCTCAACAGCTCCTCACTGCTTAGCAACAACAAATCACATCCGCGGATCGGAGCTGCGCCCCAGCCAATCGGGCGGCAGGAGCGTGGCGCCATAGAGTTTATATTTTACCACGTGTGAGGCTGGAGAGAAGAGCGCACTTGTGCAGGAGAGAAAAGAGGAGGAGAGAGATAGTGACACTTTTAAATGGTGTGTGTGTGTTTTTATGCTTGTACTAGAAGTTGTTTTTTTTCTGTTAAAAAACCACACCCTGTGCTCTGTGTGCTGCATGTATGGCCAACTATTCGCCACAGCTTTTCCACTTGAGGCCACTAAAGGCTTTCTCCTGCTGGGACAAAGACCTACAAACATGATCACTTGTTTATTTAGCAGGTCCAGGGGACAGTTATGTAAACCTTCAGATCACATTAATCTGTGATTAAGCTCTGGTGTTATGTGACCTTTCATGAAAGATGTCACCTTAGGGTAAGTGGCATTTTGATGTCATGTCAAGCACATTTGCGACACCCTAAAGAGGGACTTTGCTGTCTCTTTTGAAGCGGCCAGCTCTGCTTGCATTGCCGTGGTAATCGACAATGTCATATTTAGCTTTTCTGTGGCGTTGCCCGTCAGACAGTGCACTGTTTAAAGGAATGCACATGACCCATTTTTTTTCCTTTCCTCCTGCTGGTGCAGCTGTGTTGGTATAGGGTGCGGCCGGCTCAGAGCTGCATCCATAACTTTCTCACCACGTGCTCCCCATGCTCTCATTTTTTTTTTTTCTCTGCCTCTCAGTGGCTGTGAGTTCGGCTGAGCGGCAGCAGCGCGGCAGCAGAACTCCACAGCCCGGGCTGCTTTGCTGTTGCATGGTTACAAGCATCCGTGCTCCGCCATTGGCTCGAAGTCCGCAGAGCTCGCCACCCATTGGCTAAACGAGCAGGGAAAAACAGAGCTTCCACTGGCTGCCGGGACACGGCAGGCTTGCTGGGATTGGCCCGGTTCGGCGGTTCCTCGCATCCTTGGAGACTCAGCCTGTGTAAACATCCTGGTTGTTTCCTTCAATGGGAGTGTGTTTACCAGCAGCTCAGCTTTGCCGGTGTGAGCAGACTGAGGCCGAGCGTCTCTGAGGAGTAGAGTCTGGTGAGAGCGAGGCTAATTGGCTCCCTGCTCCGCCATACGCTCTGTGATTGAAGAAGCAGTCAGGACTATTATGACACTTTTGACAACATTACAGGCGAGGACACTAACAACCCAGTGTGTTGGCAGCCTCACAACACTCTCTTTCCCTTTTTCTCCTTATTTTAAATTTAATTTTGCTCAGTCTCCATTCAAACATACTCCTCAGTGTCTCCACCGCCTGCATCTGTCACAGCTGGCAGCAGCAGCCCCACAGGCTACATGTTATCCCTTTGGTGATGAGCAGTGCTGCAGCGTCTCAGGGCTCAGACGTGGAAAATAAATTGCCTCCAGCTCTAAATGATACAGTAGGGCTATTTGTTTTGTGTCACAGTTTTTGGTTAACTGCTATTTTTGTAGCTGCTCCCTCCCCCACAGCTCGTTTTCTCCATCTCTATCCTGGTACCTAAGTTGTAAAATTAAGTGCCTCCCCCAGCCCGCACCCTCAAATCTACTCATTCTGATCCTTTATCTGGAGTACAAAAGGTCCACAAAAGCCTTTGATCTCCCTCACCGAGTGAAATTCTTATATCTCCTGATTACTCTTCTTCCATCTCTGAAGTTGAACTTGAGCGACTTCTTCATCACTTTCTACATTCACAGCATGACTCTGTGGTGGTGGGGGCGGGTCTGGCCGAGCGAAGGCCGCCGAAAGCTTCCGCCTTCTCAGAGAGTCGACTGCTTAGCAACAACCAATCAGCCAAATATTTTTGGCAGGGTCTCGCAGCCAATTGAGAGAGTGAGAGCGGGCTTTAGCGCTCTGTTTTTATTGGTGGCTTGGAGGATTTAAAAAAAGAAAAAGAAAGAAAAGGAAAAAAAACAATGTTTTTCTCAGTACGCTACTCTTGAGCGCAAGTGGCGAAGCTGATAATGCTCGGAGCAGATTTGGGGGAGATAATCTTGGCTTCGATAGGCCTGAAAGACACATGGCCCATTACTGTTAAGTGATCTTATTTGCATTTTTATGCAGACTTGCAGTCTTGCTGTTCCACAGCAGCGCGTGCAGCTCCCCATGAATGTGTCAGCGACTGCGGCGTAACAGAAGAGAAACCTTCCTAAAATTGATTTGCACTCTCAGAAACGATCAATTTGTAAGTTGTCCAAAAGCTTTAACATCCTCCAACATGCTCCTTCCCCTTCATGACTGAAGACTGTTCGATAGCAGAAATCAATAAGGCATTATGGCCAATCATTAGCAGTCTAAGTGATAGATGCAGTGGATGATGCTATTATTAAATGTACTCAAGCTAGTTTATAGATGTCACTGTGCATGTAAATGAACCAAACTGGATGTGACAGCGCAACACGGGAAAGTGAACACATAATATTGTAATATTGTATTCACTAGTTTCCCTCAGCAACTTCTGTCTAGTTGCCCTTGAGGGAGATGGTTGAAATCCCAGTGTGCTCTGGTGGCCAACAGAGGGAAGCTGCCTGGGTCCCAGCTGTGTGGATGTGAGAGCAGTGGGTTCTCAGAAACTGCATGTGTACACAGCAGACCCTCACCAGTTAAATAAAGCTAAATGCCCTGTTGACAGCAGCTCCTCGAGACAGATACAGATCAATAGCTGGGATGTAGCCCCCACCGGAGCTCTGGACATGATTGACAAGCAATGCGGCAGAAGACCTAAGAACCGAGTGGAGGGGTGGGGCGGGATGTCTCAATAATGCTTCAGTCTGGCTGTTACTAGGAAAATGAGAGGAAAAAGAAAACAGAATTGTTATTAAATATTGCTGCGTTTGCACATCAATGGAGAATAAAAGTACTTTTATTATTATTTTTCTTACCTTAGATAAAGTAATTTGTTATAGCTATAGAGCTGGGGGAGGATTACAATACTATCATAACAATAATTTATAAAATCTTCTCTCCTATTGGTAAAAGACTTTAGCCCCTTTGACATACTTGATAGGTATGATAAACCCTAACTGAAAATTCGTGGTTTCACACAGTCACAGTGTGTGTGGTACATATGGTCATTATCTTCTGTAGTTAGTATGCCCCCCACCCCCCAAAAACTAAAACAAAGGGGTTTGTCATGGCACAGATGTGCTGTTAGCTGCTGTTGAAGGTCACCTTGATTCCTAAATAAAGTGCAGACTAGAAAAGAGAAGACACCCCTTCACAGTTTGCCCTTTAGTGTCTTATCTGTGAAGGGGTTAGAAGAACACCCCCCCCACACACACACACACTGATAGGACTGCATTAAAGGGCAACGTCGGCTTTAATGTCTTTTGAAATTTAAAATCAGCTTGCAGAGTGCTCATGAGTGCACAGACGAGCCTTAAGCAGTCTTTTCAACAGCGGTATATCGGCGCCCTTGTGTTGATGTGCGGTGATAGCTCTCTGAACCCTCATTTGGAAAGTATTTCAAAGTATGTGTATGTTCTATCCACAGGTCTCTGGTAATCATCAGTACCCTGGATGGACGGATCTCTGCTTTAGATCCTCACAACCAGGGCAGGAAGCAGTGGGACCTAGATGTCGGTTCAGGTTCCTTAGTGTCCTCCAGCCTCAGCAAACCTGAGGTAAATCCATGTCTTTGTTTCCCTACTTTCTTTTCATTTCAGTGGAAAATAGGAGGAAAACTTAGCTTTAGTCTGACTAAATGCCACTGCAGGAATTAAAATTTAAATACCAGCCTTAAGGAATAAGCAAAGGTCAACTTAAGCCACTTACACAGGTTAAAACACCTTTGTTTCTGTTATTAATATCTACTAAAAGATGATTTCCAAAATCTACATGTCAGGGGGAGGTTAAGGATGCAGTCTCATCTCTGTCTCTTCCTCAAAACAAACATTGTCCCTCCTGGCTCTCTCTCTCTCTGCAGACTCCAAGACTAGTAATTGAACTCTCTGCACTTTAAACAGTCAAGCAAGGGTTGTTGTTGCTTACATACATTTTATATGTACACACACACAGCGCAATAGACACCAGACATGCTTCACACCCCCGCGTAAATCTGAGAGTAGCTGATTCGCCTGGAGGATTAGCCTCTTTGTTGACTGTAGTAGTTTACACATACAAGCACAGCAAGACCCTCGCCTCTACATGTATACTGAAGCTTAAACCGCCCACACAGACGTGCCGAAAGTGAAGTGGAGCCCAGAGCGAGACCAGAGTGTTGCATACTAGAAACAAGCCCATGGTTCACTTTGATGTGGACTCGCTCTCTGCGAGAGTTTTGCCTCAGGGAAGAAGCCTCTGATACTAACAAGGGTCTGGGTGGCTGCTGAGATCAGTTTAATGTTAGTCTGCTGGTGCTGGTAGAGCATGTCTGAATGTAAGGAACTCTGACTGCTTCATTACTGAGGTAACAATAACAGAGCGATCCAGACGTAGTTCATTAAGTTTAAAACATTTCTGATATCCTGTTTTTCTAGGGGTCGCGTTGTAGTTTGCTGTAAATGTTTCCTAGAAATTTCTTTGATTATGTGGTGTATAGCACAGATATATATATGTATTTATTTACCAAATGATAAAGGAAATACAACTGGTGTAACAGTGTGTATAAAATGAAGGTGTAAAATAAGCAGCTGCAGTCCCAAAATAGCAATTCAGAGTTACTCACTGTGGGAGACTTTCATTCAAATATTTAAGGACCTTTCATAATGAAGGGTGAAGTGATATTCAAGCATGCGTCATTCAGCCTGAAAAGTCTGAATGACACATGCTTAATTATTTTTTTTGGTTCCAGCTTTTAAAACTACAGCTGCTGACTTCATTGATTAGTAAAGCTACAATTAGAAGAAGGGAACTAATCACTGAAATCAGCTGCTATAATGCTGGGTTGCATTTCAAAGGAAGCCTTTAGACTCGAGCATCTCGTGGGCACGTGGTTAAAACGTGCCGTCTGTGAGATTTGGAAAATGAATCGAGCTTCATTACCATTTTCTTTCAAAATCTGGGATTCTTGCAAGTGTGGAGAACCTCTAGAGATTCTGTGATGCACATACAGTATGTACAGTATGCATAAGATAGCTTCTCCAGCAGCGTCATCGGAATCAACCCTTTTAAATTTAAATGACTCGATGTCCTGCATGGTTCTCCGCACGCTGAGGAGAATCAATTTTTAAATTTAAATTTTAAATTGAAATTGTTTATTATTCACTTTTAAAACTCAGAAACTGGCCAACTATGTAAAGAATGTTTTCCAGCTGGGTTGACGATGTATTAATTTGGTTTAACGTGTATTGTTTACAACATTAAATGAGTTGCACAGTTACAAAGGCTTTTAGTTCTCTCATAAATGAATGCAAACCTTTCTAAATATGAAGAATTAAAAGCAGTTAGACTCACTATAACAGTATGTTGACACTTCATAAGAAGTGTCATGAAATTCATGGGCATGCACACATGTAATATCCTCCTGTCATCTTCCAGTGTGCTTCTGTTGTGATGGAGTATGGTGTGTGTTTGTGTGCTTTCTTTTTTCACCTGTTGGCTTTCATTTGGCTGACGGAGCGGAACGAGGAGAGATGCCTGTCAGCTCTGAACTCGGTGACTTGCTGCGATGTGACGTCACTTGTTGTGATCTGTCGAGTGTGGGCTGTTTGTGTTTTTGTTTTGTTTTTCGTTTGTTTTTGTGTGTTGTTTGTTTTTCTAATATACTTTCTAAGTTTTAATCCAGCCTTACCCTCTCTGTCCTTGTTTACCTGTGATTCCTCTCTCTCTTACCCTGGGGTGAGGGGGTGTGGGTGGGGGCAAAGGCAGGTTGGAAGCATTGCCAGTAGCTCCTGCAACCTCTATCCCCCCCCCCCCCCCCCCCCCCCCCCCCCCGCACCTGCCTGCCTGCTGCACGGTAAGCAACAACTTCGGTGGTGCTTGCCGGGTCCCTGAGACACCACTCTGCTCAGTGATCAGAGGCTGGGGGGGTTGGGTCTCATGCTATACTATTGGCTGGCCTCCACACACCGGGCCGGAAACAGCCAGTCGCCTGCTGCATCTTGTAGAGTGTGTCTTTTTTTTTTTTCTTTAAGTAATAAAATGAGGGACAGAGCCACAAACAGCATTGTCTGCAGAAAAAGCAGCCATCACTTCAAAAAGCAAAGTTACCCCGAGCTTAGAGGGGGGTTCAAGTGTGTGTATGTGTGTGTGTGTGTGCGCGCACGTTAGACAGTAGAGTCGGTGCCAATGTGGAGTGACTCACACAGGGGGGTGGGGGTGGGGCTAAAGGAATGAAGAAAGAAGAGGTTGGGTGATTAGGGAGGTGAGGTAATGCCTCAGACCAGAGATGATGTCATCACATAATAGACACATGCTCACTCCAACACACACACACACTCTCTCTCTGCTGGCATGCAGTGCGAATGAATGAATTGGGAGAATTTGATTGATTACAACACGGGGACGAATACTCTCAATAAATCTCCCAGAGCCGCCTTCCAGCTGCTCTGATTTAGTTTTGATTGTTTTGCTTCGTGTGTTTTATCTGAACCCCCGGTGTTAGCGTTTCTCTCGCGCGCTCGGTCTGCCACCTTGAAGTAGAGCAGTAGCCTCGTGGACCAAACATGGCATATTAGCGGTGGGTAAGAGGGGACACTGTTTGACAGGCTCACCGGAGCGTAGGCAGCAGCTTACACACACAAACAATTGCGCACATTACGGCTCCCCACACTCCCCCCACCCTTAATCTGCCCCCCACGCCCCAGGGGTGGAATATGATGGTATGATCAGTGACATCAAATAATCATCAAGCACATTTGGATGAATGCCTTCATGAAGAAGTGGTTATATATGACTATAATTTGAGCGTGCACGCTGGAGGCATGCAGTGGATGTTTCTTTTAGCCAGCAGATGAGTATCTTAAATAAGTGAATGGCTCTGGTCTCTCAGTAATGGTGCGTATTTTTCTTGAATGAGTCTGTCTTATAGCTCTTTAAAGATTAATAAGCTCTTAAAATTCATAGTAAATGAGGCACAAAGAGAAGGAAAACGTTTGTGCTGAGAAGTCAGGTTTTTTTTTTAAGTTAACTCTTGAATATTTTATCACATCCTACAAATTAAATGCATTTAATCTAAGACCTTGTTATTTTAATAACCAATAGTTTGACTATAAAAGATACTGAAGCTCTCTCACAAAAATAGACCAGGGCAAACACAGCAGACAAAGACATGGGAACAAAACAGATTGTGGAGGTGGGATGTTTATCTTACACAATTCATAAGCATCACTTGATATCTTTATACTTTGGTGATCATATAATCAAATAAGGGTTGGCACGGATTATAAAATTACTTTCCCATCCGTAAAGCTGTTTTTACTTTTCGAATAATCTAATTCCAACTGTATAGCGACAGACTGTTATTTCAATCAAACATATTGTGAGCTATAGCGAGATCTCTGTAATCCTTATGGCTCAGATTTTAATTGGCAAATTTTCCTAACAAATATATATCAAGGTCGACTGAGTGGTGAGTAATACCATGAATCTCTAATAATGTTATGCGGGTCTGTTGCCAAAAACATCAAAATTTGTGACACTGCCAGCTGGTTTGTAGGAAGCTTCCCTTATCAACATCGTGTGTTCATCTAAATCTGAATATTTCCAAATTAAATAATGAAAGCATTTTTTTTTTTTTTTTAAATTACGAATACATTAAAATGTACAGTTTCAGAAGGAGGATCATTGTAGGCAGCATACCCTAGTAATAAAAAGAGAGCTGTTAGCAAAGTCACTTAGCTGTAAATACCTTAAGAACTCAGCTGAACTCGTCTTAATCGTTTAACTGCCAGCTTTAAGTGCCGTTCATCATTAGAGAGTTGTCAAAGTAAATCACACCACAAAACTCCTGATTCAGTTCAATTTAATTTTATTTATATAGTGCCAAATCACAACAACAGTTGCCTCAATGCACTTTAGATTATTAGACCAAGACCCTATAACACCTTACACCTAATACTGAGAAAACACTGAAAACCCCAACAATCAGATGGCCCCTATGAGCAAACCCTTTGGCGACAGTGGAGAAGAAAAACTCCCTTTTAGCAGGAAGGAACCTCTGGCAGCCAGAGATGAATAATAACAAATGATTAAATGTAGCATGGTGCATAAACATAGAGAGTGAAACACAAGGTGCACACTCAGTGATACCTGATAAAGGAACCCTGAAGGAGCTCTAAAACTATACCACTTGAGATCTAATGAGTTTTAAGCCCTGTTAAATATTAGTTAAATAAATAATTACATTTCTAAACAATAATTAGGCATCTCAGCTGGGTCCTTAAAGCTAAATTTACTGTGATAATGCAGAAAAGAATATGCTTAAGCACTTTTTAAAAAGTTATTTACAAGTAAAAGCCACTGGAGAAAGTTTTACAATAAGTCTGAGATAACGATAATGTGATTGACTTTCAGTAATTTGCTGAGCGGTTTCTGACTTAGAGGACATTGACAAGATGAACAGCTGAGATGAAGCTAACTGGGCTGGATCAGAGAGATGGATTAAACCATCGGGAGCAGGATGACTCATCCACGGCTATAAGAATACCCCCCACCCCTGGCTGTAAAGCTCCTCAGTAGTACCAGTGTGGTGTGATGTGATGGTCAGATTGCTAACCCTTCCTCCTTTCACTTGCTAAATTTATCCCCATCTTGTGTCTAAACCAGCCCCTCCCTCTGAAAGAAAAGATGACATCACCGCTTCTCCTGCCTGTGCTCTCTAATAAATCAAACTGCCACACGTTGCTCCCCGCTGGCATTTTTCTTAATCCGCCACAAAGCTCTGACTTTTTTCGAGTCTGATAGGATTTACAAAGCAAGGCTACTGGCTGATTGGTTGCAGTTTTAACCTCAATAGCACCTGGTTAGCATCAACAAGGCCAAGAATTGGACCCAAAACTGCTGTTATGTCACTCATGAGTTTGTTGATAGAAGTGAGTCACAAGTTGGACATCGAATGAAAAAGACTCTCTTTTGACAGCTAAATCTGCAGAGGTTAAGTCAGGATTAGGCTCAGGGTTTTGGCAATGATGTCATCCTTGTTGAACCAGCACCTAATAGAGCACACACACACACACACACACACACACACACAGCTGAGGGTAGCACACTTTTATAAAGATTTGAGTTAATTACTCCGGCTTTGAGTTGTATAATGGTTCCACGTCTGTGGATTGAGTCCAAGCGTGTGGAGGCCGGAGCTGCTGCTGTGTGGGTGGATGTGTGTCGGCCAGCACTGTCTGTATGGCAAAGTGTTTTTGTGTTTTTTAAGGATTGTCTTTTTAAGCTGGGAGAAAAGAAATAAAGAAATACATAAAAAACTGCTAGTTTAAAACAGCCGTGTGTACTAAAGGAAAACTGCGTGGGCCAAAAAAACAACATTCTTAATGAATCATTTTGTTTTTTAGTGATTTGTCTGTGTGGCATTGAAACACAATGTTAGAGGAGTGCTGGTAACTTATGCAGCAGCTCTAGAGCTTTTATAGTATTTGTAAAAAACAAACAAACAAAATGCATACATATAACCCCATGAATTTTTTTTAGTTTGTTTTATTGGTAGTGGCGTTTTAATAAATTGTCGCTCATTGTGGTTTTATACAGCAGCCACTTGTGGGGGCTCACAGGCAGTTATTTTGTTGCCAAACGCATAACAAATATAAACATTGTCCCAATTTTGATTTTGATTAGCAACGCTGACCTGGCAATTTAGAGACTGAATTTCAGATGCTTATTTTAAAAAATATCAATATAAGTCATTGCCAGATCTTTTCTGTTTTCAGAAGTTCCTTTTATTTTATTTAGAGCAGTCTTCCTCTAGAAACCAAAACTAACCTGACTCTGCATTTTGTTTTGTTTTTTTGTTTGTTTTTTTTGTTGTTGCAGGTGTTTGGCAATAAGATGGTAATACCTTCCCTGGATGGTGCCTTGTTTCAGTGGAACCGGGACAGAGAGAGCATGGAGGCAGTGCCTTTCAGCGTCGAGTCCCTGCTGGAGTCGTCATATCGCATTGGAGAGGACACAGTCCTGGTCGGGGGGAAATCCCTCACCACCTATGGCCTGGGTGCCTACAGTGGCAAGGTCTGTGAAACAATTTCAAGAACAACCTGATAGGACAGGTTAACACGTGTCAAATCTATTAGCATACTAACCAGTCCGGCGCAGTAGGATAACCGACTTTTGTAATTTCCCCCCTGTTGCTTTCCTCAGCTTCGGTACATCTGCTCTGCGGGGGGCTGCAGTCGCTGGGAAGAGGATGAGGTGGAGACCGAAGATGTGCTCCTGCTGCAGAGGACTCAGAAGACTGTGCGAGCCATCAGGCCTCGATCGGGGATGGAGAAGTGAGTCAATCAAAGCTAATTCACAGAGCAGCTACTGACGTTGTTTTTATTAACAAAGTTGGCTATTTAGTCACTAACAGTAGTGAACAACAAGTAGTAGTAAGTAGAAGGAAACCACAGGGTAACATGAAACATGAAAGACCAGAAACGTATAAGGCAGGGATTTTTATCTAAATCATGCATCTTTGCTGTTTGTGCAAGGTGGAACTTTAGTGTCGGAAACTTTGAGCTGAAACTCGTTCCGGAGATGCAGCCTGGAATTAACTTCCTGGAGGGCGAACTAGCAAATGGTGACAGCTGGAAGGAGAGTCAGTGGGTCATCGCTGACGAGCCAAAAGAGAAACGGCAGGCCGAGAACCACCAGAATCAAAACCAGCATTTGGACCTAGTTATCAAAGTGTCTGTTCCTGATTGGAAGGTCATGGCTTTCAGCACCGGGCCTGATGCACAGCTGGTCTGGGAACATCAGGTTAGATGCTTAAAATAAATCCTCTGGTCACTTATTTATTAGCGAGTTTTAGTGCTTTAATGGAGTTCAGTGCTTCGTGACTTTGACTGTGGAGCTCATTAAAGTATTTCTACTCATTCTCACGTGTGTTGTGTAGTTCTGCACTCCCATCGCCTCAGCTTGGCTGGTGGGTGGTGGTAAAGTTACGCCAATCAGCCTGTTCGACGACACCACCTACAGCAGCCAGTCCGAAACAGAGGAAGACGAGGAAGACGAAGATCCAGAGAAAGCACGGGAATCTGCAGAGTCCAGTGTTTACCTAGGTAACTTCTTACACATGTATACAGACGCTTCACTATTCCTGTAAGGGTTAGGAACCAGTGATTGTGGATAACTGTGTTGACTGTTGGGTTTTTTTAGGCATGTTTCAGGGACAGCTCTACCTTCAGTCATCAGTAAAAATCACGGAAAAATTTCCCTCCAAAGCCATCGGTTCAGAGAAGGACATAATTCCACTACCCACTGTCAAATGGAAGCCTCTGATACGTAAGTTTGCAGCACCAAAGGGACTAAATTCATGATTACATGCAGAGTCAGGGCAGAACGGCCAAAGCCCATCTTTAAGCACAAAGTTACACCATGTTCCAAGAAGTATTTGATGTCACGTGGACACAATCTATCACCATGCTCCCTGTAGCCCAAAGCTTTGCCCTTCATTCTTCATCGTCCAAAACCTTTTATTCCATATTGATCAGTCTTTCTTGTGAGATACAAGAAGTTATTCATCTTGTCCTTGATGCAGATTCTCCATCTCGCACACCAGCTCTGGTCGGCTCTGATGAATTCGACAAGTGTCTAAATAACGACAAGTTCTCCCACGACGAATACAGCAATGGAGCCTTGTCCATCCTCCAGTATCCATACGGTAAGAGTTTAATTGTGCAATGTTACTCCGTACGCACATTCTAGCTGTTAAAGTTGAAATGATTTGAAGTGGACTGAAGGATTTTTGCTTCTTCTTGCTCCAGACAATGGCTACTACTTCCCCTACAGCAAGCGTTACCGAGAGAAGCGTGACACAGCCATAAGTCTCATAAATGGAAACGGGGCAGGAGGTGAGAATCGAAGAAGAAAGGATCCCGTGCTGCTATTACCCTGGTGGAAGGAGATTCTGGGCACCATCATCTTTTGCATTGCCACCACCACTTACATTGTACGCAAGTTTTTCCACCCTCCTGCTCCTGTGGCCTACGTGAGGGTAAGAGCCAAGACACAGTCCGCAACATTAATGCCGCACCGACGGTGCCTACTGGTCATTATGTTTGCTGTGTAATGTTTGTAACATTTTAGACCTTTTGTCTCAATTTTTTTCACAATTACTGTTGCAATAATGAGCTGGTATGGATGACAAAATGATTTCTTCATCAGGAAACATCCATCTATCCATGTTCTTCCACTTATCTAGTTCAGGGTTCCCAGGGGCTGGAGGATGGATAGCTTGATTGCTTAAAAAGTTAGTTTCAAACAACAACTGGATACTGTTAGTTTTACTGTGTGATCAGAAAGTGTTCAGACTTCCTTATGAAATCTAAAAAAGATTAACTTCCCTTTGAATTTCTATGTTTATTGAGGTAGACTTGTGGAAATTCAGTTCGTTGGATGTCAGATACCTTCCTGTCTAATAGGCTCACAAATGCAAAAAGCCACTCATTAGTTTGAAAGAAAAGCCTGCTGAGCTAATGGACAGCTTTGTGTCATCACACAGATCTGGGAAATGCTGCAATGCAGTTTCAGCTGGATTATAGATCCCAAGAGGAATATTTAAAAGGATAAAAAATAAGCAGTGGGGAGAAGAGCCTTGGTAAAAGAGTTTATGGAGAAATTGAAGGTCACTTTGTCTGAACTCCAGTGATCCTATGTGAAAATGTGAGAAAAATCAGAAGGACAATCATCACTGCAGCACTCCACCAATCAGGATTTTTTTAATGATTGTTGGAGTGCTGCAGTGAGTGGCAGGGATTTTGTCATGGTGGAAAGACACAAGATTGAAAATGTGACTGACCTCAATTCTGTCAATCTGAACCAGTTCATCAACAGTATCACAGCAGGGAAACCCAGCGGTGGCAGCAATGTGCTTCATGCTGTTTTTCTGCAGAAATGACAGGAAAACTAAAGCTAAACTGTGCAAAAGGCAGCGACTTTCAAGACAGAAAACTAGTTTTGCTTTAGTGGGGCCTCGTACCTGACTCGAAACTCGCCTTTAAACAGAACAGTGATCCTAAACTTGCAGTCAACACATCATTGATTACTCTATGAATGTTTCTCTGCCAGGCCTGATTTGATCCCAGTCGAACTTTTAACACCTGAACCCAGCTGCTCACTCACGATCCCCATCCATGCTATCCGAAAGCAAGAAACAGGATCTAGTGTCTATGTGGGGATACTTCTTTTTGTTTTCATGTTTATAGGGGTTAGCTGTATACATTTCCACCCTCTTTTTCTTGTGACTGTTAAATCTTTAAGTGTTTCTTGCCCAATACGTCACAAACAAGTTAACTTGTTGTTTGTTTGTCGTGTTTGTAACGTGTCGTTTTTGTCATCCTCCTGTCCCTAAAAGCAACGGAAAGAGTCGGAGACACAGTGCCAGACAGACAGCAAGTTTGACCTTGAAGTTGTGGAATCCAAAGAGCCGGTTGCCATGGAGACCCGTTCCAGCGAATATGTGTCCAGGTAAGGCGCACCGTTAAACAAAACGTGTCCCGTGTCAAAAATATTTGCAATGACTCGGGAGAACTTCACTTAACAGTGTGCCGGGAGTGCTCTTTACAGTTCAGTCAGATGCCAGCATCACTTTTTCAAGGTGTAGCTACAGATTCGGCTCTGTTACCATGGTGACCAGTGGTCTTCCAACCTGCCTTGATAGGACAAGGCAGAGATGGGCGATATGAATCGTAGTAGTTCATGATTGGGTAACTCAGCTGTTTGGCATCAAATGAAAATGGCCTCGGTCCCCTCAGACCGCACCCTACAACAGCAGCATCTGCCTCAGGGTCAGAGTGTCGTTTTACATCACTGTCAGGACATTGTCAGAATTTCTAAATATGATCAGGAGCCGTAATTTATGGGCTGCCGCTGCCCTCCCGCAGTGTGATCGATGAGGGTTTTTGCGTGTTTACATCTGTGAGCCTCACCCTCCTGGAACAGAAGTGAAAAACTGATTTTAATCTGCAAATTTCTGTCCTCATGGTGTCACCACTTGCACATTCTCTTCTTTTTGATCCACCCGAAAATGACAAACACCCCACCCCCTCCCCTTCCTTCAAAGCTGCTGCTGCTGCTTCTGCAGTCCATGCAAATCACTTTTGCCGAACAACTTTCCTTAAATAAAACTGGCGGCTGTTGCAGCAGCTGCGGCGGGCATGAGTCAGGATCATTAGGAGGCAGATTGGGATCAGGAACCGAGGCTTGAACGCATGCTGCCCACACACATCCTAATAAGAGCCTTTTAATCCCCCTGAGCAAACTGAGCAGGGATGTTTTGACAGGGTGGAGGGGATGGAGTCGGTGTGCGCCTGTGTCTTACGCAGCAGTAAACACAATGATTTTGCATAAAAAGAACTTTATAATGATCCTTGCTGGAACTGTTTGCCGTGCCAAACCGTGAAATACATGTAATATGCAACACTGTGACAGCTGTTGCTTTAGTTTAAAGGCAAGCTATGCTTGCTTTTGAAAACTTCTGCAACTGCAAATAATGTCTTCTCTTTATAAGATTAAGTGGGAAGTAAACCTGCCAGAAAGTCATAAAGTTTAAAGTTTCTCTTTGGTTTATAGAAATGTATTTTTGCTGACCTTAAAGTGGAGTGTGGCCAAGGCAGTGAAAAAACAAAGCACTTATCTTACACACTGGTTGTAATTCCCTCTCTGATAATTGGGATTTATAATTTAATAGGCCTCCTTCTTGGTCTTTTTTAAATTATCAGAGATCCAGATGATATTTTAAAGCACTTGGAGGGCAGCGAGTCGTCTTTCCACACTGCTAACCAAAGTGTCTCTCCTCAGGTACCTGACAGACTTTGAGCCAGTGCAGTGCCTCGGCCGCGGGGGGTTTGGCGTCGTGTTTGAAGCCCGCAACAAAGTGGACGACTGCAACTACGCCATCAAAAGAATCCGCTTGCCCAATAGGTAGCGCATCTCTCGCTAGGCTGCGCCAGACTTCCTTAGCTGGAGGCTATTAGCTCTTCCTTTATCTCTGTTTTCTCTAAAGCTGTTAAACTGAGTTATGTAAGCAGCAGCCCACTGGTCTAAACACAGAAACCCATGCAGAGGAAGCTGATATTTCAGAACAAATATTATCTGTGCGCTATAATTTATGCTGACAAGCATGGGTAATAAATGTTTAGCTGCAGTAGCTCTGTGTGTGTTTTTCTTTTAGTCCTGTTGTTCACTGATGCAACAAAGCTCAGATGTTAGTCTCCTTCACACAGTCTGTACCAGCCGGGACTGTTCCACCTGCATTGCCTGTTCACTTTAAAAAGAATGGGGAGCCATTGTTGTTGTACCTTTTTAGTCAACAGCAGAGCCACCGTGGTTGCCACAGTGGCTCCTTTTCCCCCCCGATTGCTGAAACACTATCTGAACATGCACACTGGGTTTGCTTTACACCATAGGTGTCAAACTCTGGCCCGCGGGCAATATATATTAATATTAAACAATATATATTAATATTAAACAATATATATTAATATTAAACAATATATATTAATGTTAGCCTGCGACCTTGTTCCAGTTTTGAATTTTGGCCCACTGTGTATTTGAGTTTGACACCCCTGCTTTACACCATCTTTGCCTGGTTCTACATAAATAAGCAAAAGTGGCATTATAGTTTGATCCTCGTGTGAAAGGGGCTAATTATTTTCAGGCCTGCTGTGCTTATTCAACCTTTGGTGGAGATTTGTGGCTTATTACAACCTCAGTGTTTTTTATTTCTTTTTTTCGTTTTTCTGTCGTTCAGGGAGCTGGCTCGGGAGAAGGTGATGCGAGAGGTGAAGGCTTTAGCAAAGCTGGAGCACCCGGGGATCATTCGCTACTTCAACGCCTGGCAAGAGAGCCCTCCTGAGGGCTGGCAGGAGGAAATGGACCAGAGGTGGCTGAAAGATGCAAGGTGAGCCAGATGTTTTTAAACCTTTTGTAGCTCAGCTGGCCGAACCAGCGTGCGCACATCCAATGAAAATCTAGCTGGCCCCTCTGGAATCATTAATTAGTGACATTTTTGACAAATGGTGCACCACACATCTTTATCCCACTTGGCTAATTTGATTCACAGATGTTGAAATGCCACGGGATAAAAAAATCTTGTGCACATTAAAATTGAGTATTTAAAATTTAATTTGATGTCTGCTGTGTGCTGCTTTTAATTGCTTTGGTGGATATGTATTGATTAGAACCATGTCCCTGTGCACTACACATGTAATATTACTACTGTGCTGTTTTTACAGCTCACATGACAAAAATCTGAAAGAACTACATTGAAAGCACCTGCCTGTTGTTCACGAGTCCTTATTTAACTGCTGAAATGATTGGCACACGTCTTCTGTTTGTCTTGCATCAATATTGGGAGAAACAACAATCCTTTTTCTCTTTCAGTACCACTGACTGGCCAATGAGCTTTCTCGATCACATGGAGGCTCTGTCAGTCAAAGTACCCGTGTCCAGCTCGGTGTCCCCTGTCCTCAACCCTCAAGGAGATGCTCATGAAGCATCAGCCAAAGATCATGTGCTGTTTTCCAGCAGCACAGGCAGCATTGTGGGCTTTGGCACCAACCTGTCCTTCCCCCCGCTGCTGGGCCACGACAGCCTAATGTCTGAGAGGGACAGCCAGGCCGACCCTGACGCGTCAGACACCCCCCACTCGTTCGAGCTCTGCCCTCCCCGCGGTCCCAGTGACTGCACTTCCTCTTCCTTTGATATTGTGTTTGAGGATTCGGGCTGCGATCGAGATGCCGACGCAGACACGGACTCTGCCTCTGGCCCAGCCAGTCCTGGCACGGTGACGGAGAAGAACAGTTCATCCTCGTCACACACCAGACGACAGGAATCTGTCCCCCCCGTCTCTTCCTCTCCTCCTCGGCCAACCTCGCTCGCCCTGGCTCTCCCCACAACACCTCCAAATCCGCGGGTTCAACCTTCACCTAAGGTTTGTGAATAGTTTTGGGTTCTTGTTTTTTTTAACAATATATCCACTGTTTAAGAGTGCAGTGTGAAATTGTAATGTGGTGAATCCTCTCGCCCCGTCTCCAGGTCTACCTGTACATCCAGATGCAGCTCTGTCGGAAGGAGAACCTGAAGGACTGGATGGCTCAGCGCTGCCTGCTGGAGCAAAGGGAGCACAACCAGTGTCTGGACATCTTCTTGCAGATTGCAGAAGCTGTCGACTTCTTGCACAGCAAGGGGCTTATGCACAGGGACCTCAAGGTGAACATGTACACATTCTCTGTGCATGTGTGCACATCTAAATTCTGTGATTTGCTGTGTATATTAAACACAGGTAAAAAATATCCTGATTGCAGCTTCAGTTAGGGAAGAAAAACTTTCCTTCAGACTTGGTTGGATTAGAGTGTTGTGTGTTACTGTGTTTGTTTTATGGGCAGCATGTGAAGTAGAGTTTTGTAAACCACTCTGCTGTCGTCATTCTTTGTGTGGTGCGCGTGATGTAACCTGTAACTGCTGTTCCTGCAGCCCTCCAACATCTTCTTCACCATGGACGACGTAGTGAAAGTGGGAGACTTCGGCCTGGTGACGGCAATGGACCAGGAGGAAGATGAAGATGAACCGAGTGCCCTCACGCCTGCCCCACTCCTCACCCGCCACACGGGCCAGGTCGGCACCAAACTCTACATGAGTCCAGAGCAGGTGAGGAAACGCCGTTCATTAAAGAAAAAAAACAACAACATTTAGTTCTTGGTTTCCTGCTTCTGCAGTCAGGACTAATTATGTGCTTTCCTTTTTGTCCTTGCAGCTCTCTGGAAACTCCTACTCTCATAAAGTGGATATATACTCTCTGGGTCTGATCCTGTTTGAGTTGCTGTATCCTTTCAGGACTCAGATGGAGAGAGTGAGGGTGAGTCAGAAAACACATGTCCTTATAAACCTGGCTTATTATTACTTTATTTTAGGATCTGTAAAAGGGTTGTGAATTACATTGTAATTAGGTTTCCTTAACAACCAAGAGATTAATATTATTGTAGGATTAATTTGTATTTAACATGATCTAAAACTGGTTTGAGTTCCTTTGCAAATTGTGCATATTTGCTGTCTGGATCCTGTTAAACATCTCAACATCCAAAAACAATTTTGAGCTTAAAAAATAATGAAAAACATTTACTGTTCATCTTATTTACTTGTTCTTACTGAGCTGCAGCGCCTATGAAGGATTGAATAAAATGTGTTATGGAACTTTTGTAAAACGTACGAAATGATTCAATGACCGGATGATTCGGATTGAAATGAAATGATCTCATTTTGGCTTCAGTAAGAAGCCCAGCTGGCCAATTGTGTGTAAGCTAGTGAGGCCGTTTATCTTCCTGCCTCCTACAATGTCATTATGTGTTGAGAAATCAAGAATTCACGATTGCTGACTATTGTCATTTCTCTCGTCGTTGCCGTTTATGTGGTGGCTTTACCCACGAGTGCTCACGTGAGGCATGCACAGGCAGTTTCTTAGTAGCCATGAAGTCTTTGTCTCAGCAACAAAGGACCTGGTAAGCCATTAGCACAGCTCGGCTCACAGGTGTTTACATCCTTTCTTCCAGACACTGACAGAAGTGAGAGTACTGCGCTTCCCAGAGGTTTTCTCCAAAAACAATGTTCAGGAGGTGAGTTGCTATCTGCTGCCACCTAGTGGCTGTAAATATGCACTGCATCTGAGCCAGAAATGTAAGATATACAGGATTGGGAGGTTTCTTCTCATCAGTGGTGCCAGCAGGACTCCAATTCATAATTTGAGCTCTCTATAATAATATTAGGAGCCCTAACTCTAACTTTAGCAGTGCTTCATTTTCAAAAGCCTAAAAAAGATTCTGTTGTCTGAGCTTATTTGCTTCCAAACACATAAAAGTTACTTTTGTCTAATTCCTTATTCACAAGGGGTCGCAACAGCGGGTCGCTCCCCATGTTTGATTTGGCAGATTTTCACGCTGGATGCCTTTTCCTGACGCAACCCCCAAAGGATGACATCAGCAAAATCCAACACCGCCAGAGTGTCTATTAAGTGCCAGAAATGTTGGCAAATTAATTCGAAACAATCCAGCTTGCAATATATTTGCATCATAACAGCGGAAGCTGTCAAAATTAATCAATGAAAGAATCGAATGTTGTTACAAGTGTTTAAGTGAAAGTCTTCTGTATGCACAATCCATGCAGGATTATAGCTTCTGTTGCCGCTAGCGCTTATAATGAAGTCAGTCACAGATTTAAATAGATTATAAAATAAATGAAAATCCGTTTGCACACTGAAAAGTTATAAGCAGCATGACTCATTTGCTGATTTATATTAATACTCAAATTACAATTAGAATGACTTATTTAATCAAATACACAGATGAGCATTTTTTTTTTTTTAATTACCGCTCTGTATTAAGCATGGGACTGACCACCGAACTACAAACTGAGGCTGTAATTTGTTGTTTGTGTGGTCCTATGATCTTGTTTACCTGTTTTCTTTGTAATTAGATTAACATAATCCCAGAGCATAATCTGTGATTCTCTGACACTGGAAATTACTTCTTACCTGAGTATCTCGCTGTGCTAGTAGTAGTTCTGAGCCGTAGTATTTAAGTTGTTGTTGTTGTTGTTGTTTTTTAATTATTTCATTTAGTATTGTATTACTCTAATGTTTTTATAAGCAAAGCAGTTGAAGAAATGGATGATAATGTAATCTGACAGATTTTTACTGTCTGTTTCCTCCCTGTTTAGCTGGCCATGGTCCACAGCATGCTGTCACCGAACCCCAACAAGCGTCCCGAGGCGGCTGATATCACAGGGATGCCCCTCTTCCAGGAGCTCGAGCTGCCTTGCCGATTGGCCGTGAGGCAGCGCTCCCGCACTTACAGCGCCTCTTCGATGGGCCGCCCCTCACGCCAGACATCAACTAACTGAAAACCTTACAACATGTGACCCCCACCCCCACCTTGTGGTCTGCCACCCTACAGAAACCCCTCGGTGCCCTCCCATCCCATTGCGCTTCGGACACAATCCCATTGAACGCTAAGAACAGCAGATGTGCTGGATAGCGTCGCGCTCTCTTTACGGTAGTGAGGCACAAATCCTGCACAGCTACATTTCTTAGTAAATACACATGCCGTTACATTTTGTTGCCTAGGCTTCCAATTTTAATCTTGCTTACAAATGAAGGGATATTTTAAAAGCGACAGCCGTTCTGTAACGTTCACTGCCAGGCTTGGCTCGAGTGGTACTTAGTACTTGCGAATAATTATCAGTGGCTATTTTAAAACAGCCCTGATTACCTGACGGGCAGCTTTTACTGTATGCAGACAGCTCGGAGTAGACTCGGCTTGTGATTTATTTCGCAGTGTTTACCTGTGATTATCCTAAAGCGTTGCCGACTTTGACATGGCGCACGTGCTAAGAACATGCTGCTTCCTCCCAACGTTCAGCCAGTGTTCACTCATTCACACTACACCTCAGGTATCAAAACCAAGAGGACACTCCAAAGGGGCCTTTGATGCTTGATCATCCTATCTACTAGTGATTTGTACTGGTCACTAGTACAAGCACTAATTGGTGTTCTGACACCCAACATGCCTGATACGGGAGACCAAAAAAAAGAGACCACTTTTTTTTCCCTGTTGTTTTTTTTTTTTTAATGCGAGAAGGCGATGTGTTGCATAGAAAGAGTTTATGAGTCCTTTCCATCAGATATGACTTGCCTTTAGAAAGGGCCTTTGGCCCCTTCTGAATGAATGCTGAGCCTGTGGCTCTTGTCCTTTTGTATGTACCTGTTAGGAAAATGAAGGGGTGAATGTGAGTTTATCTTAAAGCCAGTAATTGGACAAAGTTTTTTTTGTGTGTAAATTCTACACAATGACTCTGAGGTGCTCAATCATTTTCTAACACCTCCTCTTTGCTCTCTGTACAGAACTGAAGAGAAAACCCTGTTTATATGCTTTTCTTTGTAATTCCTAAGACCAATCTTGTACATATTGTTGCTTGTAAATGGCTTTTTCATTAAGCAACTGTAAGATAGTGTGATATACTGTGAGAGAGGAAACAAAGAGGAGACGATCTCTGATAGCTGAATGTTACTGCGTGACCTCCAGAGACGAGATGATGGTGGTTGCCTCTTTGAAATTATTCTCAGTGTTTGTTTTCACACGTTAGAGGACCCAAGTGGAAGGGGTTTGCCGGAGGAGAATCTGCATGAACCAGAGTGCCATTTGAAAGTCAGTTAAGTGTACTTTTCTTCGACGGATAACTCACCTCACGTTTTCGGAATTGTGCTACTGTGCTCCGACCCCATCCAGCTGGTGTTCCCAGTGAAGCACAAAAACACTAATACTGAGGTCTGCAGCCCTCCTGTGATGCAGAAAAATAGCATTTAGCTAATAAGTCGATACTGTCGATACCCCTCTACACTGTGTACTGGGGGACCTGGACCTGATGTTGGTTATGTGATCCACATTTTTTTTATGTGCATTAGAAGTGCTGAATCACATGACCCATTTGTAACTACACACACTCACTAATTGTAACATGCTTTCAATGATTGTACTTTTTTAAGGCTCTTGTCTTTTTCTTTTTTAAAGCACAGTTTTTTGGTTATCTTCAGGGTTTTTGATTACTGTAAAATCCTGACTGTTACAGGAAGTCACAGTGATGTTTGCTCATCCATCCACTCAGCTCACTGAAGACGAGCCATTCATGTCCAAATCCAATTCTCTCGACGATGATTAAAACGAACTGTAAACCTACCACGACAGAGGTGGAAATTGCTTTAAGGACTGTATAAAGAAGGTGTTCTTTCTTCACACCTTTTGTTGACTAAATGTTTCATATCTGATTCAGACATTTGATTCAGGGCAAATTCTTCTAGCGGAGAAAACGTTTCGTCCCCTGTTTTAATTCCAGAGTGAACTGTGATTATTCATGGACAAGGATGGGGACTGTAATCACCTACAGCAGGAGATGGCTTGTCATCTTTATACCATTAATACTGAAAACAGCATTATAGAGTATTGTCAGAGGTTCTGCGCTTTTCCCTCTTTTCTGTCAATCCAAGAAAATGTGATTACACTGTAGGTCTTCTCTCACGCTTTGTTAAATCGTGTTTCTCCTCCTTCCACTCCAGGCGTCCGGATGGTTTCGTTGAAAAGTCAGACCCTTCTCCTCGGCGTCTGATCTCTCCTCCTAGACATGTAGTTGCGTGTTCTTGTGCACAACTCCCATGTTAAATTGTAAATATGTTCATTTGCTTTATTTATGTTTTTGATGCCGTGATCAATCCTTTTGGGGTTGGTGTTATTACGAATGCGCTTCATTCGATGGAGTGCGTTGGAATATGATGACTTCTTAAAAGTCTAAATTTAATAAACTGTTCTATACCGTTTGTAAAGTTTTGTGTCCTTCGTCTGGAGTCTATGGGTCAGTGTGTTGGGGGTTGTTTTGTTGCTTTTTTTTAAAATAACAATCACCTGTTCATTAGTCAGGATGACTGCTAAGAAATTCAGACACAAACAGGAATATTTCTTGAGGCAGCAGGCCTATAAATCATTTTGCTCTCTCTTACTTGACATATTTTCTCACATGTATATGATGCACTGAAATAGAAGATTACAACGTGACAGAGCTCACCTAATAATGAGCTTTCATACATTTTACAAAGTGAGAGTAAGAGTGATGAGAGTATTATATCAAAGTAAGCACCAGCAAGGCTGTAAATCAATAAAGATGAATTCAGTATAGTCTTAAAAGCTGAGACAGACAAAACTGTATGACATCTGAAATATTTCATGATGCTCCTTCACACTTTATTTGTTTTTTATAAAGTGCTTTACAAACCTGAACATTACAGCGAACAGCTGGAATTTCCCGTTTCAGTGCAGCTGACCAAAGAGACGGTGAAAGGGGACAGTAAATCCTCTGTTTCTTAGTGTCAAACTTGTTGTTACAGACGGGCAGCACAAAAGTGATCCCCTCAGTTAATGATTCTCTCACTAGTTAGCTAAAATAAACAAATGTAAGTCTATGAGCCACAACCAACCAACCATCCCAGTGACGTAACGTTCTGTGTGGCATAAGGTGGCGCTACACATGTTCTCACAGTTTAAACATCACCAAGATGTGTGGCCTCTGCTCTTCAGTAAACTTGGGGGCTGCGGATGGCCTCCTGGATCCAGCTCAGTCTGCCTCTGACCCCTGGAGGGCGTTATTGTGGCTTCCCAACCTCATTATCGAGCACATTTGTGACACACACACACCACACACACCTCATGGGTGGCTGTAGCTCAGGTGGCAGAGCAGGTCAGCCACTAATCAGAAGGTCGGTGGTTCGGTGGTACTAACCCCATGTTTGCCTACTGGTGATGGTCAGAGGGACCGGTGGCGCCTGTGTTCGGCAGCCTCGCCTCTGTCAGTGCCCCCCACTGGGCAGCTGTGGCTACAATGTAGCTTGCCATCGCCAGTGTGTGAATGTGTGTGTGAATGGGTGAATGACTGAATGTAGTGTAAAGCGCTTTGGGGTCCTTAAGGACTAGAAAAGCGCTATACAAATGCAGGCCATTTACCATTTACAAGGAGACTGTCAAAGTCAAAGTCAAAATAAACTTTGTCATCTCTGCTATATACAGTACAGTATATAGAGAGGCTCCAGTTACAGCAGTGTAAAAGAACAACAATAAATATAAGAAGAGTAAGAATAAATATACACTTTGAGACTGGGGTAAGGGGAGTAAATATACGCTTTGAGGTAAAAAAAAAAAAAAAAGGATCATTTTAACAGTCTAAAATTTTACAATTTACAATTGAGATATAAAGTGACCTTGAGTGGTTTTAAATATATGTGGATATATGTATCTGTGCGTTTTCATATTTTTGTGTTCCAGGTTATTCATCTTTGTTTTTTCTTAGAGGTCCAGCAGTTGGGGAAAGTTGTGCATTTCTATTTGTACTCTATCCTTTTGTTATATTTTCCCCTATTTTCTCCTCCCATCTTTTTTCTCTTTCTCCTGCCTGCCCTTCTTTAGACATTGTCATAGTATACCACATAATGTAATAACTGAAATAACACAAATAGAAATGAATAAATAAAGAGATAAAAGAAATACATGAAAAAGAGGAGCCTATAGAGATTTATACAGCTGATCTTGGAAAAAACACAATGTGTTTGGCACAACAGTGCATTCATCATAAATCTTAATTGCAAAAGCTGCCAGACAGGACAGGATTAAAAAAACAAACAAAATTTACCAGGTCATTCCATATAATACAGTGTTGATACGGGACGAACACCTTGAAGATAACCCTTATATCAAATTGTGTATAAAGGGAAGGCCCTCTTTTTGGCGTAACTTGATGTAATCAGCCACTTACAGATAGGGATAACGATGTGCTTTAACTTTGTAATCCTCAGCGCTTGTAAAATCAAGTTAAAACTGGAGGTTATCTTCCAATAAAAACTTCAGCAAGGCTTTTTAGCTGTCACTGAGGAAGTACCATGCCAAAAACAAATCAGGTTAGTCTCAGAAAGAGAATTGTTGATGATCAGAAAGCAGGGGATGGACATACAAAGTTATCACAAGGTTTCCAAGTGTCAAGAACTGGAGAGAGAAGTATCACCAAGAAACTCAAAGAGAGCCACACTGTACAGAATGAGCATGGCAGAGGTAGGGAGAAGAAAATTTCAAAGACTCTGGAAAGAATACTAGCCAGAGAAAAATAGCAAATAACCCCAGAACATCTGCCAAGACATGAGTGAATGATGGGAATTGTAGTCTCAAAGAACACAATCGCTAGAACTCTGCACAGTAATTGACTATGAGGTTATAGACAGAAGAACATGAAGGACAGCCGAGAGAAAGATTATGAGAGATGAAAAGTACAGCTGTTTGGACACAGAGAAAGAATGGAGAAGCTTAAGTGGAAGTATTATGGTGTGTCTAGATCATAAAGCAGAGCTTGCAGGAGACATTCTGCCCATCTGGTCTTTAAATTTCTTTTGGACTTCTTTTTCTTTGGATTATAAATCCAAGTGAAACTTTTGCATTTTGTTTGGGACCATTTATCAGATATACAAAGGCTCACTTATGGTTTAGGATTCTGCCTTCAGTGTCTTCAGTGTCTTGCATCAGCGTCGTCTCTCTACCACAACATGTAAGATGATTTGTGAGATTCTGCATCTCGGATTAGAATTCAAGGTTAATAGTTCTCACGAGTCTTAGTGTCACAAGTTATAACTAAAAACGGTGTCCTGTTGTGTGTGCAAAGCATAATAGAAAGTCTAGTTATAGTACTATAACAGTCATAGTGGTATACACTTTTCCTCATATTCAGTGACGCATGACTATAAAGTTTAAGCTAAATAGCCAAATAGGCTAACTTAACTTATATATGGCTATAAAATCATAACATTTAAGAGGCAATATTGTATAGGCTTATCAATTATCTGATTTAACCCTCTCAAGGCAGGCTTTGCCTATTTGTAACAGTTAAAAACTAACAACCTGATTACCCCACATACATATTTTATGAGTTTTTTTTACTCAGAAGTACCACTGCAGGACTTGGTTGTGCATTAGCAACACAAAGTTTAATTTGAGCCTGAGAGGGTTAAAATTAAATGAATAAATAAACCCACGATATGAATTTAATGTCAACAGCTGCTGTTCTCAAGAGCATAAACATTTAAATCGTAAATAGTCTGATTTTAAGTGAAATATGCCCTGTAGTGGGAGCGGAGGAAGGAGGTCATATTTCTTATATATTATTATTTTGTATTAAAAATATTAAAATAAACATCGAACTACGCTTAGAAAACGAGCAGCAAACGGACGACGGTGATTATTTTAGAGAAAAAAATAATAAGAGAAAGCTGCTAAGGAGCTGTCTGAGAAAACGAAAGGACTTTTCCTGTCTTCCAACATAAAAGTTTAAAGCCCTGCGCGCTCTGCCTCCTTCCGTTGCGCATTTCCGTTGACGTGACGTCACTTCTGGATGTAAATATGCGGCTTGGTGCGGCGCTGGGAAACACAACCACTGGAAAGATGTAAACCAGCTAACCGGCAGAAACCAGGTTCAGCGAAGACACTAAACCTTCCCTCCAGTGAAACCGTACCTCTGGTCCAATAAACGGAACTACATCAACAGGTAGCTCGTCGGCTCGCTACCTCCGAAGTCAGCGGAGCGCCTGCCTCTAGCAGCCATCTTTTGTGAGAGAATGTACGGGGCGACGCGGCGGGCCTGCTCGGGCTCTGGTCGGGACCGGAGCTTGCTGATGCTGACCACCGCGCTCCTTCTCTCGGTTATCGGGCTGCTGTCCGGCTTGCCTGGCTTCACCGAGGCCAAGGAGTGCGATAAGCCGTGTATGAACGGCCAGTGTAACACCGCCACTGGCGAATGTGTATGTTTCCCCGGCTGGGTTGGGGACCAATGCCAGCACTGCGGAGGGCGATTCAGGTAATGTAAAACATACTGGCAGATTATAGCCTACTGTTAGCAGTGACATAAGCTGAATGTGGAGTCTACGTCTGCCTTGTTTTGCGCCAAATATTTGCTAATTCAGACCTGACAGTCCTTGTCTGGAGATGGCGAGCAGCCCGCACTCGAGGCGTTCAAGTACCGGTCTGCTGCTACCTCTGCCCCAGCTACAAGCGAAGCGGTTCCCCCCCAAAGGCCACAGTCCTCCTTGTTTAAATGCAGCATGTGTTTGCTGAATGGTTCAAGTGTGTGGGTTGGACGGCTATGCCTGTGTGAATGTGGTATTTAACATTTGACCAACATTGAGCTTCAGAGCTTTTTAATCCGAATTAGTGTCACATCTTGCCACTCATTCACGCAGATCGGAAGTATTCTGGCCACACTAAAGTCACATCATCAGCCTGTTTTCGTACACACCATTTCTTGACTAAGATCACCTATCAGAAAGGACAGAACCATGAGAAGTAGCCGGGCTGCATGTTTCCTCTGTAGTCTGATATTATTCTTTAGAAAATCTGACAGCACAGACAGACGTGTCATCTATTTTTATGTATTGTCTGCCCCCCAAAACCATTTTGACTTGTAACCACAGTGCACTCTCTGCTAGCCTTTATTTTGTTTTCAATCTAACCAAGTAATTTATCTCTGACTAAACCAGACTGCTGTTCTGTTGGTAGTGTCCCACTTTTTCAGGCCAGTAGGTGAGACGCTTCGCATTCTTCAGCTTCACGGGACTCTTTGAAAAGCTGCCTGCATGATGTTTGGCCCACTGAAACGTTCAGATAACTGATATTGTGTGCTGATGCCAGGACAGCAGCAGCTCAGGGTCAAAGTATGGGATGGGGGGTTGGCGGCATTGAAGCACTTTGTGCTTTTATAGCTGAGCTGCCCAGGTTAGTGAGAGGTGGGAGGAAGGTACCACTTGACAAACCCATTATTGCATCATCTCTCACTCACCCCCTACACCCCCCTCGTATCTGCCCACATCTGTGTTGGCTTTCTTTAACTGTGATTTAAACCATGAGTGCCACTAGTTTGTGTGCGAGTGTGTGAATGCCAAAGCTGTACATTTTCAAAAGTTGTAAACTGGCAATTATTACCGCTGTGCCCGTCCTCCGTTCCCACTTTACTGTCACTTTGCATTACTGGAGTTTGTCCTCTGATCTGGAAATGATCCCGCAGTACTTGATGACAGTTTCACTCGGAATCAGTCACAACTATATTATTGATCACTTTCCATAGCATCGCGCCCTTCTGCTCATCCTTCAACTATGACATTTAGCAAGCACCGAATTAGAAAAACATCTTGTTCCCCAAATTATTTTTTTCCTTGACAGAGCTCAAATGTGACCTCTTGAAGTAATTTTACACTTCTGCTTTCTTTCTTTTCGCTGTTAAGCAAGGTGATCTTGTTCTGATGAGCTAGCGTGTCTGTGCAGCTAAGAACGTGTGAGTCAGGTCCACCCTGTAGGCAGTGGATTTTCTTCTCTTTTTTCGTAAAGGGAGTCCAGAGCATTTTATTTAATACTGTGTCATGCTGCCTCTGCTTGTGATCAGACTTGCCAGGTCATAAAGCAGAGCCAGCGGGAGGCCTGCTGTGTTATGCGTGCTCACAAGTCGGTCATGATGAAGGGAAGGGAAGCTGGAACAATTTCCACATTAGTGCAGCCGATTGGTGAGCACATCTAAGCAGGTGAAATGGAGGCTGAATGGCTGCTGAGCTTCTAATGTTTCAGAACACTGGGCTTAAGTGGTCTCTGGGTGAAATGGCTCATCTTGGCTGTGAATAAAAACTGTGATTCTGTTGCACTCGAGTATCAGCCTCGACAGTCTATCAGTGTGGGAAATCATCGCTGACCACCAGCTGCATTCGGGGTACCCGGCTCTAAGAACGCTGGGTTTGAATGGAGTTAAACTCTGTTTATTAATATTAATGATTTTTTTCTCATTAGTTAGTAATGTGTAATAGAGAAGAGGCTAAAGTCAATGGAATTTGCTTATTTTGTCCTAAACAGATGACAAACCCAGTGGTTGGCTTTTATGTAGATCTTTATTTGTACGCCACGCTCTTTTATTGTAGGGTGGTGGTTGACTGGCATGCATTAAAAGTATAAGACATACTCTTTCAGTCGCCCTTGATCAAAATACCAAAGCTTTAGGTTCTTTTTCAGGACTGCTTTAATACAACCCAGGGGGTCAACTGCTCGGATGAACCTCCCTACGGGGCTCATTAAAGTTAATCTGTTTTTTCTAAGGCTGCTACGTTTGTCTTTTCCAGCTTCTTTTAAAAGCTTCATCCTGGCATGTAAGTGACCATAGCTAAAAACTCTGCTGATAAGTGGAAAAAAACAGAGATCTCTCTTTGCTTCACAGTGCTGCCAGACTGATTGTGGTGCTGCTTGTCTGACTGTGAACTTCGCTAATAGCAGAACAGGCCACTCTGTAATGTTCAGCTGTCAGCGCTCCTGTGTCAGTGGGTCCAGCATTAAAAGTGACACTGAAGCCACAACACCCTAGGCTAATCATCTTGAAGTGGAACGGTAAACGTACTGCTGCTGTGATTCCAGATTTGCTTGGAATCGGCGCTGTGTTACTTTGTTAACACGGTCAAAGTGCTGATAGTTTTTCACGGAGAGCTTGTGGTCTGAGGCCGTGTTTAGCATACAGACAATGCTGCCATACAAGGCTCGGTGAATGCTGGTAAAAGCAGCTTTCTGTGGCAGGGGTGTGCCAAAATGGAGTCCCTATTCTAGCTTTGAGGGCCAAAAATCAACATGAAGAAGGGGGTCGTTGTTGTTGTTCTTTTGATATACACTACTGTGCAAAAGCCTTGAAGCACTCCTCATTTCTTTTGTTTTAGAGTGGTCTTAACATTAGGTCTCCAGGCTTTCTGGATTTTTCTTTGCACATCCTTTTCACTCATTTTCAGTCCAGTTCTTGTGCCTAAAAATCTGTCTACGGCAAATAAACTGAAAGTAAGATGGGAGAAAAGACTGAGGTATGCATAATGACACAAGAACTGTACTTCCAACTGATCAAACACACACATCCTCACATGTGCAATAACACTAAGTGCAATACTCTTTTTCTGACAAAGTTGTATTTTTACTCCGTTGTATAAAGCATTTGTATTCTATTTTTATCCTATTGTATATTTTATTCTATTTATTCTACTGTATATAGTATTTTATTTTATTCTATTCTGTACAGTTGTGTACACTATTTTATTCTTATTGTATTCTAATTTTTGCTATATAACTTTTGCACTGTCCACTTCCTGCTGTGACAAAACAAATTTCCCACGTGTGGGACTAATAAAGCTTATCTTATCTTATCTTATCTTATCTTAAAAACAGTAACAACAGGTCTTGCAGAATAATTGATCGAAATTTGAAGTTTCAACATGTGTCGATTGTGTAGAGTTACAATAATGACTGTTTGCAGCCATCTGTAAAACGCACTGGATGCTCTGTCGTGGTTTGGGGCTGCATTACAGTCATTGGTGTTGAGGATCTTGTTGAACTTGATGGATCTAAGAGGGCAGATTCTGGTGATCCATGCCATACCATTGGGTAAGCATCCGATTGTCAATGGTTTATTTATGGATTGACCTCTCTAGAGCAAGGACCTGAACATTATTGTAGCAGTGTTCGGTCATCTTTACAGAGAACAGAAGAAATGCAGCCAACATCCAAAGAAGAGCTTTGAATGTTCTCCAAGAAGCCTTGAGGGACTATTGAAGAACTTGAGACTACTCATTTTCCATTTTCCTAATTATAGTTTAACTTAGTTTTCCATGGATATTTAATTCTGTTATTCCCCTGTTTTGGGTCAGGGAAACTTTAATAATAATCCTACTGCATCACCAGTTTATGTACATTTTGTTAACCTTTGGTAGTGTTGACGTTTTAAATTACTATCTGAGTTTAGGGCTTTGTGATAGCCACTAACAAAGTACAGGTTCCTTATTTAATTCTTCATATTTGAAATTAAAATATTCAATTACAAATGCTTGCTGTCTTTAAAATCTGTTGTTCAATGATTGTACTATACGCCCCTGGGTGTGCGAGGTCCGCAGAGGATTAAAGCAAATGGATAATAATAAAAAAAAAAAAAAAAAAAGAGTCTTTATCTTTAGCTTGAGACTTTATCACAAACCTTTAACTTCTTATTTCTAATCATTTCTTCTCCGACAATTCACGTCTTCCATGTGGACATCTGCTTATGTTCCACCTTTGGAATCAGGAGGGACCTGTCAGTTGGTAATAACCGTTAGTGAGTTAAATTTTCTTTAAAAGTCTTTGGAAAGGTTTTGTAACCCCTCATAACTGTTGATGCTGACAAAACTAATGTTTAAGAAAAGATATGATCAGACTTTATTGATTCCACGGCGGGGAAATTTTAATTTGAAGTATCTTATAAATATTTATCAGAATTTTATATTTCAAACACATTAAAAACCTTTTCCCGCTCAAATTAAATTTCTCCCCAAGTCCCACAACAAGCAGCCCACAGCTTGATAGCACCTCCACCATGCTGGGTTGGTGTTCCTATACTTGCAAACTCTTTTCTCCTCCAACCAATATGATCGCCATTACGGCCTAACAGTCAAAGACAAGAGCAATAAGAAATTGTAAGATCTTTGTTTGCATGAAAGGTCATGAGACAGGACTGGTTTAATTCTGAACACTTGACTTCTCCAGAATCTTGTTTAGGTGCTTTTAAAAATTGTTCTCAGAGACAGATTCGCCTCCTTTCTGAGTGCTGTAATGGTTGCAGATTTCTACTTTTATGCTGTTGTTTGCTCACCTGGGACCTTCAGTCACTGTAAATTGCTTCTAGGGTTTTTCCTCTTGTACATTTTGCTAATTGTATGGTTTCATTTAATAGATGAAAGCAAATAGTTGACAGGAAATGAGTGGAACAAGAGATTGGGAAGATCAGTTCATTAGCTGCTATACTGATGGATGTTCTTCCTCTCCTGCTTGACTGGAGCTGTTAAACTAGGATGCAGGCTCACTGTGTTAGAGAAGCTTTAAAAAGCCTTAAAAACTAATAAAGTGACAGTTATAACTGTAACTGTAAGTTGTAGCTACAATCCTTGCTTGTCATATTAACGACTGTAGCCATGAGGCTGATCTCTATCACATAGTGTCTACAAAAGGCTGCTTTACACATTTTTATTAGCATGACATAAAACTCTTGCGGAGATAAATTTTTTTTTCATAGAATGGGGATTCCCAACCAGTTTTCATACGCAGCAGGACGGGGTGGTGCAAGTCTGAGAGTCTGATGCCTGTTCATGTTCTGGCACTGGTTTGAGTACCCGTTTTGGAATTTGCAATTAATGTGGAACCTGGAAGTGTCTCAATTGCTTGCTTATTTTTTAATAATTTTATGTAAAGAGCGCATATTGAATCCTAAGTGCTCTCATTGTGCCACCCCCTCAGTGTTTGGGAGTTCTTGCTTGTTTCTCAACTTTAAAGTGGCTGCTGGAAATGCTTTAATGTAATTTGGGTGAACTGATAGCAGAGTAGTTGGGGAATATATTACGTAGGCTTTCCCCACATTCCTCACATCTTTCTCTACTACACGTATCTAATAAAAGCAAAATGAGAGAGATATTAGTGACTGTGCTTTGTTTTAGTTTCCTGAACTCCTGCTGTAGTCCTTTGGTTTTTCACTCGTTCTCACGCTAAGCTTTCTCATCAAATAATGACAGTAATGGAACTGCTGAAAGGACAGATTAATAGTTGATTGTGTGTTAAAGAGCCCCTTTGAAATGTTCTTAATAAATGTTTAGAACTGCTTTGTAATAAATGAAACCGTTTTTTCTTTTTCCTTTTTTGTTCTCCCATCGGTTTTCCTCCAATTCTAGGAGCTGTCATGATCTAAACTGCCCAATGTGTCCTTTTATGTGTTAGTGACTGAATGAATCTATTCATTCAAATGTATATCTATTAGGATTTTGTTTCCAGGTATGGGAAAGAAACAACAACTTTAAAAAGAGTCCCTTCCATTAATGCACTGCTGATGTATGTGTATATCTTAGTGTTAGTTGTTGATCATTTTAGTTTCACAGTTCAGTCTCTTGTGTAGTTTAAATATTAGTCGATTAGCCCCTCTTTACAAAAGCCACCTCTCCTCCAGTTATCTAATGGCCACACTGCTGCGCTACTGATTTTTGTCTTCTTTAAATGTCGTGGTAAATTTCTTCCCGATGACATTCAAAGTCATATCAAATTTTTAAATTATGACCACCAATGAAAATGTGACATCGCCCCTCTAATATTCTGTAATCGATTTAAAATCTTATACAGGCCGCTTTCTTCTCTCCCCACAGAGTCTGGAGGGAAAAGCTTTTTGCCTCTGTAGCATTTACACTCTGTCTGAGCATGCTCTGAGCGTGCCTCTCCAGGCTGTACCACTGAAACAGGACTGTTGTCGCCTTTGAATAAGCAGTTGTTTGCTTTGCTCTCAAGCTGCACCACTTTACCCTTTGCAGACCACTTGGCTCAGCTGCACGAATACCATTTGTATTAGAATAGACTCTGTGAAATGAAGCATTTTATCTAATATCAATTTTTGCCACTAGCAAAAAGCACAGGCACTAAGGGATTCTTAGTGCCTGTGCTATCTTAAAATCAGGGTGTATTTTGTCTGAAAGTAAAGATAAGGTGTTGTTATTTCTAATACTGGGGCGATCGTGGCTCAAGAGTTGGGTGTTCGTCTTGTAATCGGAAGGTTGCCGGTTTGAGCCCCGGGCTCGGACAGTCTCGGTCGTTGTGTCCTTGGGCGAGACACTTCACCTACCGCCTACTGGTGTTGGCCAGAGGGGCCGATGGCGCAATATGGCAGCCTCGCCTCTGTCAGTCTGCCCCAGGGCAGCTGTGGCTACACTGTAGCTTGCCTTCACCAGTGTATGAATGTGAGAGTGAATGAATAGTGGAATTGAGGGGTCCTGAAAAAAGCACTATATAAATGCAATCCATTATTATTATTAATATAACTAGATGCTATAATATTCAGTTCAGTTTTTTGCTCCCAGGTATGCTTTAGGTACACTGTCGCGTCCTAAATTACCCTTTCCATGTCCCAACATAATACAAACTCAGAGGGTGCAGCTGATAAGCTGTAAATGTGTAACCTAATTCCGGGTATGCCACTTTCACAGAAGCATCTAATACTTTGACTCTGAAATGCTTTTAAACAATATTTAAATTTAGAATTTTCTCTCTTTGTTAGCATGTTTGGTTGCTAGCTGAATAGCCGGTGATCCATTTTAGAGAGATGTTTTCCTAATTAATCAAAGATTAATTAGGATGATTATTATTATTAAGATGATTATTTGTCACGATTATTCATTAAGTTTATGACAAAAATGTAAACATAACACATCTTCAGATCTATATAAATCGTTGTAAGACAAAATGAATCAGAGGAGCACTGCTTTTACTTTTGGATTATCCTAAATTTTGCAGACAAATAATAATATAATATATAATATATATAATATATCGACTGAACCTACATGATGAATGTGACTAAAACTCATAGCAAAGTTCATGCATCAGCTAGACTCCAATTTAGTGTCTTTCAGGCCTTCAGATATGTTGCTTGTGTTGCTTTGGGGTGCAGATGCACAGCACTCTTTGGATATGATTTCTTCTTGGTTACTTCACGTGCACTAAATCTGAAGTATTTCCAAACAACAGTAATGATCTGCTTCAAGGGGCAAGCTCTTTGCCTTCTGTTGTGCCACACATTTGAGTGACTGTGATTGGCCCATGCATGCATGTGGCTGGGCAGCGATTTAGAGTGCATTTGATTTGCTTTGTGTTTTAAAACCGCAAAAGCATGCTCGATCATGCTCATTTAATTATTGGAAGCCAAAATAGTAATCAGACCTAAAATCCAATTAATTGTGCAGCTTAATTCTAGTATATATGTTGGCCCTCAGTTCCTGTTAGAATTAGTTTCAAGCTGGTTAGAGGCCACTCTTACCTCTGGAGCAGATACTTGTTGATGCTGCTGGATTTCTGACGAGCCCAACTGAAACTACTGAATTTGCTCATTTAGAGTTGAGGCATAACACAAAGCCAGTCCTATCACTCGGTTACTGAAGTGTCACCCTTGACTTCCTCTAATGTTGTTCGACTGTAAGGTTGATGAGTTTCCCTTTGGTTGCAGATCTGTTCCTATTGTTGTTGTTTTTTTAAAAAAATATTGTTTACCTTGTAATGATGTTGTAGCAGCAGTACAGTATGTCAACTGCACATGCATCAGTGTGTTGAGTTCATGACTTTCTTAGCTTCTCCCCCTGTGAGAGTGATGTTTGTCTGCTTGCTGCGAAAGCTGAAAGTCCCCGTTGGCCTGGCTTTATTATCGCTGGCTGATGTGTAATTACAGACATGGTGTACACGTTTGCAAACCTGCCACAAGTCTCAGCATATGTGTTGAAAGTATTCTCTTAAAGGAATCGATGATCCATCAACATTCAGCATGGACTCGGTGTAAAAAAAATCAAGCCATGATTTGCTGTTCTGTTAAAAACTTTCATCCACAAGTTGCAGCGACAGCACAAAGAGCATTGTTGTCATATAGTGTCATGCATTTGGCCTGTTAACCGCCCTTAACAACACCCTTAGCCTTGGACCATGAGCCTCCAATTCACACAGCTGGGACTATAGGCCTGCACCTCAGCAGTAATTGGAGCAGGCTTAAGTCTTCAGTAACGTGCAGCACTTCTTGTTGCCTAGCTACAAACAAACCTGAGTTGTGCAATATGGAATCTCCCCAGAAGCTCTCAATATAGAGATGATTATTTAAAAAAAACACAAAAACGTCACACTGAAAGGACAACATCCTGTTTTTTGGGGTTTTTTTTGTTTTTTTTTTAAGTGAAAGGATATAAATACTTCTATTTTCCATTTTTAAAAAAGACATGAAATTAAAAAAATCACTCATATTATAAGACACAAGTTCGGACCTGTAGCAAAATGTCAAACTGCTCAGCTTGTATCGATTGATTAATTTTGCTAAAAGCGCTTTTTAAAATGTTCCACTTGTGCCGCAGACATCTTTAAATCGATCTTTAACTGCACACGGGAGCAGTGTGTTCTCTGCAGCTTCCTCAGCAGATGTCGGTGTGAAATGTTGCTGAGAGACTGTTTTGGAACAAGAGAGTGACTGGGTGTGTTGGCAGACTCCTTGCACCTTGAGACCTACATCAGTAATGATACAATGTCTGTATGCATCTAAGTGTCCCTTGCGTAATTCATCTCCCGACCGGTGCTGTGTCATGAGACTGCAATTGAATTGGCAATAACAGGCCGTATGCCATACTGTACCATTAGTGCTTGTGCATGCCCCTCACGGTGTTGGCCTCGGACAATAATTTGCTGTCTTTGCTTTGTCTTTGCTGTCCTATTTGTTGCTTGCTCAAACACGGTGCTGCTTGAACTAACTTGAAGAAGACCGTGTTTAACTGCACACTCTCTGTTTAGTGGCTCTTTTCTAACCTCTTGTTTCATGCAGTCATTTCTAATGAATGCAACGTTTCAATTAGCAATGCATTTGAAGAAGTATATCTTAAAAATAAATTGAAAAAAAATATATATTGTTGCATCAGTTACATGCATCATTTTCCAGTATCTTTAACAATATGCTTATAACAGGACATCAACTCTTTCCTTTCCGTTGCTCATACCGAGGCTGCTTGCTTGTAATTGCCTGTTAAAGGGATACAGAGCTTTTTTTTTTTTTTTAGCTTCTTTAAAATTCTTCTCCTACAAACAGTTTCCTTTGGAGAGCATTGTATCTTCACTCACAGTCAAGACCTTCCACGCTAATGACATGTTAGAATGTGTTAGTGTGTGAGTGAGTATTTGTCTGTGCTGCTGTGAGTGTGTCATGCATGCATGAAATGGACCGACATATGGGATCAATATTGCAAGCCTTATTTACACATTAGTACTGCACTTTTTGTAATTGTACATCTACATATGGTACTTTTCCTATACAAACTTGAATCCCAAGTAGAGAACAAGGCAGCAAAAGGCTGCGAAAGTTGTGTAATAATGCTACAAAACGGAAAGGTTATTTGCGACTAGTTGGCAACAGGATAAAGGAGAGCTGCTGGAGGGATTGAGTCTTAAAAAAAAAAAAGATGTAAAGAATAATGTTTTCTCTTGCAAAGAATTAGGATTTTGGAGACAAAGCAATCATAAAACAATTATCTGTGAACTATTACCAGGCCCATCCTGAGTCCCTGATGTTAAAAGTCCACCAGCAAAATGTTCACAGCAAATTCCAAACATGTCAAAGTTATAACAATATAAAAACATCAATCCTCACATTTTAAAAGACAGAAATGGAATTAATTGTTTGATAAGCAATCTTCTTTTCAATTGAAGTTTTCCACAAAGTCTTTCAGCTGCAGGTTTTCCCAAGTAATCAAATTCCAGGACAAGCATAGAGCTGTTCTAGGAGCTCCGTGAGGCTGTACATGGGTGCAGCCGTGCTTTCAGCTAAAATTCAGCTACTAAAAAGTTACATGTTCACCAGTAACCTTGGACCTCTCTCTCTTTTTCCTGTTCCTTTCAGATTGACGGGGCCCTCTGGTTATCTGACTGACGGTCCAGGAAACTACAAATACAAGACCAAGTGCACCTGGCTCATTGAGGGACAGTAAGTACAGACAACACCATGGGAAAGCAAGTTCTTCTTCAGAGGCACCGAATTAATTAGCTCAGAACACATTTGTGCCATGTCCTAAATAGCACTAGCAATAGGAGTACTTTTTCTATTGAAGTTTAACAGCTTTGAATATATTATATCATTCTGGATTAAAAAAAACAAACAAAAAAAACCATTGGGAAAACTGGCACAATCCTATTGATCATTAGCTTTTGCCATTAGGGGAAAACAGTGGGAACAGTGGGAAGGAACCCTAAAAGCGTTGAGACTGATGGGATTAGAATTATGAAAACTGAGGCAGCAACTCAATATTGCAGGCGGGATTTATAATGATTAGTTTGTGCACAGTATACATTGCAGACTCCTGTTGTGCTCCAGCCCGGGTAATGTGGATAAAAAAGAATGGCAAAGCAAGTGTAAGAAATCCAATAGTCTCCTTTCGTTTTAGTCAGCACATCCACGCCACCGAGTATCGATTTAAAGCGACGATTCTTGATTTTTGTTTTGGCTTCGAGCTTATCCAAACTTTAAATCCGCCGCTTGCATTTACATTCCAGGCAGATAGCCAGCACGCTCATTCGGGGGAAGGCGGGGCTAACTAAGAGCGAACACGTAAGGCTCAGGAGATCGCGCTTCTGCTCGCCGTACACATCTTACATGGTTTTGAACTTCTGACCTTCGTTTTCCCGGATGGCTTCTCTAATCACCATGTCACCCTGCCGTCCAGTGTTTCATTACATACTGATGGCTCATTTTATATGCCATCTTGAGACTCCAGCCCATCTTCAACAAGAGGTTAATGTAGTGACATATGCGCTATATGCGTCACACTGACAAGAATACTGTTGAAGAGGTTTTATGGGCTTCAGATATGCTCTCACTTTGAACCTTCAAAAGCTCCCTCTGCAGCTAAGTGTATCGAATCCATTTCTAGTGGCTTGAAGTGACTTTATCTCCTGAAAGCTAAACTACTGAAATGTGGCTTTGCTCGATGCCTTGCTCAAAGGGGTCCCAGTGCTTCCTACTAAAATAAGGGCTTACATTAGATTAACAATTTACCAGTCACAAGTCCTCTGTAGTCAGACCCCAGGGGCTGCTGCCATTCCCCAGTTTGTCTGCTAGGTCATTAAGGAGGAGCCATCGTTTCACTCTAATAAATATAATTATAAAGAGAAAAATGTGACTATTCATAACACATCCTGTATGTCTCAGTTTCTCATCGTATATGCACTGAATGGGTCTTTGTCTTCTTCCCTCCTCTTTTGAATGATTTCATTTAGCCATGTTTCCCCAAATTTAGAGCAGAGTTTGTTTGTTTTTTGTTTTTTGTTTTTTGTTTTTTGTTTTTTGTTTTTTAAAGGATCTCATGAATGTCTTCAATCAAAGTCAGATTAAGCCAGCTTGTTTTTTCCTGTTTTGCTGAACACTGCCGTGCATAAAAACACCCGGCCACAGATACTTGGTTTATTCACTGTCTCTGTAGCACGCATTGTGCAACAGCGAAACTTGTCTGCCATTTAATTCGCTTGATGTAATAATGTTTTGCTGGTAGACTAAATAACTGGGATGCACGCCGCAGTACGGTTTTTACACTTGATACGGAAAACATAGCCGATTTGTGCAGAACACTGCAATGTGATTCAAATATAAAGGTGTAGTTGGTGGCTAGCCACACACAAACGCTAGTTATAATGTTGCTGTAGGTGGTGACTGTTTCTACCATATCACCCAGTTAATTATCCACCTTTTATTGTCCTGAAAGTATCATTCCACAAGTTCAGCTGTTGGAAGAGTGCAAAGCTAAATGTCACCCAGTCAACAAGGAAATATTTTTTATTGCACATAATAAAACTATGTAAAAATCAAAATAAAGCAAAAACCTTACAGTAGGTCCCATCTAATAAAAAAATCACACGTTTCCTGGAGAAACTGTTTGTTTCCAAACACAATTAAGTGCAATGGAGTGGAAACGTTGGGGCACCTCTGGTCAAATGTTCTCTTAGTGTGAAAACCAAAGACAGGAGATGATTTCCAGAGGGCTTAAAATTGAAGACTGTGCATTTCGTTAATTGTAAGCAAGATTGATTCTTTATTTCTGTCTTTTACAGTTTTGAATAACAGTGTGCAAAGTTCCCAAAGCGCTACTTCTTCAGGACTTACAGCCAGAGATCTTCTGTAGCCAGAAGAGTCACACGATTCTCGTTTAGTTAATTTTTGTCTGGTGGCCTTGAATGCACTTCCCTTTTGTTGTCTGGCAACTCATTTGTAGTGTTTTTTTGTTTTTTTTATGACATGTAATTCAGGACACTGTGAGAGGCGTGCCAAAACCTTCAGCTTGTGCTTCTTAAGTAGTCCATTCCAGGTTTTTGATGCATTTAAGATTATAATGCTGCTGTTACCCTGTTTTTTTTTTTTTTTTTTTTAATCTTTAGCGATTTTACATTTGGTGCGTTGATGCTGTGATTTTAAGAGGCTAGCCTCAACACAAACCCATAGTTATCTTGCAATGGGATCACAGCATTGAGAATAGTAATGCTGCATGCTTCTGTAAACATAATGCAGGTACAAAGCTCTTTAGCTGGACACGCCACAGGCCTCGTTTGCACCAGCGTTTGTATGCGTGCCATTCTGTCTGTCTGTAAACACGATAGCTTAGCGTTTTGGGTGAATTCTGAGAAAACTTTGTAAGCATGTAGAGCTCATGTTATCAGTCTATTCAAATATGGCTCACATCCACCAAGGTCAAATTATTCATTTATTAGTCAAAAATGGACATGAACTATGATTCTTACACGCGAGTCTGTGTGTGTGTGATTGAGCGTGTATTTATATCTTTGTGGGGACCAAAAGTTGGAAGTTCACCAACACCCAGGTCCTCACTAGTTTGAAGGCATTTTCGAGACTCAAAATGTGGTTTTAGTGTCAGGGTTACAATTGGGTTATTGTTAGGTTTAGGGTTAGGGGCTAGGGATACGAGTACCCTGTGTGCGTGTGTGTGCGTATATAGAAAGCATTGTATAAAGATTTAAAACATCATGTCATGTATGACCTCTTCTCGACTTCTCCTTCAAGGTCAAAGTGAAAATAATGGAATGTAGAACTCTTTAAAACCATGTTTTGTATTGACACCATAGAGGCATACAGGGGCCGATATATGGGAATTAAATATCCTGTTACTTTGGACCTCGGACCTCTTCTACAAGTTCAAATCAGGTCAAACGTCTTATCTTCAAAACTGCTTTAATGCTGCTGCCTTTGTTTAGATTGGCAACATTTAGGAAGTGATACTGATATATGGGGATTATAAATATAACATTATAGTTTGGATCCAAATATCACCTCAAAATGAGTTCGATCTTTAAAGAAAGTATTTTTAAGACAAAGAGAATGAGCTGCCTCGTTAGTTAGAACTATACTGTGGTATAATATTATATAATGGGCTGAAATAATTCATGCCCAGTTATTTGCAGATCAATACCTCTTATCCATTACCTCACCTACATAATGTTTGTGTAATCAAAGTAAACATCTGTCATGCTGTACTTATCTGATTTTTACTGCACTGCAAACTTCTTAAAGTACATTTTAAAAGAACACCAGATGAATATGTAAAAGGTAAAAAAAAGTGAGCTTCCTTGGCGAAGGTTTGCGCTCAGACAAGTTTGGATCTAACCTAAAAATCTTGCGAGCAGCTCCCGACCTCTGCTCAAAGACACAGATATCTGAAAAAGACCGGCTATCTGTTCAGGCTTGTCTGTCTGGTCTGTCTTCGACTGCTCGGCATAAGGTTTGACATGTATGTAGCTTTGAGGTCTGAGAACTTGTCTGTGTTTTACAGGCCCAACACCATTCTGCGATTACGGTTCAACCACTTTGCTACTGAATGCAGCTGGGACCACCTCTATGTGTACGACGGCGACTCCATCTATGCGCCCCTTCTGGCGGCTTTCAGGTAAAGCTTCAAATATGTGACAGGCTTGGAACACACTTGAGTATAAATGGTAATAAAAACACCTTAAACTCTTCTTTTGGGTTATTATTGTAGCGGTCTGATTGTTCCTGAGCGATATGGGAACGAGACCGTCCCGGAGGTGGTGTCTCAATCTGGCTACGCCCTGTTGCACTTCTTCAGCGATGCTGCCTACAACCTGACCGGCTTCAACATTTCCTACCGGTGAGAGAATCTCTGAAAAAACAAAGTACCACATCCTACATTTTCTTATTTATTTTTAAACAAACAAGGATTCGGCTTTCGCTTCAGGGAAGTTGAGGTTTCTCCGCTGACTGGCCAGACCACAAAACAAATACAGAAACTAGATGTGTTGTTGGCTTCGTCTGTCATTTTCTTCTTCTTCTGCTTCATATTTGATATTTTAGCTGGAGTGGCAGCTCCCGCATATCGACTTGTTCATAATCCTCTGAGCTGACTGTGCAGTCCTGTCATGCCTCAGGGTTTGCAACTCTTGGGGTCCGCAAATGCGTTCGTGTTGTCAGTCACTCGATAGAAAGTATCTACTAAATGACAAATGCCTGGATACTGAGCCCTGACAGGAGAGCCTCTGTGCAAATCATTTCTGTTTCACTGGCTGAGATTAATTTAGGTGAAGGGCCCACTTCACACCCTTCCTTGGGACACGATGACGCATACAAACCTCTCACTTGCTACATGATTCAGCCGGTGTGCTGGCACGATTGGTGGAGAGCATTTTAGCGCAGGATCATGTCAGGTTACTGCCGTCCATTTGCTGCAGTATGTTGTTGCAGCATCAATACTCCTGTAATTGTTCAGACACACTGTGGCACTTTTTCTGTCTTTTTGTTTGTGTAACGAATATGTGGTTCCTCCCTGCTTTTCAGGGACTGGACGGATAGAGTGGCCATACTAACACGCGTGTTATTAGCCGCTGAACATCTCATCATGTAACGCAACCATTGATTTTATTTAAGCTTAAGATTTATTATTGGCATTTTAACCTTTTATTAGACTGTTAGACTAGTACAAAGGGTTTACAGGAAGGTGGGAGGGGAGTAATAACACAGAAGAACTGCTGTAGGCCTTCAGTGTACGGGTTTCCTGCTCAACCAGGTGAGCTATGGTGGTACCCATTTGATTTATTTTATCTTAAACTGTCTCCATATATGTGGCATTGCAGTCGTTTGTGGAATTTATAATGAATTTGTTACAAAAAATAAATTAAAGTAATGGAGATAAGTAATTAAAAAGCTTGAATGCCCATTTTTAATCCGCCTAGTCAGATGCGGGATCTCTTGCATCTTTACTTCTTCTTTAGCTGTCTCATAGCTGTCGGTGAGGGTTGGAGCTTGGATTGGCTTGTAAACTGAACTGTTTTCCTCTCAGCTCACCTCTGTGTTCAGCATATCTGCCGGGGACATCAATGCTGATGCAGCACCCTGGCTGACTTTTATATCTTTTATCTTATGCTCTAACTCTGTTTGGTTTCCTAGAGTTGCACTAATTTCAGCTGAAAGTACTGCAAATATTATTATACATAAATAAAAGGAGTGAACTTTTAAGGCCGCTCTTTGCCTCTGTCAGTACTTTGGGCCTATGCCGGCAGTTCATTTCACTCCTCTTTAACATGCTTTTAATGGCTCCATTTGGAGTAGTGTAATGATGCTGCTCTTTGCTCTGCAGTCTGGTATCGACGCTGTGTGCAGGTCCAGAGTTGAGTTTCTGTATTACTTATAGTAACTATGCTACATTGCATGATTAAATCTTATAACCTGAAATACCTGAGGCAGAGCAGAGGCCAAATGTAATGGGGACACACCTAAAAAGGTTTGATCAACACATCAGCAAACAGCTGATAATGCAGAAAACAAACAGCTGTGACAAAATTATAAAATTAGATTGTGGATCCACGTTCATGACTAACCTTACTCTTTACCCCTTGTTTGACACGAGCCATTACAGATATTCATATTGTGGATGCCTCTGTCTACAAAGCAAAAATCTTCTTATATATGCCTTCTTTTTATTCCAGACAGAAGGTTTAGCATAAGTAACACATCCATATATGGGTTCATCATTACTAAACTTCAAATTTATAAGGGGGGGGGGGGAAAATGCTTTAAACATTGTAAACAATTGTAAATGGCACAGTAGACCCCCGCTACAGTCGCCATAGCAATGGGACTGATGTTGTGCTGAGGACAGTTGGATGAAAGCAAAGTGCCCCTCTTTGCAACCCCCCCACCTGCAGTCCTTGGTGTCTGGGAGAGGTGGAGGAGGCGAAACATCAAACCATCTGGCACCGCAGGAACATGAAAGAATCACGAGCGCCTTTTGTGTCGTCGCTCTCAACAAGTGTGTTTGCAGGAGAAAAGAAACGAATGCCTCTGTGTCCACCTTTGATTGGTAATACTTGTTTGTTTACGCTTAGGACCAAGTCTTCCTGTTTTTATTTATTTTTTTATTTTTCTCCAGTTAGTAAAGCAGTGTTTTAAGTAGTGTCTCATTTTGTGATATGGTGTTGGTGCAGGAGCTTGGTGCTTATTTCACTGATCTGCAGCTGTGTTGTACAGATGTATTTAATCTGTTTTTTAAGCCTCTGCTGGCCACACAACACAATGTGGTATCCCTAGGCTTCGGTGTACACCTGTAATGCTTCAAATGAAGACAGATTTATATCTTATTAAAACTATATTCTCATTCATTATTTGTTAATACACTGGCCTGCAGCATGCATACTAATATCCAGTTATAACTGTATACCTCTGCACCACAGGACAGGCATTTGCATCTATTCCTCAGCAGCCAGCTGCCACAGTATGAGATACTTGCTTACTTTTAGTGGATGGAGTGAGTGCTGATTCCTAACTAATTCATATTTTGATGTGACTGAAGAGTTGCCTCAAACTGTCATTGAGCTGTTATAATACAAGGAGCCTGTTTGACATTGAGAGCAGCAGTGTTACAGTCCTACTGCAGACTGAGTGTGTTTGCCATCTGCTCTGCAGTGCCTGGGGAAACTTCCTTTACCTCAGCTTCTAGCTCAGTGCTGTTTGAGTGTAGATATCCCTCTGAGATGACTGACAAGTGTTGAGACAGGTGCTTGACCACCCGATGAGGGATGGACGATGCCAATAACAATACATTCTGCTTTCTTGAGGGGGGTGTTGCATATTTTAGCTTTAAGCCTGGAGACAGAGGCCACAGAATCAGAAGTAATGCAGTTGCTGAAAGGGTTTTCTGATGTTTTATTCAGGGTTTTTAGATCGAAATTCCAGTTTCTCTCTCTGACTGTTTCCTTCTTTCTACCTTCCAAGAGTGAACACCTGTCCTAACAACTGCTCTGGCCATGGAGAGTGTCATGTGGGGAACTCCACTTCTTCTGTGTACTGCGAGTGCGAAAATTACTGGAAGGGGGAAGCCTGTGACATCCCGTACTGCCTGGCTGACTGCGGGGAACCTGAAAGAGGCAGTTGCAAGGACAAGACCTGCGTCTGTACGGCTGGGTGGCAAGGTAGGGCTGGCAGCTTGGCGGGAACACTTTAGCAGATGTGCGACTTCATCTTCACATATGCTTTGCTGGTGTTACTATCCACAGCAAGTTGGCCTCAGCTTTCTCATACAACCCAAATCCTCCCAAGGGACTAAAATAAGCCTTTGACTGGCAATCAACAATAAACAGTGACAATAAACTTAACAGTATGTCTGTCAGGTGTGATCAGGTACCCAGACTGTCACACTCATTTAATAAAAGCGGGAATAACTGTGTTTAGATCTTAATGAACAAATAACAGCAGGATTATTGTTGTTGAGTTCTCTCTTTGGTCACCCAACCCCCCCATTAACTGAAGAAGGCTGGTTTTTGTACAGTCTCAGTATAAATCAACATTTTAAGGAGATATCTAGCCTGAGTCGGGGGTGTCAAACATAAGGCCCAGGGGCCAGAATTGACCCAAAGACTCTGGTTCACTGGACAACTTTGGATATTGAGAAGGACGGTTAAAGACTTCCCCCATGGCTGTTCATACTACACCAAAGTAATTAAACTTCTTTGTTAAATACTTAGTAGTATAGTTAGTTAAATACTGAGCTAAACTTCAGACTTTGAGAAAGGAGAGTTTCACTGGTCTGCATGACAGTTGTTTAGTCTGTTATAGGTAATAAAAAGAGCGTCTTTGGCCTATATGCTTTAACCATATCAGGACTTTGTGTTGATTTCTAAAAGCAAACTCGGTGTAAATTAGAGGAAACCTCAGTGCAGTCGAGCACTGAGCAGCTCCAGCAGAGCAGTTGGAGGTTTAGCAAAGAGAGTGTTTTCTTTCATCCGTCCAGATTTTGCCTGTTTATCTGGTGATTCAAACCGGGTCCTTTTTAAGCTTTAAGCCTCCTGCGCTGTTATTGAGGTTTCTGCAGCCCCCACGGCATCCATCTGCCGTCACCCGATGGACTTGAAATGAACTTTTAGCACGATCAGCTTCCTCATAGTTCTGGTCGAGTCATGACTATTCACTTATTTTATTTGGTCATGACCCGACACCGCTGTATGCTTTTTGTGCCGGACCATATGGCCCCTCTAACCGCTCTGTTAGTTCTTAAACAGCTCCACCGCGCTGCTTTGCACAAGCAGAGACAACGGCTTAATTTAACCGCAGTTATATCAGCAGCGCAGTGTGCTCACAATCTAATTACCAAAGCTGAGGGAGTTGAGAAACAGACTGGCGTTTTTCTTTAGCCTTTATTACCCTGTCATGGTGTTTTAGCAGAGGAATAGCACTCTTGGTGTACTTTATGCTGCCAGCTTCCAAATTAACTCATTTTCTACACCAGGCAGTGCAAAAAGCAGAGACAGATGCTTGTTTAGTCAAGCCACCCCGGTCTTTAATCTCTCTTTCACAGACTCATAGACTTAAAAAGTAACATGTTTTTAAAGGTGGTAACACTGTGTTTGTTTTTACAGTATTTATGGAAATGCCACTGTGGTGTGAAAGTAATGTTGTTATTTAAGCACTGCAGGAAGAGGTTTGAGAATATTAGCTACTGGGGATTCATTTAGCTGCTGAACAAAAAGCAGGTAAAGTGACCTTGATTGTCGGAGTGAAGCAGAGAACTTCCTTTCCTGGCACACGATCGCATGTGTAATGTTTTTAGTCCAGCGGTGAACATCCGGTTTGTGCTGTGCGGTAGAGCGATGTGCGCTAAATGGTTGGTAAATGTTTTATTCCGATGAGGATTCATCTCATCGGGTAGGATGGACAGACTGTAGATGAAAAGGGTCATCAAAGAGACCTCTGACCCGGCCGCTGCCTGCAGGATTGCCAGGAAAAGGCCAATCTCTGTATTCCTGTCCTGGTCTCTGTTTGCCAGAAAACTTTTCCCTTCATTCAGGAGCGATTCCGGTTTATGGTGGCTTTATTGTTCTCGTCCATAAACAGAGGAAGGCAGCTCTGGCCACAGCCATCTGTCTTTTTAAAGATTTATTTTAGTGAAAACAATGAAGCTTTAATAGTTATGGTTTCCTTAAAGAATAGTCTCCACCATTAGCTAAAGCGTCTGCATCACGTCAGTGTTTTTCTGAACTCCAAAAACTTTATGATCTAGTTTATGGCAGCACGCCTGCTTTAGCCTCTTTCTTGAAAGCTCTGTGACAATCAGGTAGATTGAAGCAGAGGTTTTGGCAAAAAATTAGCACGTAAGGAGAACTCTTTTAAAGCACAGTCACACTGTTACAGTCAAATAAATAACTAGATGTGAGTAAATGTGGGAAAAATATATTCTTCTGCATGTCCCCAATTTCTTTTCCTTGGCTCTAAATGAATAAAATCCTTGGAAGTTTTATCCTCTTAATGTGAAGACTTTTTCACAAACAAGCAAACAAATTTGTTTTCTGCTTCTTGCTGATTTTAATTTAGTCCAGTCATATTTTTATGTCCCTGTAAAAGTAGAAATTAAAGGAATGACCTGAGTTAACCAAGCCTCCTACATCGGCGAGTTTCCTGTGGAGCCTTAACTCTGTGGTTTTTCCCTCCCCTCTCAGGTCCTGACTGCTCCGTCTCGGTTCCTGCCAATTCCTCTTTTTGGAGCCGGGAGGAGTACACTGAGGCCGGGCTGGCCAGGGCTTCCCACAAGGCTGTCGTTGAGCTGGGCGTCATGTGGGTCATCGGAGGCTACGTCTTTAACGCCTCCGACTATCACATGGTCAAAGCGTAAGTTGACTCCCCCAGCGAACATCTTCGCTTTGATTTGTAGGCATCGGCTGCAGCTCTTGTCCAAAAGAGCTGCGAGACACTGGTTCTCCTTGTTGCTATGCGACTGCAGGGTTTGTTCTTTTCAAACACAGCGTCTTTTTTGGAGAATATTTGAGTATTTAAAACTTACGCCCAGTGTACTGAGGGCTAAAGCTGTACTTGGCTGTCAGGAAGAAGCCACAGGACTTCCTGCCTCCTGAAAATCGACATGAAGAAGAACACAGCTCCGTACAGACAGTGTGTCTTGGACACAGACGGCATGTAATTAAAACCATAAAATTACAGCACTGGCTCAAAGTTATCACCCTGAACTCCACCCAGGACAATCACACACATGCCCTCGGCTCAAGTTTTGGTTTATTAGATTGCCTGTAAGCCAAGGTGTGGTTTTTTTCTTCTTCTTTTTTTCCCTAAGCTTAGGTCATGTGAAACTATAAATGATCATTTTGTCCGCCTTGCACAACCTATTTAATTTAATTAGAACACATATATAATCCCCCTAAGTGTAACCAGTTACCTTGTACACAGTGTAACAATGCTTTCTTACTGTTTTACCTGAACATAAGATCCACTTTGATTGCTGGCCTACTGTCAGGCCTTGGCGATCCAGATATTTGTTATACACTGGTATCTTTCAAAGGTGCCGCAATCTTATTTTAATTATTTATTTATTATGACCCTTTAGTTTCCAAAGCAGAGGTCCTAAAATGCTGAACTACCAGGTTGCCTAAACATGCACACATTCCTCAAATACTGTCGAATTTTGGAGATTTATTAAATCAAAGCACATTAACATGTGAAGACTTGAAGCCTTATGTTTGCTTGCTCATCTAATAGCCTTTACTTTACTTTACAGTAAAAGTCCATTAAAGTGATGTTGTAATTTGGCTCTATGTGACAAAAAATGATTTGAATTTAACATTTGGTTTCTTCAAAACTCAAAATGTCACGAACCGTGACAAGATTCCAAACAAATATCGTGGGATTGAATGAAGCGATCAGTTTATATTCCGAAGGCCGTCTTCGTTGCCCTTACATGCTGCAAAAACATTGTTTGGCCAGTACTACAACAACATAACTCAGGAACAGAAGGAGAGATTGATGTAAAACTGGAACTTAAAAGGCTTGCAGAGGCAAAAGCAGCGAGGCAGTAACTCTAATCTGTTTGCTGCAGGGCCGGCATTTACGATCACACTTTAAATCAGCTAAATGCATAATCTCAAGCGGCGAGTCAAGTGATTAATAGAATCTTTGCTGTGCTTTGTTTGGTTACTTTGTGAAAGACTTTGAACAGACACTTTCATATACAATTTTAAAGCGAGCTGGGAAATCCTTCTGTAAATCTGAGCAAAACCGCTTCTTCGTTCCTGCAGGTATAACGTCAGCAGCAAGACATGGATGAGCCTCGACCCCTCCGTCAACACTGTCACACCACGATACGGCCACTCGCTAGCCCTGCACGAGGTATGTGAAGCTAAAGTCGCTGAAAGCACAAAGTGAGTGTATGCTCTTAACTACATCTTCGTACTGCGGTGCATTTTACAGACAGCCTTAGTGTGATTTGAACATGATACGTAAGAAGCTGTGAGCGATGAACTTACAACCTCCCTATTCTTTCTTTATGCTTTTTAGATAACCTTTTGTTATCTGCAGCTTAGATATAAATAAATCTCAGGGTGTTTTTATGCAGAAGTGAGGCAGTTTCCTCTCTGCAAAAAGACTTTTAGGGACTCCTGGTGGGATAATAACAAGAGGAGGAGGTCCATTGATGATTAACAGACAGAATTTAAATCCTTTTAAATTACACGTCATGTACCATGACGTCATACTCTCAGGACATTACTCATAACGGATTTATAGAAAACTGCACAATGCCTCAAAAGGTCTGTTTGGTTAAAATTATATGATGCATTAAAAAAATAATGTTTTGGCCTTTATGTGATAATAAAACAGTGAATACAGATTGGTAGGTGGGGAGAGAGAGAAGTGGAAGACACACAGCAAAGGGCCATAAGCCAGACTTGAACATGGCCACGTGTCATATGATTGAGCTAAACTGGCTCCTGCATTAAAATAAAATTCCTAACTTAGCTGCATCTACGTAAATGTTCATCATGTCTACTTTTAGTCTGGAGCCAACACTGTCAAATGGCCTGCTCTTAATTTGAAGAGCCATTATTCTGTGTGACCTCCAGGCCATCTTCAGCTTATTCATAGGAGAAGGCGAAACAGCAGTAGGCGTATTGTGTTATTTTTGTTATATCAAACAAGACATGAAAATGGACATCAATTTGCTGGATTATAATAATTCTTCTTATATGTAACATGCAAGCGATACAGACTCTGTAGTGTTGTTGCCGTGAGTTATTCCAATGAAATATAAGAAAGTTTAACTTAATTTGTTAGCCAAATTCTGCAAAAAGTCTTTGGAGTGTGCATATAATCCTGCTTCACTCGTTGTTCCCTCCAGGGTAAAATCTACATGTATGGCGGAAAGATCGATGCTACAGGAAATGTCTCCAGCCAGCTGTGGGTTTTCCACATCCAGAATCAGACCTGGGTCCTTTTAAGCCCCAGGGCCAAGGAGCAGTACGCCGTGGTGGGACACTCTGCCCACATTGTGCCTCCTGTCCACGAGGGGGACGGTCCCGTCATGCTAGTTCTGTTCGGGCACTGTCCTCTGTACGGTTACATCAGCCAGGTGCAAGAGTACAACATTGGTAGGTTTTAGGCACTTGTGAGAATGTGATCAAATTAAACTAAAAATATACATGTGTATGAAAAGAGAGTTAAGATGCTTAAGAGGTCTCGTTGTCATCTGAGACACAATCTGTCTGAGAAAACGGGGTGAATTTAATTGCTGCTGTGGCTGATGGACAAGAGCACATTTTAAATTTGGATGTTATCTTTACCTGAGCTATCAGCAATAAGAAGTGATGGCAGTCTGATACGTCTTTCACACTTAGAATGGATTTGAGAAACAAATGCAAAGCCCAGCAGTAATGATCTCTAGTAAAAAATCTTGTATTTGAGTATTTCATTACATTGTGAAAACTTGAATTTAGATTTTAATTGTCCAGTAAAACACTATTATGTGACCCTCCAGCCAAGAACACATGGAGCATCGTGTCTACAGATGGTGCCCTGGTCCAGGGGGGCTATGGCCACAGCAGTGTGTTTGACCCCAGCACCAGAGCCATCTACATCCACGGAGGCTACAAAGCCTTCAGCGCCAACAAGTATGGCCTAGCAGGAGACCTTTACAAGTTTGATGTGGGCAAGAGGAAATGGTGAGAGATTTTCTGTTGTATCTGAGTTTTGTTATGAAATATGCTTGCTTAAATGCTACAGTAGCAGGGTTTTCACACATGTACTGCAGCTCTGATCATACCCAGCACAGTTACGTGCGAGAGTGCAAGCAGTTGGATCGGAAATATGCAGTCAAACTACCACCTCCTGAGTACAAAGTCGGCATGATGTGAATGTGTGGGTGTGTGAAAATCCCAGGTAGCAGTCTGGAGCATTTACAGCTAGCAAATGTGCATGACGTGTCCTGCCTGCGTGCACGCTGTACCGCAAAAGTTTTTTAAGTAGCGTGAACACGTCTGAAGCTGGCCAGCAACTGCGGAAAATATGTCGACCTGATAAGCCCCCAAATTATTTTTAATTATCACTTTCCAAACCTTTCACTGTAAGGATATGCAGGTACTTAAATGCCATTTACATTACAGTAATAACTTAAATGCGCTGCCTTCTTTTACTGACTTCCCTTTTTCTTCAGCTAATACCTTTTTAAAAACTATTTTGGTAATCAGCACTTTGACCTTGCAGAGATTTCGCCTTATTTTGATAGAATTAGTCACAGAAGTGCCGCGCAGCCTTCACATGTCTAAACCTCTGCTAATGGCAGGAGGTTGCACTCTGAGGATGAAGCATCTTTGAACAAGCCAAGGTTCAACATTCAGTACTTAAGGCAAAGTTTGCATGTGTAAGGAAAACAAACTTAACTCTCTTGAGTTACAAAAAGCGTTCACGTGACGACATTTTGAAATGAAACTCGCTGGTGCTCTGAAACTAAGGGCTGTGTGGCGTTCAAGTGCTTAACAACAATCCAACTTGTGCAGGACCATTCTGAGAGACAGCGGCTTCTTCCGGTACCTCCACACAGCAGTGATGGTTAGTGGGATGATGCTGGTGTTTGGTGGAAATACCCACAACGACACCTCCATGAGCCACGGCGCCAAGTGCTTCTCATCGGACTTCTTGGCCTACAATTTAGGTCAGTAACACACACACACACACACACACACACACACACACACACACACACACACACACACACACACACACACACACACACACACACACACACACACACACAGCCTTTTTCCTTTCACTAAGGCTCTTTGCTGTCACCCATCTACATGCATTCATACCTGGGAGCTGCTTAGTACAGTGGCAGGCTTCTTGTTGTTACTAGGAAGCTCCACTGGAGCAACAGTCTGATTTGCAGACTCAATAAAAACACAGCTTCTATTCATAACTGGAAAAAAATAATAAATAAATACTCATAATGAGATGTTGTTAAGCTTTCCGGCACTGTGGTGTTTTTGTCATATTCACACTAGTATTATTATGCTGGATCTTGGTATAAAAAGAGAGAAATTAAAGCTAACTGAGAGAGTGAAGGTGCTTTTTGACTTCTCACTTTATTTATGTGCATAACAATCCTGTTCTTTATAATTCTTAATGCTTTGGAAAAGCTGAATCATGTGGGGTTTTGATTTCAAAATTTTTCCTTCAGATAGCTTTTGATTTTCACCGTTTCAGAAGAAACACTTTGCTTTAAATTGGAATTACTCCTCCGCTAAGGCGAGAGCTCTGGCAGAAGTACGCGATACGCACTCTGTTTGTCAGCAAGATCAAAAACTGCAAAACTGCAAACAATATTTCATTAAAACTACCTGCAAAGGGGGATCATAGGAAGAAGGGGGAAAAAAAAAAAGAAGAAACGATCCATAAAGTTTTGATGTGGCTCTGGATCATCTTTAAAAGGTGAAAATTGGGAATTTGCCTTGGCTAGAGATACAAACTTTGTCCGTTTGCCCAGACACTTAGTTTGTTTCTTGAAGTTCGGGTTCTTGAAATAATGTCGCCTAAGTATTTGGAAGCTTCTAGCTCTTTCCTTTTGCTCATTTCAACATGACGGTATTAGGAAGTCTGTGGTGTTAGCCCCGCCCCTGGAAGGGTGAGCACGAGCAGGTTTTGTTTTGTTTTTTCTTAAACACCGAAGATATGTAGTTAATTGTCGTCTGGGATTTTTCTGATACTGGTTTACCAGTGATTGTACTAGAAGGCACACAAAGGTGTTTACTGGTGGTGGTCAGAGGGCCCGGTGGTGCCAGTGTCCGGCAGCCTCGCCTCTGTCAGTGCGCCCCTGGGCAGCTGTGGCTACAATGTAGCTTGCCATTGCCAGTGTGTGAATGTGTGTGTGTGTGTGTGTGTGTGTGTGTGTGTGTGTGTGTGTGTGAATGGGTGAATGACTGAATGTAGTGTAAAGCTCTTTGGGGTCCTTAGGGACTGAGTAAAGCGCTATACAAATGCAGGCCATTTACCATACAAATGCAGGCCATTTACTGCAGTTCGTGTTGCAAAAATAAAGGTGGTTCGGAAGAGGCATCTTCAGCTTACAAGAAGAATAAACACCTGTTTTTGTGTCTAAATAATTAGATATAGGAAAAAAGAGTTTATTTGGTAGTCTGTTTCCACAGGACCTTTAAAGAGCCACTCCTTTTGAGTGGCTTTAAGGGGCTTTCCTGAACAAAATGCTAAGTCGCCCCCAGTAAGATCCAATCCTCTAACCCAGCGGTCCCCAGCCCCTGGGCCACGGACCAGAGTCGTTTGGTACTGGGCTGCGAGAGTTGAGGCTTGGGTGTGAAATTTATGGTTTTCAGGGTTTTCATCACTAACTCTGTTTCCCTGGGTCTTTTCCTGTGTTGTAGCTGTGTGTATTATTTTGAAAGAAATATTTACGTGATACCATGGCGACCAGAGAGAGGAGGACGTTACTCTCAATGTTGTTGGTGCATTTCAGGAGGACGCTGCTAATAAAGTTACACAATTATACAGTGAATTTGCATTTAATATTATATTTACAAAATACCACAGTTTTTGTCTTGGTCGTATCATTTTATTTTGTTGTATTTATCCGCGACACCTTAAAGGATGGTCAGTGAAAACATTGTCTGACATTAAACCAGTCCGTGGTGCAAAGGCTGGGGACTGCTGCTCCAACCTACCTGCTGTGAGCGAGTTATGATATTAAATCAATTTTTAATTGGTGTGTCTGATGTGCACTTCTCATACGAATTAGTGATATAAAGGAAAACCTGGGCTTCAGTGTTGAAAACTAGCAAGTCCAATTTCATAGACCTTCCCCTCCAAGCTGCTCTGTGAGGATTTCAGGGTGTCGGTAAAGCAGGGTGGGCATTCCTATTCATAGTAGGGCTGGGCGATATGACCCAAAATTCATATCTCGATATTTTTTAGCTGGGTGGCGATATAAGATATATATCTCGATATTTTTTTAAAGCCATAAGTCACACTGTGTCCCAGATGTCACACAGGCATTTTTATTTACATACAGCATAGATTTACATAAAGAAATTACTCAAAAAGAAATTATGAGCATTTATTAAATAATCATGCTCCATAAATAAAAGAAAACAATGTTGTTTTTGTGCATAACAAAAAGCTCAGAATTGTGCAGTCAAAATGTAAACTAACAGACGCTGAGCATAATAACAAAGACAGATTTCACAGCTGCTCTGTTCCCAACTTCTACTGCGTGACTGACAGCCTTGAGTTTGAAATCCTCTTTGTAACCATGTCTCTTAACAGGTGCCATTTATTGCCCTTATACACACACAATACGGTAATATTACGTTGAAGCACAGTACGTATCACTCCGCGAGACTCCAGACTACGGTAGCCGTAATGCTCCGACAATCTATCAAGCGCTGCATCTCCTTAGCTTACCAAAGTCGTACTAAAACATTTTTTGACAGATTGCTGAGCGCCGTGTACCACCTAAAATCGGTTCGCGGTCAGTAAGCACAACCAGAATTCATACATAAGCCGCGCTGTCAACTTTTGAGAAAATGAAGGGATTCTAGGCCGTGCAGCCCCTGTGGGCTGACGTTAGCATGGTTAGCTCGTTAGCGCGGTTAGCTCGCTAACACGTTGACGCCGTCCAGCCCCACAACTCGCTAACGGAGATTTGCCGTGTCCATCGTGTCGCTGCCTGCAGGTGAAGCTATGGGGGAGGAGGGGGAGTTGTGTTCAGTGAAGGAGGGGCGAGGCCGAGTAATGTTGCGTAGAGACAAAAGTGGACGAAAGAGAGGCAAACGTGTGGCTCCACAAGTATAATTATAACGTAACATAGACTATATCGATATAAAGGATATTGTCACATCTTATATCTCGTATGAAAATATATCGATATTTTTTAAAAGATCGATATATCGCCCAGCCCTAATTCATAGGGACATAAACTATATTTATTCGTGTTTATTCATGCAGTCTCTTTTCTGAATGCTATGTTGCAATTCTTCGGGATACCTTAGGTTTGTAAATTATTACTTGACAGCAGAGCCCCTGTGCAGACTGCTGGCAGAGTAGAAAATCAGATTTCTCTTTCCTTTTACAAGTAAAATACTGAGATCCGAGTTGATTTTTGAGAACTAATTATAATCCTGTTTAAAGTTCTCCTCTTTGTCCTAATGTAAGCTAACACAGCTTTGTCACAAACCATCCTGGCTTCCTCATTTTGTTAACTGCCTATAAACGCTGTTGTAAATTGAGTCTGCCTCCTTCCGCAGTGCCGTCGCAAGCTGCTCATTAATGAGAGACTTTACTCTCTCCGGATGGGAGAATTCCCCGGAGGCTGAAAATTGCCCCGGGACATGTGAGGGTTTGCTGTGTCATTTCCATCATGATTGACAAGCAGTGAAACTATCTCTCAGGGGCACGCACACACACACACAGACACACAGACACACACACACAATCTCTTCCAGCTTTTGTTCATACCTCCCTTTGTGGTATGAAGAACAGATGATGAGGCAACGTGTGCCACATATGTTTAAGTTACCGCATGCTACATCTTGCCTGGTGAAATGAGACTAGCTCGTCTGACCCTGGCAACAAATTGTTTTTGGGATTTCCCCAGAGATTATTCGAGCCAAACTTTTAGATTTAATAAACTTTAAGCCCAACAACCCCTCCCCTCCTTGTTTCTGACCTCTGCCTGCCAGTCCTCATCCTCTCTATGATTTTGTAATTGGACAGAAAGTACTAGCTCACTATATTACTCCAGCACCAGCCAGCTGTAGGGTCGGTGTCAGCAGCCGCAGTGGTAATTAGAGTCAAGATGGCCCCGCGTCGAGAACTAATTGTTTCTCCTTAACAAGCTGAACTCAATTAGAGCATAGAATTCAAGAGCTGTCCACTGTCCTGACATTGGTAAATCGTTTTGTAAAATAACCACCGTGAGGGGCAATGCACCACACCAGCAGCAGTGCCATCCTGTGACACCAGAGGGCACTGTCTGCTCGTGAATGTGGAGCTCTCACAGATGTCCGTCCATCTCCTCTGGGAGACTATGATGACTTGCACTGCACTGTACCGTGTGAATGTAATTTACCACGGTCACTGTGCTGGCTTCTTTAGGCTTTGACTTTCAAGCTCATCCTTTTTTTTCATTAAGGTTTTATAGCTGCACATACTGCTGCTGCTTTCCATTAAAACAAACATAAAGGAATCAAACAATTCAGTTATTCATTTACCTGCTAAACACCTATATAGAAATTTAGAGGTCATGACATCACAGCGGCTTTCCAGTGGCTGAATTCCAAACTGTAGGAAAGTCGCAGTAAGAATAGAAACATTTCTCCTTTTTCAGTTCGGTGACAGTTGAGTCACAAGTTGCTTCATTTTATTAGTTACTAGACAAACAAGTTGGGTAGCACTAGTTCGGATAACAACATCCATATGTGTAACTTCAGACTGACAGATCTGCATATGAATATGCAAAATCTGTGGGTCTGAAGCTTTCTGAGAGCCTAATCGTTTGACAGATTGTGAATTCTTTCACCTGCAAATTGCAGAAAGGACCCAGAATAACTTGTTAGTGTGTCGCAGGTTCAAAACACCCTATTGCAGTTCCCACCACCAAAAATTGAAAGGCCAGGCTTGGAGACATACAAGTCAAATCCAGGGATACCAGTTCAGACTTTGTTTGAACCATCAGACTGTTGGAAATTGGTCACTTACGTCTGCTTATGTGGGTCAAACAAAACCATCACTGACTCTCTGTCCCCTCCTGCACCTTTTACCTGCCTTTACATTCAGCTATGGCATTCCTCTACCTGTGATCAGTGTCTCAGTCACTTCGGCCATTAGCTTGTCTGACACGAGAAGATGAGCCTCGCTAACCACCCAGAGCGTGTCAGCGGAGTTTGCCACAGCTGAAGACATGTATGGTATAACGAGTGGGAGCAGGTGAAGAGTTTAACTTCTGTCTTCTTTTCATTGCAGCGTGTGATGAGTGGACAGTCTTACCTCGACCGGACCTGTACCACGATGTCAACCGCTTCGGACACTCTGCAATCTTCAGTGATGGGTAATCTTTAATTACGTAATTGAAAACTCACCGGATTAAAAGTGGAAAATCCTCTGCAGTACATATATGAATCTCATTAAACATGAGCTCCTGTATGATTTTTCTTCTTCACTCGATTCCTTTCCTGTTTGTTTTATTTATGATCGCTGTGGACTTGTTAGATGGATGATGGAGCAACCACAAAACTTCAGCAGAGGCTAGCAGAGAGGACATGAGGAACACAAAAACGTAGAAAGCTGCCGTTTGTTGTCGAAAAACGATTAAAAAGGATTGTTAAGAAAGAGAAGCTGAATTCATGAATGGATGCTTTGGTATTCAGAGTGAGAGTTGAGAATAGAACAAGAAATTTTCAAGTATTGGCAGCAGACTTTCTGATAAAAGGGAGTCCTCAAAAAGAGTTCCTTTGTTGGCTCAAACCCGTCAAATACACGCCCTTTGCTTGATAGGGGACAATTGCAACACACGTGGGGTTATTGTTGCTTCTTAAATTGTGTTGAATTTATGGTGTAGCATAAGGAAATGGTATTGCACTATGGCAGCACAGAGCGGGGACAAAGGGGAAACACTTGAAGCAAAGGAAAAAGAGCAAACAGTGCATCACAGGGAAAAATCAAACCCTTGTTGCCTTGGGAAAAGCTGTGTGGATCCATACATGACATTTCATTATCAGTCTGCAATATGAATAGATTGTGATGGGGATGGTGCTGCGAGCAGAAGCGATGACTCATCACTAAATATGATCTGCTCTGCCAGCAGAGCAAGACGCTGCGATCCATATTAAATTATACATCCTGTTGTATAGAAGACATTAAATATTAACATTAATCACTACCCCTGTTTGGGGCAGTCCTTATATTACTCATGACTCCACTTCCTTGGGAGCAGTTCAAAGTTTGTTCATGCATTTATTAGCTGTTCGACTCAGCGCAATCAAAAGTTCACAGCAGTCAAACTGAGCGTTATTTTTTTTTAAATTTATTAAGCAAAATGACGATAAACAAGTTTACGAGAAGCCGTAATAAGGTTTACAAAAACACGCTCTACTGCTGTAGTCCTAAATATCAGGTTTGAGTGTTATATTTATAGACAGAGACAGATGTACCTGCTCCACATTAACTTAAGTACTACAGCAAAACTCTACAAGCATCCTTTGGTCTGAACTTTAAAGTAAAGGATCTGTATTTGCTTTCAGGCCCCCCCCCAAAAAAACCTGGCACAGTCTTTCCTGTGTCTTGCTATCTCAGTGACTTTCTTTAAATTCTCTGTTAAAAAACAGTTTTCATAATATTGTTGAAAGAAAATGATTGGGAGGGAAAACAGACGCTTTCACTATCCGTAAGACTTTTTCTCTACAATGACTCACATCTTTTAAATGAGAAGAAAAGAAAGTGGTTAACTGATGTAGTCCCCTGCAAGACTACCATGTTCTCCTCCTCCCGATCTAGGCGCTCAGCAGGGTGTCCTCAGTGTGCAGTTTGAAGTGTGCCCTCCATGATCCGGTGGGGGGGGGGGGCTTTTGATCAAACTTGTGCAAATTACCCATCTACCCGGCTGGGCAGCCTGTGAATGGGTAATTGGTGGATGAGTCTGAGAGCATGCATACGCTTAGGCCCACGCTCACAGAGTAATCCCAGTAGCTGAACATAGGCCAATGGAGAAACATGTTCAGAAACGACCTGGACCCATCAAAATGCACTCTAACACGCGCACAGTAGGGGGTCCTGTCAGGTCCATCTGCACAGGAAGAGAGCGCTTGTTGGGGATTTAGCAGACTTAAGAGGCAGGTTGAAGCCCAGAGAAGAGGAGGATCACTTAGAGTGTGCAAAAAGGGTTGAAATTGGGCAAAATAGTAAGGAGGAAATTCACTTGTCTTACTTCCTGAATCCCTTCCCTCCTAACATCTATTTCGCCTGTAGTCCTCTAATTCTTTTCTTGTGTTCTCCTGCAGCGTTATGTACGTGTTCGGTGGCTTTAACAGTCTACTGCTCAGCGATGTCCTCACGTACACCTCGCCCAGCTGCTTGGCCTTTTCCAGCCCGACGTCCTGCAGCCAGGCCTGGCCAGGAATTCACTGCGTGTGGAACGCCACCCAGGAGGCCTGTCTGCCTTGGGAAAGCGACGTTATCGGCACTGAACAGCAGCAGCAGCCCTCCTGCAACACGAGATCATGTAGGTGACGCTGCAGTTGCATTGAAATGCCACATGGGCATGGACGTGACACGTGAAGCTAATCCAAGATAATTTGGGGTTCTAGATGCTTTCCTTCAGTGTGTGCAGAACTTATCTGCATTCGCTTTACTGATGTCCGATGAGATGCATACGCTGCCAGAAATGGCTTGTTTGTCATGGGCTGCCAACACAGTTCCTCACATCAAAGAGCGAAAAAAATATGTCACCTGGGTGTTTTCCTCTGTGTGTGATTGTGCGTGTTTGTGTATATGTGGTAAGTTTTGGAATGTGGAAAATATGGCCCTCATGCATCATCCACAAACAAACAGTTATACCTATAACTTCTGTTCCCTGAAGGAGAGGAATGAGGTGCAACACATAAGTATGGGATATTACGCCCCGCGTGTCCTGGCTAAAGAAACCTCTATTCACGCCTTTACGGTGGATGACCTGTGAAGACATGCGCATGGCCCCTGGCTCCACCTATAGCCTCTGTCATCCCTCAGTTTGATAGTCACTGTTAACTGATCTAAGCTGTGCAGCGGGGCAACCTTGTGTTGCTCGATCTTCTCCTTCAGGGAAGACAGGTTTTAGATATAACTGTTTGTTACCTTTCAGTCAATGCACTCGGTACAACACATAAGAATGGGACATATATATGCACTCCATAGAGCAGCCATCAAACTGGAATCGGACCACCAGCATCACCAGTGTGCAGTAGACCCAGCACAAAGAAGCGGGACAAAGCGGGATCCTTGGTGCTGTATGCCAGTGCAAGCATATTATGTAGATGATGAGATATTCAAGGACTTCACAATCTTATGTTGAGAACATTCTGAAATTGTTGTTGACAGTTTTTTGCTAATTGGAGAACCTCTGCCCACCTTCTGAGAAACTCTGGCAGTAAAAACAGGAATTGACCTGGTGCTAATTAAATTAATTAGTTGCAAAATGTCCCACCGGCTGTTTCATTTTAGGACCACTTACTTTTTTACTTTTACTTTTTACCAGTCTTTTTTTTTTTTTTTTGCCTCTGTCCCAACTTTTTAAAGATGTATTGCTGTTTAAAATTAGCTAATATTTAGTAGTACATTTCCCCAGTTTCAACACTCGTTATGGTTTCTGTTTTCTCTACTAAATAAAATCCTGGATTCTGTTTTTGTTTACATTTTGTGTGATGTGCAAACGAGCTTGTTTGGTTTTTAATTGCATTGAGGTTTTATTACATTTTGATTTCTAATTATAAACATCCCCCAACACTGTCAAAGGAGCTTGCAAAGAAAAGCGCCTGGACTTCTTTAAGTTACTTGAAGACGTCTTCAAGTAACTTAAAGAAGTCCAGACGCTTTTCTTTGCAAGCTCGTTTGACTACAATGACCTGGATGACTGAGAACCTTCACAGACATATCCCCCAACACTAACGCTCGTGACACTTATGCACCCACACACAACTTCTTACATGTGAGCGTGCGTGTCAGTGAGGTAATCACGAAGGACAGTCCAGCCTTCTCTCTCTGGTTCCTTTTGAGAGTTGTCTTCCGTTTGTTTGTCAGTTGTCACACAAAGAGGAAAACCCAGAAACATCCGCCTTTCTCCTCGACACGGCTGTCTTATTTTCCGGTCTTGCTTCTACAGCAGTGCTGGCAGATGGAAACCGCTCCATGGCATCTCTTTCCGGCACATTAAATACAAGGGATGCGATCTGGCAGTCAACACCGGATACCCTGAAAAAGACTGCAAATGTTTTGACTGAGCTGTGGTTAATGGCAGAAACAGAGTTACTGGTTGCTTTGACTTTTGAACTGACTGGAAGATTTCTGTCTCTGTTCTTATAAATTAAAAAAATAATGTGCACCCTGTTCTACATTTTGCAGACGGTGATGCTGAGAGATGTGACCAGTATACCGACTGTTACAGCTGCACCGCCAACACCAACGGCTGCCAGTGGTGTTCGAGCCAATGCGTGTCTCTTGGAAGTAACTGCACCTCTGCATCGGTAAGAAAACTTCAAGTAGCTCTCCACCCTGCCCAGAGCATCTGGGGACATCACATCTAACTCTGTTACATATAGGAGCTGAAGAGGTGCTTCTTATAAGCCTGGGAGGATCCAGAAAGCAGGATATATCAGGTTGTTAGAAGGGGCCTGCTGGGCTTACTGCCTGCAGTCACCTCATTGCTTGGGGGAGAAAAAAAACACTTTGTTGGACATTAAACACACAAAGTAATGGTTTTGTTGGACACCAGTGGTTTATGGACAAGCTGCAGAACAGAACAGAACAGAAATCTGATGTTTACATGTGTGGATGTGTTTTCACTTCAGCAAACATTGCCAACTAACATTTTGTTGCCACGCAAGCCGAGTGCAATTTTGCAACTTATTGTAATGCATGAATAGGTAGTGTTGTTATGATCTCGAGCAGTCAGAGGCTCTTTGAAGCACAGAATAATGAATGCTCAGACACAATCGTTTCTCGGAGCCAATTCCAGTGCAGCTTCACTAATTTTGGCGACTTTTTGTTGCTTTCAATGGACTACACAAACTTTTTTCATTTTTCTCCAAAGGTTACTTCATCTTAAAACACACACGAGAGGGAAAAATACAGCCTGTCTCAGTCCAGCCCATGTGTCCTTAAAAGAAATCAAAATAACCCTGACCCCCAAAATCTGAGTGGTTACATTATGTTAATGGCAAATTACTTTTTTGAGTCTACACTCACTGCCATGCAACAACGCTCCAGAATAGGACGCTCCATGTATGCGTGCAAACAAACCTTTTTGGGGATTTTCTGTGATGGTCAGTAGCACCCTACACACACCTTTCCGTCTTGCAGCTCTGTTATAATGTACACTCACTGCACCTGTTCAGCTGCTAGGTAATGCAAATATCTTAGTCCGTCAATATAACTGCAAGCTACTCAATGATTTAGGCATTTTAGACATGATCAAAATGACCTGCAGAAATTCAAAGTGAGCGTAAGCGTGTGAGTGTGTTTGAGTGATTTGAGGGACTTTGAATGGCATGCTTGTATGTAAAAGATCCAGTGAGCAGCAGTTTGGGCAAAAATACCTTGTTGATGCCTGAGGTCAGAGAACAGTGGCCACACTGCTTCGATCTGATAGGACAGCAACAGTAACTCAAATAACCAGTCGTTAAAACCACGGTGGTGTGGCGTAATGGTGTTGTTGATATTTTCTTGGCACACTTTAGGTTCATTCATAGCAAGTGAATATTGTGTGGATGCCAAAGCCTTACCAGAGTATGGTTTCTGATTATAATCATGAGCACGCAATGTGGTCCCTTTATGACTACAGTGTACTCATCATCTGATGGCTGCTTCCAGCAGGGTATCACACCATGTCACAAACCTGAAATGATCTCAATCCAGTGTACTCGAGCGGCCTCCGCAGTCATCAGATCTCAGTCCAATGGAACATCTTTGGAGTGAGGTGGAACAAGAGGTTCACAGCAGCTGTGTGATGCTGTCACTGTCGATATGGAATTAAGGCACTTAGCTCAACCCAGCACTAGCGGAGCCCAAAAATGTGTTTTCATCAAATAGTGATGCTGATCTGTGCTGCGGTGGAATCTCAGCTTCGACAAGTAAAAAAGTTCACATTTCTGTATAACTGTATATCTCAGTTTTCTGTATAGTTTTTTATTTCATATTTATATCCTGTTCATAGCCTGTACATAGCTTGTACTCACTACAGCCTGTACATACTTATAGTTATAGAATATTCATAACATACTTCATACCGTGTACATTATAACATACCATAATAGACCCATTTCTGTAATATACTTACATATCTATATTATTGCTAATATATACTGTAATATATCTATATCACTAAAGCACTTCTGGATGGATGCAAACTGCATTTCGTTGCCCTGTACCTGTGACATGTGCAATGACAATAAAGTTGAATTCTATTCTATTCTATTCTATTCTAAAAACGTTTCATCCATTCTTTCATTGTATGATTACCACAATGTATTTATTCATAATAAGAAGGTCAACATTAATATTTTCTTCCTTTTTATTGAAGCAGGTATGTCGAGTAATGCTTTTTACAGTTTGTCGTGAGTCCATATTTATAACATAATATAATGTGTTTCATTAGGGATCTGAGCAGTAAGATGTAGGCTAATTTAAAGGTTTATATAACATGTAAGTGGATTGTAAGTAATGTGGGGGAAGAAAGAAGAAACATTTCTAAGATAAAATTCTTGTTTAATAAGAAAAAAAGGACTCGGGCTTTCTGTGCAAGCAAATATACTGTTACTAAAATAATCAGCCATGTCTACTAAATGGATAGACTTGAGCATAATTCAGTGCTTTGTGTGACAACTAATGAAACATTTTCATGTTTGCTGGATCTGGTTTGTCAATCTATGATCAGATTACTCCTCTGTTAGCCGCCGGCAGACTCGCACAGTTCAAATGTCTCTTTCAGCACTCTTATCTGCACAATATGTGAGAAATGAGTCTCAATATCTCTGACTTCAGTTATTAAATAATCGAATATTTAAATTCAAATAGCTGTGTTGTAGAAAAAAGAAGACTTTGATATTTTTTTTTTTTTTTTTCTTCTTTTTTTCCCAGCGCATCTGAAGTTCAAATCTTTTTGAACGAATTTGAAAAGATCTGTCTGGTCCTCACATATCTGTTCCCCTTTATTCTGCGTGACTAATAAAAAATGTTTCCTTTTTTTGTTTTGTTGTTTTTGTTTCATCTGAATGAATATCATTTACGCATCATGAAATGTAATTGTTTTGCAGTTTAGAGTCCAAAGTGTTAATGTCTGTTGTTTTTGGATTTCTTTTCTCAGGGGGCCATAGCCGAGTATGAAGTTTGCCCCAAGGACAACCCGTCGTACGTGTGCAACAAGAAAACAAGCTGCAAGAGCTGTGCTGTGGACCAAAACTGTCAGTGGGATTCTCGCAACCAAGAGTGCATCTCGCTGCCAGGTAACAGGGATGCTTGGAAGAAATAAAGCAGTTTTAATTTGAAAAGATTACGACAACACACGCACATGCGCACACAAACACACTACACACACAAACACACACAGGCAAAAGGCAACACGAATCATACTTCGTTTCTGAAACCTAGAGATGCAAAACTGATAACAGAAGTTAAATAGTCAAATATTGATATACAGCACAGATAAGCAGGAAGTGCTGAACCTATATTCACCAATTTTATCTCTCTAGTTATCAAACCCATGTAAACTGTTCATTTATCAGATAAAGTCTGTCAGAAGGAAAGTCACTCCTACGCATGTTTCTCTACAATTTATTTATTTATTTATTTATTTTGAGAGAAACTAAATAGATTTACGTAATTACTTCTGAAATCTTCATCCATCCATTCTCTTCGCTGGAGCCTGTCCCAGCTGTTTTAGGGCGAGAGCCAGGGTACACCCTGAACAGGTCGCCAGTCTGTCACAGGGCTAACACACAGAGACAGACAACCATTCACACCTATGGGCAATTTAGAGTTACCTATGAATCCCCACTAACAGAAAGACCCTGGCCTGATGCTGGAATTGAACTTCTTTCTGTGAGGCAACAGTGCTAACCACCGAGCCACCGTGCTGCCCCCTCTGAAATCGATTAAAAATAATTAGCCACTCTGCACATTCCAGCACATAAAATAATTTTTTTTGTGTGTTTACACTCAGTCTTTCAAATAGATGCGAGTAAAACACAGCAGAAAATAAATAAAGTCACAGACTAGCGGTCCTGTTGCTCTATTTTCACCTGTAAAGCAGGGGTGTCGTAGGCGGAGGTATACCCTGGTGCAGGTGTGCCGCAGCGGTCAGTGGAAGGATCCGCGAGTTTCTCTGTGAGTTTCCCATTATGTAGCGCACTCGGTGCTTGCTTGAAAGTTTAGGGGTTTTTTTCGCTGTAAAAAGAAGTTTTCTTCCCACGCACAACGGACACTAATGTTTTTGTCACTTTTTATGGAATCAAACTCAAAGTAAGGTCAGTACTTCCACGCTTTAAACGCTGCACGCTCATACTCTCTCGCACTCGATATATTATCCATTGTTGATCTGCACACAGCTGTTGTCACAACCATCGCACTTGCTTATGTCACTGTCGTGAGACATTCTCGCAAAAAAAAAAAATCACGGTTTTAGTAACGCAGTAACGCAGCGTTCCTACGGGAAAGTAACGGTAATCTAATTACCGTTTTGCAATAGTAATCCCTTACTTTACTCGTTACTTGAAAAAAGTAATCGGATTACAGTAACGCGTTACTGCCCATCTCTGCATGCTACACAGTGATGAAAGCTCTGTTTTGGTGAATGACAGACGTATAGACTAAAAATATTACAGTCAACTAAAACTAAACTGGAAATTAAAACATTTTTGTTTAACTAAAATAAAAAAATAAAAAACTAGATTGGTGAAGAAAAATTACAAATTTTACAAAATCAGTCGTGAACTTGGAAAACGAACAAAGAATAAAATTAAAAACACAGCAGAAATATTCTTGGTTTTAGTTTACAAGTTACCTGATGAGGCATTGACGGACGTGTTTGAAACTTTGCATGTCTACAAGACGGAGACAACTGCTTTTTAAAAAGTTCTGTATTTTATTATAATACCTGTACTGCTTCTGACACACATAAACTGAAGGTGGCCAGTTTTTCCAGTGGATATATAGTCAGCTTGCATATTAGCCTACAAGGTGTGTCAGAAGTATTGACGTCTACTCTCTCCGCTGCAGAGAACGTGTGTGGTGAAAGCTGGCACCTGGTGGGCAACTCTTGTCTGAAATTCATCACGACCAAGGACTCGTACGATAACGCCAAGCTGACCTGCAGGAACCACAACGCCGTCCTGGCCTCTCTGACCACACAAAAGAAGGTGGACTTTGTCCTGAAGGAGCTGCAGATAATGAGCGTGGTGGTAAGGAGAAGGGGGCGATTGGAGGGGGAAGTAGCCAGGATATTAATTATCGGATTAGAGAAAATGTGATATTTTCCTCGGGGAAATTGGGTCATCAGACCAGCAGAGAGAAAGATACCGATAAGACTTGAGATGCGCTGAGAGTGCCGGAGATAAAAATGGATAATTACAGCAAAAAGATCAAATCGGGCAAAGACTGAAGAATGATACACTACTTAGACAACTAATGATGTCGTCTACAAAGAGCCTTCCTTGATATACTGTCTTGTTGAAGTAAGCGGATGTGGACACATTAGTAGACTAAATCAATAACAGTTACACACGGGTTCAAAAGACCAGCACATCTGAAGTCCACTGTAAAAAAGATTTATTATTTCTCATGTTTTTCTCTGATTGATGAGCATAAATGGACTCTTGTGCACTTTCCCTAGTTTTTGCCCTTGGCTGTCTTTTCAGTAGCTTTTTGAAATCTTCTCTTTTCCTTCTTAATCTGAATGAGCTCTGGTTGGATTTTGTGTGTGTGTGTGTGTGTGTGTGTGTGTGTGTGTGTGTGTGATTTTTGAACCATTAAGCGTGAAACAAATCTCCCATTAACAGATCTCTTCCTCAGAGCTCAGACATCTCTTACTCGCTCCATTAGAGCACACGCACAAAAATCTATCCCTGCGATCAATCAACCATCGCAAGCTGCCGTCTTTATTCTGTTCACGTATCCGCAGATATGGACGGAGGATGGACGGACGCACTGTTGGGTATCGGGTTGTAAAGTCTGAATTCAGCTTTTAAGTTGGTTGGGGTTAAACTTCCTTAGGTTTGTAAAAATTTGTGCATATTACCAAACATCTTACCAAGTTAAGCAGAAGATTTAACAGAAGTTTTATCTTCTCCAATAGTAGAATTATCTGATTTTTTTCCCCCTATTTTGAAATGTTTGACATGAAATGATTTTATTACATTTTGCACATTAAACCATTAAGAAATCAATCATTTCATTCATAAATAGACGAGAAGAAGATGTGTAGATAATACAAAACGTATTTTGTAATATCAGGAAAGTCCCTACAAAAAAAAGAAAAGAGAAAAGAAAAGAAAAAAGTTATATAGCTCTTTGTAGTTTCTAATTTCATACCAAATGCAAATACTGCCTCCTTTAACTTAGGCCACCCATGCAAAAAAGCGATCCTGCAAAGTGCCTTGCAGCCACCACACGGCAAATCTAATGCTAAAGCTAAATAAGACAAAAGGGGTTTAAATGACAAAGTCAGGCTGGAATTAAAGAAGTGTCTTTCATCCATTCTAATGAAATCGTGTAGATTTCCCCTGCTGGTCTAAATTTGTTCTGGTGGTTGCTTTTCGGTAATCTTTGTGCTTAAGGGTAGAGAATAATGGAAGCTTAACCGCTCTGGAATAACATTGGTTTTCAATGATACGGGCGCACAGATTTGAGAACAGGCTCCCTTGTTGTATTGATGGTGTACATCCAGTTCAGTAGTTCCAACGGTTTCCAGGCAGATTTAATCAATCCGAGAAATGGCGATTGTATTCGATCTCAAAGGTAAAGTTATCCCTCTCATTCCTGCGAGAGAGAAAAAAGTATTTTTGTTTGCTACTATTGCAATATTAAAACCATTGATTAGAGATGAGTTGGATAACGGAGCTTCTCAAGTCAACTGAGGTAGAGCTGCCTTTATTGCCACTGCGTCTGGTGCAGTGTGTTGCACGTCAGTACGAATGAAAAGCTGCACTAACATTTTCTCTTTGTGTTGTAGTAAAAACATGTTTTTTTGAAATTGATTTAGGTAAACTGATTTAATCTTCAGCATAAGTGTAACTGACGCTTAAGTTTGAGATGTTTTCCAGAAAAATCTGGCAGCAATTTGTTACCAAATTTGATCAGAGCAAAGAGCCATCGTGTGAAATCCTCCTTTGGGTTGGTGTTTACAGTACAAGGCCACTGTGACGCCGTGGGTAGGGCTCAGGAAAATCAATGTGTCCTACTGGTGCTGGGAGGACATGTCGCCGTTCACCAACACCACCCTGCAATGGCTGCCGGGTGAGCCAAGCGACGCCGGGTTTTGCGGCTACCTGGCCGAGCCGGCAGCCACCGGACTGAAAGCTCAAACCTGCATAAGCCCGGTGAATGGCAGCCTGTGCGAACGACCAGGTGAGCTCACTATGTTTATATTTTAAAGTCTTTTAATGCACATGTATTTTTACATAACAGAAAAAAGAAGTTGCGTGCATGAGTAATGTCATGTCTAAGAACTAGCTGAAGAGAAAGTGTTTTTTCCTCTGTAACCTTTCTATCCGTGCTAGTTGAGGCTGCACAAGTAGATTGTCAAGCCTGATGCTCATTTTTGTTGCAGATGCCTCATGTCTGCCTGATGAGGCTGTCATTAGTCTGATACTGGGTACACAAAAGGCAGATGGAGGCCTAAATGGATTTGTGCATAGCTATGAGGCTCATTATACCTCTTGCTGTAACAATGACACCTTTTAAAATTCACTTGTGTTCATTTCTGACTCATTAAAATGAGCTTAAGAGACTTATAGCTGCTGGTTTATAATGCCCTAGAGTTCAGCAGAGGCTGATGTCCCAAAGAGGCATCTGTGCTAAAAGAGTTTGTTGCATTTTACAGCCAACCACAGTGCCAAGCAGTGCCGGACACCCTGCGCCATGAGAACCACCTGCAGCGAATGCACCAGCAGCAGCAGCTCAGAGTGCATGTGGTGCAGCAACATGAAGCAGTGCGTCGACTCCAACGCCTATGTAGCCTCCTTCCCCTTTGGCCAGTGTATGGAGTGGTACACCATGAACACTTGTCCACGTAAGAGATCATTTTCCCGTTATTGCAATTCGATTTTATTTCATCTGCCTACATGTTATAAAAGTATTGCTCCTCAATAGTTTCACTATTCCTCCCTTTTTTGCCCAAGGACTTTTGGCAAGCAGTACAGCCTTGGCCTGAGGGTCATTTCATGACCAAACAATCAAGATGAGAAACCAACTAACCACATTAAAGTGGGATTGAGGATTCCCGGCGAAAACCAAGTTTTAAAACCTTTAGCTGTTTAATGTAGCCCTTCACAGTTTAAATTCTTAATCTCCCTTTAGTAATACTTTATTTAACAGAGTTATTTCTAAGAATGAAATATGTAATGAATAGAATTTCAAGGGGAGTAAAAGAGTTTCATTTAATTGCTCCACTTAATGACTAATTTATGTTTTAATCAGAGCACAGCATGTTGGTGAACATGGGGAACAAAAAAATTAGCGAAATTTTCGGGTGGTTATTGAGCGTGCCATATGGGTGCAAATTGCTTGGTGTTTCCCATATTTCCTGTCTGATTTGACAGATTTATTATTTTTTAATCAGTCATAAAATTATAAAGTGGCAAACAAATAATCTTAAGACAAAAGAAATGGTTCAATGCGTAGATGAGTTAGAAGAAGAGAGTGTAACGTTTTAAAGACTTTGCTTATTTCCTTATTTATCACTGCTGGGGGAGAGTGACTCTAAATGTAGGGAGCAGTAAAATTGGGCACCCTTACCGTCGTCTTTGCTGCTGCAATTCGTAAATGTTTCGGATTCCGATCAGCGGTGCATCACTGATCTCCTCGATCTCTGCGTCTCTCATTTAAAATCCCATTGATTGCACGTAAAATGTTTACTTTTAAGAGTTGCCAGCTCATGCCGGCTGCTCAGTCATTTTCCTACTTACTTTGAGCAAATTGCAGCTGCTGCCATAGCAAAACACTCTAGAAGAAGAGCCCGACACTTGAAACCGTTGCAGCATTTAATTTAAAGCTCTGAAGCTGCAAGCAGCTACATGTATAACTACCAGCCCTTCAGTCACGATTCATTAGTTGCAATTTAAGAAACGAGGAAAACCCGGCAGAAAATAAAGCATAAATCTGAAATCTGTGTATGTAGTACTGTAGCTGCAGCTAATATACTCAATCATTCAAGCATATGCTGCTCTGGAGATCTTCACCAAACTTACAACAAAGGCTTGTTGATTATTGGTCTGTAGAGTAGAGCAACTTTGGACTGCTAAATGGGGGGGGTTAACCTCCATTTAGCCGAACAAATAAAATTGTAGCCCTCCACTGAATGGCGATGGGGATCGATAATCTGGTTTGATAGTTGGAAACCTGGTACTTTTTGGATTTCGTCTGTGCAGCAGAGAACAATTTTCTTTTATGAAACCTAGCAGGTGAATCAAGTTATTATAGCCATAGATGGATGAACTGCTCATGGGGCGAGAGATGGAAATTAAAGGCACACATTCATGGGTCTTGAATTGTCTTTATGTGGTAATCGTGCCATGTTGACTGATGATGATTACATGTTAAATGGTTAGATAGCTTTTGAAACTCTCTTCCTTTCCAAATGAAGTGGAAATTAAGCCAGATTTTTTTTTTTGAATAGAACACACATTCAGTTTTTCTAAAGAAACTGTTTGACATTTTTTGACAACCACATTCTTGCCGGGCTATAGATGTGAAGATCAATCCAGCTGTCCACTTTGAAGCTAAAAGCAAAGAGGCTAGCTTTGATTTAAAGAGTGAAATCCGGTGAAACCAGCTGGCACGACCCTGCTAAAGGTCGAGAGCTAACATGATGTAACCTGTAATGTGTGAGGAGATTATATTATAGCCATTTCCCTCCAGTTCCAGTGTCTTAGCTTTATTTTAAGCTAACTCAAAAATGATCAGGCTATCGCTTGCTTCTACTGACTATTGTTTTATTCTCATGTAAGCACAATTTTCTGAGTATGTCGGGAATTCAGAGCTCTGATTGTTGAAATACTGATGGCTTTGTTTGTACTTTCCAACACAGAATCATTTTTAAAAGCCGTTTTATTTTTTTACAGCCAAAACATTCAGAAATATAAATACCTTTTTAATCACCTGCTGCTGCGTTGTGTTTCACTTCAGCGGAGAACTGTTCTGGATACAGAACGTGCGGGCAGTGTCTGGATCAGCCGGGCTGCGGTTGGTGCACTGACCCCAGTAACACAGGCAAAGGTCAGTGCATCGAGGGTTCCTACCGCGGGCCCTTCCAGACCTCTGTCCCGGCCCCTTCCACCCTTCCCGGTCTGCCCGCCAATCCTCAGCCAGCCCTCAACGCCAGCATGTGCCCGAGCGAATCAAAGTACAACTGGTCCTTCATTCACTGCCCAGGTAGGAACGTAATCTAAGATATTAGTTATGTGACATGAGTGTTGGGAAGCATTCATGTAACAGTGTTTTGCAGGTTACCTCTGTGGTGGCCATCTTGTTGAAACATCTACCACATGTTTATGTGGCACTAAACCATCACCAGTGAGTTCCCCCTCAAGACCTGTGGAGGGAACTACACACAACTCTACTGACTTTGGTTTTCTTAGGGGACATAAAGAAGCTTTATGACCAGGCTGCTGACAGTAATAGCAAATGAGGTTGTACCTTTGACTGCAATGTATAGGCTTCTTACCACCCCTAGTGTCCAAGCTTTCAACACTAGTCACCCCTGGAGGTTTTACCTCCCCAAACCTTGGTCGCCCCACAGTCATCTTTGACTTAGAAGGTTCACGATGAGCAGCTAGGTAACGTTCAGCCAGATCTGCAGCTTCCTCTCCTGTCTTTGGGTTGTTCTCTTTCACCCAGGTGCGGACGTCTGACTGCAGCACGCGAAGAAACTGTTCCAAAATAATGGTTTCGCCAATCTCTTCTTTGCTCCGACTGTCAGGACGCATCCATCGCTTATAGAGTCCCTTTATCCAATTGTAGGTTTCACGCACACTCTCTCCCACTGGTACAGTGGTGCTCCGGAACCGGTATCTGTAGGTCTCTGTTACATTAAACTTGGATAACACTGCAGCTTTAATGGCCTCATAAGAGCCAGACTGTTCTTCATCCATGCCAGCATAAGCTTCAAGGGCTTTTCCAGTCAATAATGTGACCACTCTAGCTGCCCATTCAACTTGCGGCCATCCCCACGTTTTAGCTATGCGTTCAAATCGTACAAAAAAACTTTCAGGATCCTCACCTTCCCTGAAGTCAGGTATTCTTGGCTCACCCCCACGATGTATTTCTGCTCTCTGCACTGGAGCAGGTTGAACGACATGCATTTGAGACTGTGCAAGCAGAGGTTGAGATGGAGGAGGCAGCTCAGCTTGGTGCTCAGAGGCTCCGTGAGGTGGCTGCACAGCTGATAGTGGAGGCAGTTGCCCAGCCTCTTGCTTTGGACAAACAGCTGCTGTAGAAATGTCACTCTGGACAGAAGGCTGAAGTTCAGAATGTACAGCATGTTGCAACCTTGGTATATTGCCACTCAGTTGTTTTATCTGTTTAAACAGTATTGCTTCTGTTCTTTTGGAATGCCGCATAAATTCTCTAATTTCATCAAAGATATCCGGTTCAGAAAGTTCTTTACTCACGACACCAACGGCAGTCTGCTTAGGTCGTACTACTGGTTCAAAATCATCCTCATCAGCCATTGCTCCTTCGGGTGGTGGACCTGCCTCAATTGTTTGTCCACCTTCTCTTTCTTCCATGTCAGCAAGGGGGTTTTTCCTTGTCCCACGGTTTCTTCCACGTCCTACACCCCTCATCCAGCGTGTTCTGTCCCTCATTCACAGGCGTAACCAAATCCCACTTCTGACACCAACTGTTACGCAGTGAGGGGCGGTGAAGGAAACATCAGACTTCACTCTATCTTAATTAAAGTAATTGTTTTATTGTCTCTTGCTAACATCATGCACATGCAGACAACAACTTCTCAAAATGGCTCCCAATCCATTTCCTGCTCCCTTTAAATACTCTAAAGACACGCCTTCTTAATACAGACTGGCCTATAAAAGAGCTGCAATTGAGGCAGGCTTCCTCTTTACTGGGAAAACAAGATGGCCACCACAGAGGTAACCTGCAAAACACTGTTACATGAATGCTTCCCAACAATGAGTTTTAAATGACATTCATGCAAATTAATTTCACACACATTGTGGGGATTACAAAAATGGTTGTCTGTTAAATCTGTGTTGTAACAAAAATGCCTATTGCCATTTATCAGACAACAGGCATCCAAAGAAAGTATGTGTTTATGTTGCATTTTGGGAAAATGCATTTGAAGGAAATAGTCACTTAGCTTAATAACTATAGTGATCTTCTCATCTAAAATGATTGAAACGCTGCTTTAAAGAGACTTCTGGCTGCTCTGATGCCTCTTATGACACATTCGAGCACTGGACAACAAACAGCATTTATTTTACATAAATTTCTCTGCTCAGAATAATCGACTCATTCCTTCATGTTCTGTCTTTATCGTACCCCCCTCTCGTCTCGGGGTGCGATGTTTATGCAGTATGTTTGTTTACTCTTTTGCAGCTTGTCAGTGTAATGGTCACAGCCAGTGTGTCAACGAAAGCATCTGTGAGAAGTGCGAGGACCTGACAACCGGCCGACACTGCGAGAGCTGCATCTCCGGCTTCTACGGAGATCCGACCAACGGGGGCAGCTGCCAGCGTGAGTATCCGTGGGCCGTTCGGTGCGGCGCTAAATCAGCCAGTCGGTATTTCGGCACGAGGCTTCATTTAACTTGTCAGTATTTTACAGTCCATTTTTATGTCAGCCATTTTCCTGATTCCTCGCTGCACCGTAAAGCCTTCCCAGGGATATTAAAGATTTACTCCTTTACAGCTAATGCTGACAGTCAGTCAGTCGGACAACAAATCAATTGTTTATTCCTTCGACAGGTTAATTTAGCTTACCGGTATATTACAGCCACAGTGTATGTTGTGTGATTTTTACTTTTTATGCCTCCCTCTGGTATGTACATATATTTATTAAGTTCTGCGTCCGTGACAGTCAATCAATAACATGTCCTGTCTCCATTCAGCATCGCTATCTTGTCAGCGTGCCCCCTCGGGGACATTAAAGGCATGCTTTACTTCACAGCTAATTGGTTTGACTCAAGAGGCATTATGTGGACGAGTAAAAAGTACACAGTCAGTGCCTCAAAATGGAGATTATTATCAAATAATCAAGATGACACGTGTGACTAAATGATGATAAATCATAAGGTGGCTCTTTTCTTCCAAGTCCACCACTGTTATCAGACTTGTATGTATTTCACAGCTGTTTCTACCAAGGGGGTGAGTCATTTTAAGAATGATAAATGATGATGAATTAATATAAAGGATGATGCGCATTAACGTTTGCGCAGGCACCTTAAAATGGATCTTTTAAAAATCACCAAGCCTAATAGACATTTCACACGTGTTCACATACAAGACCGTTCTCTCTTGGGAGATGGAAAGTTGTTCTTCTCCTGGAAAGTGCTGCCTCGTTGCGATGCGATGGGCCAGATTGCCATGACTGCTGGTGTGCCCGTGTGGTTAACATAGTTTCAGAGGATGAGGCCTTTTTAGGCTACGTTCACACTGCAGGCGAAAGCGCATGAAATCCGATTTTTTTTTGACCCTATGCAACCCACATCCGATCATGCTAGGACAGTGTGAACGGCACAAATCTGATATTTTCAAATCCGATCTGGTTTACTTTCGTATGTGGTACTGAATCCGATACATATCCGATGTTTCAGAAAGCGACCGCTGTGTGAATGGTCAAGTCGCATTAACTCCGTCTTTTACGTCACTGACACAAGACAGACGCCAATTATCAGCGCCCGATAAGACATCGCGAACGCTTCCTGGCCATCCGGTGAAACTGCTGGGAAGACAACGTTGGAGAAGATTCTGACAGAAATCTGCAACTATTCTTTGAAGCACCGCTCCTCTCTAAAACAGAAATAAAGATAATTATTAGGTTATCTACATTATTACGTAAATAACAAAATAACTTAAAGCAAAAATTGGGAAACGTTTAGTCCGAAGTCTTTATATTAAGGCCATCAGTCAAACAATATTGTTTGCTCTGGGTCTAAACAGAGCACGTTGTGTGTGACGTCTTCTTTTGCACATGCGGGCCGCTTTGAGCGTTCACACTGGAGCGCGTTTGCTGTCGCATTTTATTTGTAGTGTGAACGAGCAGACAAAAAAATCGGATTTGATCAAAAAATCGGAATTAAGCATTAAGACCTGCAGTGTGAACGTAGCCTTTGAGTCTTTGTGCCCGTGTAGTTAACATAGTTTCAGAGGATGAGGCCTTTTTTTGAGTCTCTAGGTGCAGCGGCCTCATGGGAATCTTTGAGCTTTTCAGTTAGATTTCAAATCCTGGACTCACGTGCTTCGTACACCTTCCAAACACAATCCGATGATGGTGGGAAAAACCGTTGCGTAGCCACCGTTGCAAATTATTGGCCACAGGCTAGCTTAAAAAGATGTAAGAATTAGATGTTAAGTCATGGTCATGGCTCTCAGTATGAGTTTTAAACAGCATGGGGAAGCTGAGAGGTGGTGCTGTGCAATGCTTTATTTTTTAAAGCACAGATGTTAGAGTTGCACATACATGTATGTTCATGTATGGCTTCACCACCTTACTTTGGTGTACGGCAGACCAAGGGTAATGTATTTGTCACATAAATAAATTCATAAAACTGACGGTAATTCTGGCCTCTGGCTCTAATGCAAGTACTGTTTTGGCAACAACACATAAAGCAAAATCTATACTTCCTGGTGCAAAACAGTCTAAAGGTAAAAACTACATCCTAAATCTTTGCTGTTTCCCATCCATTTGTCCAGGTTTGACCTCTAAAGGGCCCGCTCTGGCTCGTGGGACACATGTTTGACAACCCGGGTTTAAATGAACTAAATAATGTGCTGGATGCTGTTTGTGCAGAATATTTTTATATGCACTGACCGTAATGATTCATCTGGAATGATTGTTATCAGAGATATGTTAAACATTCAGTCATATTGTAAAAAAATCAACTGTAGAACTCATAACTGTGTTTAATAGTTAAAATAACAGCTTTTTCACTTGCGTAATATTATGAGAACTCAAAGGCGTGTAGCTTTAAGAAAACCACTTCTCTGTGATATTAATCTGGTTCAGTTTGCCAGTAAGCTTGAAGACTGGACACTAGAGCAATGGAAAAGATCATGCAGTCATTTGTATTATTGTAGTGTCTTGGCCTTACAATATAAAGCTCCTTGAGGTGACTGTTGTGATTTAGCAATATATAAATTGAATTGAATTAAATTGACCTTTTCCATAGTGGTTTGTACATCAGGGTACGAAGTGAAGCCGATGAGGTGAAGCACCCCTCATGCCTCATGCTCACAGCCTGTGGGGACGGTGTTATTATGCAGGGTCAGCTGGACCACCTGGATATACTGCACGATGGATTCTTTTTTTTTCATCCAAGATATCGCGGACATATTCCAAGATGACAATGTCAGAATTCATCATCCTCACATTGTTTGGTTCAGAGAGCATGAGACATTGTCACACATGGATTAGCCAGCACAGAGCGCAGACTTTAACCCCACTGAGAATCTTTGGGATGTACATGAGAAGACTTAATGCAGCAGAGGCGGTCCAATGAAATATTAGCGTCGGACTTTGAATCCTCATCCTGACCACCAAGCTGGAAGTGACAAGATAAAAAACAGAGCTTCGCTATTATCACGCAGGGCAAAATGGTTTAACACAGGAAGAGGCCATTAATGGAGTCTGTAGGTCTTATAGGTTATGAATGTGCTGAATCAAGTTAATCAGTCATTAGATTGTTTATAAATGTGTAATATATTCACTCTACTGTACAAGTCTTGTGTGTGGTTGCTGCAATGATAAGTAAAATAATTTATTTACCTATTTATTTATTTTTTCAGCCTGCAAGTGTAATGGCCACGCAAGCATGTGCAACCCTAACAACGGCAAGTGCTTCTGTACCACCAAGGGCATCAAAGGAGACAGATGCCACCTGTGAGTTTCACATGTCATGATGCTCGCCTGTCTCTCTGTCCTCTTTTTCACTCATGCGATGTCTGAAGTCTTTACTGTAATATTTTGCACCCCTAGAATTCAGATTGCTTGTGGGGGTACCGTAGACTTTATTTTCTAGTTTGTCTCTGTCCAGCAGATCCATTATGTGTTACATCCAGAGAATCTGACAGCACAATAGTGGTACCGGTCTATAGAAAACCCTCAAATAGCCCTTTTTAACTTTTCTAGGAATTTTTTCTTGAAGATGGTCCTTTATGATAGTATGGGCTTATAGTTTAGCACTTTGGGGATCAAAGCTGGTAACTGGTCAATCACAGGCATCAAGGCTTCTGCAATCTGTGTACCGTGAAAACAACATTCAGCGACGAGTAAAAATGTGAATTCCTTTTTAATGATTTAGTCAACTTCTCCAAAAATTAACAGCACACATGTATTTGTCAGTTGTTGAGCTAACCTAAGAACGAGCCTGTCAAACCATCAGCAGATTGAGAAATGGGTTTCCAGTAGTCAACAACCTTTATGTGCAAAATTGCTGAACCACATGAACTTCAGTGGGTTTTTTTCCTCCCCTGAAATGTTATTTTCCAGACCTTTAAAGCCACATGTTGAGATTTCAAAATGAAAAACTCTAACCATGGCACAGCACAGCAGCAGCTGTTCATTAGCGCTTGCAGCTATATTTTTAGTACTTGTCTTAACCCTGGACTTCATTATCAGAGGATTTTCCAAAATCCATTTAAAAAGTTGAGATAAGGTTTCACAAATGATTGGTCATCAGTATGAAAATGAGGCCTTTTTTTCGCCTTATTAAATTTCTTTAAAGATTTCGTAGGCACACGTTTCCTGTGAATTCCCATCACGCTCACTCGGTCTCCTTTTAATCTTTTTTTTTTTTTAAATTCCTTTACACTGTGGTGTTACTTCCTGACTGAAGGTTAACACTTCTCTCTGTCTTCCGCTCTTCCCTCTTTCCTTTCTTTCTGACTTTTCTACCGTCCCTGTTCATCTTTCCCTCGCCTCTCTTCAGGTGTGAAGTCGAGAACCGCTACCAAGGCAACCCCCTCAAAGGAACATGCTATTGTAAGTGGAATTACAATAACTAACGTCAGGAAAGGGGTTTGTGTGTGCGTGCGTGTGCGGTGTCACATTAAGAGAACACTATGAGGTCTGAATCTCTTCCTTGTTCATGTCAGTGGCAAGACAGCAACACGGCTCCTAAATCAAAGCAGTTTGATGTTTAAAAAATAACATCCAGAGCCAGAGCTGCTCTTTTAAACAAGTCGCAGGTGGAAAGAATTGAAAGTGAGACGCAGATGAAATTGCCAAAAAAAATGCAGGTAAGCTTATAAAGGACCGTCTTGCTCTTTTTCCACCTGTGATAAGTCATTTTGCAGACAGATTGCAGTACAGCGGTCCTGCCATTTTTAATCTCATTATCTGATGATTATGGAGGCTGAAGTGATGTCACGTTTGTCTAATCATCAGAACTTTCTAACCCAAACAAGCTATAAATCATGTTGGACTGTATAGTGTTAGATTTTCACACTGATGGAGGAACTAGGTCATCCATTGTGCTGCTTTAAAAAAAAAAGTATTTATGTTTTTATTACCCTGTATTCTGCTAAGGTGTGAAAATGTTTCTAAGGCATAAATGAGCAGGAACATTAAGTGTTATCCATATTTACCCTGAATTAATTGGATAAGTAATTGAATAGTTTGTGAAAAATCAATCAACTGTAAATTCATTCCTCATCAGATTATTAATCCATAATGGAATTTAACAGCTAGTGTACCCCGTGGTTGTTCAAACACAGCTTATTTTTGGTAGCAGCTGTTGCTATTTGTGGTTGTAGCAAACGCCCCCGTCATCCAAACACACTGCAACTTTAATAAAGAAGTCTGGCAGTAATTTGTAATTGGGAATTTTCAATCAGCCCGTGAGCCACGGTGATCTGATTTTCTGCTTCGCACAATATGAGTCTATGTCCCCACTGTGTTCGGTTACCTTGCTGGGAGCTTAGAGGCGTGCTGCCAGTGACTGCCAGCTCTCTGTGGCTGCTCCTTCTTGTCCCATTACTCCCTGTAATATTTCAAAACGACCTGCTGTCAAAGAAATGCCAGCAGGGACTGTTGTTTTGTATGTGTGTTCGTGGGGAACAGTAGTGGCAAGCACTCGGTTCCTGACACAAGCTGCATTTCCTGTTACTACCTAATAATAAATATAAACTCATGTCTGCTGGTTACATTCCTGTTAATGTCAAGTTGAAGCAGTTGGGAATGTTTTCTGTACATTAGACGTTAATTACATTAGTGTTTTTTAATGACAGCACCATGTACTATTGTTCAAATATCTATAAAGCTTTTGATCAGTGTTACCCTTGCTGTATGGAGAGGAAACAAACTAACAAATAAAACCCTCCAATTTTTCCAAGTACGTGATCCAGCTGTTTAAATTGATTTTTGACTGAAGTTGAACTTTTTGTTTGACTTTGGAAATTATTTGAGGTGGGATTATTTTATGTTTACTTATTTTCGAGATTTGGCCCCATCTAAATCGCTTTTATCCAGATTATTTGAGTGGAACTGTAACTGCAGAATAACCCCTGGCGTCTGAATGCGTCTGTCTCCCCTGTTTTGAACTTCAGTGTTTTGTTGCGCTGTTCTGAAAGTGACCTTCGGCTGTAATTTACCGCTAGCTGACACGCTGTCATGTAACCCATCCTCTGTCCTGACCTTCATCACAGAGCACGCTCCAAAATCTTCAGGTCTCGAATTGAATGTTTGAAACAGGGAAAGAATGGGAGTAATTTCCCGCCCGGAGCCCTGTCTGAAACCATGTTCTTGTGTGACTTTCAAACTAGACTGATTGAGTTGTTCTTCTGCTTCTTTTTGTAATCCCCACCACGTTCCTCCCACGCTGGCTCACTGGCTTCAAACAGACACGCTCCTCATCGACTACCAGTTCACCTTCAGCCTGTCGCAGGAAGACGACCGCTACTATACGGCCATCAACTTTGTGGCCACACCTGAGGAGGTATGTGTCTAACAGTGAGCACCCCACCGCCACAGCAGCTGTCGCTTCTGTGAGGATTAGAAAGTTTACAGTTGTTGTCGAACAAATAGGCTCACTTCTTTGTCATTTTAGGGATTACTTAGATGGTAGTTCAGTAGTTTACATGCACACTGATTGTACTGGACAGGCAGGAAGCACGGTGACGCCAAATCTAACTTCAAAATAAAATAAGAATCAGTATTTAATAATCATTCAACAAACTGAGTCGACTGGTTTACTATGTTCCCTGCAGGAAAGTTTCCTCGCTGATAAGCTGGTCATCAGAGCGAAGAGTAATGTGGCCACTCATCAGAGAGTCAGTCACACAGATGTTTTTACGACAAACAAAAGCTTGTCCGGTCGTGTTTACCTGGCTGCAGCATCTGGGGCCAAAATTGAAACATAAGCATCTGATTAAATGTTCCAGATGGTATTTTTCCCCTGACAAAGCTTCTACTAGAGATTTACAAATGCACAATCAGCTACACGGGAGGGTCAACTGTTACAGCAAATCACAACATATTTCGATATATATTTATCAAATCCAGGAAACTTGTGGTGAAGTTGAATTTTTAGCTGTTTGAGTTGTTCCACAGTTATTTAGTAAATCAGAAACCAAAAGATCGTTTACAAAATATAGAATCGAGCAGAACATTTCAAATTCAAGACAAAGCGATGATAACATCTGTGACGCACATGTGTAACAATAAATAGTGAAGACATCTGGATTTCTCGCCGTCCAGCTTCAGCCGGTTTCGCTGAAGCTGTTGAAATGTTAATTGTTGCCTTTTTTTTTTCTTTAATAAATAATTGATTCATGAACGCCGGCTTTCAGTTAGTGAGTAAACACCAATTACATCTCAGCTTACATCTGTTTGACATTATTTGAGCTTCACTTACAGTGAATGTGATACATACCGTGTTCAGCTGCAGTGATTATTCAAACATTTGATTTGTTAATTCGGCCTCTCATTAGCTCTGCAAATTTGCTCTGGTCTGCAATACAGTAACTGCTTGTGCAGCTACAAAGTGATACCGGAGGAGTGAACAAAGTCGCTGCTCTGCAGTTACAGTAAAACGTAAGGGCTTTCCTGGTCTGTGTGCTACGAGCAGTTTGTTTTTCGTTTACTCTGGTGGTTGCAGTAAAAAACGGACTTGCCCATCTTCACTGAATTGTGGTTCGACCGCTATGGGGCGCGTGGGGAAAATGACACCAGTAAACTGATGATGATGACTTGTCCGTGTTTCTGTCCTCAGCCAAACCGAGATCTAGACATGTTCATAAATGCCTCCAAGAACTTCAATCTGAATGTAACCTGGGCCACCAGCTTCACCGGTAAGTCTCAACAAAGCCCCCTTATTAGTGCTGCTCAACGAATTAGTCAATGAGATAATGATTGGCCAGTGATTGAAATATGCACTCAAGTGTTTAAATTAAGGTTTAAAATGACAAATATTACTGATTTTCTCAGACAAAGAAAGTGAAGACTACTGGTTTTATATTCATGTAATAACAGGTTAATAACAAGGTGTTTTTTGTCACCATGTTCACAGCTGTTTAAAAATGATATGAAAAGTCACCATTTTAGTAGTTTCTGCACCAGGAGATTTACAAATGTGAAGTAATGCAGATATTTTCACATTTGTTGTGTCAATAAAATTCCACCAGACACTGGAGCAGAAATGCGAAATTCTCCTTTTCTTTTTGTTTTGTTTTGTCTTGTTTTGTTTTTTCTTTTTTTAAAACAATTAAATGCCTCCATCATCTATAACTTTTGTATGATTTGATATTTTTGTCCTGTATTCCTGCCTCTTCCCTTTCCCCTTTCTTCTCCTCTTTTCTTTATCATCGTGTATTCCTATTTTCTCCCTCCATCTCTGTCCCTTGTTTGTATCACCCAGCGGGCACCCAGGCCGGAGAGGAGATCCCCATCGTCTCTCGGAGCAACATTAAAGAGTTCAAAGAAAGCTTTTCCAATGAGAACTTTGATTTCCGAAACAGCCCCAACATTACTTTCTTCGTCTACGTCAGTAACTTCACTTGGCCCATCAAGATCCAAGTAAGCAACTCGTACACTTAACGATAACCGATCCGTTTTTGTTACCATACATATTTGTAAAGCAGGCAGGTAAAGACAGGCTCACTACAGATTAATGCAATACTAAAATTCTGTTCAATTTGTAACTATATTTATGATAAAGCTCCACTGTGAGCAATACATTTACATAAAAACTGACATGTATTGATGACTCAAATGCCAAAGAAGCGTGATCGATTGTCAGTTTATGGAGTGCTCTTATCTGGACACATTTACTTCTGCCAGACAGAGTAAGTCATTCATGTGACATCTAAGAATCAGCATTCATTCACTGGTTTGATGAAAGTGAAAAGAATGTTAGATATGAATTTAACAAAATTAACAAAATTTAACAAAATGACAAAATGTGGGAAGTAGAATTAATGGGGATGGCTGGAAACCTTAGACGTGACAGATAGAGAAGGTTGCTTTGTTTCTGTGTCACATATATGAAAAAGGAGATGAGTTTACCAAATGTAGCTTTAAGTCAAATTCACGCTGCTCAGGGGATTTAAAGAATCAGTGCTTATGTGGCTCTTTGGAAGTAGTGGAAAAAAAGTTGTTAAGATGAGGTCAGAAGTTAATTTATCCCATCGCTTCGGTCCAAAGCAAACCGAACAACTTACAGAAAAGCAACTCTGACATAACTCTGCGAAGGTTCTCAGTCATCCAGGTCATCAGCCAGCATTGCAGGTGAACCCACTGTGAAACCTAGCCCCACCCTATCATGTGATTTACTGAGGTCAAAAGGCCCAGGATGTGAGTGGGCGTTAAGGCGTCTGGGAAGGGATCTCAAAACGGGATTATAGATGGCAGACGGGGTTCACCTGAAACCTTGGCTGATTGTGATCCGCACCTGTTTTCACACCTTGGCTCGTGTGATTAGGTAGAGCAGCGGTCCCCAACCTTTTTTGCGTCACGGACCGGTTTAATGACAGGTAATATTTTCATGGACCGGCCTTTAAGGTGTCATGGATAAATACAACAAAATAAAATGATGCGACCAAGACAAAAACGGTGGCATTTTGTAAATATAATAATAAACGTGAATTCGCTGTGCAATTGTGTAACTTTATTAGCAGCGTCCTCCTGAAATGCGCCAACATTGAAAGTAACATCCTCCTCTCTGCCCCATAACGCTCTTTTGGTCGCTATGGTAACGTGTAAATATTTCTTTCAAAATAAGACACAACTACAACATGAGTTAACCGAGTTAACAATAAAACCCCAGAAAACCATAAATTTCACACCCGAGCCTCAACTCTCGTGGCCCAGTGCTAAATGACTCTGCCCGGGGGTTGGGGACCGCTGACGTAGCGGATCAATACATCCCCTGTTGGGGACACTCCCATAGGGCTTAAATCCGGGACTCTCCACCTGTTGCTCTTAGAACTGAAGAAGCTTTTCGGATGAGAGGTGAAACGTCTTTAAGACACTTAAATAAGTCCAGAGGCTTTTCTTTCCAAGCTCCTTAGACAACTCTGAGATAAGCAGTATCCACAATGCTAAAACGACATACAAACATGACACTTTAAAAGCCAAAGACACCTTTATAGAGTTGTAATTTATTATGTGTTAGCTGTGTGTTGTAGTGGTTACTGCAGTTTTTTAACTTTTAGAACAATTATCTATGTCAATTTGAAATGTCCTCTGTCACCAGGACAGAGGACAGTTTGCTGACTTTGTTCCAGGCCTCTGAATTATTAAAATTAAATCAGCTTGGTTTGACTGTACAGACAAAACAGCAGTGGTGTTTAATTTTTGCACTTGTTTTTGTTATTGTGCAGCATGTAATGGAGCTGCATTGTTTTTTCAGAAACTAAGCCTTTTCTTTTCACCTGAAATGAGTTCTTATTGGCTTTATTGCTGACATAGTTAGCAAAATGGTAATCGATACAACACTTTACGTCTCAGTACTCAGCAGCTTTGATTCAAGTAACATTGTAACACAGACTCGGCCCTGATTAAAATGCAGCTGTACTCAGTTGCCTTATGCTTAAGGACTGTGTTGAGTTTGAAATGCCTCATACAGCTTTGTATCGACATCCTTACACGTGTAGTTGTCACTGATGTAGGACGTGGCTTGTTTTCTCTGTAGATTCGTAGAGTTCTAATAAAGCATTTCAGGAAATTACATCTGAAAATGTGCCGTGTGTACATGGGTGTTTGTGCAGGGTGGTATAAGCTCCTGCATCAATACAACCTGTTGGTGTAATAAATGAATGTTCTGCCAGGACTGCGCGCTGCTGGAGGGGGAGAGGCACTCTGGGCCCGACTGTGTGCCTCTCCAAACAGTTCTGGGAATGATTTTCAGTGGTTGCCCCCCTTGCAAGCTTCTTCCAAACCTCTCGCCCTCCTCCTGTAGGGGAGGAAAAAAAATAAAATCCTGCCTCCATCTACCATATCCTGCCTTGTGAGGGCTTTTAGTTCTTTCAGCTTTAGAACACCCAAACTGCTGCCAACCAGCCTCAGGAGGTGCAGCTCCACAGCAGAGCAGAGAGCTTAGCTGACTTAGCTCCCCCCACACCCCACTCGGCCTCTTTAGGTCCACCTCACCTTCTGCCTTCCTGGGTGGGATCATGTAGAAGATCACCCCTATTTTGAAACTAAAACACAGGTCTGTTGCTGTGTTTTTTGGGTTTCTTGCCCCCTACTTTGCACTCGTGGAGTTTTATCTTCGTCAGCGAGGTAACAATTTCTGGGTTTTTTTTTTTAAACCACTTCTTCTGACTAATAGTTCTTGATTTTTCCTTTGCCTTTTCTCGCTCTCCTCGCATTCAGCGGTCTGCTGCAGTGTGACACTTGGATACGTGAGCGCGCTTGTGTGTGGAACCGTAGGCGGCGGGTCCTCCGGTGTTGGCAGGCAGAGATCGGCATGCTGGAAAATGGTTCATAAACATCAACTTAGAAAGAGCAAGGGCAAAGTGGAATGTTAAGTTGAAACACATGCTGCATTCAGAGCGCGCAAAGCTAAGCTCTCTCTCTGAGCTATACAGGGCTCTCTGTCTTTCTCTTGCTCCCTCTCTTCACACGCCACCTCAAGGTTGCTTCTGTTTGCTTTCACAGGGTTGGAAGTGGCGCTCGAACAGCAGGCGCATCATTTTGAAGGGAATTAGTTTTTTGCTCGTTTTACCTTCGCTCCACTTTGTCCGAACACACGGTTGAGTTCAAGTTTTTTGGAATTATTACACATTTCTTCACATCAGATCAAAAACTTCTAAAAGCCCTGAATTGGATTACAGGACACACCCCGTTGTAATTAGTCTCATTTACCAAATGAGATCTTTCCCAGTGGTCGGAGTGAATTCCGTGATGAGTTCATCAACCATCGAGCTGCTCGGATCATCAAAGCAGAATCAATTGCAGGGAGATTAGTAAGCCCGGAGTTCTCACACACCTCTTTTCTCCCTTTTTTCCTGATGAAGAATAGATCAGATTTTAATGATGTTTGTAATGAAACACAAATCCCAGACTAATTACATTAAAGACCTGTGATCTCCTGCTCCGTGCCTTAGTGAACATGTCATGATATGGTAGAGATTACAATGGCCTGCAATTTAATACCCCGCCGTGGAGTAGCAGCATCTGTAGCTATCAGCTGACTGCTGCTCTGCATATCTGTACGGACCCGTGTAGTGTTTATCTGGGCCATGCCTCGCTGCCTGGTGGGTGTGTCTTGATAGCGATCGCAGAGAGGTTGGAAAACAGAAGCAGTGGTTTTTGCAGTGACTGATACAACATAAAATTATTACTGTATAAAAACTAAAGAAAAATGAAAACTTAAAAAGTTACCATGCACATCAATATAGTGGTTATATATGAAAGTATTCTACCTTTAAAAAATCTACATGTTTAACACCTTTAATTTAATCTGAGATGCACTAAGATAACAGAAGTACTTTCCTTAAGAATACCACTTACAGAAATTCATAATTGTGTCACCATGCAGTAATTGCATAACTCATTTCTAGTTTGTAAAGCAGGTAATTTAGTCTTAATTTAGATTTAAAGACTAATCGTTAGATTCTTTCTTCCTTTTTAAGTTCCTCCTGGCGTGATCGGAGGTGTGGCTCTGTGTTTCTCTTTAAAATATGCCCAATGTTTTTGAACATATTCCTGTTCAGCTCAGAAGCTTTACTTCTTTTTAAAATCTGTCATTTTGGCAGTATGCTGGAGATTATCGTGCCAAATGTTCATGTGACTTGGAGTCATCTTTTAGGCTTTTTACTTTTTTAGCTTTCCCTTTTTTTTTTTTTAAATCACATTGTTGTTGCCTCGACTTTCCATTTTGGTGTCTGTTTATCAGTTTAGTCACTCTAAAGGATCGTGCTTGTTCATAAAATGGCAGTACTCCTTTGTTTTGGCTCAGAAACATTTTAAAACATTTGATACTGAAATAAGTTTGCACAGATTTTACTTACAGATTTTGTTGTTTACTGTACATTTGAAAATCAGCCAGCTACTCATCATTTTCCAGCTAATCTAACTTGCTCAATACAGTAAAGTAAAACTGTTTACTGACCTTTGAGGCTTCACTTTGACTGTGCTGTTTTGAGAAAAATGTAAATTTTTCTGCAGTGTATGGCTGCAGTGACAGAGCTGCCATGCTGAGGTTTAGCAGGTATAGTGTTGTTTTGTTGATGACGGGTTTTTTTGTGGTGTTGTTTTTGCCCCGTATCAGGATTAAATCAGTCTGAGTTTGATGGGAGTATCATTACTTCTCCAAGTATTTGGTCACAAACACAAAGCGCTGGACTCTTGATTGTTCCTCAGAAGATGTCAGATTCATTAGATGGTTAAGTCATTTCACACCAAAAAATGGAAAGAGAGAAAACCCTCCAGTACTGTTACAGCAAAAGTCCAGAGTTCACCAACATCATCATACATCATTTGTATACACCAGGGTTGTCAAACATAAGGCCCTGGGGCCAGAATCGGCCCAGCAAAGACTCCAATGTGGCCCACTTTGACCCCCATCTTTGGAAAATGTGACAACACCTATTGCCATTAATACTACACCAAATTAAGTAATAGATGAACAACAGTTAAAACTAGAGATGGACCGATCCGATATTACGTATCGGTATCTGTCCGATACTGACCTAAATTACTGGATTGGATATCAGAGAGAAATAAAAAAATGTAATCCGATCCATTAAATATCACAAAAGCACCTCACAAAACTTGCGACATGGCGTAACTCGGCTCATAACCGTAGCACGTCGGAGCAGTATGCGTCATGTGATAGAGCGGCTGTGGCGTGCGAGACCTGTCAGCAGTCTGGTTGAGCACTTGGAGCCTCACTACCAAACCGGCATTTCATCTCCGAGGAAGTTATCTCAGAGAGAAGTAAAGCAAGTGTGTAAGCTTATCTCTGAATGTTTGTAAAGCATTCCCGCGTTAAGCTTAACAACCGATATATGGAGCGACTGCCTCTTCTCTCTCTCCCTCTCCTGCTGCTACTTCAATCATGAAACTGATTAATGATCAGCTGATCGGCTTTTCTGTTGTGAGTCTCTCTTGTTTGTTTATTGTTGAAGAAAGATGTTGAATCTATTTAATTATTCTTGAAAACTAATTAATTTCTGTGCATTTTTTTTTTCCCACACTGCACCAAATTAAAGTTGATTACGTCGATTAAGCATCATGAGGTGGAGGGTGGTTCCCTATTTTTTTTTTTATTTTTTTGCTGGGAGTTTGCAACCCTATTAGTTAGGGTGCTTACTCTTTAAAATACCAGAATAGGGAGGATGGAGTAGGTTTAAGTTTATTAGATTGATCAGTATTGCTGAACTATGAAATATTTTGGGTGCAGTGTATTTTTTGCATAGAGGTATAACAGAATAGCTTTAGTGTTTGTTTGTTTTTAAACTTGAGTATGAACTTATACAAAATGCAGCAAGATATTTAAAAAAAAACAGTTTTATTGATTAAAAAACACACTATATCGGATTCATATCGGTATCGGCTGATATCCAAAATTATGATATCGGTATCTGTATCGGACATAAAAAAGTGGTATCGTGCCATCTGTAGTTAAAACACAGTGAAAAAACAGGAACTTTCTTATCTCCTGTCAATTTCTATGTCTTTGAGGAGTTTTTGGTGAATTAATGTAAATTACTCTCCTGTGTTTGTAATTTCTACCATAAACTTTTCTGCAATTTTCTACATTTATTATTTATGTTGATAGATTTCTTTCATTTACTACACAACATTCGTGTAAGTTTGACGATCTGATCGACCACTTGTCACAATCAACAGCTGGTTTGTTTTCAGATGTAGTTCACAGCAGCACGATAGAATCCAAAGTTCCACACAGTCCAGCACATTTAAAATGACTTTTCTCTCAGACCCCTTCCTTTATAGCAGAACCTGTTGAGCAGGCATCCCTCGCAATGATAACGACACTTTCCTTCAAAACTCCAATATACTTCAAGCAGCTGTCAGAATCCATTAAGGCAGAATATTTCCAATCCTAATGCCCGGTGGCAGGCTGACAGACCCTGCTGTGAGATCCTTTACAACCCCTAAAGATTCACCCTCTGCTGGGCACATAACTAGAGCGTCGCCCAGGCCGCCTGCTGCCACCTTCAGCCTGCCTGTCGCTGACAGAGAACCGCACATTGCTGACACTTGAGATTAGCCGTTACAATAACTGTTATCGCACATCTTCCCAGTGCCACAGCCTCCTCACACTGTTCAAAATTGAGTCGAAGCACTAATGGCATGGAGTTATGTCGCTGCTTTTTCTTGTGCTGGACAAATTGGCGTTGTCTTTGATGGGGTGGGGGCAGAGAATTATGAATCTCTAATCAACAAAAAGGAAAAAAATACGACGGCTTTGTTAGGACGTTGTCATAAGGCATGCTGGGTTTCAGTGCCCCGACCGACAGGGCTTCTTTGATAATTCTATGCTTCGCTCTTTAAAGAATTCCTGCAATTCGCAGGTTCATAAGCTCTCTGGTGCGTTTTCTCTCGGCCTTTCATTTTTACCCCCACTTTACATTCATGAGGACGAGGAAGAAAAATATTTCCTCCAAACATTTTTCTCTTAATTGCAAATAACCTAATTGGCTTTTTTTAAAAATGGAATAATTTCCTGAAATGTCTCCGCAGGGTATTTATTGAAGATGCATGGATGAATTTTAAGCCTAAGAGTTTGACAATGTCAAAATCACATATATTACACTGCAGTAAGTTAAACATAGTCTTGTACTTTTAGTTAAGATGAGGCGTTCATGTGTCCTGCCAAAGATTGTCTGTTCATTAAAATGTTTGCCAAACAGCATATTCAAACAACAACAACACAACGATGCCACTTTGAAACGAAACCGAAAAAAATATTGAAACCGAAAAAAAATATTGTAACTGAAATAAATGTACTGAAAAATCTTGTATTGAAACCGAAAAAAAAAAATTGATAGTAAAAAACAATTAATTGAAACTGTAATTTTTTTGTTTTCGCTTACAATTTTTTTTCTTCAGTTTCAAACCATTTTTCAGTTTCACTCTGCTGGCACTGTTTTGGCGTCCGGGGGCGTGCTGGGGGGGCGGGGATTCCGACCCGCATGTATTTGCATACATTATAGAGGCCACTAGTGCTGACCAAGCTGCCATCTTTCTCTCTTCCCGGAGGGGGGCCAAGATGGCGGAATAGGCGGTTGTACAATCTGCAGGTCTGATTAGGAAACGTGATTTTGATGTCCTGAAAAGTACTCTATTGACAAACAGTTACTCCAAAAGGAAGTTGAAGGCAAGCGAAACCCCCTGGAAGTTACTTTGAAAGACCCTCAGACGGACACAAAGATAAACTTAGAGCGATAAAAAATGGCTAACCCCAAGCTAGCAGGTAGCCTTTCCGATCACGATTACAACCTTGCCGCTATGCAAGAAGCATGTGAGGAGGAAGATATAAAAGAGATGGAACTTCAACAAGAAATTGCAAGACCCATGGGTGACCACACTCCGTTACCAAGTCCCAATCCCAAAAAAATGAAAAGCAAAACCACCGGGAAGCAGGTGAGCATTGAGAATATATATTAAGTTTTACTTGACTTCACAAAAAGATGCGAGGAAAGGTTTGATTCTCTTGACAAGAAGTTGGAAGCCTTTGAACAATGCATTGAAGTAAACACACAGGCAACCAAAAAAAACAGACGAAATTGACGAGCTAAAGACAAAGGTGGAGTCACTGTTAAAGGAAAACAAAGAATTGAAGGAGAGCTGTCTGGAGAGTGCACGGTACCGCAGAAGATGGGACCTCAGAATACTGGATTTGACATAGATAGTAAACGAGAATGCACGCGATACAGTGATCGGCATTCTAACAAGAGTGGTTCCTATGTCGGTTGAAAAACTGCAGCTCATGGTTGATACAGTACACCGACTGGGGAAGAAAGACAATGCTGTGAGCAACAAGGTACCAAGACCAATCATCATACAGTTCAGCATGAGGACGGCTAGGGATGAAGTATGGAGGAAATCCAAAGAGGCCAGGGTCTGCAAAGAACTGAACATAAAATTTAAAGAGGACTTCTCCAAAGAAGACCGTGAAGCTCGGATCAAGCTGTGGCCCAAGGTGCAGGAAGCTCGAAACAACGGCAGAAGAGCATTCCTGAAGGAGGGTTATGCAATAATAGACGGTAAAAGAATTGATCCGTGAGATGCACTTGAAAAAGTCGCTACAATTTAACTAAAAATAAGTAAAAAAATATGAGAGGGCCATAAAGCAATGTCTTAGTTATATGTGAGCTATAGAGAGCTAGAATTGCTACTTATATAAAGGGAGTAGTACTGTGATAGGGTCTGAGTACTATTATGATGACATATGTAGGCTTATTCCTGCTTTAAGCACTCTTTTCTTCTAGTAAGTGCCAAAGAAGCCGATACTGTTCTTGTTTTGTATTTTGTTTTGTTTTTTTCTTCATCTTCTATATGGCTGTTCTATTAAGTTCTTTAAATGTTCGAGGCTTAAAAAACAATGTCAAACGTAAGGCCATGTTTCTATTCTGCAAAGAAATTAAGGCAAACATTCTGTTTTTACAAGAAACACATTCTAGTAAGGAAGAAGAAATGTTTTGGAAACATCAATGGGGAGAAAGATTAGATTTTTCAGCAGTTTTCTGAAACACCAAACTGAAGTACTGTTAATGCTGATGTATAGTGACACAGTTACATGGGTGATTAATCCTTTTGACTTTGTCTTTAACTTTATCAATAAAACAGCTGCAGCTTTCACTGACAGCACATGTGGTACTTTAACCTTTGTACTGTTTTCTTCAGTTAATTTTGGAGTTACTACAAAGATTGAAGATATAGGATGATCTGTCTGCTGTCACTGGGTGGTGGTGAGGTCTGAATCTGAGGACAGCTCCTGTAATCACAAACGGAAATATAAAGCTTATAAACAGTTTTTTAACCTGAATATTTGTAACAAACTCAGTAAAAAATGCTAAAAAAAATAATCAGAGGAAAAAATGTAACATTTTAACTTAAGCTGACAAGCGGAAGTAGTTGGTTTCAGTACCTAAGTATCGGGCTTTGCTATTTAATCCGTAGCTATTGACTAATGAGGGGTTACTGAAGTGCCAGGTTTTTAAAAGTTGGCGTTAATGTCCTTCCACATGTGGAAAGCGACAGAAAACATGCTGCTGTTTGCACATATTTAATAATCAGCTCTGCACAGGAGCAGAAGCAGAGTCCAGCCTGTTGCTCTTACAGTATAATAAAAGTACAATAACCGTGGTTAGTCACTGAGCAGCCCGGTGCGTTTCTCTTGATTTCTTTAGTCAGGGTAAATTCATTCACCTGCACGGGTTAGCTAAACGAACTATACAAAACAAGTTTCCCCGACAGCCGAGTGCTCATCTTAGCTAGCTAGGTAGCTAGGTAGCTAGCTAAGATGGCTAGGTAGCTAGCTAAGGACCTAAATTACGGATTAGCTTACAAACACATTTAACACATTTAACTTACCAAAAATAATGCGGTGGGGCCTCAGGTCCTCCTGTCCGGTAGTTCAATTTAATGAAGAACACCTCAGGCTGTCACTTTCAAATAGTCGGTAATGTAAACGCTGTACCTCTCAGCATCTGCCATTCCCGAACAGACACGTGCAAGTTTGTCCGTGACCGCAGCCGTGTCGTCAGTGTTTTCTCCAGTCATTGGTCAGCATTATAATATATGCAAATACATGCGGGTCGGAATCCGCGCGCCCCCGGACGCCAAAACGGTGCCAGCAGAGTGAAACTGAAAAGTGGATTGAAACCGAAAAATGGATTGAAACTGAAACAAGATTTTTCAGTACATTTATTTCAGTTACAATATTTTTTTTCGGTTTCAATATTTTTTTCGGTTTTGTTTCAAGGTGGCATCGTTCTGATTCCATATCTTAAAGCATCCATAGTTATTTAATCCATAAAAGTAACTAGACAGAATTACACTAAGTATGAATAGCTGGAAGTAATCAGCCTGTATAGAACTTTTTGTAGGTTGAATAGTTGTACCCCAAATCAAACATTACCACCCACGTGCCAATCGCATGTATGGTTCTAGAGATATGAAGGAAATGGGTGATAACGAGGGGAACTTTAGCTCATAACCTCGTCAGGAAGGATGCAGGATGCTAAGTGCAGGAGTACAGGGTGTTTCCGCAGGGTCCCAAGTTAATAGATATGTGACAAGACCAACTTTGAGTGAGGTTTTTTTTTTTGTCACTCCCGAGTCAACCTACCGTACTTTGGGGGAGTGCATTTCAGGTCATTCTGAGTTAGCTCGTATAACTTTCCTGGGTAGGTTTTGTGAAATCCAGACGGGGCTTGGAGTGGTTATGTTTTGGAAAAAGATGCTGGTAGGGGTTCGGTCTATTGACTGATAATGGTTTGAAATGAAGGGGGACTGGTGATGCACAGGAAAAAGAAGACATTTGTTGTAGAAAGCGTACGTTACTTGTTGAAGGCTCACAGTCAGTGGCCTATTTGTACCTGGATAAACATCAAATCACTGATTTTTAAAGCATTAGTGGCACATATTGTCCATTATAGTACTCTGTGGTTAATTCCTAAACTGCTCCAGTGTTGGTCGCCTATCCCGATCTGTGCTGATGTCATCGTTTTAAAACTTTTCCCTGACTATACTGGTACCCTGAACTTATCTTCAGTGTTCAACAGTCTGGAGCAAAATGATTACACTGAGGAATCTGTGCTCAACAGTAATCAACGGCAACACATTAGCAATCCAGATGGCGCTGACTCCACAAGTAAATTAGACCCCAGGCCGATCCCACAGCACCCCACACCCCCTGTCACCTCACTGTAAAGCCCGGTGCCTTTGGCCTGGTTGAGGTCTGGTGTAAAGACACTGTAGATATTTTTGCAATCTGACCTGTCTGTTTTTCCCCCCCACCTATTGCATATTCATGGACTAATCTGAGTATGACAGGTGGTTTGTGTTTTTTTTTTTTTTAATAAAAAAAAAATAAATATATATATATATATATATTTTTTTTTTTCCCTACCCCCTGAGGAATGCTATGCTACACCAGCTTTTCATACAAATTATAAGCAGTGAGGAGTTTTGGTTCAAGTTCTCACATAACAGAAACATGGCAGCAGCTACATTACCTCTGGTTTGCCAGATAGAGGCAGTGTTGTGTTGTTGTAGGAACAGGTGGATGTAAGGCATTTTGCTTGTGGGTGGGGGGTGGGGGGGTGGAGTTGTAGGCGTAAGAAGAGGAGGGGGCATTGGGGAGTTGGTACCTCACTGCCAATGTTACCCTTGGCAACCTTGATTAAGACAGGATTATGTTAGCACAATTGCTCTTGTGATGATTACATAGTGAATATTTCTGCCCACATGTGCAGGAATGCTTTTTTTTGTGCAGGCTTGTGGGCAGCTGAGAGGTCAGGCGGCTGGGTCGTTGCCTCCCAGCAGTTGGGGATAGCCGTGTATGGGTAGCCTCAGCGAAGGAGAAATATCACTGATGATAATAATAATAATAATAATAATAATAATAATAATAATAATAAATGTTTTAGACACACTGTAAACTGTTGATCATATAGATGGTTCACAGTATGCAATGCAAACATGCATAGTGAGAGCAGGAGCATCCCTCCTGCTCTCCTCAGATCTGCAAGGTCAGCGCTGGTCTAAAGCTTGATTTATTTATTTTTTTGAATGTATAACGCTGACCTGCTTCAAAATCTCCCCTATTAAAGCAGATTTCTGACTCACTCCTGTGCCCTCTGTTTCCTGTTTTAACAGATTGCCTTCTCCCAGCACAGTAACTTCATGGATCTGGTGCAGTTCTTCGTCACGTTCTTCAGGTAAGCGGCCCTCCCCTGTCAACTCACCCGCTCCTCCACCAGAGATACCTGGGTGTTAATGTTGCTGCACTCACCCTTAATGTGTACATACATGTGCCTGTGTTCAACGTGAACGATGGTGATGGATTACCAAAGCTGCTTTCCCCTTTTTATACCAGCCATTTTTGATTCTGCTGTGCCTTATGCAGCCTGACGTACAGTGTAAAAACATTATTTTGTGGCAAACGTGTCAGTAAAATGTGCTATTTGTGTGTGTGTTCGTTTGACCCTCCTGTTAATCACTGTGTTAAGCAATTAACAAATGTTAAAGAAACAGCGTAGCACCACTTTCCCAAATAACCCACAAAATATGTAACGTGATGAACCTCATTATGCAATGCAAGGTTATTTTAAAAGTATGTGTCTGTGAGAAAGAAGCTGTGAGCTCGAGAGTGGAGTAGAGACGTTGAGACAAACTGTGGCGCTCTGGCCTGGACTGGTAAAGGCATCGCAGGACAGCGGGGTCCGTAGGGAGTGGGGGCAGTTATATGAAAGCATAGTACAAGGCAGCCGTGGCTATTGTGAGATCACCCTTAGTATATGCCTTAAGACATAATGAGTAAAAAAAAAAAATGGAGTCAACATTATGGTTGAGCCTCATTTCAGTTGGAGACTGAGAAGAACAATCCTACAAGAAGTGGAGATGACCTCAGTCATTTGAAGAATTGAAGATATTCTGTTGATGCTATCTTAAACTGCAGCTACATGCTCATGTTTGTATGGCAGCTACTCACTTAAAAGATACATGAGCGTAAAATTCAAAAGAAGCATCGTTAGAATCAGAGTTAATTCCACATTCATAGTGTTTGCTTTGCTTTGAAGTCAGGCACATACAGTAGCGCCTGTATCGGCTTACTTCTGCAGTTTATGATGCCGTGTTGACTCAGATGTTAAAATGTACGATGGCACGGAGACGGAACTATTTTTTTGCCGTCTTGCACATGAGTTTGCACACATCTTCCTGTGATGTATCTGTTATGTTTGAGTGACTCACCTCTGTGTCTTGACTGGAATTTAAAATGAATTTCTGGAGTATTGTTGGCACAGTGATGCGCTACTTTGTAATGATGGAGATGCAGTTTGTTTTGGGTTTTTTTTTTCCCTGGCAGGTCTAAAAATGTGCATATGTTCGGCTTGGACGAATCCCCGAGTCTGTGCTCGACTTCTTCAGAAACTGCTGTAATGTGTTATCGATTCAAAAATGAGATGGAACAAAAATTGGATACACAACTGTGTCCTTGCATGCTCGACTGCATGTATGGTATTTCTCTCGAGTACCCAGCGTGCGGGTTTGTGTTTGCGCGCCTCCAACCCAGAGGGGAATTGTAGGACTCTTTTCATGTTTGTGTGCTCGTCACATTGCGTTGAAGAAATTGCCAGCTGTTCTGAGTCGTGCTGTTTTTATTGATCCGGCAGCCATGTAAAGGAGGATAGATTTGATCAAGCTGCTTTGATGGATCCTTTTTTATATTTTTCTGACCGGCCGTTCGGCTGTTCGACAACGTGTTTCAGCATCAGCTGAATAAACCGCCTTTCTCTCCTGAGGTTTATTTTGGATGCGTTCGCCATTAAAGGCAGTAGGACGGCATTGTGCACCTCACTTCCTCTGCTTTCACTTAGAAACGCCACAGTTACTGGATTGTGATGCTGGTACGTTTATTGACATGCGTCAGCATTTGGGTGTTTGCATGTCAGCAAAGCAGCTGTGTGTAGGAAGCAGAGTCACAGCGATTCATAAACAAAACCATCTTCCCGTTGTGCTCCCTATTTCTCTACTCTTCTCCTTTCTGTCTCTCTTTCATTCATCATTTTTTATATTCCCCCGCCTTCCTTCTAGCTGCTCTCTTTTCTTTTTTTCCCTATCCCCTGCTTTTCTTGTCCCCTGCCTCTTTCTTATCCTCCCCATTTCCCACCTTCCCACCATATTCTCCTCTGTCTTTCTCCTTTCATGTCTGGCTCTCCCATCTTCCCCTTCTGTTTGCCTCCTCCATTTTTCCCCTCTGTCCCTTGCCTAGTTTTCCCTCGCCTGTCTCCACAGCCCTCCCCACCTTCCCCTGGCTTGTGTTTTTTTTCACTCCTAGCCTCCCACCACTCCCTCTGACTTGCTCTTAATCCCACAGCGCTGTCCTTTTTGATGTGTTTTGCCGCCTGCCACTGATTCAGCACAAGATGAGGAGACCTAAAGTTAGCAAGCTCGCAGCAGCCGTGTCCCTGTTTGCTTCCCGTTCTGTGGGTTCTGCATTGTTTGCGTTGCGGGGGAGGAGAGGGATGCTAATTAACGTGAAAATTGTTTGCTCTCCTTCACTCAGTTTTTCTCGGTGTCTTAATCTCTCTTTCTTGCTCCTCTCGCTGCCATGTTCCCTGTGGGGACAGATGAAGGTAGTGCCATTCTGTTATCTGCAGTGCCAGCACAGATACCCCCACGAGCGTTCTCCAGCCACAGAGCAGAACAGAAGAGATGCATTAAACATCAGCGTTAACAGCAAACAGATGCATCCACATACTCGCGTCCAGTCTTCCAGCTCTTTCTCACCTTTTATGCTTCCTAGGCTCTTTAAAGCAGACACCCCCCTCCCCCCCAAACGTTTCAGATTGAGCAGAGTCAGGGTCTTCTCCAACATTTCTGAATAAGTTTAAGCTTTTTTTGCTTTCATGAATGTTTAACAAATATGAATGTTGTCTGTAGTTGTGCAAATTGAGTGTTTTCTTCCAGGCTTGGAAAAGCCCTGGAGAATGTGAAATTTCACAAAAACTTCTTTTTTTTGGAAATGCAATGAAAATGTATTCTCACTTTCTCCCTAGCTGTCATGTTTTTAATTTTAAACTTGGCTGCTGCTAAAGCAAGCAGTCTTTGAAGTAATAGTGACCTGAATGACAAATTTCTTGGCTACCAAACTGGTTGAGTAGAAGAGGCTAAGAGAACTGTCACAAAAAAAATTTGCAACATTTTAACATTTGCACACGGGAGCACATTCGTCATGGATATATTAGTGCAGTTTTGGCTTCTTCTTATTTGGAAGTCTGACACTATACATCATATAACCTACATTTCTCACTCCTGCAAAAGGAAAGCAAAAACTTTTTTCTTTATACTTTATCTTATATACAAAGGAAACGTTTAGCAAAGGTGTGTACAGAAGTAAGACCCACAGAGGTTACATCTGTGTCTTGGGGAACTGATGGTACTTGAATAGATAATAAGCAAAATTACATAAAACCAATTTAATATCCTGTTCAGTCAGATGCAGATATTTCAGCGTTAGCACCGAGTTCTACAGCTCGCAGCAGTGTGGGCTAAACAAGAGAGAGATGGTGTTTTGAAGTAACTACAATCTGGCATAAAGAACAAGGTCAAGGCACGGCAATGAAACTGTCAAGTGTTTGAGACAACATTCAACTTGTTTAACCTGCAGCGAGATCGCACTTGTTCTGCTCTGGGAGCTGCTTTTTATTTTCGTTCCTGTGGAGACGAGAAAGTAACAGAAGAAAATGTTCTAGAACAGTGACTGCACGTCCACCCGGCGCAGTGTTTACTTCTTAAAAAAAAAAAAAAAAAAAAAAAAACTCGACTTAACCTCATAATGGTCAGTGCGGCACTGAGGCCTGATGTCCTGGAAAATTTGGCTTCCCTTGGGGGAGACTACAGACACATCTCTGTTGCTTGACAGCTAATATTAAAATAACTTGGGCTGTCTGGTGGGCACCTCTATCCGGGACTGTTTCTTGCATATATTTTAGCACATGGCTGTTCCCAGTGGAGGCTAAAACCCTGGTGCTAAGAGTGCTTTGCTCCCTTCGCTGCATATGAATAAGTTCACGAAGTCACTGAGTGTAGGTATAGCTAATAATCGCTGCTTTGAGCTCATCTTTTGTGTTACAAATAATATTTGAGCAAGCAGACAATCATCGTCGTGTTTAACCTGTTCACATTTTTTTTTACTATTGATATCCTAAGTACCTGTCAAATCTAGTAAAATCACCTGGCTCCAAATCTAATTTGTTATTGCTTGTTAAGACACACTTATCTTTGGAAAGTGACACTCGGTTCTTTCCATTGGAAATCCTGCTCGAGGTAAACACATTACAAATTTTGTAAATGACAGGAAACCCGGCGTGTTAAGTGGGGCTAATAATGCGTTTCACATATTAAAATATGGTGTTTGCTCTGAAATCACTGCCACCTATGAGATCCCCAATGAAAGGAGGTTTGTGGTGGGTTTCATTGCTGCTTTAATAGCTTAACAAATGCAAGAATTTTCAAACTTGAGCTCTAGAAGGTGTAAAACACTGATACGACCGCCACTTAGCAACATTAATAGACAAGACTGGCAATATTTGGTATTTTTAATAACAAATTCTTTTATCAGCTTTTGTCTGTGCAGAGTGACGCAGGCTGTTTCTGTCCTACAGACTTGCATTTTGTCTAAAAATGATTCGGCACATCAGTGAGTGACATGTTCATATTTAAACTGTTACTGTAAAGTCACCTGGACATGTCCTTGTTTTTGTTTTTTAAGTTTAAATTCACCATAAAAGGGGAGAAAGCTGAATGCATGCACAAGGAGAACAAGTAGTGTGGATTCAAACCCAGGACCTTCCTGCTGTGAGGCAACAGCGTAAACCACTGTGCTGCCAAGCTGCCCAATTCATGAAATCATTCATTATAAGTCATTAGTGGTATTTAATCAAATATCTTTATCAATCCACTTTGGTAATGGCACAAAGGCTATTTAATTACTACAGGAATAAATGCAAAAGCATTTCCAATTATGTTGGCACTGCTGGAAACCGCAGTAGTAAATCGGCTAGTTAAGGGTTGTTTGAGAACGGTAAAGTCTTAGAATTATAAAAGGACAGCTATCATTTCAGTTTGCATGGCCATGCCCCTGTGTATGACTGATTGGTGCCAATTTCTCTCTTCAGGAGGACAACAAACTGCAACAAAGTGTCCATCAAACCAGTGCAGCTTCGTAAAGCAGCAGGGCAAATGTCTCCAGATAACCTTAACAAATTGCTAGCTAGAATGACAAATGCCCTGTTACTGAAAATACTCATTAGAGCACCTAATGCACATCAGCCCACAGCCTGCAGTAGTGTCGTTCAGAGTAAGATTTGCCTTAGTACGTATTGAGAATGACTAATCTGTATCTGCGTGTTAACAAGAAAAGCCGTCTTTGAAAGCACCACAGAAATTCCCAACTTTAAAAATGTTTGCCAACATAACGGTGCAGCAGCAAGGATGACAGATCCACATGGAGCTTATGTGAATCAGCAACACAGAGTCACCCATGCGACATGTCATGCTCGGAGAGATTAATTATTAATATCGCAAAACACATTTTAAAAATCGCATTTCACCTCACTTTGCAGTGTGTTAGCATGGTTGTGCATTTAAAATGATTAGCGATTTGTTTCTTAACAGAGGGGAAATGTAATTTGCTTGGGACTGAGGCATTAAAAGACCGGGTACCAGCAGGCTGCCCACCCTGGGCCAAGTCTGGGTGGATGTGTGGGTGCTGAATGAATCATGCCACTGCCACCAAGGAGACTTAAATTCTCTCCTGCGAGACAGACGAGTTTGACTGAAAATGCACATCAGAGTGAAGATGAGCTTTCACTCGGGGCTGTTTTTTTTCCCTCTCTCTCTTTTTTCTTCCTCTGCATCAGAAACGTTATGTCTTTACAGATGTACCTCTGTCAAGTCACCAGCTGACAGCTTCCTTAGGTTTTGTTTGCTTTCCTGGACGAATATCTTAACACTAGAAATCAAAATCAACCAGAAGTAATTCAGAACAACTGCGAGATCTCGACTTTCAGCACTACCACAATCAGCATGCAGCAGCAGAAAGTGGGCAGCGGTGTTATTTGCACCCGCTGACCTTGTTCTAAACCATTTACCTGATTAAAGCAGAGAGGTGATTTGTGTCGTCAATCCCAGGTCTCTTCGGTCAGTATCTCAACCTTGCGTGTCGCACCAGCTCCCACATTCAACTAACTAACAAAACAAAAAACACATTTCTTCTTTCATCTCAAGAACTCCTCTAAAATGAAGTGGACCTCAAATGTATGATCCATGCGTGTTGTAGGTGATTTTTGCTTTCAAGGCTTCAGCAGCCCCTACTTGCACATAATGGGAGTTAACTGTGTTGATGTATTATTTGATAACTCGTCATATTTCTGTTGTCTCTGTGTTTTGGTGCCCAGCGTTTAGCGAGCCACAGAAAGAAATAAAAGCAAGACTATCCTCTTAACTATGGACGCAACCACACACACACACACACACACGCACACACAGTGTGTGTGTGTGCGTGTGTGTTCAGGGTTCTCTGCGTTGGCGCCAGACTTTGATAGGAACCTAATGGCCACTCTTGCATATGTTTGGGGCTGCAAGTGGATTGCAGCACATCACAAATGATTCTGTTTTTGTGATCATCATCTCACTATTGAGCCTCTCAAACACATCTGCAGGTTTGGACGCTGGCACAGAAAGTCTCTCAAAGCACGCGCTCGGTCTTTCACACTTAAACACACGCACACGCACTCAGAAGCACTCTTTGTTCATATATGAGGCAGCTGGCTGCTCACTAGCGCTATGTGCCCTCTGAGCTGAGTGATTGTCCTTCAAACCTCACAATGCAACGAGTGGCTGCGCTTTTTGTCCGCCGCGTCTTTAAAGCTTCGGACGGGCGCGCGGATGACTGCATGCGCACGGAGTTGGGTCAATATCATCAAATCCAAATGTCAATTTAAGCTGCAGCCCGTTAACTTAAGACAAATCATTCTCCATTATTATCCTGTGACATTTGTCCTCATTGGCTTCACCGTGGAGCCCAGAGCATTTCTGTCTTCAGATTCGATCACTGTAATTGGTCGGAAAAGAATGTGACATTGACCCCAACAGGGATATGCACCGTGCAGAGCGTGCACTCTCCCTCTGACACGTTTGTGTTTGTACATAAATGTCCATCTGGATGAGCGTCTCGCGTCGCATTGACAGGACGGGTGATGGATGATTTACAGAAGCACAGATTGTGGAAGAGTCTGCAGTGCAAAAACAGAACTTGGGTCATGCAAACTTTTGAAATGATTGAGCTGGGTAATAAGGCCCTTTATGAATATTCAGCTATATTAATATAGCAGAAATATCCGGGGTCAGATATGTGTCTTTGGACCTCAGTGGGCAAAATCTTTACCCACATGATTTAATAATTTCTCCCTCATTTTCTAACAATGTAGGCGGTGGGCCAAAGGCTGCTTTCTGCTTTAAGTTTGAAAATGAGCGATGGAGTAATTCATTTTTTTCTTTTCTATCGAAACCCTCCAACCAGTCATGTTTTTGAGGAAGAAAAATAATTGTTGGAACAAAAATGTTAAACTAATGTCTAGAAAAATAATCAGGCAAACACTAACCATTTCTATACTGCAAACCAATCAAGAGCATTTTCTAGCGTCACCTGAAATGTGCCTTCTAATGACATTAATTCAAATGGAAAGTCACCAAAGGGATCAGACGAAATTAAAGCCCTTCCACTACCAGGTGAGTTGCCTAATTTAATTGAATCTAATTTAATATTAATTCATATTCACATTAATGTTTTACGTTAATACTCAATTCGTTCACATATTTGCATGAATGTAAAAAACTTGTAATTTTAATGGCAGTTGTAATAGTACAAATTGTAATTTTACCTTAAATGAAATTTATGTTTGTTTTGCTGGAAGATGTCATGTTATAGTTTTTACTCATAAATGTAATTTATTTTTAATGTTTTCGTTTTTTAAAAAACAAATAAGTGCCGCTCTGTACGAGTTTTCACAACACGCCCCATGATTCAGTACCTTCTTTCTGTATAACTTTATCAATCTCTCACATTACTGTGAAAGAATTAAGTCCCAGTGTTTCAGTCTGGTTGATGTTTTCACTTTGATTGTGTGATTGAGACAGCTGGTACAGAGGAGGTCCATTCAGTGTCGAGGTCCTGCAATTGCAAACCCAAATCTTCACCCCTCCACCACAATGCTCGATAAAGTGACAACACCATACATGGCTCTGTGCAATGCCCAACATTTCCACTTGTCTTGTCTTGTCTGTTCGAACGGGATCTGTCCAGATGTTTTGTAGAAGGTTCGTTGACACTTTTCAACCTCAGCTTTGCTTCCATGTTCTTTTAGAGGGAGGAGGAATTCCCAACAAGTCGTACTTTCTTAGTCTTTTTATCCCATTGTACTGTCATGAACTTTAAACTTTAATATGCTAACAGAGGCCCGTCGAGACTCTTGACTCATTGGAAGACAGTGGCATTGTGTTAACGCATCTGAATGCTTCGGAGCCGCACACCACTGAAACTTCTGCAGTTATGAACTTGCTGAAAGTTTCTTATGAGCATTTTATTAGCAGCATGCCTGCGACTCCCCTTCTTAATTCCTATGCAAGTAGCAAGGTTGTGCTTAGTTTATCACAGGATTGCACAGAGTTCTGTAAAAACTGTACAGCAATTTAGGTGAAAGTGGTATTGATTACTTGCATTACTAGATGGTTCCTGTCTGGTATATCTACCTTGTTTAAAGCTCTTCTCATCTGTTTCCCCACGCAGTCCTGAAAGGAACAGACCTCCTCTGTCCAGACTCATCTGTTAGGCTGAAAAACGCTCCGGTCCGATGAACAGAATCAACTTTTAGAGATTTACTTGTCTTGATGCACACTCATCCAGGTGTCAGCTGAGACTGAAAAAGTCACTTGGATGAGTGACGAAACGTCTCTCCCACTGAAAACGCTACGTCTTCTGGAGATTATAATTCTAACTAATATCAAACAGTTAAACAGACTAAGGTTGCTTATATGGGGCGATCGTGGCTCAAGAGTTGGCAGTTCGTCTTGTAATCGGAAGGTTATACTGTGGTGGGTCTTGCTAATTTCTTGTTTTTGATTTATGTATGTTTTGTTTTGTTTGGCTTTACTTTTGTTTCATATGTTGTTTGTTTAATTTAAGACTAAAAAAAAAAAATTAAATGAATGAGAGGTAAAACTTGAGGGGGTAGGGACCAGTGTTGGTCAAGTTACTTGAAAAAAGTAATCAGTAATTAATTACTGATTACTTCCCCCCAAAAGTAATCCCGTTACTTTACTGATTACTTATTTTTCAAAAGTAATTAATTACTTAGTTACTTAGTTACTTTTTAAAAACACGATTTACAACCTGAATAGGTGATAAAGCGATAGATCTTTCAGCCCAATTCTACTTTTTCTGCATAATCCATCATAGAAAATGTAATCAAATGGAAAAGTCCCTTTTTAAAACTTGTTTTATTAGTTTTAATATTTTAACTTTATGCATCAAGCAAAGATTTAATTATATGCAACATTCTCTGACTGGAATAAATTAGTTTAACATTTAAACCTATTTTCTGCACATTCCAGCACATAAAATATTTTTTTTTGTGTGTTTACACTCACTCTTTCAAATAGATGCAAGTAAAACACAGCAGAAAATAAATAAAGTCAAAGACTAGTGGTCCTCTATTTTCACCTGTAAAGCAGGAGTTGGGTAGGCGGAGGTTTACCCTGGTGCAGGTGTGCCACAGCGGTCAGTGGAAGAATCCGCGAGTTTCTCTGTGAGTTTCCCATTACGTCGTAGCGCACTCGGTGTTTGCTCAGAAGTTTAGGGGTTTTTTTCGCTGTAAAAAGAAGTTTTCTTCCCACGCACAACGGACACTAATGTTTTTGTCACTTTTTATGGAATCAAACTCAAAGTAAGGTCAGTACTTCCAGCTTTAAACGCTGCACGCTCATACTCTCTCCCGCACTCGATATATGATCCATTGTTGCTCTGCACACAGCTGTTGTCACGAACGTTGCACTTGCTTACATCACTGTCATGAGACATCAGACCCAGTGTAGTGTTTGCCCACAGATTACTTCTTGTGGTGTGCACTGACAGGCAGATTCACTTTCACCCTTTAGGAACACCTGAAAAAGAGAGAGATACTGAACACGCATCCAAACCTGGCCTGTCTGTCCTAAGGGGCCTCCCCCGGCGCTCAGCAGGTGCTGCTGCCTGTGCTGTGCCAGAACCCCCTCCCCCCCCACTCTCTCTCTACTCCGAGCTTTTTAGTCCTCACTTTCTTTCTGTCTCTGGATTTCTGCCTTCTCATATTCTGAACGTGGGCTGCTGCAAAATTGCCTGTTTACCTCACTGCATTACTGTCTTCTCTTCTTCTGTCTGTGTTATCTCCACATTTCTAACCTTCTCTTCATCTTCACCTCTGCCTCCTTTCCTCACAGCATTGTTTTCTTAACTTCTCGCCCCTTCTTCCCACCCCTCTCTGGCTTTCTTAGCGATCTTTGCTTCGATATTCATCCAGGCCAGGTCATCAGTGAGGAGCGAGAGCGATACAAGTGTAAGATGCAGCAGATAGAGTGCAAGAAGCACCTTGTGGCAAATCCCTCCTGTTGTGTGTATGTGAGAAGCTGAAAGCCCCTCTGCGTCCCATTAATAATAAATCACTGAGATCAGTAGATTTGACTCAAAGCCTCCACTCCTCCTCCTCCTCACCACTTTCCCTCACCTGTAATGAGTTGGGAGGAGGGTACAAGGAATGTGACCGAGGCCACGACACGAGGGAAAAAGTCCCAAGAGGAGGGTAACGTTTTTGTTTGTTTGTTTGTTTCTCCTCCCCATCTGATCAGCCTCGTGTCTACCCCCTTCCTCTACGTCTAGCACGTTTGCGTTCAGTGCTGCTTTTTTCCCATAACAATGAGTTTTGGCAGGGTTATACAAGCAAAAGCAAAAAAGCTCGCAGGACAAAAGATGATGTGGAATTGGAGTTTTCATGCTGCAGGCCTCAGCTCAGGATTGTCTGAAATATAATGCGACTTGTTGAATAGCTCTCATTTCTGCAGTTTATTACCTGGTGAGGTTCGATGGTGCAAAAACTCAAACTGTGTAGGTTTTTTTCCCCAAAGGAAATCTCTTCCCCATTAATCAATTTCTAAATCCTATTCCCTAAGAAGCTTTTTGTTTTCATCCTTGAGTTTGTCGCTACCACCTTAACCCGAATGAGGCAGATGGTACGACACTCCCAAACTTGCATTTAGCAAGTTCTGTGCTTTGGTATTTTCAGTAAATATCAGCCCTCACATTGCAGCCCCAGTGGCCAGACGTACAACATTAAATGATTATTTCCACGGCACGATTAATCATCCTCTTATTGAACTTCCAGTTTCAAAGAAGCACAATTCTAATTAGCTTCACCCTGTCATCTTAACAAGCTCTAAGAGATGAAACAATAACTGAGGGTGGCCAGTTTAATTATCAATTAATTAATTCATAATTTGCATTGGGGAAGTCAACAGGGCCGTGTGAAACTGTTATGCTGAGTGAACGGACTCTATGGCAGAACGCACAGAAGCACAGAAAATGCAGGGAGTGCTCTTTATTTACAGTGTCAAACTTGTTTACATGGGATGAGATATGTATGCTGATAAATAAACAGAAGGAAACCAGGGGAGGGGGCTGACACGCATTCGGTGGGTGGATCTATGAGAAAAAGAAAAACGAAACTTTAGGGGGAGATGCCAAACAACTGGTAAGAAACAGCAATAAACATGGGGAGAGTTGGAAAGCTCACTTGTCACACTGGCTGTACGGGCTCGGGCGAGGATTCTCGGGATGTGGGAGAAACGCTGAGATTGATCTCCATAGTGATCCCGGAAATGCAGCTTCACAAACAGCTGACAGGCAAGCGGGTGATGGATCTGGCTGGGGATACAGGACAACAGGTAAGCAAACAAAATCCAAGACATAGGTTGGCTGCGGAGAATTAACAGACACGTTACCACTCGGGGAGATGGCAATACTCCGACACCAGACGTCTGCCGCGCTGCTCCTAAATGGCGCTCCATCAAATGACGTCTGATGCACCGCCGGTGTGTCAGCATCCCGTGACACACCACCCCGCCTACCTGTGCTGAAAACAGGAGCAGACCCTGTGACGCCACACCAGAGAAACCCCACCAACTCCTAATAGTACCCCCCCCCCTCAACGGGCGGCCCCCGGACGCCCTCTGGGCTTATCAGGGTGCCTCCTGTAAAAGTCCGCAATAAGCTCAGGGTCCTCAATAAACGAACTCGGAATCCAGGACCGCTCCTCAGGCCCGTACCCCTCCCAGTCCAGAAGCAAGTGCAGCCCACGGCTTTGGTTGCATGCTTCTCATTCTGCTTTCTTAGACCGTATTTGGTTTTGCCCTCGTACCGAAGATAACCGCTGCTTCCATTGTTAGAGCAGAGAGTAAAGAAATGATCTGGAGCTGCACAGATTATACCCAAATTTGTATTCTGTGACATGTTCAGGTCCTCATTTTATTTCAGGTAGGTTAGCCTTTCTTTGAAGGGCCCCATCACCCGCAGCGCTGCAGGGTTTAGTGGCGACAAGTGCATGGCAGAATAGGACCTCTGAGCAACTGCTGATTAGTGTGTGGTTCAGCGGACAAAACTTATCAGTCATAGCGAAAATGAAATGCTGTTTGGCTAGTGAGCAGGTTTCATTTCCCACCCCGGAGTAAAAGCCAGCAGCAGGCAGACTGCAGGATTAGTATTCAGCTGGCTGTGGACAACAGAACCAGTGTGCTGGTGTTTGCCCTGTGGCTGTTGTCTTGCTGTCAGGTTAGCCAATGACACGTCAGAGCTCACCTCTCAGGCCTCAGCAGCCGATGGCTATAATACACTTCGCCTGGCTCTTTTTCCGCTTTCCACTCTGCCACTTAAAATAGACGGCATCCATCTTTTTTTTTTTTTTTTTTTTTTTTACCCGAGACACTCAAGAGCTTTGCACACAGTATTCATTTTTGCCAGCGTTTTAGAGTCTTCTGTTATGTCATCAAACTTTGGACTGCCTTATTATGGACTGAGCAGCTAAACATTTTTAAATTCAAGCTAGAAGTGAGAAAATTCCACATTTCTAAATGGAACAACATTGAAATATGCTCACGATGTTCTCATTTTAGAATGCATTTGAAGGTAAAACTGCAATATAAGTAATCTTTTACTCTAGAATAAATGTCTGTCTGATTCAGTCACTTTTCATTACACGTTAGATATCTGAGGAAACTGGATAAAAGAAATCGTACTGGTGAGTTCCTGCTACAAAGTTGATTTTGATCTTTTCCCCATTAGGTATTTTTCAGTAGAGGGAACCTCCCTTGAACATGCCATCAGAGTGATTCTCTTTAACCTGCTTAACCTGGCTAGCTCGGTGCTCTTAAAAAGCATGAAAATAACCGAGACAGATCTCACAGGAAGTAGCAATCTGCTGATTTGAATTAATCTCGACACAAGAAACAGTAATGTTAATGCAACTGTGTTGTTAGGGCAACATAAACTTCCTTGTACGTAATGTGTATGTGTGCACCGTTGAACCTGAAGGGTGCAGTAATGTAAATTTGTATCTGTAGCTTAGTAGGGTTAAGTTTACCCCACTATCAGTTGTCTGATGTTTTGTTTTGTTTTGTTTTGTTTTTCATGTGTTCGGTACTTTGTGTCATTTTGTTAAGGGTATTGCTGGAGTCTGCTACACAAAGGCAAACAGATGCTCCGTTTAGATCACCATCTTCTGACTGTACAGGAATTCGCATAAATATAACCCCCGAAATCCGTAATCCGTTGGCTCAGAGTTGCTTTTATTGAGACGTTAGTGAAGGTGAAGTGCGATTGTCACAGGTGGCTTTGGTGAGGCAGGTGAATGCTTTTTTCTATTTTCATTGAAAGTGAGAGATGCTGGTGTGACGTATGGGTTGACGTGGGAGCTGAAGCTTGACTAACTTTCCCAGCTTCCCTTGCAGAGGTTGAGATCAAATGAAGCACATTTCTCTGTGTCTGTCTCCGTCTGCTTCTCTTAGTGTTCGTCTCTCCGATGGTATTTTCGATTCCTTCAGTCTTTGTCTCTTGCTCCATTTAGTCCTCCTTAACTCTAAACTTTGTCCATTGTTTAGACTTCAGCTTACACTTTCCAATCTGTCTGTGTTTCACGTTGTCTTTCACCATCACTGTCCATTTTCTTCATCATTGTCTTTCCTTCTCTTCTTGTCCTTTGTTTCTCTCTCCTTTTCCCTTCCCACCCTGCTGAGCAGGGAAGCCTTTGATGTGAAGCCGATATCTATTCATGCAAGTCATTCATCAGCACCGTGTTGCTTTTAAAGCAATGAGCAGGAAGCCAGATCAATAAGATGGCTGAACGGATGGATCTCTTAAGGGACTTCTTCAGCCTAGAAAGATAAGGGAATCTTTTTTTTTTCTTTTTTTAAAATAAATGGCACTTTAAAGAGTCACACAGGGTGGGCGGGGCTCGGATGGGGGTCGGGAGCGATGAATGAAGATCTGACGCTTCACAGCCACTATTAAAATAGGCAAAGGCATTTAGATGGAAAAAGTGGTAGAACGTCGGAGAAAACCCTGCGAGGGGTCTGACTGGAAGGCCCTCGTGTCTGAAGACGTTACGCTTCAATGTGGACTAATTAAATCCACTTCAAAGCCCAGAAAGTTTATTCACAAATATTCTTTATGCGATAAACAATAGAAAAAAAAACTACACTTGAGACAATAAAGCATAAATGTATTTATGAAAGTCAAAGCCAGGAGTTTTCAGTCTTTCAAACAGTTAGCTCTGAGCCCATTAATCATTGAGGACTCAGTCTTGTGTTGAATACTGCAGTATATAGAGACCTGGAGGCCGTTATGCCACGGTATAAACTGGAAACACGGCTTCACTTACTTTGTACTGTTCTGTATTTTTAAATTAGATGTGACACATAGTGCCATGAAGCTTGCCAGCTTTGTGTCTCTGATAGAAATGCCTTTAGCTAGGACAAAACACCAGACTATGCTCCTTTTTTTAAAGTTCTAACCTATGTGGACTTTTAAATTGACCCATATATGAAAATAAATTACATGAGACTTAATATTTAATCTCACGTATCTCTTTTCTTAAGGCTAGATGGTTTTTCTTTTGTCTTTTTCTCCCGTCCTGGAGGAAACTGTGTCACGAATCACTCATATTTAGGCATTTTGCCATCGTACTTCTGATAGCTTTGACTCAAGATCAGCAAGAGCCGTGACAGGCTGAGAGTGAAGCTGAGTGCTAAAGATGTTGTCCCTGACGTGTTTACACGCGGCGCACACACACACTCACTCCATCTTGTCTAAGTACACGTCTGGAAGCCGGGGAGAGCAGACGCACACACACACACACACACTGATGCTAACAAACCATGTCACCCAGACATGTCACCACAATCATCATCACCTCAAGGTGTTTTTCTGTAGAGCGTAAATAGCGCTAAGCGTTTTGATTCTTTGTATATTTTATTTGTGTGTGTTTGTGTGCGCGTGTGTTGAGGGGGGGAGGGCGGTTCTTGAAATGAACCAAGAAAAACACATTATGTGTTCAAGAAAAAACATGAAAAAACATTTCACAAAGTGCTAAAGAATGAAAGGAAGCGAGTGTAGAGTAAAACAGAACAAAAACAGAACAGAAACATAACAGGATGACAAAGATGGTGCTTGATGCCAACACTTGGAGCTCGAGGGCATAAAATGGAATGGTGGTTGAAGACCGTCTGTGTGTGTGTGTGTGTGTGTGTGTGTGTGTGTGTGTGTGTGTTGTTTAAAGGTATTTAAGCAGAAAATCATCATGCGTGACCACCCTCCTAAACAATCTGAAGAAAAGCGCAGTGTACATCCATTTTTTTTTGCTAACCTTTTGTTTTTTTTTAGCTTGTTTCTTTTGACATTTAGCACGATCACTTTGTATCCCGTTAAGAAGTGACATCATCAGCTCTTTTTCTGTAGCTGAGAATGTATCGTTTTGATTCTTTTGATCTTGAAATAAAAGGACTAATTCCAGTAAAATGAAAATTTGTGTAACTTTGTCAGCTGCCCATATTTGTCAAGCAGTTTTCCTGGATTTCCAGTACAGATGGAAAAGGCTGCAGTGATGTGTCAAATCGACTTCAAAGGTTGTGCGTATTGTGGCAGATTCATCGCTTATGATAATTAATCTTACCCTTCGAGTTTCAGACCTGTCGCTCTTTAATGCTGTTCAGTGTGGGCTGGCATCACCTCGTTTTATTTTGCTTTATTTTCCTCCCCTACTTGCTGTCAGTTTAAAATGCACACATGTATATGTTTGATGTCAAAATCTGTTTGTTAATATATTTATCAGTGACAGAAAATAAAACTCGTAGTCAAAGTTAACATCAAACCATCTTTATAGCTTTTGATGAGAAGACAAAAGCTTATAGGTTTTGTCTACTCATCTCTTCATTTATCCGTTTTTATTTCTTTTTTAATATATTTTGGACTCATCTCTTCCTCTGTCTCTTCCACCCACAGCTGCTTCCTGTCCCTGCTCCTGGTGGCCGCTGTAGTTTGGAAGATCAAACAGAGCTGCTGGGCATCACGGCGGCGAGAGGTAAGCGTGTGACTCCATGCTTACAATTGATTTTAAGCTGCCACAGTCACATCAACTCATTTCTGGTTAAAGTTATTGCTGCTGTAAAAGTTGCTTTGTTTTGTGGACTTTCCAGTGGAATAAATATATCAAGTTCGTTTTTGTCCACAATCACAAAGAAGTGTGATTGCATTGATTCTGTCATGCACTATATTGCCAGAAGTATTCCCTCATCCGTCTTCACACACATATAAACTTGAGGGACGTCCCGTTCTTAATCCATAGGGTTTTACTATGTCGGCCCAACCCAACTTGGAAGGCTTTCCATGTGGTTTAGAAGAGTGTTTATGGGAATTTCTGGACATTGTTCCAGAAGTGGATTTGTGAGGTCAGAAACTGATGATGGACTGGTTCGTGGTCTCCACTCTTGTGTTGGACTGAGGTTTTCAAACCACATCTGTATTGATATGCATACTGAGCTGTCAAAATTGATCATGAAGGATACAGGGGAGGTCGTCTTTATAGGGGAAAGAGTTAAAGCAACTTTCAGGCAACACTAAACTCTTGGCTCCTTCTGGTATTATCAATGTGCACACTAAGTCATTTGAATCACAACAGCCCTGCAACCATTAAGTGTTTGGTTGTTGTTAATGTATTGAGGCAGACATTCATCAGCGGTCTTTCATAAAGCAGCAGGTATTAGCAGTATTATGACTCCAGTATTTAGTCATGCTTGCCCCGTCTCCTCAGGACGCAGAAATAATCAGGAGAGAATATTAAAAGGATCTTGGGTGTAATGCATTTTTAAACTTGACTTGTGTAGTCACTCATATTTCAATTAACCTTGGGTTTTATATCATTATAACATATAACATGTCATCACGTGTTGATTGCAATGGTCCTTTTGGTTTAAAGTAACTGCTACGACTAATGAAAATGTGCAGTCATGCTGCAAGTTACAAGTTATTGCAAAGTCATCAGTGTCCTGTTAAGCAACAAGTAATCTCTGCAGTTAGAAGGATGAAGTGAATACGTTTTCAAAATCATTGTTAAACATCAGACATATAAATAAACCTTCACTAGGTGGCTGAGGAAGAGTTGGATGGCTTACTAGCTAATTATCGGCAAGAATTCAGATTGCTTTTAACTTGTCACATCTCTCTCTGTAAGCTCGGTGTTTGCATGATTAAGACTCAACAAATGCTTAACTAAAGGTCTGGCCTGACTAGCTGTTCAGACAGATTGCCAAGCATTGCATTTGCATGTGGAAAACTAACGCGATGTGAGAAGTATGAAAAGTCAGTGCAGTTTTTGCATGTTGAATACTGCCTCGCTGGGAAAATGACAAAATGCTTTTTCACGTGTGCTTCCAGAAGGGTTTGGACCCCCTTTTGAATCAGTGGCTGAAAGGTTGTGTACTGGTGGCACTGTGTTTCTGCATTTTATGTGCGTGTGTGTGAGTGCGTATGTGTCAGTGTCTAAGAGCATACACGCTAATGTTGTGCTTAATGTGAACTTTTGGTCTGTGCTTTTTACACTCGTCGTGTCGGTTGAAGTGCCCTTTGCCTGTAACATCGTCCGAAAGTGCTGTAATCAGCCTCACCTATTGTGCCTCTTATCATCCCCCTTTTACCTGCACCCGCTCTGCCCTCTCTTCATCATAAAACCACAGTTGTCCATCTGGACGCTGTACACTCTAACCTTTACACAAAATTAAAAGTGGAACTTTGTTAAGAGGATTAGCACAGGCCACAGTTTTCAGGTGGCCACCAAACTCCCCAACACCTGAAAAAGCTTATAGGTTTCACTAAAATGTTTCACTTTAGTAGAATAAACCTGGGCTCATGTCAAAGTGATGGGGAAAATGGACTGCTGCATACCTGCCTACACAGTTTAAAGTAACCATCAAGGTACACAATGAGGTTTTTAACATTTGTCTTATAATGGGAAGATAAAGGATCCAGAGCACTGTCAATGTATTTACTCACAAAGTCAAATAAATCTGCAAGTCATATGCAAATCAGTGAAATAAAAGGTTATGCTGGGGAAAAATAGACCCCAGTGTCAACATGTGAAGTGCAAACAACACTGGACCCGAAATTGAGCCTTGTGGCACACCCTAACTAAGAGGGACTATTTTGCATCTAAAGCATAACAGATCAGCTGTCAAATATGGTAGAGGCGATACATGCCTCGACCGTATTCCTTTTTGACGTTGGTTGTGTCAGATGATGCCCACGGGTCAGTTTTAGCTCTTTTTTTTGTGTGCTGTAGCAGAATAAGCAGAAATGGCCATCGTGGTAATGCTTTGAATTAATCTGTTAATGAAACTGCAGTTATGTAAAAATGTGAAAATGCATAGCTGAAATATCAATTATAAATATAAAATATTTATTTATAGATATAATAAAAGATCGACTTTTTTTGTAAAGAGTCGTGAGTTGTGATTCAATACATGCAGGTTTTATCTAACGAAAGAAATTAGTCCCCATTCACTCAGATGAATACTTCAATAAATGTCAGATAACTGTCTGGTAATGTCACAAACATGACCTGTAGAAGAACTTTTTGTCGTTTTTGTCTTTATGTAAGAATCTCAGTGCATCACGCCTCCTTTGTACTTCATCATCTGAATACATTTAAAAACCTTGAGCAACAGTTATAAAAGCGCTCCCTTAATTTTGAATAGTGACAAGCTTTTAACTTTTTTTTAACTTGTCCATAACTCTGAAAGAGCCATATGATGATGATGTAATTTGCCAGTCATCTATTCATGAGAGGTTAACTGGATAAATTGTGCCCATTATACAGTACACATTTTTATTAAATGCCAGGTATTCTTATGTTCTTTTCTATTCATCTATATTAACAGTTAATCTAAAAAAAAATTTCTTTTTTTTTTAACCACAGTTAAATAACCCTATTACAGATATTTTACCAATCAGTAGTTAATGGAAGATGGTAAACACTATACATTTTATTCTTTTTTTCTTCCCAATTTTAGTTGCAATCTGAGCAAATGAAGCTCGGTCCTAGTGCTAGTTGTGAAGTCACATTTTGGTAAAATGCTGTGAGATGATACCCCGAGTATCATCTCACCCGAGTCATACATTCTTCTCTGAAGAATCTGCAGGGAAGACGAGCCAATTTATAAAGATAGTTGTTGTTGTCAGGCAGTATCACAAATTTAGCTATGACATCACTGGCTCAGCAGCCTTTTTATAAACCACTGTGGGGGAAAATCCCCCCAAAACATTAGTTATATAGTGAGCTCTTCCTAGCACAGATGTCAAGCACAGATGTCAACTGAATTAGGATTGGGAAATGCTCAACAGGTTTGGGATCTAATACCCACCTCTCTACAAAACCACTCAGAATAGTAAGGATAGAAATGTCATTATTATTTATTTATTTAAATTAAAAACACATGTTCTGTTCACTGGTGGAGTTTATTTTATGCTGCTCATACACACACTCACCATCTCCTAAATTCTTGCCACTTATCTAGTGTTCATAAGGAGTATCGTATAAACAAACCAAAGATGACAAATTTCCATCAAATGTGACTTAATCTAGCAGCACAGGCAACCTGCTTTCACGCATGCTCCATGTGAACACAGCGTGACACACAATTCACGCAAACAGAAAGCTAATCATGTTTTTCCACGAGGTCGACTGTCTCCGTTACAGCCGTTCGCTTCCTTGACATCGAGACCGTTCTGTTCTTTTCAGCACTGTCCCTCAAGGCTTGGCTTTCACATTTATCCTTGATTCCTCCATGTTACTTGGTGCTTGCATCAGCTGTACAGTGACACACATTTGCATCTAATTATGCCCACGTTCACCCCACTTAGGCCCGACGCAGTGGAAAGTGGTGGCCGTTGCATTTTATGTGGTCATTGCAGGGTCAGAGGAGTTTAAGCCGATGGCCTCGAGTCCTGTTATTTCCCACCGCTGGCTGCATGTCATTTGACTTTAAGGAGTTTAAGCTCATTGTGCTGTCACAGGCATTGTAAGTCGCTCGGGATAACAGTGTTAGCGCGAGCCCTATAATGCAAATGTCACTGTGAGACTTTTTTCCCTTTCTTTTTAAAGATGTGGCTGTTTCAGGGATTGAAATCAGCTTTTTTAGAATGACATGTTTGTTGAGTGAAACTGACTTTGAAACATTACATTTATTCTTAAAAATGTGTTTGCTAAGAAGATTTTTATTAACCCCATCCAAAAACTTTAATAAAAAATGTATATTAGGAGATATTAATAGAGGTTATATATATAAAGGTTACAAAAAGGGAACATTTTAGCAGAAACAGAGTATTTCTTTTTATTCTTTAGCATGACAAGCTATAATCTCGCAGTTCTCCAAAATTCAACTTTTTCATTTGGAAGGCATCCAAGTGTTAATTTGGTGCCAGGAGTATTAATGACTCGAGGACTGTGTCTGAAGTAGTTGTTGCTGTAGGTGTAGGCTAACACCTGCTAAGAATGTCGGTTCCACCTGTTGGTCACTGCGTGTGGCTTGTTTGTGCACATTTCAAAGTATTGCGATGGATTTCTTTCCTCATGTGTGTCTGCACCCTGCATCTGTTTGCATACATGTGCGTGCTTGCGGTGTGTGTGGTCTGTAGTGTCTGAATCTAAATCAAAGCCTTCCTTTGAGACCTGACAGTTCCTTTGAAGGAAGCTGGAGCTGCCAGATGGCATTAGATGGACCCCACCACAGCCGGTACCATAGCGGGCTCTGGCATTTTAGTCAGAATAAGCAGTGCTTGAGCAACGCTGTTAATGCAAGTTGATTATTCCTGTGGTAACGTTTTAGCAACAGCAGGACTTAAATGGCTGTAGTTCTAAATTGATTCTCACTTTTATCTTTTTGCGCTACGTCTATATTTACTGTCCTAAAGTTAATCGAAGCGACAGAGTGCTAAAATGAGAGTTACAGTTTTCTCTTTTGAGCGGCCAACAATTACAGCGTCACAGACACGTTTCGGGCACAGCTTACGCAGGCCTGTGACAGACACAAATGATTAAAGTTGTTTCTTCTCTCTTTTTTTTCTATTCTTTTACCAAGCTGGCTAATTAAAGCGAAAATCCAGCAAGCAGATCTATTGAAAGGGTAATATATCATGATGCAAAATACTGTAATAATGGTGCCACTTTCCCCTTCTTTGCCTAAGGACAGAATATCTAATTTCGCTAGATTGTAGCAGAGATTTTAGGCCAGAATGGGAGGGTTGAAAGACAGAATTTTCTGCACCTGGCTGCGTAAGAGTTGAGTCATATGTTCAGAGATGGAGCCCCTTTTGAATGACATTGTAATGCATATAGAGTGAGGCCTTTGATGTTCATTGTCAGTTTTCCCAGTATTCTCTTTCTCACCATCGCTGGGATCTCATACAGTTATATTCCCCTGGAGATCCTCCTCCTCCACTGTAGCTTCCCAAAAATATCCTCCTGATGACAAAGTGTGAATTTATCCAACATCCACTGTCGCACTTACTCAGATATATATCACATATAACTTGACATATATTAGACGCGTATTGCACCCTGAGGTATTGACAGAAATGCAGAATGTGATAATGTCCCTGATCATTTGTGCTGTGTTCCACATTTACATTACACAAGACGCAGGCTGCCTGCAGGAAGAAGGCAGGGAGGGAGCAGAAATGGGATAAACGTCTCCTAGATACCTTCACATATTTATTATCAGCCATTAAGCTGCCCTCCCACTACTACCTCCTCTCAACTATGAAAAAGCAAAAAAGGATGTCAGTCAAGGCGTCGAGGCTCAGGCCCCATCATAAAATGAACCGCAGCTGCGAAATAGGCTACAACGTTTAAACCTAATATTTTAGCATCAAAGGTTACCTAACTCAGGTTAAACATAAACATATTTTCTTGCTTGAAATGGCCACGGTTTCCCTCATCTCTTTGATGATTCGGTGAGCGGGAAAGTATGCCGTCCACACATGAAAGTCTATTTTTTTAAAAAGCACATCAGAGATGAGATCTGAGACCTTAACCAGAGGTGACGATGTGAAAAGGCTATGATCGCTTATGTAAGACTTTTCACTCGTTTTATTGAAGGATATTACCTGTGAGTTTACATGTGAAAAAGCAACAAATGTGGCATTCAAAATGTATAAGAAAGGTTCAAAACTGTGTGCATAAAGTTTCAGGCGTTCAGAGTTTTTGCTTCACATCAAAAGTTTTACCTGAGATACCCAAGAGTGTAGCAGGCTATAATTTTTGCACACCTGTATAGATTTTGACCTTGGGCTTCAGGTAATTACATCCTACAACATTTATGTAAATTTTCATGCAATGATGGCAGTGAGCTAAAGAGTATTTCTAAAGTTTAAATACCTAGCTTAGGTTTAAGCGCCTGTAGTCATCTTAAGCACTTTTATAGTAATGTTCAGAAAAATCTAACGGGATTTGTCAGATTTGTTCCTGATTCCTCACACAGTATGTCACGTTTTCACTGAAGCAGTACAAAATTAGGTTAATTTAAAATGAACTGCTAGCAGATAAGACAAGAAAAGTGTGAAGTATAAATAGTTTCAGATTAATTCCTAAACCTTTTCCTTACCTGTCTAGCCTAACATGTGCATAGTTCCCCACCTGACATATTTGCACACTATTAAAGTCTGAAGCACGGCTCGCGCGGGACCTTTCCTTGCCATCTCATGCCAGGCGCGAGGATGAAGAGCCGGCAATAAGGTTGTTAAGTGGTTCCCTGGCTGTCTCCTTATGGTTGTGCCCTTAGTCACAGCAAACCGCTGACCCACATTTTTGGGTGGGTGACTTTTTCCACTGGGCCCCCTCGTTTTGCCCTGTCCTCTCCTCTCCGGTCCGCCCCCGTCCATTCCAAACTCTGTTGATGGAGAGAACGGTGACCTTTTACAGACGCCTTCGCTGACTCTGTCTGAAGCTTTCAGCAATCCCTGCGCCTGTGCTGCTTCATGTACTTCAACGTGAGCACACTTGTGTACTCTCTTTCACTTTGTCTTCAGAATTGTGCATGAATACACAAAAACACACTCTCACCCACACACAGACTTGCAGTATAATTTAACAGAGAGGGACATTTAAGGCCACGTAGCACGTTGAATAGCAGCAGTCACCCTGCTACTGTACAAACAAAGGACCTCAGAATGTATTGAAAATCCATAAAACCGCTCTATGCAGTGGTCGCTTAGGAAGGAAAATCATTCGTTCATACTTGCTGCAAAGGTAATATATAGGGAGCTTAACAACAAAGCACTACTATTGTGGCTACTTTTAATTACATCGTAGTTGTCACACGGTTTAAAAATTACACGTCAGTGTTGGCTAAATAAATACTGGCATTCATCACTGTCATTAAAACGATATTAAACTCTGTATAACTTCCCAAAGTACCGAGTAGGAATGCTTTGGATGAAGGAATGAAATCCCAGATGTCACAGTTGTCATTTTTCTTTCAGTGCACTGCATGATTGTGTTTTGTTGTACATGTACCGCAGTGCAGGCTAACAATGAAATACCAACATCATTCCTTAAGAAATAGGCATAAAATCTATTCTATTTCTTTGCAGTAAACTAAGGCGGCTTTCTGCATTTTTATGATATAGAACTAGGTTTCTGAACCCAGTCCTGCACATCAAGCAGAACACAAAGGTGTGTGTTGGCAGTTAAGTCTGTAATGAAACTCAGTCTAGTGTACAACATCATCAGGAAGTTTGTAAATTGCATCTCCATAATCAGTCATGCAGTCATTGTTAGAAGCTTTCAAAACAACTCGTTGTTATACATGCGCGGTCACACAAGCCCACAGTCTCAAACACTCACCACCTTCGCTCCACTCTCACCGACTCCTGCGTTGACTCGTACACGCCGGCCTCGCGTGCGAAAAAAAAGGTCTGCAGCAGATGGTTCGGTGTGAAAGCGCAGTAGATTGGGAGAGATTGGCACACGTATCATTTGAATAGGCAGAAACCTGGAATACAATGAAGATATCAAGGAGCCACGTAGGCTCCACACATCGGTTTTGTTTCCAGAATCATCTGTAATGATAAATCGGATCCTCTCCGCTAGCATGGCAGCTCCCACACATACACACCCAGGCCCAGAAGCAGATGGCTAGATGTGAATGCGGTTTACACATGAGCAAGGAAGAAAGAAAAAATAATCTTTCCACCTTTACCTTGCAGCTGTTACCCCCTTACAAAGCACTTCCCGATGATGCTCTGTAATATATTATAATATAGAATCATGGGAATGCACTGTAGCTTGGAGCCTCTTCGCTTCTGCATGCCAGGAACAGTCCGCAACGCGATCCAGAGAGTATGTGTGCGTGTCCCATGACAGTGCTTTAATACACAGAGCTTCAACTTAATGTGCCACATGTTTGCATCCAATAATTAGTGTGTAATAAATGAAGACCAAGCTAATAAAACTTAATTATGTACTCTTACACTGTCCACATTACAAATGCAGTCTCTGCTGAGGAGAAACATTCAAGTCAGCCATGTACTTGTAATGTTGGAAATCAGAAATCTCAAAAATATCTTTAAAAACATGAATAAATATTTGTGATAAATATTTATTGATTTAAAAATCCAATTTTCTGATATTCATATTTGTTATTTGAAGTTATGTACATGTTTGTGTTGTTCCAAACACGTGCGTTAGAAGTGGAACTCTGCAACGCCAACGTCAACATGAGACACATGATTCTTATTTATCTTGCTAATTTTTCATTTGTCCGTCGCTATTATTCACTGTTAATGGTGACAGACTGGAAATTATTGCTATGTTTGAGTGTTTAATATCTGCTCTTTTTGGGACCTTCACAGCACACTGGTTGTGCGCAGTCATATTTTTTTCTCTAAAAAAATACTGTTTATTTGATAAATTCACCTTTATGAAACATTGTTGTTCTATTATTCTTAATAGGTGCATTTTGTATGTGCGAAACTAAATGCATTAATTTGTTAGTGATGTTTTACACAGTTTGATAATGAATCATCAGGCATTTGGAAAACATGTTTTCTTTTATTTTTGGCAGGAAATTAGCTCCATAAATATTACTTTTCTGTGTGTTGCTCATATTTGTTCCAAGAAATTTGAATCAATCTGTCAAAGTTATGGGTTCACATTTTGTTTGGGGCGCATGAAGTCCTGTTTTGCTTATGCTGAGCAGGAGATTATTGAGACACCCTGGGCTACCTGCTCTCAGTAATTGTGCTCAGCTCATTATTGTTTTGTGGCACCTGTGCAAAAGGTTAGCGGTTTAAGATGAACAGCCTCGTATCTTGTTCCGCTTCAGCAAGAATATTCATTTCTAATGCCGATGTTGGTGTTTATTATTAAAGTGATGGCTTTCTCTCATTGAAAACTGAGCTGAAATCTGTTGAATAAGATGCGGCATCTATACATCTGGTTTATCCTTTTGAGATATAGCCAGGCTACAGGCCACCAGCTACATCGCAGTTTGTTATAATATAAAAACAAGTCTGTGGTGAGAATTTTGGAATGAAATGTAAACGCTCCCAAGTTGTAAAAATATGTTTTTCTGTTGCTGGCAGTGTTTAGCTGGAGTTTGATCCAGCTAAACATTATTAGTGCAGGACTAACATAGCCTGGGGACAAGCAGGGATGATTAATAATCAGCTCAGCTTTTTTTATCATCAGCCCAGACACTCAGTAAAAATGGAGCAATTTCAGTTCAACTTGGATGAGAACTTTAAAATCCAGCAAACTTGCATCTGTTAAACCCCCCCGCAAGGATCAGGCAGAGGAATTAGCAGCACATCCACAGCTCAACATCTGCATCACTCCTGTAATCCACTGACTTGGTCAATAGTGTTTAATTAGCCCGATCAGTAGTTTAACTGGTGGAACCTCCAGTACAGATCACCTGCAGTGCTTTGGAAAAGATCCACTGGTAATGTTTAACCAACAAAGGCTTTTCAGTTTGTAATTTGGATTCCCCTCTTCATGTGGCAGTAACTGAAATTAAAAGCAGAGGGTTTGGGAACCAAATTATGACAGAGATAAAGGAGAATGGACAAAAAGAAGTCAAGTGAATTGACTTTATTATTTTGGCTTGAACGTGTTTTTATTGTCATGCTGGTCCCCAGCTACTACCTGCTCACTATGGTGCTAACTGGTATTTTATAGGTAATGAAATTCATTTCAGATTAAAGCATTAGGCCATTCCAAAGGCTGATGGAGTGAATAGTGGCTGACCTGAACGGCTCTTTGCAAATGCAGCTTTGCAGTGTAAACTTGACCACCTGAACTTTTTTGTCAGTGGCAGGTTGAAGATTAAAGATTTCTGCTCAGGTAGCTTAGTGTAGAATCATTTCTGTGTAATTTGTGGAGACTCCAAACAGCATAAGCTTTGTGACTTAAACAATAAAGGAGCGATAGGCCTCCATGTCAATCACTGTGTTCTTGATGAAAGAAAGTCTGTTACGTTGTTTGAACACAGAGGTAGATTAGTATTACTTTTGTGTACCCTTGAAAATGGATTCAACCATGCCTGCTCTCAGTAAGAATAATTGTGCCCTTGAAGGCAGACTTTTGAGGCCATGGTCATTGTTATGGCTCTGTGGCAGAGTGAAATGCTCTGGGATTGTGCTCCAGAAGTGTATTTCAACTTTAGGAAATACAGAGGGCATTCATACGACTACTGTAACAATCCTTTGAGTTAAAAATGTCCCGTCCCCCCCACTTTATTTCCTTGCTTTTTGGTGTGCACACGAGGAAAAAATTGACTCTCCTCATGCTACTTCCTCCTGTCTCTGAAAAAACAGAAACACATGTAGTGTGAACAGCTGACATCATAGCAGATTGCCACGTGATTCTCCGGGGAGAGTGTCGTGCTCCTGAAACATTAAGGATTGCGTAGGTGATAAATCTACTTTAGTTTAATAGCTCTTTCTGTTGTAAGGGTATTTGTCTCCTCACCGTTGACTACTAACAGAATGAAACAAAAGAAATAAAAGGCTCGATTTCCCTTCTTTTCCTTTATGTAGCAAACATAGCCTTGTGAAGACAAAGAAGACAAAGTTTCACCTTTTCCCTTTTTTACAGAATGAAAGCTCATTTCAGCTACAGTGTTGACAGAATTGTGTTGTTTGTCTCGGCTAGTGTTGTCTCGCGTTGTTTGTCTCTGCTGTCAGGGGTGTCCGGTTATCTCACCTTCCAGCAGTTCAGCTGTGGCCATATCCATGCCGGACAAGTTCAGAGAGGGAGAAGGCATCGCCTTGTCTCACTCTCTGCAGAATGCTATTAAGGGGGGGAAACCTGTTCAGTCCTCCCCGCTCCTGCAGTCTGCATCCCTGCTGGAGGTGGGGAGATGGATTGCTCAAGGTGACCCCAACTGGCACACTGTCTGCTCAGCCCGGCCGCTCTCATGCCACCATTCTTCACACTTACTCATTCTCTTCTTTCGTCTCGCACGTTGCCAGTACCCCAGGCGGCATTCTTCAGAGCTGCCTCTAGCAGCTTCTTAGCTGAGAGCCCCCACCCCCGAACCACGTTTTCCCTCTCTGCTGCCGTGCAGCCTTGTGTTTTTCCATGAGCAGATGATTTAAAAGTCCCAGACTAGTCTCCTAATGGGTTAAAGCTGTAATACTGAGTTATGTTAATTACAGTCATTTACCAGCAAATACGAAAATGTCTCCAGACATAACTGAAAACTCTGGAAACTGCTTTTTGAAAAGCAGCGCTGTTCTAGGTTTGTGAGACAGCATAAACATTTAACATCAAAAGGAATTAGGTTATGATAAATAGCATCATACTATAACGAATGCTGCATATGCATGTATATATGTCCTGTACCCAATCTCCTCTTTAACGGGTGGGTTTTTGAATGAAACTCTGCACAAACATTATTACACATACAACTTTTAGCATCCATGTGTCCTTTTTTCACCCCAAACATTTGTTATAAATCCTAATACTTTCAATTTGCCTACATAGTTATATATTATGTTCATTCATACCCCTGCAGATGCCATCTAATGTTCTCCACTTGTTTGTTTCACATCTCACATTCAAGGCTCGCTGCCCATACGTAACTGAACAGTGTTGTTTGATTCACCTCTAAATATGGAATAACAGTTCAGAGAAAGCACTGCAGACCTGCCCCTGATAATCTAATCAGAAGACTAACTTGAAACTACTGATAATGAATGTTATACCATACAAGTTATAAACTCTTCACAGAAACAAGTTTGAATCCAACTGCCTGCAGCATGTTTAAAATGAAACGATGAAACCATTGTTATTTTTATGGACCTCAAGTAGTAAACTGTTAAAAACATATGCTGTATGTAATGGCTGGCCTGAGCCACTGGATGGTTTCATTGCCTTCAATCTGTCTTTTTGCTTTTATCAGCTTTCCCCCCCTTATTTAAACCAGGTATGACATATTTGAATGTGACTGTAGAGCTGGAGACTTTTAAGCTAATGCTAGCTTGGTTGATTTGAAAGACACTCGTATAAATTACTTTGATTTTTAACCCTCTATATCCCAATAGAATTTGATTACAATGCTCCAGTTTCCCAAGAATTTCATAATAGAGGAGAAATCCATTAAATACTTTGAAACTATTGATATGTAAATCACAAGTTAGCTTTAAGTTAGCTTAATCTGTATATGATAGACTTTCATCACCTCTTTCTCTTTTTTATTCGTCTCCTCTCGTGCTTATTTATTCCACAGTTACTTATTGTTAACAGATCAGACACGCGACCCTTCTGTCTCTGAAAAGCTGACAATGAACCAATAATAGCAACACCCGCAGCTAGTTCTAAGCTAACGTCACGTCAGCTAGCATAATTGCCAGAGTCGGACCCACTTACCGCTAACAGCAGCTAAATCAGCAGCTCTTACTGACACAGACGTTTAGGTTTTCCTCAATAACTGACCTCCAAAGATAGTTATCTAAAATTTTTCTCCTTTTGGGATTTTGTGTGTGGAACTGTTTCTTCACAAAGATGTAAAATAAAAATGATTTCTCTTCTATGTTTGACACAAGAGTCTATGCAGATGGACTCGCTTTCAGAGCCAACCGCCGCTGACCATTTGATGAACTACAGGTCTCTGCACCTTTTTTCTCATTCTTTCAATTTTCCAGTCTCAGAGAGTGCTTCTTGGCACATACTTCATAACATTTTCAACAAGTAATTGACATTATTTTGACTGCACATTATGATGCAGCGAACCGGGGGCAAGCGGACATGTAAGAAAAATCTGTTGTGTGAGTATCGAGGCACCAACATCAACTGTGCTCTTCCTTAAAGCACTGCAAGGCCTCTGTAGATTAACTAGAGAGATGCTTTAAGATTCTTTGAGAGATGTCTTCCATCTCCTTTTCTCTCCTGAGGTCAATGTTCGCTGCACCACCGCACAGAACAAAAGGCCTACTTCAGAGGTGATCAATCCTGAAGTGAGAGGTGGAGAGAAAGATGAGGGTGAGAGAGGGTAAGGATGAGTCACGGTCACTCAAAGAGGATTATGAGAATATTTAGGAAAACGTACATCCCGCTTAAAGGAAAGGTCTCGTTAATGGGTATCCTCCACATAGTCAATCTAAGACTTTCTTTGCACTTTGACAGGATGCGGATTCATCAAAATGTGATGAAAAAGAATCAAGAGCAGAGCTGCAGCGCTGGCAGCCAGCTATCTCTGCAACAGTGTTAGAAGACTCCTGCTTTAGCTGTCCGCGCCAACTCCAGAGCAAATATTAGCTTTGGTTTTTAAAAGGAAAATCACTAGCATGCAAATGATAGACTGTGTGTGCAGAAGTGAAAGAGTACTAATAATACATTTGTGTGTTTGTACAAGTCCTGCATGAGTCCGGGGGCATATTCTGCATTCGTGAACAGATAACGTTTGTTTCTACAGTGTTCGGGTGCAAGCGAATGAATACCAGATCAGTGTGTGTGGGTTGGCTGAATTGTATTTCAGCAGTGTATTCTGTGTCAGTGCAGATTTTGCCCTCATGTCATTTTCATTTTCTGCGTATGTAGGAAATCTGACTGTTCGTGTGAACACGAGGCTTTTTTGTCTGTCAGTGTTCCCGAGACACTTCTAAATCCTCCTAATCTTAATTCTGCAGAGATGGTGCGTATAATTAGAGTTTGGATCAGTGCCAGTGTCTTATTGCTCACAATATACAGGCTGTCTTAGCATCTCAACCCTACCAAACTGTGGTTGACCCCCATTTGATCTAATAACATCTAGCACCCCCTCAGCCATCCATCATGGCACTGGTACAAGCCCAGAACCTCTGTCAAAGCGCCACTCCTGCACTTTTTAAATTCTGTTTCATCTTATTACAGGCTGTCTTTGCTTTCTTTACTTTTATCTGTTTCTTCCTCCTGCATCTGTCTCAGCTCCATCTTTGTGCAGTCTTTGTTTTAACCTCCAAGGCACCTCGGTTTACTCTAGTCATCCTAAAGTCAGCAACTTTAATACGTACTGTGGATTCTGAAGTAATGATGTTCATTAAACAGAGAGCTGTGCGTCACCTCGGATGGTCTCCCCCTCTACAGCACATCTTTACACAGAGATTGCTGCATCTGTATTAAGGTATAATTTCCTAACATGACACGTCCTGTTTTTGTTTCTATATTGGGAAATCTCTGCTCACCTGTTTCAGTGCTTATGCTGTCTATGCCACTATTCCCGTTCTCTCCCTGAAAGTCACTTCTGCGCACCAACTGCTTCCCCTGTTCCTTCAATGGCTTGTTGTGTGTGCCATAGCTGTCAGATGATGTGATGTAGTGAAGCTAATCAGATTGCTTTTTCCAGCCATATGGTGTTTTGGTTTGCTTTTAGTCATGTTAGGCTATTATTGTGTTGTTCATTTATATTGGTAGTTTTTATTTATGTCTGCTCAAAGTACTTTGTCCTCTGAGCTGAAAGTGCTACAAATAAAATGATTTCATTTCCCTGACAATTTAGCCTTGCGCAGTACAGCATTTCGACGTTATAATACTATATTTTTTTTAAGATGCTTTAATTGCTTATGCTGACCACAGACGCTGGCCTCTCATAGGTTAAATATTAGCTGCGATTAAACATTTGCTTACATTTGAACGAGACCAGTTATAATCTGGCCAATTAGCTGCTATGTTTGTTCCCATTTAGTGCCAGCCAAGTTGTAAAGAGATTGGCCAGAGAAAACAAGTCGTGCTGATTTAAATGGCGTACTTGGCTTTATTGATTTGGTTGTTTACTGGTCAAATCTAATATGTAAAAAGAACAGAGGCATGCTGGAGCTGGGCCTGTTGTTACTCAGCCACCTTGATATACTATATTTCCAGAACTGCCAATCCTCTGCTTATACACAGATCAAAAAATATTTTGAACCACACCACTGACAACGATTTGATACAAAAATGTCACATTTGGATTCATCACTGAGTAAGGCCTGTTGCCACTGATTTTCAGTCCAGTTCTTGTGTAATTCTCGGTGTTTCCCTTCATTAAGAATGGCTTCTTGACAGCTAATGTTCCACTGAGACCACTTCTGTGGAGGCTTTAGTAAACAGTAGATGGATTAACTGAAGGAACACAGTTCATCTGCTGTACATTGTTTTTGTTTTAGGTCTGTACTTCTTTTGTCCCCTAGCTGTATGGTTTCCTCAAATTTTTATAAGGAGACACTGCACACCACGTTCAGATAATAATTGTCAACAAATAGCCCTTTGGAAAACACCTTGCTGATTCGTATGTGTTTTCGTCGTTAGGAAGAAAATACCTAAAAAATTGGTTCATTGCTAAGCTGTCAGTTGCATCTAGACACGGTGCTGGTTCAAACCTCGAGCTAGGTGCATTTTATATTTGAACAATTCATAGGTCAGTATTCCTCTGAAAATGGTCAGGTACAAGGACGGAAGGGAAAATGAGTGAAAAAGTAGCCGGGGGGGAATTACAAGAAAGTCTAGCTTGTTGGACGGAAAATAAAAAAAGAAATGTTGTGTGGCTCAAGACTTTTGCACGTGACTGTATGCATTTTGATAGGTAAACTTGGCTTAGAACTTTATTCAGGGCTCTAGACTAACTTTTTGACATGGGCGCCTAACTTTAAAAAATTTAGGCGTACCGGCACAAAAGTTAGGCGCACTCAAATTTTTCAACCGCATCGCTTAACACCGCAGTTTTACATGTGCATTTTCTTTGGGGGGGGGAAGTCCATACAGACAATATTAATTTCTAAATTATTAACTAACAAACTTGTGCTTAAAGTGCTTTGTCAATATTGTAGAAAATGTTAAACTTAATCATCATCTTGGCCTCCTCTGACGACCTGTTTGCTGCTGTCTGTTGCTGAAAGGCAGCGGTGCACGCTGTATGAAGCAGTGCAGTTTTTAACAGTATACCGAGCAAACACTAACTTAGGATTATTTGAATGCGATGGACAAAGAGGAGAAGAACATAGACAGTGGGAGGCCAGGAGTGAGGAACAAGGAAGAGTTGGGTAGCAGGAAAAAAGGAAAAGAGAGAAAGATGTAGAAGGGATCAAAGCCTTCTCCCATGTCAGTATTCACAGCGTGCATCTTCTACCCCCCACCTCACCACCGGAGAGATGGAACGATGAAGCGAGAGAGAGAAGCAGCAAGTAGCTAACATTCCTGCGTTGCTAAAGAAATCCCCCTGCCCGCTTTCTACTTTCCTTCCTCCGTCCTCTTCTTCGCTCTCCCTCCCCTCCCCCGCATGCCGCTCACTGCAGTTTTCCTTCAGTGATTCCGAAGGATGATTGAGAACTCTCTCTGTATCTGCGTTTTTTCTTCTTCTTCTTTTTTTAAACAGACGCATCAATAAATAAACGGTTTGGTGTAGTGCTCTAAGATGTGCGGCATGTGTACTGTATGTGCATCTGTGATTGTACACAGTGTGTGCGCCTGTGTGTACGTTCTCTGCACTCGAGCGATCTAACACTCCATCCCCTCCATCTCTTCCCAGGGGCAAACACTTTGTACACCTTTGTCTTTCACCTCACTTCACCTCCCTCCTCTACGTTCACGTCACTTCTGCTTCACCAACAGGCTTAAAAATTTCTTTTTAGTCTAATTTCCCCCTTTCTATTCCTCTCCCGCATCCTCCTTTTATTTTTTTTTCCTATTGCCCCCTCCTTCCCATATATGCATGCTCTGCTGACGCACTCAATCTCTTTGGCACAGTACTGCTCACTTTGAAAATGCTCAAACACAATTCCCTCAGATAGCTTCCGCGCGCCCGTGTGTGTGTGTGTGATCGAGCAAATACAAGCGTTTTTGAATCGACAGTTTTGTTCCAGAGATGCAATTACCATCTTTTAACAATATTGGTCAGCCAACAGATTATTTTAAAAACTTCTCACTATTTGCATGCGAACAATTGTTCAAGTGTCTGTGCAGTGTGAAAAGGGTTTTGCTCACTGGAATCCAAATGCAATTATAGCCTATTTCATTGGTTTCCCTTAGCTTTAAGAAGTGTTTGTCTTTTCAATTCATTAGCCTGCTAATTTAGTCTTTTAGTTCACTCTCATGCCTCTTATTAGTGGTGCTTCTCGCTGTAGCAGGTAGTTAGCTTTCAGAAAAAGAAAAAAACATCCACAATATATTGCAAGAGGAGTACAGAGAAGGAAACAAACCTGGCAACTAGAGAGTGGTGTTAAATGGACTGGTTCTTATATAGCGCTTTTCTACTCATCTGAGCACTCAAAGCGCTTTACACAACTTGTGCATTCACCCATTCGCACAAGCACATCTCTCTAAGTGCTTTATAGCTAACATTCACACACATTCATACTCCGATGGATGCATCGGAGAGCAATTTGGGGTTAGTATCTTGCCCAAGGATATTTGGCATGCAGACTAGGCGAAGCCAGGGATCGAACCACCAACCTTCCGATCAGTAGATGACCTGCTCTACCACCTGAGCTACAGTCACCCACTTTTTAGTGCGAGCACCTAAAAAGCCATACATCTCATCAAAAGAAGGCTAAAAGAAAGTGAATATTGGACATAAATTCCCCTGCTGGATAGAATCATTGATAGAAACGGAGGGTAAAGTAACTACAGTACTATGGAAAAATCTATACTTTGCTTTCAAGACACCAGACTCTTGTAGTCTTGAGTATTAGTTCTTCAGGCTTCTGAAAGTCTTTCAGAGCTTTGCTACTAACAGCTTTTTGCAAAATCATATACGTCATTCCCATTTCTTTTGCTGATTCTATGGAAAACGCCAAAGATAACGTAGTTTGAGAGGGATAATATAATATAGTACTTTTTAAATTTCTTGGCATGATGTGCAAATAATGGGGAAACAGGACCTATGGGGGACAAAAGAAGAAGTGGTAGGCCAAAAACTATCTACAGCAGATGAAAAATACATGAAAGCCATATCCTTAAGAAATAGGAAAAGATCTGACGCAGGACCAATTTCTCATCAGAAATTGTTTTTGGAAGGGTGGCTGTCAAGAAGTCATTTGTAATGAAGGGAAACAGGGGGACAAGGCTGAGGTATACCAAATAAGACAAAAAATATGATGAAAATCAATGAAAGCAAGTCTTATGGAGTGGAGAATCTAGGTTTGAATCTTTTGTTTCTAATCATAATTGTTAATTGTTGCAGTCGCCTGGACCTCAACATTATTGAGGGAATGTGGGATCATCTTTACAGTGAATGGAACAAATGACAGCCAACATCCAAGGAGGAGCTTTGAATGTTGTTCAAGAAGCCTGGAGAACTACTCTATTACTGAAGACTACTTAAAGAAATTATAAACACAGCTCAACACGGCCTGAAAGAGTTCAGGCTGTGTTGAGAATAAAAGTGGTCATGAGAAATGTTGGTTTTCAAGCTTGTTAGAATTATACAGAATATATTTTTGCTTTCTGGCTGCAAGCATTTATAATATAGAAAATACAAAATATAGAAATATGGGGTGGTCAGAGGTTTTGTACAATTCTGCACATGTTTAATCACTAGAATATTGATTTTAGCTGGAAAATACTCACTTCTCAGTTAATGTTGTACCCTGCTTTGTCCTACTAACTTACAAGAAATCTAACCAATAACTGTTTAGTTATTGCACCTTGCTTAGTAAATGATTAGTAATAACTGACATGCATCTTGTAAACTGAATTGTTGGTGACCAGCTGATGAATAATTGTTTAGTACTTGCAGGTCTTACACTCATCCTAGTGCCTGTTGCTTTACTCAGTTGTCCCTTTGGAATGAAATTCCCTCTGTGTGCTTGAGATAATTCATTTGCAGCTGAGAAAATACGCACACATACATGACTGCTCATGTGCACGTATCTCCAACCTGTCTGCATCCATGCCTGTGCGTGCCCACCTCTGTGCACTCATCTTATAACTAGGTTTATATATGCATAGTTTTCTCTTCCATAGTCAGATATTGCTCCCATCCACATACACACACTAACTGCCCTGCAGAAAACTAAGAGCCAATTTAAGAAGTAAGCGACTTGCACTGTAACTCCTCTGGCGTCTGGTTATCTTTGGAGTGCTGAGTGTTTGCTGTACAGCGGCTGCCTACTCGCAGCACATAATAAGATTTCAGCAAATTATATCTTCTATAGGACTCCTTCCTGGATGGGTATTCTGCATATTCTGCTTTCTGCTTAACCTGATTATAGGTTAGAGAGGGGGGCATGGGACAAAAAAAAAAAACCAATCAAAAAAACCCCAACAAAAAAAATGGGGAAACTCTTCCGAGGTCAGAGAAAATAGATTTAGGTGGAGGACCAAAATGAATAATTTTTAAAAAATGTATCAAATGTAATTAGATTCAGTTTTATTTATATAGCTCCAAATCCCAACAATAGTTGCCTAATAGTTACCTTATAATGTAATAACTTAAATAGAGAGACTAATCGAGAGAAAACTCCTAGCTATGAGCAAACACATAGCAACAGTGGGAAGGAAAAACCTGTTAACAAGAAGAATCCTCCGGCAGAACCAGGGTAAGGGAGCAGTGGAAGATGACACAAAAGACACAATTTGGAAGAATAAAATTATGCCAATAGTCCATTAAGGGTCTGTATAAAATGACAGTACTACTTTTTGGTCATCATTTGAGCTCGGTGACAGTAATGAAGTCATAAAACCACAATTCTTGCAGCTCACAGATCAAGTCTTTGTTAGTCATTAGCAAAACAAGTGCAAATACAAAGCAAAGTAGTGAAGACTGAATATTACTTTCATCATGTCAAAACATAATTAAAGCTCGTTCATTTAAAAGATCAAAAAAAATCCTGAATATTTCAGATGATGATTTGGTGAATACTTTTGTTTTGACAAGAACTGGTCATACAAACTGCCCTCTTAAACCCCAACTAAGCTTTAATAGTCTATTTCTAAAGGATTTTTTTTTTTTAAATTCTATTTTCCAACAAAATGTGTTTTAAATCTGAACTGATTAAACTTGTAGAAGTCTGATTGTCCTTGAGCACGAGCCTTTTGTCCCTGCTGTCATTCTCAAATTTAGATAAAAAACCTTTGAGTTGCAGCAGCTCATTGCTCAGTAGTGAGGGCCATAAATTGTGCAAAGTTCCCAGGGGTGCAATAGAAAATTCTAATTGTGAATATAATAATAAAACCACATAATTTGAGCTAAATGTGAATTTTTAAACAAAGGTTACCTGCATCTTAGACATGAGACCAGGGTGTTTGCAGGTAGGTTGAGGGAGGTGGACTGAATAAAGTTTGTTTACCGCAACATTCAGATGCTCCTCCATCTGCTTTTTATCCAGTAAATCAATTCTGCTGCTTTGTGCTGTTCAAGGTGTGCTGTGCTTATGAAAAAGGATGTTGTCTGCATGCAGATTCTCACTTTCTCTGCATGCTGTTTACTACGCAGATCCAGACTGTGATGTTGCTGCCTGGTTCAGCCAGTTGCTTCAGTATGAATGATGTTGATTCAGAATGCAGAACTACTTCAAGTGTGAGAGCAGGGGGGTATTACATTTTTAACTTGGCCATGTTTGATTAGCTTTAAGTAGTTGATGCACACTCATTAGCCACTCTCTCAGGCACACCTTGCTAGGACCATGCTAGAACCCTTTTGCCTTCAGAACTCGCTTCATGCTTCATGGCACAGATTCAACAAATTGCTGGGAACATTCCTCAGAGATTTTGGTCCATATTCACATGATGGCATCATATATTTACTGCAGATTTGTCAGCTGCACATCCATGATTCGCCATATCCTGAAGGTGTTCTTAGCTGACACAATCTGCTTCAAGGTTTCTCTTGTTGTGCATTCAGGGATGCTGGTCTGCATAACTCTGTTATATCCAGTGGTTATTTGAGTTACTGCTGCCTTCTTATCAGCTTTAAGCAGTCTGACCATTCTCCCTTGACTTTTTGTATCAACAAGACATTTTCACTGCCTCTCACTAGATAGTTTCTTTTTTTTTGGACCTTACTCTACAAACCCTAAAGATGGTGATGTGGGGAAAATCCCAGCAGATCAGCACTTTCTGAAATATTTTGAGTGGCCTGTGTTGCACCAACAACCACGCAACGTTCAAAGTCACTTTTATCATCTTTCTTCCTTGTTCTGACCCCCAATTTGAACTTGAGCAGGTCATCTTAACCATGTCTACAGTATATGCCTAAATGTTGTGAGTCAATGCCGTGTGACTGGTTTATTAGACATTTGCATTAACAAGAACAAATAAAGTGGCCAGTGAGTGTACAGTATGGCTGCAACTAACAATTGTTGTGATAGTTGACTGATCAATGATACGAGTGTATTGCAGTTACAATATCACATCTTCGTGGTTTTGAATATGACACTGTGGACTTCACACAGTGTTCAGGTGACTGTTTTTCATTTTTATTTCACACACAGAAATGTTACTTTGTGGTTTGGCAACAAGATCTTTTCAAGGCAGTCAGCTTTGCAGCTGCACACTCCGAGCTCTCTCATCTCAGGTCACTAAAAGGAAGGAGACCTCGTTAGCACAATCATCTCCACCTGCCCCATCAGCCTGCACTGGCCTTGAGCCTGCTGCAGAGCCAGAGACCACACCCTTGTCACAGACATGTCAACTCATTTTTATAGTAAACATCATTGATTATGGCAGCCCTAGTAATAATAATAATAATAATAATGATAATAATAATGGATTGGATTTTTTATATAGCGCTTTTCAAGGCACCCAAAGCGCTTTACAATGCCACTATTCCTTCACTCTCGCATTCACACACTGGTGGAGGCAAGCTACGGTTGTAGCCACAGCTGCCCTGGGGCAGGCTGACAGAGGCGAGGCTGCCATATCGCGCCATCGGCTCCTCTGGCCAACACCAGTAGGCGGTAGGGTAAAGTGTCTTGCCCAAGGACACAACGACCAGGACAGAGAGCCCAGGGATCGAACCGGCGACCTTCCGGTTACAGATACGCTTCCCAACCACCTGAGCCACGGTCGCCCCTAGTGTATAATATAATTGATTTTTTTTTTTCTATTTGTGGAGTTTGCCGTGGTTTGTTAAAACAAGGAGCTCTGGTTTCTCCCACCATTGACAGAACAGTGTTGGATAATGCTTTCTATGTTAGCCAGAAGACACTCTCACTAATCTCAAGAACAACAATCGCAAAACAAAAAAAACCCACACGCGCACACACTCTAATTTAAATGGCTAATTGGCACACAGTTGGCTCTGTTAACAATAACACATGGTTATCATGAGGGAAATATAGTGTCATTCACTCCTTAATGGGCTGTCTCTCGTTGTTTTAGGTAATTTTTTCCATCGCTCACTGATTTGTCGCCAATAATGGGATCACATTCTCTTCAATTCATTCTAATTAAACCTAAAATGTTCCCATTTCAAGACAAAATTTCTAGCTGGACTCGTGCAGCTGTCAGGAAATACCTCTAAATATTACCTGCACTTCAGAAGGCATCGTGTATGAGTAAAGAAGCTGTGTGACCCTCGCTCATCCCGAAACTCTGTCACAACGAGCAGATGAGAGGATAAAATTGGTGGTCAAAATGCGTCCCCATCCATCCCCATCCGTCCATTTTCAGAATGTCGCCTATCCAGTTCACCTTTTTAATCTATAATCATTCTTCTTTATCTTCCATCTCTGCTCTAGTTGCTTGACCAACATACACTTATAGGCTAAACTCAAGTTTTCTACACAGGACAAAGTAGTTGTTGTGTTTGTTTGTTTTACTGCGCTGCACAGTTTTACATCTATTGCAAACTGAGATGTCCACAGTGAATATAATCCAGGTCTGAGCTGAAGCGAGTATTGCCTTCAGCTGTTTTGTAGTCATTCCTTGCGAGTATATTTAATACCTGCAGCTTCACACTGAAGCAGGATGAGTCTCCAAACACAACAGCAGAAGTGATTTTAATATTCCCTTTTTTACAAATAAATTATCCCCAGCATGGGGACAGGATAAATGAGAATCTAATAGAAAATTATAATTTTTCTTTTTTTGTAACATAATAATAATTTACCAAACCAGAATGTTTTCCTACCTTTAATTTTTTATTCTTGTTACAGTTTGACAGCAGGTTACAAGAGCCATGCCATTATTGTGACCAGCCACATTAAAAACACTTGCCTAATATTGTGTACATGATTTAATGATTGTTTTTTGCAAAAGAAAGGAAGCGAGGACACAAAAGTGAATCTGCAGGTCATTGCTCATAATGTGCACAGGCATGTGCACCTGTAACACGCCTAAACACGCGTGGTGAAATGTGAAAAATTCTGCACCTCTCCGCACGTTGCGTCGCCACGGACCCCGCCATTCATCACACCCACAAAGGCTACATATTTTGGCTCTCAGATGTTTCACACAGCGGGATATCTAATCATGACAAATCGCGACTCAGCACAATGAGTTGCTCGTTTGTGTTCTCATTTGTTCTTGCGCTGTGGCTGCTGCAGTGGCAGCGAAGAGTGGGGAAACTAAGACTGGGCACATCAGATGCTTAAGCCTGTTCTTTTTATTTGTGTTCATGGTAACGAGGCAACTATCTGCTTTTGTGTTTGGATTCCTGCATACTTTATGGGCGTCAGTCTGCGATCATACGGCACACCATATCTATTCATAGGATCTGCTTGCAGTTTAGCTTGTCATGATTGATTTGGTTTCTGGTTTTTTTCTGTTTGATCTGCTAGCTTTTTATAAACCCCCCTCCTCGATGCAGTACCTCCTCCATAAAATGTCCTTTTATTACCGCCTTTTGTTAAGCAGTTTTTACTAATTTGCTAATATGCAAACTTCCTGTTGCCAGAACTATTTTTAAGTTCTCTTAACAAAGCTGTTTGATAACTCGTATGATAAACGAGCTGAGCCAACACTGTCCATTCATAAAACGTGAATGACCGTGTGGGTAGTTGGGAAATGTGAGGGGGAAAAAAAGGAAATTCATGAAGGCAGGATCCAGGTAACTGTTAGGTTGTGTCTATCAGATGAGATTAAACCGTCTGCAGTCATTTCACAGAGTACTTCTGAAAAAGCACATGTTCTCACCATATGGTGTGTGTGTGTGTGTGTTTGCACTCATTTGTGTTGCATATTAAACTGAGTTTTTTTAAATACATACCAGCTAATTTTTTTATGACAAACTAAACATTTGTAAAACCTGTTATAATAATACAAAATGACAAGAATTTTTTTTGTCAAAAACAGACTTATGAACTCAATGGAAAAAAACAAAGATGAGGAAATTGCACTTTTTTTTCTTCTTTGATGCATTTCTTAAGACTTGTCACAATTGTGTAACCTTTCTGTTCATTCGTCAGCTGCTCCCTGACTGACTGTAAATGTTACATGAGAAAGATATATTACAGAGGTGTGTCTAAAGTTAGCGGTAGGCGACGGTTTGAAACGGTCTTTTTCATAAATATTTGAAACCCTGGCTCTGTAAAATGTTAATAAAGGAGAAAATCTACTTGCTAGTTTTGGTAAAGCTCACTTATTAGCATCGTGTCTTGTTTTTTGTGTTGCATATAATAACTGTGGAACGTGGAAATAGGACAGGTTATGGTTTATGGGGGGATTAATTGCTACAATATTTCCAGGCTGCAAGTCACAGCTTCCTACTTTCTTTCTGCTCGTCTTCAATTGAGAAGCTACCTGTGATAAGACGGATACAGGAAAGTAGACAGTAAAACACGAGCTGTGGGGTAACTGATTCCTGGCTAGAGCTAAAAATTAAGTAGAGAGTAGGACATTGTTAGTCTCATTTATTAAATGGCAAGAATGCTAATATTTCCAAAACTTTTTACCATCTTAAGATAAAACCATTACCTTATAAGATGCAGCTTCTCTCTCTCTCTCCCCCCCCCCCCCCCCCCCCCCCCCCCCCCCCCCCCCCCTCCTAGGTCCTAGCTCCTAGCTCCTCCTAGCCCAGCTGTTACAGCAGAGGAGATTTGGATATGGGCACGCATCCACGGGCGCATACGAGAATTTAATGAGCTGGCTTGCGCCACAAAGAGAATCCAGGACATTATATTTAGACCCCGTTTTTCTTCATTTGGCTTTACTATACAAAGAACGAGAGACATTCCCTCAAGCAATTTCTGTATCCCGTGTTAAGAATATCATTATAAGGCGTCGCATTTAGGGAGAAAACGCTAACAATGCCAATAACGAGAATCGACATCCTCCGAGAGGATGAAAACACTCGGCATATTAATTGAAAGCTGTTGAGGGGTTCACAGAAGGATCAGCATCCTCCTGTCACACCAGCGCCATGTGTGATTTCTACTCTGTGTGCGCTTTCTAGTTGAATCTCAGTCCTGCCCTTTACTTGCACCTTTGTTTTTTTTTTGACAAGAACCCACTGTAATGAGACAGAAGCCAAACTTCTAACTCCTCACACACAAAGCTATGTTGTAGGTGTTTGACTTATTATATCCTGTATATAACAAATACATTTCAAACAAATGTTTTTTTTTTATCATTATTATTTTGCCTCATTTCTGCCGATGTTGTTCCTGCTCTTACGACAGCTACAGGTGTTTTTCTTTCACTGGTTTTGCTGCCGGGGTTCAGGTCCCGGTTCCTTGACAGTCGAGGCCGTTTGTTTCTGCACTCGTAGCGCTTTGGCTGCTTTGACAGTCGAAGACATGGGTGCATCACCTTGTTTACTGTTGTCTCTGGCTTTCCTCAACCTCTTGATCTGTATCTCTCCTTGCTTTCACCTACCTTTCTGCTGCTCACACTCTGCATCTTTTGCACCGCTACACTTCCCATCTTTCACCTTCCCTATTTCCTCTTATTGCAATCCCCCTTATTTCCTTGTCTGCTCTCATTCTTTAGCTTCTGTTTCTTGTCCCTTTTCTCCTCCTATTCCTCATAATCACCTCCCTCCTCCTTTCCCTTTGGCCAAGGTCCATGCTATAAATCAGAAGAAAATGAGCCTGTTCCTCTGTTTTGCAGTGGAGGAAAGTTACTGAAAAAGTTCCTCAACTGCACTTTTAAGGTATTCTACTTGTCAGTGATGGCTACCATCATACAATTTGTGCTTCTGACAACTATACGGGGAAATTTAGAAATGCTAAACACTACCTGCAGTATTCTGCAGGTTTTACGTATAAATTATACTGAAGGATAACAAAGCTTGTTAGAAACCTTCTAATCGGGCAAACTTTACGAATAGTTTAGGCTACAGGCTTCTTGCCTCATTAAATACATTATATATCAGTTTAAAGACTTTATAAAATCAGCCTTTGGGTTGAATAGTTCTTAATATTAAAAGTCATTGATCAAACCAGCCTGCGGGTCTGGGTAATAAATTCTTTCCATACTTAAGGATCCACTGATTTAACATTTATATTTACAAATGAATCGATGGATGCAACTTTGATTAAACACAGAATCACGCTGGAGAAAAGTTCAGGCCATCCACCAGGCAGCAGACAATTACAGTTAGAAACCATATGGTGCAATAGTGATGTATTTAAAAGAGGCAGGTATTTCTCTCAAAGTCAGTCTTGTTCTTGTATTTGTGTGTGATTGATTAATGTGTCTCCCTGCCTGCTTAATGTTGAATAAGCTTCTCAGATATTCGTCACATGAACTTTAAAACCTGATTCAGTGTCTGCTGTCACAGAGATGTCAGCATTAAGGTGGATGTCACAGTCAATAAAGGTTTAATCCACACTATCTGCCAAATTCAAAGGTGTCACACTCACAAGTGGATGTTCATGAGATAAATGGAGATCAGTCAAATACACATTGATTGATTTGCAGGACTGTAGGATGGATTACCAGGATTCAATTCAGTTCAATTTGTATAGCGCCAAATCACAACAACAGTGGCCTCAAGGTGCTTTATATATACAGGAGATGACTACAAAGTGAAAATAGGTTGAATGAATGATTTAGCGTAAAGTCATTGTGCTAACCTTTATTTCACTGCATGGAAGAAAATGAGAACCTCTGTACTGGTTAAATTCAGCTCCATAGCGAAATACTCACAGCTTGGTGAGCAGTGCTAGGGTTAGCTGTTATTTGTTACTGTCGTACCTATGTTTCACCACAGTGTTTAGATTGACAGTTTCCAATTTTGTGTTGCTGGTGGCGTGGCTACAATTTGCTCACTGAACAAAACGCACGAACCACTGTTCGAAAAGACCCCCCGAGTGTGAAATCAAACTTCACACAACTAAAGAATACACACAGAGACGTACACAGATCGTGGCTGTTCAACCAAGTGGATACAAATTAAATTAATGGCGGTCAAAGTGGACTTCTCACTCTTTTACTTCAGTGAACGATCTAAATGTTTTCTGCTAGCTGGGTCGTGTGTGTGAAAAGTCATTTTTAAAAATAAAAAAAGCCCACCTCCTGATGGGCAGTTGTCTGGAGAATGGACAGTAGATGGTATTTATCTGTCACTGACCTTCGCATTACTCTCCTTCCTTTTTCTTAGCAACTGCTGAGGGAGATGCAGCAGATGGCCAGCCGGCCTTTTGCCACCATCAACGTCGCCTTGGAGACTGAGGAGGAGCCGCCTGACCTCATAGGAGGAAACGTCAAGGTTAGCACAACCTTTTCCTTAAAGCAATCAACACAGAACCCCAGAGATCTCCTTCTCTTGTCTGGGTTGACGGTTACCGCAGGCAGGAAAGTTCCATCTATCTTTGCCCGTGTCACTCATCTGCCCTCAAGTGGGAGCTCAGTCTTGTGTCTTTTGGCTGCTTTTTTGATGATGCTCAGGGAGAGCTGTACTGCACGTCATCTGCTTTACATCAATGTTGGCTCTGAAGAATGTTTTTTTTAAGGAGATCTCATTAGTTTTCAGCAAGCCAAGAAGGCCAAATTGAGCTCTCTTATGAAGAAGAGTTTGAAGTGCATTACAGGTCTAGTACATCTAATGAGGGTCAATGCAGTGTGCATTTGCCGGGACAGTGCGAGGGTTGGATGATGTTGAATGTGGGCTGCCAATGAGTAACACAGCACATTATACCAGTTATTTCCAGGTTATGTGGGTAGCCTGTGAATTCTAATGGAAATGAATTGAGTTAACCCAGGAGTTAAATACATGCAGACAAGAATACAGTTCTGCTGATTAAGACAGTACTTACATCCCACATTGAGATATTCTTCATTTGATTAAAAAAAATTGACACCTTCTTACGCAAAGTGTTTGCAGACATGAAGATAATGAAACAATTAGGGGGTAACAATAAAATCATAATCTTCATCTTAGAAAACACACTTGTTTTAGTGCATCAGTGTGTTTGATGGACAAACAGAAAATAAAGGTAGCAAGTTTACTTGTTCATATTTGGAGTGCAGCATAAAAACTGGTAAAGATTTCATTCGGGAACTACCTTAAAGGCAGTTTTGAGTACTCTGGCAAGTGACTGCACAGCCGTTTTTTTTGCACATGCATGCACTTCAGCCGTGACAGATACTTGTGCAAGAATGCAACCGTCCATTTCAGTTTGATCATCGCTCAATGGACTTCGGTAGCTCTGTTGCACAGAGTCTGTGCGATGTGAGATTGCACCAATTTGTGCCTATATGAGACTATTGGTAATGATTCAGTGTTTTTACTGTTACCAAAGGGTTGCATCCTGCTACTTGCACACTCTCAAATAACTCAAAGGGCATATTTCCACTAGTGAGACTCCCGCTGATGCAGACCATCTCCTGTTGCGTGCTACATGTGGGAACCGAATACTTCAGACAGAGTCGTGACTTGATTATCCTGACGGCTTTTTGAGTGAAAACATCCCTGCCAACCCTCCAAACACACACACAACATTCTGAATTATAGGTACAGTGAAAATAAATCTGTGTAGAGAGAAAGTGCTGAAAGTAGTAGAAGGGTAGATTTAAACATAAAGGTCAAGGTGAGGTAGAGATGGAGGTTTAGAAGACTTCATTATAGAGAGGAGTTTAACGTGCCGGCAGGAGAAGTCGGAGTGGATTTAAATGCAGATGCCGAGAATAGATGCAGTAGCAGAAAACATTTAAAAGTAGGAATCGTGCACTTATAGAAATTGCAGTTTAGTATACAACGGCACAGAGCCGCAGGCAGGTATACCTGTGACTGTGCGCTTTGTGATGAATGACCCCTGAATGCAGATGCAGCTCAGAATTATAGGACTGTGCAGCAGGCTAGCTCAGGGCCCCTCGGCTCTGACAGGGTCCATGCATCTCAAGGGGCTTGGATCATGAGCACAAGGTTACTTCTAGCAAAGGCTGCGGGGCCCTTTGGGAAGATCAGCAGCTAATCAAACCCCTGCTTGAACAGAAACTATGCTGCCTCTTCACATCTCTGCTCCTCTGTCCTCACTTCTTCTCTCCTCTTCTCATCTTTTCTTTCCTTTAAATATTCCCTTCCCTACTGCCTCCTTCTTCGTCCCTCTTTCTTCTTCTCTCCTTCTTTTAACTTCTTTGTAATTTACCATCTTTTACTGTTTTTTTTCTCTTTTATCTTCATTTTATTCATTTTGCTTTCTTTGCTTTATCATTTGCCCTTTCTTTTCATTTTTTAATGTCCTGTTTTCATCTCTTCTGTTAATCTCGGGCTTTTATTATCTTATTTTGTCTTTCCTTTGTCTGCTCTTCATTGTAATTTCCTTGGTTAGCCTCTTCCACTTTTCTCTGTTTTACAGCACGGCCTCACTTCCTATTTTTTATGCCTTCTCTCCCCTTTCAATGCATTCTTGCATTTTCTACATTTCGATTTTTCCTTTTTTCCCCTTTACCCAGCAGTGGTTCTCGTCTCTACTTTTACTCTTTTCTTGTTGGCTTCCGTTTGTCATTTCTCTTCTCATGTCATTTATTCAAATCTATTCAGTATATTTTCCCATTTCTTTATTTATATTGTTTCTTCTGTTCTTGTCTTCTTATATTTTGCCTCCAGTTTTGTCCTCCTTTTGTCCTCTTTATTTTCACCTTTTTCTCCATTTTGACTCGTTCTGTCCTCTGCTTTGTATCTTTTCTTTTCGTCGCTCTTGTGCCCTGTCTATCATCCTTACTTCACTGTAGTGTGCTCCTCTAATTTACTAGCCTTTAAATGATCGTATCAGCTGTCTAGGATTTTCTATTGGCCTTATCTGTTTTTTTCCTTTATTGTGTGTGTTTATGTGCATTCTGTGTGCACTCCTGTGTGTCGCTGTGGCGGAGAAAGAAAAGATGCTGCAGAATCAGACCTCTTCCTGCTCTGCATTACCTTTTCTTCTTCTTCCTGGTCTTTTTTTTTCCTGTTTCTTCTATTCTTCCCAGCCTGCTCTCCTCCTCTCCATCAGGGCAGGAGCAGCCCAGGAGCAGAGATCCAATTTAGATCTTCCTCCTCAGCTTTCTGTGCCTTAACCTGCTCAGACAGTGAGTGTGCGCTATCCTATCTCCTCCCAGCTCAGATTGAGCGACTCGGAGCAGGTTCTTCCCCTTGTTTCCATGCTGTTTTATCAGGATGCTACAGTTGTGTATTAAGGCCCACAGTCAGAGTATACGGGAGGGCAGGCGGCGCACAGCAAGCTCAAGATCATTAAAGTTGTTTATAGTCACGATGGGAAGTCCAAACTTGCTCCGCCGATGAGATATATTCACTCAGCTCCTGCCAAATGGAGCCTGCGGTCCCACCATAGCAGGCAGATGATTACCTTTGTGACGCCTTCTGCTCTGCTTTTATTCATAGATACTGTGTGAAGAGAGGAAATCAGGACATGTGAGGCAAAAAAAAGTGTTTGCTATTCGGAGGGAAAAGTATTGTTTTATCTAACATGTTTATGATTCTAAGCTGCAGGTCAGGCGTATTCTACTAATGTTGGTGTCTTTACCTATTAAAACCCTACTAGGAGTAGTGTTTTCTGATCAGAGTGGAGTCTGCCACATTTCAGGCCTAATTATAGGACAAAATGACTGGTTGTGCATCAGAAGTTATTTAGCTACCCTTCAAATAACCTGGAAACTAATGGTCATCAACCCACATCTTTGTTGAGATATACTGAGTTATCAATACTTGCCCTTAAAGGTACAGAGAAGGTTGTCAAATTCTGTCTTAATGAGGCAAAATCAATCAGTGCAGATCAGTGCTCAGTTATTTTTATTTGCTAGGGTTTGTTTTTTGTTTTTTCTTTATGAAAGACAAGATATTCATTGTGTACCTCATTTTTAGGTCCTTTCTGTATTTCATTGTGAAATGAAAAAAAGGACCTTTCCTCCCAGATTCAATTACAATTACATGCAATTACACATTTTTGATGTCTGAGGTTATATTTCCTGAGGTGTTTTTTGTTGTTTTGTCAGTAATCAGTGTTTCTGTTCTGGCACTTATGTAAAAACCAACAAACAGAAATGGACTGAAAGATGAGGGAGCACTAGAAGAAAAGTATGTACCTTTTGTTTGTTTTGGCCAGCACATCAGATACCTCGGTTTGTTTGAGCTTGTGTGTGCGTTTGTATTAAAGATGACAGCCATTGTTCTCTTCCGCTGTCTTTAGTCTTTAAATAAAATTAGCATGCGGTTGGCATTACTGCACATACACTTCATTGACAACTGGGGTTGCGCTCTCTGTAATGGGATATCACATCAGAGTCTTGTTTTAGTTTGAGTTAAGGCTTACTCAAATGTAAAGTACTGTGCAGAAGTCTTGACCCACCCCTCATTTCTTTTTTGCTGCCAAGGAGCCAGACGTTCATGTAATATGTTTTTGCAGGTGGTCTGGAGTTGTAATTCTCCAGGCTTTCAGAAGGTATTTCAAATAGCCTCTTTGGATATTGGCTGCTTTTTCATTCATTTTCAGTTTAGTCCTTGCACCTTGCACATTTTCAGAGTTTGTTTAGGCCACTTAACACCGACAATGTGGATTGGGCAAAAAAAACCCTCTAAATTAGACAAGAACTGGACTGAAAATTAGTGGCAACAGATCCTATACTTGCATGTTTTGGTTCAAATTCAAATTTAAACCAAATTTAAACTTGGTTCATGTATGTATGGAGGAGGTCAGCAGTGAGGTACATCAGTGAGTGTCTACAGCCATCTGTAAAACACAGTGGAGGCTGTATCATGGTTTGGGGCTGCATTTCAACCATGGATGCTGGGAATCTTTTTGAGTTATGAATGCTGAAAAAAACCATCCAAATTGGCTCCACCAAGCAATATTTATTTTTCTGGATGACAATGATCTGACTGTAAGTGCAGTAAAATCATTTTTTGGAAACACAGAATGGAACATTATCAGTCACGGATTGTACTTGAACATTTTTGAAACTCAGTGGGATCAACTTGACAGAGAACCGAACAGCAGAAGAGCTTTGAATGTCCATCAAGATTTTTTTGTATTTACTCATTTTCATCGTGGTCTAATATTAAAAGAGGTTTGGTGATTTGAAAACATGTAAATTTTACATTGGGAATGGGGCAGGTACTTTTAATTAGTATACTCACATGCTTTTTCCATTTATAATTGCATATTTCAATAAATTGCTGCACGTATTGCCTATTTGCCCAGCAAAAGATAAAGAAATATGTGTGGTTGGAGGCTTTTGCACAGTACCGCACTTATTTAAACTTCTCTGGAGGATTTAGTTCAAATCCATCACCATATGTTGCCATTACAGGGTGCCAAATGATTTTTGGTGGAAAGAAACCAACTCACTAAAAACTCAAAGTTGGCTCAGTGGTGCGGCTGTACCTGGTGAGTCACCACAACAGGGAGACTGGCTTGCTCTTGTTGCTGCTAGGGGAAAACTATCCCCTGGCTGCTGCTAAAGTAGAAACGAATGTAGTGGATGAAAGCGGAGCAGCATGCGGCTGCTTTGTATGCCCACATCAATGTGCACGTATGTGTGTTTTTGTGTGTGTGTGGGCAATTCTTCCTACTGGGCTAATTACTGGAGGTAATTTAACAAAACCTTTTGCCGCTCTGCCTGGCCACTCTAGATAACTCTCCAGAGTGGCGGCTGGTGAGGGAGGTTGAGCAAGGGGGAGCCGGTGGAGTTGGGGGAGAGCGCTTCAACACCATATAACAAAGGCATCTGCAGGGGAATGTTATTAACATGCAGCTTCTGAAGAAGACCACAGAAAAAGACACCCCCTTTGGGGAACATCTTAGGCAAAGACAAAGCACGCTCAAAGAGTTTGAAAGGATGGATAATTGAATTTTTCAAGGTGTTGTTTTTTTGATCCATCCCCCCCTCCATCCCTTAATTTCTGCATAGGACAAAATAAAATGTATGTTGTGGAAGATAAATTAGGTGTGTTTGTTTGTTTTGGGGTTTTTGGTTTTTCCTGTTTTGTTTTGAAGCACCTGCCTAGTAGCGTCAAGTTGAAATTGAGGTTGTACACTGGATGCAGTGCTGATGAACACTGCAATTGACAATGAAACAAGCGCTGTTGAAATCAAAATGATCCCATTGTCACATCTCACATCAGTCTGATAGCGAGTCTCTTCCAATACCACACTTATTCGCAGTGCCTACTCCCTCTTCGGTCTGAATATGAGATACCGGTGTTATAAAATGAGAAACGACACGAAAACAAGTCACAACCTAAGAGCAGCTTGCAGCTGCTGCTGCGGTGGAAATTGGACTTGGACTCTAAGCTGTGAAATTAAAAGCTGCCAGTCTTTTTCTTCTTTTTTTGTTTATTTATTTTTACACAGAATACAGATGTGCTCAAGTCATCACGGCGCCACTTATTTTTCAGTTGTAAAAATACTGGATGAGAAATCCATTCTGCCCGAGGCGAAAACAGGCCCGTGGACTGGAGCAAACCCAGCCTAGTTGAAGTGCTTCTGGCAAGGCCAAAATAATTGTTTCATCTTTTCTTGTACCAAGGCGTCGAGGAGCAAACTTAGCCAAGTGTGGTATTGCTCTACCTTATGTTGTATTGGTTGTCAGTTGTCGGTGTTTTTATTCCCATTTTTTTAGCAATCCATGTCAGCAGAATATAATGATGTTCTGGCACCGTGATTTTGAAAATGGGAAGAAATGATCCTTATAGTGAGTGCTTTGTTGTCTTATCTCGTTATTGAGTCATCACTCATTTATCACACAAAGCTGTAAGGGATATTAAGGTTGGTTTTTTTTTTTCTTCTTCTCTTTGTTGCCTTGAGGGAAAATATTGGGTTTTACTTTAATCAAATGAAAAATAGGATGCTTTTATCTGGTTCTCTGCCACCTCTCTTGTGAGTCTTTAATTTTGCTTTTCTAAAGTGCCTTTGGAGCGCTATAGACACCTCTGACTGCGTCCCACAGCAACCTTCACAAAAAGTAAATTAATGTGTACTTCATTTAAATCTATTTTTTCGTTCTCTGTAAAAACCTTTAATTGGATATTTTCTGTTTCTATTATCATTGTCAATATTATCATTATTATTATCATCATCATTATTTGGCTGTGTTGTGTTTAAAGTTTTTCTTGGGGCCAAATACAGTGTTTGAGGTGCTCCAGAGAACTGATAGTAATCAAAGTCAGACCTGATTTTTTATTTATTTATTCCAAAAATCAGAACACTAGCTGACAAGGTCATCATACACATGCATTAAACATGATATCTGTGCTGCGAATTCGTCTGTATTTGCCATTGAAATCCACTCTTAGAGAAAGGCTTTTTTCTATTCTTGCTCAGCCTCTGTTTTCGTGAACTCACTGAAAGGAAAGAGAGAAAGAGCTGTGCCTATAAATAGTGTAATGTGTGTAAGGGAAATTCCTTGAAGATAAACTGATTGGTTCATACGTGTCATTTCAGACACAAGTGTCAGAAACTTGACAGCTTGCAGAGTTTAGCAGCCTCGTGTCTCACATGGGATGAAGAGTAGCACACTTACAGTTGCCCCAGTAACCACAGATGTTGGGAGGCAAGACTGTTTAAGAGTTTCGGAAATAATTATCTCACGTTTAGTGAGGCATTTAGTGCTCGTTTGTAAGAAAAATCTTTTAGTCTTATTAAATGGAAACATATAAAAGGGCTGCGTTATGTGATTGCTGTGGTAGCCCTCAGATGTCAAACACACAGAAAACACCAGTAAACAACAGAAATGGAATAAAACACAAAGAAAATGTTAAAGATACACAAAAGATGAATAAAACACAGGAAGTTGGATAAAACAAAGTCTATAAAACAAAAACACTACAGTAGTTTTGGGGAGACAATAGCGTCACTGAACAGCTGTGAAAGTGGCATAAACCAAAACATGCAAAGTATTACACTGAGACGTGTTTAAAAAAGCAGAGAGAGAGAGTAAGCGCAGGTCATATGTTTCTATTCATATAATCCCACATATTATATACTACAGTCGATTTTTGTTATTAGCTGTTACCTTGTCACTTCTGCAGCTGTTACGTCACATTATCGTCTCCCAAAAACACTTTGCTTGTCTTTTGTGAGATTTTTCAGCATTTTTTTCCTATTTGTTGGCGTAGTGCGTTTGACCTTTCAGGGCCACCGTAGATGTCAGTGTAAACACTTTGATTTACTGCAAACTAATTAGAGCATGGTCAGAATGTTTCATTTGTGGTCTTTTTGATTGCTTTGTTTAAAACATGTTAAAAAAAACATGTTTTGTTAAAACATGGCTGTTTTGGTTGACACTGACTTTCTTTTTAGGAACAGTTTTGCTTGTTTGTGTTTATTATATTTCAAATAATTACACATCATTCAGTGTTTACATGTTCTTTTACAACTTGGGGTTGATGTTGAAATGTGATAGTGAGCACCACAAGGCAAGCGATTTAAAAGACAAACAAATAGCAAAAGCAAGGGAGTGAAAGAGTGGGGTTTTTTTTCTGTTTAATAGAAAACATTACATGGAAGAAGGAGCTCTGTCTTCTCCGTGATAAGCTGTTGTGAAGTTTTCCCTTGTCTGGGTCAAAGGTCATGAAGAAGACGCTGTGGCACTCTATATGGATTGTAAAGCATAAACTCTCTGTGATTTTAGCCTTTTAAAAATATCTTTACAAGAGTGGGGTGGAGGTGAAGAAGGAGGCTGAAGGAGAAGAGAATGCAAAACAAAGCAGTGATCCATCCTATTATCTTTGGGCCTATTTGTCTACATTAGTCAGATTAATTTCTCAAAGCCGTGCCACTGCTACAGTAATTTATTTATTGCATGTCAGAGTTGAGAAGCAGGCCACAGCTTTAGTGTCTGGGAATTTATTTGCTGCTGCTGGTTCGACTGCAGTGTTTCCAGAGGGTACAGCCATCCCACTCCCCCCCCCCCCCCTCGGTCAGTTCTCAGGAAGGGCTTTAATGCTGTGTGTGTGTAAATATGAGAGGAGAAAGTGTTGCGAGCTCTTATATACACACATTGGTGTTATGCACACGCAGCGCAAAGTGTAAAGCCAGTTTTTCTGTTTAGCCAGTTGTTATATGAACATAGGCTTTGGCTGAATGCATCTTGGAATACTAACTTATTTCTTGCATTAAATGGTGTCATTTTTAGAGGTGCATTTTGCTGGACAAAAATAGTAAAAATGACTGTTAAATGTAAGAGAAAGTTTGCAAGCAGGCCGCCATGTTGGTTTTTGCCCAAAATCTAGGAGCAGGGTTTGCATTTGCATGGTTGCACGAGGCCGTAGAAGAGAGATAGGCCCTGTCGATTATCTGTTACGACACCGCCCTAGTGGCCTGTCCATCAAGCGTCCAGTGCTGCGAAGCATTGTGATTTCTTGCGTGCAAGAACCCCCTCTTGGGACATCTCCCATAAGAGGGTACAGCTGTGTGAAAATGTTACGAGAGTGCCAGAGTGTCCTACCAAGTCAAATTGCAGTCATTGCTTTTAGAGAAAAACCGATATGATGGTTTATCCATGCATGAGGCCGACGTGTAAAATCACCAGCACATTTATTGAGTGTCTGGAAGGCATGATGGTATCCACTAAGGCGTACTGTATACAGTGCACATAACTGGGCATAAAATGCCCTTCTCTGTCAGGTTGTACCTGAGCACGGCCAATTGCCCAGGCACACCTCCAAAAGCACACGTGCCATAAACAGACAGACACACATGTGTGCGGGCATAAACAAATACAGACTCCCTTCTGTTACAGCACCAGCTGAACTGAATCCCTACTCAGACACACACACGCACACATACATACAGACACCCAGAGGCATCCAGGTCTTTGTGCCACTTCCCTAGCTACCTGCGAGACAGCCTGTGTATCCTGCTGGTATGAAAGGTAAGCCTCAGAGAGACGGAGCAGAGAATAAATGTGTAAAATGGGTCAGAGCCTGAATATCATTACTGCCCTGCTCCCCATGTGTATTCTTACTGTGCCTGTGTGTGTGTGTGTGTATATCTGTATGTGTGAGAGAGACAAGCTGTGATGAATTTGAGTGAAAAGGCAAAAAGAGCGTGTGCCTAGTGCTGTATGTGCGTGCGTGTGTCACTTTAGCTGCATTCCCACTCGGGGAGTTAAACTCAACTCTCCAGAGTATAAAGACTGCCATGGGAAGGATCTCAACTTGTCTGTTTTGGAAGGTTTTGTGTTTGAGCACATTGAGAGGCAGTGTCAGTAGTGTGTGAAGCCATGCCATGGCCCAATTTTTCTTGTCCGGCTCAGGAATTCAAAACACAAAGCCAGAGAGACACAGGAAGTTATCTGTATGCAGGCAAGATGGTGGCATTCTCCATATCCATATCCTCTGTCGAGGTAAAACTATAAATATTGTACGAGGCTAGCATCAGCAGCAGATCCAGACAGTGTTTACATGGTGGATGGGGGGGGGGACTCATCCCCCACATATGGATGAGTCGCTGATAAAAAGGAGATATTGGTATTAGAGAGTCAGGCGTGTCAGACAGCCTGCAGCGACCGGAGCGCACCGCCGAGCCAAATCTCCATTCAGGCGTCTTCGCTTGATAGCCACTCATTGCCAACGCTGCACACATGCGGCATTGTCATGAAATTGTGCTCAGTTGGGGATTTTGAAGGTTGGAGGGGTGGGCAATTTGTGCCTGCAGATCAGTAGTTGCATCTCAGCACGGGATAGAAAGGTGGGTTTTTTGTGTTTCTGTGCATGTTGCTGACACAAACAAGAACAGTAACAGTAAAGCCTCTGTTATCCACGGCTTTGAAAATGGTGTGTGTTCACCAGGATTTGAGAGCCTTGTGATGTATACTTTTTTCTTCTTTTCCCATTTTCTTTCCACAGTCCGTCCCAAAACCCATCGCCCTCGAGCCTTGCTTTGGCAACAAAGCCGCCGTGCTCTCCATCTTTGTACGGTTACCCAGGGGCACCGGCGGAATCCCTCCTCCAGGACAGTCTGGTAAGACGCAGCCTTTAAAATCCTTCACTTGTTTTTCTTTCCTGACTTGTTTGTTTGATTGAGCCTCACTTTTTTACATCATCTTTCCTTGATCTGACTTCCTCCCCCCTCTGTTATGTACTGTAGCTTTGGTCTTAGTCGGTCCATGACAATTTTGAGCCTTTCAGTCTTTTTTCAACGTGGTTCACTTCCTCTTTCTTCTGTTATCCAACACTGACTTTATGATCCAGCCTCCAGTGTATACGCACACACACCAGCTCCAGTTTTAAGAAGATGAAACTGGTGATCTTGATTCTTAATCTATAGATTAGTTACATTTTTATTTAATATTTGTACAGGATAAACCTGCAAAATGCTTCCAAGTTAATGCATTTAATATACATGGATAAAAAATAATTGAGAGCTCACGCATCTATTTTTTCCCCCAGGCCTATATATGTAAATAAAAAAAAAATTAGGATGCAAGGACCAGATTTGGGTTTTGGTGGGACGGATCAGCATTTAGAAACAGAGCACAGTGAGAAGATGACATAAAAATTAGGAATTTAGAGATTTCTTGGTTCCTTTTTCAAAATATAGGAAGAAGAGAATATTTAAATCAAGCACGCAAACTGATTTGTGACGTGCTATTTGCACTGATATTTAACGCTGGAAAAAAGCATGTATTGTGCCCTGTATTAGCTCACTTGCGGCAGCAAAACCTTCCAGCCACTCTTTAGTTTTTAGCAGTTGGAGAAAGGAGAGAACGGAGGGATCACGATGTGGATTTTGGACCCCATCCTGAAAATAATCAGGCCTTGGATGGACGTCAGTCTGGGCAATACCTTTACGTTAACAAACTTAAAAAAAAAACACAAACATTAAACCTTAAATTGAATTACACTCAAATTGAACCGTTGTGATTTCAGGACCATGGAGAGCACTCAAGGTTTCACAGTGATCTCATGAGCTCTACTTGACCACATGACTGATTTTAGTGGTGGACCTACTCAAATTCAGCTGCGTGCACTTTGGACCAGCCGCCAGCCTCTCACGGGGCATTCGCACTCTCATTCACACCTATGTGCAATTTAGAATCACCAATTAACCCGACCTCACTAACTGCCTGTTTTTGGACATCAGCTGACTGTGCCTGTGTTTGGAAAACAGCACAACAGTTGTAAATTACTCGCAGAACCAACCACACCTCTGAGTGCTACTTGGGGATTGCGTGATTTTTTAGTCTCAGCAAAATCATGCACATCCATCTCGACAGTGGTCTAACATGTTTACAGTAATTACTTCATGTAGCACCATCGTTTTGATGTGGATGTATTCATTTTTAAAAACGCTGCAGCTTGAAAGCAGCAGTGCTATTCCTGGTTTTCCTCAGTTACTGCTCTTCACTCCCTCCTTTTTTTTCCCTCTTCCTGTGGCGAAATGAAGACTGCTTGTTGCCTACCTTCATCTACTTGGTGTGTTAGGAAGCATAATGCAGCTATATCCATGCAGACTTCTTCTGTGCTTGATTCCTCTCTATCCTCTTCTTATCCTCATTGCTTTAAAGTGCAATCTAGTGTTTTTCCTGTTTCCCTCTGCTCCCTTCTTTCCCTTCCTCCTCCTTTTTTTTGCCCAACTTCTGACTGCACTGAGAATTGAGTCCATTACTTTCTTTCATCCTCTGCTCTGTCACTTGCTGTCTTTACATTCCCACCCATGCTTCATCTGTTTTCCTTATCTTTCTTTTCAAGATCCTCTGATAAGACCCAAGTGCTGCTTCCCTTCCCTTTTCTTAGTTTTTGTTTCCTGCTCTCTTTCTTTTACTGTCTCAATAATTCAACTCGCCTTTCTTTCAGTATTTTTTCCTCCTCTGTGTTGTATAGCTCTTTGCCTCCCACAGTTGCAGTCCCCAGACCATCAGCATGCCTAAGGCCCTTATTAATTACCACATTGTCCTTTTGTCATAACAAAACTGTCGCGGCTCTCGATGTAGCTTTCCCTCGGGCAGCTTTTGTTGAGACCATGTTAGCCGTGTTCCTCCCATCTCCTCGTGCCCTGGGGGGTGGGGGGTGTCTACCATTCTAATGCTTTTAACTTGTTCCCCATCCGGCCGTGTTGCTTTCAGATCTTTAAACTGCTTTCAGTTTTTCAGCATCCCAGCCTCATAGCACTCTTTTCATAGCAACCAAAAGGATATCACCATCACAGATTATCACTGATTTCTATCTTCGGCTCGTTTAGGTGATTTGAGCCATCCTGCACCCTTTTTTTTTTTTTCTTTTTCAATCAATAAGAAACTAGTATCTGTATGATTTCTCAGCATGCGATCCCTAGCGCAGCCGCTTTCTCTTTTTTTGCCTTCACTGTTTACTTGATTGCAGTAAATGCATCTAATATTGGTGATGAATGGAGTTTGCTGGTATTTCATGGCTCAGAGAATGTTATTAAATGTTGATGAAGTGTGGTGTAAGTTAATGATTGCCAGCTCTGCACGTTTGTGTACGTGGTTGTGAGTTGGAAGTTGTGTGTTTTACTTTCCACACATCAGCAGCTTTCCCCACATTACAGTTACTGCATTAAGAGTTAGCCTCATATTGCAAGTGTAGCCTAATTAATGCTGGGTTTTTGAGACTGTTACCAGTGCATACATTGCAGTGTCTTAATTTTTTTTCTTCTTAATTATAAACGATCTCCTCGCCATTTTAACATGGCGTAGCATTTAACTTCTCTCCATCTAATTTAACTTATATGCATTTCCTTATTTATGGGTCAGTTTCTACTTGATCATTTATCCTCATTCCCAGCTCCACATTTGTATTCTTGGAGGTTAAAAGTGCTAACATCACAGTTTATCCTCTGTCTTAAAGGTCACACTGTTTTTTAGGTTTTTTAAGTTGTCTTCTGATTGGCTGCCTCTCGCCAAAAAAAAATAAAAAAATAAAAAATCTCTGTGCTTGAGGTGATCATATTCAGGGGTGCACATAAGTGGTGCGCAGGTGCACATGCGCTGTTATTTTGACAGCACAGGTGCACCTGCGGACCACTTATGTGCACCCCTGATCATATTACATCATCCCTTGTCTTTTGTGGAGCAGTGTGATTATTTGCACATGTTTGAAACTTTGGACATGTTTTATATGTTATACAAAGTTCACAGGTTGATATGACAGAAAATAAGGAAAAGCTTAATAAAAGTAATTCATGTTTGTAGTTTTATATCTTTTACTTTAACTAAACGAGTCCTCCTGTGTGTGCGCAGGTTTGGCCGTGGCCAGCGCGCTGGTCGATGTATCCCAGCAGATGTGTGTGGGGTACAAGGAGAAGTCTGGCGGACTGAGGAACCGTAAACAGCAGCCCACAGCACAGCCATCCACCTGCATCTGACTGCATCCCCTGTCCTCTTCTACCATCCCAACAGCAAAAGCTCTCCCATCAGCCTCCCCCACCCTCCCCTCGCCTCAGCCCCATCCTTCAGAGACTCTCACCAGCTCCGTTCTGGCAGGGAGAGGTGCATGCTGGGACGCAGGACTTGAACGTTTTGGTGAAGGGGGCCGAGACATCTGGCAGACTGCAGCCTCAGAGGTCTCCCCCTTCCTGTCCTCCTACAGGAACTTTGATGCTTGGAGTCCCCTCGAACCGATCGACAGAAACTAGACACAGAGAGGGGGGAGGGAGGGAGGAAGGAAGGAAGGGACAGAGCAGGTGCTGACCCCTCCCCTCCCCCTCAATGAAACATTTTACATTTGTCGACACCACCTCGTTAGTCGAGGCGGCCACGGCTTGCTGCTAGAAGAGATCCTTGTCTCGTAGTTTTTGACAAAACGAAAAACAAAACAAAAAAAATCCAGAGACTTTTGCGACCGTCTATGTTCGCATTTTATTTAAGTTATTGTTGTTCTTTCTTTTGTATTGTGTTATTTCAGAGGCAGGGACAAAACTGGAAACGCACACACAAAAACGCATAACACACACTTCAGCAAGCCCTTGTACCCATTTGTAGCCCATTGTCACCTGCTGTCATGTTCACAGCTCAGCACTGAGGGCTGTTGTCACTGGAGTCCTGCACAGTTTGGCCTCCGAGCAAGCTAACAGCATGTTCAGTCTTCCTTTAATGAGGATCCACTGTAGGAGGTTGCCTGTGTAGCCAGAGCCCATTTAAAGAGTGTGTGACATTTCAATCGGCCTATGTGTCTTCTCCCGCTGCCCACTCTTGCGGCCTGTCTGGAGCTTCTTCTCTCTGTCTCTGGCCATTTGGCTGCCGAGCCGTCCGCTGCACAAGGCAAGACCGCTGCGATGCAAGACCGCTGCGATGCAAGACCGCTGCGATGCAAGACCGCTGCGATGCAAGACCGCTGCGATGCCTCACCCGTGCTGGCCGGCTGGCTGCTGGATCGCCAGTGCAATTGAAACTTTTCCAGCTAATTACTCTTCCAGTTCTAATGAAAGCCATTGGCAGTATGCAAGGCTCGCACACACACACAGAGCTAGTAGTAGTGGTGGGGTGGGGGGAGACCTCTGGCAATTAAAAATCGTCCTCGTCCTTGTCTTCCTATAGATCACGTGACTCTGATTGACTGAAGTGATTTGGCTGATGTTAGTGACCGCTGCCAGGGCAACTGTTGGGCTCTGAGACCGTTGCCTAAGAAATCCATACCTTCTAATTACTGCTCTCATTTCCCAAAATGCAATGCATCCCTCCTACCCCCGGGATACCAGCATCTCCGCCGCTCTTATCGTGCCATTCGATTGTGATTGTTCCACATCTGTGATCTATCTACAACCGCCCAATTAGCCCATACAGCAGCGACGTCTGTGCCCTTATCGACGCGGCTACAGTGGAGCTGCTAAACCCCTGCGTTTAAATGGTAAAGTGCAGTGTTTTTATTTTTGCTAGCAGCCAGAATGCATGAGTCAGTGCCTGTTTCTTTAAGAGCATCGTTTTTTAAAAATGGACTTTTGAATTGGCCTCCGTGTCACAGAAGACCCTGGTTATTTATTCTGAAAGAAAAAAAATTGTCTCTCGAAATTATGTTGTCTTCTGGTCCCTCAGCTGCTTTTCCCTGCACTTGTCTACAGTCTACATCTAAAATATCGGTCCTGCTTTTAAAGCAGCATTACTTCAAGTGGGAAAATGAGGGAAAATGCAGAATAAAAAACCCCAAGGCAAACACAGAAAAACTGAGATTGGTAGATTAAAACAGCTGTCACAACTAAAGCGTCAAATTTGGGTTTGTGCCATTTTTTGCTTTAGTTTTTCTTTCTTTGTTCAATTTTGCTTCTAGCTATATATGTATCTTATTGTTCACATTTACAGGATATAAGTTGTACACTGCAGCACTTTTAGGCCTTTGACACATTTATTGGTCTATCAACCTATAGGAAATACGGTGCGTCTCCTGCAGTCTCGTAAGGTTGTAAACTTCCCGCTCTCTGGGAAGTGCAGCAATAGAACAATTTAATAGTTTGCATTCTACCCTAAAGAGCTCTTTTTGTTTAGTTCCCGGCTCTCACATGTGCTCAGCATACTAGAACTTCACACCGCCTGGTTAAAGGGCACACTTTTAGCACTGGGAAAAGGTCAGAACAGAAAGCATGAACAAAGCTGACATTCTGTAATTATAGAGTGCCGCGTGCGCTCGTGACTCCGCTTGGCGAGCGTCACGGCGCGGAGAAGCCGGCTCCGTTCATGCTCGTGCTTTGAGGAATCAAAGTGCTTCACCTGCAGTCTTTATCAATTTTCCTCTGCTAGAATAAAGGGTTTGTTTTTTTTTACCCAACATGGGTAGTTCGATGTTTTGTTGGGTTGTTTTTACAGAATAAAATAATATTAATTATTATTATTTATATTAAGCTGAGGCTCTGGATGTTGTAGGGCGTTTTGGTAATAACCAACTATTATTACATGAATGTGATGATCACAAAGAGTCCTTCTGAGTTCCACAGAGTATTTTTATTTAGTACTTTTTCAGTCCCTTTGAAAACACCTACCACCCTGTCTCAGAATGAAGGAGTTCTTTCACCTCCAACCATTTGAAGGTGGAGTTCAGTTCAAGAAACTCTGATAAAATGTGCTATGTTGACCATTGGAAGAAGAAAATTACGCTTTGTGTGAGATTTGGCTTAAAAGTGAGACTTTACAATAACCTGTGAGGCAAAATTGTGGCAGAGACACGACAGACACGCGGCTCGCAAACTCCCATTAACCGCCATCAAAGGTGGCGATGTGCTGCCAACACTAAAATGCCTGAACGGCACATGAACTACATCTGTATTTCCTCTGCAGCGTCAGCAGCTCTGAGATCTGCCAGCACCTTTGCATTTTTGATTTCTCTGCAGGTTAACTTTTTCACTCCGCAGCAGGCCTGTTTCTGTTTAACATAAAACACTAGCTGTTCACGATGCTCAATCGCTTTACCGTACTCTCCAGTGACAAAACCTGCAACGGCAGTCGTTTTTCATCATTGCAAATATGATTTCGTTGCATTGACTCTCTCCATACGAGTGTGGTGTACAACTGCTTCGACTGTACTGCAGTAATAATTTCATGAAGATTGTTTGTTTTGTTTTGTTTTCTATAAATGAATGTAAAATCTGTGCAGCCAAGGTAAATCTGTAAACTGTAACTCACCGGGGATGGTTTGTCGCCACTTTCTTTCTTTGGCCGTGGGTGACAGGGCGGTGCAGTGGTTAATGCAGACGGCAGAGGAACTGTGGGATGATGGGTTCAGACCATTAAAGAGCGAGTTGTCACTTTGAAGTTTTTTTTTTCTCCTTTTTTAAGAAAGACACTGAGCTTGTAAAGAAGATGTGAGGTCTGCATGCCCAGTCAGCCTACTGTGATCTTCTTCTGCTTGATGGTTCAAATGACACGGATCCTGTGTCGGATACTGATGTCTTTGAGATCATGTTGAATGTTTGTGTTTTTGTGTTTAACCTCTGTGCTACGATTGGCTTAAGAAACTCAAACGAGACTAAAGTTTTTCCAGATTTTTGACATGTATATGAAACCTGTTTATCTGTAAACATGTTTGTTGTCAGCAGCCTCACACCGGACTCCTACACAAGTCCCAAGCATTCAGCAATTAGATAAATTTAGAAGTAATATTGCAGTTTCAACATTTATCCAGGGCAGTTCATCCCTGGTCCACCCACACGGCTGTTTTCATTAATTTTGTTTTGCCGATCAGGCATCTTCTCAGGACTGTGTTGGCGTGTACAGACTCCGAGTTGTGCGTTTGCACGTGTTAGGACAGGACTGACTTACAGCTTAATCGTAGGGCTGGACAGTGTGACCTGATATCTAAAGCATGTCATTACTTTTCACTTTAATAATAAATGTAATGACATGTTTTATGTATCATTAGTGCATGATGCCTCATTCTTGGTCTTGGCTAATTGCAGTTTGTCGGGTTCATAATTCTGGGCTTGTGGCCCAGACTGTATGCTGTAATTGGATAAATTTGGCCTGTGCGCGCATTCAAAGCATATTTAGCTCTACAGAACTTGAAGAGAAGTCCATTCAGCCAACTAATGCTTTAAAAGCCCTACTTAGTGTGCTTCAGCCATGCCGAGCAGCAAACGCATTTGCACTCAGCAGGGTGAAGCTACGCCCAGCTGCAGCTACTGTTGTCCAGTTAGGTCGCCCCATGATAACCTCATCTCCCCCCAATGATGACTGATGGACAAAAATGTCTTGCTGTTTTCATCTCAGCTACATTGTGGCTACGTCCACACGTATACGGATATTTTTGAAAACTGAGATTTTCCGTTTTTGTTTAAAAAAAAAAAAATCCTGTCCACACGTAAATGCAAAATTGAAGGAAAACGCTGCTAGGAAAATGCCAAAGCAACAGGTGGCGATATATTCCTAACCGTGTAGAAATGTTGGCCAATCAGAAGTCTAGAAGCCTCGGTGGGAAAGAGTAAACAAAGATGGCGCATAGAAGCAGAACTGAGTCCTATGTGTGGAGGGACGCACAGTGTGACGTCAAAATAGGCGCACACCTTTCTCCGTTTTCCTCATCCACACATAAATGCAAAAACAGAGTTTTCGAAAATATCCACCCGGGCGGGCATTTTTAAAAAACTCTGTTTTCAGTGACCGAAAACGCCGTTTACGTGTGGACGAAAGGCGCAAACGCATAGAAAAATCTGCGTTTTCAAAAATACCCGTGTACGTGTGGGTTTAGCCTGTATCTTCTAAATGAACAACTAATAACTATTTTTTGAGATTAGCCACTTTTTGTGGTCTTCTGTCTGCATTTAGTCGCCTTTCGTTAGTGTTAAAAGCACCGCCTTGGATTTTTAGTCAGTATTCCTCAGATGCATCACATGCACCTTTGACGGCTTGCAAACATACTGAAGGATTTTACTTTTGCTTTTGCAAAGCCAAATTTTAAAGGTGCAATATGTAGAACACCTTACTCTAGGGTGGCAGTGGGAAGGTCAGTGTTTTTGCATTAGCATTAGCGTTAGCAGCTAGTCTGGATCCTAAGCAGGCTTGTTTTTGTTTCTTAGCCTGACTTTCTTTAAAACTCACAATGAGGCACAAACAGTTCTCATGTCTGCCGTCTGCTGCTCAAAGTTCCCGGTCCTCAGTGTCCGTATGAAAGAAAAGTTTTTTGTTTTGTTTTGTTTTTTTTTCTCTGATGCTGTGCCGAGTGCAGACTGGATGCATTAGTGCAAAGTGCAATTGTGTAAAAGTACGGGTCAGTGTTGGCAGGTTAGCATGCCAAATTCAGTAGATATGTGTGATGTATACACTTCTTTGGAATAATTAAATCTATACATATTGCACCTTTAAATGTGCTAACCTGCACGGCATGTTTTTGCTCTGATGCATTGCTGCTTTTTTTTCTTTTGTTTTTCCCCAGTGGATTAGCATCAAATCACTGGGGCAGACGTGTTTGTGTACAATTTTAAAAAAAAAAATTGCTGATGCGTAGCATTAATGATAAAAAAAAAAACCCTACAGGGTACCTTTAAACGCGGCTCATGATGGAAATCGATTGCGTCCTGCAGTCGATGCTTTACAGAAAGGTTTCCACCTGTAGACCAGTGGGGGTGGAGCTACTCTGGTGTCTGTGCAGTCAGGATAAGCTAGCAGTCATTTAAGCGCAAAACTGGAAACTGTACTCAAAAGATGTTAAGTATTTGTAGCGGAAAGATTTCAAGTGTAAAAGAAAACGTAATCATTCAAATTTCTGCTAAAATAATATTTGGCAGCAACAGGAAAATATTTAACCATCCCAGATGAAAACCAGTCAAACATAACCGTGCTTTCAAATTACTAAGAAACATACCTGCACATTCATTTTCTTCCCCTCTTATTTACTTTTGGAGTCACATTTTAATCAAACCCTTTACTTGGAATATAATAGTTTGAATCTATCTGTAAGGCATTTATTGTAAAGCATCTATGGGGGAAAAGGGCCTGCATTTGCTAATTTAGTCTTGCCATCCTTAAATAGTAAATGATTATACCTCTACAGAGCTGGAAGATGGCCTCAGTGTGCCCTATTTTGTTTGGTGGATTAGTATTAAATATTGCTTGGAGGAGGGTTGTAAAGCTGCAGGAAAGCTGCTTTTTGTTTTCAACGGTCAAACGTGGAATCACTGGCTTTTTTTCCTCACTATGATGTGTTGAGGAATCTCTGCCAGCATGGCGGGAACGGTGGTGGATGCATGAGAATATATATATGAAATGCCTTTTTTTAAAAAGTCAGAAATCCAGCTCCAGTATGTGTCTTGTGTTTTCTGTAAGACCAAATTGATGCGACAAATCAAAACCTAAGAGCACAATACACTTCGTTTTAACGTCAACGTGGGCAGGCCGAAGCTAAATCTGTTGACTTTCTCCCCTTGGTCTAAACGCATTAAAGCCCAGCCCTGTTGGTAAACATGAACTTTAGCGTGTGCACTCTGCTGATGTCGCATTACGAGAGTCCTGGATCCTAAAGTTCAGATTTTCCAACCGATTACCTCCCACTACCATTCGGTGTTACCAGGGTGTGAAGTGCTCCTGAGCAGCTCAAAATATCTGAGAGGGAGTGCGGAAGTTTGCAAAGGGAAACGTTTAAAGCGTGTACACTGTCACTGCCCTGTTTACCTGTCCATTTTTTTTTTTTTTTTTTTGATTCGAATAGATGGGCAGCTTTCTCTATTTTGCTCTGCTTTCCAGGCCTCAAACTTTACTAGGGTAACACTGAAACTTTACAGTGGCCTTATTTCACTTTATTAATCTCTGTATTCGCTGGTAGAAATGTACAGCAGATACATGTTCATGAAGTGTGTTTAGTAACTGGAAACGTTCCTAATATTCACAAGTAGACACTAGCAGCATTAACCTGTACTTAAAATGCTGTAACACCTAGGCTAAAGCATCTGAATAAGGTCATTGTAAATTCAGGCATTACCCCCTCTAGTTTTTCCTCCTCCTTCCTTTTTGTATAGAGGCATTATATATCTTGAGGAAGTAGGCTGTTAATATGTATAATTTAGCAGTTGCTGTTCTTTTGTAAATAATGAGAAAGTATTGTGAATGACATTTGTTGAATGGTTTAAAAAAAATCATTTATGGCGAACCTCTCTCGGCTTTTAAAAATGTGACTACAGTGCATATTTTGTATGTAAGACAGCAGAGTAGGATGAACAAGCATTACTAGAAGCTGATGACAACTACATGTAAAACTTGAGGATAATAGCTTACTGACCTTGTAATTATTGATGTACATAAAAGAATGACAGAACTTTTTTTTTGTCTATTATTAAATGTGGAAATCCAGCCATTGCTGTTTGTCTCGATAACTACGAATAATTAATTCTCCTGCAACACTTATTTGAATGTGCTCGTTCGGTGCCAGAGGGATGGTGCTTCAGACTGTGCACAAATTCGGCTAAGATGTCTTTCAAGTAAGTACACTCAACTTGAAACGATTGTCTTTGATGCTGTAATTCCAAAACAAGCCCCTTTTGCATCCCCTAGAGGATGTAATGTTCGCCTCGCAATGAAAGCAGCCGGTATTGAAAAATTTATGTTTACAGCAGGATGAATTTAAAAGCTGTGGAAAATATGACAAATCAGCTTAGGGATGGATCAGAGTGAAGGCGGGGTTCCTCCTGTGCTGTAAAATTACAAAATTTCATCTCCACTCCCGTTCTAAGTTCTGAAATTTATACTTTCCTACCTGCTGCTTAATACGGGGTTTGCAACGTTGTATTTGAACACACCACAACACTTCTTTTGATTACAGTAGAGGCAACGCACAGTGCTGTTTGTATGGAAAACCAAAGGCGGCATATCGACACAAACACCTCGTACCAACTGTCGAGCACGGTGGTGGATGGATGATGATTTGGGTTTGTTTAGCAGCCACAGGTTCTTGGCACCTTGCAGTCATTTTGTCAACATTTTGTCCTCTGTATACCAAAGTATTCACACATGAGGCCATCTGTCTGACAGCTAAAGCAGCAGATCTACAACAGAATGGCTGAAAAAGAAATGAATCAAGTTGTTCAAATGGCCAAAGTCCAGACTTTAACCTGATTGAAGTGCTGTGCATCAACAAATGCACGCAAACGGCAAAGTTCGCCATTGTAAACAAAAGTAGGTCAAATTCCTCTGCAGTGATGCAGGAGTTTGGAAAAGTCATACAGAAAACAATTCAAGGTATCGGTGCAAAAAGAGTTTTAATAAATGTATGATAGTGCTGCGAATGTAAATGTTGGTATTGATCCGATACCAAGTAAACAGAACCACTGTAGCCAACACAGCTGCTATAACCTAAAGACGGTTTGTGGGCTTCACTTACTGAAGTTAGAGGATAGAAACAAAGTATTAATCCTACCGTGCTAGTATCGCTCCAGCGTTGGTATTGATACTATAGATATTTGAATCGATCCACAGGTTTTCCAATAGTTGGTTCTCAATTTGTTTTTAAAATAACAAATAAATAACGACACGGTGTCAAATGTCTCGTGGTTTTTGTTTCAGGTTGTCATTTTAAGGTTAATGCTGCCCTGGATTGTAAAATATTCCCCTGTTAGGTAAAAGCTTAGAGTTGACAGGAGGCATGCTTTCTTTTTACCATGACTGTACGTTGTAAGACAACATATGCTGGTTAACCACAGCAAAATACTTGTCCTGAACAAAAGCAAGCACAATTTTTAAATGGAGATTAAGCCAATTTTGTCCTCTTTCACACAGAAATGAGATAAGACTTCGGGTTTTTGAATGAAATCCCACAGAATACAAAGTGCACTGACCAGAACTTCAACTGACTCAAGGTTTGGATGCTAAGTACTTCTATTACTTCAATACATGGAATATATTTAAGATTTTACATGCATAATGTATAAAGAATAAAAGAACAATTTTTATAAGTTGTCAACTGATTTTTTTTTTTCTTTGAATAATTCTGATGGCTGCTGGCTCTTTGGGACTGTTGCTAGTGTACAGAGGGCATCTATAATGCAAGGAAAGACGAATCATATAGAACATATCAGCTCTGTGATCCATCGGGCTTTTTAAAATATAGCACCATCATCATATTTGACTTGAAAGCAGAACTTGAGTTACAGCGTAAAAGTCCAAAAATAGGTGCATGTTCCGGAGAGCCTGGTGTGTTTAGGAACACAAGAAAAGGTAAATAAACCTGAATTTATTTGTTTATTTTAACAAACAACCTTTGTTCTGCAGACAGTGCAGAAAATCTGGTTGTGTGCTCTATTTATTGGCAAGGTGGGATTCACCCTGAAAAGAAACCTCCCAAAAGGTCACACTAATGATTCAGTAATGTCAGTAATGATTTCACATGGCTAGGATTTCCAGTTACAGCAGGATCATCGGACCTCACCCAACTCCAAATCACGACTTCGTCAGCTCCCAGAAGAGGGGACTTTGGAGCTTTGAAGCAGCTAATATAAAAACCTGCAATACCCGCTAAGCCTGTGGAAATGTGGTGAATGCATTCTTATACAGCGCGTGCCTGTGCAAACCAAATAATCGGGGTGAAGTCGGCTTCCTATTAATAAACAATAATGTGTTCCATAAGTCATCGTGGCAAGAACTTGGTTGGAGAAACAAGCTATACCTGCAGGCATTGTTAACGACTCCAACACTTACTCAGGTGCACAAATGCATCATAATGTAGCTCTCGCTGGGACAAGACCTGGTAATAAAGTGACCACTTTACAATTAAAGGACAGGTTTCAGTGCTTGAAAATACTTGAGCATGACACATAATGTGCATGTTGCATGCTCTGTCCTATTAGTTGGAGGTAAAGGGGGCTCTGAGGTGGTAGGGCAGACTGATAATGACCTACAGGCAGTACACCTTGACCAGTTGTTGAGGCAGAGCTGCCACTGACAGGATGATGAACCTGTATTCCAAACACACAGTAATTTAAAGATGGGAACTTTTTCACTGTTTTTCAGCCTGTAATGCAACAGGTTTTTTTTTTTTTTTAGATAACGTGTAAGATGTGCATTTGTGTTTGTCAGCATGCATTTATTTATCAGTCCTTTCTGAAGTGGTTGGATTTTGAGCATTTTTTTCCCTTCAGTTTGTTTCTTTCATGCAAGAATATTCCGTTTTCCTGGAAAGATAACTTTAGTACGCAGCTCGCGCATCCTCTCGCAAATTAAAGTGAGATATTCTTGTTTTAAAGGTTGTGTCTGTAGCGCTGTCTCAGTAGTAATGTACAGTATGCTGTATGTTCCTCCCTGCTTCTGCTTTGTGATGATGTAGAGTGCGCACAGGAAGACTCGGTTGGCTTTTAACAGCATTTACTCACCTTTTCTCCAGATAACGAGTCCTCGTCCCTTTGCTAAATCACTGGAAATATTCCAACATTCTCCGCAAGCATCGCCAATCATTTCCAAATGAAATTACAAAGCAACACAGCACGCGCTGTGATAATAAACCTATCATACAAACGGCAGGAATGTCCAATCAGCCTACTTTACTGCAAATCAGACCCCCACTGCGCCGCCTTGTCAGTAATTTGGTGGAGAGCCAGTTGAAGTCCAGTCTGGCCCAGGTGGCCTGGTCCATTTTTATTTCCTTTCACTTCCACCCTCTGCTGCTATTTGCTTTAAAAAGACAGAGAACATTAAGTGCCCTGTGGCCTATTAACAGTAAGCTGCAACAGAAATCCACAATACGTGTTTGAAGAAGTGTTTGAGTTTTTAAATCTAACCTGTTCTCAGAGTCCATGGTGTGCTGGTATTTGCACTCAAAGCTAAGGAATAAAAGAAGGCACCATGTAAATGATAAAATCATTAATGCAGCGAACCAAGCAAGGCTGAAAGAGCGAACTAAAGGCCACTGCGCCACTTTTTCATTCTTTTTCCTTTGACAGTTTGGATTTTCTCCTACTTTCTTATAAAAAATAAATACATAAAGGATAGCATAGCATCAAGTCAGTCGCGCTTCTGGGATATTGATCTGATCAGTTAAGTAGCATCAGTTTCAGCTGCTTTGCTGTTAATGACATTAACAGCAGGGGCACTAGAGGGGTAACAGTAGGACGACCTCAAAAGCTGTGGTTTTGCAGGTGAAAAAACTGACATTTTTTCTGACTGTAGTACATCATGGCTCATCAATCAGTGCCAAACGATCTGCTGTGTCTCCCAGCACAGTCTCAAGAGCATGGAGAAGATTCCAGCAGACAGGCAGACAGGGCCGCAGAAGGTCCTTAACTCATGATAGTTAAGGACTATCATGAGTTAAGGACCTCATGAAATGCTGGAGGCTACACAATGACCTCCAGCAGGACCCCGATGCTGATGTCTCCAAAATGATCAGAAACAGACTTGGTGGCTCGACAGTGAGCCCGATTGGCATTTCTTCTATATTTCACAACATAGAAGAATTAGGGCCCCCACTGGCCCCTTCTGCTTTTCCCAGGTGAGAGCAGGTTCACCCAGAGCTGCCTGCTACATCGTTCAGCATGGCTGGTTTGGTGACTGCTATTAGGTCACCATTCTCTTTCACTTGTTCAGTTCACAGTTGTGGAGGGCTGGATCCTATCCCAGCTATTGTAGCAAGACACAGGGTAGACCCTGTCACAGGGACACAAGCATTCAGGGAGGGAGCCCATGCAGATGTGCAAACATGGAAACTTCACACAGAAAGATCCTGGACAGATGGTGGAATCGAGCCCAAGAACCATCCTGTTTTAAGGCGGTGCTAGACAGTACCCGTAGGTATTGGCGTGAAGTCCTTCTCAGACCTTCTCAGAGAAACCCAGGAGGAACCCAGTTACTACTGCACCACAGCATTGCCTGGCCTCATGTGGCAAAAGTAAGCAGGCAGTAGTAACTGGAACTGCAATGAAAATCCATCATAACAGCCTTTCATGTCACTCTGCTCCATAAACTTCGACTTATTGTGACACAGATTTGTTACTGTTCCTAGTCTTGACTTGTTTTACTTGTTTAGGTGTGACGATGTCTGTCTGTAGGTTAAAAGTGTCGCTTTAGAAAGACAAAAAGTTTTCCCCATGTTCAGTTGTCAGATTGTGATCCACCCCTCCCAGCTGCTGCTTCAAGTAAGACAAAAACAAATGTTGAGAATTATTATTTGTAAATACACTTTTCCCCGGGCATGTTTTCAAATAATCACTCCTATTTTTAATGCCGCGGTTGATGTTGCCGAGCCCTCGAGGTAAGCGGCGGCAGGAGAGGCTGAGTGTCGCTGAGCTGCTGTGTTCTCACCAGCAATTATTCATCACCAGTCTTTCTCCATCTCTCCTTTATTCTTTCTCTCCCTTTAATCTCTGTGTCTGCCACTCCCTCCCTCCCTCTCACTCACTTCATGTCTCCTTTTGTTGCCATCTCTCACTCTCCTCTTTTCACTTCCTTCCTGATCTGTTTTTTTTTTTCTTCTTTTGAGTCATGGCCCATCTTCATGTTTCTTCCTTTCCCTCCTCATGTGTTGTTCATCCACTCTTCTCATTTAACCCATTTTTTGTTTTGTTTTTTGCTGTTGCCACCCCCTTTTTAGATGCAGACGTTCCATGTCCCTTATTTTGTGTCCCTTTCCTCTTCTCATCTATTTCTGTCTTTGATCCCTCAACTTTTTCCTCTCTCCTTCTTTTCCTTTCTTCTTTCCATACTCCTCCTTTCCATTTTCTTCTCTTTCATCTCCACGTTCCCTGCATCTTTCTCCCCATTACCCCTCCTTTCCCAGTTCCATTCGTCTCTCTCTTCTCCTCTGTCCTCTTTTTTTCATTCCTCCCATATTCCCTTTCACACACAGATCCCTCCTCTCATCTTTCACATCCTTCCCCTTTTTGTTTGTCTTTCCCCTCCCTTCCTTTCTTCTTCTCTTCTCATGTCTGTCTCCCCTCCTTTTTGCTGTCCATCTTTCTTTGATTCTTTCCCTTCCTAATTATTTTTCTCCATACATCACACACTTATGTTCATCTGTCATTTCTCAACTCTCCTGCTCATATCTCCTCTTTCCCTGATTCCTGGCACCCTCTTTGCTTTGATGCTCCTTTCTTCTCTCTTTTCTCTAATCTTTCCTTCCCTTAAATCCTTTCCTCGCTCTCTCTCTCTCTCTTTTTTTTTATCTCCTTTTCAGTTTCTCTCACTCTTCCCCCTCTTCCTCCCACTACCTTCCTTCCTGTCATCTCACCTTTCCATCTCTCTTTCTCTCTCTCACCTACTCTTGTTTTTAATCCCTGTCACGTCTGTTCTCCTCGTTGTTTCGGTCTTCTCTTGCCTCTCTCTTAATCCTTTTTTTCTCGTTGTCCTCTTTTGCCGTTCCCTCTCTGATTTATTTCTATTTATTCCTTCTCTTTTCTCCCTCTTTCGCTTCCTAAATGTTCCCAGTCCCACTCACTTAATTCCTTTCTCTCTTCTATCCTCCAATGCACCTCCTTTCTGCCCCCTATCTATTCATCTCTCACTCTGTTTCTCTTCTCCCTCCCTCCCTCTCCTTCCCTACCTCTCTCTCACTACCTGCTCCGACCCTGTTCTCTCCCCGCCCGAGGAGCTCCTATACGGTGTAAACAGATGATTAGGTGCTGTCCTTTGATTCCAAGTCTTTGACTAAATCCATCCTGATCATTATGACAGGCTGCACACTCTGCTCTGTAGCAGCTGGATGATAATAAGACTTTTTATCATCCAGACTTTTTCCTCTCTTTCTTTTTTCCTCCTTCACATTACAGCAATGCTGTTTATGAAACCATCCTCCCCTCTCCTCCTCCTCCTCCCTCCTCCTCATCATCATCTGAGTCTAATTCCGAGTAAGCAGATATTGTTTGCAGACTTTACATGCGTCTGCCCATTTTCGGGTCATCCAGACTTTATTGCTTTCATCAAACAGTCTAATGTAATTATCTCTCCTCAGCTTTGATTCGGCTGGTTTTTCAGCAGAGCTGTCAGGGACAATAACGTCTGGGGGGGGAAGAGAAAAAAATCCTCCCGTCGTGTTTCAAATTTGCTGAACAAAGGTTACACGGTGAGATGGAATTCTCAGAAATGCTGCATTTGTGTTTTTCTGTCACAGACGTCTTTTTTCCCCTTCTTCTCGTGTGTCGCTCTGACACATTATGACAATTAGTAAATGTTTCTCAGGGAAGTTTCTTCCATCAGTCCGTCTTTAGTTTCCTTCTTTATGCTGGCTTGTGTTGATACCCACCCTCCCCCTCCACCCTCTTGTTATGTTAATAAAGGACTTCACTCATTAACAATCTGCAGTAAATCCATCATGTGAGGAAAATCCCTGTTTGCTTATGCGCTGTAGCTCCCAAACAAAAGGCCTTTAATATGATAGCTTGTCCAAGATGTTGCCAGTATCGCAAAATGCCTGTAAAGTAATATGTCTGCAGCAGTGGATGAGAGGAATTTTCTAAGATCTGTGATGTCTGGTTGGTAAAACTTGCCCTTTGTGATATGACAGAAAAACCTACACATAACAGAAGCTACAAGCTACAAAATTTGAAATAAACATAGCTCTCCACCTTCAAAGCCTTCTTCCCTACAATGCCTCCACATTATTGGTTCAATAGGGTTTAAAATGGTAAGTAGCAGCCAGGTCCTGCTAATCAAAAGCACTTGATTAATTGCTTATGAGCAAGTGTGAGCGCTTCTGTAAAAGAAGATGTTTTGACACATTTCTGGACTGAAGCACTCAGGTTTGCGTCAGCACAACGCTCCAATCTTCACTAGACTAGACACGCCAACAAGTTCATCCTGAGCTCAGACTGTGCAATGCTCAGAAACTGCAAAAACCCCAAACTTACATCTCAGACTCTACAGGCCTCAGTTAGCACGTTACATGTTAAAGTTCATGTTCAAGTATGGTTTATTTTTGAAATATGGCAAGGAGAAACACTCTCCTCTTTAAAAAGAATCTGCCAACACAGTTTACTTCAAGTACCTCAAGTATCTCAAGTACTTCGAAAGTAGAGATGTTCGGTCAACATGCATTGCACCACATTTGGTGAAAACACGGCATATCAGCACAAACATCCTACGGTAATTTTCAACACAGTAGGAGAGAAGTAATGGTTTGGACTCGTTTTGCAGCCACAGGTCCTGAGCACCTTATAGTCACTGAGTTGACCATGTATATTAAAGTAATCTAAAGTCACATGTGAGGCCTTCCATCTGACAGAAATGGTGTCATACAAAGATCCTGAGCACAGCAGCTAATCTACAGCAGAATGTCGGGGTAAAAGAATAAAGGTCAAAGCCCAGACTTCAACTGATTTCAATGAAATGCTGTGTTGGGACCTTCAGAGAGCTGCGTATAGATCAGGGGTAGGAAACTCCAGGCCTCGAGAGACTGTCGCTGTGTCCCATTTCAGGGTCTGCACGCTTGAAGTACGCATTTTAAGTGCGGTTACGTCACCGCCACGCGACGACGGCTGTCCCAATTCGAAGTGTACTTGAAATGCATACTCCAAATGCGCCGTCGATTTTCCCAAATATCAAGCGTGGTCCGGTGCACGCTTCGTGGTCCCATATATCCCACAATTCATAGCGCGGCGGTGGGTGTGGATAATTTTGCCGCAAAATACGGCAGAAGGGAGCAGCCGAAAAGTGAACTGTCAAAAGTAAGTACTGAATATGACGTCACTTATTCATGTGCGAATGTTTAATAATGAAGAACATTAAAACATTGTTGTTGGCCACATGTCGGCAAAGCTATGTGACACTAGTGATGTTTGTACTTTCAGCATTAACTTGGTTTTAAAGCCTCTACTTCTAAATATACATATAGTCGACCTTAATCTTACAGAGAATCTGATGATTTTATGGATAATTAAAGTCAGTCATATATCCACAAACACAACAAGCTGAAAGTCAGTGATATATCTATCTATCTATCTATCTATATGTATATATATATCATAATAATCTGACAATACTATAATATTGGCCATATTATATTTACATTACCGTTGTGAGATGACTTTAGTCTCATGATCAACATTTACTAATTATTACTTACTAGCTAATCTTAAATGACTGTTCAGTACAGAAATGAAGCCCTTGAATCATGTTTTACAGTCCTGTGGTCTCAGCCTCAGATACTCAACTAATCAAAGTGATGTCAGAACAAAAATGAATGACCAACAAAACAATTTTCTCCTTCATTTCTGTCAAACAAAGCTGTATGTAACGTGTCTCGCGGTTAGTATCATGGTTGCTAGGCAACCTGAACAGCGCGACGAAGGCTAGATCGTCCCATTTCACAAGCCTCTCACTTCCGCACTTCTCGTACTTATAGTACGCACTGTACGTAGTACACGTAGTGCGCGTACTTCAAGCGTGCAGACCCTGAAATGGGACACAGCCTTCGTCCTGCAGGTTTTAGATGTGTCCTTGATCCAACACAGCTGATTTGAATGGCTAAATTACCTCCTCAACATGTCTTGAAGGGCTGTGTCCCAATTCAGGGTCTGCACGCTTGAAGTACACGCACTATGCGCACTACGTACGTGCGTACTATAAGTACGAGAAGGGCGGAAGTGAGAGGCTTGTGAAATGGGACGGTCTAGCCTTCGTCGCGCTGTTCAGGTTGCCTAGCAACCATGATACTAACCGTGAGAAACGTTACATACAGCTTTGTGTGACAGAAATGAAGGAAAAAAAAATGTTTTGTTGGTCATTCATTTTTGTCATGACATCACTTGTCATGTTTTAATGTTCTTCGTTATTAAACATTCACACATAAATAAGTGACGTCATATTCAGTACTTACTTTTGACAGTTCACTCTTCGGCAGCTCCCTTCTGCTGTATTTTGCGGCAAAATTACCCACACCCACCACTGCGCTATGAATTGTGGGATATATGGAACCACGAAGCGTGCACCGGACCACGCTTGATATTTGGGGAAATCGACGGCGCATTTGGAGTATGCATTTGAAGTACACTTCGAATTGGGACAGCCGTCGTCGCGTGGCGGTGACGTAATCACACTTAAAATGCGTACTTCAAGCGTGCAGACCCTGAATTGGGACACAGCTCCTGAATTGGGACACAGCTACGTTCTCCAGATGCCTGGTAATGAACTAATCATTTGATTCAGGTGTGGTGACCCAGGGTGAGATCTAAAACCTGCAGGACACCGGCTCTTGAGGAAACTTCAGTAAACTAAAGAGTGGGCCAAAATTCATCCACAATGATGTGAGAGACTGAAAGCCGTACTAAAGAAAGAGGCTCAACCTGAAGTGATTATGCTGAAAGATGCTTCTAGAATCTTTTGAATGACATTTTCACAGGACTCAAAACAGGATATGAAGCCACCTCTCCCTGGTGAAAGTCCTATACAGCAGCTTCTGAGACAGACCTGTCTGAACCACGTGAGCCATCATTAGAAATATAAATCAGTGACCTCAACAGAAACAAGACTTCTGCAGCTCAGACTAATTGAAAAACAGCATTTTGATATTTCATTATGGATTTTATGTTCCAGTGGCAACAAAAACAGCTTGCTGACCTCCGATTTAAGAGAATCTGTTTCTTCACTTAGCATTTAGTTCGTTTTGAGCCTATTTTGATCTCTTTAAATGTAATAATTCTACAGTTGAGTTTAAGTAGCCATAAAGTGTCACAAGTCAGTAAACACTCAGATATTTGTTTCTGGACTTCAGAAGTCAGTTTAGGACGTTGTGCAGTACTTAGCTGCCCGTTGGTGGTCAGAGTTTTAGCTTTTTATCAGCCTTCAGCACTAGCAGCAGCAGCCACAGAACTAACAGCTCCAGTATGTGGGACAGCAGGAGGTCTGTCCCACATAGCTGTTGACCCAAAACATGGAGAACGGCGCCAATTACAGCCGCAATATGCAAAGCACAGGTGGCGCACACGTGCAGCTGGAGTCTCAATTTGGAAGGATGATGGGCTAAAGCCTTTTTCTTTAGCCAAACAGCAACTTTCAGAAGATGTTGTGAGGTGATTTCTAGTTATATTTGGCTGCTGTCAGGCTTTTTTTTGTGTGTGTGGGTTGCTGATTTTCCAAAAACCACAGCATCGAGTGTTTCTGTGGCTATTTCCAGCTGCAGTGTGCCTCACCTCAGCTGCCTTAAAAACACATCCTTGCATTATAGCCTTAAGGTATAGAGTAGTTTAGAAGAAACACCAATTTGCTCTAGGTTTATTTACACCAGGGGTCTCATTTATTAAAGTTTCCTGATGCTCAAGTTTGGGCTCAAAGTTGTGCTTTGTAAAGTTTTCATGTCAGAATTAGCTCCTTGGTGATTTTCTCTGACATATCAAAAGCAAAACTTTGGATAAAATCCTTTTTTATTTTTACTCAAGGTATGAATTTTATAGACATCATATGTATGGTATTCACCATGTAGTATATACACTGTACTATAACATCTTTACAAATCACGCCCTGTGTGTGATGAAACATTGATTTTTAACTGGATGCTAAGGGGGAATACAGAGAGCTGAACTCAGATCGAGGTCAACAGTCACATCTTGTCAAGGGACCCAGAAATTTCTAGACAGGTGAAAAAAAAGTCTCTCCCCCCCTTTTACAAGAAAGTGGTCAGAATTCACCTCCATTTACAATGTCATCTTTATTTCTGGAAGTGACACATGTCACATCAGGGATTCTGCCAGCGCAGACGAACAGGGAGCAGGTTGGTTGGTCACCTCACGGCACCGCGATGCACGCTGACTGATAAAACACAGGACAAATCAAAACAGGGCGCTCAGCTGGTGACACATCATGATATGAGACAGAGGCTTTGTGCAAACCAACGGGGGCCCTCAGACTAGCTGATGTGTCGAAACGTACATAGATGAAGGGGATTTTTCTTATGCGAAAACAAAAGCACCAGTTCACCCAAACGACAAAACAAACACACCACATGAATGCAGAAGGGATTTCATGTGTGAACACTGGGCACACATCTTTTTATCCTCTGCAAACTCCACAGGAATGTGTCCTTCCATCAGCAGTTAGTCGTCATTAGTTACTGTGGATAATCCCAGATTAAAACAACACCAAACAGATACATTTTCTGTTTGTTGCTCCATTTGCACCGAATTCATTAACGGGGCCTCTGCATATATAATATATAATTATACGACTTTTTTTTACAAAACATTTGACTAATTTGAACAATAAAAACACATTTTAATTTAACTTAATTGTTAATGTAACGTTTACTGATACTTAGTTAATCATATTCCACTAAAACTTTTGAGTTATAGTAAATGCTTCCTCAGTAGGACACTTTACATTAGTAGGACTCCTTCACTGACAGTTTGACTACCTGTCTTTAGCGAAAGGGCTGCAAGGCAGCTTTACCAAAATCCATTTATATATTTTGGCTTCTGGTTCATCTTTAAGAAGTCAGTAAAAGCAGCAAATAGTTTTTTAACCATCAATAAATCCACTGTAGTACAGTTTGAGTACCTATATCTTTCTCTGAAACTGCTGCCGGCAACACAATGTTTAGCATATTGGGGAGAGAAATGTCTGATGACTGTGCACGAGCTTTTAAGCATTTTCTGTTTGAGCTGACTTTTACCAGAAACTGCCTTCTAAAGTCTTTGTACCCTAACTGCTCGGCTGTAAACAACTGGCAAACATACCGACCAGCTGGTAAATGCAGTGAAGTATTTAGCTTATAAACACATTTCCCTTAATATCCCTAAATGACAATTATATGTAATTTAAATTAAAGCGTCTTCCAAGTGCCAGACTATACTAGATATACTTTTAAATGTAATGCAGATGATATTTCACCCAGCACCCTCTTTTACTCTCATAGTAAATGTTTTTGAAAACATGAAGACATGTTTGTAAAAGTAGAGTTATCGCAGAGCTGTTATACTGGATTGAAATGGATTTTGACCAGGTATCCATAATGAACCGACCAGTGAGTATTCTCTTCTAAAAGCTGCGAAAATAAAACCAAAACCGAGCATCGCATTAGTTCTGGCAGACCGCTAAGTCGAGCTGAGCTAGTAATCCTGGCTCCAGTGCCTCTGCAAGCCGCTTTGCAACACACCTCCACTGCAGCTCCTCCTTTACTCCCCGCCTTCTGGCTATTCAAACCTACACACCTGAAGGGCAGGGATGTGTGCTCTCCCTGCTTTAAGCTTTCCATGTAAGTGCATATAAATGGGCTGCACTATTTTCACTAAAGCGGTCTTATATATCCATTTTTGAGAGTGAGAATATTTGTGATTTGAGTGAACTGGTTCTTTAAGATAGTACAACTGTTTCCCCACACCTGTTAAAACACAATGAAATTACATGAGCATCACTTGTGTCCTCGTAAAATTCGCCCGGCAAAGTAGAACGTCCTTATCTGGAGTTTCTTAGGTCCATCATTTCCTCATCGCAGCTGATTTTCATTGTGTAAAAAGCAGCATTGTTTAGCAATGCAGGTGAATAAACTGTACTCTATGGCAGTACTGAAGGTTGTCCTGACACCCCACAATATATTTCTACTCTCGAGCGCCTCCTGCAGACATGTCCGCTCCACCACGCAGAGCTGTGCTTTTACAGTGCAAATTCTTCACCGTCCCACGCTGAACGTAGATTCCCTGCAGGTAGCAGGCGAGTTACTGCTTCCATCCCACAAAGACAGATGCATCCAACAATCCATTCAAATGTGCACTAAAGCCAACCGTATCCTTCTTTACCAGCAAAGCATGAATGGTCACAAACTTGTCAATACACATCTGTGTTTTCTGCAACATTGTCCACTTACTTTTGAAAAAATATAAACTTGTCTCAACCTCTTTCCACTTCACATGATTGTGTCTTTTTTTTAAAGTTCTATAAAAGGAACAGATCCAAGATATTTTGTAGGCCTTCACACTTAAAGCTTAATGAATGATTATATGAAGAGTCCCCTTCCAAAGTGAGGTATCCACCATTTGAAAAAACATGTACAAAGTACATTAAAGTAGGTCCTTGTGTGATGACATAATACACTTCTATCTTCTTTGAATGTTAAATTCTGAACTTAAATTTCGTATTTTAGATATATTTATATTTATATATTTATATATTCTTTGTTTTGGAAATGAACTCTTCATACCTGAAACATAGAGCACGACAACGATCAAAGAATTTTCACTGCGATTTGACTCGATGTGCTTCCATCTAACATCCCAGGTAGCAAAACAGCAGTTCGAAATTTAAAATGTGCGTTTCGAAGAAATAAAGAGCGAAGCTGAGCACACACACACACACTCCAGCTTAAATTTCGTGTAACACGTCATCACAGTTCATCTGCGAGAAAAGTCTTAACATTGAGTATTTTTCTTTTACATCAAGGAATGTTCAAGAACAAAAGAAAAGAAAACAATTGTGCTGTTTCATATGTATATATTTGAGAGTTTCCCTGCACTGGGTCATCAGTGTCTTTTGCTGTACACCTTCTGATCTCGCTCGTTTTCACCGTTTGCATGTTATTTTCAGATGAAGTGAAGTCTGCTTGTATGTGTGTGTGTGTTGTGTGGAAAAGTTTATGTTTGGGCAGGTGTGAAGCAGGAAATGAGTTGTGTACTTCCTCTTGATCCCCTCCCCCCTCCCATGGCACTGTAGTGGTACACACTCAGGTGGTCTTCGCGAGGGTGTGGGCTGCACAACACATCTGCTCTCAGTCATGATTCACAAATAGAGATTAAGTGATTTTTTGTGACAGAAAGGGAGAGGGGAGTAGGGTAAGACGAAGCTGACCCTTTCCCTCACCGTCACGTGACACATAGAAAATGGCTGTTTTTAGGTTGTGTTTTTTTTTTAATCTGGTGCCCCAACCCCTCCCCCTTGGATCTTGACATTTGTCTTTGGAGGCCGGGCAAACCGAGGCCTCTTACAGACTGGAGAGCAGGAGGAACAGCAAGCCCAGGCTGAGCAGCGGCATGGAGAGGCAGACGGGCTCAGCTCCGTGGTCCAAAAGGCCCGGAGAGGGAAGAGTGGAGTCTCCGTCATCGTCCCACAATCTGTCGTTCTCATTTACCTGAAAGAAAACATATAAATCTGTGTCTGAAATATCCATTTATGTTTAACAGGAATACAACAAAATCTGTTGAAACATATCTTCAGCGATTTTATGACCAACTATGTGGTTATAATGGCCGAATTTTCCGCATCCACAGTTGAAAAATAAGATAAACAATGGCAAGGACATAGCCACTTATCAACCTGATGCAATTTCACAGCAAGAGATGGCCTTCTTTTTGGCTGCAGACGTATTCAGAGTAAACTCTTCAATCATCATCATCATCATTTATTCCCCTTCATTCTCTTGATATTCTCCTTGAGCTTGTGTGGGTTCCCTACGGGTCCTCCGGCTTCCTCCCACAGTCCACAGACATGCATGTTAGGCTGATTGGTGATTCTAAATTGGCTGTGGGTGGAAATGTGAGCGTGTGTCTGTCTCTCTGCGTTAGCCCTGTGATATACTCGGCACCCGATCCACGAATACCCAGCCTTATGACAGCACACATTAAATCCAAGCCCCACCGTGACCCTGAAACAAATAACTCATCTTGGGGTAAAATACTATTACATTTAAATTAAATTAAGTTTTGACCTTTCAACATCCATCAGGCCATTAGTGAGCTTATAACAGATAAACTGTGTCACCAATATGTATGAAACTATGTATTAAAAAGAAATTGGATAATGAAATCACAACTTCCTGCTTGAAAATGAGCATTTTGAATTTAATCAAACAAACAAACAGGATGAAAATGTGTCAATTAAAATATTTAATTAGAAATTGCATGTTTTCCCCCCACTCCTACATCTCGTACCTCATTTGTGAGGTACTAAAGACTGGAGCTGTATTGCTTGACAGTTTAAAAGCAATGTGACAGGATATTGTTTGGTCATATCTGCTGTTACGACTCTGAGGCAGCTGTCCAGAATTAATTTACAAATTCAATTAACTTTGACTGGTGTCAAGTCAGTCGTATGTTATCCAAACCTCATTTGACATTCGACTATCAGGTGACAAAACGTTTAGTCTCTTTACCGTACTGTTAGCTGTGCTGCGGTGAAAGGATGATACAGACTGTTGAAACAATTGCATGTGGGGCACACCGTTCAGAGGACTCGGGGCAAAAAGATATAATTTGAGTTTTGGCCATTTTTCTGCATCTTTTCCCCTGGAACTAAATAAGTGGCCTACTTAGCTTGTCAAGTTTATTTATATCTGTTGCCAGACTGTCAATTATGTTATCAGCATTATTTTTTTGGGTTCCCATTTGGAGCATAATGCATGGAACAAATTTCTTTTCCCTGATGTAAATTACATAATTTATAAATTTCTCCTCATTATTAAAATCTGCAATACTGTGTGCATGTTTAATGCAAAACAGGCTGTTCACATTAAAATTTATGTCCAACAGAATTCAGTAGCTGTTTGCTTTATGACTGCAGTGTATGGGCTTTGTTAATGGGGTTTACAGAACCTGGTAATGGTGTGAATGAAGAAGCAGTTTCTGTATGTTCAAGCTGATGGCGTACACACAGCACGAAAAGAAAACCATCCTGGACACTCCAAAGTCAGCGACAACTCAAACCTCACAGTTATGTGCTCCTTGGATGGTCGGATTTCTAGAGCAGGAAAGTCAATCTGCTGATTTTGCTGTTTGTGTGCTGTACAGTTGGTATGTAAAAACAACAATGGGTATCTACAGACTTTTTTAAACTCACAAGTCTTTAAAAAACACACAGTGATTCAGTCATGATATCCTTCAATTTTAAGTTTACATATCAGGACATAATAAAAATCAGCTGGTCCTTAGCATGTTCTGGAATTGTCTGAATACAAACTAAGAAAAACAGCACAGGACATATTACACTGTTACTGTTTATTCAACAAAAACTAAACCCCAAAAATCTGCTTGAATCAGTCAAATGACTTTTTCAGTCTCCCACATGATTGCAGAGGGATTTTGGCCTAATCTTCGTTGCTACTTCCCACAATAGCACAACAAACAGGGTGAAGTCTTTCACATTGCAACATGTTTTTCTTTCTCAGCTATTCTTTTGCAGATTGGCTGCTATGCTCGGTGTCATTGTCTTGTTGCATGACCAAATTTGGACCAATGTTTAGCTATAAATTTAACTAACCTTAGCATTCAGAGGAGTTCAGGTCTTACTATACGGCTGCAAAATAAACCCAAATCACACCCACTCCACCACCGTGCTTTACTGATGACACAAGGGGTTTTTCCTGATGTGCTGTATATACATCTCCTCTGTAGTTTATTCAGATGCAACTTTGCAAACCTAACCTGTGCTGTGTTCATAATTTGTACTTGTTCAGTCTTTTTCTAGTTTTACTGTCACAAACTTCAACATCTGACATGCTAACCGAGGGCTGTAGAGTACGAGATGAGTAGAGAATTAACAATGCTTCTTCAAGACCAATGCTGTCACTCAAATGGTTAGGGGGTGAGGGGAAAAGAGAAAATAAAGAAAGCGTAGCAAGATAAGAAAAACAGATTAGGGAGCGGGAATAGAAAAATTCAATGACACGCTGTGTTTCTGTGGAAACACTTGGAGAGTAAAAAGTGGTGAGTGGAATTAATCAAGTGCAGTTGATTAGCAGCACTGGCTGCTACTTACTCTTTAATTCCTATGGAAACAGTAAAGGTGTACTTAGATTTCAACGCACTGCTTTTGTATTTTTCCCTCAGTTTTAGCTAAATAATTAAGGACATTTTGTAATAATTCATGTGTTATTGTGTTTACTAAATGATGATTTTACCAGTCGATTTTTTTAGTCTTATTAACTAAAACCTTGATGTACTTTCCTTTTTTTCACCATGGCTGACCTGTTTGTCAGGATTAATGCTATTAAATGATTTATCTCTGTGGAAGTGAAAAATGTATAAACAAAGAATTAACAATTAACCAAATGTTTGCTTTAATCTGACATGTTCTTGCACTTTCTGAGTTTCATTTTGTTTTAGTTGCAAATTATTTATTTATTTAGTTTTTACTAATTCCTAAACAACATTACCTTTCAAAAATGTCTTTTTGACATATTTTAAGAACATAATTATTTACGTATAGATACTTTGATTCACATTACTTTTTGCACACTATGTCATCCGTAGGTTTGGTATTTTGTGCTCCAGTTTCATTTCTTTACCTTTGTTTAAATCAATTTATATCATTTACTCTCCATGTGTTCTCTTGTTTTGCTTTTTGCTTGGCTATGTGCTCAATCGATCTAATGACAACACTGCAATCAATAAAGTTAAAGTGAATGTTAAAGATGCTTTAGTTCACTCGTAACCCCTGGTTAGACTCCGCTGAGCTGGAGAGCCCGGTCAGTGTATTGACTTAATGAGTCAATAAAGCACATATAATATAGAAACCGCAGCATGAGCATGCTTTATCTTTTATTGGGCTCATATTTCCTCCAAAACTTCATATTTAGACATTAAAAATATCTTTACTCAGTGCCAATTACTATTAGCAGCCAAATTTCAGGCATATAGGGGAAAGGGGCAGTTTTTCCAGAGATTCTGGTATTTACTAAGTAAAAGCACAAGTGAGTTTAAAAGGCAAAGAAAAGCTTCTTGATTTTTGTTCTTGATGCTTCTTGACCCACTGAGGACACCTAGAATTTAGACGCTCAAATAAAGAAGTGAATTTTCTGCACGAGATGCCAAATAAACTCTCTTCATCTCAACTTCTCTGTGACCCGGTGCTGTGTAAATTATCCAGACTGTGTAAATCTCATCCATCTGTCGCTCCCACTAAGTTAAAACAAACAATTAAAGATATCTGTGGCTTTATGACCCGACTCTCGGAGAGGCCGTCTCCTTTAGCGCGCGTGTTTGGAGAAGGCCGTACATCATATTTTCGGTCTTCCATCTCGTCTCACCTGAGTAGGTATCTGTGCTCGCAGAATGTTCTGCTCTGTTTCCATAGCGATGCCCGGGGCAGTGGTTGCCAAGTGTGGGCTATGGTTGTCCGTTGCTGGACTGGACACTCCAGGCTGACTGGCCCCCGTTTTCACATCCGATCCGTTTCCAAAGGCCTGAATGGCATTTTCTGGAACAAAAGAGCAGCCGCAGATACACTGACACGACTGGAAGCTTAATAGATACATTCATGCTGAAAAATCAGGAGACTTTGATCATTTTTACATGAGTCATCACCTCAAGTGTTCTTTTGCTTTTTTCTCCTGCATAACTCTTTTGATTGTGATTGGCCACTTTACAGCTACGTACAAGAGGCCCAAAATTGCAAGGTGGTCAACTTTGCATTGTGACTCATCAGGCTTGTTGAGCTGAAGCATTAATTTCACCCTGGATTTGGCAGTTCAACACACAAAAAAGAAAGAAGAAGCAGCTACCACACACAGGAAGGAAAAGCTTAGTAGTTTAGAAAGAAACGTGTAAAATGTCCCTAAATAAGCAGTGAATGCTTCAGCCACGGTTCAGTTTTCAAATTTACACATCTTGGTTCTGTGCTGGTCCTCCGGTGAAAGGAGCTAACTGTGTTATTCACACCTGGGGAATCAGTTTCAGTATGTTATTCCTCAGGCGATTAAAAAAAGCAAACTTGTGCTCTGTCTGCTCTTAAACAAGACAGAAAGAAAGAACGTGTGAGCCAAAACTCACTTTTTTATGTAAGAGACGTAAACAAACTATGGAAAAATGCCTGAGATACAGATGGAGGCTTTGGTTTTAATTACGTCAATCTGTGAGGCAAGGGCTCCAGCAAGTCAGATGTAATGCAGGAACATATAACAGCAAAATGAGAACTATAATTATGTTATAAAATAATAATTAATTAATTCCCTGCAAGCATGCCTGGTTGCTAAGTCTCTTAGCTACCACTTTGCTATTCTAGTGTACTGGTTTTCCTGCAGGTTTTCTCCAAAATAAAGATGTATCCATAAATCTCACAATATTCACTGTTCATTATAAGGAAATCATTGCAAAATAAATAAATAATGTGTTGCTTCTGGTTGCGGTGCAGGTTTGCAAGGCCAAAAAGTACCCACACTAGACAATTATCACCTTGGTAAAGTTGTTCGTGTGAGACAGCTGACTAAAAAAGAAGGGACTGGTAGTTAGGAAGTTATGGTGCGTGTAAGTGAAACTGACAGTTAGGAACAAATTATGGTGCATGTGGAGAGAACGGTGGTTAAGTATGAGGCAAAAAATACCGCGTCTGTGAGAAGTAGTCGTATTATGTAGAAAATAGCAAGAGAAGCTGAATGTAAGGCAGATCTTGAGCAGCAGTGCATAATAAGAGTTGTGCATGTGTCTTCTAATAAGTGTAATTATCACCTTTGTTGTTCTGGGACTGGATATATAAATGATGTAAGTGCACAAAAAAGACACGTGCATGTTCTTTCTACCACACAAAGTATTAATGACAGAAACAGTGTGCAGACTATACACACATATCAGATCGCACACATGCTTTTTCGAGAGAGTCAGGTTTGAAAGGGTGCAGTGGAACTAGAAATTTAAAACAGAATTTAACATGAAAATAAAACAAACAAACAAAGTATTCAGGGCTTGAGTTTCTTATATATATTATTTTTCTACTTGCAAACACACTTACTTATTTACTTATATTAATATGCTAAATTTATCCACATGGACTTCACTGCAGAGAATTTAGTGTTCACTAAATTGTATGAGGCCACTGTTGTTATCATTATTATTGGTAACTGCGACACTATAAATAGCTGAAGCCATACTTAATGCTTCCCTTGTGTGAACAGACGTACTTTTTAGCCTCTCTTTTGTAGCACTCATTTGTTTTCTCTGAATTTACACAGACTTGCACATCTTCTTTATTGTTTTCATTGCCGTGTTTTATAAGTCGTGGCACAAACAATACAAATAATAGGCAGACGGAGTCTCTACGTTTATTTTGAGGCCAGAGATGGGAGTGGAAATGAGGCTTGTGCACAGAATGCATATGCACATGTGACCCCAAGTGTCTGGAGGACTGAAAACACCTCCTGCAACAATGGTTGGAACCAGCTAGGAGTTATCTTAGCTTGAATGGTGCGGCTGTGTGTGTTGAATTCATTGAGAGAAATGAATTTTTCTTTGTTGACTCAACGTTTCTGCTCCATATACATTTTGAGTTTTTTTGATTCTCCTTCCATACCAGCTCCAACTTTTTGGTTTCACTTAATCAGGCATCCCATAGCAACAACCGAGAGCCTTAAATCCTTCTGAGTTGTACTTAACAACGGATCTAGTCCTGGAACTAGAAGTCCTATATGCTTTGTTTAAATTCATGCCTTGTGCAATGTATAATCAAGACGGACTTTATATGTACAATGTTTGATTTTATGCACAGTGATTGATTTTAAAGTAAGGTCAAATTACAAAAAATTATGCAGCAGGATTTTCATATTTTCGAGTGCTTTCATTCACTCAGTAAAAACCAAGGACATACACTCTCAGACCCTCTCAACCTGGCAGGATTCTCTCTTTAGTAAAATAAGAGCACCACACAGGGTCATGGGCGGTGGAGCGCCAACGCACACAAACCATCACAATACGTGCTGAAAGTGCTTCACTGCAGTACTACAAGTGAAATGTGGAAATTAATCTCATTGTGAAATGTTAGAAATACATGAGTGTGTTAGACGGTGGGGTTTTAATGCACAAACTGATTGGACAACATTTGTTTTTTATTAAAGGACACACCTGTTGTATGACAATGTATGTATGTACTTGTATGACAATGTTATGAAAGAGCAGAGGGGTAGTTGTTGATTAGTGAGAACAAGAGGGTTCATTGATTGGCATGGGTGGTTACTGGCCCCGCACTTAACACTTGAGAGGAGAACGAAGGGCCAACGCTGTGCAAAGTTTCTCTATACGGCGTAATTAAACTTGCCTCAGTCCCACTTGAGAATACACTGAAGTGCAGCGTCCTCTGCACACGGCATCGCAAGTTGGGAATGTGAAGTAATGACTAAACACAGAATAGCAGCTGAGTCATAACATCCAATCACCACACAATGGTGAGGTTAAATAGGTTTTTATGCGTTAGCCGGCAGCAACAGTGAGCAATTATGTTTAACAAAAGCACAAAAAGAAAAGTAAAAAGGTCTTTGATGCTTTTTTTTGTCTTATCGACCACCAAAAGCGCTTTACAATTCAAACCGTCCTCGCCCACAAAGTGATTTGATTTCATAGTATCTTTATCAGTATGGGGGTTCGGTATCGTGCCCCAAAGATTTCCGATTACAGGATGACCCAAAGGTTTTTGTCATCCACTGACACCACCACCATCAGCTTGTGTCAGTTCAAATGCAGATTTTATCGAAATTGTAATGGTAGCATTTTCTTATAGCTGTAAGCTTTTAAAGTGTGTTTGATAGATGGTTGGGATTCTGAAGTACTGTATATTTATCTCTACTGTATAAATGTCGAATGTCACACAGCGTTTTTAACTAGCTCACACTAAGTGGAACATTTAACATCTAAAGAGCCAGATACTGGATGTTAACATCACGTTTTCAGCGACTTCAAATGTGAGAAGTTATCCATCCAGCAAAGAAAAGATGCTGAAAATGATGTGCTAACAATCATAATGTTTAAAACGTGAAATGTGAAGGTGTTTTTAGTGTCATTAAAAACAGCAGGTCTTAAAACATTATGTCCCTTAATGTGTTGGTTGGTTGAAAAGGGAGACTCAGTATAGGCACAGTGCCACCTCTAGAAATATGGTATCTAACCAGATTCTTACTCTGGATGGCATTACCTTGGCCTCCAGTAACACTGTGAGGAACCTTGGTGTCATTTTTGACCAGGATATGTCCTTCAACGCACATATTAAACAAATATGTAGGACTGCTTTCTTCCATTTGCGCAACATCTCTAAAATTAGAAATATCCTGTCTCAGAGTGACGCTGAAAAACTAGTTTATGCATTTATTACTTCCAGGCTGGACTACTGCAATTCATTATTATCAGGATGTCCAAAAAACTCACTGAAAAGCCTTCAGTTAATCCAAAATGCTGCAGCAAGAGTACTGACAGGGACTAGAAGGAGAGAGCATATTTCTCCTGTTTTGGCTTCCCTTCATTGGCTTCCTGTTAAATCCAGAATTGAATTCAAAATCCTGCTCCTCACATACAAGGTCTTAAATAATCAGGCCCCATCTTATCTTAATGACCTTGTAGTACCATATCACCCTATTAGAGCACTTCGCTCTCGCTCTGCAGGTCTACTTGTTGTTCCTAGAGTATTTAAAAGTAGAATGGGAGGGAGAACCTTCAGTTTTCAGGCCCCTCTTCTGTGGAACCAGCTTCCAGTTTGGATTCGGGAGACAGACACTATCTCTACTTTCAAGATTAGGCTTAAAACTTTCCTTTTTGCTAAAGCATATAGTTAGGGCTGGACCAGGTGACCCTGAATCCTCCCTTAGTTATGCTGCAATAGACGTAGGCTGCCGGGGGATTCCCATGATGCATTGAGTTTTTCCTTTCCAGTCACCTTTCTCACTCACTATGTGTTAACAGACCTCTCTGCATTGAATCATATCTGTTATTAATCTCTGTCTCTCTTCCACAGCATGTCTTTTATCCTGTCTTCCTTCTCTCACCCCAACCGGTCGCAGCAGATGGCCCCGCCCCTCCCTGAGCCTGGTTCTGCTGGAGGTTTCTTCCTGTTAAAAGGGAGTTTTTCCTTCCCACTGTCGCCAAAGTGCTTGCTCATAGGGGGTCATATGATTGTTGGGTTTTTCTCTGTATCTATGAAGCGCCTTGAGGCGACTTTTGTTGTGATTTGGCGCTATATAAATACAATTGAATTGAATTGAATTGAATATACAGCTCTAGCATGCAAAAGATTCTGACTGTCTAAAGCCTAAATCAGCTCCTCATGCAGCAAACAATGAGTCATGATACTATCAGAATCTAAAATTTAGATACAGATTTATATGAATCGCATAAATGAATTTTCATTTTTTAAAACCACTGGCGTGTAATACTGGTCTGTGTACCTGGAGAGCATGTAGTACAGTACGGCTCTCTACTCTAGTGCCAATAAAATGTCAGTCAAATGGAAACCACAGTGGAATGTAAGATATCTACTAAAATGTAAGTTTTGAAACAAATGTAACTTTCTTCCTCTATTTTTTCTATGTTTTTCACACTTTTTCACACTATTTCAGATCATCAAACAAATGTAAATATTACACACAGACAAGGTCTACTCCACTTTTTCAGGCAGGTCCTATTTAAGCGCTTTCTTGATGGAGAACAGGTGTGGCAGTAATCGGGCCTGGCTGTGGCTAGAGAACTTGAACTTCCAAAGATGTGATAATATTTTAAGACCAATTTAGTTAAAAGCTTTCTCAGGATGGTGTACAGTGTGCCCTAGTGAAGGACAAAAGAACGACAGGAAAGCTTAAAAAACTATCAGCTCATTAAAAGTATTTTGAGTAGCAGGAAAAAAAGTCTATGAAAGACCTGACATGTGACCTGAGAGATGCACCTGGCCTTTCAGTTAATTTATTATTTGCTAAAGCATCATCAGAAAAGGTCTCAGTGGAAGGATGGCAAATGCAGATATGTTAAATTACACAAGAACTGTACTGAAAATCAATGGAAACAGGTCGTCAATATGCAAGGAGGAGGCCAGGTGGAGGCTCTGTCATGGTTTATGGTGACATTCAACCAGTGGTGTTGGTAATTTTGTCAACAAGTGATTGAATTATTACTGCAGAAAAAGTATCACCACCCTTTATCCAATATATAATACCTGGAAAACATCGAATCTTGAGAGCACCGTGTATAAATTAATACCTGTAAACCTCAATAAGTGAAGCAATGCTGTAAAGAAGAGTGAGCCACAAAGATAAACTGATAAAAATATCAATTACTTCAAAAAACTACTTCAAGTTAGTAGTACTAAAGGTGCTTCTACAAGCTACTGAGTCATGGGGTGTACTTAGTTTGACAGAGGGCTATGGAGTCGTGTGAAAACGCACTTTTTCACACAAATATAACAAATGTGTACTTCCACAGACTACTGCCTGCCATCCATTGTCATTAAAATCTCTTGTCGGCAAATTTATAATGACTAGAACAATTCTGAGATCTTTTTCTCTTTTCGCAGGAGCAGGAAACAGATGTTCAAATTTGGATGTAATTCAATCAAACAGATGCTGTTGATATTTCTGTTTGAATACTCGAGTGATGAAACGGATAACATTTCCTACCTTCACTGTCTACCAGAAGTATGCAGTAAAATTACAGGCGTGTAAAACACAGACAGAAATGTTCGGTTAGCAGAGCGTTGACACAGAGCAGGAAGGTGGAGAAAGTCAGAGACGGCAGACATGGATACTGGACTATGAACTGGTTTCCTTTAATGCATTTAAGACCCTCAAAAATCTGTCACCTTTCTGTAAAGGTTGGACAAAATGATCACTGATTATTTAAAAGGACCATAAGAAGCCTGTGACTGTGAGGAATATCACATTATATTTCCTGTGTACAATGTACTGTCTGCTGGATTTATAAGGAAACTCATTACATCAAGTTGTTGGATTTATAGCAACCAGAATGAATTATGACCATATAATGAATTAATATTCTATAGGCATTCATTCTCATTTGGCTAATGGGTTACTCAACAGCAATTACGATTTCATGAAAGTCACTTCAATTAAAATATGCTCAAAATAAAGACATGACTGTGAGATCCATCAATTAACAACCATAGCTTATACTGTAAGATGAATGTGAGCATGAGACATGAAAAACCCTCATTTTCCAGCTGTTCCTGAGGGGGGAAAAACCCAGAAGCGACTCACTGAATTTCAGTGATGTGAATTCGGAGTCTTCAGCGGAGTATCAGCGTGTGACGCACAGGCATTGATTTCTCACAGGATCATAAACAAATTGATCGTTCCTCCTGAGATAGTTTGCCTCTGCAAATAAAATTCTGCAGCAGTCAATGCAGAGCCTTGACTTGAGCATCAGCATCGAGCACTGGAGTTGCTGAAAGGGTGACCTGCCTTTTCCTTTAGCCCTGCAGCTAATTAGGGAATGCATGTTGCAACAGAATCTCAATGAACTGACAGTGAGAAGAAATCAAATACTGATCCCTTTTGAGGCTATATATACATATATAAGGCTGTGGACTACCATACTAATGGTGCTGTGGGTCATTAGCATCGGTAGGACAGGTGGGAAAGTGTGCCGGTGCGCTCAAAGCGTGCAGTTAGGGTTCGGCAGCGCACAGCAATTCCCTGGCAGGGTGACGGATGAGAGAAGCGAAGGATGCAACTCCAGCTGCTCGCCACCATGCCTCACCACCCGCCATCACGCAGAGATGAAGTGCCAATTGATATCTTTAGTGGTAAGCTGTTGTGACAGTTTCTTTGTAAATGTTTGGCCACGGCTGTTTAAGCACAGCCATCTCTTCCACTTTTAAGTTTCCTCCTGAGGGCTTTTTTTCCTCTTTTACTGACTTCACAGGTTCCCTGGGGCATTAATGCAGAGCCCATCCTATGCATGCCCCGGCTCTGTCCCCAAACTCCCCAACGTATTGTTGGCCACCCTCACTTTTCCCTGTTATAATACCAATTCAAGTTCCAGAAAAGATTCTACATAATTGCAGAAATAAAATTAGCTTCACCTCCATCTGTCCTCTCTTTTTTCCCCCTGCCACGCACAGAATGAAGAGGTCCAGAGCTGCTGCTCTGCATAGTGATGCGACTATTACCGCCGTGATGAGGAAGTAAGGTGGGGTGACAGCTGTTTTTAAAACCTGACTGAGCTCGCTCCATACAGGGAAGGCTTTTTTTCCCAGCAGTTTCCCCCTCCCCTGTCTGCAAACAACTGTATTCTTCCCTGCCACTATTCTCTCTGTCCGCCTCATTAGTTCGGAGGCAGGAAACCAAATTAGGCTCAATTACAAAGTCATCAAAGGCCATCTGAAGTCCTGTCTCAGCAAGCAGGCCCCAGCACAAGGGCGGGGTTGTGTGCAAAATAACGGTGGATTCAGCTGCAAGAAATTTACACACAAAAAAGACAAGGAGGATTTATTTAACCGATGATGATGATGTCGCTGTCCATTTGTAAAACTGAACGATCACTGAAGACAGGAGAGTCTTCCCCTGTACTCAAAACGAATAACAATTCTTTACACGCTGTGATTATACAAGAAACAAGGGAGAAAGCAAACATTGAGGAACTCTCCCAGGGTGCATTCATCTCCCCAATTATTGGATCCAATCCAAACTCACTTTGTCAACTCATTACGGACACTTTCTCCCCCCCAAAAAAGAGGTGTTGTCCGCCCGAGTATTAGAAGAGCAACTAAATTCCAGCTGAGATGAGTGTGACATGCACTGCTGGTCCTTTCCCATTAGAAACTTGTTAATCCTTATCATCACATGTAGAATGTTTGACTTCAGCCGTTCACTCAAGCTGTTTCCACTTTTGGCCAAGATGCAGGAAAATGAGGCCAGTGACTCTGAGCTCTGTTTTTCTGGGTCTTTAAGGAGCTTACTGTAAACAGCACACGGGAGCTGCCATAGCAAGTCTAACTCCTGACTGCAGGATACCCGTGAGGAGTTTCACTGGACAGCAAGACATCCATCAGCCAGGTCTTACCTGTAATCTAATTCATTCTATGGAGAATTGGTAACTTTGAGTTTTAAAGCGAGATTTTAATAAAGGGCAACATTGTGGCACGGTGGTTAGCACAGTTCAATTCCACCATCAGGCCGGGGTCTTTCTGTGTGGAGTTTGCATGTTCTCCCCGGGTATTCTGGCTTCCTCCCACAGTCCAAAGACATGCAGTTAGTGGGGATAGGTTAATTGGAAACACTTAATTGCCCATAGGAGTGAATGCAGGAGCCGTGCGACAGACTGGCGACCTGTCCAGGGTGTATCCTGCCTCTTGCCCTAAGACAGCTGAGACAGGCTCCCTAAAAAAGATAAGCGGAAGCGAATGGACGGATTTTAATAAATATCCAAAGGCCTGTTTTTTAAAACTACTGAGCCACAGTGTACATTGTTTTCTGTTAACAAGGTTTGTTTGAATCTTCATACTTTGTCTTATTAAGCATCCAAAATTGCAGAGTTGCTTGGTGAACATCTGCTGACGCTGGGTCTACTGCTGTATAGCTTTTTTTCATCATGGTTATATTAATTGTTTCTGGGAATCGTCAGCTGGTCAAACAGAGTTTGAAAAGTTTGAAAAAATTGTGGCAGAAATACTAAACACCCCCCCCCCCCCCACCACCCCCACGTTTTTGGTATCTAGTGTATGGCTCATCTCACTATCTTTGACCAGCTATTAAATCCTTTTATTATTCCCTGACATGAAAAATCAAGTGTGTATTTCTGCTTTATTGTCCAGTGTAAAGAATAAACAGGTGCGTGGAAAGCTGTGCAGTCTGAAACGAGTACATTTGCAGGCTTTAATCATAGGTGTTGATGTAAATTTCACACTTAAGACCAAAAGCCAGGAAAAATAGAGCGATCATGTGAAGGCAGAGGAGCAGAGGGTGAGATGCTGCAGTAACAGCAGCACAGTTAGCACGCCGACACCATCGGATCACTCGTGGCAGGGTTTATGTTGCTGTAGTGTCTGGTTAAATCAGTGGTAAGAGGCTGCTTGTCTGACATCTGATGAGAGTTTGGTACTTGGCTGTTCTGTCACAGTTGAACATATGTATAAACTGACCCTGGATATCAGTTGCAGTTTGCTTTGTAGTGTCACTACAGTCACACAGTCCAACGTCTGGCATCTGTGGTTTGTCACTGATGTTGTTATTCACGCTGACAGCTTTGTAAGAATGTCTGCTTTTGTTGTTAGAAAAAATATAATAACCCCAAATAAATCCCAGTGTGTGTGTGTGTGTGTGTGTGTGTGTGTGTGTGAGACACCAGCAGCTACAGTTTGTATTACTTTGTCACTAATGTCATTCTTCTGTCACAGGCGCCATCATTCATTCGGAGGGATGATCCCGTATCATCATAGCCGTTTTGTTGTGGTTGCTGGATGAATAAAAGATTACACCGGATTGGTGGATAATTCTAACGTAACACCAGCTGCAGTTTATCAGCAGAATGCACTGCAATTAAGAAAACATGCTATTATTGTTATTTTTGTTTTCTGGCGTGATAAAACTCCCTGCGAGTTGCATAAACAAACATATGTGATATTTGTGTTAACCCATTACTTTGTGCCACCAGCTGTAGTGTTTCATTAGTGTCACTGGTCTACCGCTGCCATAATTCACAGTGCTGTTTATCTGACAGTTTAATTGTGAAAATAAATAAATGACTATTGACTGAAACGATAACAAGGGGGAAGGAGCGGCTTTTTACTTTGTCGCTGATGTGTGACTAGAACGAGCTTTCCCAAGAATCCTTTTCAAACACGGTAAAAGCAAAGTGATGTTTAGCAGCACAGTTGAGGGTAATAACCTAACAATTTCCACTATTAAAGGCTGGATGATTCAGATTTTATGTTTGGAAATAACCAGGAATGACTCACAAATTTAAGAGGACCAAAAAACCCCACAAAAAACCTTCTTATTCTTACAGGTGCCAAATTTACAATATAAAAATTCTCAGAGATTAAAGTCACAAATTTGTGAGAAAATACTAATTTTTCTTCTGTCAATGAAGCAAATGTGATGCAATTCTTTTGTTATAACTTTTTTTCACAAATACATTACTTTATAAACTCAAATTACATGTACAGCACAGTAGCAGTGCATATTTTTTTCTAGTAAACCTACAAATTAAGAGTTTAAATTTGTTTTTCTCCCCAAAATATTACTCTTCTAGAAAAGAAATCACACAATTACACAGCCATAATTTGATGACACAACTTTTGGCAGGTTGCTATTTCTGATTCAAATTGCCACATTTGTATATAAAATTTTGAATTGTGCTCTGCACCATAAAAGTAGCTCTGGTGGCCTGCTGGTTGGCTGCAGTTTGAAAGGCCCATTTGTTTTAAGTCCCAAAGAAGGAGCGGGGAGAGGATAATAGCTGGCAGTGTGTTACCAAGTTAATGGTCAATTTTAAATGGACCATCCAACAGAAAAGTAAATGCATCATCAGAACTGCCGATGCTGGAAACATTCCTCGCAGATTTTGGTTCATATTAACATGATAGCGTCACACAATTTCATCATCAGATCTCAGCTCTATTGGATTGACAACTGGTGACCATCTATTTGAATACAGTGAACTCATTGTCGTGTTCAAGAATGTCTTTATTGGTACATTGTGTTCATAAGGGGATGGACATGATCAGCAGCAGTACTCAGGTACACTATGGGATTTTAATTGGCACTAAGTCACCTAAAGTGTGCCAAGAAGTCATTCACCAGATCATTACACCACCAGTAGCATGAACCACTGATACATAGCAGGATGGATCCATGTGTTCCTGCTGTTTAAACCAGATTCTGACCCTAGCACGTGAATATCGTCACAGAAATGAAGACTCATCAGGCCAGCAAACATTTTTCCGTTCGTCTATTGTTTGGGTTTGGTGAGCCTGAGCAAATTATAGCTTCAGTTACCTTTTCTCTGCTGACAGCAATTACACCCAGTGTAGTTTTCTACTGCAGCAGGCGATCTGTTTCAAGGTTTTACCAGTTGTGCATTCAGAGATATATATCCTGGTTGAAACACCTAGTTATTTGAGTTATTGTAGCTTTCCTATCAGCTTGAAATAGTCTCCTCTCCTCCTCTTTTCACCCAGAGAACTAACTCTCACTAGATACCTTCTCGTTTTCAGACCATTTTCTTTAAACCCTATACATCATTGGGTGGGCAAATCCCTGTCGATCAGCAGATTCTGAAACACTCAGCCTGACCAGCCTGTCTGGCACCAACAACCATGTCATGTTCAAAATCACTCAAAATCATCATTCTGATACTCAGTTTGAACTTCAGCAGGTCATCTTGACATTTCAGCAACTCAATGCCTAAAAGTAGTGAGCTGTTGCCATGTGATTGGCTAATTTGATATTTGTTTTCAAGTGCCATTCAAGAGGTCTAGTGCATAGTTTCACTTCAACACAGTTCAAGTGAAAACGCAAGTAAGTAAGTAAGTAAAATAATGACTACCCCTCTGTCTGCTCTGTTTCTCATCTATGTACACAACAGCCTGACTCCCGTGTGGGTTGCAGAACATCAAAGGGATTTTTGCACCACGATAAAAGCGTCACAGATTATTCTGTTCACAACTAGACTTTCTTAATTCTCGCACTTGCTCTGGTTCTTAGTCTGGGTTGTAATTGCTTCTCTGTTGCCAGAGGTCTCTCTCTCTCTTTCTCTCTGCAGTTGTTACTTACTCAGGCAGATGTTGTCGTGGAAAAAAGTGAGAAAGTCGCTGCATTGTTCCCTGTGGTTGCCGCTCGCCGCGCAGGAGCACCAGGGTCCCACGTTGGAGGTGGAGTTGTCAAGGTAGTTGGGAGTTATTGTGCTTCCTGTTGAGGGCAGGAGAGGTGGAAAACAACACATTTCTGTATGTTTACAGGCGTACTGAGCCAACACATCTCCTCACATTACTATCTTTACGATGCAGTGATTGAATCTGACCTTAAGCGAGCTCGCATAAAAAGGAAGCCATCTCTTTGATTTAGCCGAACTGTGCGGAATATTTAACATCTTTTTTGTTATTCAAGCTATTCCGCCCGTCTCCCCGTGCTACACTCTGCTCGTAAGCGCCTCATAAAAACTGCGGTTTCCAAAGAAAACCCCCCAAAAAGATGTCTGACTGAGAAGTTTGATGTCATTCGAGCTGAATTCTGGCTGATTTAATCTTGTTACGCTTAGCCTGATTATGACCTTACTCTGATTACGATAATCAAATAAAGGCATTTACATGGCAATTTCTATCATCCCGGCATTGCCCTAATCATGTTAAGACTGAGTTATTAGTGCGTATGTAAATGTATTCATTGAGAGGGAAAGTGAGAGGAATTTAAAAAGAGGAATGGATGAAAATGCGCACAGGGACGCAGACGGGCAGGTTAGTTAGTGCCGCAGCCTGACACCAGCTGGGACCGAGTCAGGCAAAGAAATCTTACTGTATTATGTCTTGGTTTGAAAATAGCAAACACACAGCTAAAAAATACTCTGTCTGTGTGACTGGTGATTATTCAAAAATGTGATTTTCATCGTGGGTGAATTTATCATACATACAGTGCATCGCTGCTAGCTTATCCTCTTGATCTCTTGCAACCTTCCTACTTTGTTGTTGTTACAACAGATCCAAGCGTCCAAGTACCGCAGCAGTTGTTTCTTTTACACTTATGAACTCCCCAAACATGCGCATCCACCACATGCGCCGGCCTGGCAAACTCTGATAAGAGCAGCAGCCTGAGACACAAAATTCAGGCGCCGTCAGATTCTTTCTTTTCATTTTGAATCTTTTCAACCGTTCAGTGGGAAATGATTGGAAAGTCATTCCCCGGGAAGCCTTCTAGTTTGTATTTTTTTAAAAAGGGTGAGGATAAAATCGCTGCACTTTGAGGCAGTGTGGCAAAACAAAACAAAAAAAAAAGTTCTGATTTACCTCTATTGATTTTTCTGGGGCTTCCAAACAACTGCACCTCAGAGTTTCACTTCGTCTCGAGTTGTCTACAATGGCCAATCTGTGCTGCACAGCTTTCTGTCTCTGTCTTCCTTTATCTGTCTACTTCACTTTCCAACAACCCCCCACATTCTTCTTTTTGCAGTACTTCACTTGGGTATTGTTGTCCAATAATGACATGTTTGAACCGAGTGCTTTTTAACAACCTTTTGTGCATTATGTGATCCTTTGTTAAGTTTTTATCCGGAGCACAATAGGCCGTGTTCTGCGCCTCTACCCAGTCCCGCTCATTGTCACGTCAGGGATAATTCTCTCAAAACAGCGGTCAATAGTTGTAATTGCACTACTTATAATGCCAACGATTTGGCTGGGCACGCTGTAGCCACATTAATCAGCACTTCATCGATTCCTAAAGCGCGCTCCTCATCACAATCCTTGATTCATTCTTTTGAGCCCTGTTCAGCGCACTTGTCTGCTCTTGGCCTTCCTCCCTCGAAAGCTTTTTGTTCCCAATCTATCACCGAAGGTGGGCGAGCCGGAGCTGGTGCAGAAAGATTTAGTTCTTACCTATCAGGCCGGTGTATGCGAGCAGACATTGCCCGTAGTTCTCCTGCTTGCAGCCACTGGCACTCTGCTCGGAGGGCTGGCAATCATGCTGGAACTGTGCCCAGCGAGACCTGTGGGAGCAATAACATGCCATCCATCATTTACTTGTGCTTGGCTGCTGCACACATCATGTCAATGAGTGGTGGCCAGCGCTGGTGCTTTCTCTCATCTAACCCCAGAATGTAGGTTTGAAAACCACCACGCTCATCTACCTGCTTGTGCTCCCGTGACAACTCCCTCTGCCCTTCAAGATCTCCCGCTCTACAGCACTTCAACCCTACTCCAGTCACCCATGGTGACATTCATCCCCCTTTATTCTTTCTTCCTTTTTTTTCTTCTCCCTGGCAGTCGTCTTCTGGAAAGCTGCCAGGCTGTAAAGAGTCAATGAGGGGCAAAGATAGGCCTTAGCTCTGCTCTCTTAATACTGTGGGTGCTGTCTGGCAGGCCTGGCCACGAGGAGATTAGACAAATATGGATCTTTCATATAAATACTTCCTCCCACAGCAGCCTTGCCTTCCCGCCTTACCTTTCCTGCCAGCCGCACAGACATCCAACCTCATCACCGTCATCGTGCGAGGCTATCGAGGCCATCATATTGCATCATTGGCCCCCGCCGACTGGCATTTGCGACGGGATCCCCTCAGGGCACCACAACTCTCCACTTTGCCCTCATTTGTCATGTCATTGTAATGATGTGCGTAAAACTCATAGGCTGTGCGCTAAGTGAAGGCATCCTCCGCAGGCAGCCAGTTAATGCCGGCTGACTGGTGCGCGATTGGTGGGCCGTGCAGGGGCCTTGAGATGCTCTATCCGTCGGGGCGGCAGTGGAGAATAATGCCTGATCGATAGCCGTGACAGATGAAGCCCTTTGTCTTCCTGACATTTGAAGAGGAACTAGATTAAATGCTGGCGACCATTTGCTGTCAGTAAGAGGAGGCTGACTGGATGCTTCTGAGAACTCCGTGTTCCTGGGAGAAACACACCCTATGAATCCTAATGACCTCATAAGGCATTGTTAGTTTTCTGACTGGACGCTTTACAACCCATTTAAATTTGAATTCAATCCTTTGGTAGTCACATACATGGGGACATAAACGCCGAATAACTAAGCTTTCTCAGATGACTTACCATGCGAGGAGAGTCACTTTTTCTACAAACTATTTTCTGATCCTGACGATGTCTTCACTGCTGTTAATAAACATTTTTCCAAGCAACTTGCCAGGAAAACCATGCGTGAATCCCCAGTGAGAAAGACTGTTTCAATAATGACTATTTCACATGGCTGCTTCACTCCGAAAATGAATGCAGAATTTAATTGAGCTAATTAAACACAGTTAATGAGTATAACAATTGCATTAATTAAACACAACTGACTAATTAAATCTAAATGAACATATCACCCTAGCCAGACATATCTTCCAAGATATACACGACGCTATTTATTGTCCTGAGGGAAAGTCAGCGAGCGAGGCCACCATCAGCACTTCAAATGAAACCAGACAGCGGTGACGATGACGCCACATCTTGTACTCGATCAGAAAAAATAAATCAACTTGACACAACTTGCGACTTAGCTTGTCACCTGTCAGCAAACTCGTCAGCTTAGTCACTAATGGGACAGTAAACCCTTACAGTTTACACTCAACACTTCGTGTACTCTGGCAAAGGCGGCGAATAAAGCATGGCTCAGTCTCAGTGGTCAATAAGACTGGCTGTTATTGCTCAGTGTTGACCAAATGCACCAACTGTAGAGGTAGTTATGAAGTAAACTGTAGTCGGAATCAAACTTGGCGAGCCTGTTTTGCCGTCATCAGTATTTTCGTCCAATATTCCGTCGTCTGTGCGCCTTTTGCTCGTCTTTATCTTTTTGCCTTTTATTGGCTGCTCTCAGTTATTGCTTTTCTTTGGAACTCTGCCTAGACAACCGGCATCCTGGAGTTACCTCTTCACTGCTGACATTGCGACTGGTGTTTTGCAGCCGCCATTTAATAAAGCTGCCAGTTGAGAACCTATAAAGGGTCTGTTTGTCAAACTGGAGACTCTGACGTGCCTTTGTTCTTGCTCAGTTTTCCCACCACAGCCTCTCGCTTGTCTTTTCCAGTTATGTAAAGGGAACATTATACATCGTTATGTGACTTGTTTGTTTGGGTATTATGACACTAACTGAAACCACAGCAGGTGATGCACCCAACTAGAAGATGATGATGGCTTTTTTCTTATAATAATCAATTAGCCTTTTAACAGGATACAGTTGCGTTCGGCTAACTGAGCAGGGATAGTTACATCTATGTCCACGCTGCACTGAAAACACTGAATGATTTCCATGAATCTCCAATTGTTCTTTACCATACGTCTGTTCAATTCAGTTATATTATAAATCTAAACAAAAGTGGCTTCCTTCAAAAACAAAGACCTCCCTAAGTAGCCCCAAACCTTTTGAGCAGTACAGTAAATCAGGTGTTACTTTATCCTATTTTAACTGTCTTGTTTTCTTTTCAGGTGAGTGGTTGAAGGTTCTCTTTAACCACACTGCAAATTTGGCTTCAAACTTTCACTGATTCACTGATTTAACCCCTCCACCACCTCGACATCCACCCATCCGCTCCACACCCTCAGATTTCTGCATGCAACACTTTTTCTGGGTGCACTGGCCTTGGAGCCTAGACGCCAAACTTTAATTATATTGATGCTAATGATCATAAATAATAAAACTGCTCTATGTCTGCTTGATGTGTGTGTGGGGACTGTTTGCTGACACTTTAGCAAATCTCTTTTATGTGCAGCTTGTCTTTCAGATAGTGGTCAAAAATTAATGGCTACAATTTCCATGTAAGAAACTACCGGTCGCATTATTCTTCTCGTGTCATCGCTCGGTTACTGCGTGATTGTTATGTTATTCAGGAGCCCAGTCATTTAAAATGAATCAAGCTTTAAAATTCTCAGCGTAGAAAGCAGAAAGTCAAAGAGAAAAAAAAGCTGGTGTTAAAAGCGTACGACAAGGCAAGACTCAAATAGTTTCCTCAAGAGCGGACAGATCAAAGAAGATCTGCGACGTGTCAGCAACCTCAGGCGAGTGTTTACCAACAAGTTTAACAAAAGAACTCGATAAGCTGATACAGTCTTTAAAGCCTTTTCTCCATTTAAGTGGGAGTTTACTTTCAGCTTCTACACGTCAGATAACATTTATCCCAGTTTTAAGTCTTTGAGCATCATTTTAAAGAACGGGCACCTGAATCAATCCGTGTTCCGTTGTCCTGGATGAGTTATTTCAAATGTTCTGAATAAGCGTCTGAGCAGGATGTGATAACCATGACATGAAACATTTAACAAAGTGATTTTACTTTTAGGTCAAAATATGGAAAAATACCTTTTGTGAGCCTTTACATAGAAGCTGCAGCTGCTGAAAATAATTCTCAGTTTAGTGAGAAAAGTGATGTCAACTCTAGAAATTATGTGTGAAATGCTTTTAGCAGGAGGCAGCATGTAAGGCCAGATTTTTTTTCTTTCACATCTCTACCTGCACACATAGTCTGCCTTGCAGATCCGCAGCTGAGCCAAACAATTGGGCTTTTCCTTGTCTTCGTAGGAGCAGGACGGCACGATGGTTTGCCTGCGGCGCTCTGCGCAGGCCGTGTCGGTGCAGGGACAGAACAGCAGCTCGTTGGTGTATTCAGGGGGGACGCGGTCGAAGAACTTCCTCAGCGCCTTGTTGCACTTTGCTCGATTGCAGGGCCCCGAGCGGGCAGATGGCTGGATGCAGGAGGAGACGTACTCCGTACGAAGCTTCTGACACGTCTCATCTATGTTACACGCCTTGGCAGCGTCCAGGCAGCGGTTCACTGTCGTCACTTCAGACTCTGAAAGGAAGAAAGAAAACACAAGTGAGCGGCAGAAAGGCTTACATCCTCGTGTGCAGAAAATCAAATCTCAAGCAATGTTTACAAATGATTTGAAGCACTAATTGGAGTTAGGATCGACTCGCCGGCCCTCACCTCTACACTCGGATGCAGAGTTGCATTTACAAGTGCAAAAAACCCCCAAAACAAAACAAAAAAACCCAAAGAAACCCAAAAAACCCCAAAACAAAACAAAAAACCCCAAAACAAACCAAAACAAACCAAAACAAACAAAAGAACAAAACAAAAGAAAACAACGCATGTCTTGAAGAAGAAAATAAACCAAAATGATGATTGTATGCAATAGGCCTCCCTGTAATGAATAGAACATGAATGGTGTCTAAATGTTGTATGAGTGCGGGCACTGGATGTGTTTCAGCCAAGGCCTAATGGCTGAATATTTCATTCTGCTGGGTTAATGCAGAGTGGCAGCGCTGAAAAAGCTGCTCCTCCATCTCTGCAGCCGCACAACAAGGCCTGTAATTACTGTTCCTTCCCCCCCTTCATCCATCTATCCATCTCTCCAGCACTCCCTCCCTACATCTGGGCCCATTCCTCACTCACCTGACTCCCTCCTTCCCTCGCCGCCCTCCTCCCTCGCTATGTGCCTGCCACCCGCGATGCCGCTATCGCCCCCACTCCATCTGTCTCGTCCCTTCCCCTGCTTAGCTCTCTCTCCCATCCATTCTTCCTCAACTTTGTCCATCTCTGCCTCCCTCCGTGCCCATGCTCCTGCTGACTTCTCGAGTAATGAGCCACCTTCTGTGGAGGCAGTGGAAACCCCTTTCATAAGCACCTTTTTTTTCCATTGTATTATTTCCCAATCCATCATTATATGTGTGCGTGTGTGTTTTTTTCCCAAGCGACCTTCCAGTCAATACGGCCATGATGACGCTCAGCTCCTCTGGCAGATAGTGCTGCTCATTAGTTTGTAAAGTGCCTGTAGTTGCGTCTCCTGGTGAGTTTGACTCTCACCAAGCTGTCATATAAAATATGAATGGCCTCAGAGAGAAGGCAAACAACCCATCGCAAAGCTCAGGTTATTCCCAGCTTAACCAAGTGGCCAGCGGAGGACAAGGGTGGAGTGCAGGTTGGAAAACTGGATCCAGTGTCCGCATACTTGGGGAGGAGAATATTCCCACACGCTTGAGTGTGAAATCCTTCACGCCATGGTTTTGTAACCTGTTGTTTATTCAAAGGAGGCTCGCTGAGCATGCAGCACACTTATGTGTCATGCACTCGCATCCATAAGTTACCCACAGCCCGGTGCTGCCACCAGGCCGACTGTAGATCGAACATACCGAGGATTATTATCCAGTCTCACACCAGATTCTGTAATGTTCAGGATTACGTGTCTAAATTTTAATTACGTGGTGCCAGTCTCTCTGTGTTTGGACAGTGACACATTCAGCTGTTTTGGCACCATCCTTCTAGCACAATGGATTTGAAAAATAGAAATCAACTGAGCGTAAAGTACCTAAGCCTTAAAGGGAAACTCCAGCATTTGTCTATGAAAAAAAAAAAAAATGTGTGTCCAAAAAAAAAAGAAAAGGAAAAAAAACCCACAATCGCAAACTGCATGCTTGAAAAAGTGACGTGGAAATGTCTGTAGTTTAAAGGATGTGAAAGAAAGAGTGGATTATGCTACGTGAAACTTCTCAAGTTTTTTTGTTCTGCGGTGAGCTTTCTCGCTTTTCCTCCCTTTAAAGCCACCAGTGTCTCTGAACGTGGTCAGATCCTTATTACACAAACATCTCACAAACAGAAGCTTTTTTAAAGACCGCCTTGAAATATTACACAGCATAACAATGACTGTTCAGTTGATCTGGATGTAAACACAACACAAGCATTTTCTTCTTACCTTTGCTAAGGAGGTTATGTTTTTTGGTAGCGTATGAGTGCTTGCATGTCACTTTCTGTAAACATAATAGCTCAATTCACTCACTGGGCCCACGTCCTCATTTTAGACTTGACAGAATTTTAGTGGTAAAGATGAACGCTTGGACATGAATTGAGCTGCGGTTTGGGGAAGGCCTCGAAGGACACTGGCGACGGCTCCCAGGCCTGGCAGATCCACATGTACTAAATAGAAGTGAAGAAGTTAAAGAATTGAAAAGGGGGAGGGAGGGAGGGGCACGTAAACGAGAATGACAGCTTGCAGAACTGGGAGAACGTAGATGAGAGCCGGAGGGAGCGTGTTTGGAGGCGTGGTCCCGCTCCTGAAATTCCAATACATAATCTCCAAAAAGTTTATAATGGATTCTGATAAAACTTTGTAGGGGTGTAGAGTGGGGTCATATTAACAATCAATCAATCAAAGCTTTATTCGCCACATGCAGGTTGCCCTGCAGTGAAATGGGACCCCCCCCCCCCCCCCCCCCCCCCCCCCCGACCTTACACACACAACACAGACATTATATGGGGATACAAGTCGGAGATCGGTAGCGTTACAGAAAAACACTGAAATATACACTACAATGGGAAAGTACAAGAGGAAAAAAAGAGACCTCTACTCATGCTGTGCTTCCATGGTAGGACAGCATGAGAACAGGAAACAAAAAAAACTCCTCTGCACAAAAAAGCACATAAATGTCCACAGCACACCTTTGTGAAAGACATGACAAGCCACAGGGTCGGGTGGGGGGTAAGGAGTAATCCGAAGCGAACACAGCAGCCGCCCTGCACAGCGCTACCATTCCAGCGCGGCACACAGACCCGCCGTGTTCCCCCGCAGGAAACAACCATCGGAGGCGTTTGGAAAGGGAGGGGGATGAGTGTGTGCTGTAAGTGTATGTGTGTGCGTGTCCATAGTTCAGCTGGGACAGTGTCCTTTGCCCTGCTGGGCTAAGTAAACAGTCTTCCAGCCAACCCAGGTGGCCTTGCATGGAATGGGAAGGAACAGACTAAACACATTCAACTTTGCCGTAAATCCACCAACGTCTTCAAGCTCAACTTAATGATTTATTGGTGGAAAACAGACAAAACGCCTCATAACTTAGAAACTATGATTCTCACAGATGAGGTGTGTAATGTCAATACATAGAAAGTACCATATAAAGATTTAAAATATCATGCCACATTTGATCTCTGACCTTCAAGGTCTTTAGATTGATCTGGAGGTCAGAGTGATAAGAATGCTATTTACAGTATTTACACATAGATTTGTATTAACAATAAATAGGTATATAGGGAATATAGGGATTCTGAAACTCTGGAACTTTGACCTCTTCTCTCTTCGTCGAGGTCAAATAAGGTCAAACTTTAATAAAATGTCTTTTACTTTTAAAACTGTGTTTAAACATCTTCTGCTTTGTGTATATTGGCAGGATTTAGGAAATGATACTTGTGTACGGGGATTTACACTATAGTTAGCATCCAAATATCAGGTCAAATTTGACCTCGGACCTCACTTTTACATTTCCCATCTGCCTTTCTTTCAAGTTGACCCCAAAATGTGTTTATATCTTTAAAGAAACCTTTGTCAAGACACAGAGAATGAGCTGCCTTGTTAGTAAGAAATATCCCGTATTATAATAGTATATAATAGGCTCAAGGTATTCATGTCCAGTTATTTACAAATCACTGCCTGTTATCCATTACCTACTCCTACATAATGTTTTATAATCAAAGTAATCATCTGTCACGCCTGTGATCTCAGAGTGCTTCTTGTTCCATTTTGTATCTAAAAGGCTGACTGACTTTACAAAGCTTGTGACAAACTTGAAGCATCACTGTGAGGACAAAAGGACTGTTCACACTCGGGTCAACGACGCATTAAAAAAAGTTTCTTTCTTGTTGCCCTACATCTGCTGCGCTTCAACAGAAAGCCTTTTCTCAGCATCACCGAGTTGACTTTAGTTAACTGATTAATTGCTAAAGGGTGAACTGTTCTGTTATTTGAATACTTCGCTAAATATGATGAGCTGGGACTCTGACTTGCATCTTCAAAAAGGGTCATTACTCTGTCTGAGGAGCGATGCTATAAGGGTGGAAAAACATCCATTAATCACGTCTTTGTTGTTTTGGCAGTTGACTTGTCGAGATGCATGGCACGGATGTCAACTATGACCCCTTGTGGAGGTACTGGAGCGAGATTTACCAGAAGGCGCTTACAGTGCGGGCCTGGTGCTGTTGTAATTCACGTCAGCCCAGAATGAGAGGTTTTGTTTTAAAAAAGCAGCATATGTATGTGATCGCGCGTAAAAGGTGACAAGCACTGAACCTGAATTGTTCGGTATTTCTTATGGTTTTTGTGTGCATTTCTTTACAGTCTTTACAGATGCAAACACAGTTTTGTGCAAACAGGTGAGCGCGGTTTATCCAATTTGCCTAATCTGTGATCTCACTAAATTATGCACAACAAGCCTGAAGAAAATGAATTGGTTAAGGAGATGAAGGTGAATGCTACAGCATGCACTATGCATTTCTGGGAGCCATGAATGGTGCTGAGCTGATATTGCCACTATAATGCACCGCTGAGATCCTTAGTGGGTTTGAAAAAAGCTGGCTGGGATGTTGTGGGAAGATCCTTGAAAATAAGAGAAGCTGTGCAGAGTAGTTCTGCTGTGGGGGAGTACATGTCTGGTTACAGTATAGCGTTGATACTTTTTTACTTTATACAAGTCACTGCATTCACAGGAGGTAGTAATTACTTAGTATAGTGTTCTTATAATCTTAAACCAGCTTGTATGCTCTGTGGTCTGCACTCTAAAGCTCCATTTAGAGGAAAAGCCATGCTCTGCATCTCTGTATTCAGTTGCATTGTTACCTGTTACATAACCTGAATTTACCTTTAAGGCTATTATGCAAACTATGGCCTGAACTGCCCTCATCTCACCGTTAAATGCTTTCCCATCCATGAAAAGAGGATGTACAGCATACCAGTGTCAACTTGCATTAGTTCAGGTTTGGAAACATGAAATTGGTATTTGACACTGATCCCTCATTGGTATTACCGGATGCCAAAATATAGAACTACCTTTAAATCCCATGATAAATACAATAAATATTACAGCTTGTTTGGTGTGGGAAGAAGAAACCTCCTGTGGCACAGAGTGCTTCCACTCCTCACCTCACCTCACCTCTGTACATGACTAAAGTGTACACACCACATACCTAAATAGTACAAAATTGTGTAAAAACATAGAGACTTCTAATATTTATATTAATGTACTGGGCTCAAAAGAATTAAAGTAACACTTGAAAAATACATCAGATCTCAATGGGAAACAAAAATCATGCCAGATATCAATATTGATATGGACTGAGTATGTGTTAGGAACAAAACAACGCCACATCGGTTAAATGAAATGGAAACTATCAAAGCAAGGAAGTTTAGTTTAGCAACTCAAAACTGTACTCAGTAGTTTGTTTGGCCCCCACATGCATGCCTAACAATGTCGGAGCATGCTCCTAATGAAACAATGGATGGTGTCCTGTGGGATCTCCTCCCAGATCTGGATCAGGACATCACTGAGCTCTCTGAACACTCTGAGGGGTAACCTGGATGGACTGAAACATAAAGTCTCTGGAGGTTTCTTCATCCTCCAGTAGCTTCATGCATACTTTTGCCACATGAGGCCGGGCAATGTCGTTCCCCAGGAGGGAATCAGGACCCACTAAAACCAGTGTAGCGTCTGACAGTTTCATCCTGATGGCAGTCAGGGTGCTGTTGACTAACCTGTAGAGGTTAGTCAAACGTTCCCTCTGGCTTCGTCAGACCCTTTCACATCTGTCACATGTGCTCAGGCTGAACCTGCTCTCATCTGTGAAAAGCACAGGACACCAGTGGTGAATCTTCTACTCGCTGGAAAATGCCAATCAGACACCACCGTGCTGAGCAGTGAGCACAGGGCCCACTAGAGGACGCTGGGCCTTCAGGACACCCTCATGAAGTCTTTTTCTGATTGTTTGGTCAGAGGCATTCACATCAGTGTCCTGCTGGAGATCATTTTGTAGCTCTGTCAGTGCTAATCCTGTTCTTTCTTGCACAAAGGAGCAGATACCGGTCTTGGTAATGGGTTAAGGACCTTCTACGTCCCTGTCTAGCTCTCCTAGATTAACTGCCTGCCTGCTGGAATCTACTCGATGCTCTTGAGACTGTGCTGGGAGACACAGCAGATGGCACATATTTATGTGTCATCCTGGAAGGGTTGGACTGCCTGTGTAACCTCTGTAAGGGCCAGGTATCACCTCAAGCTAACAGCAGTGACACTGAGCCTAGCCAAAATGCAAAACTAGTTAAAAAAAAAAGAGTCAGATTTTGTGGGTTGTCTCATTGTTGCCACTCTAGTTCACCTCTTGTTAATGCCATTAACAACAAAGCAGTGGAAACTGATTAACAATGCCCTCTGCTACTTAACTGACAACATCAATATCACAAAGGTTTAATAGATTTGATGCTGGACTTTGATTAAAACGTGTTCCTTTTACTCAGCAGTGCATATTTAACATTTCTAACACTAACATGTGCTTATTTTGTGGTGGTCATTTTTAAATCCACCAATTTTCCTTTTGTTTCTTCTTCTTTCAAGACAATTTGGTTCATTTTCTCGTTGACCTGTTGGGTTTATGCTGGAAAAGGTGCATTAGGTTCTTCCTGATAGTATATCATGACAAGTATCATTATACTCTGCTGTGATGCATGAATACCTTCCATAGAAATCACTTCATTTTAGTTTTTTACTTAAGATTCACAGACTCTCTGAGTATAACTGTTGTCAGAAAAACATAAAACACTTAACTTCACGTCCTCTGCAGTGGAAAAAAAGCAACTTGTCAGTTTTGTGCAGCCCCTGTCTTTTCCATTCCTCCAGAAGAAAACAAAGTGTTTTTTATATGAGTCAACAGCTCTGCCATTTTCTTTTTCTCGCCTCTTCTGTCTCTTTCTCCATGTAACCTCTTTTCTTTTCTTCCTGTTTCTGTCGTTACCTCACACTCTGGCTTTCAGCTCTTTACCCACCGCAGCTTTGCTGCTTCCAGCTGCATTAAGTAAATAGGTAATTAATCTGTGCCTTGGGGGCTAACAGCAGCACATACCAACCCTGCAGCTTACCCACAGGCTCGGAGGCAAGACAGAAGCAAAGTGAGACTGTTACTCATCAAACGCTTCACAAAACCACCTGCATATCTGCTCTGTCAAAACAACGCAGAATCCCAACTTGATCTGTTATTACTCTGACACGTAGTATAGCATAACCCACTTAGCCTTTTTTTGTTCTTAACAATAGATACTTAACTTACTTAAATGACTTGTCCCCCCCGGCCAGGCAGTAACTGCTCATTTGATTACCTGCAGCGATGGAGGCCAGACGAACGTAGTCAGTGCCCCTCTCCTCTGGTTCATATGGGTAGCTCTCCACCAGGCTGAGTCCTGCCAACACAGAGGAAAGAGAGTAGTTAGCTAAATGGCTTTTCTTCTTTTTAAAATGTAGATTTCATTTTTGCAAAGTCCTAAATCCTAGTGTGTAACACTGTTGAAGGATGTAGTGTTACTCATAAAAGCTATAGATGTGCACAAAGCTGCAAAACATGCGAACCCCTCACATTTGTGTAAATTACCACAGGCTATTAGAAATTAGCTAGTTACAGATTAGAAAATCAACCACACAGTGCTCAACAACTTTATTAGACCATCACACAATGTAAGGCTTAATGCCATAGCTCAGCTGCCCTGAATTATATTTAAATGGAAAATTTCAATGAAAATAGTAAAAAGGCAACATGACAAAATCTCATGTTTACAAAAGAAGGATTTTCTTGTAGTTTGATGCTTGCAACACGGACTGTAAAAAAATGTATTATGGTTTAGAAACATTCTTCAGCAGATTCAAAAGCAGGACATCATGAAGGTAGTCAGGCGATTTAAGACTTATGAAAGATAACAACAAGCTAAAAATTCAAATCAAAGGTAAACAGACAAATAAAAAACTCTAAAAGAATAAAATAGGGTAAATGGAACAGGGAAAACAAGGAAAGGACACAAGGAAGGAAAGAGACAAAGTTGAGACAGGACTATAGGTGCAGATGAGTAGTACAAAATTCACTCAGGATGGTTCGGGAGGAGGCCCCGGGGCAGACCCAGGACATGCTGGAGACATTATATCTCTCGACTGGCCTGGGAATGCCTTGGTGGAGGCTATTTTGTGAGAGGAGGTGGCCGGGGAGAGGGAGGTCTGGGCTTCTCTGCTTAGGCTGCTTGACCTGGCCCCCAATAAGCAGAAGAAGGTGGATGGATGGATGGATGGATGGGTTCTTAAGTCAGTGAAGTGACTCATAAGTGCAACTAGTCCAAATAATTTTTGGATTCTGTCATCTGTGGAATGTAAAGTCTCTCAAAGATCCAGAGAAACCAGCTAGAAATCTTCACACAAGGAGAAAAAGGAGCAAATCTTTGAATAACTGTGATCTTCAGATCCTTGTGTGAAGATTCTTTAGTAGATGGTAAATGGTAAATGGCCTGTATTTGTATAGTGCTTTACTATATCTTAGATATCGCTGCATGGACTCAGGAACATTTTTGGAAACATCCGTCACTGAGCACAGATTACTGCTGCTTCCACAAGTTAAAACCATAAAGTGAAAACGACAACAATCGTGTCTGATGAGTCTTGATTTCTGCTGTGACACTGGAACCGTAGGATCAGATGTTGGACATGGTAACCTTTGGCTGAAAATCTAATCAGTGGTTCAGGTTGTTATTGGTGGTGTAATGGTTTTATTGGCCCACTTTAGACATCTTTAGCATCGTTCACGTGCCACCTAAGTATTCCTGCTGACCCTGACTGTGCCATGTCACAAAGGTCAAATTGTCTTAATCTGATTATCTGATGAAGAGTGACCAGATCTCAGTCCAGTAGAGCAGTGATTCCCAACCACTGTGCATGCCGTGAAAGATTACCTGGTTCCACCTGATAAGCACTCTAAGTGACTGGCGTAAACGTGCAAAGCAATTACATTCTCTTCCACTAGAGGGCAGTACAACTACCTGCTCTAATTAAATGGGTTGCCAACTGCCAGTTGCATAATAGCAATACAGAAATATTTGAAAAGAAAAAGTAGCCAATCTGTCCTGGGTCCTGAAGAAAATTCCAACCCAGATGAAGGCCCTAGCATGAGTAGTGGTCAGAAGAAAGCAAAGAAGGTACACTGGGGACAAACTGATCCAATTCCGCTATGCCTGGTGGCAGGGAAAAATGCTTTTTTGTGACATTTGGTGGTGTGCTGTGTGACTTTTCTAATGTGAAATAAGTGCCATGGCTCCAAAAGGTTGGGAAACACTGCAGCAGAGCATGTTTGGGACTTGGTGGAACTGGAGGATCATATCATGTGCAGCTGAAAAACCTGCAGGAACTGCGTGATGCCATCATGTCAATATGGTTTCAAATCTGTGAGGAATGTTTCCAGCACCTTGTCGAATCGATTTAAGGCACTTCTGAGGGTAAAATTCAGTCCAATCGCATACTAGCAAGGTGTTCCTGGTGAATTAAGTGGGTAACCGTAACAGAAGTTCATATATCTATCTATGACATAAAATGTTATTGATGTTTAAATAGCGATGAAGCGATGTTTAAATATAAAGTACATGTAGTTAGAAAAAGAAATATTTATTATTAGTTCTGAACGTGAAATGTAATGAATAAATATTTATTGGGGAGGAACAACTGCCGTACATAAACTGATGTTTTAGTAATGTTTGGTTGACCAACAGTCCATTACATAAAATGCACGACAGAGGCGTGGTTGCTTGAAATCATGCGTGTTGTTTTGTCTGCGTGTTGCATGAAATTGACCTCATAAATGTTTTCTACAGACACGGATGGTTGGTTTATCCGTACTTATATTTACATTGTTGTCAGCTTTGTTCTAGAGTCGAGCTTTTTCCATTTGGTCTGAATGTAAAAGTATACCCATTTTACAGGCCTCTGGATTTTTATGGCGTTATTTTTGTGCCACTATTCTGAGCGCACGTAAAAAAAATGTGCAAGTAAAAGTGTTGCATTTTGAGCGAAGAAAAGCTAAATTTGAGTGAACAAAATCCATTGCTACGGTTTTGCTATTATCAATACACACACACAATGCTCAGTTTTTGACACAATAATGACTCTTTTCATTTCAGCCTGGAATCTACTGTCAAGCTATCTGGAGGTGGAAGTCTAATTCATGTGTACTGGGTGGCACACACTTGATAATCGCAGTGACATGATACCCCGACTTCTGCCCGCCTCTTTTAATGCTACTCAACTTAAGGAAATCCAGTTAAAGAAACTGTCCTCAAAAAATGGTTTCAAAAGTATCATAAAGTTCCACATTTAGTATGATCCAAAGCAATACGTTTTAAGTAGCATGGGCTACATAATCAACAGTTCACTGTAACTATATATAGTTACAAGAATATTAATAATGAATAATAAAATAATGATTAAATTCACAGTTTTTGAAACAGCTTCTGGTTCCTGATCTGGATCCTGGTCCACCTACTGGTGACCTTGGGACTAATGCAAATCTTACCATGCAGCACAGATTGATGCAGACTCCAGTAGATACTCAGGCAGTTCTTCTCCTTCTTCATGCCTCGTTTACATTGGCAGCCATGCAGAGGGGTGGACAGAAGTGCCGTCATGGCGTTCTCACACTGGTTTCGTGCCCCGGGCCCCAGTTTCACGCTGCCGTCCCCTGCCACACACTGCCTGAGGGTGCGCAGTCGCGGGCTACAGGTGTCATCGCTGGAACAGGTGTCACCAGCACGCAGACAGTCCCTCCCACCCACAGACAGGGCCATACGTGGGATTCCTGTGAGACAAGGGAGAGGAAGTCATGATGGATCTGTTTTGTCTTTGTTATTTTTGTCACGTACTGACAGTATTAACCAGTTTTTGCTTTGCTAATCGGAGGTTATCAAAGGTGGAAACGCATCAGACAAAAGACTTTGACTTACTTACTTTGAGGTTAGAGAGTTAACAGACAAAAGGTCAACCAACATATTTTGCCCTCCTGTTTATACAGGTGTAGCTACCATCCCCGTGTTTGTTTAATTATTGATCTCATTGGCTCATTTTCTGTACTCCCCGACAAAGCTGTTTTGCTACTTTGTGAATGCATTACTTTCAAATTAAAAGCTAATTTAGTACGCACTCGCAACAGAGGATGACCTTCAGTCTTTAATATGAGTGAAGCTCCTGATAAAAGTCCACTTGTGCGCCCCTCATGTTTGTCATAAACTTGGAGTGCTTGTGTCCCATAATGTGAAACTTGTCGGCACACTATCATGAGGGATAATCAAAAAATGTTCACGGCTAATTTGTGCGCTAGAGTAGTTAAAGCTCTCCAGACTTACAGTGGGGATTCATAACGTTTTATTTGCTCCCCCCCGTGATGAGAGAGCTCACTTTGACGTGCGTAGCTGATGGGTTTGCTCCTTTAAGCAAATCAAAACAAACTGCTGTAAATAAATGCAAAGTATTTACGACTCGCTGGTTCATCTCTAAGACAAAGCAATTGAGCTGAATTTAATAATTGGATTATATTTTCGAAAACCTCGTCAGCAGCCATCAAACACGGTCAATGATTCCTCTTGCCAGTTAAAAAAAAAAACACAAAAAAATTACATTCATAAACCCGAGGGATGCGCTATGTTATTCATGAATTCATACACATGTCACATGAAATCCATCTGGTGCCACTGACTAGGTTTTGATGAAACTTGTATCTCACCAATACATTCTGACGTGTTCTAAATTACACTGAAGCGTTTCAGCTCCAGTCAAAACAAAGTGTCATATTTGTTACAGATTGGCCCAGAGAGGAGCTGTATTAGTTGTGGGGGGGACAACATTTTTACCGTCTGCCTTTTTATTTCATGTGGCACTAATAACATGCAAGCTTTATTCCCCTAAGGACAATATTTATTTCCAGCTGTCTAAGAGTTCCTGCTTAATATTAAAAATATACAGTGCATGTAACATTAAATGAAACATTTTATTATTAGAGTAAAAAAAAGAAAAGAAGCTAGAAGTGAGTGAAAAATGCTAAAAAATAAAGAGCTAAATAAGAGTGTACAGTGGTGATAGCCCGTTTTTGCCTCATTAATGAAAGGATCAGTAATTTTTTTTGCTGCAAATGCAAAAAGCTGCAAATGCTAATGTCTGTCTGCTGACAATGCAAATTTGCAGAGGAACAACAGGATATGAGGTTAGACATCTCCACTGTCTTATGCAAATAGTTAATCATTATCATGCTAACTGCTAACATGGATGTCATAAGTTTGTCAGGCTCGTAAGCAAAAGTACTGCGAGAGCTGAAACTTTAAATTGGACGATGGTGCAAGGAAACTTAAGAGTACAGCACCAAATTCTTTGGCAATCAATCAAATAGTCAAGCTATTTTATTCAGCGGGTCACCATAGCGACTGAAGAGGAGAATGACAGATGTTGAGATTCAGATTCCCAAAGATTGGACCAAAGTAATGTAATGACCAACAATGCCACCTCAACACTTTCTGCAAAAAAATAAATAAATAAAAAAGAGTTAAAATATTGTCTTTTAGTGACATTTTGTGTCTTTATTTCATAGCTGCAGAGAAGAAAGGGAAATGTAAGGAGAGAAAGTGGCACATATTGAAGTAACTGAACCTGGGACTTGCTGAATTTGTACTCTAGCCACACTGCTTCTGGGTTTCTCCACAAAACTTAATTTTTAAATGTTGTGGATATCCTGAAGTTTTAAACACTGCATATATGTCAGCCTGGATTTTGGTGAAAAGCATCTAAAACATCTCGATGCACCAAGAACACTTGAATTTCAGGGAATGGTGCAGCTATAAAATATCAACTTTTCATGTTTGCGTACACCAAAGTGAAAATTTAAGGCCTAAATGAGACATACAGGCCAGTTACAGCTTAATAAAATTTAATTCCATCTCACTAACTGTGGGTTAGTATTAGACTAACCTACAAAACTGTCAGAATTGCTCATCCCTGTTTGACTCAGACTGTCACTCTCCCTGGATGGATCTCGGGGGTCGATTCAGATAAAACAAAAGGTTACAACTTCTTTGGCTGAAGCCTTCCACACTCGTGGAGAAAATGGGTTAACTGCCACGTGCCGGGCTGGATACGTCTCAACTGTGCCGAGGAATCAGCTAATCCAGCAGCGGCCTGTCAATAAAAAACTTAGACAGCGAGGCAAGAAGCTTGTTGCTATGGGTTTTGGATGTTTGTGGATGCTGCTGAGAGAAAGCATCTGCCACTCAAGTGAAGAGCTCATTTTTGCTGAGGTCTTGACAGGCAGAACTTATTGTGCCAAACAACAACAACAACTACAAAAGAACCCACCTCCCTCCTCACCAAATCAGTTATTTCACTATAGAATCTTAAAATCTGATTTATCTTATGTAAAGTACGGGGCGGTGGGGAGAGAAAAAAGAACTGCAGGGTGAGATAATGTCATCGTTTTTGATGCAAATCAGCTCTGCTCGAGAGTTTTCTTGGATCAAAAGATGGTACCTAGGAAAGAAAAATTGGAGGAATCTGCCTTATGTCAAGACGTTTCACTCGCTCTAAGAAACCCCTAAAAAGTCAGATTCGCATTGGAAACGCGCAACATTACCTCATCCCCGTGGTGGTATTCCTTCACTGGAGGTGAGGAGAAACAATATTTAAACACATTTGGAGTTGCTTCGTTTTGCTTCTCTCACGCAAGTGCGTTTGAACTGCAGGTGAGAGCTGGATTCGTGGGTGGTGTGCGCGTGTGTGTTTGTGTGTGGGTGTTCTGGTTTAGAAGGTGGAGCAGAGAGGAAACTTAAAGCAGAGTTTTCCTTCCCATTGGTTTCAAGTATTGTGGGGGCGGTTGGGGGTGGCGGAGAGCTCCTGTGAGCAGTGGCAGTGCGAATCTTATTAAACTGCAACTAATCCAGTGTGGAGAGAGGTTTGATATTTGTCTGAGGAATTAAGCAGCACTCCAGATTGCCAGAGATAACTGTTTGCCTGGAAACAGAGCCGCGGCGCACCGGCAGTTCAAAGACAGACAGTCAAAACCAATTAGGAGAAATCAGTTGCCTTGTCATTCAAATTCGTTCCATCCTATATCCCTTCCTGTTTACCCCACCGAGGTAAATAAACTATTTGGGCACCCTCTCTATCTCTCTCTTTCTCTCTGCTTTTTTGTTTCTCTTCCTGCTTTTCCACTGATTCCCTCTTTCACGCCATGCTTTCCCCACATTCTTCATGTCATGGCCCCCTACGCTAAAACACACCTGGTACAGTTCAAGGAGAATATTCTGAAATCAGAGAAACGTTTTAATAAATAAATGGTTTTTTTTATGGAAAGAAAATGAAGAAGCAGACAAACACAACACTGAATTCACTTGTCATTCCTGTGATGTCGGGCCAATTTGGCTTTATTCTTAGAGCCAGAAACAAAAACAGACACGAAGAATTAACAATGGTTTTTTTTTGACAGGGAAAGCATGGAAGTGCTCATATTAGCAATAACGGGGGGGGATGATCGTGTTTTAAATGGCGGCACAGCGGATCACGAATTGAAAACAACTGAGGAAAGCACGTCACGTGTCAATTCACAGTGCAAAGAATGAATCACTGCCATCAGCCGCTAGCCAGTATCCTTTAAAAATCTATGAGCTCCATCAAAAGCATCGCGTTCTCTTATGTCACATGAAGGGAGCTGAGAAATGCTTAATAACTGACGTCCGTCACTGCACGCAGTTCATGAAAAGAATGATTATGATTAAAGGGTGTGGAGGACAGCCAAGCCAATAATAAAATGATGTAGTATTCAAAACATGCTGTGTGCTTGAACCTGAATCATGTTAGGATTTCCTAATGAGAGAATCCGAGTAGAGACCACTCGCTGTCTGTTACAGGGGAAGGAATCCTTTTTAATTTCCCTGTGCTCTGAGCTTTTTACATCTTCTAATTTTGTTTTTCCATCTTTAGGTTTTTCATTTTCTTCTTTTTAATTTATTATTTTTTTTCTAGAAATACAGTGTTTGATCTGCAGTTGAGCTGCAGTTCCTTAAATAGCTTAGAGGCTCTGCAGATTATGTTGTACATAAATCTTCACGTTTCTCCAACGTTGTCTTCCCAGCAGTTTCACCGGATGGCCAGGAAGCGTTCGCGATGTCTTCTCCGGCGCTGATAATTGGCGTCTGTCTTGTGTCAGTGACGTAAAAGACGGATTTAAACAGCAGTCGCTTTCTGAAACATCGGATATGTATCGGATTCAGTACCACATACGAAAGCGACCCAGATCGGATTTGAAAATATCGGATTTGTTCCGTTCACACTGTCATACCATGATCGGATGTGGGTCGCATAGGGTCAAAAAAATCTGATTTCATGCGCTTTCGCCTGCAGTGTGAACGTAGCCTTAGTTTATGCGGTACAAGACATGTTCACAATCTCAGTAGCTAATAGTCTTTATAACATGTGATTTCTGTATAACTCACTAAGTTCGGGGTGTAGCTCCTTTGGCTGACAGGAGTCCTCACAGGCAGCTATCAGGCAGAAAATCAGGATGAAAGTGGACATAAAGCTGCGGCTTCCACAGACAGAGTTACAAATATAATGGATGATGTCATGTTGTATATGCTCATCCTTTTGCAAAGTGCAACACAACAGTCGCGAAACTAGTCACATACATCGCTCAGGTGTGATTTTGACACCTTCTTCCACACGCAGTCTTCAAATCTTGAAGGTTTCGTGGGCTCCTTCTGTGAACTCTGAGCTTTAGTTCTTTCTATAAATTTTCAGGGCAGGTGATTGGCTGGGCCATTCTAGCAGCTTTATTTTCTTTTTCTGAAACCAAATGAAAGAGTTTCCTTGGCTGTGTGTTTGGGATCATCGCCTTGCTGAAACATCCACCCTCTTTTCATCTTCATCATCCTGGTAGCTGACAGCAGATTTTTTTTTATCGAGAATGTCTCAAAACATTTTTCCATTTATTCTTCCTTCAATTACACGAAGAGTGCCAGAGCCGTATACTTAAAAACAGCCCCACCTCCAAACTTCACTTGTGGTCTGGTGTTTTTGGGGTGATATGCAGTGCCTTTTGACCTCCAAACATGGTGCTCAGATTATATGTCACAGGCTTGTCTAAATGTTGTGCTTCACCATGCTTTATCTTCAGAAATGGAGTTTTGCCTTGTCCCTGCTGATTTCAGGTGGTTTTGTAGCTCTCCACAAGTGGTTCTTGGCTCTTGGACAACTCTCCTTTAATGTTTTTATCTCTTCTGTCTGAAATCTTGTAGGGAGCAGCTGGTCGTGGCCGGTTTTTGGTGAAATAATGCTCTTTCTATTTCTGGATTATGGTCCCAAAAGTGCTCAATGGGACCTTCAGTAGTTCAGAAATTCTTCTGTAATCAATCTCAATATACAATCAACATTTTTGCTCGAGCTCACTAGTTTTACTCATCATGAGCTGTTTCTTGTGTGACACACAATAGGCTGTCAGTCGGGACTGAACCAGCTGATATGAATTTGCACTCATTGGCAGGATTGCTTTCTAATTACTGACAGATTCTGGCTGGTGTCACGACTTTCCATGCCTTTTTGCACCTCCTGTTCTTCATGTGTTCAATACTTTTCTCCCCTTGTCATTGCACATTACTTAATTTATTGACATTATGGTTTGATTTCTTTGCATGTGTGGATTGGATGGGTTTTTACTGTTATCTGGTATGAACTGTATGCCAATAACACCTTTACAAATATATTTTAAATTGCTAACGTGTTCAATACTTAATTTACCTGCAGTATGTTGTGTGTACTCGGTGTACTATGAATACCCAGTATCATAACTGGCAAAAAGTACTGTATAAAAACTCTCCCCTCATCCTCTGTTATAGCAGGATGAGATGGACCATCGACTAATTTCCAGCCTTTAAAAAGCACTTATGTTAATAGAAATGCCAGTGCTAGCTAGCTAACAGCCATTTTCATTTTTTACAATAACTGCATTGTGTTTAACTTCACACAGCTCTACCCTATGGAAGCTCAAGCACTAGTATGTGAGCAGTCTACTAATACAAGTGTCTGAATGAAGATACTGTAGCCATCATAAACATCAGTGAAGCTTTAGCTGCCACATACAGACTGCTGGAAAAACATTAATGGTGGAAAAACAAGTCAGCTGCTGTCAGTGCTGCTGCTGTTCCAAAATAGTGATATAAAGCAATAAGACTTATTGGTGCCACACTTGTGGGCCATGAAAGTAAATAGACATTGTGACGCAGCTTTCTTTACATACTGTTTAGAAAGACTATTCCCAATATCACTATATAAAAAACCCCACCAAAAACAACTGCCCAGTGTTTAACTCAGTATAAAGCAAGCATTCCACTCTTTCCTAAATGTTCCAGCTACAAGTTTCAAACACTGACGTAACAAAGATCTGGACCTGTAACTGATGACTGAAGTTTGTTTTCTCTATTTGAGCTGATGCAGTCTCCATGCTGCTTGTAGTTTTTTTCTTCTTCATCTGATTTGACTAGAAAAAAAATATCTTTTGCTTCATCAGTCGCGCTACAGCTGAGTAACTTGCTATAAGACAATATCATGAATCTTATTAAGGATAACAGCCTCTTGAATTGTTTGGTAAATCTTTGACAGCACTACCAAGGGACAATGCTTTTGTTATTGTATTGTAGCTCCCTATTAGCTAACCGTGCCTCCCTGAACACTTTTTAACCGAGATGACTCACAGTGTCTGCTGGGGCTTTTCTGCTCTGTTGTTGCTCTTTTCTTCACAGCTACTAATAATGCCCTCTCTCCTCCCCACCAGTTCTGCCAAAAATGCAATATTCTTCCCATAAATGCATGGACACGTCAGTGTCAAAGATCCAACATGCTTGCATTAATGTCTGCATAGCAGTAAAAAAACCAAAAAAAACCAAAAGAATATAAGCATGTTAGCATAACTTTAGTTTGTATTAAGTTCTCCTTGGACAACAACTTGCAATGCATGATGAATTTTAGAGACGATCCAAAGTACTCTGGCTATGTTGCAGAATACTAATGCTCTTCCCAGATTCCTCAGTGACTAATCCATCCCAATGAATGTCAATATTATTTCACAGTTGTTTCAGAAAAAAACATGCAAATGCAAGTTGGGCATTTTTGCTCTTTTTTCTCTATTCTTCTGTCTTCTTCGAATTCAAATGTGTATCATTTACCCAGAAAGTATACGGAAAAAAGTAGCAAAAAAAATCAATTTTTTTCCAGTGAGAAAGTAACTTTACCCCTTTAATATAAAGATCATGCTTTTTGCCGAGACATTTATGTTTTGCAAGATGCTATTAAATTGATTTTAGACTGAGCTTCAGTGATAGGAATGATGTGAAAGAATTTAATTATTATTATGCTAAAGTTAGATTACAAGATCAGAGTTTGAAAAGATATGGAAAAAAGGCTCAGTACTTCAAAAAGTACTGATACTAATATTATAATAATGAATGTGGGTTTTTATTTAAATATGAATTACAGATACAGCATGAGAGAAATGGTAAATGGCCTGTATTTGTATAGCGCTTTACTAGTCCCTAAGGACCCCAAAGCGCTTTACACATCCAGTCATCCACCCATCCACACACATTCACACAGAGAAGAAGAATATGTAATAGAATTGACAGTGTTTGGCACTTTTAGGTAGAAATCAAGCAAACTGTTGAAGCCCAGTGGTAGACTCGAGCATTTTACCTATTTTCCCTCAACCACATTTCAGAGGTAAATGTATTTGCTCTTACATGGAAAGTCTGAAGTGTCCAGGTCCAAGCCAGCTGAGCAAACTCAGTCTGTTGATGATGATGAGGACTATGTGATTCAGTGAAAATCCCCAGGAAAGCCAGACAGTGTTTGTCGACTACTTTTTCTGTAGGTGGCCAAACAGAAGAAATGAAGGCAATGGGGAGTTATTTGTTTTTAGAAGTCTTCTTTTTGAAAGGCCAGTACAAAAAATTGGGGGTGACTTTTAAAAAAACGGTAAAAGAGCAAAGTTGAGTTTGGGAGAACTGAGGACTGAGCAGCAAATTCAGCTGTAGACACTGTGAGGTCTTTGTGGGAGAGCAAAGAATCTCCATTCCCTTTTCCCACACAAAGTTTTTAGATGTCCAGTGTTGGTCAGTATTTTTCTTTTCGATGGATCTGAAAAAGTGAATCCTTGGACTACTGAGTGTTTGGTCCAAATTGTCTGTTCAGCCACTAGAGAAGTGATGCCAAGTTCAAAGACTCTATCTTATGCTGAATCCTTTCCAGCTATGATAACCAACTTACAACACCAGGGAGACCACTTAGTTAAACAGCAAAAACAACACATTTAAGCTCTTATTGTTTACGATTCTTTGGGGATTTTATATCAGAATTGTGCCTCTTGTTAAGTCTACACAGAAATCTACAAGTACAGTCAGACAGAGAAGAAAATAATGCCTTGTCCTTGTTAGTCCTTGTTGGTTCTGTCCTAAGCCTGGATAAATGGGAGGGTTGCAGGAAGGGTGTCTGGTGTAATAATCAGCCCCAAACCAAAAACTTTTAACCTAACAAGATTATTGTAATTGGTAGAACAACAAAACTGGAGTTGCCAGAACTAAATCTAGCTAAAATCAACAACAGTCAAAACTTATATATAATATATATAATTATATATAATATTGAGTTTTCTCAACTTTACAGACTAAAAGGTCTGTTAAATACAGTCTCTTATATATCCCAAATCTATTCACCAAAACTTTGATATTCCCCATATCCCTGATTCTTCTCAGTCCTCCAGCAGCCTGTTTTGGTAGCTATTTGAATACGATTTGCATCATTCATGACAGCCTGCCCTAACTGGCAAGAGGTGTCGCTCTAAGTTATCCTTCAGCCAATCAGAATACTGCCTAATAAATAATGGAAATTCCCCCACATCATTTGCAATGCCGCAAGTAATAGCTTCAACTGCAAAGGTAAGACTATGTGGCACTCAATGAACCAGAGTTTGATCCTAAACGGGAAAGGGAAAATTAGAATGATCAGACTTATTTCTTTCAACTGAAATAGGAGTTGCATTCATAACTAGCTGATAACAAAGGGAAGATTAGTCCATCCTAGCATGAATATTTATCCTATGAAAAACTATAGAATGCATTTCTAGCTGTTGATCAACCAACAATATTATACGTCCAATGCTCTATCCATCAAATAACGTGGATAACCTCACCTCATCACCTCAATCCACCAAATATTTCAAGCCAAAGTCATAAGCAGGAGTGTGTTGTGGAAAGTGCCAATGATCCTGTGCACACAATAGCTGTCAACAAGACTTCCTATGTTTTTTGTTTGTTTGTTTGTTTGTTAAGTTAATGTGCTGCTCGGGAAGAAGAAGCCGAACATGCTTGTTCAGCTTCTTCTTGTTCATGTTGATTGAGAAAGCCTGGTACAAAGAAGGAACTTATGTTAAGTCCAACAGATGTTCTGTTGCAGACCACGACGCTGGTAGAAAAATACTCTTAAAATGATGTCAGCTCGTGAGTAAAATGCCGAGAGAGGACAGATTGAACAGACAGTGTTTTCTTGAACTGGATATTTTTTGTAGTGCCAGGAAATCCATGAAGTGTCAGTCCAGATGTAATTGTTGCCAATTTTCTCAGTTAGAGAGCAATCTGGGGAAATAAGGCTATTCGTTTCATCTTTTGTCTGGGTGCTGTCATTCTGACCTTACAATCCTTACTGCTTTTTGGCTTTAACACTTGTAGACTTTACTGTGGATTGCTGTAACATATGGGATGTTGGGACAGAAACTTATTTCTACAAATAAAATAATAAAATACTGATAAGTTTAAATTACTCGGAGCAATTTTTGCTTTTAATGTTTTGCTCTCACAGTCCAATTTTCAAGTGAACCGTAAACACCCTACGAGGGAATCCTACGAGGTTGCTGCCAAGAGGTACATGTGAAGATGATCTTGGGGGGTTATGAGCAACAGATTGTGAGAACCTTTGACCATTTATTGTTATGAATAAAATGTTTGAGAGAAAGGCATATTAGTAGACTACTTGGTGCAGAAGTACCAGTCATTCTTTTCAAGATCCATTATTGGCACCTGCTGGACAATTCGAGGAAGTTGTCCCTGGGATTTTTGTAAGCCTGTCTACTGTTAGCTTGCTGCCACTGATGAGCATAGTAACTGTTATGAAATAATTATTCCCATATTTTTCCATTTCTAATGGCTTTGTTTTTTTTCCCAAGCAGGGACTTTTATAGTTCAACGACATCCACTGTTCTGATCTTAGCCACATGTGGCTAAAAGCCTGGATTTCATCCCTTTTATAAAGTGATAGAATGGCTGTCTAGAAAATCTCAGAAGGCGCCTGAAAGACAACCTCAACAGTCTTCCCGAACACCTGCCGCACCAAGGTTTTACAATTCCTTATCTGCCCTGAGTGCTAAAGCAAAGCTCAGAAAGCATCGGTCTCCGTCAGTGCTGCTGTTGTTCCTGGATTCCCATTTATAACAAGCCCCAAACACTTTCTGAGCACAGCACAGGCAAAGTCAAGAGTTTCCAAAAGAAATTTTATTATGACACCCTGTCTCCAACCTCTGTCTGTGAAAAACAAAAAGATGCTTTGCACATTTGGTGTGGTTCATGATCAGTATGGATGGGAATCCATAGGCAGAGGTATTACAGTCTACCCTGTTGGCATTATTTTTCTTCCTTTCATCCACCTTTCAATGCGTCTCTATTATAACTATTGTTCCCACTGGCATTTGGCACATTTTAAGGCGATATATTGTTGCTTTCTCACATAAAGGTTTTCATATTTCTCTAATGATATTTTTATTCTCATGAACTGCTATATCCTCACCGTCCTCCAGAGACAAGGTGCTATAAAGTCTGATTGGAGCACAGAAGGAAGCATTAAAGAAAAAAAAACAAAACCTACGTTCTTTCACTTTCTAAATACACATGCCAAAATAGCTGCACTCCTCTCCTCCTTCCTGCATCATCGCCTATCTCTTCTTCTTTTTGTTATAAGAACACATGAAGCTGTGAATACACACAGACACCAAAATGAACAGAGCTGCTGTTGCTCCGCTTGCACACACACACACACACTATGTGCAGATTGCAAATAAACATCAAACACAGCACACTCGTACCCAGTCTCTTGTGTGTTGCACACAACCGCACATTCTTATTATTGTTTCATTTTTTTTTTTTGCTTCTTCTTCTTCTGTTTTTTTTATGCCGCATGCACAGAAAAATGAAATGTCACGGCCAAAATGCACAAATACGCCTCGGTGTTCCTCACATGCCCTGAACATGCTCTCCGCTGATACCTCACCTCTTCGCTTCATCTCCCCGGGACGCCCTACGTCTGCATTAACTAGGGTCGAGCCAGAAAACATAGTTGTGTGTGTGCGCGCGCATGTTGCTACCTGTCTGCATCCACAGTTTTGTTGCTGAGGATTACAAATGTGCCTCTTTCCTGTCAGCATCCTCCTTGCGTTTTTCCGTTTACAGCATTTTTGTGCGAGCACGCTCTTACACAAACATTTGTGTAAAAAAATTTTTTTTGTCTTTTTGTGCAGGTGGAAATAATTTTATTGTTTCAGTTAATCCCAAGTGGGCAGAACAACAGAAACAAAGCTTCTCTGATGCTTTGTTCAGAGTAACTTGAGAGAGAGAGACGAGCAGGGAACTACTTATTAATTTTTTTAAAACATTTTTTTTTTTTTTACCAAAGGCTCGTCATTTATCATCTTGTGGGGCCATCAGGTTAATTACCAAGGTTACCTAGGCAGCCTAAGGCTAGTGTGTCTTGGTCTTGCGTTGAAGCATCGGTGCCAGTGCACTGATTATCTGAACCAGATTTTTACAAGGCTTGAAAATTCATTTTGTCCACATGAGGAATTTCATCTGCAATTAGCTTTTGCTTCTTACATAGTTCATTTATGCCTTGGCTGCTCTGACCATGTTATGTGACATCCTGGTTTGCAAATTAACAGATCCAAATGAACAAATTAAAGGAGAAAAAGAGAAATTGGGAAATACATCATGAACATAGGTGTGTCTATGCAGGGCATTAACACTTACTGACTAGTTTAAAGAAAATTGGATTAAAAACAATCTATGGCTTTTGCACAAGTCTAGTAAAGCTCTGCCTGCACTGCTTTATGTTTGAGCTCTTCGTGCAATTCTATTCGTTTCATCACTCCTGCTTCGGTTCTGTTGTCGTCTCCCACATCCAATAATCTTCTGTGAATCAGTCCCCTTTTCTTTAGGACTCAATGATATTCTTTGACTCTGCCTTCCGGACTCTCCTTCACATCTCCACCTGATCCCAGACACCATATTTCCTGTCTTTGTTGGGGGTGCCACTCTGCCACGATGCTTCGTTAGAATCTGACCTTAAAATCCTTCATTGTTCAAACTTGGTACCGCAGTAAAAACGTTACCATACATGTGTGTGTCACATGTAAAGCATAAAGGAATATTTCCTCAAATGAGAATACACACAAGAACACACTTAAAGGGTTCCCAGACTGGGAAACAGCTTTATGGGAAAAAAAAGATGTCACAGCATATAGCTTCCTGTATATGTGGGTGCATAGCTGCCCAGAGAGTCCATGCTGACCCCTGTCTGGCGTCAAAAGTGCCTTATAATGGGCTTCTGAGTGTCAGAACTGGACCATGAAAGACCATGAAAGAAGATGCAATGAATCATATTTTCTTTTACATCCATCATCAGGTGAGATGGCGGCACGGCAGTGTAAAGCTTTCGGCAATGTTCTGCTGCAAAGCCTTAAGCCCTGGCATTCATGCTGATGATCCTTTGACACGTGCCTCTTCCTCCAGCAGACCACAGACGTCATTCTTGATGACAGCAGTGGGCAAGATAGCAGGATAATGCACCCTGCCACATAAACTGCTCAAGAGTAGTTTGAAGAACATCACATAGTGTTTACGTCTGTGGGATGTGTGAGGAAAACAAGCCCATTCCCTGGTGGCCCACCTCACAACTTCCAAGACTTGAAAGATCTGCTGAACCTTGTTGCTGGGACACTTTAAGAGGTCTTGTGGAGCTGAAGCCTTAACATGTCAGAACAATTTTAATGGCAATTTCCGTTCCCCCGTCAGTGTTTTTAAATATATATTTTGACAAATTTGCTAAAGGGTGGATTATTTTAGGAGGGAAGGGTGTTGTTAATCAACAAACATAAGACCTCATAAAATCTCTTTCATCTGTGTGGAAAAATAACAAGCTAACCACTTTTAGGAACCAATGCAACACTACCTGTGTCAAACAAATATAATGACGATGGGACACTCATTACTGGTGATGATGAGAGCAAAACAAAACAAGAGACTCAACATTCTCAAGGAGCAATCAGCCAACGTGAACGCGATAACATAACCAAAGCGGTAGTCGGATTGTCACGGCAATTTCTCGTGTTCTATTGCCCCCTGAGAAAGCACCTTTGATAACAATGAGTGAGTAGTTATGAGGTAACGCGTGTGTCATTGGTATAAAAGCACTATTTTCAAATGTCAGAAGCACAGTTTGAGGCCATGCTGGAAATGCTACTCCCACACTTAATGATGCAGCATAGTAAATATTCTGACCCAATAAACCCTGAGCTGCACTTGGCAATCCTTTAAAGCTGGGTCTTTTCATCTAATGTGTTGCTTATCAGTACACTGCCACGTTGCTCATGTGGGCAATAGGCAGCTTATTTTGTGTATCTCTGTTGGTTTGTGTTGTGTGAAGCACCTAGAAGCAATAGAAGCCCCCCCCCCCCCCCCTCCAAAAAAAAAACCAACAACAAAAAAACAAAACAAAAAACAAAACAAACAGCAATTGTACAGTAGCACCGGTGTGATCCATCTTTTAATCACAAAAATTCAATTCCTCTCAGTCCGACACGTCCTTGTTGATAGGATGGTATGCCCTGGTGCGCTGTCCATGGTGCTGAATCTGGTGCTCACACAAACAAGGCTCTTGAAAAATGTAGCCACTCAGTGCTTCCTATGCGTAGCTTAAGCATTCACTTCAGCATGTGCAAAATTCCTCAGTAGCAATGTGGCCAAATGCTATCAGCTCTGCTCGTCTGTAATGTCTATTGTAAGGGACAGTGTTAATTTGACAGCATAACACACATATTTGTGTCTAAAAAGTGTTCGTGTCTAAAAAGTCCCAGATTGAGACCTTGTCACTTGTTGCTCATGTGGTATTGAAAATGGAATTTTTCACAGTACTTTCAAGCTGTGACAATCCTATTCCTCAATTAAAGGAACATGCGATACACTGAACAAAACTAACACAAACCCGGCCAGTTCCAGACAAAGTTTCTTTCTGAAAGTCTGCAAAGCTGCTGTAATGCCATGCATTGTGCTTTTTAAGTAGTACATATAAGATGGAAAAAAGGGATAGTCAGATAATCAGGCAGGCAGACTGTGATTTAAAGGTATTAACATTCCAGCAGCAGGCTTAGCATTAGTCCCAGTGACTACACACTGCACTCACAAGAACTGGCATTGTATTCACGGTCGTTTGAGCCGGTTTGAGTTGAAAGTGTTGGTATAAACCTCCCAGTGGTTCTTCACTTCTGCTGTGTGCATGTTACTATTTACTGCTGTTCCCACCCATACCACAAAGACGAGCCTGGCCATTTTTCGTGTGATAGGTCTGACTATGTGTGACGGGCTAGTTAGCAGGTTACCTAAGAATACACCCCACAGCTAAAAGAACTACAAGCTAGTTGGCCTCATATCCTTTTAATTAATGTTCACCAACAATTTAAGATACACTACACAGTAGCAGATCAGTTCAGTTACTCGCTATTGAAAATAGCCGTTAGTCAGTACTTACGGAGAGCCATAAGTGCCAAAATGAATGAAGTAAATACATTATTAAATAACTAATAAATTATTAAACAACTCCTTAAACATGTCATTAATCATTGAACATTGGAAATGAATGAATAAATAATTGATTACATTGTTTAAGTAAAATGAACTGATTTTTTAATTTTATTTTACTTTTATGAATTGATGGCACATTTGATTAATTATTTAATTATGTATTTATTTAATTCATTTTGGCACTCGTGACCCTCCATAATTACTAACTAGTAGCAGTTACCTGTTATCATGTTAGCAAAGGCTGTTACCAGCCAAAGTAATCTCCGAGTCCTGGTTTTTAGTTTCAGGATCTGAAGGATTTTATTATTTTGTATTCAGTCACTTTTTGTGCCTCACCAACCTTCTGCATTAGTGTGCAATCTTCCATTACACACTACAAAATAATTATATTTGAAAGTTGCAGATCTTCGTGCCTGGTGTGAAATGGATTTAATACTCCCTGCTGCAGGCTCGAAAATGACTGAGTACGTATAGATGTCGGCTTGTGAGTGCTGTGTTTCACTTTTAAATTCAGTGCAACTGACGGAGTATGCCGTGTGTGTGTGTGTGTGTGTGTTCACGTAGCTGGTCGTGTTTAGCTTTTCTGTCTGATTTTTGTAAAAAGCGAGTGCCTGCCCCTGCCTGTACATATGCCTGGGTCAGATAAGGTAACGCGGCGAGGACACACTGATTGCAGGGACGGGCTGTGACTGCATCACCGACCCCCAATTATAACTTCTACAAAGAGCTCTCCAAATGTATATTTTAACCTGCAGGGTAAAGGTCAGCAGACAATTAAAATCAGAGAAAAAAAGGACTTTTGGACGAGTGGAAAAACTAACCTTGAAACTGGCAAATGGATCTATTACACAATGAAAAATGGTTTTGAGCCATTTTGATGGTGGCGTCATTACTGAGTTATCGTTTCCGTTCTCCACGGTGGGTGCCCTTATGGGCCAAGAATCTACTCTGCATTAATTACTGATTGTGGATGCCCGCTAATTAACAATGTCATTCCAAAAGATAAAAATAGGAAGGGCTTTTGATGTAAGCGCTTGGCAAAGGCTCTGTGGTTACACACACTCCTTGGGACATGACCCGTGATGAGGAAGGTGGTGAGCTGATATTTCATTATGGAAGGCAGCAGATTAAAAGACGCACCGATGGCTCTGGCGTCCCCTTATCTAAGGTAGGAGAGCGTTGTGTTCCATATGAGATCCGCATGAAATGATAATGTGTATTGACAGATTTTGCTTCTGTCTCACTCCAGCTACCTTATGCTCTGTTACACTTTCAGAGCAATATCATTCTGCATGAGCAGATCATCATTTTGAATCTCATGGCAGCATCCAATGGAATAGATTTGAGCTTTGGCTGGATTTGATGTCTCTCTGGAAGAGTGACTTTGAAATTGAATTTTGGCCAATTTTAACTCTGCTTTTTTTCCCTTTCTTTCAACTAGTGCTAGTGATGTCAGTATTGTCCTGCAAATGTAGTCCAGTGAGTGGAGGGCGTCGCAGCATTAATGTGGTCCTTGTCACGTCGAGGAGAGCTTTCTCAGTTTAGGTCTGTGGTCACGAGTTTTGAGCCTGAGGCATCTTTTTAATGAGGAGGGACACTGTGAGAGGGGCAAGCTGACCTGATACAAGCCTGGACCCAGCCAATACTTTGTCCTGCTAGTCTGTATGTGCACGCTCACAAGGAGCGCAGACACAGAAACCCACAGACACGAATAATGCACGAGCCCCACAGAGACAGATCAAGTCAGACACAAATGACTAGCTAGGCTCTCTTTGTGTCAGAAGCAATTTGAAGTGCCTGTTGTAGACTGCCAGGTCTGGAACACACAGAGAAGCTTCTCCATGTTCACTCATAAAAAACACGCTGAGGGCTTCCATCTGCACCGGGGCTTCATCCACAAATTGCTTGTTGCGAGGGCAGAAAAGACCATTTTGTGAACAGTTAAGCTACAGCACGAGACATTAAATGCTTCAACTAAAATAAATATAGTGGTTTAAATAGAAAGTACGCTCATGTTGCACGGTCCCCGTGGAGGAAAGTTCCCCTCTCTTTTCTTGTTACACAGGTAATTTGTTGCTACTGATATGATTAACTGATTAATTGGTTTACCTAATCAAACGTTAAATATTAATCAAGGCGGTTTCAATAACTGATTAATCATTCCTGCGCTTCCATAAGCAAAGGCATCAAACATTTGGTCGTTGTAGTATCCAAAGTGGAAGAATGTTCCTGTTCCTGCGTTACAGCGCTGAACTTTGACCTGATGTTTACCTAAAGAAAATGAGGTTATTTTGAAGTTATTATTTTTTGTGTCCATATCAGGGCTAAATTTAAATAGAAAAATAAATAGAGAAGGCAAGCTTGTCAGGTCCCATATGTGTAATGTTACATACAGGATTGATTAGTTCAAGCTTTTGTTTGCAGCAATTTTAATCTATTGGGAAACAAACAAAATGATCTGGGCAATCAAGGCTACGTACATATGAAGAACACTGCAGCAAAAACACAAAACAAAAACCATCCAATGATTAACTACTATATTCCTGGCCATGTAATTAAAAAGAAAAATGTGGCTACCCAGTCTCTCCTGTCCAGTTAGAGAGCTAATTTGAAGACTTTAAAGTAACCGCATTTAAAATGTGTTACAGAGTATATTTTCCCAACCATGCTTAAGACACCTGGAGTGTGAATGAATTTGGATGACAGCCTTTAAATCTGTGCCCATAACAGACAACATGCTCTAGAGCTGCTGTGGAAGTGCACAGCGAAACTCAGACCAAAGCAGTGCTAACGATATTCACTGGAGCAGCGTTTGCTGTCGCTGTTGTGACAAAATCCTCTCTTATGGATCCAATAATGATGAAACTCCCTCTGTCAGGCGAGGTAACAGCTCCCTTGGCCTGAGTGCTGTGCTCTAACTATTCACTAGCAGGAGAGAAACGGGTCCACGCTGACTCGACACGCAGCGCGGGAGAGGAATTGGAAGTGGGCTCTTTCTTGGCGCGGATGTGAGTGTGTAGGCGGCGCAGAGCTGCTGCTGTAGCTTAAGTCAGGCAGGGCGCAGCATGCAGAGCTGCCTTACTTTACTCAGAGCCTATGAAAAGTCTTGTTTCCCAATCAAATATGTGCTTTTGAAAAAAAAGGCAGCAAAATTGTAGAAGTGCATTTAAGGAACTCCAGTAAAAAGTCTTGTTAAAACTGCGCTTTTCTCTTTTAACATCAACTTCCTGTATAGCAGCTCTGCTGTATATATTTTCTGCGGCACTTGGCTTGTTTTATTGGCCCTTATGTGACGTCCCATAAACTATTACCGTATATCAAGGTGTGCCGTGGTTGTCTGCAGACACTGGTACATTGTTGCTGTCTGAAAACTGAGTGTTTCTGATGTCATCATCTTCATGTTTTGACTGAAATGTGGATCGGACTGAGAAACTAAGGGACTTGTCACACCCGTACAATTTATATGTCACAAAGTAGACCCACCTCAAAGCCCAATTCTGTTATCCTCCTTTTCTGATCCTATTGGGATCAATAATTTACAAAATGAGCCACATGTTGTATTAAGACTAGTGAGCTAATGAAACCATAAACTCAAGTGTTTATTGAAGTTACAAAGAAAGTGTTGTTTTCCCATAGACTATACAACCAGACTCCTTTTGGACACCAGGGATCTTACACACTCACTATGTGTTTTTGCAGCACTCTGCATTTAATCATTAGTTATCATTCATCTCTGGCTCTTTTCCACACCGTGTCTTTTGTCCTGTCATCCCAAACCTGTTGTGGCAGATAATCGCTCCTCCGGAGCCTGGTTCTGCCAGATGTGTCTTCCTGTTAAAAGGGAGTTTTTCCTTCCCACAGTTGCTAAGTGCTTGGTCATAGAGGGGTCATGTGATTGTTGTGGTTTTCAATCAAATACTGTAGTACTCTACTACTACTCTTGAAGTGACTATTGTTGTTATTTGGGGCAAAATGAATACAACTAAATTGAATTTGATTTTTTTGCACCTGATGGCCATTACACAAGTACATGTTTATTGCACAGTTGAATCAGCTTCACTTTTCAGACAAGGAGTCTGTGTCCATCTTTTATATACAGTCTGGTAGAACTGGGACTTAAAATATGCATATGTAACACTTTTTAGTTTTTTAATCCATTTAGTTTTAAATAATTCTTATTTTTAGTAGTTAGTTAGTTGCTTATGTTTTCTACAAGATGACTTAATTTCCTGCGTAAGTTTTGTTTTTTGAAATTATTTGGATATTATTAAGTAAAGTTTATAAAACTGGACAAAAAGCAAGATACGTTTATTATTATTATAATAATATATGAACAAAGAAATAAGGTTTGTTTCACTAACTTGCACATGAAACACTTAAGCAGCAACAGTATGTAATCTGTGGAGCGGCTGTGCACATATATCAAGTGAGCTTTTAAGAGCAGTGGCAGTGCTGGCTTTGCTCTGGAAAACAGTTTGGTGTTTGTCAGGATCTGTGTTGAGTCAGCGATCCACTAACTGCAAAAACACTTGTATTCAGCGATTACTGTCGGGTCTTTACGCATTACAATGTCTTATTTTATCATTTATATTTTATGCTTGTATTTAAAGTTCTTTCACACCCACTCGGTGCTTTCAAATTCCAGCTGATCTGTCTTTGATGTTGAATTACCGTAAAGATGTGGGGGTTTAATACCCAGTTCCCGTGCGGTTTACAAGAACACTTTTGCCAAAACTCTTTAGTGTATAACAGTGATTGGGAACTTTTGGACAGATAAACGTAGCACGAGAGAAAACACCTGCTATTTGGTGGTAAACGGTGGTTAGAAGAATTAAAGCAGAAACAATAGGTTTTAACAACTCAATGCACATTTGATCCTTTCATAGATGAGTACAAATAACTCTTATGCCCTTTTCTTTTTTTTAATCTTCCACCCAAATATGACCCCACACTCTCCGCTATGAAAAGCCTCATTGAGTCAATCATTTCCTTCTGTTTAAACAGTAAAGATTGCCTTCTGTGCACCACAAACAGATAAAACTTTGATTATCTTTTCTATTGTGAATGCAGCTTTAGTTTATGTATGCAGATGCCTCACGGAAGCAATTCACGAGCTTGGAATTACGAGGTCCCATCTGCATGCGGAGGAGCTCTGCGATTACCAAGAGCGGGAAAAAAAGGAGTTTTGCACGTGAATGTTTTAATCGTAAGTGGATATTTTCATCCTGGGTCTCTTTTTGCTGGACTTTGCCAAGGGGACATAGAAGACCAAGCCAGAAATAAAATACTTCAGCTCTTTTCCAAAGAAGAAGACAAAAACTAGAAAAGTAAATATTTCATTTTAAAGAGTAAATTAATGAGAAAATTGAACCTTTAATGTCCCTTGTGAATATAAATTTTTAAATTCATATCACAATGAGGAATCAGTTTTGAATAAAATGCCAGCTGCCTCACGACGGCTCAGTGAGCTCTGGCTCCGAGGTGAAGTAAGAAACCCTGGACACCCTCTCCCACATCGACTCCTCTGTGCTGTGTGTCAACACAGAGAGCAGACTGGAGGCGATTATCCCACAGAGCCAAGCTGTGCTTGTGTTGTTTAACAAGGTCTGCAGTTTCGATTCTCTGTTAGGACGCTGTCTGTGTTTTTATTTTATTTTATTGACCCCTATAAGCCCCCCTTATTTTCTGCATGTATAGGTTTGTAAAGAATGATTAGGAGGAGTTGACAAATCATAGCTACAAAGGAACACACACACACACACACACACACACACACACACACACACTGTTTCTATATTCCCGTATCAATTATTTGACATGAAAATCTTTAGCAATGTGTCTGTTTACATTAGAAATTTTGGATAAAGACTTCACTCTTCTCGGCCACTCTGCATGCTTCACTCTTCATGGCCCGTAACAAAAGATTTTCTACTGAAGATGTCTGTCTTCAAAGTAGATCTTGGGGTGGAAATATGTGAGGATTAACGACTCCAAGGGTTTGAATGCCATATTTAATGCTTTACATGTCTCTGATGTTTTAGCCTGTAGCCTTTGTGTTGCATCGTAAGAGGCCAGAAGTTATTGCTCATGCAGTGACAATGGATAAACAGACAAAAGTTACATGGATTCTTTTTTTTTTTTTTTACAGCTGCAGGAAATGCACGAGTCTGCTTGATATGAGGAAGGAGCTGAGGTTATAAGAAGCTGCTTTATGATTCCTGCACGGATTACTGACACCGCCGGAGAAATAAGGATAACAAGGATGATATGGGCCCTTGTTGCTGCTCTACTTTCTCTGTCACTTATGTTAACCAACGCGATCAAAATTACGTCAATCAAGATTACATCTCTACTTAAACCCAGAAAACTATCTGTTTTTGTTGACACTTCTTAAAATGTGTGATCTGTCACTCTGCCTTTCTGGCTGTCTATTGTGAATCCCCCCCCCTCTCTTGTCACCCTTGCTCAAGGTGTCTCATCCAAGGTCTCTATCAGCCATCTACAGACTCCAGGGTCCAGTCACTATCTCTTACTTTCATCTGGAACTCGGTTTATGATGTCGCTTCTCATCAAAGTCAAACAAACATTTCTGCATCTTCATATTTTTTTAAACAAATTTAGCTCTTTTCTTCCAACCGATCTCTCGCTCTCTCCTCCTTGAACGCCTGGATGCTCTATTGTGTGTGTTTTTGCTGCCACAGTATTTCCATATATAACCACATATTACTAGCACATACAGCATACAGAGGAAGAGTCCGGGGGCTGTGATCCTGCTGTGCTCATACACAACACAAGAGAGCTGCTGTATAAGAATTTGTTTAGTTTTTTTTTTTTCCACTAAAAGGAAATATAGAGCTATATTGGCCTGCTCGCTGTGACAAATGTTCTCCATTTATTGTGGAAACTATATGAAGAACAGTGGTTTTTCATAAGAGCTTATCTTTGAGACCAAACATTTTGTGTAATAGTGGAGGCAAACTTTCTGAAAAAGTGTAGACAAAGGCTTTGTGCCGCCATATAATGCATTTTTTTTCTCTTGCAAAGTATATTAGAACCTTTGCACTTTCAGCTCCAACGGAAAATAACTGATTTAATGCACTTAATTTACAAGAGTGAGTAGGGAAGTCTGATAAAATGTTCCCAAAAGATTTGACTGAAATAAGCTCTTAAAAGTGCTCCATGCATGTTTATTTATTTATCTTCCCCCTCACACATACACACATGCACACATGCACATCCCAGCCCCAGAAAGGATGTTAGTTGCCGCTGACCCGAATAAAGCTTAAAGTTAATATTTTTACTATGAGGCCATGCCATGGGCTTATTCAAAGGAGTCCCATGGGCAAGCAACTTTTTCTACACTTATATAATTCAGGGATATGTAACTTTGATCTAAATGGTCAGAGGCAAACGTTGTGGTGAGATTGTGCTGAGCAGAAAATGGCTCGAGTGTGTGTGTTCGTGTGTGTGTGTATCTTTACAGCCCCTGAACCGACATGCGTTTAACTCATATAGATTTATATATGATGTAATGTCCCTGTAATAAGCATTTGTATTGCTGAGGTGCCATTCTGTATGACATTTCAGATCATTTTAAATTGAAAAGGTTGGGCAAGGTTTGTGTCCTGGTGTTCATGTCACAGAGGCTGCCATTCCACATGAACGGGCATGTGGACTCTGTGCCGTTGGGGACTCTGTGTCAGTTTTGTTTGGCTTTGACTATCTGTGCAATTTGGGATATAGAAAGGTATTTTTAAATTAACCATAAACATAAAGGAAAAGTAGTATATGATCATAGGCAAATGAATTAGTTCAAATTGTCCTCTTGATACTTACAAGTTACTATGTAGCTTGTAAGTATCATGTATATGTCATTCTGTTGCTAAGTTCTGTACACGAACCAAATGGAAGAAATGCCACAGGCCTGGCAAAAGTCACCTGTACAGTTGATTGATTGATTGCTATGGTTGATGATTTTTGCTAGTAAAAACAATAGTGATCCAAATTTTGAGCCTCGCTACAGACCTGCAAACTTCACGTAGCCTTTAGATTAGCTTAAGAACAGTGCATAGAGGGCTTTATAGAATGGGTTTCATTGCTGAACAGCTGCATCCAAGCCTTACATCACCAAGCATAATGCAAAGTGTCAGATGCAGTAGTGTAGTACTGGTCTATAGAGCAGTGAAGATGTGTTTTCTGAAGTGACAAATCATGCTTCTCTGTCTGGCAATTGGATGGAAGTGTTCAAGTTTAACGGCTGCTAGGAGAACCATACTTGTCTGACTGCACTGTGCCAAGTGTAAAGTTTGGTGGACGGATATTTTGGTGTAGGGTTTTTTTTCAGGAGTTGCGCTTGGTCCCTTAGTTCCAGTAAAAAAAAACACTTAATGCTTCACCCTGTCAAAACATTTTGGACAATTTCATGCTTTGCGGGAACAGTTTAGGGATGACCCCTTCCTGTTCCAACATGACGGCACACCAGTGCACAAAGTCAGGTGCATAAAGACATGCATGAGTGAGTTTGGTGTGGAAGAAGTTGACTGGCCTGCACAGAGTCCTGACCTCGACCCAACAGAACACCTTTAGTATGAATTAGAGCAGAGACTGTAAGCTAGTCCTTTTTGTTGAACATCAGTATCTGATGCACATTTGTCAGGGCCCCATAAACACACCCGTAAACATTGTGGAAAGCCTTCCCAGATGACTTGAAGCTTTTATAGCTGGAAAAGATGGGTCAACATCATATTAAACTCTATGGATTAAGAATAAGGTGTCACTCAAGTTTCTATGTGTGTGAAGACAGATGAGAGAATACTACAAAGCAATATGTATATTTTATATATTTCATATTGCCTGAAAATTAAGTACAGTATTACCGGTCAGTAATACAGTGTTAAACTGTATTACTGACCGGCTCTTTCCTTCACACAAACTTTGAAAGCAGAATCAAAGTTTCCATCAAGCAGGTGTAAGCAGCCTTAACACAACAACAGCAAACACAGAAAGATTATTTACAGAGAGAAAAAGCTGAGAAAAGAAATAAAGAAAGAGCAATTGAATTCATGTTTTTCCAAGACGAGAAAATGTTCAGCCTGCTTGAGTTTTGTGATGATTTCAAACACCCAAGCACAGTTTAGAAACTTAAATCTTTGTCACTGAATATTTTAGGAGCGAAAACTGATTGAAGTTCCTTGAATTTTTATGGGCACGGAACTTTTACGGATACTCAGGGAAGAGCACGCAGAAAATGTTATCAGTTTCACCCCTATGGGTTTTCAGGTAAGCTCAAAATAAATGTGATGAATGTGATGCGGCGAGAGTCCATTGACCGCAGCCTGCAGCAAAACAGGTTTTTACAGTGAGGAGGAAGTAAACCGGCATCACTTACTGTTCCCGAAATAGCAGGAATAAAATTGCCCCATTTAGAATGCATGGATGTTCGATATCAACAATCATTCTCTTGTTTAAAATCGTTTTCCAATACAGGGTCGTAAATACCGACACTGTCACCCTCCCCCCTTCTCTCCTTGACACAAAGCAATATCGACTGTGAGCTATCGACCCCGACTTGGTCCCAAATCTGAGCAGGAGACAGACTTGTGCTCCTGCCAAAGCAATTAAAACCCCGGCTAGACTTTCGATGCTTTGTCTTTACAGGCCGGGATATTGATACAAACACCAGAAAAAGTTCATTAAAAAAGATGCAACAAGACAGTGAGAGTAAAGAGTCTAAATCACACACACAGAGACGCTTCTTAAGAGCTCACTATCTTGTCTTGAGAACGAGCCAAGATACTGCTGCAGGGCACTTCAGTTTAGAAGCGTGCTCTCAAACGCTGTACTGTGAGTTTAATATCAATCAAACCACAGCATATGTTTGATGCCTCCTGGGATTTTTTAGCTGCTGTTTTATCTTCGACTGATTTAAACTGCTACGTCTGAGGCAACATTAAAAACATGCAGAATTATTGTTCGCATGTTTCAGTCACCTGACATCACAGACGAACCTACAGAGGCCATGAACAGGGACCTCTGGAGCTAGTTTTCATAGCGTATTGATCTGTGTTGTCCCTATGATATGGACTCCTGGGAGCCACAGGCTCATTAATCAAGCTGACACTTGGAGTGACACACGGGGTTGAGGCAGCAGCACCGCAGCACTGGGGCGCCACTATGAACACCTTTTCTTCTTTCTCCCCCTTGTTTTAATTTTTCCAGAAGCCTGTGAGCTGGAAGAAATGCCGATGTTGTAAATGGATACATGTCTCAGAATACTGCAAACCCCCCTGCACTCTCCTCTCTCTTGTTTCACTACTGCTAACACCCTCAAGTACCTCTACCCTTTTTTGCACAAAGCCGATATAAACAATTTAAAAGTTTATTCAACCCCATAAATAAAAAAAGGAAATTAACAACACTGTGCATGCTTCGGTATTCATTTCTTTATGGGTGTTTACAGCATCACACTTAAATATTGATACAGTGTTAATGGGGCAAATTTATCAGGACCGGATGCTGTTTTCTCTAAGAGCAGATCAAATTTGAATCAAGATCAGTTTTATTATATCCTGCAAGCAAATCTTGCAAAAGCCTATTTTTTTATGAACCATCTGAAAAATTGTTATGCAGCAAAGTTGAAACTGGCGTGCACCAGTTCACATCCACAGTAAAGGCATTAAAGGATGGACGAACGTAAGCCACGTCATGTATGAAACTGACACACAGTAGTTACAGCTGTAGAAGATCACCACATTTGCAGTTATAATTTTGCACATCTAATTTGCACTCAGTGGTAGCATTCACTTTCAATGCAGTGCAACAGACAGAATTTGCATTCTGTCACAGATGTCACTGCTGACCCTATCCCCACTTCAACCAAATGGAAACTGCCTCTTAGTGTCTGCAGATGCCGATGGTAACGATGCCACAGTGTTTACAGTGTCCCAGCCACACTGCCTCTTGAACTTAGAGGCCAGACTAAAGAATAAGGACAAAGTATTAAAAGAATCCTCTGTCAACATCAGCATGAGTCTATATTTTCTAACTGGAACTTCAGCAGCAAAGAGCAACCTCAAATATAATTTAACAATGTTTACTGAAAGAGAACGGCAGGAGTGAGCAAAGATCTAGGCCAGAGACTGCGATTTGGGGAAGGACTCAGTGAGAACTCGGGCCAGACAGCTCCCCTGGGATTAACAAGAGGAAGTGAGAAACTGAGAAAGGGGGAGGGAGGGTGGGGCATGAAAACAAGAACAAACTGGCATGTAGGACAGGAAGGCATTTATAGACACCCAACTGGAAGTGTGTGCAGTGTTGTCCTGCTCCTGAAATTCTCATTTCTGGTCATTTATTTTGAACTGGTTTTCTTTCCTACAACATTAAAGACATCGAACACACTTTTTATCCTATTGTCAACACGTGAAGTAATAAAACTGCATCGTATGTTTGTTGTATGTGGAAACTGGCCTACGACAAACAGAAATGCTGTATATTAGCTAAGCTGCTGTTTGATAAAAACATGAAAGTAAATTATGTTCAGATGAATGCTGCAGAGATTAAAACCCACACATGCATGTAGTCCTGATGAACATCACACTCACAGTTGGAAATTATTGCTTATCTGTGCTTTTGTAATCTGAGAGCCACCAAAAATCAAAAGGAGCAAAGCCAAGATGAAGGTGAGGATTTCTCCCATATAAACCTGCAAGATGAGGACAGCTATGGTTGCTAGGAGACAAATGACAAATCCCTCTGCATGTAGCTTTTTGTGTCTATAACACCCTTTTTTCTAGTCATCCCACATCCACACACACGCATATACAGGTGTACGTATACAATCTGCCTGTCATTACCAGATGCCATCCTCAATCTTCCACCATCTCCCGTCCGACCATCATCCTTTTTGCATTTTATTCATTTTTATTTGTTCTCTGTCATTTCTTCTCCTGTTGTGAAGCGCTTTGGGACAAACCTGGTTGTTAAAAGCACTTTATAAATAGATTTGACTTGACTTGACTCTGCGAGGGAGTCACCGATATGAAGGAACGTTGTTGGCTGTCACCACCGAGAGGCAGCTAGAGAGGGAAGTTTGGAAACCATCCGCGTACTTTTGACAACTGTGTAAAGCCCAAGAAGCAGCCACGTAACAATGTCGAGTGCACCGCAAATCAGAAGTTAGAGGACAATATAAGCAAAGATTGAGGGCTAAAGAGTTGCATGAAGTTTGATGTAGATCTAATGAATACACAGTGAAGCTAAGTAGCCCTCCTTAAAGACTTCTTTCCAAGTACAGATACTTGAAATGTGCAATTCACTTGTATTTTTATTTTTATTTTTATTCCTATTTATTCTATTTATCCCCTTTGTATATTTTATCTATATATGTCTTTGTATCTTTATATGTGTATATATATATATATATATATATATAATATTCTGTAACTCTGTAACTTCTGTCGGTGCTGTGGTTTTTTGGAAACCAAATTTCCCAGAGGAACCCACCTGAGGGATTAATAAAGTTTTATCTTATCTTATCTTATCTTACAGAGTAACTCGGTGATAACTGATGATGACTAAAATGTAAATAAAGACTTGTTAAGCGAAATAGATAGACATTAACTGCAACAGTGCGTATGTTTATTTGGAACAGGCCTAAAAAACTGTTGAGCCATAATTAGGGTTGGAAAATTCACAGGAAAAGGAATGAAGTTTCATGCTGTGCTAATTATGTTTATCTTATTGGCATAATTACTTTTAATACCTCCTGGTTTAAAAGAAAGAAAGAAAGAAACAGGCATATCTAAATCCCTGGTAGAAAAGCATCACAGTGGAATGACTCCATTCGGAATCTCTTGAGAGAAACGTCATTATAAATAACCGCGATCTTGCTTGTTTATTTCTACCCATCTGCAGCACAATGGGGTCCTGCAATGCAGAGACCATGCAGAGCCACGAAAATGGAAGTCTAAAATAGGCTGTTTTGTGCTTATTGATGCCGCGTCATGTTTCATCCCCTTTCCCCATCTGTTGACAATATGACAATGAGAAGATTGTGTTCTGCTATGGTATCTGGCACATCATGATTCACTGAATCACAATCTAGCAGAATCTATTGGATTTTAGCTAAAAATCCTCCCCTCAAGAAATGTACAGATTTTATGCATCACAAGGCAGCGCACAGGCTTTTTTTTTTCTTTTTCTTTTTGTGAGTCAGCCTGGAACAGCGTTATTACTGACCTGAGATGGAGTACATCTCAAAATTGCTGCACAACAGATAAACACAGTTTGGTTGGTGGGCAAATAAGTAACTGGTGGTTTTGGCCCCAGAATTGACAAAGTTACGGTTTGCACTCTTTACTCTGCTGATAGTGCAGACAGCACAGAGAGAGCAATTTTGTTGAAAGGAAAAGGCAACGATGAAGAAGTAAAATGGCTTGCTGGTACGCTCATAAAACTCATGCGCGGTCTGTTTAAAGTTTATGCTTTTTTCTTCTCCACTTAAGCCACACCGCTGTCGGTTTATTTACAGATTCGGATCCCAACAGATCAAGTTATTGTTGGAGGATACTTTTAAAGCTGACAACTCTAACGCTGAACAATAAGGTTAATACTATCAATGCAGGATAAGAAATTCACAAAGGACTGAGAAATGTACTTACAAATTACAATAAGAAAGCATATGATAATACCGGGCTCTGAAATAATACACTGTTATATTGGTTTACTTCAGAGAGGGTTGACGCTTCAATAGACAATATTCCCAAACCAATAAATGTAATTATTAAAATATCTGGGGTACATAATACTATCTGATATGAACATTAGCATGTTAAATGCAGTACATAGTTGTCACGGCCTGGGGGATCGGCGAGACGCTGACTTTTTCTTCCTTTTCTCTCTCGCTCTCTCTCTCCTCCTCTCTGTCGCCGGGGCGGAACTCATTGTGGGTTCACGCCCTCGGCCCACGCCCACGGAAAAGAACACACCTGATGCCCATCAAGGTGAACGGCATTTAAGCAAGGAGGTGACTGCTGGTCTTCGCTGGATCGTTGTCTACCACGCACCCCCTGGATAACCTTTCCCATGTGAATCTGTGTGTCAAGTGTGAAGAAAGGAACTGCAGTCGTGTATGTGGAGAGTTGGAGAGCGAGTGACTCCCCGCTTGGTTTTGCCTGGAGCCCCGTCCCTCACATTGTTGTGTGTAGCACTGCCCGGCACTCTCTGTATATTCACCTGGTGAACTCTGTAAATAAATCCTTGTGTTCAGCTGATTCAGGAGTCCTGCGTTTGAGTCCCCTGCATTGAATCTTAACAATAGTATATAGTATATATATATTAGGGGTGCAACGATACTCGTATCGCTATTGAACCGTTCGATACAGTGCTTTTGTTTCGGTATGTATTAGAGATGGACCGATCCGATATTACGTATCGGTATCGGTCCGATACTGACCCAAATTACTGGATCGGATATCGGCGAGAAATAAAAAATGTAATCTGATCCATTAAATATCAAAAAAGCACCTCACAAAACTTGCTACACAGCGTAACTCTTCTCATAACCGTAGCACGTTGCAGCAGTGTGCTCACGTGATAGAGCGGCTGTGTGTATTTGTAGCCTAGCTAGCAAACCAGCATTTCATCTCCGAGGAAGTTTTCCCAGAGAGAAGTAAAGCAAGTGTGTAAGTTCATCTCTGAATGTTTGTAAAGCTTATGGAGCGACTGCCTCTCTCTCTCTCTCTCTCTCTCTCTCTCTCTCTCTCTCCTGCTGCTACTTCAATGTGAAACTGCTTAATGATCAGCTGATCGGCTTTTCTGTCGCGAGTCCGTCTCTCTTCTTAGTTTTTGGCCCACTTCTCACCAGAAAGAGGAAACCAGCGGCTGAACAACAGCAGCACGTTTAAGCTTGATAAGCTGTTGTTAGAATTTATTTATTAATACTTTCTCTACCAGGATCCTTTTCTACGTAGTAGACTGCTGATAACTGTGCAGGGGCGGATCTAGCAAAGTTTAGCCAGGGGGGCCGATAGGGCATGAACAGGGAAAAGGGAGCACAAAGACATACTTTTCTTTCTTATTCTCATTTAAAATGTCTAGCTTTTAATAAATAATTATCTGACTCTTACACCCAAAGTTTTAATCTGATGTAAAATATATAGAAGTCCATTACTGTATATAGTAACTGTTAAGTCTAATATACCCTAGTAAGCTATAGTACTTTTTCCTTTGGGAAGATACCATCTGTGCAGTCTGCAATTCTGTTGAAGAAAGATGTTGAATCTATTTAATTATTCTTGAAAAATAATTTATTTCTGTGCATTTTCCCCCTGCATCAAATTAAATTTGATTACATCGATTAAGCATCATGAGGTGGAGGGTGGTTCCCTATTTTTTTTTTTGCTGGGAGTTTGCAACCCTATTAGTTAGGTTGCTTGATATTTCTGCTAAGTACTCTTTAAAATACCAGAATAGGGAGGATGGAGCAGGTTTAAGGTTATTAGTTTGATCAGTATTGCTGAACTATAAAATATTTTGGGCGCAGTGTATTTTTTACATACAGGTATAACAGAATAGCTTTAGTGTTGTTATTTATTTAAACTTGAGTATGAACTTATACAAAATGCAGCAAGATATTAAAAAAAAACATTTTATTGATTAAAAAACACACTATATCGGATTCATATCGGTATCGGCAGATATCCAAATTTATGATATCGGTATCGGTATCGGACATAAAAAAGTGGTATCGTACCATCTCTAGTATGTATATGTATCGAACAATACAAATTTTTAAATTTATTTGATCAACTTTTCTTCTGACGATGCTGTCTGTGTTGAGCGCTCAGTGGATCTGCGTTCCACTACTCCGCCTAGGCTGCACTGTCGAGCGCAGCGCAAGCTAGCGAGACAGAAGTTAAGCTCGTTGCAACATGGCAACTGCCTCAACGCTAGCCGAAATTGAACCTCCCCCACCCTCATTCAGATCTGGCGTTTGGAACTTTTTTGGTTTTCATGTGAAGTATGACCCTGATGGTAAGCGCATCATGGACAAAAGTAAAACAGTATATCGGATGTGCCACGCAGTGCTCAATTACATTGGTGGGACTGTGGATGCTCAGTGGGGTTAATCTCAGTAGAAAGTGCAGGACAATCCTTGACCTTTTTTTGTCTTCGAGTACCTCTTCCAAAGGTGAGGTCATTTGGACGCTTAATTTGGTGCAGGTGTCCCAGCACAGAAGACTTTACCACATCGTATATACCCATGGCTGTATTTTTCTTTGTGTTTGATCTATGTACGCAGGTATCATTCTCTCTTGTTTGTCTCCTTACATCCATGCTTATGTTACTCGGATCATCAGTAAATAGGACTTTCAGTCACCCACTGTAAAATGCTGGCATGTCTGAGGCTTTGTTCCCTCCTGAGAATTGGTTTAGAGGAGACACCGCTTATCCCCTGAGAGCACAAAGTCTGCTTATCCCCTGAGACAGGCCCTTCTTTTCACAGGACTCTTAATTGGAGTGTCGCTATCTTCAAAAAGCAAATTCTGCACCAAAGTTGTTTTTCTATCTCTCAGTGAACGAAGCCTGATGTATTGATCTTCTGATAGGGCGGTCACTTTTTGCTTGCCTGATTGTGCTTTGGATACAACTGATCCACTTTCCACAAAATGTTTCAGAGATCCATCCACTGCCCCCTAAGAAACCTTCAGTCTAGCCACAGGTTCACACTGCAGAAAGCCTTTCTTTACTCACAAAATCGATTTGACGCATGATACTTCTGCTGAATGCCAAAGCCATGTTTACCACTACAACAATGTCATTTAGTACACAATGTTCTGCTGAAAATTTGAAACACAATGATTGATTTTAACAAGTTAAAAATGATTAACAGGTTTTTTACATATCAAAAAATATTTAGATGCAGCTTCCTGTAGAATTAGCAAAATTATCTTTGAATAGAATAACTATTAAAACAAACAAACAAGCAGATGATAAAACAAGATGATGATAAACACCTGTCAACTATTCTGATTGATTATACTGAGCTTATACTCTAAACCTGTGTTACAGTGTTAAGACTTGAAAAAGAAAGTACATCCATATTAGGTGAGAGTCTTATGCACACTGACAGGAAAAGGATTAGGTAGGTTGCTCAAGGACATCTTTGACCTTTTGGTGATGTGACAGTCTCTCTGATCTACCGGTAGTCAAGTAACTTCACCATTTTAGACAAGAGCATCTAAGTTGGCAGATTTTTTTTTTTTTTTGAAAAGACAGCACTTTGTTTTTTGGGGTTGCAAGCAAAAAAGTTTCTGCTCAACAGGAACTCCTTGTGAGGCGTTTCCCATGGGCTCTAGACAAACACACGGAGGCTTCCCACAGCAAGTATGCAGAGTCCTGATGAATAATGCAAATTAACTGAGCCTTTGCGTCACAACACCTTTTCTTAGAATACTAATTAGCCTAACAGCGAAATATTAGATTCCCGTGTATCTCATGTGAGATGCTTTTCTTAACTCTAGTGCGCCATACAATTATGTACACGGACTGGTTGTTCGTGCTCATTTCACATCACCCTTAGGACTCAGAAAAGGCCACTTTGAGTGACCCCTGATGCCAAAGTGCCAATAGGCCTGGGGTCCCCATTGCCTTCCACTGCATTTCAGGACAAACCCTTATCAGAGTAGCTCACTTCCATGAGTAAACATGTTTACAAACTTGCGCTCTCTCATGAAATTTACTCCTCTCATTTCCCACGACTGGTAAACATGTTTTCTCAGCTAAGACAATTCACGTCTCCTCATTTGCTCGCTAGGAAAACACGTACAGGTAATTTTTTTGATGCATAGCCTCATACTTATCTGGAAGCATGGCCCCAGTATTACATGAACACATGTCACTGTGTGTTGCCGTCATAGTTAGGCTAGGAGAAAACACACTATGTTCTCTTTAAAACTGGGAGTGCCGCACTTGACCTTGTCCATTCCAGTTACAGCCTCCCTGCAGCCACCGTAATGCAGCGTGTCTATTGTCATCGGCTTGATATGACCATAATATGCACATCGAAAACCTGCAGCTGTACTGCATGGAGGTTATATACAGTCACCCATGCAACTCATATATTTTCATCTGGCAAGAACAGAAGTCAGTTAGAAATTAAACATTTAATTATCTTCCTTAGAAAGTGAAAGGGTGTCATTATCAAAGGGATTTAGAAAGGCTGCATTTCAAAAGGGAAGCCTTAATGTTTCCACGTTTGGTACTTGTAAGTAATCTTTTTAGAAACACCGGGGCTTTTTCTTCACTAGAAAAACAGCGTATATGAATTATGTCTGTATTATTCCTATTTACATCAGTTAAATAAAGCAGTGTCCTGAGGTCAGCTTTGGATAAACAGGAAATGTCATATTGTTTGTAATCTTTGTTCTTATGTTCCCTCTTTAATTTTTCTTTCCACTGTCATCAATGCTTGTTTATAAGGAACTGGGGGATTTTTTGAAGTGTTCATATTTGCAGAACAGTAGTGTCTCATGTGGATTGATCATGGTAACAAAGGCTATATTTATGCCTTTATTACCATGATCAACAGAGCTTGAACGAGCTTGAGGTTGTGAATTCAAACTTGTGCACCTAATTCTTAATTTTTATGTAAGTAAGTAAAGATGTATGATGTACAATCCTCCCCCCCAGAACATTTCACAGAAGGGCACAATATTTTGAAACAGAAATGTGAAATGTATTCAATTCTGATCGCGTGTGAAGGTCACACTTATCTGCATCCAGTTGAGAATAGTGTCTCCTGCACTCCACAAACTCCCAGACATGTATCCATAATATCCACAATTCGAATCTGTCAGGTGACCTTTGCTTCATCCCATCATTCTCTCTCTCTCCTTTTCATGTTATTTATTGTCATCACTCTAAAGGCTTTCATTGAATGAAGGCAAAATGTGTAAAGATTTTTCAAAGTAACCGTATTAAGCAACAAAACTGACATACAGTAGTTAGAGTTGGGAACCTGAAGAAGCTTGAGGAAATCTTTGCTTTTAGGAATGAAGAGGCCATAAATCATGGCAGTACTAAAGCCCAAGAGCACATGTACAGACTACACTGTTTGCTGCTTGGTCTTTTGAGATTTTATTAATATTATTAATAATAGTATTAGTAGTTATTAACTGTTAAATTTTCATAGCAAAAAAGACATAACTGGAGAACATTGTTAGGGCAGCTGTACAGATCGCTGAATAATCATAAGCTGGAAAACCTGCTGGTGTTTAAAATAGCAAAGATAAAGAAAAAAACTGTTTTTAAAATGAATAATATTTGTTGTTTTAACATGTTTCTATTTTTTTAAACAATATAAAATAATAAATAAAATATACCTGGTAATTTTAATGTTTTGGGTCACTCTAACCATTGTAACGGTCTTCAGAATCCTTTTATGTTAAACTATCCCGCTGAAGTATTTAGCAATTAAGGGAGATATTTCTCAGGGGTTGGTGGACAGGAAATAGATAATTCATTAATTATATTTACATTTTTTTAAAATTACACTTTTCCACTTGTTTTATAAAGCTACTCAGCTAGGTTGTGCACTCAGTGGTTAACAATGAGCTCATATCAAATTAAGAGTCCTCATAACTTTGTGTCGACACATAAAACCTTCCTACACAGCGCTTACTGTGTTCACTGGCTAAATGTAGCGCTGGTCAAATTTAATTTGCCTTCCTTTCAACAGAATACATCAACTAAATGAGAAAAGTCATTTGGCCTTGGAGGATAAATTTTAATTAAGGTGTATGGGTAAACTCAAAAAGGTCATCTCTCGCTCTTATCTAATCACACACTTTCACACTCTTTTAAAAGGTGAAAACAGTCCTGCCATTCTAACAAACTTACTTTTTCAAATCTGCATTTCAATTAAATTTCTGTGGTTCACTGAGCAGATGCGTGTATTTAATTAGCTCTGAACGAAGACAAATGCAACATTTAACAGCCTAATTCACAAGTAGAGGAGATCAAGTGTCTTAGTGACACCTTCCTTATCTTGGCTGGCCAAGTGGTACGATATGATCGATTGTGCTTTGCGTCCGGGATTCCCAAAAGTATTAAAAATGTATTTTAATTCTTTTTCAGCCTAATTCAGTTTAAGTGCCTTAACCTTTATTCATACTGGGAAAGTTTGCTAGGCTCTCACACACACTCCTTCAACAACCACCGGCTTTATATTCATTTGGTTAAAGCTATAAATTCACAAGAGGGAGCCTGCAAAGAGGCTTTTACTGTGGGTATAGAGCACTGTTGGCTCACAGGCACCATGAAAATAGTTGAAGGAAGGGAAAGTGTTAATATTTAAACAGACAGAATTTTCTACCTTCTTAAAATACTGCTGACTACTAAACCCAAGTATTTTCAAAATTAAACTAGCTCCATGTTCTCAAGGACAGAGAGTTTCTTACTTTAAAAAAGATCTGAGAAGAATATGTTTGCGGGTAGAGCTCATGCTCAGCTGCAGACCAGAGATGAGTGAGTCTATTTGGGCCTGAGATGAGAAACATTTAGATGTCAAAGTGTAATCATATCTGTCATCAGTGTACGCTGTGCTTTCGACAGCACGAGAAAAGGCGACGGCTCAATCTGCAAGCAAGTGCTCAGTGTGTATTGTCAGGAGTTAAGATAAAAGGCAGAAATGATTCCAGGATGCATTTGACTATGCTGACATAAAAAGAGAGAAATCGTGGATAAACCCAACATTTCTCACTAAAGTCTGGACAGTCTGGTTGGATTTATGGTATTTCAAACATATTACCCTCCATCTAGTAGGAGGTGAGATCTTCTAAAATATACCTTTTCTGTGCAAGTCACATGGCGCTCTACAGTACCACCCGATGTGATTTATAGTAATACATCTCTGGTCTCTTCATCATCCACTGTGCAATGTCGTCATTCAGTGCCACATGTATCCAAAGAGCAGTGGGATATAAAACACAATTACAATGGATTTTCACTTTGCAAGTGGAGTCCTTGTTCTTGAATCCGTGTACAGCTCGGCATTAGCCATACAATTACACAGTTATACCGTTCTGCATTGTATCATGCGCTGAAAAAAACAAAAACCACACAGGAAATTTCCAGCAGATGCTTGTGCTCAGTCCAGAAGGAGCCAGCGGGAAAGAAAGGGTGCAGAAATGTGGGGATAAAACACAAAGAATCCAAGGGGACAGGCTCTCTATTACAGACTGCAATGACAGCCACTCTCTCCTCAGAGCCAAGGAACAAAAAGCTGGTTAGATGCTGCTGTCTGTCGCTTTGTTGCTGCAGTCAGAGAGCTCATCCTTCACAGACATGGATGGAAGGACAGACCGACTCTGTGCAGCTGAGCAGAAATCAATTGTGGACGTTGGTTTGACTGAAAGTCTTTGTTAAAAGTTCCTCCTCTTCGCTCAGAGCTCGACAGCCTCAAAATCAAGCGATGCAAGGGGCTCAGACTGCGGCCTCTCGTCTTCCTTAGATGAGGCACATTTTTCAATTATGCACACGAGGGAAGGGAATTAGAGGCCTAATCCTGGCCTAATCCCCAAACAAACAGATCTATGGCCTCCATTTCCAGCAAAGCCACACTGGCTGCCCTTACTACCCCACCTCTGTCTAGTTCTGTTAAATCTCTGGCCCTCCACTAACCCGGTCATAGATGGCACTCCTTTCAGCTCTAATAGTTCCTTAAATTGAGCTCTGGAAGCATTAGCCATGTTTGAATAGTACTTTGAATTGCTTTAAACTACCACTTGTGACTCTTCTTAGTTTTTGGCTCGTCATTAAAATGAAAAAGGCTCAAAATGTACTTTTATAATGTAGCTCACCCACTTATAGGTACTAATTTGATGTCCAGGGAGACCTAATTGAATTACTTGCCCCTCTTTAGTTTATCTAGTTCATCTCTTTATTCGCAGGTATCTTAGCAGGCATTTGCAGATTCCTTTTCAGCGCTGATCACTTTACAATCCTCCAAAAAAAGAGAACCTTTTAAACTGTTCTCATTCATTTTTACTCAGTCAGCATCAATCTGCAGTAAATACCAGTCAGCAGAAACAGCAGTGCCTAGTTCAGGGACAAAATCATTTTTAACACAGAGCGTGGTAACCATAATCTCATACGTGGCTGAAAAAATAGAGCTCCCTCCATCACAGATACATCCGATATTGGTCATTATATTTATTCCTTTGTTTATGCTGTCAGCACAGCCAGCAGCACATGTAGCAGACTGTGCAAAGCAGCACAGCAGGTGGTGTTGCTGAATCAAGCTTGGGTCTTTTAAGTCTGCAAAATGCACATACTGGCCACTCTTGCAGGTACCTTGATAATATCAGGTTATACTTTGGTGCTGGAGCGATTCCTCAGGGATTTTGTTCCATATTAATGTGATAGCATCACTTAGCTGCTGCAGATGTGTTGGCTGCACATCCAAGATGTGAATATCACATTCCACCACATCACAAAGATGCTCTGTTAGACTGTCATTTTCAAGAAACCAGTTTGAGATGATTTGAGTTTTGTGACATGAAACAGATGATTCAGAAGATGGGCACAGTGTAGTCATAAGGGATGGACGTGGTCAGCAACAACACTCAAGCAGACTCTCAGCTGGTACTAACCTGTACTAAGAAAATATCTCCCACATCGTTACATCCCCAGCAGTAGCCTGAACCACTGACAGAAGGCAGGATGGTGTTGATTATGCCAAATTTGGACACTTATCTGAATGTTGCAGAAAAATAAAGACTCATCAGACCTCACAATATTTTTCAGTCTTCCATTGTCTAATTTTACTAACCCTGTGCTAAGTGAGCTCTTTTGAGCTGGTATGGTCTTCTGTTACTGTACATCTTTGTCAACATAACATGCTTGTTCAGAGATGCTCTTCTGCATAGTTTGGTTGTAACTAACTGTTATTTGAATGACTGTTGCATTCACATAGAAGCAGTCTGACCTTTGACAACAACAAAGGTCAGAGCATATAGTGCATAGTTTCTATGTTTTTTTAAGGCCATTGTTTGTAAACCCTGGAAAATCCCAGTAGATTAGCAGTTTCTGAAACACAGATCAGCCTGTTTGGCACCAACAAATGTGTTAGATTCAATATAGTGGCTGGTGAGTATTCATTGCAGAGACGTTAACAGACAGCGATCTGTTAATTTCCACTTTTAAACACATCTTTTACATAGTCTGTGTACACTCTATGTATAAATAATCTTTAAATCAATTTTTAAAAACGACTTATAAACCAGAATAAGCTCTAGCTTACTAAAAGGCAGGGAAAATTAAAGGACCTATCATGATGTGTTGACTGCTATTAGAGTCCAAGGAGAAAATTGCAGAGCCTGTAAAATGCTCAAGGCCTTTCTGTTTTTAATAACCGATCTGCTGTAAATCACTTTTAAATCAAAGCCCATTTAATGACATCTTATACATATATTATCACAACAAATAAAAAAATAAACTACTGACTAATGCTTAACTAAAATCTTTTTATACTGTTGGTAAGGGACACTGCAATGCTATTGTCAATGCACTTTTAAAGCTCTACATCTGTACTACACTGCTGCTATCTTTGGCTTTAAAGAATAGTTATTACACAACTTAAAACTAAGGATGCATGTATTTGAGTAAATTACCCATATTAGTTGGATTTGTACTCAACTGTTCACCTAGAATTATTTAAACAAAAATGAATGGTCTCTTTCAAACAACCTTGTGTTGAATGCTTCCATAGTGTTTTCATTGAACTGTGTACATAAAAGTGAGGAAGTCAAATTAGAGAGTGCTTGGGAGAGAATCAAACATCCCTCTGTCTCACCACTTCATATCAGGCAAATCCTCACATAAAGTGGGGAGGTCTTCCCATTATGATATGGGATTTCAAACACTGCTTGATAACCCAAACGGCTCCTAGGCTGATGCATGCTAACAATTTTAATTTCACAGTATTAAGAATGCTGATGCAATCATTTACTTCTGTGAATTCGATTGGTCATGCACACACTTATCCCGCACAATCCAACAATCTTAAAATGACTTCAATCAGAAATGTGATGTCTTATTTACATATTTCAAAAACATTTTATGCTCAACCAGTAAATCTCTCCCCATAACCATGCACGTACACCTGATCAATCTGAAACACAAACACACACTCGGGCCATAAGCTCTCTCTCTAGTTATGATTCTGTCTATGAGTGATCTACCCAATCCAAAGGTGGTCAGATCTCTTTCATTTCCCTTGACTTGTACAAGCAATCGATTCCACTCAAAGATGAAGGCCGCTGCTCATTGCCCCTGCCAGGCTGCTTCTAACTTCACTTGCCATATCGCTCCATCACCTTCTGAATGCAGATGGGTTCTGGGGTTGTTAGAAGTGAAAAGAGAGACACGGAATGTTTTATCTGTAAAGGTTCAGGCAACACATCATTGTAAAGCCTCTAAAAAGATATGTCTCCAATTAAAGAACATGCTGTAGCAGGTATCATCCGTAAGTGAGTCATTTAGTCTTTCTAAATCACAGAGACCAATACTAAAATACACACACACACACACACATACACACACACATATATATATATATATATATATATATATATATATATATATATATATACATATGTACAAAAGACCAAATCGTTTCTTGTGAATACAGTTTTTTGAGCTACAAATTGGTAGGTCTGGTTGGGAGATGGTTGTACTTTATACACTTTGTCAAAATCTTCTTAATGGCTGTGAAATATTTACAAGTGAAATAGTCAGAATGTCTTTCTTATTTTTTCCTTCTATGTATAATTTTGCTTTCATGTAGTCTGCAACCTCGATCTGAGTGCTGCGCACTTCACTCTCACAACCAGGTAGCGGGGTTGCCAGAGAAAATTTATTGGCTGGTTTAAAAAACAAAAATCACTACCAAGAGTCACTAAACCTATCAACAAAGTTGCTTAGTTGGCAAAAAAGGGGGATCAACATAATGATTACTACTTTACGCAACATGTTTGCAGAGCGCTGAAGCTCAGATGGTTCTATATTTTAACACAATTTTAGGACAAACATTTAACAAAAAACAAATATCCAAATCCCCAAACTGAAAAATCTCCACTTTCTAGGGAACCTGTTGGTGAGTTGTTCCCTAGCTGAAGTTGCTTCCAAAGAAGTGAATTTTGTTGCACGAAAAACCTGCTTGCAATTGCTTTGGCTGTTAGCATATTATGTTGGTCAATTCAATTCAATTCAATTTTATTTATATAGCGCCAAATCACAACAAATGTCGCCTCAAGGCGCTTCATAGATACAGAGAAAAGCCCAACAATCATATGACCCCCTATGAGCAAGCACTTTGGCGACAGTGGGAAGGAAAAACTCCCTTTTAACAGGAAGAAACCTCCGGCAGAACCAGGCTCAGGGAGGGGTCGCCTGTAGGTTGAATGGAAGATTCCAATTTCTCTGCAAACACTCACCAACTACTTGCTGCTAAAATCAGCTTCTTCCATGCAAACTATGGACGAAAGCAATCACAAGGTTTTTGCTGCAGCCATGTCTTTGTGACTGATTTCACCTAGCAACAGGCAGGAACATCCAGCAACGACTCATCTTGTAAGATATGTTTCCCCTAGCAACCAGAGGTTACCTGGGGTTCACCGACTGTTCTCTAGGCCTGTAGGCAATAACCCTCTTAAAGCAAGAAAAAAAATCTACAGCAGGATTATGCGCGCACACACACACATTCTCATTTTGATATCTTAGTGAGGACATAATGCTTTTCCCACCCGCTTACTTCAACTCTATCAAAATTGAATGCCTAATTCTTACCCTTAGCCTAAACCTAATCATAATCTAATCATAACCCTGACACTAAAACCACATTCTGAGTCTCAAAAATGCCTTCAAACTTGTAAGAACAGGCACTTTTGTCCTCACAAGTGGCTGTTGGTCCCCACAAGTATAGTAACATTCCAATTTATGGTCCCCACAAAGATTTCTAAACAGGTACACACACACACACGTTTTATTATAGTATGGCGTTAGCAAAAACCATGTTGCGTTTTGATAACTTTTCAAACTAAAACAAAAGAAACCTTTTAATGGGAATAATTAATATCGTTAAAATAACTTGAATGAATTTGGTTTTAAGAAAGATATTAAAAAGCAGACGGTTTTCCATTATTGTACACCCACTCAATGCCAAAACATTTAAACACAAAAAATTACAATCTCATACTTTTTATAGTAGAGAAGTGATTCAGTCATTGAATGCAAAAACTTTCAACAATAATTCAGTTTTGTTTTGGGTTTTTTGTCTTACTTTCTTTTTCTTTCTGTTGAGGAAACTCAACAGAAAAAAAATAGAACATCTCACAAGTTTGCTTTGTCAATTTTATAATAATAGTTCTTTTAACAAATTTCTCATGTAGTTTGAAAGAGACTTCTCCAGATGGTACACCACCAACTGCACTTGTACTGCAGGGTAAGTTGATGGAGTGTTTAAGAAGATGAAACATTTTATTATTATGAAAAGACAGAGAAATATATCAAAGGAACTTAAGACAATATATTTTGTGAAGGTAAAGTTCAGGGCATATAAGTTCACATTTGGCACAATGGGCTCATATCTCAATAATGTGCAACAGTGTGAATGTACAAAGCGAATCACTGCAATGCTGGCTAATGACTTTCTTCCTGATTTCGTGATGATGATAGTGTTTATGAGCTTTAAATCTGCTGTGAGTTCTAACACAATCAACCTCATCACAGTGTGCGGCGTGTTCTGCTGAAGTTAAGATAAACGATCAGTCCTTATTTTACTGATAAACCCTGCATTCTTCAGAAAGCTTCGGTGCTTGGCTAGATTTATGACCATATTCCAAGCAAATTACTTCCACCTTGTATGCAGGCAGACCTCTACATATCTCAGAAGGGGAAATGAAGTTGGTAGAAGACGGGGTGAGAGTTGAGCAGGCAGTACGTGTCACTATCACTATCAAGCAATCGTCTTGAATTCAGCAGTGTCAGCCATTCAAAAAAAGGGCTTTCTATTCAGGTGAGTTTATCCAGGGTGCTTAGGAATAGATTTTGATAAAGTCATATTCTGATAGGCTTTTCTTGAATGGCAGAGGATAAAATCATTTAATTAAAGTCTCCAAATAACCACATTTGGAGTTGCAGTTGCAACTGGAGTTACCTTGACAGCAATTCGTTTATTCTTGTAATAGTAAGCCATTTTTCTTGTAAAAATCCCCCCTGATCACAAAGAGGAGGTAACTATTTCTTCCTGTTTTTCTAACTTAGTACCACTTAAAACCCTCAAAGCCTTCAAAACACTGACATCGCAGTTCGTTTTTCTTGATTCCCAAGCTGCTGGAAGGAAATACCTTAACATCTGTGAATATGAATGACGTAGGCAGGTTTTCATTTAATTTGTTTCAGGGGAACTAATAAAGGATGAGTTTGAAATTAGCTTGACACGTTGCAAGTACATGACATAAAAAAAATCTGCTGCTGTGTCCTCTGAGCAGCACTTCACCAATGCATATGGTACAGATTTGTTTTTGACGTTGTCATGGCATAGCTTTATGTAAGCCATAATTGCTGCATCAGTTAATCATTGCTGACACAGTGTTTTCACATGGGAACAGCAAACATGAAAGAATGAGTGCTGTCAATAAAAACACAGATTTTTATATGAGACGCTATGCTGTTATGATATCACATTTGTTTCATCTGCTGTCAAGATGCTGCAGCTTTCAGTTGTAGTTTTTAAAGTCAGCTGCTATTCTAAGAATCGAAGCTAATTCTAGTAACTTATTGTAAAAGGCTTTTCATTCAGGGTAAATTACTGTATCTGCCAGTTCAATATTCCATTCTCTTCAAGGCGGTTTTTGCAACGCTCTTACAAATTACTAGTTAATGTCAAAGGTTATGACTAGAATCTGAATCAAACAGTCTGTTTGAGCAATCTAACTATTTCTTTGGTATCACCCCTGCAGTGGTTTTTAAGCGCTCCTATGGGTGCCCCTTCAGTCATCAAGCAGATTTAGTCTATCCAGAGCTAGCACTACAAAGAGAATGCATGTATTATATATGAGATTGAGACTTTATAGCAGCTGCCATACTGCACGTGGAAGAATGTGTTTTAAAATGATATTTTCATAATAAAAATGTACCTGTGCAGATGAGGATCACCCATGCTCTAATTATATTCCCCCTGAACAAGCACTGTGCGTGGAATGAGAAATCATTCCTGTCATTTCATTTCTACTTGTACTGCTTCTTTATTAGTTCTACTTAATATCCCCAAGGTCATAACATTTGATAGATCATAATGTCAGCAGGGCTGGTCATAAACCTCCCGCTGTCCCTCCGATCCAGCAGCTACAGTCTGCTCACATCACACCTTAATTGACGGGGAGAGGGGCAGACAGCACGCTCAGGCCAAAGCAATCGATTGTGACAAACAAATTAGAAACGAGTTTGAATGATTAAGTTATGTATTGATTTTGATTTAAACATTAACGGCTCGTGTACCCGGCGGGATTAAATGAAAAGACAAAATGTAATTGATGCTTCCTTGTACATATCAATGGGATTTAGTGTTGATGTGAAGGGTTGAGTGAATAAGGTAATACTGCCATTTGATTGTGGCTGGAAGGTCATGGATTATATGGAATAACATAGAATTAGAGGGAGTGTGATTCAAAACATTTTAATTTGATAAATCTTTTTATTAGCGACACTCAGTTGCAGTCAGTTATGTTTAATTCCATTTCCTTTTCAGTTCAATTCAAAGTGCTACTTAATTTCTTTCAGTGCGAGAGGAATTTTTTTCTACTTAGTAACCTCGAGGGAAACAGATTTAAAGAATAAAACCAAGAGAATTTAACTTACTCTTTACTTTTGCTACAAAATGGCCGTAATATATCTGCAAGCGGCTGATAGGGTCCTTGATCAAAACTAATGACTCAATTACTCTGTGCTAGCAGGTGCTGAAAATTCTGGTTTTAAAGCCCACTTCTTGGCTCGCTTTGGTAAAACACCCACGTTACATGAACTGCAACAGAAGTTACAGATATTCTCTCTGTGAAGAGGCATGCAAGTTTGATTGCACTTAGATGTGTTGAGCATTTGTATCAACATAAACAACTGAACAATTTTTAAAAAGAAAACAGAACAAAATTAACATATCACCATATCCCCTGTTTAATCCCCTTTTAAGACCTCTTTAATGCGGAATCGATCAGACCACTGCTGGAGGGATCTTGTGCTACTCCCTCTAACAGATTGTTTCCATGCTTTTTCTGTCACTCATAACTCTCAGTTTGTTTTTCTGATATATAAAACAAAAAAGACAGCTACCAACTGAGTTACAAAAGACTTTCAGCATCCGATGTTTCTGATACAGTCCTCGTGGGGGAGGCGCGTCTCTCTTGCCCTCTCTCTCTCTACATAAATATATAAAGTGTGTACACTATTAAGATAGCTGTTATACTTATGTCTTCTCTTCTGTTTATGGTTACTTAATATAATAGCAACTTTATTACTTTTTATGAATAATGACCCCACCACACATCACAACAAAGATGGGAAATGCCTCCAACATGCACAAACATTTGACCACAGAGCAATTAATTTGCATGAATGTAATGTCTCTGATATGTTGCTTAGAGATGGTGGTGACTCTCAAAGCGGTGTGGACCCAATGAGAATCAAATTGATGAGTGATAGTGGAATTGAAATCATTAAATTCGTATCGATTCTCATTTCCATCCCTATCCATTAATTAACATTGCCATTACAAAAAGACATAGACATCGATGTCAAGTTGTTTAATTTATTTATGAGACAGTGCCGGCTCACTGTAGGAAGCCAACCAATGACAAGGAAAGGTTACTGTACAGGTATTTCACTGGAAAAACTTTGATTAGTCACAGGACTTTCAACAGCTTATTGTAAAACAAAATAAAATGCATTATTTGTAGGATATTTTAATATGCTTAAAAAAAACTCTTTAAAAAGTTCCAGTTACCAAATCCACAGTCAGAGTAAACATCCAAAGCTCAACTACAGGTAATATGACAAATTTGAAATTTTACAGTTGTATTTCATTGTTTCAACTTCCTCAAGTGTAATCAAAACAAAATTGGAAAATTAGCAGGTACCCTTACACGGACCATTTTTGCCTAATTCTGTATTTTAATCTGGTTCCAGTGAAGAATTTGTGCTCTTGAAACTGACCTAGTAGTGTATGATGAAAATTAGATCCAACAAATACTTTTAAGCATCAGTTTTAGTGCCACAAAATCCATAAAGTTTGTCTAAATTTATTTCTGAAGCACTTTGGCAGTAGACCAGTGCATGCCTGGTCATTTAGTTTTGGCAAAAACAAGCACAGTTTGGACAGATGACCATTTCAAGTCAGCTAAGCATTACTGTGCTTCTCCTGCAAATTGCTGTTGACTCACTTCAGGAAAAGCCATATTTAGTTTGTCCACCAATTACTGCACTCCATTTCCCATAAATGTCTAGTGCAAAAAAAAATATTTTGAACCAAGGTAAACAATACACTTGATTTCATGCAAGTAACCACCCTGAAATTTAATGACTAATTTCTATCACTTGTCTATTTTACTGAGGAGTTTCTCTGTGCGCATGATTTAAACTTTGGAAATTAATTGCAAAGAAAACCATGTTGGAATGGAGGTAACATGACAATGTAAGAGAAATTAAACAAACAGTGGAGACATAAAATACCAGACTTTGAGTGAATCATCGTGTACAGTGTCTCTGTAACATGCGCACAGCTGGAAAAAAAATTGATTGGTTAACACTGACTAATGCTTAATTTACAAGTTCAAGTTGCAGTTAAAACAAATTTGAATGTATTTTAGAGCACTGCACCATAAACATGGAAAAAATGTCAACAGCTAAGACATAGAAACCAAATGTGAACTTTTTGAAGGATTTAAAAGAGGAGTTTTAAGTTTTACTAAACATTTATCTTTGTCTGACTCTGTATGAGTCCAAAAACCCTGCATCACAGTCTGGTTTGCCACAGATTCTTGTGATAAGACTTCAGTAACAGATGGTGAATAATCAATTATCTTTTGAGAGATTCCCACAAACATCTTGCTTTGCAATATGGATAAAGGAATCCTACTGCTGTGAGCTGGCAGCAGGTACTATGCTGTGTTACCAGAAAAGTGACTGCCCTCAACTAAAAATAAGTGCTTGATGAATTCCCATTAAAATAGACTCCTCAAACCATGTGTAGGTATATGTGAATACGTGTGTGTGTGTGTGTGTGTGTGTGCATTCCTGAGAGAATTCAGCGACCTGGTTTCCATGAAACATCTGAGCACTGACGCCATCAGCTCACAATAAAATGAAGGTGGTTTGCACAAAGGCTCTTTTGGGAAATCAGATGGGACAGTCTGAGAAATCACTAACAGAGGCAAGATAGGTATATGAAAGAGAAGTAAAGGCCTTAACACAAAGTGACTAGTATACAGTGTTAATAATGTGCACTAATTCTGTCTTGAGACCAGATAGAAAATGCTGAGGAGGTGAGTTACAATGTTTTTGTCTTCTCCGGATACAAAAGACTTTGTTACATTATTACTCTCGGCTAGTGAGTCGAAATGAAAAGCTTCATTATCAAAAAAGAAGAAGAAAAATGAAATCTTTAGAAACCCTTATACAGAAACAAGCTGTGATTACAGAGAAGACTGTAAAGCAGCTTCCACAGTGGACGTGAGTTGGTAATTGTTCATTGTTTTGAAGCTCAGGGCTGGTCACTTGCATGCATTCCAAACTCCAGATACCTAAATAACCGTCTATAGTTTTTACTACCAGCACATTTGCCAAACAAAACTGTTCTGCGCTTTCTTTTGCAGTCACCAGTGGTTATTTCTACAGACTATCGCTGATCTATGAATAATGTGCTTGAAATGTCATTCACTTTCTATGGTTCCCGGGTGCCATATTGAGATGAATTCAGAAATCTGACATAGCTGCAATGACATAGTTAACCTATTTTTTGCAGGTTAACATTTTCTGTCATTAGTTTCTCCTTGATATTTGACCATAAACAAAAAAAAGGAAAAATAAATTGTCTTTTTTATTTGTTGATAATTTCATCATTATATGTCCTTATAGTACACCAACTATTGGCTCCATTGGGTGGGGGCCTCCAGCTTGCACTGGAATGGTTCGCAGCCGAGTGTGAAGCAGCGGGAATGAGGATCAGCACCTCCAAATCTGAGGCCATGGTTCTCAGCCGGAAAAGGGTGGAGTGCCCACTCCGGGTTGAGGATGAGTTCCTGCCCCAAGTGGAGGAGTTCAAGTATCTCGGGGTCCTTGTTCGCGAGTGATGGGAGAAGGGAGCCGGAGATCGACAGACGGATTGGTGCTGCGGCTGCAGTGATGCGGACACTGCACCGGTCCGTCGTGGTGAAGAGAGAGAGAGAGCTCTCAATTTACTGGTCGATCTACGTCCCTACCCTCACCTATGGCCACGAGCTGTGGGTAGTGACAGAAAGAACGAGATCGCGGATACCAGCGGCAGAAATGAGCTTCCTCCGAAGGGTGGCTGGCCTCTCCCTTAGAGAAAGGGTGAGAAGTTCAGCCATCCGGGAGGGGCTCAGAGTAGAGCTGCTGCTCCTCCACATCGAAAGGAGCCAGCTGAGGTGGTTCAGGCATCTGTCAAGGATGCCTCCTGGGCACCTCCTGGGTGAGGTGTTCTGGGCATGTCCCACCGGGAGGAGGCCCCGGGGCAGACCAAGGACACACTGGAGAGATTATATCTCTCGGCTGGCCTGGGAACGCCTTGGTGTTCCCCCGGATAAGCTGGAGGAGGTGGCTGGGGAGAGGGAGGTCTGGGCTTCTCTGCTTAGGCTGCTTCCCCCACGACCCGGCCCCGGGTAAAGTGGAAGAAGATGGATGGATGGACAGTACACCAATTCCCATACTTGTCTGTGTAAAGCAATTATTTTGAGACAGTGCTGATTGTTGTGCTAGCTACAGTTCTTTTGCAAGTTGTTAAGCCCCCTATTTTACATAATACAAAATTGCTCAACAGTGGTAATGACAAATTAATATGGCATAACAACAGCACATCACATTTCACGTCAATGAAAAGCTGCTACGATTTGCTAGGAAACTAGCAGTAGCATTGGCATCAGCAGTAATTGTGTATGCTCTTCTTTGTGACTAGAAATTCGGTCAGATGAAAACTATTTAAGGCCAGAACTGAGTGTCAGCGTTAGCATATACAGCATCAAACCGGCCATCATTTTCCTTGTTGTACATACACATTCTGCATACTTGAAGTGCATTGAATGCTGCCATACGCTCAGCGTGAAAACACCAACTGCATGAATTTACATTAAGGAGTGTAAACACCTTAATGTACACCAGTAACTGCTAAACAGAAAGTGAGTGATCGCAAAAGTTAATCCAAAGTCATCCTGAGGGTGCCATGAATGTCTGTTCTGTATGAAATTTCATGGCAGTGAAGTAGTGGTAAGGAGATATTTTATTGGAGAAATAGTAATGTCAAAGTAATAGCACTAAAGGATGCCCGAAGTCATTTAGATGCATGCTATGGGAACTATGAATGTTTGTGCTAGTTTTTGCTCTGATCCATCCTGGAGATATTTTACGGCCGTTCTTACCTGTCTGCAGATGAAAAGTTAGGGGATCACAAAACCCATTAGATTTCAACCTCTGGAAGTCATGGGTGGCTCATATTAAGCCATCAACTAGTTTAGTCTGGAGTGAAATGATGGACAGACAAACAGTGCCATACCTTCAGGCATTAACATAGAATGTCCAAATGTTTAAAACTATCTTAGTGTTTGTCAAACCTGCTATGTGTGAAACATCTGAGCAATAGCAAAGTTGATTTTTATCTTCAATTTAAAACTACTGTTTTGATGCATGATGTTAGCTGATGACACCACATGAATGTTAACATTTTAAGGTTTGACCTTTTTTAAAAAAAATAATCAAAGTTAATCCAGCATCACATTATTCCGAGATCAATGATAGTCCGTAGCTTTGCCCACAGCAGGTCAGGAGGATTAACACACAGTCAAGAGGTAATTTCACTGGAGTAATTAGTTACTTACCACTATCCCTGCACACCAACATGGGGGAGGGGGTCAGATTAAAAGCTGCCAGGCAGTTGGTGGATGGCAGCGGGACAAGGAAAAGTGGTGAGCTGTCCGTCTGGGGACATGATGAGGAGTGACACTGTGTGCCAGCAGTGGCAGGCCTGCGAGAGGAGTCAGCGCTGATGCAGGATTTACACTCATCACACACTGAAGTGGCCTGCCATGGACTGCAATGATGACAATGACACAGACTGCTGGCCTGTCAGCTGCAGCTGTGGAGTGAAGGAATCTGTGTATGTGATGCAAGTGTAACATCAGTTACTAATGAGGGACTCTGGACAAATAAATAAATATGGGGCATGTGTGTACATGGATTTTTGCACATAGGTATGTGCGTGTATATGTGTGCGCATGCACACACACACACACACACACACACACACAAACATATATATATAAATATATATAAATCTAAATTATATAATTACTCATGTTGTCATTTGAAGCTTTTATTTTGGTGAGCTGTCACACTGGATCTACAAAAATTCAGAGTTGGCTTTGAATACAGGCATCCCCTCTCTTACAGCTTAAACTGGGTAATATCTCATAAATGATGGCTTGTAAGGCCGGTGTAATGATGAGGAATATGAAATACCAACAGGCATGTATCATCATAAGCATCATCCAGCTCGAGTGGCTGTGATAAAATATCCTGTAGGTCAGGACTGACTTATCAGATCTTGATTTGGGGGGAGGACATGTCTCGTAAACAATGACGAATGGCATCATGTGCCTTCATACATTATCCTCAGTTTCTGTCTTGAACTGAGTAAACCATTTATTTTTCCAGAAATTTTCTTCTAGGGTGAGTTTGCTGAAAGCACTCATCTGCAACAGCAGCTTGCTTCATATTGACACAGCTGCAGACAGAAGGTGCCACTGAGTACAGTCAAAACTTATGCAAGTGCGAGTTAAATTATTTTCTTTTTTATAAATGGATTTTCTTAACCGGACTTTTGATACTTTTGATAAATGTCATTTGACAGCATTTGGAGGGCTGCTAATCCTCATTTACAAACCAAACAACTAACTTCCAGAATTACAAGCCATAAAGATGTTTCTTCTCATCTACCTTTAAAGGTCATGCTCTGTATTAGATTTTTTTCCATTATGAGGCAACTCTATATGCTGGCACTGCAGTTCTACTAAATTAGTTGCCAGGCAGCTACTTCCAGGACAGGAAGACAGTGATTATTTAGTCTCTCAAGTCGAGGTTTAGTTATCACGATGGGCTGATTGTTAGCATACCTAACAAATTAAGGTTTTAGTAAAAGTTATCGGGTAAATGTTTTCTACTACTTTCAGGCCAGCTTTGGCCTCAGCAAAATAATCAGTGTTTTACGTTGCTTGGTATGTCACTAACACTTTGCTGTTGGCACATTGTGGGTGTGAATCCATTTATCAGTCTTTTCCCTTGTTGAAAACAGCCACCTGTCGGGTCAAAGAGTACATTTGCTTCCCAAAAATCTAAAACAATTAGTTAAAAGTTAAAAGCTTCAGAAAGCAGCAGAGTTGAACGTTGATCCTCTTACTTTAAATGTTATCGTGTGTTATATTATTAATAAATTACATACCGGTGAGTCATGTTTATTCAAAAGGAATAATTTCTACATTGTACTGCTCAACCACAGCGGCACGAGAAACACGGAAAATCAGATTCAGGTGAGTTGGAAGGAGAATTAGAGCTCACAGGCAGCGCTAGGTCCATTTCAATCTGTTACTGGTAGTTGCTGCAAATCAATAACTTCCTTGCAGGCCTGGCTTCAAGCTGCTGAAGTGTATGAAACTTCACACCTTGGGACCCAAAACTGTGCAAACAGCCTAAAGTAGCACTCCAGAAATGGACATTAATGGGTCTCAATGCTGAAAAGGTGGCAGAAAGTCATAGACTGTGCAAGAGAAATGATTTGAATTGCAAAGGAGATGTAATTACAAATCCAAATGTTTCAAGCATTCAAGACATTCCCTGCCAGTGTCACTGTCACTTCTTATTTATAATTCCTGCCTCTTTGCAATTCAAATCCTTTCCCCCCACACATGATACTCAACACTTAGTATTCTTCGGTTGAAGTGATCATATTTTTTCTTTTTTTGTGATGAGACAGAAACAGAGCGAGCGGGTGGAAATGACACTCCTCAGACACACACGCGAGCCATCTGGTCACATACAGTGCATATGTACTGATGAATACATGCATTAAAGATGAAAGGAGATTCATAGGTTTCTGCAGAAAATTGCTGTAACTCTGTGCTAGCTGCATATTCAGGCCAGAGATGGAACACCCAGCACAATCAACATGCTGTCAGTTCTCATTTATGCCCTGCAGCATTGTGCTGTTGATTCCACTACGTTAGAACCAGCGACTGTATATACAGTAATTAAACGAATAGAATTTCACTTACCAGAACTGGGGCACAGAGTTTTTTGGATGGGCTGCACCACGCAGCAATGCACATTATTTGTTAGACAACAGCATTAAAATGCTCCAAACACATCAACATGCCAGACACAGCAATAAAGGTGATCCAGTTCACTAACTCAAATTAGCCGAACTTAAACCAAGCAGACAGCTGTTGCCTATTTCAAACCTGCCACATGCCCAGTAATGCATGTTAAATTATTAGTTGTATTAGATGTGTGAGAAATTCCCTCACTGTTCCGCTGTCCTGAAAAGGATCTATTACCCAGAGCGAGAGAGGGACTTGGTCTTTACTATAATGTGCCTAGAAGCGACTGCTGGTACGATTTGCTATTATATAAAAAAAAAAATGAATAAAAAAAAAATGAATTGAATAGTTATGTTGCTAATGTCATGGCAAAAAAGTAGATTTTGTTCAAATCCATTATTTTTAGAATTGCATATGCTTGTAGTGGTAAAAACTATTTGTGAAAACAAGAGAGAACACACTTAGTTTCCAGTGAAACCCAGAATTTATTTCATAGTACTGGGATAGTGAGTTTTTTTAGGCAAATTAACCCATTCACGCTTTCATCGCTAAATGGTAAAGACAACTCTTTCACTAAGTGAAATCAACACCCAAATCTAACGCATGAATGTGTAGGCTACAGTAGAGCAAAACAGGCAAGCAAAATGCTGAGATTTATCTTACCGATACTCTTGAGACAAGAATGGTCAGACCGTGACTCTATAGAAAAAGTGCCACGTTTTCAAACACTTGGGTTCGATGGTCAAGCACATCAGTCACAGCCAGTGATTTATTGACTAAAGCTTGGGCTCTGCATTCACCTCAGGATTGTCACTGCTGTCCTTGCATCACTGAACGGCCACGGTGCAGCAGGATATCCTAGCCCAGGGCAAAAGCCTGGAGGGTTACTGGCCTCCCTCCTGGAGGCAATATAGACAAACGAGAAATGTCTTTTAAATTGCTCTACTTATCACTGTTACTTCCTCTCGCTCATTCAGTCAACTTCCGCTAACTCTGTTATGTACACACTCATTTATTCACACACACATTGACTGACTTTTTTACTTATAGCTTATTAACTACAAACTCAGTAACTTGTTCTTTACTTTAACTACCTGGACTTACATTCAGGATAGCAACATCACAATACAAGAAAAGTTAGAAGTTGGTGCCAATACTAGTAGAATTACTATCGTCAAGACCCCACGTACTTCAACATGAAGGCTAGCATAAATGGCTGAGTAGCCTGCTAATGTTGCAGTTATATTATGTTAGCTTAAGCATTTAATGTTAGCAATTACAAACATTGCTAATGTTTCAGCCTGTGGAACAATGTCAGCTGTCACAAAGAAAATGTTAATGTGTATTTCATTGCAAGAAGATTGAGATAACACTTTGGATGTTGCTACTGTCAACCTAAACTTAGTGAACTTCAATTGTTTGAGCAAATGTGGATGCTGGTCTTTTAAACGCTTCACCCTGAACGGCTCTTTCTTATGAATGACGTGAAAGACAGATATTTTGACACTTGTCACCATCTTCCATTTGCTGTTTTTTCTGTGCTTGTGGACCTTCTTCTAGCATGTAAAGATAGACTAGAACACTTGCTGCCCCTTTCAGTTCTCGAGGTACTGGCACCTCTGTACATATGTTGCCTACAGTTAAGCACGTTACCACATAAAAAAATTTGATATTTTGGTACTGAATGGTATCATAAGTATTTGTTCAGGTGCAGCAATAATGGCATCCTTTTGAGCAAAAACTCACAAGTTAACCATGAAATGTTAAGTAGTATAATTAAAGGCAACTACAACTGAAAAAACAGCAGCAAACTATTTGATAAAAGAAAATCTCATCTCTTTGGTGTCTACCCCTGCAGGTCGTTTCAGTGACACGTTGACTTATCTGTGTTTGTGTTCTAAAAACTAAAAGAGAAGAATACAAATGAATTGGCTTCAAAAGTAGCCATTCTTCCTAGAAACACAACAAAATGGGATCACAATCAGCTGTTGCTGTTGTTTTGGTTTATGGCAATGTAAATACAAGCTTTTAAGCCACTTGCAGAAACTTTATAGCAAACATTTTTCATTGGCACCCTGCGTGTCAGAGAATCTTCACCACGTCAAGGGCATTTGACACATTTCAGGAAATGGCTGCCCATTGCTAATTCAAGCTGCCTGGAGCCAGTCCACGGGGGATGTGGCTGGTTGTTCAGTATGCACCTCTACAGTGTTGCAGGGATTCATAGGGGCCGAAAGATGTGAAAACAGCATGAACAGAAGGCCAGGTCAAGTGTGTGTGTTCTCTCCAGGGTTTGCTATCTCTCATGGGGGTACAGTTTCATTTGTGGCTGTGAATAATGCAGCCTGGTTCCCTCGCTTTGCCAAAGGTCTCTCGATGGGGCATGCCTTGAGATAAGGTCTACATGCATTTACATTCATAGTGCTGCCTGCTTTACGTACGTGACTAGACACACTGGAAGAGGATAAGAATGAAAAAGACATGAAGACTGGAAATGTCCCGGTGGCCTCTAAGTGTTGATATGTTTCTGCGGCAGCATTATCTCACATGTAACCAGCTGGCGAAAAAACACTCAACTTGTCTTTTCAAATAAAGGAAAAGGACAAAATGCCTTTGAGGCGAAATCACATTTTGGAATTACTTCCATCTGTGACGTCTCTGTATGGACAGGCTGAAGAAATCATGCATATCAATGTGTGTTATTGAAGTTGTGATAAATTGATGAATTCTGTGCTGTAATTATGACTATCCTAATTAAATCAGTCATTTGAGCAGAACTTTCAGTCATTATTTTGTAACACTATTGAAAATTACGTAATTAAAGATGATTTGACAAGCGGAATAAAACTTCATATCCTTTTTGTTCATTTTACTTTGATTCTTAACAATAAAAAAACATATTACTGCAGACATAGAGGTAAAGATACTCACTTTTTGTGGTTATCTTAGAATTCTGAAATAAACTTGTGGGAGTACTATATCACTTTATCTCCATAGTGTATGACAGCATGCAACTAACCCCAAGGCTGACCTTCTATCCAGCATCACATAATGCCACAATAACTTTAGAGCAGAATGGGATTAATGATGAATGTGCTGTAGAGAGACAGAATCAGGGTTTGAACCAAAGTGTGCCATTGTGATAACGACCTCCATAAAACACAATATGCCCTATCACAACACTTCATCCGTATAGTTGCTACTATAAAATCAGGCAGAGGATTCACACTATATGCAACGTTTTTCCAATTTTTACATTTAAGTTTCAGTGGCTAATTTATATCAGGAGCGGAAGTACAAAATTGTTATTGGTGTTATCTGGGCATGAACATGTGTTACATGCTAGAACGTAACCTTTTCAATGGGAGAAATGTTTCATCACTCATCCAATCTTCAGTCTGAAGAACAGAATCAACCTTTGGGGAGTTCCTTACCTGCATTTGTTTGTAGCAATCTGTCACAAAAGCACATAATTTGTTCCCATTTCTTCTGTAACACAGTTCGACAGATATAAAATAGCACCAACAAGTTAATTCCCAAAAAGCTAAACTCTGTCAGCATGGTGTGCAGTGTGTCCTTAAAAACACTGAGGAAACTGGACAGGTGGAGGACAGAAGAAGATAAGGTAGGCCTCTGCAGCAGATCAGAAATCAGAAAGTCATGTCCTTAAGAAATAGGAAAATAAATCAGCAAAGACCTGAGCGATAAATCTGCCCTTTCACGTGATACTGTTTCCAGAAGCCTCGTCCAAAATGGTCTCAGTGGAAGGAAGGAACGAATTGGGAGAAAAGGCTGAGGCATGCAGAATTACACAAGAACATGACTGCAAATCAGTGGCAACAGGTAGGTAGTGATAATTCAAAACAAAAATCTTTGGTTCCAATTGTTGTCAATATATGCAGAGCAGGTCAGGAGAGAGGTACAACAGCATCTGCAAAACATGGTGGAGGCTCTAACACCATGTACTGCAGTGGTGTAACGGCAACACTGAAACAGCTTATGTTATTCATCTTCGTGACAATAATTCCCAACACACTGCCAATGCAGTAGAAACATACAATGGAACACTATCAGTCATGGATTGGCCTCCGCAGAGCCCAGACTTCAACATTACTGAAGCAGCGTGGGAACAAAGCTCTGTCTCCTTCTTAGGTATCTTTATGTCCCACAACAACAGCAGTGCTGTGTTGAAAAATTATAAAAACATTAAGTGACTGCACAATGCTTTCCAATTACTAACTGACAGCTAACCCTTGTACAGATCAAACGCACCTTGCCATGCTGCTATTTTAATCACCTTACCTAGAAACTACAGCAGGTTGTCCTGCTAAATACACTTGCTGAGTGCTATTCGACAACAACATGACAGCTACAGTTACATATTTGAATTTAATGAATGTTTTTGATGATATACAACTACTATTGGGTAACCCAGACGGTATCAGTGAAAAAAAACAAACAAATGCCTGGCTGTTTGATCTTCTTTGTACGACAAATGAAAAGATTTTCCTTTCTCACAAATTTTGCAGAACCAAGCTTATCACCAATTACGTTTGACCGGTTTTATTAACAGATGTTTTTTACCATTATGATATGTAGCTTGTGGAATAATGAATACATCGAATCCATCAGGTGTAATCTTGCATTTTAAAAGATGCTCTTAATAACTAGAAAAATCACAAGTTATAACATTCCTGTGCACAGGGCTACTTCCTGAACTCAAACTCCTTTAAGTAAATATAGTCATATATTTAACTGGCTTATACATGACTTATTCAAGCTGAAATTTGCTCCTACATCACGCAATCCTTATCTTATCTTTGAAATCTAGTCGAATCGACAAGTCTAACGTGGGTCTGCCTTGACAGTGATGAACAGTCAGGTAAAGACTGGGACAGTCGGAGCCCCGCAGGGAGGCGGGGGGAGAGCGTTTTATCTGAAAAGATTACTGAAGGCAGCCGTGGCCTCTCTCCTCAGCTGCCAGGGTGCCCTCGCTTTGATCCTAACTCCTTCTGAATGGTAATCACCTGAGAAAAGGTCCCAATTATCTCCCAGAAACTCTCAGATGTACAGTGTCGCTGTCGCTCTCCCACAGCCATGGATTAGACACAGACACAGAGATACAGACAGGGACAGACAGTCTTACATACTGTAGATTCAAGTAATAGCACACATACTTTATTGCTAAAAATTAACTGACTACATACATTCGCTAACCAGTGACCCAAAAGTTAAATAAATAGGTTCTTTTAAAAAAAATGTGTTTGCTTGTTGTCTTACTGGGACTAGAAGGAGTATTACATTTCATCTTTGTTCAGGAGGGAGAATACTTACATTAGGCTGAGCTTACTAGAAACACTTAAGCTCATTTTATTTACGTTTTCGCTTATTAGCTGCTGAACTATCCAAGAAAATAATTAAAGCAATGAAATTATTTTTAGAAAAACAAACTCCTATGCAAAAACACCCCCACACCTTCAGTTGTAAGACATAACTGTCTTCTCACATTGGAAGTATCTTCAACTGGACTGGACTATCAAGCTGTGCTGGGTTTACCCTGAAGGCAGGTGAAATATACTCCTCTGTGCCTAACCAGGAAATTTCATGTTGTTCTCAAATACAAATATTCTCATCAAAGCACAGTGGTTGAAAGCAAAGGCATGGCCAAGCTGATAGGTCTGATCGTGGGTCAGCAGATGGTTATGTCAGCAGGGGCTGGGAATACATACATAAAATACGGCATCTAATTTTGCAGAGGAGGTCCATAGATGGTGTCAGTGATAGTGGAGGAGAGCATGGTTGATTGAGATAAAAAACCTTCCCTTGCCTTTGAGGGCTGGCTGATTATGATAGGGTAGCAGATCAGAGAAGCTACAGAGAGTAAAATGGATGGGTGGAAGGCGAGATGGGTAGATAAATTGGCACGGCTGGGTAGGTGTGCAGAGACTAGATGGATAGTGTGTGGGCATGGATATAGCTGGGCAGTCACACTTTACATAACAGTACCTTTTCACCGCGGGATCTCAGGATGAGATAGAAACACAATTCCAGTGAGCAAGGAGCTGTGTGATCGGCCAGGTATTTCGCCGTCAATAAAATGTTTTCTTGACAAAACATTACAAATCTCTACACAGCCAAAGGACTCAGAAATATTCAGAGTTTCGCTGCACCATCTCCTGGTACATCGGGGACAAGACTTTTCCCTGAGTCACTTCTCGTAATGTGATTTTCGCCCTTGAAAATGCAATCGTGCCCTTAAAATAATGCTCGTAGTACACTAATCCCTCCAGTGCGCCTAAGTGCTCCAATGAGATTAAAAAAACCCACTGAATCGCTCATCTTTTTTTTAATGACTGTGTTAATTAGCCTAGATTTTTCAACAGCATCATGATATAAGCTGTAATGTATCATCATGTAAAATAAAATAAATGAACAATCATACTTTCACTTATGTGTGCAGTGTCTGAATGCTTGGTCCCAAATATAATAAATTATATTGTAAATTCAAAAAATATATAAGTTGTCTACCTGACTTAGAAACTGTTCATACTGTTTGCAGCACAAACAGTATGAATTTTGATATTAACATATACGTGCCATTTTTATGTTAATGCATGTTATGCATCTAAAACAAAGTTCCAAATATGTCAATGGGTATGGCAAAAAGTGCACAAAGCTAAGTTTCTTAAGTAACTTACCTTCTGAGATGAATTCTGGTACCTGTAAAGCTGACTGTCTGTTTATGTGTGAAATCCTGACAATATGAGCATTGCAACGTCCAAGAGAGCGCTTTGACTGCTAATAATTATTTTTGGTCGTTCTATAACTGACAAACATGTTTTGCCTCTATAAGAAGCTGTGTCTGATAGTGAATAAACTGTATTTAAGATATTGTTTTGTTTTATACAAATTATTTTTCTTCTAGCGAGTCAAAACCGCCCATTATTTTATATAAGAAAATGTCAGTTTCTCACCTTGCAGTTGAAAGTACATCTTTTGTAATGCCTTAAATTTACAGTAGAATCTGCTTTTAATTTCAAATTTATACTAAACTGGGAGCAACAGACTATTAGAAATCATTAAGGAACCACTAAGAATTTATTTCTGGACCTGAAGATAATTTAGTGTTGAAAAACTGTTTACACTGTATGAATAATTTATATTTTTGAATATCTTGATAAGGCTGTGTTTAGACTACACAAAAATACCTAGCAAAATACATGAAAACATTTACATAATTATGAGATGGAATTACTGAAATAAATGTCTAGCAGCCTTCCCAAAAGCTGCTGAATGAATGTATGTATAGTTTGTATAATGAATACATTATACAAACTATATAAACTATCACTGGAGTTTATCTGTTGAGTAGGTGGTGAGATGAGAGTGAAGACATTTCGGCCTCTGGGCAAATGAGTCATATAACACTCCAGTGTTCTACTCAAAGTTTTAGTGAACCAAGCCCTCAAATGTCATGCCAGGTCTCTCTTGGAAATGAGATTACTTTACATGGATAAATAAAGAACTAATAATAATAAATGTAAATAGATGAGTATGTATGTCTGAGTATGGTAACACAACAATGCACTAAAGCAGGTTTTCTGATCATGACTTATTGTTGATATTACAATTACCATATTACTACTTTAAAGGTTCACATGTCAACATTTTTCAAAAGATGACACTGAATTGTATGATAACAATGTACAAATTCTTTGTTTTAATTATCTTTAAATGTATAAAAAGGTCATCTAAAACCTCAGGTGCTTTAACTTTTCTATTCTAGTGTGACTAAAGTGACTAAATTGCTGGAGTTCCTTCTAGCGCAACAGATGATTTGATATCGTCGTCTTGGTGTTGATCCTGGAACAACATAGTAAATGTTGTTCCAGGATCAGCATTTGAAGTGACCAATCACATTCTTGTGAAGTTATTCTTTGGCGAGCCAAACCATCCGTGCATTTATGAAATTCCAACGTTGCAAGGACAATATTAATTCTGCTTAGCGTTTATTAAAGGGTTAGGGTCAGGGTCAGGGTCCATTGATCGGCGGACAGAGGCGGTTTCTCGCACCTTAAGTACAGTTTTTTGTTTTACGGCGTTTTTTCCCGAAGTCGCAAAAGTATGACATCACAACATTCTGATTGGTCACTTGCAATGTTGATCCTGGAACAACATTTACTATGTTGATCTGGGAACAACACCAACACGACGATATCAGATCGGGCCTACAGCGACTATGCACAGCACATTACGTATATTTTGTAAATAGACATATTTTTTAAGTTTTGCTTGTAATTAAAAACAGGCATAGACAGTTTATAACAACCTACACACAGTAAGTCTGAACCCAGTTCAAACTTTTTTAGAAACTTTAGTAAACTGATTGAGAAACTGAGGATTATAAATCATAAATCCAGCTATATTACAGCCGTCATGCAATTAGAGCACCTTGAAAATCCCCCTTGCTCGCATTACACTGAATACTAAGCAACGTAAGTGCTAGAGAGTGTACAGGTGTGAGAGATAGATGTCTGTCACTGATATAATGAACTGTCAGTTTGCCTTAAACATTCTGCAGTCATCGTCTTATGGGGTGGGCGGGTTCCCTGCGGAGGACGAGTGATGGTGCACAATCTGCATAGCTGGCAGCGCTGGCCTTGTTAGCTGTACCTGACGCCTCGGCTTCTCTATTGTAATTCCCTTCCCTTCAGATCAGCTCGTCTCTCCTGCGATTACACCGAGGGCTCGTAAGAATCCTTGGATTCTTATTTACATACCCATGATCATAAAGGCAAATAAAATATTCACAAAACACTCAGTGATCTTATGTTTATGCACAGAGGATCTCATATGCTGCAGATTTATATGTATGCACTTCGGGTAGCGCAAATCCACATATACGTGCTCGCACATTCATGTGACACAGACCAAGGGCCAGTAAGTCACCCAAGCACACACACAAGTTCTGTATTGTGTTCTTTTTATTTTTATCTTCTTTTGACTCCTGGATGCTCTTTTGTTGCAATTATAGTATTGATTTTTAGGTGTTGTAGGGAAACACTCTGTGAGATTCCTGTGTTGGTTACTTTTCCAACAAATAGATACATATGTGCTCGGTAAGCCGGGTTGCCGCTGTGTTACGCTTCTATTTTGCTGAACCCAGCTGTCTGAAACAGGGCACCCTGCCAGAGCACACCTGCCCTCTGAACCCCTGGACAGCAAGGCTAGCACCAATCACAGTCCCTCAGTGCATCATTAGTAAATGGAATGACCTTTACATCAAAATACAAACAACAACTTATTCAGGTCAAGTCCCCTTAAAGGCGTCTGCACTGCGTTGAATTAAAAGCATTGACAGGATGATGGATAATCCACATAAGCAAGCTGGCCCAGACTTAGTCTGCTAACCAGTGCTCTTTGCCTCTGGGTGGAGGTAGACTGCTGGCACGGAGATGCCCTATTTATACAGGAAACAGTGGAAGGAGAGTGAACAGAAACAAAAAGGGAAGGGCTGGATTTGATCACCTTGATGGCACTGAAAGCTGGGAAGGGTAGGTATTAATATGAAGAGGACAGTAAAGGCTGTGGTTTTAATAGAGATTTACCACCCCAGTAGAGCACCTGAGCCCCTCCAACAGCCCCAAATGAGCCTCTCTAATTGGACTGATTTGGCTGACCAGTGCAGCCTCTGCCAGCCTACAGCCCTGGAGGAAAGAGAAGAAAAGGGTTAAGGACGGAAGAGGAGGAGGAGATGGTGAATACGGAGGGAGAGCAGGAGCAGGAGATGCTGTCTGGCTGCAAATGAGCTCAAGTTACAAGAGCCGTTAGCCACCATGTTAAACTGTTCTTCTTATCTTAACTCCAGGAAATGGATCACTAAATTCCTTTGTTTAAATTGGATTCTGGGGCAAGAAATCATTACATGAGAAATGTCTCTCAAGAACAGTGCTGCTTTATCCTTAAGTCCTAACTTGGCGTGGAACTTATCTCCACAAGTGCTGTTGTCTGGGTTAGAAAACCTGTTGAGAGGCACTGATGCTTTGAAAGAGTTGTTTCAACTCTGCAGTGCAACTTTGTGAACATTTCATTTCCCTGTTTAACAAAGGTAAAAGATCATAATGCTCCACTGACAGCATCAAATTGGAAATCCTTTGTTCCTGTGAGAAATATTGCATCATGTTTCACTGAGATTTATTTCAGTTTCTCTGTTTTATTGTTATTTCAAATCAAATTAAATGACAGAGTAAGTCAATTAACCTATCTTGTCTAAAGATTCACTGCTTAAACCAACACCAGAACAGGTGCTGTATTATTGTAGGGTCTACCTTACAATATAAAGTGCCCTGAGGTGACTGTTATTGTGATTTGGTGCTGTACAAACAAAACTGAACTCAATTGAAAATTAAATTACACTAAATAATCCATCAGCAGTGTGACGAGTGACTGATTCCAAACTTCCAGTCACATAAAATATACAATGAACATTATATTCTCTTTTTATATAAATTATGTTTGATTGCCATTCTGCAGTCATCGTCAACTTAGTTAACTAAGTTAACCAATTTATCTATCTAAACTTTGGATAACTCATGCTGTTTTTAGAAATCAATCTCATAGTAAAGTAAGTTTACGTTTCCCTCTTTATTTTTGCTAGAAGTCTAATAGCTTAATAAAAATCCTTTCAACAGGTGATACTTTCATAATAAAAACACAGTAATGTCACCAATGGGGCTATTTAGCAGGTCACGACTAACTGTATATAGCCACGCTGGTAGATCTGTGAGGCTGCTTTGTTTGTATTGATGGATTTTGGCTGTGACTCAAATTACTGGGCATGAGAAAGCACGACTAAAAGAGGTTTAACCCCTGAAGAGGTTAAAAAGACTACAACAACAACTAGTCCTGTTTTAGACTAGTTACACAGAATTCCCATCCAAACATTTCCATCTGCTAAAAAACTCGGAATTTGCCATTTATTCATCAGTTCACATCCAGCTAGACTGCACTCACTCACTCTAATCAGGCTTCAGAAAACATAACCATCCAAATAAATCAGCTGCCAGACTCCTTACTAACTTCCCAAATAGGTCCATATAGCCCAAAAGCTGGCAACTTGTAATCTCAGAATAGGATTTTAAGGCCCAATTTGGGACCGCCCTCTGAATACATCAATGCATTTTTAATATCATATGATTCCAAAGTTGTGGATAAAAAAAACACAGTAGCTACCCATTACTATAGGGACTCATCACTTTGGAGTTTCTCACCAGCAGAGATCTGCCAAGCCACGTCTTTATCCGCTTTTTATAGTGGGACACAAGTCTTGAGCAGTATTTGTAATTCGTTTACAAAATCATAAATTACATTGAAAAAAATGTGCAAATACACATTAACAGCACCGTGGGGCAGGTTTACTCGACTGAATATGAGTTGTTGGGTTCAATATTGAGGAGGGGTAGAGGAGGTAATAAACTTCCATAATAACAACACTGGTCCGGCCGGGTGGAGTCAAACGATGATTTTAATGCACACGCGTGGGAAGATCGCCCGCTGTACGCAGACAGCGCCGATCCCCGACTTACAGAGCATAAGCAGGTATTTTATACCTTTCAGGGCTTAAATTCACTGACGCCCCTAAACGTCACTCAGATACAGTTCATACATAGGTTTCAAAACCACAATGACTTAAGACAGTTTAAAAATAACATTGTCTCCATCTCCACAGCAGATGCTTCCTGTCATCTGACTTTCACTTCCCGTCTGGAAAACTGTTCTCCTATTTGCAGAGACAGCAAGAAAAAAGAAACCTATAAATGAGATAAAGTCTACTGTGTGAGTGTATGTCATCATGAACTGCACTCAGTTTCAACTTGTAACCTTTTCCACCAGACAGAAGGCCAGCACGTACACATTTAAGATTATAACAAGCATTCAAAAGCATTTAAGATTATAGATTCAACTCAACAGTTTAACGTGGTTATAACTGCACCTGTAGTAAAGGCTAATCGGGTACCAATATGTTTAAACATCTGAATACAATATCAATACTGTAGATTGTATTATTAATGCAATGGTAATGAGGATGATGATTAACAATAGCAGTAAAATAATTTCTAATCCCCCACAGAGTAAACCCCAAACTCCAAATACAGGTCTGCATAGTTTTATGGGCGATGTACAAAAGTTGCGCTGTGCAATATATATATATCTCAAGATAAGGCACATTTTTTCTGGTGTCAATTTTGGTGCAATTTGTAGTAAACCACACGTGGCAAAGGTTGGTTAATTAGTTAGCATGCCTGATTTAAAAAATTCCTCTTAATATATTTTGCATCTTAAGTAAGGAACTCTCAGAAATACATATGAAACAGGGTGAGCCGCAACAATCTGCATGGATTCAGGTCACTATGCTCTCTTTGTAAATACCAATAGTTTAGCATAATCATACTTTTTTAATGCGAATTAATTTTCAGTGTTAATTTTTTTCTGGATATTTTTCAATATTTTTAATCATCCGTGGATTTTGACAATTTATGGAAAATCCCATAAACATCCATTAAAATGGATAATATCATGGCTAAAAATGAGCAGAATACTGTTGTTGTTGTGTGTTTTTTAACAGAGTATAAAAGGCAGGAAAATTGGATGATTACACGGATGACAGTTAAGGCAAAAGAAAGAAAACAAAGAACGTCTGCAGGTATTATTAAACTGCATATACTGTAACGCATGTCCCTCGGAGTAAGCATGGATAGACATATTGTTTACAATGAAGTCTTATCTTCTCCACAAGACAGATGACTAACAATGCATCACTCAAGCTTTAGTGAGTAGTATAAGCGTGGGTTGGCCTTGAGGTTATAAAACTTCTATCATTGTCAGGTTACACAATGTGACTTCAAATCAGGGAAGTTTTTGTATGGCTAAAAGTTTGCACACAATTCTGAAATAGCAGAGCCCATTTTTGTCAAAAACTTAAGGAAATGACAGCAGATTAAATGACACCTACTTGTAGGCAAACTTTCACATTTTGTAGCTTTGTCACTTGTACTTCTGAGATGCCATTAGTGAGTTGTTTTGTTTGTGTTTGTTTACTTTAGTGGGTCATTTTTGTTGTCTTGATATCATGCATGTCTGTGTTGACATTTTTCCTACTTCAGCTGTCAACAGACTCCACTTACACTAGATGACAGGAAGCAAGAGAGAGTTGCAGCAATGCCCACAGGTTTGTGTGTGTGTGTGTGTCTTTTAACACACACACACACACACACACACACACACAAAACCCCTTTAACTAGCTTTGCTTGTAACTTGTACCTGGCAGCTAGCAAACCGCTAAGCACTCTCTTGTATTCATTAGTGGGCCATTTTGTGCCGTCTCTGGCTGAGGGCCTGGCTGAGCTGAATGCGGCTGGCGAGTGACAGGTTGGTGACAAGGCCTTCATCACCATCATGGGCACGGCAAGCCCAAGTCGCGGCATGTCCCAATCCGCTCGGTGTGTGTTGTGCAGCCCAGATCTGTCCCAGCCGTCTCACTGCTTCTCAGCTGTGACTGCGTACCGAATCCAGAGCCAGACATGATAAATATTCCATCTGCTGAGAGGCCGTTTCCCTCCCATGATCTCTTGCAGAATGAGCCATGAAAAGACCAGGCTGTCTGCTGTCTGTCTCTATGCATGTGTGTTTTCCTCAGAGTCTTATCACTCTGTCTTTAAATTTGTCAGTCTATCCCATCTATCTCCTCTTCTGGGCACTGTCCATCCTGCTGTTTGTCTCCTCTCTTCATGCCTGTATGTTTGCCTTTCTTTAATCCTGTACACCTATTTGTACATGTGTTTTTGCCCCAAGGGATTTCAGTCTGTCTAGTTTGAATCCACTACATCTATCTTACATATTAGCCAAGGCTTACTGAGATGGAAATGGGAATAACTCTATCTAATATTAGCTTGTTTTAGTGCATTGAAGAAAAACTCTCTCTGCCATATAACTGCACCTTAACTTTTCTTCACTCCATTATTTTAGTATGCAGCCCTTTGAGGGACATGGGAATATTTATTACATCTATATTCATGCTGCTGCTTTGACCTTTGAGGTCTTTTTCTTTGATGGCTTGTCATATTGTTGATCGAGGAATTTAAGTTTATTCGGGTTGGAAAACTCAATGAAAGTCATTATGGATAAATCTGTCAGCTAAACCGTCTCTGACATGTCCTCTATATGACTTCTTACCCTTTCCTGTTTACCTGTTTGCATGTCCGGTCCGTCTGTACAAGGTGCTCCTTGTCTGTTGCGTTTTGCCCCACTGCCTGCAAACCATGCCCTTATTTCCACAGCATATCTCTGGAAAAGGGCCCTTGCAGCCAACATGGAAATCTGATGGGGGACTAAAAGTCATTTGGCATTATAAAGACATAGTGGGATGTACAGCATTGCAGGGATACCAGATTCCTTCAAGCTGACCACGATGAGTGGATGACCTTAAACGCTTTTAGTGTAAATCCTTATGTTCATCTGGTGCACAACCATTTTCAATGTGACAGAGAGCTTGAGCTTTGATAGTGACTTCTATTTAAATTTTAATGACCACGAGGGCTCAGACTAAGTCCTGGGATGGAGCCGTGGCCCTAACCTGTACTCACACTCCTGATCTTGATGTACTGGGGCTCAAGGAGGAAATGTACTAAAACAAAAGGGGACTCGACTCACTGAGCTGTGGGGGTTACAAAAGTTGATCCAGCAGCCCAAGCTGAACAGATTAGGTATTTCCACAGTCCCCGAGGTTAGCTGGGTTTCACTTGAGCAGTTTTATTGCAAATGAAGATCTCTGCCATTTATAAAGATTGGGTGCCAAGTCTTTTAAAAGAAGAAATAGGTAGTATTTTTACTTTCTCATATACTGAAATGTCTGTGTAATATCTGCGGCGGGTTAATGAGGTCGGTGAGAATGCTACAAGGTACAGTGTCAGAGAATTTTTTTTTAGATGTGTAGGTTGAGCTTTGTCAGTGCAGCTGCTATTTCTATTCAAATTATGATTAGAAATCCAAAAAGGCTGAATGTTTAGGCTTTTTTGAGGCTCCTTAGTCTACCAGGTACAACCAGTCTATGAGGGGCCGTACAAGCCAAAATTCATTCTTTCACTCTCACATGGCTGAAAATATCGGAAACGTTTATTTTGTGACCCAGACAGAGTAATATTTCAAACTCTGCCACTCTGCGTTCCTCTGGCACTGCCTCGTTTGAGTTTTGGACGAAATGGATTCTGGGATATTGCATTTCGTCATTTCGAGCTGATTGGAGACCAGAACAGCCAATCAGATATTTTTGCATCCAAGTCTGTAATTGGCTGGTTTTGTGGCACAAATATAACGGCGTACACAAAGAGTTGAGTGCGCATGGGCAGAAATGTTGAGAGTGCGAGCAACACATTGTGAGCGAGCGCAAATACAAAAACTGAGCGAGAGGGGCTGCTATTGTGTGTGTGTGTGTGTGTGTGTGTGTGTCGAATAGCAAACACTGAAATACATTTTTTGCACGCAGCAATGAATTTTGTTCACTCAAACTCAGCTTTTCTTCGCTCAAAATACATTTCTCCTCAAAATGCAACACTTGCACCATATTTTATTTGTGAGATTAAATGCATATTGAATGCATGTAAATGAGAGCAAAATGTAGGACTGCATAAATGAAAATGCATGTATGTCAGAGTGAAAATTTATAAATATGTACATTAAAATACATGAATAAGAGAGCACAATATTGCAATGTGTGTGTTAAATATGTGTAAACATGAGAATAAAAATATCTAAATATAAAAATTAAAATAAAACTATGTGAGAGTGAAAGTATATGTATGTGAAAGAAGAATATATGTATGTGAGAGTGAAAGAATGAATTTTGGCTTGTACGGCCCCTCATACCCAGTCTGTACATTTACTTAGATCTAAACTTTTTATTACGCTACGTTAAAAAAATATATACACGTCATATACATCGTCCTTCTTATAGGTTACTTTGAATGCAATACGAATACTTGACTTTAAAAAATGTTTTTCTACAAGCCAAATATTCATACTAGTGCCATTTCTTACTCAAATGAGACATAGTAAAACTGTAATGCAATACAAGCTGTGAATAAAAATGTTATCTCTACAGGTAGAAAACGGTGTGTTCTAAACCATATGTACTGTAGGCAGTGTGAGTGAAAACAACTATTACCTCTCACACCAATTAACGGGTTTCACAGTCATTTATCTGTTTGTTCAGGTGATGGAAAATTCTTGGCTGGTTTCTTGGTCACTTATCACAAGCACTGCTTTCTCTTTTTTGGCTTTTTATATCATCCAGCCAAAAAACAAAAACAAAGTGGCTTTTCTTCTTCTTCTTCAGCAGCATCCACGCAAGAATGTGTGCCTGAACCCAATTGCGGTTTGTATATAAGCCAATGTAAGTCTACAGTTTTAAGTTCAAGTCAGCAGCTGTCTGTGGGCACGTTTGCATATAACTTGGCCTAAACGTTAGCTGTAGCTAATGTTACAGCTGATGCCCTGCTACACGAGCGCAAAGGCAAAACTACACATCTAACTCATAGAGATATCAGCATGCCTGAGTGACTTGCTCAATTTCAGCAGTGGAAGAGCATTCGCTTAATGCACTCAGTGCCAATGGGAGGTCTGGTGGCTTAGATTGCCTCCGAGTCGGTGAGAAGACAACAAAAGGTTTTTTTCTAACAAGACGGTGATGTTAATTATTCAACAATGACAAATAAGTGTTCTTTTATGCCCACCATTCCCGCATTTGCCACATAAAACATCAGGGAGATATCATTATATTTTAAATTCACTGTGACGTTGTATCCCCCACGCTGTGCCAAGTGGTATAAAAGCTTTCATCATATCAGTGTCTCTGTTTCTGTCCAAGTGCCTGTTTGCCTCCATTAAACATAGATCCTGCTGGTTGGTAGCACAAGAGAACAAAAATGAGCTTCTATCTGTGTGTTCCCTTTCAGCTGCGTAACAGTCAAGTATCTGTGGAAAGCACCACTTTTAACTCTGTGCTTTAACTCAGCCCAAAAGTCCTTATATGGCTGAGCAATGAAGAGGACTCCCTTGAGAACATATTTGGAGTAATATTCGAGAATTTTGGTTAATTAACTTTGAAACAATAGAAAGTACGATAAAAGAAAATGTTACCCACAATGTGTTTAACTTTCACATCAATGAGAACATATTTCAAAGGCACACACTCCTATTTATTATCCTATTTTTGTAGAAAGGTCTTTGTTTTTCCTGCAGGGAAAAAAACGTGAAACAAAGTTTGTAGATTTGAGAGGTTTTGTTCCTGACTGGCTACAAAATCTCCTGAGAGGAGCTATTTTCTTCTCTTATTTACCTGTGGGCAATTATTGTGGTTTTGACTATTATTCCTCTCAGTTATGAAGTTTACTCACACACCTAATTTACATGAGTGCTATAAAGTAAAAACGAAAACAATTTTTATTAGAAGACTAGAAAGCTGAAACTGCAAATTCGGCTGTAAAACTTATTTGATCATTGAGGACACTTAGAAACTGCCAGCAGGAGTTGTTACAGAGTTTATGTTGTTTCCTGGATTCTTGCAGCAATAAAGACATGTTGTTAAAAACTTAATAAATGAGTAAAGCCTAATCTAAAACAAGGATCAGAATTTTAGCATTAAAAACAGCAGATTAACATGAATATTAATTTCGTCATCCGTAGTTAAGTGAAGCGTGTCTTTCTGCTGTATACCTCATTTGTCAAAATGCTTCGTGTGAAGCATTCACATCTGTTTACTCTTGAGTAGACTGTACAGTTCAATACAAGTTGACAAGCTCATGATATCCTGAAATTTTCTCTTGGTAAGGGCTGGAATTGGTGTTAGCTTCTGTTAGCGCCACCATTAGCCACGGTTAGCCTCTGTTAGGGCTCCTTTATCCCCACAGTGTGAATTTTGGCGATTGTATCGTACACCAAAGTTGAAGTTAAAGGTCATATCAGCTGTTGCCAGCCATAAATGGATATGGCTGTGTGATTACATTACCTGTGGTGCACAATGTGAGCAATGTGACAGGTATCGAGGTCTTTACCAAAACTTTCTTAGAAGTGGCTCTAATATTGTCAGACTGAGGCAATTATCTAATAAACTCTAATACAATGTGAGAATGTAATCACACTGTTTATCAGATGTAACGTGTGATTTGCTAATGTTAGCTAGCATAATGTTAGCTTATAACCAGCTAACGTTGTTATAGCTGGCTTTTGGCCAGCTCTTCAGGTTTGTATGTTTAATCTGCTAGCAAAATGTAAAAGCAACAATATCTGGATGAATAACCATATTTACGTTTGGTTTCTTTTATTATAGAGTTGATTTCAGTTTGGGAGATGAGGCTTCAGGTGTGGAGGAGGAGGGTAAGGTGAAGATGAGGGAGGAAAGAGCTGATGGAGAAAGAGATAATGGGAAAACAATGCATAAAATCTAAATTTACAAACTTTATTTGGTCATATGCAGTTTAAAAGAGCCATTTGTGTTCTTTAAATTAAAACTAAGTTATAATTGGCACTTTTAAATGATTTGTTAGCTAAATTTAGGTGTTTAGATTGCTAATCAGGTTTACCCTTGAGGGTTACTAGACATTTACTGTTTGATTCTGTATTGTGTGGACAAAGTAACTTAAGCTGTCAAGTAGAGATGGACCGATCCGATATTACGTATCGGTATCGGTCCGATACTGACGTAAATTACTGGATCGGATATCGGAGAGAAATAAAAAATGTAATCCGATCCATTAAATATCAAAAAAGCACCTCACAAAACTTGCGACAAGGCATAACTCGGCTCATAACCGTAGCACGTCGCAGCAGTGTGCTCACGTGATAGAGCAGCTGTGTGTATTTGTAGTGTTGCTACCAAACCAGCATTTCATCTCCGAGGAAGTTATCCCAGAGAGAAGTAAAGCAAATATGTAAGTTCATCTCTGAATGTTTGTAAAGCATTCCCACGTTAAGCGACTGCCTCTTCTCTCACTCTCCTGTTGCTACTTCAGTCATGAAACTGCTTAATGATCAGCTGATTGGCTTCTCTGTCGTGACTCGTCTCTCTTGTTTGTTTTTGGCCCATTTTGCACCAAAAAGAGGAAACCAGCGTCTAAACAACAGCAGCATGTTTAAGCTTGATAATCTGTTGTTAGAATTTATTTAATATTACTTTGTACACCAGGATCTTTTTCTATGCAGCTGACGGCTGGTAACTGTGCAGGGGCGGATCCAGCAAAGTTTAGCCAGGGGGACCGATAGGGCATTAACAGGGAAAAGGGGGCACAAAGACATACTTTTCTTTCTTATTCTCATTTAAAATGTCTAGCTTTTAATTATTTAATAATTATCTGAATCTTACACCCAAAGTTTTAATCTGATGTAAGATGTATAGAAGTCCATTACTGTATATAGTAACTGTTAAGTCTAATATACCCTAGTAAGCTATAGTACTTTTTCCTTTGGGAAGATACCATCTGTGCAGTCTGCAATTCTGTTGAAGAAAGATGTTGAATCTATTTAATTATTCTTGAAAAATAATTTATTTCTGTGCATTTATTTCCAACCTGCATCAAATTAAAGTTGATTACGATTTTTTTTTGCTGGGAGTTTGCAACCCTATTAGTTAGGTTGCTTAATATTTCTGCTAAGTACTCTTTAAAATACCAGAATAGGGAGGATGGTGTAGGTTTACGTTTATTAGATTGATCATTATTTCTGAACTATGAAATATTTTGGGTGCAGTGTATTTTTTACATACAGGTATAACAGAATAGCTTTAGTGTTGTTGTTTATTTAAACTTCAGTATGAGTTTATACAAAATGCAGCAATATATTTAAAAAACAGTTTTGATTAAAAAACACACTATATCGGATTCATATCGGTATTGGCCGATTTCCAAATTTATGATATCGATATCGGCATCGGACATAAAAAAGTGGTATCGTGCCATCTCTACTGTCAAGTACATGTATTTGAGAAAACAGTATTTGCCAATTGTACCAGTACCCCAAATTGTACTGAAGAACAACGTATTTGGACTATATTACATCCACCAATGTGAAGTTCAATTCAATCAAGATTCAATCGAAAAATTAAAATTCTTTTCTGTTTTAGACACTTTCTGGTTGGTGCTAAGAACAGCACTACTGATAGTGGCCAAAACGAGCCTTTATGAACTTCACTATGCAGCCTTGCAAGCTCCTTGCCTTGGAAGCAGCATTATAAGTCTTCAGTCAATAAGAGTTTCAAGTAGCATGATAATACGAGGTGCCGTAAGGCACATTATTACTGAAACGCTCTCACACACACTACTGAAATTTTAGCTCTCACACACACTACTGAAACGCTCTCACACACACTACTGAAACGCTCTCACACACACTACTGAAACGCTCTCACACACACTACTGAAATTTTAGCTCTCACACACACTACTGAAACGCTCTCACACACACTACTGAAACGCTCTCACACACACTACTGAAATTTTAGCTCTCACACACACTACTGAAATTTTAGCTCTCACACACACTACTGAAACGCTCTCACACACACTACTGAAATTTTAGCTCTCACACACACTACTGAAACGCTCTCACACACACTACTGAAACGCTCTCACACACACAACTGAAACACTCTCACACACACTACTGAAATTTTAGATCTCACACACACAACTGAAACGCTCTCACACACACTACTGAAATTTTAGATCTCACACACACAACTGAAACGCTCTCACACACACTACTGAAAAACCAAGGCATTTCAGTTGAACAGGAAGGCATTTCAGTTGAACAGGAAGGCATTTCAGTTGAACAGGAAGGCGTTTCAGTTGAACAGGAAGGCATTTCAGTTGAACAGGAAGGCATTTCAGTTGAACAGGAAGGCATTTCAGTTAAACAGGAAGGCATTTCAGTTGAACAGGAAGGCATTTCAGTTGAACAGGAAGTTAATTCTTGACAAAGAAACTGAAGGAAAAAGTGGTAGATTTCAAACAAACCACTACACAGATGTCTACTCAGCAACCTGCTAGTCAGGGGTGGGTTTTTATAATCGATTTATCAATTAAAATCGATTCTGGCTTGGATAACGTGAAATCGATTCATTAAAATCCTGAATCGATTTTTTAATATAAATTAATTTTGCCCGAAATGCCAGAATCTCAGGTGAAACCGCACAAAATTTCAACAACCACCAAACAGCTAAAACAGTAAATGAGAGCAGGAACACGGATTCTGCACAAAGACTTAAACACACAGCGCGGACCCGCGGATCAGAATCAATGGGATGTCGCCTTTCTCACCCGACGGCACGGACACGGTCGGGGCTGAAAGCCAACAGCTGGCTGATTCTGATCTGTCGGCGGTCCGCGCTTTGTTTTCACGCCGTTTTTGCGCAGATTCTAAAGCTCTTAGTTTGATCTCTCCCCAAACAATATTGACTGAACCAGCAGCAAAAGAAGATCCAAACTGCGCTTCACATAAACATCGTCATGAATTCCCTCTGACGTTTACTGTTTTGCTTCCACCATGATAAAATCACATGTCATGCACAGCTCTCTCTCTCTCTTTCTCTCTCTCTCTGTACTTCAAGAACTGTTTCCCGTCTAAAAATCTGTTTTCTGCATTATTCGCTTGCTTGTTATGCACAAGTCTACTGTTGTTTACAGCGCTGTCGGCCGCTGTTTTTTTTTTGTTTTACATACTTCCGAAAAGAAAATCTTATTTCTGCCGTTCAATACTGAACAAATTTAAACATTTAAAAATTATGCAAAATGCAAAACGCTTAGCCGTGTCTCTAATAAAACCGCTGGAACGTCAGAGGTAACGTTCATATGTTGATTAATGGTTTTCTTTCGTTTTTGATGTACTGCAGAATATTTTTTATAAAATCCCAGGCCAGGAAAAATCACCTTCATGTTTTTCTGTGTTTTATCTTCAGCTACTTTTACACAAAGGCATCTGCTGTGACGCTTACACCTTTGATAAAGTCTTGCGTGTGTCAGCTTCCTTTTTTTAGATACAAAAATATGTAAATGTACTGATCTGAATTATAATATTGCTGACTGTCAAAATTTCCCAGAATCGAATCGAATTGAATTGAATCATGGAATGATAAGTTAGACAGCTTAGTCTTAGTGAGACAGCTGCATTACTTAAAAATATATTAGCCTCAGCATAAGTCAAAATTTAGAATAGCAGGAGATGGGCATTATCCTGTTTTTTTTTTTTTTTTTGGCATATGTGCTTTTTGTCTTTTTTAGCAAAGAAAAAAATATCTTAAAATCATCAATAAAACCAGGGAGAGAAGGCTTAGCGTTCCTCCATTTAACACAATGGATATGATATTTACTCAAACGTATGATGATGTTAATAATGTCTGAGACAGATGATCCATATAAAAAAAATTATGATGTAATTCAAATAGTGGCACATCATTAATATTTAGGAAAATCCAATTTTTTAAGTTGCACCAAATACATTGTGTGATAGGGCATAGAAAAAAAAAGATGTTCTAGGGTTTCATTTTCATCAGTACAAAAAGAACACTGATCCACCTCAAAGCCAAATCTCTTTTTTTTTAGAAATTCTGCCACAGGATTAATTTTTTTTAAAAGTGTGTTTCTTTAACTTTAGGTAGAATAGGCTATTTCATAAATTTTTAGTATGCTTTATCCAGTGTATATGAAATAACTAAATTAGAACCATGCAATGTAACCATTCTGTTGTAACTTTCAATTCAATTCAATTTTATTTATATAGCGCCAAATCACAACAAATGTCGCCTCAAGGCGCTTCATAGATACAGAGAAAAGCCCAACAATCATATGACCCCCTATGAGCAAGCACTTTGGCGACAGTGGGAAGGAAAAACTCCCTTTTAACAGGAAGAAACCTCCGGCAGAACCAGGCTCAGGGAGGGGCGGCCATCTGCTGCGACCGGTTGGGGTGAGAGAAGGAAGACAGGATAAAGACATGCTGTGGAAGAGAGACAGAGATTAATAACAGATACGATTCAACACAGAGAGGTCTGTTAACACATAGTGAGTGAGAAAGGTGACTGGAAAGGAAAAACTCAATGCATCATGGGAATCCCCCGGCAGCCTACATCTATTGCAGCATAACTAAGGGAGGATTCAGGGTCACCTGGTCCAGCCCTAACTATATGCTTTAGCAAAAAGGAAGGTTTTAAGCCTAATCTTAAAAGTAGAGATAGTGTCTGTCTCCTGAATCCAAACTGGAAGCTGGTTCCACAGAAGAGGGGCCTGAAAACTGAAGGCTCTCCCTCCCATTCTACTTTTAAATACTCTAGGAACAACAAGTAGGCCTGCAGAGCGAGAGCGAAGTGCTCTAATAGGGTGATATGGTACTACAAGGTCATTAAGATAAGATGGGGCCTGATTATTTAAGACCTTGTATGTGAGGAGCAGGATTTTGAATTCAATTCTGGATTTAACAGGAAGCCAATGAAGGGAAGCCAAAACAGGAGAAATATGCTCTCTCTTTCTAGTCCCTGTCAGTACTCTTGCTGCAGCATTTTGGATTAACTGAAGGCTTTTCAGTGAGTTTTTTGGACATCCTGATAATAATGAATTGCAGTAGTCTAGCCTGGAAGTAATAAATGCATGAACTAGTTTTTCAGCATCACTCTGAGACAGGATATTTCTAATTCTAGAGATGTTGCGCAAATGGAAGAACGCAGTCTTACATATTTGTTTAATATGTGCGTTGAAGGACATATCCTGGTCAAAAATGACTCCAAGGTTCCTCACAGTGTTACTGGAGGCCAAGGTAATGCCATCCAGAGTAAGAATCTGGTTAGATACCATATTTCTAAGCTTTTCAGCGCCGAGTACAATGACCTCAGTTTTATCTGAGTTAAGAAGCAGAAAGTTAGTGGCCATCCAAGTCTTTATGTCTTTAAGACATTCCTGCAGTTTAACTAATTGGTGTGTGTTATCTGGCTTCATGGACAGATAGAGCTGGGTGTCATCTGCATAGCAGTGAAAATGTATGCTATGTCTTCTAATGATGCTGCCTAGGGGAAGCATGTATAATGTAAACAGAATTGGTCCTAGCACCGAACCCTGTGGAACTCCATAATTAACCTCAGTGTGTGAAGAGGACTCTCCATTTACATGCACAAATTGGAGTCTATTAGATAGATATGATACAAACCACTGCAGTGCAATACCTGTAATACCTACAGCATGTTCTAATCGCTCTAATAGAATATTATGGTCAACAGTATCGAATGCTGCACTAAGGTCAAGAAGGACAAGCACAGAGATGAGTCCACTGTCAGAGGCCATAAGAAGATCATTTGTAACCTTCAATAAAGCTGTTTCTGTGCTGTGATGAACTCTGAAACCTGACTGAAACTCTTCAAATAAACCATTCCTCTGCAGATGATCTGTTAGCTGTTTGACAACTACTCTTTCAAGGATTTTTGATATGAAAGGAAGGTTGGAGATTGGCCTATAATTAGCTAAGACTGCTGGGTCTAGAGATGGCTTTTTGAGTAAAGGTTTAACTGCAGCCACCTTGAAGGCCTGTGGTACATAGCCGATTATTAGAGATAGGTTGATCATATATAAGATCGAAGAATTAATCAATGGCAGGACTTCTTTGAGCAGTTTTGTAGGAATGGGGTCTAAAAGACACGTTGATGGTTTGGAGGAAGTAATTATTGAAGTTAACTCAGAAAGATTGATTGGAAAAAAAGAGTCTAACTTAACATCAATGGAACTAAGAGTAGCTGTAGATAATATTAGATCTGTGGGATGATTATTGGTAATTTTTTCTCTAATGATAAAAATTTTATTTGTGAAGAAGTTCATGAAGTCATCACTAGTTAATGTTAAAGGTATGGTTGGCTCAACAGAGCTCTGACGTTTTGTCAGCCTGGCTACAGTGCTGAAGAGAAACCTGGGGTTGTTCTTATTTTCTTCAATCAGTGATGAGTAGTAAGCTGTTCTGGCTTTGCGGAGGGCTTTCTTATAAAGCAACAAACTATTTCTCCAGGCTAAATGATGATCCTCTAAATTTGTGACACGCCATTTCCTCTCCAGATTACGAGTCATCTGCTTTAGGGTACGTGTTTGAGAATTATACCACGGGGTCAGGTACTTCTGATTAGAGACCTTAGTTTTCACTGGAGCTACAGTATCCAGAGTCGTACGTAGTGAGGAGGTGAAATTATTAACAAGATAATCGACCTCTGTTGGGGTAGCGTTCAGATAGCTGCTCTGCTCTGTGTTGGTACAGGGCATTGACGATGATAACAGTGGCTGGATTATATTCTTAAACTTAGTTACAGCGCTTTCAGAAAGACATCTACTTTGATAAAGTCCACTCTCCACTGCTGCGTAATCAATTATTGTAAATGTAAATGTTATCAAGAAATGATCAGACAGGAGAGGGTTTTCAGGAAACACTGTTAAATGTTCAGTTTCTATGCCATATGTTAAAACAAGATCTAGAGTGTGATTAAAGTGGTGGGTGGGTTCTTTTACATTTTGAGAGAAACCAATTGAGTCTAACAACAGATTAAATGCCATGTTGAGGCTGTCATTTTTAGCATCTACATGGTTTCACAGCTGGGGTGGACAATGTTAAGCATCAGGCTTTCAAATGAATTAAAAGTCTGTCTTGGTCTTTCATTAATTAATAGACTGGTGTGAAAAATTGCTGCCACACCGCCCCCTCGACCTGTGCTTCGAGATTTCTGGTAGTTAGAATGACCCGGGGGTGTTGATTCATTTAAACTAACATAATCATCCTGCTGCAACCAGGTTTCTGTAAGGCAGAGTAAATCAATTTGTTGATCAATTATTAAGTCATGTACTAACAGAGACTTGGAGGAGAGAGACCTAATATTTAATAATCCACATTTCACTGTTTTACTCTTTGGTTCAGATGTGGATACTGTATTGTTCTTTCTTTGTGATTGTTTAAGTTGTTTGTTGCTGGTTTTTAGTTTGTTTTTTGTCTTTTTGGAAGCAGACACAGTCTCTATGGAGATGGGTTTTTGGGGGGGTAGCAGGAGGAGAGAAGCTGCAGAGAGGCGTGTAAGACTGCAACTCTGTAACTATGAAATATTTTTGTCTTTGAAGAAACTACTAACAAATTTCTTATTGCATTTTTATCAAACAGCTGACATTGCCCTAGCAATAAATTTGGGAGCACTGATGAGAAATTATTGTATATCATAAAAATTTTAATCAAATGAAGCAGAGGCAGTGGGACCAGTTCACAAAATTTGTTATATTCTCTTTGAGAACAGTTTAGACAATATTTTTCTGAAAAGTCTGGGTAACTTAGAATTACACCGTTATCATCCAACAAATCTGTTATGAATATAATCTTTTTGTTCAAACCAGTCACTCTTGAAAATTGATTTTTGATTAAGTGTTATTACCCTATTATTCCATAAGGTTGAATTATGGGGAGAAGTTGTGGGTAAATCTCATTTTCCCAAAAATGCACAGTCTGTTTTGGAAAGTTTGATATCTTTATGGGGATTTTATTTACTGCAAAATCACATTTCAAAATAAAGTCTAATCCTGTATACTATTTTATTAAACAAGGATCATAGGATGTGGAGCTAAGTAGAGTCTGGCTGTGACAGACAAGATTTTAACCATTTAATTCTAAGGGTGCCATCCATAAATTCTAATTCTGGAGTTTTGATATCACCTTTATTGTATTCCTTCACAAGCTGATATCTTTCTATGTAATGGGTTTTATTCCTCCACAAAAATTCAAAAATAACTGTGTTAGCCTTATTAATGCTTTTAGAGGAGATATATAGAGAGTGACAAGGATAAATCAATTTGGAGATGCCTTCAGCTTTAGATAGGATGTTTCTGCCAAAAAAAGCGAGGTCTCTGCTTAACCAGTGGCTAAGTGATTTCTTCATCTCGATGATACAGTTAGAAATATTGGTGTCTTTTCTGCTAATTGGGTTTTTTAGATATTATCAGCCCTATATATTTAACTTTAGATTCAACTTTAACCAAAGCTATTGAGGAGTCAGAGCTTGTATGAATCGGGAGAAGTTCACATTTTTTGATACTGAGAGATAAACGAGAAGCTTTAGTTTTCTCTACCATGTATTTATCTTTCAAAAACATAGATGTATCATCTGTGAATTGACTTATTTTGAAGTCTTTATTAAAAATTGATATTCCTTGTATGTCGTTAGAATTTTTGATTAATAGTGTTAACAACTGAGTTGCCAATATAAAAAGCTTAGGGGAAACAGGACATAATTGCCGAATTCCCTGTTGCACCTTGAATCCATTCCTTGATTCAAGGAAGCTAAAATATTGTTAAGTAATGCGGCTGCTTCACTTAGGCTACAAGCACAGCCGTCCCAACCCCCAGGTCCTGGACCAGTACCGGTCTGTGAGTCGTTTGGTACCGGGTTGCAAGAGTTGAGGCTTGAGTTTAAAATTTATGGTTTTCATGGTATTTATCTTTTTTTTTAAATTTTTTATATTGTTTACGTGGCACAAAAAAGGTTGGGAACTGCTGTACTAGCAGGTTGCTGAGTAGACATCCTTGTAGTGTTTTGAAATATACCACTTTTTCCATCAGTTTCCTTGTCAGGAAACAACTTCCTGTTCAGCGGAAATGCATTTCAGTTGTGTGTGTGAGAGCGTTTCAGTAGTGTGTGTGAGAGCGTTTCAGTTGTGTGTGTGAGAGCATTTCAGTTGTGTGTGTGAGAGCGTTTCAGTAGTGTGTGTGAGAGCTAAAATTTCAATAGTGTGTGTGAGAGCATTTCAGTAGTGTGTGTGAGAGTGTTTCAGTAGTGTGTGTGAGAGCTAAAATTTCAGTAGTGTGTGTGAGAGCGTTTCAGTAGTGTGTGTGAGAGCGTTTCAGTAGTGTGTGTGAGAGCTAAAATTTCAGTTGTGTGTGTGAGAGCGTTTCAGTAGTGTGTGTGAGAGCTAAAATTTCAGTAGTGTGTGTGAGAGCGTTTCAGTAGTGTGTGTGAGAGCTAAAATTTCAGTTGTGTGTGTGAGAGCTAAAATTTCAGTAGTGTGTGTGAGAGCTAAAATTTCAGTAGTGTGTGTGAGAGCGTTTCAGTTGTGTGTGTGAGAGCGTTTCAGTTGTGTGTGTGAGAGCGTTTCAGTAGTGTGTGTGAGAGCTAAAATTTCAGTAGTGTGTGTGAGAGCGTTTCAGTAGTGTGTGTGAGAGCGTTTCAGTAATAATGTCCCTTACGGCACCTCATACGATAACACCCACTCTTACAAAATGTCTGTTAGCAAACAAAAAAAACAAATTGTGCACTTTTTCCCTTGCACTGGTAGATAACACGCCTTTGAACGATTTCCAAAATGCATATCTTGCACTTTGGAAGTGAACTCTTCAAGCAGAATATTGTGCATCTGCTGCGTGTAGGCAGCTGAGTTGCAGAGCGTCATCTGTGTTTTCATACTGAAGAATAAGCAGGAAGAGGGTGGAAGACTTCAAAGCAGCTTTTTCGTGCCACCAGAGTATTCCATGGATAATAGACTTAAGGGGAAGATTTATCAAACAGCACACTTGGGGACTCTAATGTGAAACGCGAATATGAGTGAGAGAGAGTTTGAGTGTGGCAAAGATGTGTATAAGTGTGCATGTAGTGTCTGTGTTAAGAGTGTGTGATTTAAGGAGTGTCTCTGTGTTGACAGGCTGTGTGGCTTTTGTGTTTGCACGCATGCCGAGGAATGCGTGTGTGTGCACACTTTCTAGGTGTGATTAAGAGCGAAAGCAGGTTCACGGATGCCATCTTTAGTTCTAAATTTCTGAAGTGAATATGCTAATGAGCGGCCTGCCTGCCCACGCAAACACACACACATGCACATACGCACCATCTCCCTCACAAGCCGACCACCTACACACAGACTCAGAGTAGGCACCGGGGGCTGCGGGGAATAGCTTATTTATTTAAACCTCTCCTGTTGACTTGCCAACTTTGATACATGTTGAATAATTTCCATCAGCAGACAGTCATCATCCAATCCACTGCCCGATCAGTCACACTGAACCATATTGAAAAAGCATTAGGCGTGCACCCATGTCCCACCATCAAGCTACAAATATAAATATTTGAATTGACTTGATGATTAAGCATGGCTGACTGGCTGTGCTCAGTAGAATAATGGCCTAACACATATCAATATTAAGCAGGGGGTCTTTCCTATTACAGCCTCACAGCAAAGTCATTAATTGAGCAGAGTTCATGAAAAATATGCAAATACCCTGTTGACATTCTGATATGTAAATGATATCACTCTTTTTTCTAAATAATGAAGAGTGCAGATTATGCACTTGCTCGTAGGCCGAGCACCACAAGAGCAGCGCAAAGGAGTTACACTAAGTGTAGGATTTTATTATGAATTCACTACTGGATTAGTGTCATTTGAAAGTCTGCATATATCCAAAAGACAAAAAAAAAGACAATACAATTTCACGGCAACCAAGTTTTCAATTTCATCTGTTTCTTGAGAGCATATTTCAGTCAAAGGCATTTTATTATTTAAGGACATTTTCATGCTCATGCTACAGTTGGCGCAGACAATTGTGCTGATGCTCAAGCATGCACTGGCTTTCTGTGTGAAACACGAACACAAGCTGTGACCTACTGTGCAGGCTACATGGAACCTGGCATTTTGTTAGAGGCAGGGTAACCCAGGAAAAGATGCCAGTGTATCAGTCCAGGGCTACCACATGCACACACACACACACACAAATAGACCGGCATTCACATGCCCAACCACATCTATGGCCAATTAACCTAACATGCTCATCTTTGGATGTGGGAGGAAGCTGAAGCACCTGGAGGAAATCTACACAGACACAGGGAGAACATGCAAAAGGAAAAAAATGATTTCAAGATGTAGCAGCTTGACGTAATGCCACAGTTATAAAGCCTAAGAAATTATAATGGAAATAAAAGAACTGATCCATACGTAACTTAGAAGATTTAAAAGACATATTACGAAATTATTAAATGCAACTTCACTTGACAGTTGATCCAGCTTTGCATCATGTCATAACCACAGTATATAAAAAAAAGACCCACAGGGATGCCACCGATTACTTTTGGTACTCTGTATTCTGAAGCTTCAGACATCAGTAGTTTGGCTGCTCCCACACTGGGTTTATGGAGTCAGAAGCTATGTTTAGTAGCCTGATCACCAAAGTACATCTACAAACAGGTGCAGGTGCAATGTGCAAAAACACATGTTGTCTGTTTAAGAATAAAACTGTAATATTTCACTCACCAGAACTGAACCAAATATTTCTTGCACAGTCTATTCTAATTAGATAATCCATTAAAAAGGCTCCAAAAGGGACCAACATAAGTACAGTATAGAGGCCCAGTTAATGACTCAAAGTAGTGGAGGTGAGCAGACAGCAGACACTGATCGCCTCCAGCTGGCTGTGTTGGAAACCTGTCAGTCATAGTGCCCAAGCCACTAATTTCAGACACAAAACATTTTATAAGCCAAAGCTCCGGTGGTACCCACTGCCTTTATTTTTCAGCTCTTGGTCATCAGTGTTGGGGAGTAACGGAATACATGTACCGCCGTTACGTATTTAAAATACAAAATATGAGTAACTGTATTCCGTTACAGTTACCGTTTAAAAAGGTGGTATTTAGAATACAGTTACTTTGTTGAAATAAATGGATTACACGGCGGTACGTCCCTGTTTCATATTGTGGCGGGTCAGGCCTGTTTGGGTTTTGTTTGACAGCTACGTTCTGTTGTTCCAGGTGGCAGCGTTACGGTTGCCATGGTTACAGGGCGACGCTCTCGCTCTGCGTGTTTCCTGGGTGAGAGAGCGCCTGTTGTTGTTGTGCTAAGCTAATAGGCAGAATGCTACAGGTATAGCTCTAAAGAATGTAGCATCATAGGCAGTGTAGTCCGTGCTGCAGGGAGAATGGACTGCCATACACGTTATGTGTCTGTGAGCGAGGGAGGGAGAAAAAGGAAAAGTACGAGCTGTCATCGAGCAAAAACGGGAGCTGGAAGCATGTAAATATAATAATAACCACTGCAGCCAAGAAGAGTGCCTGACGAGCCCAGTTGTGTTCATGTTTTCCTCTGAAACAATAAGTCCCGTTGCAGCAGCCTTTCAACGCCTCTCTCTGTCTCTCGCTAGCAAGGTTGACCCAGACAACAAAGTAAAGCTAGTTTTCGGCTACGAGCCCGACACGAACCCACCGTATTAGTCAGAGGTCCCTTTACTACGGTTCGGAGCCGCGGACTTTCAGTAACAGTAATAAATCACAGCAATAATACATTCATGTAGTTGTAAACAGCATGATAATATATTAAGTAATCCAAAGTATTCAGAATACGTTACTCTCATCGAGTAACGTAATGGAATACGTTACAGAATACATTTTGGGGCATGTATTCTGTATTCTGTAATGGAATACATTTTAAAAGTAACCTTCCCAACACTGTTGGTCATAGCTAAGTGATGTAGCTTAAGATTAACATTGTAGAACAAAGGTATTCTTATTTTGCAGCACATATTCCAGCTGGGAGGAGCTAAGAGGCAAGGACGAGATGCGAGTGAAGGAAGGGAAGAGAGGCATTAACACAAAGAAAGCATCCTCTCTATGACTTCTATGAAATTTGTCCTTAATGTAAATATGTAAGAAAAATTGTGTATGTTTCTGTTCCGTGTCCTGTGTACTGTTTGTTTGTATATTTGTCTTTTTGGCTGCTGTTACAACCAAATTTCCCCCTTGTGGGACAATTAAAGGATTATTCTATTCTGTTCTATTCTATTCTATTCTACTTCTACTGAGGTGCACTCGAACATGGAACAGGGCTCTAAACTGCTTAGAAACCTCCTTGATGTCCAACAGTTAAAAACAGCTTTTATATCCAAAGTTTACCACTTTAAATGTGAGTAAACTTCACACGGTGAGGCTGCAGGCGAGAGGTCAACCATCTCGGGAGGTCTTCTGTGTAAATTCCAGACTTGTGGGGTGTTTGAATCTCTTTCATATGTATATGTGGGAAGAGCTACTGGGAATGTTTATGGAGTGTGCAGTGCTGCAATAGTCTGGAAAAAATGTGACACAAAACCAGGCACCGGGAAGCAACAGGAGGTAACCACTCGAAGAACTTCATTACCCATAAATTACAATGCTCTTCTCATATCTCAATTCCCTCTCAGTGGCTGCTTAGAGTAATGATGACAATAAAAGATCCCCTGCTAGTGTCCAACGCCTCAATTTCATCTGGGCAAACGGGATGAGCCTGCGCATCTCAGTGAGGAAGAATGAGACTCGGCTACAATAGCCAGCCTGCAATTTTGCCTGATAAAACTGCCAGTCTGTTATTTGCATAAATACAAATCTCAGAAAGGGTTTAAGGGGGAAGGAAAATTGAGGAAAAGACAATTTGACAGGAAAGAATGAAGCATGGGGAAATAGAAAGAAAAGGCACTGAGAGAGGAAGGAAGAGAAAGACAAAGAAGAAGAAGGTGGAGGGGACCAAAGGTGAGAAGAGGAATGATAGCACCAGGCCTTAATTACAGGTCCGTCCCCTGTTCTCCAGGTCAGACCATGATTCACAGCCGATGCTCGAGCAGTCGTGCGTGAGTGTTTGTGTGTCTTCGTCTGTGTGTGTTCTGGTGGGGGTGGGCAACCAGCCACCTGCACAGAAAGCCCATAACCTTATCACTGCTGGGAGGGTCATCGATATGAACTCAAACAACTGTAAATAATATTGTCATTGTGAGGGAACAAAGGGAACACAGGTAAAAAAGTTGAAGGAGAAACTGGAATAGAGAAAGATGGACACAAGGTTCAAGTGACAGAGAGGGCACAAGATAGAGAAAAAGTTATAAATGGTGAGTAAATACAACTTTTTTTCTGCGTGACACCAGAGAGAGACAAAATGCGGCATTTCAGATTGTATCACTGGACGAATGTTCTTACTTTGACCTTCATGGTAACCTTAAATTTGACATCATGCACTAAACTGACTTTACTCTGGCTTCTTAAATTCTCTCACTGGAAAAGTTTTATTAGTTGTTTAAAATGTGACAGCATCCATAGATGAATATTTGAGTGTTAAACTGTAACTTTCAGACTGTTCTGCACAGCAGAGGACAAATTGTGCATAAAAGATCGATACAGTACCCATGCATGAAAAGTAAGACCAATGCAGCAATGACTTCAACCGGCATGTAAGACACTTCTGACTCCTCTGGTTGCAAAAAGATAGTCTGGAAGAAAATAACCTTAAGGATCTCTTAATCTTAAACATCATCGTAATGATGTGATGATCAACTGCTGGATTCAACTCTTACTCAGCTCAACATAATGTAGACTTTTTTTTGTCCTGATCGGAAAGGAGGTGTAAAAGTAGTGTATGACTTAAGGTAGGCCTAATCGTATTACTGTGATCACATTACATTCTTCAGTAATGCAGGAATGTAGTGTGTTGCTGTGTTAAACTCAGTGATTACATTACCGTCACAATTATGTTGTTACTTGTGACACAAATGTTCTTCAGGTATCTGTACGGTGAGCAAAGAAAAATAAAAACATCAAACAAACAAATTTCCTTTTTGTTTGTCCTGGTAGCACATTGTGCAGACTGTGCTGTAATTATAAAACAGATTTTTTTGGTTAATTAATAGAAAATATATAGGTATATATCTCTCTCTCTCTCCATATATATATATATATATATATATATATATATATATATATATATATATATTTTTTTTTTACTGTGGATCCATTGTAAAAAATAATTATAGTAGACTGTGAAAAACACTGAACTTTTCTGTTATTTGTTTATGTATGAATTAATTACTTGTGGTAGTAGATGTAGTACGGCCATGGGAGATGTTATCATTAGGAGAAGCTGTAAAACTTATGAAAAATGCAATTAAAAGTCTAAAATGTATGCCCTCCTTCACAGTTTCCAGCAGTCCAGTGGGGCGGATGGGCTGGATGGGAGTCTTTGTCGGGCTGATTCTGGCCCGCAGGCTTTTGAAGCCCGGTGGTATGGACGTTAATTTTATTTCTGTTGCATGGAAGCAAAAGAGCACAAGCATCTGCACAGGCAGCATGCCAACACAAAGCTAGCAAAGAACCCAGAATCATATTAAAGCTGTTAAAAATCCTAGACCGGAGCCTGAGCCTGATCCTGAACAGGTAATAACAGCAGCGATAAGCCGTCAGCCTTGTGGCATTGCAGCATCCATTTTTATCAGTCCTGCAGCTGAATCACTGTGGCAATCGCTTTGAAGTCCCTTGGTATTGGCTTTCTGTTATTTTGCCTGTTTTCATCTGTAAATAGAAAAAGATTCTGTGTGTGTCTTCATTAGGATATGGATTTGTGTGGGGAACTGGTAATTTTATGACAATACATTTCATGTCATTTGATAGAGTAACGCGAACGTGTCATGAATCGCTGTGTGGCAGGCAGGAGTTGGATCCAAATGCAGGCACTCAGGCAGGAGGTTTAAACACAAAGAACTCAGCTTTATTTTCTGGCAGGGGAAAGTCATACAAAAGCAAACTAAACTAAACTAAACTGGAAACTCACAAACTAAACTCACAGTGAGACACAGGAAGATCCACACAGCATGAGGGACGACACTGACTCAGAGAAACACAGGGTTTAAATACACTGCGAAGTAACGAGGGGAATGAGACACAGAAGGAGAGCACAGCTGGGGGAAATCAGAACTGACGAGACAAGGAAGCATAATCTGAACACACTGCGATCAGACGCGGACTTTCAAAATAAAACAGGAAACACAAACACAAAGACAGACTAAGAGACACGGGCTTAACACAGAGACCTGACTACATTACAGGGGATACACAGGCATACACAGGCAGAGACGACGGAAAACAGAGGGAGAACAGAATAAACACTGGGAAACCAAAACACAAAAATAATTCATAATATCAAAAATAAGAGTACAAAAATCAAAAACACGGGGTCATCGACCCAGAAGAATGACAGAAAGTAAAGTAGCGAGTAGTGTAACAAATTACTGTCTTACTGTAATGTGTAACACATTGCTTTTTTTTTTGAGTAACAAGCCCAACATTACTCCCAGCTGACAAGCTGCTACCATCACCCTTTCATCCTCTGATTGTCTCGTCCAGTTTAAATTCAGCTGAACTATATTTATAGCCCAAGTTCAACACAGCTGTCTTTTCAAGATCCTTCATATTTTAAAGGTAAGACCCAACCATAATAGACAGAGAACCAGATCAGGCTATTCTCTTTGAGTAAGTGCACTCCACCAGGACCAGAGAGTTGGGGAGGGGTAGCCATATGTTCAAATCACCAACATGGTCAATGAAAACACTCACATTAAGGCTCCCAGTGGGACTTCACCAACCAACGGGTGACAGTCCATCTTTTATACACAGTCAGTGTATAAGAAACACCATCTTCTGTTATTAAAATAAAGCAGTTACACTTACAAAAAAATGTTTGATATTTGATTACTGTCCTGCTGTATGAAGAAATGTATACGTTATTGTGTGAATGTATACTTCTTTGGTTCGTACACCATTCTTCCACTCTGCTACTCCATACCGGCTTTATCATTTTTACATTACAGCACCACACATTCTAACATTTCAAGCTGCTTTTTCACATTAAATGTCCCCAACAGTCAACCCAGCACAGGCTTGATGGGAATGGAACCAGAACAGCAGCCATATTTGTCTCCTCTCAGTTAAGCTACCGTGAATTGTTGATTACGTTTTAGTAAAATAAAAAACTGATTGACAATTTACAGTAATTGTAGATGAAGAGTAGCATGCGGTGAGTACTTTAGAGGCTTTTGTTCATGTCAACAAGGTGAAAAACTGTTTATCAAACGCTGTCCTGTTAATGTAAAACCACTTGAGCCTTATCCGGATCAGTTAATCAGTGAGTGACACTCACAGTGTAGCACAGCAACCAAATGGAAATATAGCAGCACTGACGCGGATAAGATTAAAATCCAACCCTTTAACCCCACTCATCCTTCTTAAACCCTCCTGCAAAAGTACTTTTCGGCACATTTACACTTCTAACAGAAGGCTACGAGTCTTCTTCTTTTTGGGTAGTTTAACATTAACTCTGTTGCAAATTAGGGAAGAAGCGCATAGAGAGGAAAGGGTTGATGGAAAGATTAAGCTTATACTTGGAGAGAGGTTTGGAATTTGGCTCCTATACTGTAAGTTGAAAGAGAAAGATAAAGTGTCTCAAAATATAAGGCAGAAGAGGGGAAGGGTGAGATTAACTGTACTCTAACTTCAGGCAGGGAAGGATAGAGGTAGACGTATTATGATATAGTGGAGAAGAAGAGAATTCTTACACAGCACAACCGGAGGGACAATGATAGGAGGATGGACACGCCATTAGAAAAGAAATTGAATATACTATAAACTGTAGCTTTAACTTTAAACTCAAAGATGAACAGCTGTGATATACAGTGAGTAACCATGGTAACGCTGCATGTTGAGTGAAAGAGACTAAACACTGCTTTCACAAGATGCGTACAGTATAAGTTTCGTTTGTGAAAGTGACAAAGAGATTACATTTCCAGAATAGATGCAGTCACAGGAGAGTTAATCTTCATCATGAAACACACCTTAAGCTCCAGAGGTGCTGTGGAGTCATCAAAACACCACCCACCTCCATCGTTTGTCCTTCAGATGTCTCATCTCTCCACCATCAGGACAAGCTACAACTGCAAATCCTCACTCATTCATAACAGACTCTAGTAAGCCAAGAGCTTAAAGGTTTTTGAAATTCTAACACTTCCACTGTGAAGTGGAAGTGCCAGATTAGTCATCATCAGACAAATGCCACAAGTGTAACTGTAATATTTATTTGACCTTTTTCTTTTTAAAAAAATTGCATTGCTGGGATCAAACTATTTCTACCTTTTGATTTCATAAAAACTGCATCAGATTAGGCAGTCACTGAGTGACAGATACTAAAGACAGCAGAAACGCGTTACTAATGAATGATCCGGGGCAGACCCAGATCTCTTGGCTGGCCTGGGAACGCTTTGGTGTTCCCCCGGACAAGCTGGAGGAGGTGGACAGGGAGAGGGAGGTCTGGGCTTCTCTGCTTAGTGTGCTGCCCCCGCGACCCGGACCCAGATAAGCAGAAGAAGATGGATGCATGGATGGATGGATGTTATGCTAGCTGGTAGTGAGGGAGGGGCTTTGAGCCTACGTGTCACAAGGCCGTTTGAAGTTATTCATCAACTGGATGAGGCAAAGATACTATTGGTGGTATCGTTAAGGTTTTAATTTTTAGTATTGATTAGTATCTGAGTACGGTTTTCTTTATCAATCCTTGTGGCCAACTTGGGTGAAACAAGGAACTGAGAATAGCTGACTAAGTGATCTTAGGTTTTCTGGTTTGAGTTCACCTTTGGATGCTGACATCTCTGAGATGAGAGTTTTTGTGCCTTATCCATGAAAAAGATAAGAAGACATATTGACTAAGCTAATATTAAAAAAAAACCATTAAATTGTTCCAGTGTAGCAGCTGTGTGATGTCACTGAACATCTGTCGCTGTTCTAACATCTGCACATTTATTCACAGTGCATGTCTCTGAGGTGCACACCTGCATGTCATTGATATTATTTGGAGAGCAGAGAGTATATGTGGAGATACAGTATCACCTGATGTGTGGATTCTATTAGGTCAACTCATTCAAATTGAGTCAAAATTATTCACTGGAGCAAAAAAAAGGTTTGGGCCACCAGGAAATGTCATGATACCGAAAGTGCTCACATGGAGCTTATTTTCCTGTTGTTAGGGTTCTCGTTTGCTGCAGTCTGTGAGTAAAAGCACACAAGACAGTTGAAAAATCAAAATTCAACACCATAATGTGCATCCATCTCTCAGTGCAGCCAGTCAAAAAAAAGATGCAAATACATGAAACTCTCAGATAGGTTTAACATAAGTAATCACAATTTTTACCAACCAAAAAAGACAGGTAATGATCCACACATCAAATGTGTTAACCTGAGAGCACAGGAACAGCAGGTGACTCTAAACTAGACAAAAGTTAGTGGATACTATAGTTTTCTTTTTTTAAACATGGACTGTGTAGGTCCATGTGTATAAGTTTATACTGGCTATTTCTTGAGATCTCTGTACCATCTAAAACTCACAGCAGTCTGCTTCTTTCTGTGCTTGTACCTCAAGTCTAAATGGCTCTGCAGGGGGAGGTTTTGTAGGCGATCAGCAGACTACTGGCTGGTTTGGGTGGGTAAAACAACTCAGTTGGCTGGATTGAGCCCTCCCTTGCCCTTAGCTATTCTATTCTATTCAATTGTATTCTATTCTAAATCACAACAACAGTCGCTTCAAGGCACTTTATGATGTAAGGTAAACTGCCTACAGTAACACGAAGCTAGAACAAACTTAGCTTAAAATTATAGCAAAAATGTATTTTTTAGGCTGCTTCATGTTACCCATATGTCTAAGTAAGTAAATTTTTATTTGTGAAGCACCTTTCAAGATAAAAATCATGAGAGACCTCTGAGTCCACAGATCTCAAGAGTCTGGGGGCCACAGTTACAAAAGCTCTGTCACCTTCCGTTTTCAGCCTCATACGAAGGACAACCGACAAACCTTGATCACATGACCTCAGGGACCTGCTGGGGATGTATGGATGTAAAAGATCAGTGATGTATGTTGGTGCGGGGATGGTGCCAGTGCAGCTGGATCAGCATGCAAGTACTTGGGAGACTTGGACAGGAGCCTTGCAGCAGCGTTCTGAAAAACCTACAGACGTTCCAAGGAGGCCTTACATAAACAAGTGAACAAAGTATTACAATAATCCAAACGAGATGAAACAAATGCATGTATGACAATTTCCAATTCAGAGCGTGACACAATGGGACTCAGCTTAGCAATGTTTCTCAAGTGATAAAAACAGGAGTGAACCAGAGATTTACCATGAGTGTCAGAGCTACAGAGTCTACACGTTTACCCCATTCACCCCTATTCATCAAGCAAATAAAATTATCCTGTGTAGCACCTGTTTCACACTTTGTGTTGGCTCGAATGCAAGAATGTGCTTAATTTATGTAAAATGCATAACTTGCAAAACCATATAAATAAAGTAAAAAACAAAATGAAAATGAAAATGAAAAATTACATTGAATTGAATCAAAACTGAATCTATTCCATTTAGATACAACAGCTTTAACCATCTGCAGTATAAATATAACTTCCTTGAGCACACATGACTAAGCAGAAAGTGAGACAATTGCATTAAGGTTGATTTATTCGCCTTTCTCCATGCAGGTAACTGCTTGTTTCCTTGTTAACAGCTGTGTTTCTGTGAACTTTAAACCAAGATGCGTAGTGGATTTCACAGGTCCTACAACACCATGACATGTACGCCTCCTTGGATACATAACCACTTGTGGCATAAGGAGGCTCGATAATCACTACTGCACCTGCTAGATTTTTCAGCAGTCCTCTGGATTACATCCACGGGATACATGTTGGAAAGAAACCAGTAAGGGTGCTTTTTTGTTTCTGTCCAATTTCAGTTTACATCTGAAATAATTACATTACATCAAAATTTCACACATTTTATTTTTTTTTTTTTTTGGGGGGGGGGGTGGGGGGGTGGGTGGGGGTATGTCAGAAAGAAGGGACAAATGAAAATGAAAAAAATCCAAGACTACCTCCCCATCCATGTCACAAAGAGTACATCTTTGATCTCCCACAGAGTCGTCTGCAATGCTGGATGCCCTTTTAGACTGCGGTGAACACTCTGCGTGTGAGGCTTCTGCAGGGTGTAAATTAAAAGCCTTTTTTCTGTAGCAGTGTCACACCATTACTCATTTTGGCAGCTATTTAAAAGTGTGCTTCTGTGATTTATTGTGTATTTTAATGTGTATGATTTATATAGTATGTAGTACTGTGCATATACACATGTCTATTAAGATTCTATGCACACCGACTCTGTGTTGTAATGTGCTATTGATGGGAATGTCTGTCCTTACTCATCACAGAGACATGTTTGTCAGCTGCAAGAAACTTTACACAATAATGTTCAGATACTAGTGTATAAAAATTATGTATTTATATTGTTTTCAGGCAATTAAAAGTCAACAAATATTCCAAAACCTTATATATTTTTATGCAAAGTATGCTAATCACAAACATAATTGCTAGCAAGAGATCAGGAAGCTAGTATTTCCCAAGTTACCGGAGAGGACACATCGTTGAGAAATACACAGGGTGAAAACTTTTAATTAAGACAATCTTCTTTCATGCTCTGCCACCCTATATTTTGCATTAACCTCTTGAATCCCAATATAAAGGGGGAACGTGATTACACGGGGTGTGCATCAGTTAAACAGATGCCATGAAAAGATTTACACACAGTACATAGTCACCTGTTCACCCCGATGGCATGTACGTGGCCAAACAATATCTCTGCTCAGCACAGATCTCGGATCCAACCAAAATTCACTGAAGCAGCAGCAAAAAAAAGACCAAAATTATGCTTCAAGTTTGAAAAATATTAGCATGAATTCTGTCTTACCTTTGCGGTCTTGCTTCCTAAAAAAATCCACCGCAATAAAACCACATTTCCTGCACTGCTCCATCTCCCAGTGTGCTTCAAGAGCAGTTTCCCATCACGAATCACTATTTTCTGCCTTCTTTGCCTGTTTACGCACCAGTAAACTGTTGTGTATTTGTCTGACAAGTACGGCTAATTTTTGCTATTCAATACCTAAGAAATTTCAAATTTTGTTTTTCTGTCTTCCATCCTCAGTTCCTATCAGCATCAGCATCTGCTGTAATGCTTACACCTATTATTAAGTCTCACACGCGTTAGCTTATTTTGATACCAAGATGGTTTACACAGAGTTTGTAATTGTAGAGAAATAATCCGTTCTTTTTAGACCTGTCATTTTCAAGCAGGTACCCCCCTGAGATTTAAAAGGTTAAAAGCAAATTAGCTTACTATTGACATTTTGTTAACCCTTTGCCTGTGAATACTTAAAGGCATAATCATGTCAGTGGTCATAATTATCAGCAAGATATTTTGCAAATCTGGCTTGAGCAGCAGCCAGCGCACTGCTGCTCATGTTCATGGTTGCAAAGCTTTGTGGTTGTTGGAGATATGTTTGCTTTTCCAGTAAAAATGGTGTCCGTGTTTCATTATCACTTAAATAACTTTCCTGTGTACCAGCATATGCTTAGGGCATGTGTAGCTGATATTTTTTCCATGATTATCTTTTCACGGAGAAACACTGTTTTTATTAAAGCTGAACTTATTTTTCAGAACTGTAATGCTATAGGAAAACATGCATAGCCTGCGTACATTTTACAGCATTTCAATAGATCATTACGCAGGGCTGTCGATGAGCCTACCACCAACTCACACATAACTGCATCCCCAAAGCACCAACCTCGTGAAACACACGATGAAGACTCAGTAGACCTAATTAATATACAGCACATAGACCACAACTATGGTAAATGGACTGGTTCTTATATTGCGTTCTCCCACTCCCTTTCGTTGGAGCACTCAAAGCACTTTATTCACCTATTGCTTTTTATCAAACACTCAAACTCAAATGAGTGCATCAGGAGCAACTTCATGAGATCAGTATCTTGCCCAAGGATACTTTGGCTGGAGAAGCCAAGGATTGAACCACCATCCTTCCAATTAGTAGATGACCTGGTCTACCTCATCACAATATTGTCCAACCCTATGGCTGTATTGATATTTTGTTCTATTGTATATATACAGTATATCAGTATCTGTGTGGGGTTTTTTTTAAATTACATTTTTTCAGATATGTGGTGCCATGAAAATGTTTTTATTTATTTTCACAAACTTTAATGCAGCGAAAAACCTATCTTGGGAATGTTATAAGTGGTGTCATCACAACCTCACATTTGTGAAGGAGAGCATCTCCAAGTCCGTTGTTTACAAAACTCTCAACCTTGTCTAGAAGCACATGTAGAGGAGAACACAAGAGACATGTGCAGTGGTGATGTGGAGTCATGTGGTGCCTTCTGGTAAGTTTCTAACTAGTTAGTGAAATACACCGCTGAAAAGTTAACTATGACCCTAATCCTTTTCTGTTTTCAATGCTATGCTAACAGTACATGGCCTTTTCTGTAGTAGTAGTAGTCTCAGTAACCAAGAATGCCCAAAAGGGCCAGAGGATAGTTGTTGTAAGGCTGTAGTTTACTGGGAATAAACTAGCCCTAGCGCTGACAGATATTAATAACAGTGCTATCATTATCAGAAAAAAGCAAGCAACAAGTCCAGACTCGTTCTTTAGAAGTTGGAATTGTAGAAGAAGTAATAAATCACTAAAGTTATGTGGTGGTTGTGGGGCGGGTGAATTATAACAGTTTGTTAGGAACCAACTCCTGGAATCTCCTGAGAATTAGAGAGTTTTTAACACTTAACATTTAAAAAGGCCTAAAGAATATTTTTAGTCTAAGAGGTTTGATTAAAGGCACCTTGGAAGCACGACAGGGAATATATAAAATTCTTAACTTGCTCTCTCCAACCACACTTGCCTGAGTTGAACCTGCAAACTGATAACCACAGATGCACCTGGTTCTTGCATCCAGCTTCTTTGTCGTGATCCATTATATATGTTCCCTCCGAAGCTCTAAAGGGGACATAGTAGGAAGTGAAAAACAATGTGCAGACTGACATAGAGTCCAATTACGGTTTTTACATTGTGTTAAATGGAACTGAGTGGAAAAATCAATTATGTGAAATTAGCACTTACTGTTAACTATCATTCTCACTATTAGGAATGCATGTGAGAGCTGAACAGTGGCGAGATGCCCTTTTAAGTGTCAGAAAAGCTTTGTCACAGTGAGATCAAACCCCCACATGGTTTTAAATGAGAAGCAGTGCAGGGGACTGAAGGAAGCTGTAAAAGATCAAATGGTGCTGCAGTAAATATGAAGGAAGGTGAAGATTCACACCCAGAGGCGCTATTGTCATTGTGCTTGATGATGCTGACAGATATAATAGAATTCTACAAATGTTTAAAAAGCCTCAGCGGGCCATGGCTGCTTTGAAAAATACAAAAAAAAAAAAAAAGATTTATATAATATATGATTCTTGGTGCGAGACAGGATGGTCTGAGTATTTCGGAATTTGCTCACCTACTGGGATTTTCCCACAGTACTATCTCCAGGGTGTACACACAATGGACTGAAAAAAAAGAGAGCAGCTGTTCTGAGTGGTTGTTTGATGCCAGAGGTCAGAGCAGAACCAGGCTGCTGCTGAAAGGAAGGCAAAGGTAACTCAAATAACAACTTGTTACAAACCAGAGTGTGCAGAAGAGCATCTCTGAACGCACAAAACTTCAAATGTAAAAACAAATGGGCTACAGCAGCAGAAGACCACACCAGATGTCACTCCTGCCAGCTGAGAATAGGAACGTGATGGCACAATTACCTGAACTAACCAAAATTGGAAAAACAGAAGAAGTTCTGTCCTGCCTCGTATAAACAGTTTAGGGTGCTGATGGTGGTCTAATAGTGTGGGGGATATTTTCTTCAACTCTGCATGTCAACATCTCCCCACACACCAAAAAAAACCATTAAATTAACCAGCTGTGACTCCTGTGACTGTTCTTGGTCAGCTTTTTTAATAGTCATTATCTAGACATATGTTTTTGTAATTTGAGGTCATCACATTTTTTATTTTACAATTTTTATATGTTATAATTACAAAAGAGCACCTTTTCAATTTTAATTGCTTTATTTTGTCTCATGAATTATTGCCTTTTTTGTTGCTATGATCTTTCGTTAAAGGTCAGTGTTGACCACAGAAAGAGACGACAGTAGTGTCATTTTGGAAAAATCTCTGTGCACAACTGATGGTTAAAAAAAACATTTAAATTCATTCTGATTTTGTTTATAGTATATATGGGATTTGAGTGACTATACCAGTGAAATTTTGGTCACTATATGGTTAAAAAAAACCATTTGTTTTTGGAGGTTATTCAAACATATCGCAATATGTATCGTGTATCGTGATCAGAGATCAGAGGCAGTAACGCATAATCCAATAACTTTTTAAAAGTATTTAGTGAAGTAATGGATTACGATTGCAAAAAAGTAATTAGATTACTGCTACTTTCCCATGAGCATGCTGCGTTACTGCGTTACTAAACCGTGATTTTGTTTGTGAGAGTGTCTCCTGACAATGAGGTACGAGCATGCGACGTCCGGCAGCAACAGACGTGTAAACACAAAAGTTATATGGTATTTTATATGCTGGAATATGCAGAAAATACGTTTAAATGTTAAACAAATTTCTTCATGTCAAACACTTTTGCATATAATTTTATTTTTGCTTGATGCAATGTGCATGAAATTAACAGATTAAAACTAATAAAACAAGTTTTAAAGAGAAAATGATTAAACAACTACTATGGGAAGGTATTAGAGTGTTACTAGAGTCCACCAGGTAAAAAAACAACAGCCCACTCTCCTAATCTGAGACTTCCTGCCGCTCCAGTTCAGCTTCATTCTCTTCTCTGAGATCGTCTTTCTCCCAGAGTACTGAAAAGAAAAGAAAAAAATCTGAACTGAGGAGGTGAGAAGGTGAGGATGAGGTCCCACCCTCCCTCAGAACTGAGATCTCACCTTGAAAAGGCATCTGCCTCCTTGATCAATCTTTCATTGCTGTCTCCCAGCAGCTGGCCTCTCACCCCGCACGCCACCTCCTCCTCTCTGACTCCATCGCTCTTTGGTATTATACACCTGCCTGCTATACTGAATCACTCAGATGTTCTGTTTACAGATCTACCTGCCATTTTGCTATCTGCTGCGCTCTGTAATAGTGTAGCAACAGATACCTGACCGCTGCTGGAGCAATCTCAGGAAAGCCATAAAAAAAAAAAAAACGGCAAACAGCATGCAGACAATGCCCGGTTTTTAGGTTCACGTGGCAGAACCTAAAAACACAGCTCATAAAGTATTCAGCCTCAGTGAGAACAAGTCAGTGAGTGCTGACAGCAACTTTAATGGGATCTGTTGTTGGAAATAAGTTAATTAATCTTGTCCACTTTCTCTCAACTTTCTCTTTCTTCATCTTGCTGTTTCTTTGTGTCCTTTTCACCCTCTGCGTCACCTTTTAATCCTTCTCTCAGCTCTTTCATTTGGTGCTGAATTCACTATTTCAGTGTCCCATCTCCTCTATTTTAGTCTCTGTGCATATCTCTAGTGCATGAAGAATGATGGCCAGTGGGGGATATTTCTCATGGGACTCTGAGCCAAAAAGCCAAAATGTAGTGTTTCATGCATCTTCACACTTTCTTGCCTTTTCCCCGCACCGTTCAACATACTTTGCATTTTGAAACAATTCAGTTTCTGCCACTGTGCCAGCTGACTTATGGCTCGAGGTTTTACACCAGCTATTTTCAGAGCAGGTGGCCACAATGGGTGTGCTTTCCATTCGCAAGAGCATCGGGAGATGAGGGAATAAACACTGGAAGCTGCGGCTTTGTTCGCAAACATTACCTGCTGTTAATGAAAGTCACTGAGCAAAGACAGAGATAAAACTGTGCCAGCTACAGGTAACATCTATTTGATGAAGTGTGCAGTGAGGAGAGTGAAATTAATCACACACGAGCTGTTACAAAGAAATGTCCAGATGGGTTTATCAAAGCGAGAAAAAAAAATAATAACGGAAGTAAAGCAAAGATCGTGAATAAATATTAAAAAACACACCTTCGAAAAATAAACATGTTTTTTTTCACTTTTCAGGCTTCATTAAATATGAATAAGTCACATGCGCACACCGTCCTTAACACGTATTGGCTTTACACACATATCGAACAGGAATCTTTTGTCAGTAATTAATGGTGTTGATCTAGTAAAGATTTCCCATGAGGTCAAATACATCTTAATCTCCTCGGGTAAATTGTTTTTCCAGTGTTTTTGTCTGGTAAACATCAACGACAAAACTGATTCCACCAGGGGTAATTACAACAACCGCTGGAAACAAATCAGCATAGCCAGCAGTGAAATGTACTGATTTAACAAACCAGGATATTAAAGCCAGCAGACCTGGATGCAATAAAGCAGTACTAGAGGACAGCTGGAGATTATAGGGCTGAGAAACGGTACCAGTTCATTGCTTTTATTGAGCAATGCACACATAGGCCATTACTGTGGGGTCATTACACAAAATGATTCTGATACAATCCAACATTGTCAATACAAGAGAGCGCGCAAAACAGGTTTTAAAACTCAAAAGGAAGAATCAGACATGAGGAAATATGCATTTGTTTATCTATTTTAGGTTGACACTAGTTCAGCTTTTGCTAACAGTGTCAGTAATGAATTGAGAGAGATGCTGGGCTTAAAGCCACCCCATCCAACAGCTGTGTAAAGCCCTGGTTCGCTAATACCTCTCCACCTTTGCACAGGTTTATGGCCATGGATCAGTAGGCTCAGTAACAAGGCTGACAGAGGCTTCTAACAAGTCAGGAGACAGGCAAACAGATGAACCTGGCAGCTCTTGTCTTCCCAGACAGCAGGGAGGATAAGAAAGTTAGGTATAAATGGGAATCATCCAGTCAAGCGTAGCTGAACATGCTAGCAGATCTCAATGGCCCCTAATAACACGGTTGGGGATTATTGCGGCATTACTCTGGTCAGAGGATTTAATATGCAAAGAGGGAAATTTCAGCTGTCCTGTTAAAAAAAGCGAGGAGTGCATAGGAACATGGCGCCAGATCACAGGATTGACCATAAATGTCGGACATGATCAAGGAGGACAGTCGTGCATGTCTTCCTTATGTCTCTGCGGCAGCACAAATATAGATGGAAGCAGGAACCATAACAATGTGAATAAAGTAGGCCTAATTCATTCTTTCTAAATATATCTGGGGATGCTTTCATTGACTGGCAGAACATTTAACTGATACTGAGTCCATGAAAGCATTTCCATTTGCCGTCTGAAACACACAGTGTCAAGCAGCTGTTTTCTGCTGCCTGTCAAAATTAGCTTTTCCCTAAAAAACTAGTTTCCCCTAGTGGAAGGCTCTGCCTTGGTTTGATTCCAGGCCAGCAGAAAAACATAATTTTTAGTTTATGTGGACTATTTAATCACTAAACCATTTCATGCAACAAACTGGGTTGTTAATCTGAGCAGAACACTCACCACAATGCCCTGAACTGAAATTATAAAGAGGGGACTTCAACAGGGGTGGGCGATATAGCCTCAAAATTATATCAAGGCAATTCCAAAAAAGTATGCAATAATGATACATGCGATGAAAAGGAAAATAAAATTCTGAATAATGTTTTATCGGTGATTGTGGCTCACAGGCAGCAGCATTTATTAGTGCAAACCAAATAAGGGGCATGTTCCATCTCTCTTCTCCAAAAAGCTATTTTCATTGATGACAGACAACATGATTCAAATATTGAATCTACTATCACAAGGTGCTAACAGCAGCATTAATGTAGTCCAATATAGCAGTGACACGGCATAAGTCAATTATAAACACAAACGTAGCATAGGCAATTCAATTCAATTCAACATTATTTATATAGCGCCAAATCCCAACGGCAGTTGCTTCAAGGTGCATTATATGTATGGAAGGTAAGGACTCCCCGGTGAGCAAGCACTTGGCGATAGTGGGGAGGAAAAACTCCCTTTTACAGAAAGAAACCATCCAGCAGAACCAGGCTCAGTAGGGAGCATATATATATATATATTACTTATTTTCTAACATAATTAGTTGCTTTGTTACTTATTTACTCTTTTAATAACATGATACACAACCTGAATACGTAATAAAGCAATAGACCTTTCAGCCCAGTTTTATTTTTTATGCATAATACAGATATAAAATTGAATCAAATGGGAAGTCTCTTTTTAAAAATTGTTTTATGAGTTTTAATCTTGATATAATCTTGATATACACACGTCTGTTGCTGCTACGGGCGTCCATGTGCTTGCGTCATTGTCATGAGACTCTCTCAAAAACAAAATCATGACGGCTTAGTAACGCAGTAATGCAGCATGCTTATGGGAAAGTAACAAAATTACTTTTTTTGCAATAGTAATCCCTTATATTACTCGTTACTTGAAAAAGTAATCGGATTACAGTAACATGTTACTGTCCATCTCTGCTCATCACCAGCTACTAGTATCTACTCCTCACATGGCTGGTTGTACTCAGCAGTGTGTGCTTTGATGGAAGGTGTTGCAGTAGCTCCTTTGGCTTGGGAACTAGGCTTTTATATCACAGTTTTATCACAGATGATGTGACCTATGGCTGTGCGATATGACCAAAATCTCATATCCTGATATAAGACATCTATTGTCCGATAACAATATAAATCACAAAAATGTAATATTTTCTGTAAATTCTGTGAATCTCGGGAAGCTCGACTTGGGTGAAGTGCTTCCAGCTGGGCGTCGCGCACCTGCAGTCGAGTGTTTTAACCGATGCATGAAACAATACATTTTTGGACATAAGTTGTAACAGCCTCTGTTTTCTTTGTGAGTATTTATTACACGGCGTGCTGCGGGGAAAAGCCTGTTCGAACGTTTGAGTCTAAGGTTTATTTTTTAGCACCTGGCGGCTCTTTCTGGCTTCTCATCCGTAAATACTCTGCATACTCTGCATACTCTTTCACGTGATTCAGTTTATTTTGAGCTTTATTGTGAAAGGTTTATGTGGAAAATAAACAAGCGGACACCCGGTGGTTTTACCGTCGTTGTTGCTAACGACAACGCATAAAAACAGGCGCTTGTCTGTCAGTAGTGTGGTTATATTAAATATAAGAGAAAGAGAGAACTTTAAGAAGTTAATATAGCCACTGCAGTGACCATCAAAACGGTGAAAAAATATTGCCGTAAACGTTTATTTTGCGACAACACGAAACAAACGATAGCGTAAAATGAAACGATAGACGTTTTTATATCGTCATCCGATATATATCGTTATATCGAACAGCCCTAATGTGACCATATCAATATGAAAATTGAAGCCTAAGGTTGTGGCTGAGGCTTGTCCAGAGGCTGCAGCTGTATGTCATGTTCTGAATGATTCTTGTCTCTTTATATTGTTAAAAGATTTGACGCCCCAAATCAATTACTAAAAGGAAGTTTCTGGAAAATGAGTGGTAGTGAGCCATGAAGTAAATTTACTGTAAGTTTAAGTTTACTGTAACTGAGTACAAATTTGAGGGACTATACATCCGCCTTACTTGAGTGTTTGCATTTATGTATAAGATATCTCTACTCCACTGCAACTCAAGTTATTTTTCAAATATTACAATAAAAACATATAAATCAGGGGTGTCAAACTCAAATACACAGTGGGCCAAAATTCAAAACTGGAACAAAGTCGCGGGCTAATGTTAATATTTATTGAAAAAAAAAAACTTCCTCTAGATATAAGAATGAATCTTTTCTTATGGACTCAAACAAGTTTTGTTGAAAAACTGAATATGGAACAAGCAACGCTTAATACTAAACAATATATATATTAGCTGTATAATACCAGTAGGCCAGCTCTAATAGTAATTTGGTATGGCTTTGCGGGCCAAATGTAATTAGGCTGTGGGCCATATTTGGCCTGCGGGCCAGAGTTTGACACCTATGATATAAATAAAGATATGTTGTTGAATGGTTAGAACTGTTGCCAGCCTTGCAAGGCTGTTTTTTAGAGTTTAGGGTTTGCTGCCTCTTGTTCCATGCCGATGAACAGCTTTTATGTAGTACAGCATTAGCTGTACTAATTAATTTACACCTGCATTCCACCTGAAAAAGCAACTGATTTGATTAATGGAAGGCCCTACTGTGCCTTTTGAACTACAGCCATTCCTTGTTGGAGCACACTTCAGATAAGTGAGGAAAATTAAAGAGACCTTTATAAAACTTATTTCAGTCCTTAGAGCTATTTTAATATCTGCCTTAACTCCATCAGTGTAAAGTTAGCCAATATTTCCCAACAAGCATTAAACTCAAACTCCAAAACCACGCTGTATACTTTATATTAATAAAACTAGCTAAAGGACAAGAAGCCGAACAGTAAAAAGGCAAACATGCACACAAGTTTGTCTTAACATAATACATCAGTGGAAGGTTGGGACGGGGTTAGCGAACAGACACTCCATTAAGCATTCATGTTATTGACAAACACACCTCGGCATAATGGCATATTGTCTACCATACAATATACAAATTCTTGTAAGCAATCCCTGCTAAATTAGAAAAAGACCGCATGGTTAATACACCAGTGATTATAAAAAAAACCTCTAATCACTGTATGCAAATACCATCATACTGTGAGTAGCGGGGAGGGTGGATTTATCATTTAACTAATCAAGAGGACCAGCAGAGAACTGCTACAGTCAAGATGTGTGTTCACATATTTCCATATGTTTTCTTCCCTTCACTGGTGTAAAACAGTTCCAGGGAGCAAAGGCAGGCTGTAAATATCCTCAGCATAGTAGTGGTGATTAGCTGCCATCCCCCCTTTTTTTTGTTGCATAATTCACTGTTTACGAGCCAAGGTTGCAAATTGATAGCAGCAGAAATTACACCAACATTATTGCTGTACGTGAATAAGTAATAATAAAAATGGGACCGGAGGGGTGACAGTGCCCAGAGATGCCAAGGATCTCATTCATATTGGTTGTCACGACAAGCTGCGCTACAGCCTCAATAAAACCTTCGTAACACCTCATCATCTATCATGGCTCTGGCCCTGGCAGATTCTTGGCTCCGCGTCTTAGGCCAGCCTCTTGGTCTTTTAATGCATTTTGGGCTTTTAGCACCCTCGGCTCGGGAGCGTAGTACTACCTGGCTCCCAGAACACTGGAGTACTGGTACACTGTGTAAGTCCTTAAGCGATATTGATGGGAACTAAAACCTCGTGAACCCTGTGATAGCTGGGGTCCACAGAAGAGTATTCTTCTGTGACTCAATGGCTTTCATCCAATCTAGTGGTTATCAAGATTGGACAGCATCTTGTTCTGTTCTGTGATCACGTAACCTCGGGTTTGTTCGGGTTGCTGATCAGACATGAGGTCGTGGCAGCTGACGGGGGAGGAGGGGCTTTTACTTTATCTGCCGCCTTGTAGGAGCTGATGATAACCAACCTGCTGCTGGCCAAGCTTCACTTTTCGGAAGGCTGTGTCTATTACCTTACTTAGATATCATCAAGCAGTAGCTGAGTAAGTCAAGTGGTTTTGACCTCAGAGGTTATCTCCTCATAATCCTTCATCTTCACGATAGCAGCACTATTAGGTAAAGCAGAAAAAGGCAAAAAAAAAGTAGCAGTACTTTGATGGTGTTCAAAGAGTTAAGAATCCTCCAAAAGCTGGGTTTCATGTAGCTACTTGAGCACTGGGGAGAAATCTAATACTTGACTCATCCGAGGGATGAATGATGCAGCAGATTATCAAGTAATTGGAATCTGTGAAATGTCACTGGTGTGACGGCGAGTGACCTAAGATCAATGGCACTAAGGTTGAGTCACACTTCAGTAGCTTCAGTGATCCTCACGCAGCTCAGTAGCGAGGCCTAAAGCCACGCAGGGCAAGGATCCATGATCACACGGAAAGGCCGATGGGCTGAGTTAAAAGGAACTAAAGATAAGACATGTAGTGACCAAGGGGACAAAGGCGAGCCAGCAGTCATCTGGAAAAGATTTCCAATATTTTCCCCTCACTCTTTTTTTTTTCTCCTTTCACCTCTCCGTCTCTCCAATCCTTTTCCCTTCGCTCTGTTGTTTGATCTCGTCATGGCCCAAAGTCACCAGGCAGACGGGTCTTATATTTTATATTCAGTGTTCCACATGAGGGAGCGTGTCATAAAAAAAAAGTCTACTCAAAATAAATGAGGCTCTCTGAAGGCAAACGCAGATGATGGTTGAGGCCGAGCCGTTGCTCGCCATCGTAACGGGCATCAGTAATTTGATTTGAAGAAAATCTGTGTGTGTATCTGTAAGTGTGTGTCTGTGGTTTCGAGGCAGCAGTGGTGTGGAACTACGGTCTCCCTTTCTTTCACGTACTCCTGCTCCAAAGGCTCAGTCAGATTAAGTCGAGTGTAGGTGTTGACTGCTCTCCCCCACATTAGTAGGAGCTTTCGTTGCTTTTCCAGTTTGTCAGATTACATTAATTAAAAACAAAAGCTCCTTGTTGGCACACTGTAAAACCACCGACATCCATAACGATAACGTGGGAAAAAATATTTTCGGTTTCGAAAGTCGTGAAAATCACACAGTGTTAATTGCCCGGAGAAACGGCAACACTACAAAACAGCTGTGTGAGTGATATTTCTGAGGAACCCTAAGAGCGATGAGGGGGAGCAGCAAATAGCCAGTCTCTAAATGAACCGAGTCTCCTACTCAACAAGCATATAAAAAGAAATCAATATCTCTGTTAACTGTCTATTGTTCTAAACAAGAGACTCCAAAAGCATTAGAGTCTGTATATATTGCCACTGTCATCATCTTTAAAACATGGGCTTTGACTGTGATTGACTGGCAAGCCAACATACACCCACCACCTAATTGCAATTTGCTCAGAGGAAGACAAAGAGAAGCAGCTCTCTTGTCACTGACAGGATGCCGTGAGGGCTGGGGAAATTGAATTCACATCGAGAGGGATTTAATTAGACCACTTTGTACCTTTCATCGCCACAGAATCCTATTTACATTCATTCGTGTGCTACTAAGCTTCCATACCTTAGTTATATTGGTTCAACTAATCTTCAACGTATAATATATTCAAGGCAAAAAGGCAAAAAGATCAGGGTTTCATCTAATCCCTATGCACCATCTAGAATGCAGCAGAATGGCTAATCACAAACTCAAATTCAAGAAAGACACAATCCCCATGATGTGTAATATGTCCACTCCCTTGACCGTTTATGAGACACTGCAAATCAAGTTTCCGATCCCGCTGGTGAAATGGGTACATGTACCACATGAAACAAGAAGGAAAAGCTTCTAATTCCTTATTATATTGTGTGCAGAGTGTCAGTCAAGATACTCTAAAATCCCTTCTGAAATAAATCTAAAAAAAAAATAGTATTTAGATGTGCTAGGACAAAAAGACCTTGAAGGCAGGATTTATCAGCTTAGTTAAAGGGAGATGATCCACTGAGCGGAGATAGGACGGGGTTGCCCCGTCTTATTCTCAGCTTATATGGAGCCTGGCAAAAAGCTGCATATGATTTTCGCATGGAATCCATCTCAAGGCCTGCAGGACATAAACGTATTAATATTTTAAAAAGAACAGTTTAACGTGATAAAACTGCCATAAACACAACTCCTTTATTGCTGACACTATGTGGCCCTGTTTATGCATTCTGCCTAACTCCATTATTTATTGCTAGCCTTGCCATCTTACCACCCAGCTATCAAAGTTTGTGAAGCTATTTGTGCCCTGTGAAAGGGATCACTTATGTTGAAGAACCAACAGAGTTTTACAGGCGTTACCGGTATTTGTTTCTCTTGATAGGAGGGATTATTTTATTGTATTTACAAACACAATTCATTACCAAATATCTCCACTTAGATGACCTTTACCTTTATGCTTTCCAATCCCAGTCATGCAGATTTACATTTACCCTGCAAAGGAGAGAGTGTGCAAGGGACAGAGAGCAACTGATAGTGGTTAATGAAAAGCCCATTAGCCTTACTGATGCCAGACCACCATAACCTACCAGCCAATGGGCAAACAGCTAGCATTTTAACACCAATATGGAATATAGTTTAGATACATGTGTGCTAAAAGGCACATTAAGCAGGAATTAGGCACACAGTTAGGCACAAGGACAATATAAGGGAAAGCAAGACCAAATCGAGCTGTTATAATACGTGTTAAAACAACTAGCTAATGAAATGACACTGAATCAAATTAAAATAAATATTATTTCAAGGAATCTGAAATTAATTTTGACTCTCCAGTTTATATTATATAAAAAAGGATAGGTTTTTATCAGCATGCTCAGGCAATCCTTTGTCAGCCATCATTCAGATATATACTCAAGCATGATAAACAGCTGCAGAAGCACACTAATGGTAGATATATGCATCCTTACTGGAAATACAGCCCTTCCATGGTTCAAAATCAACACTGTAATGCTAGCAGCACTAACTTTGCTTGCAGACTCTAAGCAAAGTACCTTTATGACTATTGTTAAAACCCTAACCCTGATCTAATTTGCTCCTTTCTAAGTCACTTATTTGCTTGCTGACACAATGTAATGTAAGCAAACTCCACCATCGCCAAAGTGCCAATTAAGTACCAAAAATGACGAATGTGCAATGACTTATTTCCAGTGACGTTAATTGCCGTTATTGACCATTAGGTTTATTTGTGTCATTACAGATGATGCAGCTAAATACGCATCCAAGTATATGAATCACTTAAAAAATTGCACAGAGGATTATGCCTGTTGTGAGCTGGCTTCAAACAAATGCCAGCTCACCTCCTGCAACCACTTTTCCGAGAATACGCTCTTCTTTTGTGGTTTGGACTCCTTCTGACATTTCTTTGGAGGTGGAGGAACACCAAAGTAATTGCTTAAAGGAGCTTTCTTCTTTGAAATTTCTAAGAGTTCAAAACAAATGTCTGTCCTCTTCCAGAAAATCTTATGTACGCAAACGCGCATTGCAACGTCTTATCTGGTGCGCGTCTTTTATTTTGACAGCGCATACGCACCTACGGACCACTTATGTGCACCCCTGCTTATAAACTGTTGTTAAATCTGTCTGTGCACAACCTGCCATGTCTAGTTTCAGACAGCACTATCATGCTTACATTCATTACACACACATGCAAGTAGTTTATGTTCAAGTCTCTAAAAGAAAGGATTAAAAATGAGACACAGTTCATTTTCTACAACATCCACAAATGTGTAGGCAACAGAATTGTACATTTTCTAAGTGAATGTTTACAGGTCAGCTTGAAAAACCTTTTGTGCTGCAAATACTGTAGCTTCTCCTCATTATCTAGTGCGCGCAAACTTTATCAAATACTATTTTAGTATGTATTACACTCATTTGTTCTAATCACTCAAACACCCCAACTTCAGGTCAACCACAGTGCTAATTTAGAGAGATGACGAACCTATAGAAATAAATTCTACATGAAACTATGCTTCGCCTGAAATACCAACTCCTTTTTCACTTACTAGTATACTTAAATTGTTCCATATCCCTAATATGATTTGCTTGACTATTCACAGGGTCATCCCGATAATTGTTTTTGCAAGCTGTAGAAAAAGATCGCAGAAAAATACAGTTTTTTCCCTCTTTAACAAATATTGAACATTTTTCTGATTTAATTTCCCCCCATCACTCTTTTTTTTCCATGTGCACATGTGATGAGTGTAAATCAGCTGGGTGGCCCGCTGCAGACAACAGAGTGGAAACCTTGTAAGAGTGTTGAGTTGCAAGCTCTTTCATTAGCCCTCATAAATGCTATTTGGCACACATCTGAGACTGCCTTGTTAGATAGGCTGCAGCGATTTGGCCCATTGCTACACATCCTCATCCTCTTCCACCTCTCCATGGTTTAGTCAGTTGACAGCCTGGCACTGAACCTGATTCCTGAATCTCGATTTCACACTTTTCCTCTATTTCTATCTCGACAGACTGAGCAGAACGCCACCACAGAAGCTGAAGCCCTGATTAGAAACCAATTAGCTCCTCAGATCCCGGTGCAGGATATCATCACGATTCGCCTGCTGCTCTGGATGAAGCAGTCTGCTCTCATTTGCCGGGGGTTCACAGGGAAACGTAAGATGACAAGTGGAAGAGCTACTTCTTTAACACAACCCGAGTTAAATGTGAGCTGTAGTAGGAAAAGATTAATAAAGATTGATTTTCTTTGGATACTTGTTTGTGTCTCGCATGTATTTCTTTTTCTTGCTTAGTCGTGGATTGATGATTACGTTTAAGATCAAATTTCAGTTCAAGTTTCAGCAAAGTTCAAATTTGCTGCTGCTGGGTGAAAGAGTTTTTTTTAAAAACATCTTTGATTAGTTGAGTTTGCCACCAAACAAACATACCAACCTACCAGAAACCTGGCAGCAGAGGATTCAGCCTTTTGATAATTTCCCCAAACTTTTAACCACTTACAAACTTTCTGTCAGGTTCTAACAAGCGTTGTGTTTCAGCACCACAGAGAAATCTACTGACTTTTGGTCTAACTGCACTTGACAGACATTTTATGCTGTTCATTTTTTAAAAAAAATAACATGTCATTGAATTGCTACACTAATTGACAGGTGATGCTGTAAAGCTGATGTCTATAATAAAGAGGTTCACTCTTATTATGCACTCATGTCCTCTACGGGAAAGCTGGCTGAGTGGTCCAGCGGACACACAGTCGACAGACAGAATAAAAAGATTTAAGACGTTTGGGTTCAAGCAGTTTCTGGTATATGTTAAGAAAACTAATGGCTATATACCATACAACTGAGACAATCTATGGTATTAAAGTTATTGAAACCACATGAAAAGTACATGTGCACCTTCTTTCACATTACACAGGCTGTCAGACGTGAACAATTTCTGCCATATGAGAAAAAAGAAAATGGCTTCAAGTTTCTAATATATTTGGTAGGAGTGAAAAAACAGAATTACAGCACGGTATATTATATTTTTTGTATTATTTCAAGACAGGGACAAACATTAGCAAATACTGATATTTTATTAGCTAAATTCAAATATTCTGGAATAATATGAACAGAAACGCCTCATCTCATACTGCACCATCCTGAGACAATGTTACCTGAACAAACTTTCACCAAATTGGCTCAACTAAATAACACTGGACACACTTAGCTTGACAAACAAATCTACTAATTCAGAGCACACTGATGGCTCAGTCACATTAGTAAAAATAGGCCAGCAAGCTTCTTACATATGCAAAAAAAAAAAGAAGAAGTATTTTTTAATACATTTTGCGACCAACTGCATCTCCAGAGGTTGAAGGTGTCACTTCTGATCACAAGGCAATTGCACAGGTCGCATAATAGGTGCCAACATTTCTGTACACAGTTGCAGTCTGATGTGAAGTGACATTTGACATACCATCAATACCTTTGTCAGGCTAAGAGAGACTGACAAAGGTATTGATTCAGTTCAACTGTATTTATATATGGCACCAAATCACAACAATAGTTACCTCAAGGTGCTTTATATTGTAAGGTAAACAGCCTACAATTTGCAAATACTCGCCACTAAATTGGTGTGATTATAGATGATAAATTAAACTGGAAGTCTCATATAAATCATATACATAACAAAATTTCAAGAAGTGTCTCAATCTTGAGTAAAGTAAAACACATTCTGGACCACAAATCACTCCACATTCTCTATTGTTCCCTGATTGCACCGTATTTGAATTACTGTGCAGAGGTGTGGGGCAATACTTACAAAGGTTCGCGATCATCAATCTTTATATTACAAAAAAGGACCATAAGGATAATCCATAAAACTGGTTACAGAGATCATACAAATCCACTATTCTTAAAATCAAAAATTCTAAAATTCACAGATCTGGTTCATTTTCTCACTGCACAAATTATATATAAAGCAATAAATAACCTGCTTCCTGACAATATTCTAAAAATGTTTTCTAAAAGGGAACGGGGATACAATTTGAGGGGGGAATTAAATTTAAAACATCCTCGTATCCGTACAACATTAAAAAGTTTTTGCATCTCTGTGTGTGGAGTGAAACTGTGGAACAGACTAAGTAAAGATATAAAGCAATGTCCGAGCATGGCGCAGTTTAAAAAGCGGTTTAAGGAGATGGTTTTTACAGGGTACAGGGAAGAGGTAGAGATTTGATAGGGTGTTCTTGTCTAATATTTTCATGTGTGTGCGGGTGCACGGGTATGTTGGTATGGGTATATATATATTTGTAGGTTGTGTATCCTTTGAGGTGTTAATGGGGTTATTGAAAATGTTTATATGTGCGTATGTGTATATATGTTTGTATGGATAGATAGAAACATATATGTATATATATATATAAAAAAAGAAAAAAGAATAATAATAAAAAAATTAAAAAAATACACATGACATATAATGTAATTGCAAGGAGGTATTTCTGTAGTCTATAAATTACTAGATAGTGGAAAAGGGGTGGGATTAAATAAGCTTATGCTTCTTCCTGCTCCTTTTTGAACATGAAAGTTATTTGTAGTTGTGGTTGCTCGTTTTCTTTTTGTTTTGCTTTGTTTATTTGTCTCTTTTAATTCTATGTTGTTGTACTTTTTTAACATGTTCAAAATAAAGATTCAATCAATCAATCAATAAATTAAAAAATGCAAACAGGGACAAAATGTTTCCATTAGTCTTTAAGCACAGCTTGTTGTTTTCTGCTTATATTGCTATAAAGCAGAAAGGGTACTGACAAAAAATGTAATAAATAAATAAATTTCTGTTAAATGTGAATTTCAGTCTATGTAGACAACAATAGATATGTGATTTTCACTAACAGAGTTACAGTTTTCACAGTTAATTGCTGTATTATCAGAAACAGATTGCGTGTAATTGTCAACTTGACCTCATTCAGCTGCAGACTAATAGCAGACTGTTTTATAGAAAACGTTTTTGGTGACAGCGGATGCTTGACAATCTAATTTTGCAGTAAATAAATCAAAATATAACTGAAATGAGATAAGTTTATCTTAAACAGATACTAAAAAAAGTTTGAGAAACATTTTAAAAAGGCAATAAATAACAACATGTGTTATGGCAATGTTCGTCATATCACAAAATGTTTAAAATCACAATAATATCATATCGTGAGTGAAGTAGTGCGATATTATCATATTGTGGTGATTCCCATCTCTTAACATCTCTATTAGTCAGATCCTGGCTTAAGACGCTGGACTGGATATTGGTTGCACAACAGCTCGATGTAGGGACGATTCATTTAGTTCAGTTCGGTTCAGTAGCATGGAGGAAGATGTGTCACAGCGAAACGACAGCAGTTTGGAGATATCAGCTCTAAAACTTAAAACACTTTTAGTTTTTTAAAATCTTTTTTTTAGTTTGGTGTTTGAGTCCCAGTTTCTTCCTCATAGTTGGGATGAAAGTCTATTGGATCAGTACTCAGTGTTGAGACTCAATCTGGGACTCCCCACCATTTGACCTTAGAACTGAAGAAGCTTCTCGGATAAGAGGTGAAACGTCTTCAAGCAACTTAAAGAAGTCCAGATGCTTTTCTTTGCAAGCTCCTTTGACTACGATGACCTGGATGACTGAGAACCTTCACAGACACACTCAGTGTTGGCAGATAACTTTCAGATCAGGTTGGATCAGTGCACCACCTTGAAAGCAGTTTTCCCACTGACCAAAAAAACAAACAAACAAAAAAAACCAAACATGTTAAATTGTCCAATTTCCATTTTTGTCAGGTAGAAGAAAGGTAGCATGCTCCTTTTCCATGCGACAACCATATTCTCTATAGTGTTTATAGTCTGTGCTGTGTTCACACTGGAAAAGTGACAAAAATAAATATGTATGCTCAGTCTCTCAGACAGGCACTGGCACAGCATGTGTGATTAATGTGTGGGATCATGGGAATGGTAGCTGAGGTCTCGTGATAATCAGATATATTCTTGCCGGCCCTGTCTGTGTGAAATGAGAATATGTGAGAATGTTTGAAACGGCTGTCACCTCTCTCAATAAAATTGTGGAGTGATAAGAGCCTTTATTGTATGGGATCGAATAATGGTTTGCACCAGCTGCAAAAAGACACTTAAAGTTCCTTATACTTAAATAAGCACTGACAGACACACTTACAGGCTTTAAGTACTGTGAGCATTTGATGAAGGGCCTTGGAGTCTTGCTAGCTTGTTTCATTACCACCTCTCATTCTCTCTGCCTTGCCAACTCAACGCCACCCCCTCAAACTAAGGGAAAAAAACCCTTTTCCTTCTGATTAATTGCAGCCTTTTAGGCTTTCTTACAATCTGCTTGGACCATCCTGCAGCCTTTTCATTACAAACTTACAGAATACAGTGGAAGTAAATGCCATATCCTTTTAGCTCACAAGGGCAGGGTAATTTTCTATGTGGTATAATCATCCCTCGACAAAAGCAAATGGAAACGACAGGGTTTTAATATTAGAAGTCATTTTGGTCTCTACCAAGAGTTTGATTCATTCTATTTCAGGGAATGTTTATCTCCAGTACCTCCACTGCCTGTAACTGCATCCACATACTGTTAAAATCATACTTTTTCTGTCAGAGATAGCAGAGAGCAGTGAGAAAATCATCAAGAAAGCTGGCGATAAACGTCAACCATCGATGAAACACACCTACAAGTATCCAAGTGTGTCACTATCACTGAGTCATAATGAGAGTCCCTAAAGCACTCCCCCCCCATGTGACTCCAAAGCATTATCACAGCAACTAGACAAATGAAACCAATAAATCACACAAGGCAGAGTGAGCGTCAAAAATTGTATCTGCAAATGGGAAGATTGAGCGTGCAGATTTGGGAAAGCCATCTCTAAATCTCCACTTTAGGGATGCGGAGCAACAGGTGCTCTGCATGAAAAACAATCGCAAGTGTATAAATAGATTTTGAAGGGCCAGCTGAGTAAATTTGAGGCTTAGAACTGAGCCGATGTGCCGGGAATCCAAAGAGGAAGTCAGTTAGGGTGAGACTCTCTACAGAGACTACGTATCTCCTCTATGTTAGATGCCCAACGACAGCTCCATCCTCACAGAAAAATAAATCCCTTCTCTGGCTGTCACATGGCTTATTCACATTCACAGCTTCCTCTCTCTGCTGTGTTTGCTCCTGTAATTTCTCCGACAATATTCTCTCGCTTCTCTTTGTCAGTGGAACTTGAAGGCACAGCGAAGTATCCACAAGTTAGGGAAATCAGGAAACTATGCAACGCCGCGCCAGCTACAGAGACCTGGAGAGAGAGGAGGGTGAGTATGAATTATACATGTTTCAGGGACGGGCTTCAGATTTGTCCGAATAAATGCACGCGGGGAAATGACTGCGATATTAGCAGTTACAATGCAAGGTTACTAAACATGCAGGGAGCAAATTATTCATTCCCACCCAAAGCAAAGTGATTAGTTTGAAAAACTGCTGACAGCAACAGTAGGAGTTTGGTTTGTATACACTGGAGGACGTTCAGTGTGTCTGCGTGTGAGACTGAGCGTGGGTTAATTTGGCCAAGACTGTGCGTGGGTTGATAATTAGGAAGCTATTTGCGTGGAGTGAAATGTTCAGCTTATCTTCTGTGGAATCTCTTCCACTGTCCCTCTACACTTGAATATTTGTCCTGTGAAACTTTCTAAAAGCTGTGATTATGTTTCCCACAGCTAGACTCTTTACATTTACTCTTCATTACAGGTGTGATAATTAACAACATCACATAGCTGTGAATTAAATGGCAACGTGGGTTTTTAGTAACGGTGTCGACGCACTGCAGCTTTTCGCCACAAACTTTTCAAAAGCATTTCATCTCTTTACTTTTTTGTTGTTTTTTCATTTAAACAAAACTTTTCGTTAACTGTTTAAGAAACTGGCTGCTGTGCAGAGGTGCTGCACAGAGCTTTGCAGGCCCCATCTACATGTGGAATAACCAACAGTCTGTGCTGGTCTTGGCTTAGCCCCATCATGTAAATGACCATATACATAAAACATCTTTTTAGTAGATCTGAAATTTGATATTGATTGTTGAATTGATTTTTGTTGTTTTTCACACTTCTTACTTTCCTATTCATGCTAAATTTTCAGCCACACAGCATTCAATCTAAGCATCGATGGACAGCGAACAAGCACAGCCCTAGAGCTTCCAATTAGAGCTGCAACGATCGACCAGCCAGGGACCAGAATTGGATGATCTTCAGTATCCTCAGCCCGGACCATCCAGTCAGCTTCCCATATGTTGAGATGGTCCATTTCATGTATGCAAAAAATCACCCTCACCTAGCCGAATGTGGAAAATTTAAAGAAACTAACAAAGACAAAGTGTGCCAAAGCTAGCACCATCTGGAGCTAAGAACCAGCCGCAAGCCAGCAGTGTCAGTATGAGCCTCGGTATGAGCAGTAAGGATCACAGGTCAGAACAGTTAAAGAAAAATCTGTTGCACTTGCTTTTGTTTGTTAAGGTGAGACATGTCAGGTAAAGATGGCTGTACAGTAACTCATTTTCATTTAGTTCTTTATACCTCTTTCAAGTGAAGGAGCACTTTATTTTCAGTTGTTTAACTGAGAGAAGATCTAGTAACTTACTGCAGTTTGCGAGGAATTTCAAGGAAACCAAGAAAATAAAATTGTTGCATTGAAGGTAAGTTGATTTTTTGTTTATATGTGCTGTCAGGCACAGCTTTTAGAAAAAAAAAATCAGACTCTGCAAAAGAAAAAGAAAAGAAAAAACAGTATCAGTGGGCCACAAAATGGTTATTGGAGCATTTTTGCCTCCTAGTAGGTTCAATTCCCATAATTTGTCTGGAAAGATGGAGAGCAACGCAAACAGCCACCAACGCTGTGCCATAAAAGACCGTTTGGCTGCAGGGCTCACGTTTAGCAACTAGCATGTTTGACAAGCATTTGGTCTAATAAATGTTAATGCACCCATGTATCCCCGCTTGCCTGGGATGAGGGAAGGTACTGTGGAGACCAAACCACCACTAAAAGTAGAAAGAATAACGGGCATGCATTCATCAGAGAGGCACAAACACAACAATAACAGTTTTTCCAATTTTGTGTGCGACTTCAGTCGGCACGGGCACAGTACTAAGTATGTGACTGATTTACTTTTTTGAGCACACATGTTGTTCCCTTTCATTGCTTCTGGGAGACCAATCAGGCAAAGGCTTGAACAGCAGCTGTAGGGTGTTAATAATCTGGGCTAGAATTCTGTCCTCCTACAGCATGGCTTCTTTTCAGCTTTCCTTTTATAGAATTTATTTAATACTGAAACAAAGGCAGTCACTGAATGTAGGGTGTGATGTCCAGAGACCGGTGTAGCCCTCGATATAATGATATAACTGACAGTGGAAATACTATAATGACAATTCTCAAAGAAGTTGTTTACTTCTATTCAGATCTCCTGATAAAAGGCCATCATACATAAGAGGTTCAAGGTGAATTACTACCTTTGACAGCTTTGATACTTAAAGTCTCCACCTCCCCCCTAAAATTCAGTAATCACACAGATCAGAAAAAGCAGAGGAACCTGTTTCTTTACACAAAACGTACTCTCACATGTAGAGACGCTGGACCTGTTGTGCTCATTTCCAGCTCTATTATTTAATCTAAAAGGGTAACTTTTCATAACTGAGAGTTCTTATACATGCCTGTAACTTGAAAGTCTTTTTAAGGCAACATTTTTTAGACTGATTGCGATTAGCAAAAAATAAATCAATTATAAAAAAGGCAAGACAGCATAAAAACTTATTGTATCTTGCTGTGCTCCTCCTTACGTCCCCATGATCACATTATAATGGCTGTGAATATAAATCTGAGGTAAGGAAGCACTACTTTAAAAAATCTGTTCAACTGGACTGGAAAGTTAATCAGTAAATAATTACCTAGCAAGGAATGGAAATCAGCAGGTTTACTTTCAGTAGCCTCAACGCTGTAATTACTTTTGGGAAACTTTGATCGAGAACACTCAAAATATAAAATCAAAATGTGTGTTTTGTTCCAATCAGTGATTTGAAAGGCTGCACTGACACGATCAACAACCGTGATTAGCTACAGTACAGAACGGCTGATGGCGTAAACACGGTTAAATATTATCGGTTGCTGTGTTTATTGTGAGACTGTGTGATTATGACAGATCTACTTCCATGCTACAATTTCAGAATCAAACATTTGAACATTTTGTTAGAGTCCCCAGGCCACCTATGTCTGGAAATAAAATGTTACTGAATGATCACAAGATTGCCACCACGAAATTAGTAGTGTGTGGCCACAAGATCAAAAAATCATGACCATTTTTTTTTCTTCTTTCAGATGATCCGTTTTGGGGGTCACCACAGTGGATCATGACCAAACCATCTCAGACTTGCTTCTCCACCTTTGTCTCCAAACTGCTCAACCTAAGCTGTCTCGCTGATGTACTCATTTCTAATCTTCTTCATTCTGGTCATTCCTAATGAAAAGCTCCTTTTTTGTCAGCGTTAGTGTCTCCAAACCATACATGTCAGCAGGTCTCACTACCACCTTGTCAAGCTTCTCTTTTACTCTCGCCGCTATCCTTGTGAGACAAATCACCCCTGACACTTGTCTACACTCGCTCCACCCTGCCTGCACTCTCTTCTTCACCACTCTTGAGCACCGTCCATTGCTTTAGATGGCTTCACCTTCACTATAGCTCCTTCTTGCATCTTCACCTTTCCACCTGTCTCCCTCCCATTAACACACATATATTCTGTCTTGCTTCTCCTTACTTTCTTCCCTCTTCTCTCCAGAGCATACCTCCACCTCTCCAGGCCCTCTTCCTCCTCCTCACAATGTCAAAGTCCACACAGAGTCTACTGCCTGATCTCATCTGTCAAAAATCAGCACCACCAGTTACTAATGTGCTGGAATGAGATAAATGAGTAAACTTAATCAGGGACAAGGCAGTGAGATCTATACTTTGCTCTGTTGTTTACCATCAACACTTGACAATTATTATTATTGGGACACTGATTTGCTTTTTAATTAGATTGATGAATTATAAGGACAATGTTTGACAAACACTGTTACATATGCACTGCAATCAGCAGGTCCCCAGAGAGGGTGCTGTTTCAGCAGGTAGAGGGAGGGAGAAAGGGACAAACCAAAGTGATATCCACATTGGACAATGGCCAAGTCCTTGCTGTTAAAACTAAATAAAACTGTCACGGCATACAAAGCTTAAGTTGATGTTTCATTTATGTTTCTGCACTTTATATGGACAGTGTTGACTAGGCCTGTGTTAGAGTATAAAAATCTGTCACATGCAATACCATTGTCAAGACTGCAAAAATAACATTACTTGTAATTAATAAATATTAAAAAGCATATATTAGCTATACAGTTCCAGTGTCTTTCTGCTTTAACGGGTAATCTACTAGCGCAACCACCGACTAACCTGCACCCACTGAACTATTTTCAACATGCTTTTGTTGTAGAAGGTCAAACATTCTCATGCTGCTGATCGTTCTTATTCATGAGTTTCAGGCAACTTTCAATATTTTTTAATAGCAGATATTCCTGTTGTGATGAGGAAAATGATTAATTCCCACAAATTACCAACATTTAGCAAATCAAGAATATCTTGTGGCTTTGCATTACTTTCAGAAAAAGTTTTTTATGTATGCAGATTCGTATCTTATTCTTTTTGTGGAGCTGACTAACACTATGACAGCTACTGTGCTAAAAAAGATCAAACTTAATCAGCCATTAGACAAAGCAGGCTGATAAAACAAAGTGCCAGTGGATGGATGCCCTTCTTCTTAATCTGCTGGTTCTCTTTACAGGATGTGACACTGTCCTCTCAGCCAGCCCCCTCACCTTGACACATCTTATCTATAGTTTCCTCCACCGCTGCGAGAATCTGTCGCTACAAACACATGTTAGGCAAAAACATAGCCACTCGAGTTTACCATCATTATTATTTGCCAGCTAAGCACTACCATGTATAAAATATTAGACCACACAGCATGCTAAGCACTACAAACCCTCTCCCATGTCAGAAATGGCAAGGCAGGGCATGTTCATTTGCTCCACACCACTTAGAGAAGAATAATATGCAGATAAACCTGGTCAACTAATTGCAGTAATGATTGCAAAATGTTCAGAGCTGTGCGGGCAGATAATCAGTGAAGCATCACAAGACTGAGCGGTAAATATGCTAATTTAAAGCCGAAGTAAATAGATGCTTGTTTCTCCCCCCGTCGTTTTTTATGCCGCGAGTTTAGCCCTGCAAAGTTAACAAAATGCAAAAACACAGCATACTAATCTTGCATACATCCACTTCACACAGCACGCTTCGTAAGAGAGAAACATTCATTAGATTGGAAGGATATTAGTACAGCCCTGGACACCACAGGCAGCTTTTAAAGCTCAGGTTTGGCACAGCAAGTTGTAGAGAAGCATGCTTTTATATGCAAGGGAGCCCCAGGAAAAAAGCTGCATGCAATCCCACATAGCCGATGTGTCCTCTTAAACTGTAAAAAAAGAAAAAAATCCCCATAAAGTCTGCTGGTTTTCTTAAGTTCAGTTAAGCCACTCTACGCCTCAGGATTCAAACCAGCCACCTTCCTTCCCCTTTTCTAAGTATAAACTGCTTTTCCTGCCTTTCATCTCCCCTCCGTCTCTCCCTGTGTGGCTGATGGATGGGATCATGAGGCCCCGGCTAAGTGACTCTGCCGTTTTGACACATCTTTTTGACAAGGTGAGAATATCTGCAGAGAAAAGACGAGGAGTGACTATTCCACCGTGCACATATTGCTTCCAGTTACCCACCCTGCTCATATCTTGACTGACAGCAGTGTGGTGACACAGGTTTTACATATGATGGGGAAAGTGAAGGAAGACAGCAAGGGGGGCGGGGGTATTAGCACCGCTGAAAGTGTTTGTTAAGGATTCATGGTGGTGGAAGCTCTTGTCTAGGACCCGAGTTTCCAGTTCACTCCCAGTGTATAAGGCTGCTGTCGGTGCACCAGGAGTGTGGCTGAAATCACATCTGCAGCAAAAAGGAAATGAACTGCGGGATGGAGAGCTGTCAACACTGAGGCTATAAATCTAACAAACACAAATCCCTCCGTCTGTGCATCCTGTTTCCAGCCAGCATTCGTTCTGCAGGAAGTTTTTTTTCCCTCCATATAATATTTTTTTTCACAATAGGATGCAATAAAAAAAAAAAAACTCAGGGTGTCTACTCTTGTGTTTGGCAAACACAAAACAAAGCTGGCACTGAAACTGACTTGCACCACCTGGCCCAAGTAAGTGTGGAGGAATGGAAAAAAGCTGAGTGTCCATGTGTGCGTGCGTGTGTGCGTCTGCAGTGCTGGTGGTCATTGCTCATGATTTCAGCATTTGATGTGATCACGCACACCCTGTTTGACTGCCTCGTTTCAAGCTTCTTATACACAAATACCGTGTGCGCGCTCACACACGCGCCTCTCCCGCCACCACGCACGCATGCACGCACGCACGCAAACTACCACCACGTTGTTTTTTCCTCCCTATTCACGCACTGACAACACAATTCACCTGCAAAGGCAGGTGCACAAGCGCGTAACCCCCCACCACCATGCCCTTTCCTCCAACACGCACGCTCACAACGAACCGTGAGAAGTGGTACACGCGGGCGCGCACGCCAACAGTTTGACATACACTTGTCTGCATTGGCATTTTCGCAGCGAAGCTGGATAACAGCAGCAGCAGCGGCAGCTTGGTGGCATCTTTATCTTTTCTTTGGTAATCTATTATCACATCCATCTGCCGGTGCTGGGAAACGGTTTAAATACATGGGATGTACAAAGGGGATTTCTGCCCGCAGGGTGGGAAAAAGAAAAAAGAACAAAATAAGACTGCGAAAAAACACAAGCGAGTATCTCTCGAGTGGAGAAAATGTGAGCAGCCTGTCAGAGTCCCGCTGTTTCATCACTCCCCAGTCACACATAGGATGTTACTTGCGGGCTTTCTGTGTGGTCTTTAAAAGAAAATCACAATCTCTCCTCTTTTTGTGACCCTGTCGTGCATCCGTGTATCTCATTAACAAACCGGCTTATTCTGTAAAGGGGTTAAAAAAAAAACAAAAGAATGATCTCATGATGCAACTTTGACACAAGCAAGCGAATATGGACCTTTAAAGATCATTCGCACTAAGAAAGACTTAACAAAAGCAAGTAACAACAGAATAATAGAATAAAATAAAATCAAGCCGAATGCGAGCTGCAGTGGGCAGTCACAGGACGGCGCATTGGTTTCGACCACAATCAATTGTTCAAGTGTTGATCAACTTACCGATGAGAGCCAGCTGTAAAAAGTACAGTCCGAGGAAGTCCATTATGGAGTGCGACATTAATTCAAACGGTTGCAATCCTTGGCGAGAGATGATGTGCGGAGAATAAAAGCCCGCTGTTTTTGTTGAAACTGGCACTGAAATTAAGAGCGGAAAAAAAAAAATCGCAGCTATTTCTCAAGTGATGACTGTCCACTTACGCTGACGCCGGAATCCACAACACTGCGTGAAAAAACATTAGCGGACCAGAACATCATTTTCCTTTTTTTCCTCTTTTTTTTAGCAGGCAAACTTTTGTCTTGGAGGGGAAATGGGTTACAGCTGAGCCAGACCAAGGCACCGCTACCAAAATCACACCGCGGAGGGAGAAGAAGAAGAAAAAAAAGAAGCAGTTCGGTCTTTACGTGGAACAAATCGTGTGCGTATTGAACATCCCCGTGCGGTTCATCAGCACGTCCTGAGCGGCTGCTTCCTCTCCTCGTCGCCTCCACCTGCGCGCCGTCTGGAAACTGCGGCTGAATCACTGGTGCGCTGCTTTGCGCACTCCGACCCGAGAGTCAGTCCCCGCTGTGATCCTCAGCTCCCAGGCGGGCCGGCCGGAGATGCCCAACCCAGCTTGTTTAAAAAATCCAATCTTGACCAAAGTTGAAATAGGACAACTTAAATCGATAGGCTATTTCGTTACTGCCATAAAATGGAAACAACAACCCCGCGTAAAATGGTGCATAGCCTGCATCGGTGGGTAGACCATAACCACACTTTTCTGGAAGTAGGTTATCCCCCCCCCCCCCCCCCACACACACACACGCACGCACGCACGCACACCTCCAAGAAAAAAAAAGAGTAACTACCACAATCAACTTAAACGAGAATCAGTGAGGCAGCAGAGAAAATCTTTTTAAGGGCCCCCACGGAGGCAGAAGGAGCAGCGGTGAAAACAGAGCCAGGCTGACTCACGGTGTCTGTCTCCTAATGGTAAAATAAAGAGACCATCTTGCAGCCAGCGTGATCTGTTTGAGGCTACCTGCTGTCTAATGTGCCCATTCGGGTCCCTTTTTCTTTCTTAAAAAAAAAAAAAAAAGAACAAAGAAAATCTATTTTGATCTGGGTTTTGAGGACAGTGGGTCTGATTGGTGCTTCAGACATGTACTATTATTATTTTTAAGACACAGCCTAGTTTTTTTAATCTGAAGGAAATTTGTCACACACCCAAAATCACCGAATTAGACCAGACAAAAGTTACACTCCACAAGTTCTGGAGAATATTCGCACTCTACAGTACATACTGATAGCTGATAGCTTGCCCCCTCCCTCCCTCCCTCCATCCCCGAGCGTCGAAGCCCACACTCTAGATGACAAACAAATTTTTGAGGTTCTCTTCGGGGAGTTGTTTTGCCTCTTCAAGCTTATTTTGCGGCATTTTACAGCATCTCAGGGACACTTTAATCCAAAAAATGTGTCTGTGCAGTATGCAAAAAAAAAAAAAAGACTGATACTCGTGGGACGGATCATGCCCAATGAATAAATATATAAATAAAAATAGAAACACAACCCCATTCTGTTTTTCACTGTTCTACTTTTTCCCCTCAAAGAGAGTGGGCAGTTTGCTCCTCTTAGGATTTGCTTATACGGAGGCTACAGGGAGGGTGAGAAGAAAGATACCGCAGGAGGTGAGATGTTTCAAGGAGCATTTATACTTCGAGGCCAATAGCATGTACTGCTCAGGGACCACAGCAGACTCCGTTGTTGATTTTTTCCCACATTGCTTTTTCACTTTTTTTTAAACTATGTTTGCTTAGATTCTTCTTTAGCCTGAAGTGAGTTTTAATTGCTTACTGCTCATTGTTTTGTACAAATATACAACACGCTGTAAGTATAAAAATCATCATGATAATCACAGGATGCAAAAAAAGTAAACTGAACAGTGAAGCTTTGAGTATTTGTATCACTCTAAAATAGTACATTTTAAATATATAAAACAAATGCCATTGAGGTGCAGTAAGTTTATAAAAAAATCATTTAGAGATGCTGAGCAGTCCTCTTGTATGCTGTGACCTGATTTGTCAGGTTGTTAGTTATCTCAGTAAACAATCATTTTAAAATGCGCTAGTGGTCACTCGGTGGCATTCTCTGTTGTCTCCACACGGGAAAAGAAAACAACATTCAGCACAAATTGGACTTCACTATTCAATCTGAAGCTTTTGTCTGTGGCAGCTCTGTCAATGTGCATATTTAACAAGAAATAAAACTCAGTTTTAACTTTTTTTTTGTGATAGGGACAATGGAAAGTCTGAGGTTTGGATTTGTACCCTGGCAGCTATCTAGCAGTGCATTAACTGATTGCTCCACAGCAGCAACAGCTGGTGGTTAACTGCCTTGCTCAAGGGCGAGTTGGCTGGGAACACAGAGCAATCCTTTTAGGGTCGTCGTGGCTTTCCATTTCCGACATTTCCAAAGTTCAACGCAGCCTCAACCCCTCTCCAACACTCCCTGAATCACAGTTTGTGGCCTCTGATTCCCACCTCTCTCCTTTGAATCAAGCATCCCCCTCCCCACATTGGATCCAATCTTCCTAGTGAAATATCTTCTGCGTCCCTGCCTCCGCTCCAGCTCTTGATGTGACTCAAAAAGCTGCCTTGCCCTCCAAATATTTGCAACACTGATGTCATAAGCCTGGAGAGGATGTGGGACAAGCTCTTGCTGTGTTGGCCATGCAACAGCAGAAAATAATCTTATAGGTTGATTGAGAGGTGTTAATGCATTCAAATTAATGCCAGCTCCTGAGTTGTTGTTGTTGTTTTGTTTTTTTTGGGTTTTTTTTCCCTGTGTCTGCCTACTGCTGCACAATCTTGCTTAGACACATGGAGAGAGAAATTAGAGGGTGAGACTGAGGAGGAAAGAAAGAGAGAATACACAGAGAGAGATGTGGTGCTGCACCACCTACACACCGCCATTTCAGTGCGACTCCACAATTGTGATGGAGTCACTTTGTAGTTGTGTTATTGACCAGCGATGGAGCTGAATCAGACGCTGGAACAGCTTTCAAGGCCGGAGAATATAAACAAAGACTTGCTGGGCAAGGTACAGCTACACGATGATGACACAAAGCCACTGCAGTGCAACACTCTGCTCCGTGTCCGTGAAATCTCGCCTCCATCTCATGCGCTTTTCTCTTGTTTCTTTTACCTTCTCGTTTAACCCTTACATAACTGCTTTGCATTTTTGCAAGCAATTTACATAATTATCTCAGATGGATAATTACCAGAGTCGGCCCAATTACACAGTACTGAGACGGGCATTTAGAGAAGCCGCACCAAACCAAAGTCTTATATGCCAGGACATGCTCTTGGTAAGATGGTTTAGTGCCTTTGATCATAATCTGTCACGTAGAAACAGATTTGCCAAGAAAAACGATTAGTAAGTAGTTGTTGTTCATACGTGTGCAAAAGTCTTGAGTCACCCCTCAGTTCTTTATATTTTGCTTTCAGCCACATCTTCATGTCATTTTTAAAATTGGTCCTGAGCAATATTTGTGCAGGTTTTTTCAAGCTCCGTTCTTTTTTCAGTCATGCCCAGTCCTTATCCCAGATCATTTTAGTAAGAATGTTTTTTGTTTGTTTGTTTTTTGTAAAGCCACCTAACACTGATCTATGGATCACTCAATCATAAGAAAGGCGCCTAACTAAAGAGATGAACCTGGCTACGCATAACAGACAACTTAAAAAGGAATCAATTTTCAGTTGTATCTTTGGCACTTTGTTCCTACCTGCCTCTCATAAAAACACATAGTATAACAGATTGACAGGCATAAAATGTTATTTTTCCACAAACAAGATACCAAAAAACTATAAGGCAAACTCTCGGCATATCTCACCATGGTATGGAGCATGTTCGTAAAAAAACACAAACAAAAAAGAGGAAACTGGACAAGTGGGGGACAAAAGAAGTGGTAGGTCTAAAAAACTATCTACAGCAGGTGAACAGGATATGAAAGTCATGTCTTTAAGAAACAGGAAAATATCCAGTAAAAGTCTAACACAGAACTTGAGAAATGACTGGTCCTTCAGGTGATCCATCTACTGCTCACTGAAACTTCAACAGAAATGGTCTGTGTAATTATTAATGTAAAAAAAATACCAGCAGATGCGACTCCACCATTCAGTACTATCTGGAAAGCCTTTGATTGGCAGCAGATTCATTTTTCAGCACAACGATGATCCGAAACACGCTGCCAATGCAGTCAAAGCATACCTGGATAGAAAACGACACACAGTGGAACACTATCAGTCTGGGAATGGCCTCTCCAGAACCAGATTTCAGCATTTAAAAAGCCAACATCCAAAGAAGAGCTTTGGAATGCCTTTAGGAAACTATTCCTAAAGCCTGCATAAAGAAATTACCTTAGATTTTGCCTTTTCAGAGTTCGTGTTGAAGAAAAAAGGTACTCACACCACATATTGATTTCGAAGCTAGTCAGAATTGCACAAACTCAACTTTTACTTAATATGTTGCATATCCATGTGTGGACTATTATGGGGACTATTTCCCATTTTCCTAGCAAAACATGAAAGTAATGGGGGTGACTCAAGACTTTTACACAGCACTGTATATGACATTCTATCATGCTCCAGAGCTCTTAGCACTTAAACTGTTCTGCAGGAAGGAAGTTTAACCTACTGGCTTTCAGCAACATAGCTGAGGGCGGTGGGGCAGCAAGAAGAAATGAGGGTCAAAAAACCTCTTTGTATCGCACTGACTTTCTATTTAGCCCAAAACACTTTTCACTTCCTCCTCTTGGGCAGAGGCATAACTGAAACAACTGACAATTTGGACTGATGACACTTTTTCTTTGCTGTCACACTGATTTTGGCCCATTTTCAAATTCTGTCCCTGCTGTGGGCAATATTATCAAGCTGTAGCACCACAAAATATTTCCCGCATGCTGTAGCCTTTAACGGCAGTGCAGACATCGTTTGTGAGCAGTGATTTGAAATCTGAGTCGAATGAAACTCAGCACGTCTCATTTGATGTCCAAGCAACTTTTCAGCGGGGAGCGTCTCAGTTGATAGATTTCTGTGAAAAGGAGAAACAATGAACTGAAAAATGTTTTCTCAGTATTAATGTGCATCGTACTGCATTTTATCTTTGGGATAAAGACAAAATTATGTAAAGGGATGGGAAGTTGAAAGGCACATTTATTTTTAGTCACATACTTCAGAATTGTACTGAATGTATCTGAGTAGTTACTGCACAGTTCCAGCAGAAAGTTACCTGATGTCTCTCCAAACAGATATTCTGTGTATTTGCAGTTGGTTTTAATAATATTGTGAGGTTGAATTTTATCCATATATTTCGCCATACTATAATTTAACTTTTGACCATTTCTCCTGTGCTGTATTAACAACCTTAATACCTTAACAAGCTTAGTTTTTTAAACTGTACAACAGTTTTATAAAAAGCTTACAAAAATATGACACAATGCTTTAAATGAATCCAGCCAAGAAAAAATCTAATCACATAATTAGGATTTGTCCACACATTTAGAAAGGATCGATTTAAAATAGGCTAAATATAGTGCACACCCTATGCTTTAAAACACTGTCAGACTGACTCATTGCTACTGATGGTTTCCTCTTTCTTAACCTGACTGAAGTCAGCTGTCCCCAACTCACGCACAAGAAAGGCAGAGGATAGAGAGCACAGTGGTGATAAAAACAAAAAGACAAAAACAAAAAACCTATCGCTTTTTTTCTGAGCCCTTTGCTTCATCTTGTTAGTCAAAGAAAGGTGTGATGAGCTGGGGAAAAGTGAAACTCGGGAGTCGGAGAACCTGACTGCACTGCTTGATAATGTGATGGTGGATGTTGTTGACATGAGACTGCCATGTTGCAACTATCTTCCTACAAAAGACTACAAAAAAGTTCATCTCATATACGTCACCCGCTTCACCGTGTTGACTCATGCAGAATGTATAGACGAGGATAACTCAGTTAGAAATGTGACTTTGTTGCCATCCATATATTTTCTTCCTCTTATCCAAATCAGTGTTGCAGTGGAGCTGGAGTCTATCTCAGCTGTCACGAGGTAAAAGGTGGGGGTACACCCTGAACAGATCGCCTACTGCAGGCTAACAGAGACAGACAACCTTTCGCCCCCACATTCACACTCATCAGCAGTTAACCTAACATGCCTGCCTTTGAACTGTGGGAGGGAATCCACACAGGCACGGGGAGAACACGCTCCATACCAGGAGCTGGCCAGCACCCTGGACCTTCACGCTGTTAGGTGACAGCACCAGCCACTCTACCACCCGACAAATAAATGAAGATAATACTGCATATAAAATACTTCCTCTTCCTGCTGAGGTGATTATCCATCTTCAGCTTTATTAAGGCTTTCTATGACTGAAGTAAAACTGATTGTTGATAGAGTGTAAAGGCTGGCAATACTAATGTTAACCTAAGTTACTGCAAACCTTAAATTCACTCTGATAATTTTTGTTGCTCATAATCTTTGTTTATAGAACTAAAAAAAAACTTCATTCTTCATCTAAGTAGAAGATTTTATTACACAAAGATAATTTTAACTGGTAGTTTTAGCGTAGCTCGTCACTGATGGTTCCAAATGGCAGATTATAGCATGAAATTGAAAGTGCACTCTTAATTAATGATGGATCATTCATCTTTCATGAAGGATGTTCCATTTTATCCTATGCTAAAGGAGGTAATAAAAGCAAGCTTGAAGCTCCTTCCTAGTATTTCATGAATTCAGTCAGCATGAGATACATCCGGTTTAATTCACTCTGTGACAGGGGAGTTACATTTCTAAGACAAATTTTTCATACTTAAATTATAAAGACTAGATTGTACCATTTTTTTTTATATACACAGAATGAAATAATCAAAACGCACTGAAGCATAATCCTTGGGACTTATGTGTTGTGGCGTCAGTGTTGATGTGAATCTTTCCAGTCTGGCTGCAAAAGCAGGAGTGAAGATGCTCGTGAAGGGGCAGGTGCACTCTCGATTGAAAATAATGTCCTTGCTCTGCACATTGTTGCACTGGACTGGCGTGAGAGCAAGGTCAACTCTAATGCCACCTGCACAGTGACAGCATTTAAATGCTCCATATACCGTGCGTACATAAATGAATCAGTAACTTTTTGCACTCTGACTTCAAGGATATTTCACTGCTGTACTTTTACCAGTTTAATACGTACCAAACTTTTAACCGAGATAGATGGTTTTTCATATTCACCACAGCCTGTTTCTCATTTGAGGCACTGTCTATCCTTAAGGTTAGATAAGCTTCCCGCCACCGGCTACAGCAATGATTAGAGTTTGTGGCGGGCAACATATTTCCGCTTTGCCCCTCCAGCGTGGGTGCATGTCATCGAAATGCCAGCTCGTCACCCAGTCTTTCCAGCAACAATGAAAACCCTTTGAAGATGAAGCTGAATATGAGAAGCCTCGCCTGCAGTGGTGCCAGCGTACTGCAGCATCAGCTTCTGCTCTCATTGCGGGCTCGAGCTGTAACCAGAAACTGGCAGGAATAAAAAAAGCTGCCAAATGAGTCTGTGGTGTGTTTGGGCTTTTCGAGGCAGGCCTGTGGCGTAATTACAATCATATCTGCCCATCTCAGTGGGCAGGTGATGAGAAGGATTTGCACCAAAAAAAAAAAAAAAGTGCAAAGCACAGAGACCAAAAGACCCATACGCCCTTGGCAACTCGTGGGTTTTTTTTTTCGTGATGTGTTTGCAGGGCATATTTCAGATGCACAGCGAGGATGCGTGGAAATGGATAAATCAATGAGGCCATCTGGGGAGAGGAAGTCAAGATGAGAAATGGTTTAATGCTGACGTTCATTCGACAGTAGCCTCACAGACCTAATTATTTCATTCATTACTGAGATGGAAAAAAAGGAGACAGACTCTTGTTATTTTCATGGCACAAAGGAAAGAAAATTCCCTTCAAATATGTCTTGAAGGAAGCAATAGGTAATGGAATATTTGTTAAAGTTATGCAACCAAAAAAAGGACAGCTTTTTATGTATTTTTTCATTATCTGACACGGTTGCATTTACAGATCAGGGTCTGAATGATAAATCTGGCACAATTAGCAAAAGTACAAAAAAGAACATGTAATAAAATGACCTTGTATTTTGCTGGTAACTGCTGCATGTCTAAATTAAGGCCCCAGTTGCCATGTGCATTGCTAAATATCATCATTGTCATTGTCTGCCCTCTCCAGCTGAGTCAGTAGTCATCACACACACACACACGCACGCACCCACGCATACGCACGCATGCATACACGCACACACACACACACACAGGCATACACGACGACACCTCTCACTGTCTCCCTCACACTCAAGGTGCAGCCTTGATTAGAAAGCGGTGCAACAGCGGGCCATCTAAAACATCCCACTGACTTAAAAATGTAACCAACGCTAAGGTTTCTCAAACAAAGTGTGTCATCTGGTTAAACTGTGTGACACACATTATGCGTGCCAAGATGCAAAAGCATCGATTTTGTTGTCTGATAAATTAAATCGTCGGCACGATTTGTTGATCAAACGCAGAGAATGCGAGGCTTTGTTTCACCGGTTTAATGACAGATTAGAGGTTGGGTAAACACACATATATCTCTACACGCCAACCACAGAGAACACTCAAGTTACACATCTGGCTGTAACACTGTTATTGCTACTGAGCATCTGACTCATTATGAAGAGCAGACAACAAATTTGAGCTAATAGGCTACATGCTATAATGCTTAATGTAGACAACATCCATGAGATGACTGAATAAATAACCCCTTACCATTTGAACTCAAGCTATTTGCTTCATTAAATGAAAGGCACTACATTTTGCTGCAATCAGGAATAAAAATCCATGTGCCCGTATTATCTGCCTGCATGCTGCTGATTGAGACTGCCTGTTTACAGGGTCCAAGTCTACTGGGTGTAAACTAGTTGCAGGACATATTACATAATCACTAAACTGTATGCATTACTTTCAAACTTACTGGAATACAAGCCCATTACCGACAATCAAATGCATGAACTGGACGTATGAGAAAAGTGTTTGTGCTCTCCTTCGCTATCATATATATATATATATATATATATATATATATTACAGAGAACGAATGTGCTATTCATCATTTCTAAATGAGTGCTCATTTAACTACGGTGTGGAGGAAATGGAGTGCAAATGTCGCAGTAGCATTTAACTTTCAACTGACTTTTATCTTTACAGAGACGGACACTAATGTTTCCACTGCAATGTGTGTAACTTGTGACACACATTGCATTGCATTGTATCACCTAGCACCTAAAATTTGCAAACCTTTTCATGGATTCTGACTGGGTTTTCATATGTTTCATGATCAGCACCTCTTCGTACTTAGCAGTTACATGTGATTGCCTCACTGCGTGCACTCTTCAGCGAAGCCAGGCCTTTTTGCACCAAATTTCCCACTCAGAGGAAATGATGCATCCATGTAATTCAGTATAAATGTAATCACATTAATATCAGTCTCACTGTTCTATCTCTGCGCATCATATGAGTGCTACTCCTGCTTCACATTATATGCCCTGCATGGGTGTGCTGTGAAGCCACACGTGTCAAAAAGAGAGAGAGAGAATGGCCTCCAGACTTGTCCTCGCATACCTGAAGAAGATCCTGTGGCCTGAATTGCTGCATTTAAAATAATAATATAAAATGGACTTAAATTATTGAAATGGAGCTCTGCAGTGCCTGTTTTATGACATCTTGTGTCATTTCTGTCTTGCACCTGGATATTTTGTTTTTGTCTAGATGTGCACAAACCTGGTCTCCTACATACAGTATATGTCAGCAAGGTATGCACATACTGTCCATCAGAAATGTGCCAACACAACAAGACAACACTGGATCAGATACCACAGGGAGTAAAGGGAAGGAAGTGTAGGAAAGCATGAGAAGGACTAGTTGCAATGAGCCGTCTAGATGAAGAGCTGCAGGTGACAGGCTCCACAGCTCTTCAGCGAGGCAACCGACTTTCCTGCGTCCCACTGCGGCAGGAAAAACAATGGGTACTATGCGGAGCATTAATCGGTTGTCCGATACAGCCACTGATGGACTTTGGTTTGTTTAGCTGTACTATAAACAGGTACAGTGGGGTTTTTTTTTCATGTGACACTGATAACCTCTGTAATTATTTGTGCCACCAAAGAAGGTGGCTGCACCTTGCCAACTTGCCAACTTGCCTATTTTATAGACATGGGTGGACCTGCCGTCCCTTCTCCATCACCATTAGAACTTTCCTTAAAAATGCACTAAAGGAGTTATTAACAACTTTTTCACCCTCCACCTTGTCTACATCACATATTTTAGCCAAGGTGGTTAAAAATAGAAAAGTTATCTGTTATGATGCTACATCATTAATGCCAGTTTACTTGCTAATGCTAGCTGTGTTCCCATACGACGCTCCAGTCGCAATTGATCTCAGAGCAGTCAAAGCTGAGCCGGCAGCTTGGTCTCTGATTAGTTTAGTACAAAAGACCAGAGGTTTATCCACAGTACGGATGACAAATAAACCAGAAAAAGCTTCTGGCCTCTCAGCTTACCCAGCTCCAGTCATTTTTAATGGGAGACAGACATGCTGGTATGACAGAGAGCTACAGTATCCAGTGAGCGTGGAATAAATGCAGCTTTCAGCGAGTGTGTTCACAACATTATTTAACGGATGGATGGAAACAGGTGAGGAGCTTTACATGTATGACAGCGGTACCTGGGATGAAAGGAGAGGTCAGTTTGCTTTGGCACATTTTAATTTTTGTCTATTTTTAGATTTGACAAGGCAAACACTCCCTGCTTTGCTTTTCCTGAGAGAACACCACTGGTACAGATGCACAGTGCTACACTGAGTCCTGACCTTTTACATGACAAATGCAGTTAAACAAAGATACTTCACTTAATGTGAAGACAAACGACAAACAAGCCTTTAATAAAGATCACTGTTCACATTTTTCAGTTCAAGAAATTAAATCTTTGCTGGTACGTGTCTCTAGGACAAACATAAAGTAATAGACTTACTATTTTAGATGACTGTCAGTTCAAGTAATTATTGAAGATTATGGGAATTATTTAGTCTGAAAACACATAGATAATCCTTTAATATAACAAGTTTAACTCTAAACGTAGATGTAGAGAGGAAAACAAAAGTTACTACATCAAACTGCAATCAGAATCAGAAACTTTTTTTAGCATCAACACCTCCAAAAACACTTCAGAAGCAGTCAACCTGTAAATGTGTTGCCAGGGGGCCTGATGTCATTTCAGGAAATAGGGCTTTCTCCTCCAGTTCTGATATCAGTTATTACTAACTGGCAACATTATCTTTCAGACCAGAGGAGCAAGAAGACATCAACTTGTTTCTAAATGCAAGCCTGAGTTTTTCCTGCGGTATAGCCTGAGCTAAAAAGCAGCCAAAGGTGCTGAATTCCTAAACAGGCAAATGTAGCAAAAATATAAAAAATGCTACTTTTCTTCAGAACTGAATTATTGCTTTTAGTATTTTCCTCGCTGTGACAGGGGAGACACTGCAGCCAAAATCTGATATCTTGTTCCAAGTTTTATCGGCAGTGACTTTGAGCAGTGAGTTGTACGGACATTTTCAATTTTGTCCACTGGAAAAGTAAGAAATGAAGCAGAGTGAAGAGTACAGAAAGCGACAGATATATGTGCAGCTGTAAACTTCAACTTCAACTTCCACTCAAGTGCTGGGCTCATTTCAAACAGTCCTTTGGAAAAAAAAAGAAAGAGCACACATCTTCCTATGAGGAAAAAAACAAACAAAAACAAAACCTGAAAAACTAAAAAACAGTTGCATTAAGTGTTTAGGAATCTCGCATGTTCAGATTCTCAAAAGTAATTGGACAAACACATCATAACTATAGGGAACGTTTTTAGTAACTGATGAGAAGTTGAATGTCACTAAACGCTGCCTTTACTGCAGTCACTGTTAGTTGCTACTTGTTTGTGGGTCTCTCTGCCTTTAGTTTTGTCGTCAGTGACTGTAAAGCAATAAAGCTCTATTGGGTTGAGGTCAGGTGACTGAATTGGTCATTAGAGAATATCTAATTTCTTTGTCTTGAGAAGTTCTTGGGCTGCTTTTGCAGTTTGTTTCGGGTCACTGTGAAACTCTTTCCGATCAATTTTGCAGCATTTGACTGAATCTGAGGAGAGAGTGATCTAAACTTTAGAATTTATTAATAAACACTAAGTGACCTGGTTCCACTGTCAGCCATACATCCCCGTGCTCAACACTGGCTGCACCATGTTTGACAGATGATGTGTTATGCTTCGCATCATGAGCAGTGTCCATCCTCCCCCTTCATACTTTTCTCTTCCCATCATTGTAGTTCAAGCTAATCTTGGTTTCATCTGTCTAAAGAACTTTATTTTTACAGAACTGTGCCAGTTCATTTAGTTGTTTTATTTCAAGGCTAATCTGACCTTTTTGCTTCCTGTGTAAGTAGCGCTTCTTTTCTTCAAAGCCCTCTGTATTTCCATTCATGAAGGTGTTGTTTGACTGTAAACCTTGACAACGTTTTGAATCAATTTCAGATATTTTATCTGCCTCATTGGCATGAAATAACAAGAGGACTGGCAGTAAACCTGCTTTGTCAGCCAATTTTCCAGTTACTTGAGCCTCTGAAAATGAGGCCCTGTGTATAAATATTGCTGTAATTCCTAAACAGTCAATGTAATCCTTTTAAATGCTTTAAATTAGTCTGCACTTTTTTGGGGGATGCACTACAAAATAAGTCTTTATACAACAAATTATGGACGCAACTGTAATGGTGGAAGTTATATTTAGACTCTAAGAGTTTCTAATAATTAATTCTAATAGAAATAAACACGAACATGATAAAGGAACAAACCTAGATACATTTTCTGTATACATTAAAATATTTGTGACCCTGAATCCTCCCTTAGTTATGCTGCAATAGATGTAGGCTGCCGGGGGATTCCCATGATGCATTGAGTTTTTCCTTTCCAGTCACCTTTCTCACTCACTATGTGTTAACAGACCTCTCTGTGTTGAATCATATCTGTTATTAATCTCTGTCTCTCTTCCACAGCATGTCTTTTATCCTGTCTTCCTTCTCTCACCCCAACCGGTCGCAGCAGATGGCCGCCCCTCCCTGAGCCTGGTTCTGCCGGAGGTTTCTTCCTGTTAAAAGGGAGTTTTTCCTTCCCACTGTCGCCAAAGTGCTTGCTCATAGGGGGTCATATGATTGTTGGGCTTTTCTCTGTATCTATGAAGCGCCTTGAGGCGACATTTGTTGTGATTTGGCGCTATATAAATAAAATTGAATTGAATTGAATTGAATTTGTAAAAAAAAAAAAGCTGTCTGATAAATGTGTGGAGCAAAAACTGCAGTTTATTAGCACCAACATCGTAATTTAACTTGACAATTAGTGAAATTAAATAAATAACAGCTGCTGTGCTTTAGTACAGCAGTAGACTAAATATGTATTAATTACCTTTTACACTTTTTGCTGCTCCAGTCTAACCTCAGTTGATCAGAAGCAAAAATTCCTTGGACTGTTTAATGACTTTATATCTTTATTTGTGCCACCGTCACAGAGTGTTTTAGCATTTGCTGTTACTTGGTTGTCACTTGCACTGTTTGACAGAAGCTCTGCAATCTGCACAAAAGCTATTAAATGACAAATCCACTTGTCATATCATTATTTTTTATACAGCTTTAAACCAGTTAGCTCTTATTGTGTCCTAGTCTTGTATATCATATCATGACTGGCTACATTTGGTCCAAATCTCGACAAAAGACATAGCAAAGAAGAAAACACAGAGATCATGTGGGCTTGTTAAAATTAATTTAAATGTAATCAGACCCAACATAAATCCCTTAATTTCACTTCATATTTAATTTTAGAATTCATTTATTCAACAAATTCATTTTCTTTTTTTTAAATCAACTGCTTAATATGAGGGTGACAAATTTAAATTTATGCAATACAAATACAATCTCTGCTGGCACTAATCTCTTTCCATATTATTTATCTTGGGGAACTTGATTGAGCATGCATGCTCTGTTCCAGCAGCTCCCAGATTCACACACACATACACATACACACACACACATGGCTGGGGGCTCCCCAGTATAACCACAGAGTCATACTAGTGAACACCAAGCAGCTGCACTGGAGCAGTGTGGGGTTGAGGCAATGTCAACAGTAGCAATTTAAATACTCATTAATTTTCCTCACATCTACTCTGCAGTCGCAGTGTTTTTGTTACTATGCTACAATGCTCACCCTTTATTTTCAGATTGTCACGTGATATCTTATTCAAGCAACACTTCACCATTATTAAATCCTAATTTAAGACCTGATAGAATAACACGCCAAAGAAAATCAAGTAGACTTTACAGATTTAAGAAAAAGAAAAAAACAGCTTTGCTCAGTGTCATGTAAAGTTGTAAATGAAATGTTTTTCTTATGCAGACTGAGTTCTTTATTCTCAAGCTTAAAGGTAAAACAGTAGCCTAGTGTGGTGTGCAACATTTTTATGTTTACCGCTTGAAGTTAGATTTAAAGGCTTTCTGTTGTTAAGTCTTGCTATCAGCCCTGTATTGTATTAACACAGCAAGGTGAAATAAATCGAATTCTTATATACTGTTCATATTTCATGCCTTAACAGAATAGCCCAGGGTCAGTTTTGGCTTGGGCCAAGAATTCCCTCATTATAAGTTTCTATAAGGAATTCTATACTACAGATCTTTTCAGAATGTATAAATAACCATCATTAATACATGGATGATTCATTTTTAATTAACGTTTCAGAGACCAGGGGGAGTATATTTATTAAGGTTTAACAACACTCATTTTTGGAGAAAAAACATCAACGTGCTGTTTTACCTGAGACATGGAAACATAACAGCCATAATGACTTCAATTTTTTGAAATTGAAAATGGCAAAAAACAAAAACCTTTTGGAACTGCTGGGACCATTAAAATTTGTTCTCTCCTCCAGATCCCCCTGTTCTCTGTTTTAAGCTTACTTAGATAGAATAAATTGATTCTGATTTGGCTTTAGGGTACTTTGTTACATTGCAATGTACTGAGATTTAAATTGTACTTTTCTAGTCTTCCTTACCACTCAAAGCCTTTTTAAAGGTTCAGTGTGTAAAACTTCACTACGAGCTGTCAGTAGATTGCAGATTGCAGTCAGCTGAGCTCTGTTTTCTTACCCTTTCCAATTCAAGTCCATAACCCTATCTAGGCTGCTGTAGGACAAACAACCCCAGCTGCCGTTCATCTGTAGTGAGTGTAAGCTGTCAGTCTGCCGTTTACCTCAGCTGTCAATATGTGTCTATGAGTGTGAGGCTGTACATTTGTGAAACGAGTCTGATACGTGTTAAAGAGTCAGTGAAGCTCACTTCTTTCTGATGACAGTCATACTGAGTTGAGTTGTTGAAGACATCCTGAACTTTTCTGTAAGCGCTGCAGTTTTTGCAACTGTTAGCTGCTGTTAATCTGCATTAGTGAAACTTCCTTTGAAGTGGCTTTGACATTGTTGGACTCAAACGGTTCATCAGTGGGATTTTTAGGCCCCTTGAGCCTAACATTAGCTGAATAGCATTAGCTTATAACCAGCTGTTTAGCAGGCTTGTTGTTAGCTGTAATGGGAGAATTGCATCTAATCTGCTGACAATAAATAATTACAACAATAAATAACTGCGACAATGTCAGAAATAAGCGAGCATGCTTATGCACATTTTTATGTGTTATAGCCCTAACTACAGTTGACCAAACATTTATACAGTGGTCCCTCGTTTATCGCGGGAGTTATGTTCTAAGAATAACCCGCGATGGGTGAAATCTGCGAAGTAGCCATCTTTCTTTTTTACAATTATTATAGATGTTTTAAGGCTGTAAAAGTTCAAACCTTGGTAGAAAAATAAGTCCAATATTATAGAATGAAACCAAAGATCAAACCCTGTTTTTAGGTCCAGAACATGAGAATAGAGCAGCTGCGAGAGAATTCAACATTAATGAGTCAATGGTATGGAAGTGGAGGAAGCAAGAAGAACGAGTTGAGTAAAGTTTGACTTATCTGACTGTTTTGATTCGCTTAATGTGCCTTATAATGCGGTGCGCCTTATGGTCCAAAAATACGGTAACTTCTACCTTCCTTTAGCATATCCAGAAGTCCAACTTTTTGTGCGATGATTAGCATCTTCCTCTGCCTTTTGGGTGCTCCCGCAGGTGCCTTTGACGGTGTAAAACGTTTCATCGACATTGTTGTGTTTGTTGGGGAGAAAACTTACAAACATACAGTACAGCACTTCAGAGTCACACTGCTAGCGATCAAAGATTTATGTAAATTTGACAAGCTGAACACATTCCGTACTGTACAGGAGACACGGCACGGAGGAGATTGATTGACAATTGGCTACAGCCAATCAGGATGCAGAACACAAAAAAGCATGCAAAATTGCACAAAAAAAAAAAAAAAATCAGCGAAAAAGCGAGGCTGCGAAAGGTGAACCGCGTTATAGCGAGGCACCACTGTACACCACTTTTCTATTCGGTTCTATTAAAACTGAAGCACTTTGTCTATATCATATCCACAGCCAGGATAGAATCACTAATTACCAGAAGGTGGCCAGAAGACCAGAAAGTGCCTGTCTCTGGGGGAACCTGGGCTATTGTAATGGGAACACAGACAGTTCTCGCAACAAAGACATGGTCCTGCCTTAACTGTGTCACCACTGTCCTGTACAAGATACCAACAGACATGGCATGCACAGTTTAACAGTTTTGACTCACACTGGTTTATCAAAAAATCCATTTGAAATAATATGGGTCAAATCTGACCTGGAACAGCCTCAAACCAGTAGCTCCTCTATAACAGTACAATTTTAAAAAAGTGTTTTCATTTTCTGTATTTTGGGTCACTTTTTTAGGCTAAGAGAATGACATAAAAAAGATATTACAATGATTTCACTGTACGTATTGCTAGATAGGTAGAAAGAAGTAGTATGATTTCCAAAAGATTGGATTCCATTTGTCCTTTTAACTGCACTGCACTGTTTTTCTAAAGTATACACTGATTAAAGTATTAAAGCAATAATGTGTTTAATATACCTGCGTGTCTTATGGCTTATTACTTTATATGTTGCATTAATAACTTTCTGACTGTTAAACTTTTGGAATTCACATTATAACACTAAAACTTTCTGCCCTGTTGAAAAAACAGCAACAAAATGTTATTATCTAAATAGTTTTTGCCTGTACTGTACATCCCAGGCATATAAAACAGGAAGAAAATGCCTGACCTTTTCATCATCAAACATTATATTAAAGCACGAAAAGTAAATAGTCTAAAATTACTGTGAAATCAAGCCCATTTTCTTCATCGTTTCCTGAATCTGCATGCTTCAAACAGATGTGCAACTTCAAGCTTGTCAGTATGTCTTTTGAGCAAAGCCAACCCTGCATCTGTGCAATGTTTTCTGCATCACAGATCTTGTTGACAGCAGTTATAACGAGGATGTTCTGTTCACACGTCACAGTGCTGATGTCAGACGAATGTGCTGAAAGCGACTAACCTTTAAAAGGTCATAAACTTCACACTGAAGGTGAAGATGCTTTTATTCTGGCTTCAGTTTTTTAGGGTTGGTTAGCTAAAAAAGAGCTAAATGAGTCAATGATAACGGCTCTACATTTGAAAAAAATTAAGTCCCACGAACAGTTTCTGGATCTTATCCAAGTACCACACATAAACCCACTGCATGTGTCATTTTTCTATACATTTCTTACTGGGAAAAGAATGACTGAGAGCCACATTAAATATAGTGGATCATAGTAGAGTTTTGATTAAAGCACTAGTGTGAAATGTGCAGGACGTCGCTGTGCAAACAAAGAAGAAAAAGAAGTAGAATACAGAAAAAAAAAACCACTACATAATAAATATGTTGTATAACTGTGGAGCGCAGCTTTCAGCAGCACACTAATGAGCCCATTGGGGGAGAAGAAGTGTGGAAGAGAAATGGTTTAGTGCTGACGTTTATTCGACAGCAGCCTCACTGAGATGATTATTCCATTCATTACGGAGATGAGGAACAGAACCTCGTTATCAGTGTCGCCACACTGATCGCACCTATTTGTTTTTATAATGAACTTTTGGCTACAATCATGCGGAATTGTGTCCAAAAGGTGCACGTGTGAAATCGGAGCGCATTAGAGTCGGTCAAAAATTGTACGGTGAAATTAGAGTAGATTCATCTTCACTAGGCGTGCTGCTTAGGTCAGTGACATTAAGGTAAAGGGGATTTTCAAAATCTAGTAGTGGTAAACACAGCTTAGACTTCAAGCCAAAATGAAATCGCTATACCAGAGATGAACAGGTTAAACTAAGAAAGTAAGATTGCAAAGTTTGTAAAAAATATGATAGAATATAAACCTGTATATACCTGCTGTGCAATGACATATGTCTCAGCTTATCACGCTAAACAGCTTTTCCTCAACTCTCCAAGGGGAAGGCCAAATAAATATGAGATATATCTGACAATGGCTAACCATAAGAGACTTGAACGTGTGTGTTTTTTTCTGTGTTTATACCACTAAAATCATCTTGACTTTATTTGAATTCTAGTGGATATCCCCCAGATTTCCAGAGATACAAATACACTAGGCTGACTTCCAGGAGGATGTGAATAAAATTATGCTCAATACGTCTAACAGATTTCAGCCTGATTTAATGCCGCAGCCATAAAAACACAGTTTCTTGGGTCTGGATGCTTAACTCAGTGTCAGCATTTTATACTGTTGCTTTGTTTAAACGCTGTAACAAGCAGATACAGAATGTGTGAAATACTGTTGTACACAGGGTGAATGATTTTTTTAGTCTTTGGAATATTTTTATTTTTATTTAAAAAGGGATTTTTTTAGTTTTTACTGTGAATAATGATTTTCACAGCTTAAACATAGAGAAATTATTTAGAAATATACCAGTAACATCTCACTCGACTGCCCTCAGTTCATTTTGTTCCAGGGTTTGATATAAGATATCATCATGTGTTCTCTAATACCTCTCTCCTACTGCTGGTTTGTATTACATTGTCAGGGTTACTGACCTGCACTATTTGAAAAGCATTCTTTGCACCTGTCCAACTGATACAGACTGAAAGAGAAAAGCACAGCAAACTTTGAATAAATTACTCCAAACATCCTTTAACTGAATGTGGACTGCCATGGTTAAGGGTTCTTTTAACGCCAGTGTTTGACGACCGTAAAAAAGCTCTGGATGAAAGCATCAGCTAAACGAAACAGCATTTGGTCATAGTCACACAGTTGGAAAATCATCTTTTTGGACTTTTGGCATTTTGTGGCTCAAGTGTCACTGCTGCATATAATGAAGTTGGACCACTTGCAGAACCATGAAGACGAAGGCTTTTCCTGTCACTCTCAAAGTACAGCTGGAGGCAAAGAAGTCCACTTTTTTAATAAGACACTCCTCTCTCCTCCTCCCGATGTGCACAGACCGTTTCGTTTGTAATGAAGCCCATGCTTCCCACACCTTAATGGATTAGGGACTCGTGAACCGTGACCAGCACAAGGAGTTAAAGGTTGCAGGTAGCCTAGCGCTCACAAAGTCGTCCTGTAATAAAAAAAAGGATCACAGGTTAGGTCTCAGGAGGAGGCACGCTATTCAGAGTCCCCTTGAGAAACACTCCATACTAGTTAAATCATTCAAAGTCATTCTGGTTAATGGCCACAGCCAAACACCTCCGACTCAAGACATTCAGTGTTTAATTAAAAACAAATCTGCCTCTCATTTTTGATTATTACTAGACTTTCTAAAATCTTCAAATAAAAGATGCTATTAGTGGCATCAGGTATGCAACGGGTTTTCCTATGGGCCACATAATTTGCTGTTTAAAGAGTTTATAGTCCTGTTTATCCCTAACCTTTCTCTTCCGTTTGCAGACAATCATGATCCTTGATCTTCAGTCCAATAACGCTTTGCAGATGTTTATGCAGTAAGTATCTAGAACAACATGCGTGCATATCAAAGGAAGATCCACACTTCTATGTTTCTGAACAGGTAGAAGATCATAAATCTTACTAACAAGATCACTGACGGAGAAAAAACGCTTTCTAATATCTGGAGCAAGATAGCACACACGGATGGAAGTTTAAAAGTATGTCAGAATAACCGTTGTAACAATTTATTTATGGTGTGACATATATACACACATTCAATCGCTGGATGCTGGAAACAAAGTGTCAAAAATGTCCACTTGTCCAGTGTTTTTGACTATTTTTTGGACTACATATACATAGTTGACCTTGCTTTTGATAGCCATCAACAAGCTTCTGGCAAAATTACCATGACATTCATAGCCATGTTGAGTGTATGTAAACTTCCAACCACAACCTCATGTTGAGGTTAATCCTAAAATTTTGTTAGTTTTTATTCATTTCGTGGCTGAATTTGTTTTTCTTTGTTGTGTGCTTTTGTTTGTTCCTTATGTCCAAACAATCTATCCACCCCTCTAACATTTCCAATAAAGGCTGCAGTCCTGATGGTTGTCAGGTGCCTTTAACGTTTTCAGCTTCGGCTCATAGATTTTTTCTCAAACTCTCTAAAGTACACATCTTTACATGGGTAACTAGCTAAAGTGAGCAGACAGCAAGCAATCTGTATGCTGTCATCTTTTGCATTTGCACCGGTCAATAGGCCTGTATGTGCATTTAATAGCAATACTGTAACTAAGCAGATGGCTATACAGCTCTGCAGTATTCAGCTGTATACATGCTCAGGTGCAATGATGATGCATAATTTATTTTTCTACATCATCTGTTTGTACACCCATAGGTGACAGCAAGTATGTCCTCATTAGTAAAATATACTCCCCCAACCTTACCACGTCTGCCCACCCCACCTGATCTCCACCACACGCCCGCACACCTCAGACATCCACAGACACCCTTGAGAAGATGAGGCGGTCAGTTTCCTGTTTCATTTGCCTCTGGTCATGCAAGGCTGCGCCAGTGTCTCTGCCTGTCTCGCTGCACTAAATCAAAGATGAAGCTGAGCGCCCAGCCGTGGCGGTGACTCCATTTATGATCTTCTATAGGATCTCGGTCATTGAAAGGAACAAAATGTATGGCCACTAAGACTTACAGATCCTTGCAGAGGTCAAAGGATTTGGCTTCCTTTGTGAATCACATTCACAACTGCCAGTCGCTTCTTTCTATCTCACTGAATTGTATCATTGAAAACCTCATTAAGCAGCAACACTAGAGAGCTTAGTGTTTATTCTGCTCCACCTCCTCTAGGTTTGTTATCAAGCTGTGACAGTTTCCATTTGCAGGTGTTAGATACTGTTTCGGCTTCCTCTCTTCTCTACCTCTCTTCTCTGTTTCTCATTGCAAACATGACAGAGAGTGTCACCAGCCGCTGATTTGCAATTTCGTGCAACCATAGCAAACGGCTGATGGTTAAAAGAGCGAGTTAGCTTGATGGCTCGAACTGCATTGCAGCAAAATCAATTTCAAGAAGTGCCCTAAATCACCAAAAAGACAGTTGCGTGGGAGAGTTTTACCATTTGCATGAAAGCTATTCCAGATTCCTAAAATAACATCAGAAAGACTTTAATGCAAATCTGAGGCACTGTCAGGTTACTCCGTGTTCATGTATACCCCGATGGGCAGAGCGTGACACCACCGGTTTTCATGGTTAAAAACGAAATTCTCTGTGCAGCTCAGTAAGAACCAGGAGAACCACACACAGTGCAATTCTTCAAATCAACAAGTTACTAAAGGACACTACGTTTATGGACAAGAAAAAAAAAGCTGGTTCAGCCAACGTGCAGACCCCCAAAAAGCTTTTTATAAGAGAAATGTTTGTCAGGCTAGAACATTTTGCTGTTACCAAATGTTAAGAACCAATTGAAATTTTGAGTAGTCCTACTTACTATTCAATGAATGTCATTTATTTCATTTGTTAAGTGCAAATAAAAAAAAAAGGAAAATATTACACTGAGAGTTGTTGGTTTGTCACTAGGTACAGCAAAACTCTTAATTCATAGGATGGCACCATAAACAGGTTGGACAGTTTGCTGGGTTAGAAAATGTGCCTAAAATCTGAATTCTGTCTAAAGACCACCAAAAAGACTTCTGGTCTTTCTGAGTCGATGACACAACAGCTTTCTGTCTTGACGGCGGAGTTTATGGGCTCACTCACAGTGTTGGGGAGTAACGGAATACATGTACCGCCGTTACGTATTTAAAATACAAAATATGAGTAACTGTATTCCGTTACAGTTACCGTTTAAAAAGGTGGTATTTAGAATACAGTTACTTTGTTGAAATAAATGGATTACACGGCGGTACTTTCCTGTTTCATATTGTGGCGGGTCAGGACTGTTTGGGTTTTGTTTGACAGCTACGTTCTGTTGTTCCAGGCGGCAGCGTTACGGTTGCCATGGTTACAGGGCGACGCTCTCTCTGTGTGTTTCCTGGGTGAGTTTTTGTTGTTGTTGTGCTAAGCTAATAGGCAGAATGCTACCGGTATAGCTCTAAAGAATGTAGCATCATAGGCAGTGAGCTGTCACAGAGCAGAAACGGGAGCTGGAAGCATGTAAATATAATAATAACCACTGCAGCCAAGAAGAGTGCCTGACGAGCCCAGTTGTAAGTAAGCTATTAAGACTCAATTGTACACTGTGTTCGTGTTTTCCTCCGAAACAATAAGTTCCGTTGGAGCAGCCTTTCAACGCCTCTCTCTGTCTCTCGCTAGCAAAGTTGACCCAGACAACAAAGTAAAGCTATTTTTCGGCTACGAGCCCGACACAGAACCCACCGTATTAGCCAGAGGTCCCTTTACTACGGTTCGGAGCCACGGACCTTCAGTAACAGTAATAAATCACAGCAATAGTACATTCACGTAGTTGTAAACAGCATGATAATATATTAAGTAATCAAAAGTATTCAGAATACGTTACTCTCATTGAGTAACGTAACGGAATACATTACAGAATACATTTTGGGGCATGTATTCTGCATTCTGTAATGGAATACATTTTAAAAGTAACCTTCCCAACACTGCTCACTCACTCATGTTGAGCCATATTGATTACAAAAATTAAGTGTGTTTTGGAAATCTTAGCCATGTTTAAAAATGAAGGATTATCTGTGGAATGAAGCTGATTTGCTGATCACAAGTCATTAGCCATTAGCCACAGTCAGACCTGCCCTTCTTCGCCACATCTGTTTATTTTTGCAACCAAGATGGTGACGATGTAAATGCTGAAGATGGAACTTCTGAAACCATTTACACTGTGCACGAAGTGCCTCATGAACTGAATGAAAGAGAATTAAGTATATGTGTACAAGTTATACTTTAAGGATTTTCCGGTAATAGCACTGAAGACTTGTAAGAAATAAGTACAATATAAGAAATAATCTTTAAAGCTTAATCAAAAGCAGTGGAAAATGTCTGACTATCCTCTCAGCTCTGCCCTCACACAGCCCAGACCAAGAGGGAAAAAAAGTTGTTCACAGAGCGAATTTGGTGTCCAGCAGGGCGTCATTTCAGTCCTGAAAAAAAAAATCTATAAACTCGTGTTGCGGTAAAGTGCTCCACTTAGAAGTATGTTACGAGGATTTGATTATGTTGGCCGGTTCGGAGGCAAACAACCACACACATCCTCACACACTTAGACACACCTGTGGTGAGAGGGGAGGCTCAGTGCTCACTACTCACCCTCACTGTTTGGGGTCATAAATATTCATTTAGCATCTATCAGCCTTTAGGGATTAATCCCAGTAAGGTGGATAAAATTCAGAACACAAAGCTACACGACCAGCATGTTAAGTCCATTATATACTGTAAAGTACCAGGTATTGCCCACAGGAGACTAATGGCTTTTTATCAAGGATCCCTGGAGGGCTGCAGACCCGCACCTCCAGCAGCACAGCTTCCATTAACGCAAGGCAGGTTTAGTTCAAGAGCACATTTTCCAAAAATGCACCTGCTTTAAAAGTAAAATGAGTGACATTAGTGACACAAACAACCCACACGTTTGCTCTTTTATTTTCACAGAGAGCTACCTTTAAGACTGTGATTCTGGTTGAAACAGAAGCATTCTCTCTGTTGTGGCTCTAATTGACATAGTTGACACGGTTGCTGTTTTTTTTTATGTCTTGACAATAACGCTGTTAAATGTCACAGCAAAAAGGAACCAAAGAAAATGTGTCGGACTATTAGGATCCAAAACTGGCAGCGTTGAAAAGGGAAATTATGTCCAACAGCATCCGGGCTCTAGTTTACAACATGCCGCCTTAATACAAGGTCATTCAAATCGACGTCCTTGTTAAAGCACAAGTACAAACAGACTCCACATTAAACAGCTGCTTTCAAGTGAGCCCCATTTACATTTCAATCTAGTTCATTAAGCGCATACACTGTAATCTGCAGCGTGCTTTAACAGAACAGATCAGTATTAACTGTACTGCCAGCGCTTCAGAATAAAAGGTTTAGTGTTTATATTCTTCTGCCCAAGCAAAACTCACAACACAACACTGCTGCAGTCGGGCCACGGCTAAGGTAAGGCACCTTGAACAATAAAGTCAAGAAAAACTCATTTCTCCAGCAATAGAAGAAAAGGACTCTGTGTAGTTTACAGCAGTTGAAATGACATTTGAAAAAAGTCGCTCTGCCGTCAGCATCATTTTATTTTAGTCCAACTTAAAGCAGCGTACGCTCAGTAATGAACAACCTACACTTTTGTGCACACGAGCTCTTTACTGGCTGTAAAATAACATTTTACACTCCAATTTTATTCTCATATCAATTCCACCCTGGCTGGTGGAACTGTCTGCAGAGGCATCTCATACTTAACACAGTTAATATCTCAGGCTGGAAAACACATTTACAATTTTTTTGTCTTCAGCACTTGGCTAATATAGTTGATTTAGATTTTTAGATTTGTCATCGCATGCAGCTTTGGCTTTGTACTTCCCCCTCTATCTGCCTGCTTTTTTTTTTATTGTTTTATCTATGGTATTGCTTTAGAGGGGCTTTTTTAAGTGTTGATTGCCTCTTAAGTATTGTTGTGTACGTGTGTTATGATGTTGATTATGGATTGCTGTTGCCATTTGTGGTAAAGTTTTATCTTTTTGCTCTATGCGTTTTCCTATTATTATCTCTGTTGTAGCACAGTTTTGTTCGCTTGATATTATATTTTTTGTCACAGCATTTTATTTTCTGAAATATTGGTACTGATTGGTCATTTTTGTATAAATTCATTAATAAATGCTTTTATTTTTATTGTATTTTACTTTCTGCAGCGGTATTGTCTGTTTTCTGAGATTCACCGTGTTTTTAAAATCCCAAATCAAAAATTGCCAGAGAAAAGAAAACCTGTCACCTCAGCACACATCAGACAACACGCTGCATCTACATCATTACAAGGCAAATTTAAAAGGGTATGTCAAACCTATGGTGGCACACGGTCATCATCAAAACAGCAGGAGCAGATGAGGCGTGAAGAAGAAACACAACAGCATTCCACTTTCCTTACAAGCGCTACGCTTCTCTCGTATAACTAAGAGGGTCCTCTGTTTTGTTCTCGGTGGTGCGAGCCAAGCACCAGCAGTGTCCAATCTATCCACCACTTTCCATCCTACCTCTGACGGCACCTTTCCGCCTCGATTGTGCTGGCTGCAGTGTCGTGATTATGTCCCATAGTTTTGTTTAACACCCCTCTGCCCCCTATCGCTCCAAAAAACCCAAAAAACCCAAAAAACAAACAGAGGTAGGAAGACTTTGGGAAACGTTATTTATTCAACTAAGCAGAATTTCCTTTGCTTTATTTCATTGAGGTTTGTGGTAAAGGAGTTTATGATCAACTCAATGACTGAAAAGTTCCCAAATCCTGTGGCTGCAAAACAAGCTCAAATCAGCACTCCTCCACCACCGTGTTTGACAGTTTGTTGTTTGATTTGTGTGTGAAACGTTTGTACGTATGATTTATGCACTGTTAGTAAAGCCCCTTTTCCATTAGTACCTACTCTGATGGACTCAGCAAGGATCGCCACGACTAGGCTTGGATCGACTGGTTTTCCATTACATTCCAGTCCTAATGTCCGTGGTTGTTGTCATGGCAACCCTGCAGAGCATCCTGTGACGAAATGCGACATGAATGCGAGGGGATATACCTGCTGCTCAGTCTTTGGCTTTTCATCAGCGTCAGGGAGCATGGTGTTGTTTTTTATAGGCATTTCCCTCGCTGGTTTGATTTTCGTGAATGGGACATTCTCACGACTCATCGAGTGATGCTGACCAACCAATCAGAGGCCCGCAGTGTGACGACATCACATTTTAGTACATGCTCGGATTGCTTGGAAACCTGGCTGAGCAGGTACTAAAAAACACCTGTTACCACATACTTTGACCTAATGGAAAAGCCCGAAAATCATGGCAAACAGTGCTGAGGAGGTACTAATCGAAAAGAGGCTAAAATGACAATTTGCAGTTTTGCAAATTTAAGCTGTGGTGCCATGTTATTTTTAGAGAGTAGAGTCTTTCTCCTGAATGTCTTTCAAACAAGCCTTTTTCTAATTATAGAACTTTGATATTTATCATGCTAACTGAGGCCTGTAGAGTCTGATTTGTAACATTTGCTTATTTTTTCCAGTTTCTCTGAGCAATGCACACACTGACCTTGGGGTTAATTTGCTAGGATTGTCCACTCTTGGTAAGACTGGCATCTGTCTTGAATGTTTTTCACTTGTGAATAATCTTTCTCCCTGTAGAATAATGGACTTTGAATTGTTTGAAAATGACTTTATGACCTTTCCCAGACTGATGGGCAGCAACAATCGCCGATGTCTTTCCTCCTTGGCGTTGTGTTAACGCACATCTGAAGGCTCCAGACCTGCAAACAGCCAAAACGTCTGTTTTTATAGAGGTGCTCACACTTGTTGATGATCAGTTAATCAAGTACATTTGATTAGCAGCAACTGGCAGGGACTTACCTTCTTCTCTCCGATGGAAACACTAAGGGTGTACTTGGTTTTTCACATACTGCTTCTGCATTTTTACTTAGTTTTTGTTAAATAATGACACTCTGTAATGGTTGTATGTTACTGTTAATCTGAGGTTTTATTTACCTTATTTTAAGACCTGCGCAGGATCAAATTCTGATACATTGTATCTTAGAACTGTGTTCTTTTATACCACAAATGCAGGTCTTAGAATGCAAGACTAGTGTTGCGTGAGTAAAAGCCAGTGCAAAACTTTTTAAAAATAGCTCATTCCTCATTTTAAAAAGAAGCTAATTTATTTGACTCGTCCTTTTGTTCAGAACCACATGAATTGGTGTAATATTAGAAAATGTCTTCAAAAACGACCATCAGCTAAAATCACATTCTTTTCGTTCATGTGTGGATGATAACAGCTTACATTACAGTATTTTTAATGAAGTTACTTTTTTCTAACTCCTTACTTGAATCAAACACGGCACAATGAGCCATGAAGTCCACCAATTAACACCTGAAAAGAAAAATTGTGCATTTTTCAGATCACTTTGTCACTCAAGGTCCTCTCTTTAAAAGCTACATTGCTGTGAAAATGTATTTGTCCCCTTCCTGATTTCTTAGCATTTTGCATATTTGTCACATCTAAATGATTCAAATCATCAAGCAAATTGTTAATATTAGACAATGATAACAGGAGAAAATATAAAATATAGTTTTTAGATTAAATTTGTTTGATGATGTAAATCATTTAAGTGTGAAAGAAAAAACATAAAAACTAAGAAACCAAGAAGGGGGGAAATACTTTTTCACAGTTTAATGAGAAAAGATCATTTAGAAGAATTTGAACATGATTTATTGAGATAGCGAAGAACCCATCATGACAGAATGGACTCCCAGTGGTGATAGGATTTAGGATAGGACCCCCCTGGAGTGTAGATGGGTGGAGGATTTTGGAGGATGGAGCTCCAAATGAGGTGTCTGTGAGATCAAGGTGGGGAGGAGGTGGATTTCAAGGGATTTAAACTACACAAAGTCAAGGCTGATTGACCCAAAGAAGGTTGGCAAGAAGTTGATTGAACTAGAGTAAGGACAACAGTACAGTCGGTGACCACAACCGCCTGCGAATTGAAAATTTGAAAAATGAAACCCTCTCTTAAAATGCTTAAAAGTGCTTATTTTAATAGTTCAAACATCAAAAATACCTTAAACTATCATCCTGAAACACTTTAACACCATTTCAAAGCCATCTTACAAGATTACCCTTAAAACTATATGGCTTACATACACTCGAACACTCGTGTGGATAGAATGAAAATATGTAGCGAACATTTTAGATACTCTACGAAAAAACTGTGAATAGGCGAATTTTCCACAAATAATTTGGAGTTACATTCCACAGAAAAAACTGCAAGTAGGTAAACCCGTGAATACCGAACCACAAATAGGCGGGGGTCGACTGTATTGAGACTGGCAGCATTGGGAAAGAGGAAGTGATGTAGCAAACAGAAAAGGAAACTAACGCCCAGGAAAGCAGGCAGATGGCTGATTAAAGATGTTCCAAACTGAACTGACACATAAGCTTCATCACTGTATGGCACAAGAAGCATTTCCCCTTCACTTTCCCCCTCATTTTCTGAGAAAAAAGCATTTTGGCTGACATCAAAAAGAACAAAAGTCTTAAAATGGAAAGAAATTTAGCGTAGACAAACTATCACAGTCTGTCTGTGAAGGGTAAGAACTTAACCGTAGAAGGGTAGGGAATGATATCGTTTGCTCATGTCCACCTGTTTCTTGCTGCTGAGTCACAGGAGATAATTGAGTTTTCAGCTGCGTTCTGGGTCTATCTTTTTTAATTTGCACATCTACGATCAAGTTGAGTGGAAAGGTGCCCCCAAAGGATGTCAACTGAGCATAATTATTTTCCTCTCTAATTAGCAAGGCATCAGAATCACAGCTAATTGAATAAACTTCTATACTGCTGGAGTGATGGCAACTGCTTTAAATACATTAGAGCTGTGCATTACAGCTGTACATCCTTGTATACATTTAAAGCTGAATAATGAATTATGTTCTAGCTTGATCTGCAGAAAAAAAAAACCTTCAGTTTTTATAAATAAATTAATCCTAGTTTTAATCTAGATATTTACAACGGGTTTATTTGGTTGTTTTAAACTTAGCAGCAATAAAACCATCCATCTGTTACTGTCTCTGAAATGTAACCAGGCTCGGTCTCCACAGCTATGCAAGCAGCCCTCTAAAGCTGCTCTCTAACTCGCTTCTTATATCAGCAGTTGAATTATGAGAGTGGTGCATACTGTAATGAATAACCATTTTATTACATCTCTAAGAACTTTAATAGCTATTGACAAAAACTGCGGTTAGCTCACTCCGCCCTCGGCCAACAATTACCAGACAAATTAGACTCCGTGGTACTGAGCAGCACAGATGTTTGTTGTCTATTAAAAAGCACAGATGATTCTTATTGGAAAAATGTCGCAGAAATTGAGGGAATGCCTCATTATCAGCTTGGTTTATTTGTTTTCAGCTCACTCCCATTACGTGAAAACAGCATTTTTGATGATCCAAGGATTCTGCCTTGGTTCTGCTGCCGGCAGAACGGTGTCCTTGGTATTGTCATGGGATGCGGCGTATTTGGCCTTCATGCTCTATGAAACTCGCTCCCCACCCAACCTGCAAGAAACTTTCCTCTCCAAACCCACTAATGAGGCTGAGCCTGGAGTCAATCCGCTGTAAGGGTTTAAATATGCTTCTGTGGGGTTGCAAGCAAACCTGTGCTGCCTGCTGGTTTAACATTCCCCACATCTTTGTGCACCCACAAGTCTCTTTTCATTTTATTCGAGCTAAGGCAACCATAAGTGGCAGGAATGCATGTCAAGCTCTAGCTGATACCTCAAAAAATGGAGCTTTCACAGTACGTGGCCCTCATACCTAAAAATATTTCCTTGACATCTTAAGAAAAAAAAAATAGTCTAATTTCTTTTAAAAATAAAACCACACTGCAATTAAATGAAATATTGGACTCTAGCACAATGAGCTCCTGAATTCTGACTTTGAACCGTCAGACTGCCTTAATTGGAAGTCATTATGGCTTTGACCCCTCATTTCACAGCATTTGCATTTATTATTCTTTGCCAGTATGTGTACAAAATCTTGCTACCTGCAGATATGCAATGCCCTGAAGGTAGCTGGGAATTTCATGGCGTCTAAACTACACAGCTGACACTCCTGTGTCAATGGTCCACCATTCTCCCTATAAACGGAGCGCCATTATGCTCAATAAACCAAATACTTTACGATCCATCATCGGCCTGTTTCTATTTTTGCCCTCTGTTGCCAAACATCCACGAGCATCATTCCAGCGATAACTGTGCAAGTGAATCAGCAAGCAGAACAGCAGTTAGTGTTGCCTTTTAATGTATGGCGAGGTCGCGGAGGTCCTGGATATGTCGAGGTGTTCATAGCAGTGTGGGGGAGAGAGAGGTGACAGAGTCGCTGCACTTTATGTCAGAGGAATAATTCATGCAGCACAAAAAAATAAAATAACAATCTGTGACATCTGCCTCTGCTTGTGATTACTGTCGATATTCTCAGTGGTGCCACCTCCACTGAGCAGACTGGCGTCTCTCTCAAAACACATCTCGGAGACGTAAGAATAAGAGCATTTGATTGATATTCTCAGTGTGGTGGTGCTTACTGCAAAATTGCAAGTCTAAACAAAAATGGGGTCTATTGAAATTCTGATTCAGGCTTGCCCTAGTTTTCCCTCATATACATTTATATTGTTTGGGGCGGAGCTTGGGAATGGGGACTTATCGTAAAAAGATATTATCTTATAAACAAGTACGCACGAGCGAAGTGCCTTTCTCTGTTCGCTGGCGCTATGATATCTTCGGATGCTAACAGAGACAGGTAATCTAGATAATTCTGCACTGCAATCAGCTTTTTTTTGTTTGCCACTGCTGACAGCAGCATCACTGGTGAAGAACTTCCTCTCTACATGGCAGAGATAAACTGATACTTTTTTTTTTTTTTTTTTGCAAAAACCTGTGATAGGGAAATCTGTGTGATCATGCAGGGAAAATGACACTGCGGGTAATTCCTTGTGCTGGATTCATTTTAAGGGGGGGAATTGTGGCGTTATCGCGGGCAAAGCGGAGGATGGCTGAACATTGTGTTCACTTTTTTAACTGCATATCTGCACAGACTTAATTCTACTGATGTGATTTCGCAAAAGGTGGCAAAATTAATTGAGAAGCTCAGCAGGTGGTGGTGCATAACAGGCTTATGAGTTCATGTCTTGAGATTGAATGTGACTCATGATGTGTAGTGAACACGTTATGCAGATGAATGAAATATCGGGAAAATATTATTCTTGTACGAAAAGATTTTTCTTCCTTTCTCCTCGCACTTAAGAGGCTTTAAAATGCCGCTAACTGATTCGTCATAGAGACAGTTCAACTGCGAGATATGCTGTGTCCTAATGTTCTTATCAGTTTAATTCAAAATCAGGCGCACAATTAGCCTTAGATAAATGTCAAACCACCCATGTTCAACCAGGTGTGAACATGTAAGAGCCAATCATCTGCACTGCTCGTTCCTGAAGGCAGCAATATACTGCAAATGGTCTCAAGCTTGCACAAAATTAAACTGCTGGTGAACTGGTTTCAAAGAGTGCTTTGAGCAAATATCTATGTGCTCAGTGTGACTGATGTCCCCTCCTTTTGAGACACTCGATGACTTTATTTACCAGATAGAGCTGCTTGGAAATTGCAACTATGTGATGGGAGGAGACAAATAGCATGTCTTGTGATACTAATGTCGAATTCATAATTAAAACTGTTGACCATTAGGTCGATGTTAAACACAGGTAAAAAAAAAAAAAAGAGACCTTAACAGTTAGAATTACATATTTCTTTATATCCACCAATCTTGTTTTTTAACCACCTATATAGTTCAGTGTCACGTCCATCACAGGCCTAGTTCTTCCTGTAATAACCGACAATGTTAAAACAGCTGACCTGTAGTTATAATTTCTGAAAGTGCTCTGATGGAAGTGCAACCCTCTGCAGCTGGTCTCTTTTGAATATTTCGAAAGTCATTCGCCACGACATTATTACACACATAAACTCTACAACATATCATCTTGGATTGCATCACTCATTTTCACACCCTGTGCTTGTGCATCCTCATGCCGTATAACAAAATTTGGGCAAACCTAATATTAATCTTGGAATTTCCCAGATTAATTTGGGAATTCATTGCTACCTTATCATGGTGGAGGTGGTTTGTGTGTCCCAGGGATCCCAGGGGCTGTGTTGTCCCCTGTAGGGTTTCCCATGGCAAATTGGTCCTGGGTGAGGGACCAGACAAAGAGCGATTCAGCAGACCTCTATGAGTGAAAGATTAAGGGAACAGTTCAGCCTGCCCAGGATAGGGTTACCGGGGCACCACCCTGGAGCCAGGCCCAGGGAGGGTGCCTGAGGACGAGCGTCTGGTGACCTGGCCTCAGTCCATGGGGCCCGGCTGGGCACAGCCTGAAAAACGGACATGGGCCCATCCTCCTGCAGGCCCATCACCAGCAGGAGGCGCCGTAGGGGTCGGGGGCAATGTGTGCTGGGCGGCAACCAGGAGCGGAGGCCTTGGCAGACTGATCCCTGGCTACCAAGCACTAGCAACTGGGACATGGAATGTCACCTCTCTTGTGCAAGTGGAGGGGAGCCAGTTAAGGTGGTTCGGGCATCTGACAAGGATGCCTCCTTATCAGATGCCCAATAAGGTATGTCCCACCAGGATGTGGCCCCAGGACAGACCCAGAACACACTGGAGAGATTATATCTCTCAGCTGGTCTGGGAACGCCTTGGTTTTCCCCTGGACAAGCTGGAGGAGGTGGCCGGGCTTAGGCTGCTGCCCTCGTGACCTGGCCAAGAATAAGTGGCAGAAGATGGATGGATGGATTTGAAACTGCAAAATTACGGACTAGCTTAATTACTGTTAACATGCTGTTTAAGCATTCACAATATGGGGCAGGTCAATATCATAGACCCATAATAATTGTCTATACTGAATTCTAAACTACAGCTCCATTAGAATGTTTAAATAACCCATCTGGCATTCATGAATGGGTGATTAAACCCTAATTAAGTATTTCAGACAGCTAGGAAGAGTGTATTTTTAGGATTTACCAGAGTTGATTTTAGAGAAAAACATCTATTATCACACAACATAATGTCTTGTTTTATGTATGGTATGAAAACATACCAGACATTATAATTGAAATATATTTTACTCAAAGCAAAAATGACCAAGAGGAACACAAAACATGAAACGCTATTTCTTGCAAACTAGCCTGTGCATTCAAATCAGTGAGAGGAAACCCTGCATGTGTGGGGCTTGTGAAATCTCAGGTGCCTTTATAATGTCAGGACCCCCAAACTCCCATTTGGATCTCTGTTTTAATCTCAGCTAGCTAGGAATAAATAGATTTTGTTAAACTGCAGGTGCAAATGTAACATTCTTGCAGCATTTTTTTAATACTAATAACTCAAAGCACTTTTAACGATGATCCACATTTTAACCAAAAATTCATGCAACACTTTATTCTGTGCAGTTCATCTACAGAGTCACTGTGATGTATATATATATATATATATATATATATATATAAAAATAACACAGACACAAGATTCCCTAAAAACATGATTTAACTTGATTTGATCCACACTGGTTGATGTAAAATCCACCTGAACAGATATGGGTCAAATTTGTCCCAAGCAGCCTCACTGTACAAAAATATCTAGCACCTGTATAACAGTGTGAATTTTTGTGTATTTCTGGTCACTTTAGGAAAGGTCGTCAAATTTCAGTCTTAAAAGAATTACATTTAAAATATTTTTTACTGCTGTCAAATGACACAATGGTGAGATGTAATGAGACACTTTGTCCACTGCCATTTTAAAGGTCAAGAACAGACTTTGTAAAATCAACTTTAATGCTAACCTGGCAAAATAACAAAAAAACATTCACAACGACTGGGTAAAGTCCCCCCACTGATGAAGAACATGTCACATGCTCCATTACTACATAATGCTACATGTTGTTAGTGCCTGGTGGGCAAACATCTCAAGCCAGGAATGGTAGACCGAGAAATCGACTCAGGGAGGGTAGTTGTTACTGAATGTTTACGATTTCAGTGTCTTTATGCATTAGGATACAATAACAAAAGACGTGTTGTGGTTTTACTGCACTTCAGTAAAGCACTAATAATGTTACTGTATGTTGATGTGCATAAATGCGTGACCTGGCGATCACAGCGTTTGGACTCTGTGGCTGTGCCTGCCTTGTAATTTACAAGTTATGCATTTTTAACACTGCTGCCACACTGTCACAAGGAATTCTGCTGGTGCTCACAATAGCCATTCTACGCCCACTGGAATGTTACTGGCTAGTTTTACTGCCACAGCACAAACAGAGCAGAGATAAAATAGTTCACAATTCTGTTTTTCAGCAAGCGATATTCCTCCAACACACAACACATTTGAGTTGGTCGGTAATTATATATTCAGGGACGATGAGCAAAGCATTTGCAAAAAATTCAACAAATTTTGGCAGTTTTGTTTGAACTCATGTTGTTCTAGACACTGTGTTTCATTACCCACTTGCAATGCTCTTGAGCTTCATTCCCTTATACACTATAGAATTACATATATAATGTTGCTTAACTTTGTTGTGAGTGCATGACACTTTTCTCAAAAAGACAACCAGTACCACAGCATCACCTGCATTGGTAAACAAAGCTATTACATGCATATTTAACAGAGAGTGGCATTTGTAGATTTAGATATAAATAAATTATTGGTTTCAAAAGCAAACGTTGAAATGCAATATAAATATTGACATAAACACATACACTTACCAGTCACTTTATTAGGTACACCTTTTCAGCTGCTCATTAATGCAAGTATTTAATCAGCCAATTACATGACAGCAACTCAGGGAATTTAGGTGCGCCAGGTGACTGTAACAGGATAGCATTACCACATTTAAAAAGAATTGCAGAAAATAACAATCTAAATCAGCGTTCGGAAGTGTTACCATGGTTCCACAGTTGGGAAACTTGCTTCAAAGATGACCCTTTGAAGTTTTATTTTAAATGACTTTGGCCATTGTTTAAACACTATAACCTTTGGGATGTGGTGTAACAAGAGGCTTGTTACATGGATCTGAATCCAAATAATCTGAAGCAACTGTTCGATGCTATCATGGACCAAACTCTTCTAGGAATATTGCTAAGGCTTAAGGTAGAATAAGGTAAAGTGGCTGGTAAACGTATATATACCTGCATAATGTTATTTTTCTTTAGCAAGGCACCATAGCCTTGCATGGCCCAGTGTGGTGGAGAAGCACACTTGTAGACATGCATCTAATTGCATGTAGTTTTGCTAATCACGGGTGTGTGCAATTATCTTGTCTTATCAATCTTATCGATGCCACCGACGGGACTATGGGTGTTTGCGTGAGATGGAGCAAGTGAAACTGAAAAGAACAAATTAAATTTAATCCAGCTGACATCAAGGCCGTGAAAGCAGCTTAGGCTTTAGACACTTGTCCTTGGGTTTTTATGAGCTTCTTTAAGAGCAATCAGTCAAACTCTGACCACCACTTGCGTATTTTTCAGCAAATAATCTCTCCATATGTGCTTCTGTTGAAACAGGTGCGATAGGTTGATTTCAATGGAATGCTTTTTTTTTTTTTTAATCATCTTAGAGCTCGGTTCTGCAGATCAAGGATAAAAAAAAGATCTCCAATGTCTAGCCTTTAGAGATAAAGGGGGAATTTAACGGTCTGCAGGAAATACTAATAAAACTCATCTTTATACAACTGCACTATAAGAAGGTTTGATGTAGGACTGCTGCGCCAGGTGACTGCAACAGGGTAGCATTACCACATTTAGTCTGTGAAGGTTCTCTTACCACATTTAAAAAGAATTGCAGAAAATAACTGTTAGGATGCCTGGGTCGTTGACCCAGGGGTTTTGAGTTTATTATATTATTTATAATTTCTAGTCTTTGGGTTTCGTTGGAGTCATGTCTTATGGTTTGTCTCTGTGTAATCCTTAGTTGCTGTCTCCCCTGTCTGCTATATCCCCGTGTCCAGTCAGTGTCTGTGTCTGCCCTGGTCCCACATCTCTGTTCCCTCTGTTGTAGTGCCTGCATGTGAGTCTGTGTCTTTTGTTCAGTCTGTGTTATGTGTTTCCTGTTTTACTTTGAAGGTCTCTGTCTTATCTCAGTGTGTTCAGTTTACGCTTCCTTGTCTCATCAGTTCTGATTTGCCCCAGCTGTGTTTCCCTCCTGTTGTCCATTCCCTGATTGCTCCCTCTATGTATTTAAGCCCTGTGTTTCAGTTTGTCATTGTCGCGATCTACCGTTTATATAGCTGTGTGTTTTTTCAGTCCTCCGGTGTAAGTTTATTTTGATATTTCCACTTATGTTATATTTGAGTGTAACATTAAAGCTGTTTTGAGTTACTTTCGGTCTCCGGAGTCTGCACTTTGGGTCCTTCTCCTGCCTGCACACAGCCATCACATAACAATAACAATCTAAATCAGCGTTCGGAAGTGTTACCATGGTTCCACAGTTGGGAAACTTGCTTTTATTAGGAACAACGCCTGACATCGGTTTCATTTGTTTTTCTATCTACTCTACAGCTATGGTTGTAGCTATTGTCGCTGCCACTGCTATCATTCTAAACTGAATTTGTGCAATACGAAAGTGGAAAGCTAACAAATGTAAGCGTGAATACTGGTATGACTACTGCTGAATGGATCTGCATCTGGCCAATCGTGTCTCAGCTGAGGCCAAGTGTTCACAGCAGCTGTCTGGGATGGGGGGGGGGTAGAGCAAACAGCTGACTGGAGCAATGCAGCAGACAGGTGCAGAGATAATTTGAAAACAATTGTCTTCCTTACAGAGACTAAACAAACATCCCCATCTGCCTCCGCCATTAAGGTGTCAGATATGTTTAGCGGTGAAGGTGCTCCAGCTCGAGCCCATGATGCAGGTAGATTCAATTGAAACGCCCCAAACTGAAGCTCCTCATGAGCAGCCTCATGTTCCCTGTCTCTCTTCATTCATAATCACGCTCAACCAAGATGTATGGCTACCTTTGAACAAACTGGTGTTGTTGGGGCAAAACCAGACACCGGCAGAAATTATCCTCATTTTTCCATCGCACCTGCTTTCAGGAACTCGATCTCGCTTTTACACTGGTTCCTCAGCCAAGAATACAACAAAAATAACAAACTCACTCACCATTTAATTTACTGTGTTTGAAGGAAAATTGTATGTCTCAAAAAAAATCTTGCAATCTCCAATCTCCAAATAAATCAGTGTTATCCCTCCCATATCTCACATATACATCACTACCTTGCTTTCATGTTGATCATCAAGGCACACAAATGAAAAGGGAATATAAACATTTGTTTGTATCCTATTTTAAAAGTAGCAAACTTTACATTAGTAATGAATTAATTAAGTGAAATATGAAATGGAATCAATCTGTGTATCCGTCCACTCTGTTTAAAACCCATATACAAGGATGTACACATGGTTTGAAGTGTAACTACATCACTCTGCTTTTGTCCAAAGGTCACTTGGAGACAAATGATTGCCAGCTGTGTCACCACTGGTGTCACAGTGATTAGTGGGTGAAATAACAAAAGAACACAACATGGAACATAAGGGCCTGAAGGTAAAGAGATACCTTCCTCTGTTTTAAGAGGCAATGCTGACCTACCTCCCTGTGAAGGGTTGTTTCAAGGCCTGCGACAACCCTAATATTGCTTAATGTTACTTGACAGTTGTTCCATAAAAATATACACTAACACTTTACAACTTAAAAACTGCTTACAGGCTTTGGAAAGCATTGCGTTTATGACAGAAATAATAAAGTCTTCAGCGGATTTAAATGGAGCTTCCTGAAATGTGACAAAGCACATAAAGTGCTCCCTGGAGTTAAAAAGTCAAATAAAATTAACTCAAGGTCATCATCGGAAAAAACCCCACAAAATATTTACACACCAGATACCTCATATAGTGAACTGCAGTTAGCACTGTAGCACCATGTTTATTTTCACACAGGAAGTGCTGTTGGAGTCGTTGGGTCAAGCTGGGTTCTGCTATAGTGGATAGTCGACCATTAGATTTTAAGACAAACTTTGAAATTATTTCCAATACCACAAATTTTTTCATTCCAATTCAGCTAAACAACCACAGATGATATTCAATCCCAACCTTGTCTATCGCAAAAGTGTTTTCAGTAACATGGAAACATTTTGAAGAACAAACAGTTTTATGGTGTTTTACCATCACTGAATACAACAAAAAAGAAAAATGTGTGTTTGTCCAATAATGCTGATATTTTATCCATAAATGAATCACGTGGCAAGGCTCTGTATATTATTGTGGACTATTGCCTCCACCAAAGGCAATAGTCTGAATGCCATTCTAGTTTACAAATGATTCAGACTGTGCATCAGGCTGTAAGAATTTCACTCTTTCTCGACTCAGACTGAAAATATTCTCATTGCATGGTAAATAATGCTTTTAATGAACATATTTCAGGCAACAACAGCAGCAGGAAAACATGGCGATTCACCCAGACCTCAACACAAGTAAAAATTAATTATTTAGTCATGTGTCTGAGTTGGTAGCAGAACAGCTGTGCTGGATGTCTGGCTTTCAGTAATGAGTCCAGAGAAAGATTCCACAAAACTTTACTGTGTATGAAAGAAATGTCTGACCTCGAGAACTCTTACACTGATAGATCTGTAATGTTTGGAGTCTTCTGGGAGGCACTGATTTTGCGATGTAAATCGCAAAATCAGTCAATTATTTCTGCCTTTACATTTAGTAGAACAGCTATGAACTTTGCATAAAGTTGCATAAAGGGCTAAAAGACAAAAGACAAGCTGACAGAGAATTTCTCTCTAATGGCTGATGTAGCTAAAGTCTCTCACTGGAGCTAAATGGGGGATTGCAGTGACAGAATATAATGATACTAATTATATCCAGATGTTGCCTCTGAAAAGAATGCTGGTTGTAGGTGAAGTTCGGGCTTGGAGTTAGGGTTGGATGATTGGGGTTGAAAAGTTAACTCAAGTAATAGAGATAGACAATCAGTTTAGACAAATATATATGTAACATTTTCTTTTTTATTCTAACTTCCAGAAAAAAATTTGTTGAAAGTATAAACAGTGGTAGTTACTGACTCAGTGGGTCTCTGTCAAGACAGCTATCAATGCATATATACCTGTTGAGGACTGATTTGACATCAAAATTCATTTATTTCACAGAGAACTCTTAGGAGTTTCTGTCTGGTGTTTTAGACAGATGACAGCTTTTCATAAAGCTCATTCTTGCAGAGTAGCTCTATTACTTTTAGTTCAGGCACCAACATCTTAAAAATATATCTGCATATATATCCAGGGGTTACAGTGGGATTTAGCAGGTGGGGAACCCAATGTTCAGGTGTAGCAGTGCACTATGTGAAGAATTACTCAGAAATAAGTCACATTAATTGCTTGTTTTATCAGCTATATATACTTGTACATGTGTGTGTGTGTGTGTGTGTGTGTGTGTGTGTGTGTGTGTGTGTGTGTTTGTGTGTGTGCTGAGAGGCACAAACAAGTGGCTGGGATTCTCCCCAAGGACAAAGTGGGACATGCCACCAAAAGTGGTTGAGAACAACAGGGCTAAGATCCTGTGGGGCTTTGAGTTCCAGACAGAGAAGCAGCTGCCAAAGAACCAACCAGACAGAGTGGCGGTTCACAAGGAACAGAATACAAGAACAGAACATCACAGTGTGATAGATGCCGCAGTCCCTGGAGACAGCAACATCAGGAAGAAGGTACACAAGGAAATTGTACTAGGGAGCTGAAGGAACCACTGGAGCAGATGTGGAAGGTAAAGTCCAAAGTGGTCCCTAGTGGTACTAGGAGCATTTCACTGCTACCCTTAATGTAAGCTAACATTGCTTGCACTGTAGCCTACCAGTCCAACAAGATCAGCCCTTAATTTTGAAAATAAACTCTCCTATTTCTCTCCTGTCATCTCTTTCTTAAATCTTTCTCCAGCTCTCACTGTTGTACATTAAGGTATTTTCCCTTCCCCTATGAAATACAGCAGCTCTAGCATGACGTGGCTATGTGCAGTCTGTGCAGTTTGTCACACACTTTATCACCTCTTGCCCTCATTTCTTTGCTAGGAAAAATGGGAAACGCCTGCAGAAATATATTCAAACATGTGGAAACATACATGGAAATACAGTATATAAGGCAAAAACGGTTTAAAAAGTCAATATTTAGTATGGCCATCTTTATTCTTCCACACAGCCTGAACGCACTTTTTTGTCATTTCTTTCAGTTCAGTTCAGTTCAGTTCATTTTTATTTCAAACATTTCAAACATGTGCCTTCACAATCATTACAAAATATCGTTCCATTATTTGTTTGAAAAGGAGTAGGCAGAAGTGTTTACTTATTTGTCCCTACCCCCTCAAGTTTTACCTCTCATTCATTAAATTTTTTTTTTTAGTCTTAAATTAAACAAACAACATATGAAACAAAAGTAAAGCCAAACAAAACAAAACATACATAAATCAAAAACAAGAAATTAGCAAGCCCCACCACAGTATAGTTTCTTTCATATGAGTAGTCTTCAGGAATAGTTCTCCAGGCTTCTTGAAGGACATTCAAACCTCTTCTTTTAATGTTGGCTGTCTTTGTTCTTTTCTCTGTCACGATGATCTCACTGCTTCGATAATGTTGAGGTCTGGGCTCTGGGGAGGCCAATCCATGACTGCTCCATTATGTGTTTTTCTATTCAGTTGTGCTTTTACTGTATTGGCAGTGTGTTTAGAATAATTTTCATGCTGAAAATTGAAGCTGTTGCCAATCAGATGCTTTCCACATGCTATTGGAGGTGGATCAAATTTTGCTAATACTTTTCTGGGTTTTGCTACTGATTTTAAACATACTTCAGCTTTTACAGGCTTTCTAATGAGCCTTTGATAAACAATAGATGGATCATTTGAAGCGCCAGATGCATCTCTCAGGTCCTGCGTCAGATCTTGCTCTTTCCTAAAAACATGATTTTCAGATACAGTTCATCCTCTTTCAGTGTTTTTGTTTTCAAGCCTGCTGCTTCTTCCTTTAGCCTGCATTTGTCCAATTTCCTTTATCTATTTATTTTTTTGAGGATACTATGCACACCATGCTGACAAAGTTCTTGGCTAATATCTCTTTGAAAATCACCTTATGACCTTAATCACCTTAATACCACTTTATGCATGTCATGTTATCTTGGTCATGTTTCTAAATTTGGTCACAATTTTAGTCACAAATTATGCATTTTTGCAACTAAAGGAAAAAAGTACCTAGAGATAAAATTTGAAATTGGTCCTTTGTGAAGTTGAACTTTTTGCATAGTTTAATTTGATGACGTGGGTTTCTTTTGATGTTTGACTGATTCACAGGTCAGAGCTAAATGGCTTAAAAAGGATAGACATCATTCCTTTGAAAAGGATAAGGTACAAAAACTGGACTGAAAATGACTGAAAAAACAGCCAGTGTCCAAAGAAAAACTCTGAAATGTCTCCAGAAAGCCTGGAGGCCTCAAGATGATTAAAAAATTACAAGAAAGTCTGGCTCCTTGGAAGCAGAATATGAAGAAATGAGGGCTGATCCAAGATCTGTGAACAGTATTGTGTATATTGCATGTGTGCAGATTCTGCACAGAGACATGGTAACAACAACAGAAAAATAAGAACCTGTTTCCAATGTCATGACTTTTGAATGAATCCTATGACCCTCTCTTATCACTCTCAAGCTTCCTTTCTCTTCCTATTTTGTCTCTAAACAGAATCTTATGAAGCAGAAATGTCACAAAATTTTTCCTTAAAACAGCAAGCCTAGTATTCCCTGGGACTTTCTTCAAGGGTTGAGTGAAAAGTCACCCAAATGAAGAATGGCAGCGATATCAAGCCAGAGGACAGCTTCTTCACTCTCCTTGTTTTTCTGGGCTCGATAAATCAGCTCAAGGTTCCTCAGTGATCCTCTGCGTGGCAGTGGAGAGGGATTTATCATTCTCAGATAAAGGTTCAGTCCTCGTCAACGTTCACTCTCACCCTCGGCTGGGAATTTATGAGAACCGGTGGCATTGTGTGTGCAGTCTACCTAGTTGCACAGCAGAGTGCAAAGGGTTACACAAGACAATCTATTAGCAGTGCTCTCGCTATTAATTTCAACCCCAAGGATGTCGTCTACACACATGAAAAATTGTGTTTTCCACAGCTATTTGCAGCAGTGCAAATACAACGTGAAGCAGTTTCACAACAGTACAGTTCATCTTTCAAAGCCAAGCACAATTAAAATCTATTTAATAGAAACAAATGGCGCCATTGCATTGCGAAACAATGTGATTTGATTGGTATTTTTTAATGAATTTGCAAAAAGCACTTTACAGAGTAAAAGTTATCAAGGAGTTACTGCTGTGAAATAAAAAATGTTATTTTCCTCACTCACCACAGAGCTCAAAACCATAGTCTAACACTGTCCCTTATGCCTCACTTATCTGCTGTTACCTCTTTTCTGCAGTGTAAATACAATAAATGCTGGCTACACATCTGAAAAAGAAGCAAATAAACAAAAAAGAACATCAAATGAACCTATAGCTGTTGTCAGAACTTTACATTCACTCGTTATGACCATGAATGTCATGTTAATTATGAAGGTTTTATTAGGGATGTTCCTGGCGACTAATTACTTAGTCAAATAAACAAGGAACAACAATTAGACAAACTGACTAGTCTTACAGTCAGATTTAAGTTAAATTTCAAAACCATCAGTTCTTTGCCAGTCCGTCATCTACCTATGGTGGTAACCAGGCCCTACACTCCTTGTGTTTGTGCCTCGCAGTCAGTTGTTGTACTTACCACGTTTCCCTATGTCCGTATTTTCTTCATCGTGCCTTCACTACCATCCTGCAGTCTACAACCTACGCACTGGTCTCCTGACAATAATCTCAAGCAGCTCCGCTGTTCCACTTCTGGAAACTGGATATTCACCATTTTCACCTGCCCATCCTCCTGCCTGCCGTCTTCTCTGGAACATCAGTAACTCAAGGTTGGAAACACACTCACCTGTTGAACGCTCACTCAGCATCCCCCCCCCCACCAAATTTGAATGACTTCCACCTGCAAGTAAGCCCTTCAACCCAACATTCCTCTCAGTGTTCTGGTGCTCACTCCTCATTCGTCTTTAACCTCCTCAGACACAGGATGTGCGGAAGTGCTTCAGGAAGGTGAACGGCTGGAGGGTTTACACACATCTTCAATCTTTCACTCTCTCTGTCTGTAGTCCCAGCCTGCTTCAAAATGGACACCATCGTCCCTGTACCCAAATCCTCCACCATCTCCTCATTGAACGACTGGTGACCTGTAGCCCTGACCCCCATCGTGAGCAAATGCTTCGAGAAGCTGGTCAGGGACTTCATCTGCTCTTCACTACCCGACTCACTGGACTCAATTCGCATACTGCCACAACAGGTCCACTGATGATACCATAGCCCTGACACTACATACTGCCCTCTCACACCTGGAGAAGACAGACACGTATGTGAGGATGCTGTTTGTAGATCACAGCTCAGCATTCAATACCATCGTTCCTTCGAAGCTGGACAGGAAACTGCAGGATCTAGGACTGAGCAGCTCCCTCTGCAGCTGGATCCTTAACTTCCTGTCTGACAGACGCCAAGTGGTCAGACTGGGCAGCATCACCTCATCCCCCGTCACACTGAACACTGGTGCTCCACAGGGGTGTGTACTGAGCTCTCTCCTGTACTCACTCTACACCTACGACTGCACGGCCACTAGCAGCTCCAACATCATTGTGAAGTTTGCGGATGACACTACAGTGGTGGGTCTTATCACCAACGGTGATGAGACGGCCTATAGGGAGGAGGTCAGCGCCCTGACCCACTGGTGTCAAGACAACCATCTCACCCTCAATGTCGCAAAGACAAAGGAGTTGATAGTGGACTTCCGGAGGTGCAGAGAAATACACACCCATCACCATCAACAGCGCTGCTGTGGAGAGAGTGAGCAGCTTCCAGTTCCTTGGTGTACATCTGGCTGAGGATCTTACGTGGTCAGGACACATAAACAAAACAGTGAAGAAGGCGCAACAGCGCCTCTTCTTTCTCAGGAGACTGAAAAGATTCGGCATGAGCCCCTGCATCCTCAGGACCTTCTATCGCTGTGCCATTGAGAGCATCCTCTCAACGGATAATTGGAGGTGAGCTTCCGTCCCTCCAGGACATCTACAGGAAGCGGTGCCTGAGGAAAGCGGGGAAGATCATCAAGGACTCCAGTCCCCCCAGCCATAAACTGTTCAGACTACTTCCATCAGGAAGGAGGTTCTGCAGCATCCAGTCCCGAACCAGCAGACTGAGAGACAGCTTTTTCCATCAGGCCATCAGACTGCTGAACACTTCATAGACACCTCACCTTCTCTACTGGAACTTCAACATTATGCACTCTATACTGTATATAAATGCCACTTGTTTTGCACATGCCAACTGCCAACCTCTGTATATTTTATTTTATTATTTATTCTATTTAATTTTTAAAATATGTATATATACTATTAATATATACATCTAACCATTTTTAAGAAGTACACACAGCCTATGTATGTAAAACAGCGCTGTGGTGGGGATAACAAGAGGTTTCAGATTGCTTGATATTAAACTGAGTTTTATTTTATTAATTTAACATTTTAATGCTTTTAATTGGTTCACTTTATGTTCAGAAGGCCCGGTAAAAACATCAGGATTTTATTTTTAACACTGTTTGAGACGTTAATATTAAACATGCAGTCAGACTTTCATGTGTGTTTGTGAGGTTGGGCTGAAAGTGAGTGGATCGGCCTTTTTTTAAAAAACAAAACAATGCATACCTGAAGAAATATCTAATGTATGAAACTCTTGTGTACTGGACACACACGCGTAGATATACATATTTAGTATACACATTCAATAATGCACATATACTCTTATATTGTACATATATTTATCCATATAACTCTCAGATTTAGCCATTCTTATATTTTGCTTGTTCTTACGTTATTGTATTTTTGCACACCCCTGTTGCTTGTGAAGCTCGCACACAAGAATTTCACTCGCATGTACTGTACCAGTGTACCTGCACATGTGATGTGACAATAAAAGTGATTTGATTTAACCACCTCTCCCTCTGTTGCAGTGCGTCACGCCAAGTGATTCCTTGCTCAGGGCTCCCTTGTTATTTTCCTCCAGTGTTTACAGTAACATCTGTAAATCTGATAGCTGTCTTGTTTTGGTGTCTTTGGGTCCACCTTCATGTACCACTCTCTGGGCTTTCTGACAAAAAGTGAATCATGCTGCTTAGCTTTGAGCCACCTCGCATTGTGAACAATGCATTGCTTTGCATTGTCGTGTTGGAATTGCATCCAAGTTTCAATCATCTAGCTGTTGAGTTGAGGTAAGGTTGAAGAATCCTTCTTCATTTATCCTTCCCCTTCTGCTATAATGTAATGTATTGCACTGTTACCAGCAGCAAAACAGCCCTAGAGCATGATGCTACCACCACCATACTTGATAGTAGGTACAGCGTTTGAGTCCCACCTCACGCCTCCAAACACACCTCTTGTCATTGTGGCCAGATACAGTAGCTTAACATTTGTCTCCTCTGACAAAGTTTAAAAACTAAAGGCATTTGGTGCATGATGGTAGCTGTAAATCTGAGTCGAGCGTGAAGGTGTAAAGTTTCAAACTTCTTGGACAGCACCCTCTTTGTTTATGCTAATGTCCTACCCAATTTACTCTCATCTGAGGACAGTTGGGATCTTCTTTTAAACCTCAGCAAAGTAGTGACAGATCCAAACGAATAAACTGAACTGATGATCTTAGAAACTGCATTTGTTTAGAAATGGCCACAAGAGACCTTTTAAACTTGTGCAAATCTACATTTCTCCTTTGTAGATCTTCATGGAGTTCATTGGTCTTTCCCTTTGTTCTGAGTATTGGTCAATCCAATGTTTGAACTTCTGACCACAACTGTAAGTCACACATTGGATGATGATGCTTATTCATGTTGGAAATGTTTAAAGGTACCCAAATGTTTAAAGGTACCCACTGTGGGTTTTTTTTTTTTTTTTAACAAAATAACAATGATCAGTGGAAATCAAAAGTAAATCTACATTCAAAAATACCCCAAAAATCAAGTATTTAGCATTTTGAGCAACAGTTAATATCACTATATCATCTGTCAGTGCTATTAATGGAATACAATGATATACATAAAATGTACATTCATTATTATAAAGCTGAACTAAATAGTTTCAATGTAAACTAAGACAATCAATTAATATAATAAAAATTTATGATAGGAGATGATTAGACAAAGCTGAACCAAGTCCAGTCCAACAGGGGCCAGGTAGTGTTAACAGATAAGATAGATATGTATATAGGAGTCACATATTCAGTTCTTCGCAGCCATTGTCATTTATATTTCTAATAACTTTTTTGTTTTTTTGTTTTTCTGTGGAAATCACTTGCATGCTTAGATTAATAATGAAGGGATTTGAGTTTTGAGTCTACTGCAAAATTAAACACACTATTACTGGCAGATAAAAATGCACTTGCAGCAGTTGTGTTATTATGTTTAAAGACCTTTAATAAACACCTTAATATTTAATATTTAATATTTCTCCTCTAAAATCCCAAATCCCTGCATCATAGACCTCTGCTGTTGTCCTAAAATGTTTGCAAAAAACCTGCAGTGCCCAGATGTTATATGATTTTTTTTTCTGTTTGTTGTTTGTCTGTTTTGATGCAATAACACAGTATAATTAACTGATTTTAAAGAATTATAACAATAACTTTCACTGGGTTAAAGTTTGAGTGCCGGCAGCTGGCTGGGAAGTTGATTATTAACAGCAATGCTGTGTGCAGGCCTTATCTTTTAAGTAAACATAAATTGGCTGCCTGTGGTGTATTTTAGAAAAGGGGCATGGGTACACAAACTTTTTTTTTTTTTTTTTTTTTTTTGCAGTGCGATGAGGTAATCACTCCCTAAACTGTAGTACACGCATACAAAACTTTTGCTGGCATGAAAGTCAAGGACATAATTAAAGCATTACTCAAGATTCTGCCAAGAAGCGGCTTTAATGATCACTTGTGCTTTTCGATGTTGTGCTTATTTTATGATTAATGTAGTCTTGGAAATAAAACATTCCCCAAAATACATCTGTACTTTTGGCATAAAAGCCCTCATTTAAAAAACATTTGATTATTCATTATGGGTTTTTTTGTCTTTCTAATAATGATCATTTGCCACAGACCATCACCCGCTCCTATGGCCTCAACTTTATAACATGTGCTCCTGAATTCTTGAAAGAAATGCATTCCATGCTCATTAGTTGATATCCTGAGGCACAGCTGTCTCTATTTTTGCCCGTGAAGCGTTTGTTGTTGACCTCCGGGTGCTTTAGCCACCCCTGTCTTTTTATTCACTTACCATTCTTTTCCTCCGTCTCACATGCTCACTTCATCCCTTGATGCCTTTTGATTGCCTGTGGCCACACAGTGGATCTTTTTGTAGCTCTAATAAATTTCTATTTATGGTGCTGTGTTTTGAATGTTTAAAGTTGTATCCTTATTGGGTAAAACGCTGGTAAGGGAAACAGTGTGAATTCATTAGGTTTGTTCTCTCAGGATTCCCAGATCTGCTTTTGCTCGCATGTAACTTAATCTTTTTTATACAAGGTAATTTGTGAAATAAAGACAGTCTCCTGGGTGTACAGAGCATTTTATTCAGGATGTGTTACTGTAGCTGTCATCACTGTTTTCCTCAGGTTTGGTCAGCTATTGTTTAATTTTCCCTGCTGCTCCTATTGTTATGACAGCAGAGTCTTTATTTTCAGCTGAGTCAGGTTACTCTCTGCCTCACTGAGTCATATCTGCTTAGTCACTATAGGACCGGACGCCCTCGATTCATGTCTTATGATCAAAGGGGCTTGACCATCAGCAAAACAGCAACTTTGGTCAACTCCAGCAGGCTGACATAAGGTCGAGAGATCTCTTTAAACTTGTACTGACACCTCTGTGAGCGAGGATTGAGCGAGGATACAGTAGTGAAGCTAAATGCATAAAATCTGCTTCCTCGTCGTCTTTGTGGGAATGTCAAAACTCTGCCACAGCTCTGGTTCTCTGAGGTTTTGCTTTGTCTGCTTTTCATTCTGTTAATTAACTTTAGTTTTAATACTATAGGGCAATTAAGTCAAATTTCAATTCAAGTGTGATGTGAGATCTCAGAGGTGAAATAAAATCTGCTTGCTCGACGGGTATAGCTAAACACATAATCTTATGCTTTTTTTAACGGATTTTTGTTCATATTAACACCTCACCTATATTAATGTAAAGTAATAACCTCAAGGGATCTAACATAAATGATGCCTGAGCTAAAAAAGTGCATTGTGACCTTTAAGCTGTTGTAAAAAGGATCACTTTGAAATGAGATTCAGTGATGAGCGAGGTCTCATTTACTCTTACCATTCTTTCTTTACCTTGAAATACCTTTAAACATTTCAGTGCACAGCAACGAACTAGCTAGAAACATTTACCTAACTATTCAGTCCATTGCCATGTTTGTGTCACTTGACTCTATCACTTGACATGAAGGCTGGTGTACTTTCATTACTCCGTGAAAGCTGATGTAAGTAGACCTCGGTGCTAACAACGTTTTTCAAAAGCTATTAAGAGTAAGGCATTCCAATTAAAAGAGATGAGATTGGAAGTACTGGTTGTAGACGTTTCCCTATATCAGAAATAAATTCATACAAACTGTGGTTATCGTTAAGTCCGTTCTTGTTGAGAAACATTGACTGCAGTCTGGAGAAAATTCAGGAATGCTGCACCACTCTCCCTGGATGACCTGACTTTCTCGAAAGAGCACAGTCTGCAGTCTTGAGAGTTGACAGAACCCAAGAGTATCTGTAAGTGTAACACAAAGTAACAGCCTTAGATATCTCTAAAACTTGAAGCCTTCACATCTGCCTACAATAAACAAGTTGCAACCAAACAAGGAGAAATTCAGCTTAGGTGATGATATTTTTCCTACTTTCTAAAAGGCCACTTTCAGATGGTATGATATTGGCCTGTTTTTTCTTTTAAAGAGATAAATATAAGCGTTAGCACTTAAGGGGATGTCAAGTAAGCGATAACAGTCACTGAAATTGACATTATTAAAAGATTTCTCTACCATGACATGACAATTGTGTCTGACTTCCAGGATATTCTGTCAACAAACACTGAACTCTAATATAGAACAACAGGATGACTCTAATAATTTTTAAAAAAAGAATGCATTACAACATGGGAGTCACTATACTAAATTGTGTATCCATATAACTGTAACTTTACTCAGCCAATACTCCGGGAATGCTTCCCTCCGCTTTCCTCTTCTCTTGCTCTCTGATACCTTCAGAGTAAGAATTGTGTTATTTTTCTCTTTGTGCGTCTTGGATGTTTATGTACTTAACTCTATATGACTTTATTGACATCAAACCAAATTAAATGTGAGCAAATGCCAAGCTAACTAGCAAGAGCCCAGTGTGGTCAACTCCCCAGTACGGAAAATCGCTATTGGTTGTCCTAAAAGTCGCTAGAAGTCCCTAAATGACATCATCCCCTAATTTGCATAATTGGTCATGCTAATGTAATTGTAACCTATGTTGTTGGAGAGAGAAATAACATCGTGGAAGAGACATAAAGTGAGTAAAAAACGTCCTAAATGCATTTAGAGTTTATTTAGAACTACAAATTAAATTTCTTTTAGCAGTTATTGTTTTTTTTAATGTCACAATTCCAACCCTGCTCATTTACCCGGGCTTGGACACTTTTTGCATATAGAATTTCAAAAAAACATCGGTCTGTATCATAATGTCTGGTGTTTTCGTGTTTGTTGGTTTGTTTTTATTTTGTTTTATTTTGCGAGTTGGTTATTAGATGCTGCTCCAGCCAGCCAGAGAATCCTCCGCCGCCCCGCCCTCTCCTCACTGTGCCGCAAGCAGCAGGAGCACCTCGCAAACGGGCCCTTACTCCCAGCAAATGGGCGATAGAAAACCGATCGGTGCCTCTGCCATTCCCAATATGAGTACGAGCAATTTATTTATTTATTGCCGATGCCCGTGTCGCCCGTATCTAAAACCGCTACTGTGTACATGTTTCTACAGTAAAGTTGTGGTGGTGATATTCGTGAAGAAAAATGTATTTGTTGATTATGTGTTCATAACGTGTTTCTTCTTTAAGATTGAGTTTCATGACAGTTTGTGGGAATCAGCTAATTTCCAGCATTCTCAGCTGTGACCAGGGAGTTAGCATGATGTATTTTCAATAATGAACCAGTCCATTTCACAATGGACAAGGTGCGCACAACTGCACAGGCAAATATGCGGTGTTCCTTGGTGTTCATCTGAACAACAAACTGGACTGGACTCATAACTCAGAAGCCCTCTACAGGAAAGGGCAGAGCCGGCTGTACCTGCTGCGGAGACTCAGGTCGTTTGGAGTGGAGGGCCCACTCCTGAAGACCTTCTATGACTCTGTGGTGGCCTCAGCCATCTTCTATGGTGTGGTCTGCTGGGGCGGCCTCATCTCTGCTGGGGACAGGAAGAGACTGAACAGGCTGATCCGAAGGGCCAGCTCTGTTCTAGGATGCCCTCTGGACCCAGTGGAGGTGGTGAGTGACAGGAGAATGGTGACTAAGCTGTCATCCCTGTTGGACAACATCTCCCACCCCATGCAGGAGACTCTGACAGCACTGAGCAGCTCCTTCAGTGGGAGACTGCGGCACCCATGGTGTGGGACGGAGAGATTTCGCAGGTCTTTCCTCCCCACTGCTGTCAGACTCCACAATAAAGACTTTTGCAGCTGATCAAACACACAAACCCACACATGTGCAATAAGACTGCTATATGTGCAATTCTTGTGCAATTCTTCTTCTGAAGAAGTTGTATTTTGTATTTTCCTACTCAGTTGTATATAGTATTTGTATTTCTATTTTATTCTATTGTATATATTATTCTATTCTATTTTATTCTATTGTATATAGTATTTTATTTTATTCTATTGTATTTTATTGCATTCCAGTGTTTTTTCATTTCTGCTACATAACTTTGCACTTTTGCTGTAACAAAACAAATTTCCCACCCGTGGGACTAATAAAGGTCATCTTATCTTATCTTATCTTATCTTATCTTATCTTATCTTATCTTATCTTATCTTATGCGAGCTCACAGCAACAGGCTAACATGTTGTTAGCTTGTTGTTAGCATAGAGCATTCTTAAATTACCCTCACCTAGCTGAACATGGACATTTTAAAGAAGCAAATGAAAAGAATTTTTAAAAAAAGTAGCTTTTTGTATACGGTGTGTATGTTATAGTTCTAAAAAAAAAAATTGCATCGGCAGGTCACTCTTAAAAACAAAACTGGAAATGCCTTTACGTGACAATGCATCTCACCATGTTACATAGTAACACAAAAGTCATCAAACGAGTGCTGCAAAAAATGAATTTCTCATAGTCCTGTTTCCCTGGTCAGAAATTTTAAACCAGCAACTTTCAAGCAACAAGCCCATTGTTCTCACCTTCAGGTTACTTCTGCCCTCATTTAATGACCCAGTGCTATTTGTAGCTCTGTTCATACCCACTGTCAGCCACAGTAAATGGGAATATATTGGCCTGGGGATGATGAGGGCATATAAAGGAGATAGCGAGATAGGAGACAGAGGATAAGGTGGTGTGGGAAGGGCAGACCTGACTCAGCTGAACGGACCAGCAGTGACACAGACTCCAGCGACTGGGTCAAGAATCTCCACCTCTACCCAAACAATGCAGTCGGAGCTTATTAATTCACAAAAGCGAACAAGGAAAGCGCCATATGACTCACAAATTATCATAATATGTAAATTGATCTCAAGTAATTCTGGTAGGCCAAAGGAGTGCAGCATTTTAAACCAGTTTTACTTTAGTTACTAACATTAGCTCAGTACGGCATTCCCCCCAGCTCATGATAATAATAATGACAATAAATAATTCTTCCCCATTAGATTCAGAAATTTTCTTCCTCTGGCAATTCTAAAACAGGTAACAGACTCAGCTGTTAATCCGTTAAACGTTAGGAAGAGGTGCTTACATACATATTCATGCATATAAATGCACTGCTGCACCCCAACCTGACAGTGGAGCTTATTAAATTCAGTTCTTTAAAGCCATCATGACATTCAGGAGTCTAAATTCCGTCCTAACCTTGTTAGCTTGCGTAAATAACAAGGATGTTAGGGAATCCTAACGCCGCGCTCCTCGTCAGAACAGGCAAAATGAAGATATTTTTGACATTTTCACATGTGACAATAAATCAAATCCCAAGGGGGAGGGTGTAGCTGCACCCATGAAAATCAGCCAGCAAATACAAATAATAAAAGCAATACTGGCTCCTCTCGGTAGAGTAGAAAATGGTACTGAAATGGTAATGTTCTGATAGTATAATAATATTACAAAATGTTATCAACAGCTGAAACACAACACAAATGAAGAACCAAGCACTCATCCAGAAACTGAACTTCACAGACTCTTCTCTCACTCCTGAAGATGAGGTCACTGAGTTTCAAGGAGCTGTATGAGTCACACATGCTCAAACTTAATAGAAGACATTAAAGAGAGACTGTGTGTCCCACTAGTTTGTTTTGTGTAAGCCATGTTATCAGGCAGCGCACACAAAGACCCTGATTCTGAACCTAATAAACCATAATAACATGCTTTGTAATGAGGAGGAACTTCCTGAGGGCACTTCATAAATTATGCAAATCTGCAGGCCAATAAAGCCCCAAAGTTTAATTGAGATAGTGTGAGGTCAAGAGCAACTAGGGAAGTTTGCGCCCCCATTTCACTTTGATCCCCCAGATACCACAGTTGAGCTTCTTCACTGGCTCTAAAGCAACTAATGATAAAGATATTGTGGTTAAATTTGATGAAATGTGCTGGGGTGAGTCCAAAGAAAAGCGCTTTACACAAATAAATCTTTATGTGCAAGGCTGGAGGAACTGCTCACAGCAAAGTAATTACATTCACCGAGACTTCCGAAGCATTCTTTTGCTCCACAAGGTCAAAAGGCTTTGCAAAGCCTACGGGGGATCTTCAGATTGCAATTGTACACTTCCAAATCTCCACATTCATCAGGGCACTGAAATCCAAACTGAGTCAATGAGTATGTGAGTAGTCCTCCTCAACTAGAAAATACAAGCAGTGGTTTATTTCAACTTACACTTTGCACAGCACTGTGGCTTTTAGGAACTCTTAGGTTGAGCCAATGCTCGAAAGCATTTATGTAACTAGAAATAAGAAGAGAAAGAAAACCTTGAGGGCATACTAGTGAATTAGGAGGTTCAAATTAGAGGCCTTTAAATTAGACTTATAATTTGCATACTGAGAATATTCGCAATCTAGTTATTTTGTGCTGGACTCACTGTTATCTCTGATCACATGACACGCTATTTCTTTTTTTTCTTCATCAATGACTCAGAGTATTTATGTCAATATTTAGGTTAGGTTATTTGGTGGAGCGCCATTTCTTTGCTACTCTTAGATCTGTTTGGATCAGCTGCATTTGCACTATATTCTGCAGTAGCTTCCTGGTAGTTCAACCTGTGCTTATTCTACTACCGCTTTGGGGGCCGGCCTGCCTCCCTAAAGGTAAGTGGAAGCAGTTCAGAGTACTTTTACAACATAACTGCTCAGCAGCTTTGAAAGTAAGTGTGCCATAGTTTCTTTCAGTGTGAAGTCAGTGGTTTACAAAGCTATGCTTTTAGTGAAACACTGTCCAACACAGTGTGATGGTCTTTGTGTACCTTTTAGAGCAGGTTTTATAATAACATTAGATTAGTCTATATTCCTAGAGGTGCAGCTCTGAATGGGCAAAATCTTGTGGTTAGGACGGAGGAAAGTCTTTTTTCTATACATGGCACCACCTTTCCACTCTCTGGTAAATCTTCCTAAAGGTCTTTTGCAGTCAGATGGTGGTTTTAATTTAAATGTTTGTTTTTGTCTTCCAAGCTTTAGCTTAACCTCCACCTTTCCTGTTAATTACTATTGTTACAAGGTGGTATAGTGGTGTGGTAGTGGTGCCGCTTCATGGCAAAAACCAGTCCTGGGTTGAATATTCTTCTTTGCGGACTTTGTCTGTTCTTCCTATACCTGCGTGGGTACTGCAGCATCCTCCCAAAGACATGCTAGTTAGGTTAGCTGTTGATTTTAAATTGCCCATAGTTATGAATGTGATCGTGAATGGCTATCTGTCCATAGGAAGCTGGTGGTTGGAGCCTATCCTAACTACCATACAACGAGAGGCCGGGTACACCCTTGACAGGCCTGTTGCGGGGGTAAAACAGAGAGACCCACAATCACTCACATTCACACCAGTGTCCAATTTAGACTCACCAGTTAATCCAACTCTACTAACTGCATGTGTTTGGACTATAAGAAGAAAACAAAGTACGTGGAGAGAACCCACGCAGACACTGGGGGAATATTCACACAGAAAGACCCTTGGACCCAGGACACTCTTGCTCTGAGGCAAAAGTGCAACCCACTGCTCCACTGTGATGCAGTGGGCACTAATAGTTAATCAATATGTCTTACTGACAATAACAAACTAGAGAATGTCACCAGGCTTGTGATTTAAAAATACATTTGGTGACATTGTGACAAAAACATCTAAATCACGTTGGGCCAGTTCTTGCTATTGTACTCCCCAGAGACACATGTTTTCTTAAAAATCCCTTTTGTGCAGGCTTTGTGAACTCTGTCTGAACTTCAACAAACCTCTAACATACAAAGCGCCTTTCTTTTCTTTCTTTTTTTTGCACTGAGGCATCCTCAGGCATCCTTGCTTTGTTGGGATCAATAAAAAAAGGAAAAAGAGGCTCCCAGTGAAGCCCTCGCTTTGAAAATGCCAAATCAAGACACATCTGCAATCATGGTATCTACAAATGAAATACAATAGTTGTCCCAGTAGCTCAAGAATCATTACAGTTTGTAATTTGCAGACTATAATTGCATTTTGCAGGGGGGGCTTTGCTTTCATTACTCCTGTTAAAGCCACATTTGACATGCCTGTGAAACAGAAAGGGATTTGTACAACTTCACAATGAAAAGGATATTAACTATTCAGTGGATTTGATGGCTGTTACGCTATAATGAGCCCAATTTTAGTAGGCAAATTGACAGCCGAAGCATTACATTTGTCCCAGTCCGGTGTCATTCCTACAGCCAATTCTCAGGACATCTGTAACACAGTGTTGCATAATGTGACACCTTGTTGAGCACTGAATTACCTTACTAAGAATCTCACAAGCAGCATTACTGATTCTGCTTTCATAAGATATTCAGCTGCACTACCCACATTTTCGCTTCGGCTTAGAAAAAGAATCAGCTGTTTATTTATTGAGACTTACAAACAAATAAATAAACAAATGCCAAGCAGTCCTACGTTCAGGGTCTGCCTGAAGTCAGCCGAATTGTAGTTTATATTAAAGCTGATCTAGGAAACAGGATATCTCTGACAGATATCCACAGCAGCGACCTCTCAGCAAAATTCCCTGCTGCCGAGTCTGAAAAACGCTGACTTATAGTACATTTAACTGTTATTTAGCATGGTAGGTTGAATCAGAACACATTCTAATTTACAACATTATGGCCTAAGGGAGAAACACGTTTACAGACACATACTCACAGCTACGGGCTGTGTAGCACGATAGAAGCATTATAATGTTAGCGGCCAAGCACGAACTCACTATAGTGTCATTTCAGAATCAGATAGTTCAGAAAATTCAGGGCTTTATGAAACAAAACAATTGTTCATGAGTAACCGATCAATATTATTTGATATTTTCCTCTCCTTTCCTTAAATTAAAGAACATTTCACATTTACTCATGTGTGTAAGACCACAGTTTGATGTCAAACTTTTTCCTTCTTTACCTGAACCACAGTCCTTGTCTCAGAGCATAAAACATTTATTGAAGCCAGAGCCTTGAATTTTTTAAAAAACTATTATCACTTGTAGGTAAAGAAGTGCCTGCTCAGACATCATTTTTTTTTGTTTTTTCAGTTTGACAGTCTGTATTTTGCAGTGGAGGCTTCTACCTAAGAATGACTTCACGGCTTTCTTCACTGTACCTTGAGGTAAACGTGTTTCCTTAAACAAAAAAATGGGCGTGGCAGTATGCAGATTGCAGTGTTTACAATGTCGACTACAGAAATGTGTCATGTGCAGTTTGTGACTTAAATTTTTACACTGGCTCTTCTTTTTGTGAAAAATGTGGATGTTGTCATTCAAAAACATAAACTAAGATTTACAAATGTTTACAATGTGTAATTTGGAGAATTCACAAATGGGTGCACACACAAATGCAAAGTAATGTGAGGACATGTATAACATGTAAGACATGTTTTGTTTTTTCTAAACGAACTTACGTGTTAAAAAAAATGTTAAAACCTTTTTATAGCAATTGTTTACAGGCAACCTTTTAAGTTTGGTATTTTAGTATCAGAACTAATCTCTTGTATTTTTGCTTTGTATTTAGCTGACAGCAGGAAGCTGTTAACTTGTTGTTGAATTCAGATGACAAAATGCTGATAGTTCAGGAACAGCAGGCACTCTGTTAATAAGACAGTCTCAAAACTGTACTGCTGAGTAAAATTTGAGAAGGATGAGCACTGATACCAACTGTTTATTAGTCCTCAAGCAAACATTAATGTTGGTCTGTTGATACCAGACAATTTTAAGATGTAGTTCAAAGTGGACAAGAGATTATTTAGCATATACTCACTTCAGAGGAGCCACAGGGATGTATGACCATGGTTTTCTTTCATCTTTCATATATGGTGGCCATTCTTCCAAACAGAAGAATGGCCACCATATATTTAAATCATATATTAAACTTCATGTGCTACTGTATCATCTATATACACCGAAGTTGAAATAACAAAGGAATGTTCTGGAAACTCAGATGTCCCAGTTTTCAACTAGCAGCTGAACACAGGTTACATCTGTGGAGCTTTGTGAAGAATCTCAAAACTCCACATCTACATGTGATGATGTGAACTGTGCATTTCAGGCAATTTGTGCACCTTTATTCATATTTCTGTTAGTGAGCAAAAATGTTTTAGGCATTTGTACATAAAGGAAGCTTTATGAAAGTGAAAACGATTAAATTTGTTGAACTTAAAAATCTGTTTGTAAATGATTATTGTTCATGGCAAGATCCTGTCATGGAAATCACTGCATGGCCTTCAAGGACACTTCCAGTCAACACAGTTTGCCGTGCCATCCGTATGCAAGTTTAAGCTCTGTCATGCAAAGAAAAAACAATGTGTGAATATGGAAAAGTGGAAAACAGACAAATCAAAAATTTCATGAAACAAAAAATATGATGAAGAAGACCCATGAATGTTGAGCAGCTGTAACACAGAAAAACGGGACAACATTCCCCCCCTAAAAAATGTCCAGCAGCTCGTCTCCTGTGTGCCCAGAGATTTACAGATCATTGTTAAAAGAAGAGGGGATACTCCACAGTGGTAAAAAAGACACTCTCCTAACGTTTTTTTTTTAGACAGGTGGCTGCTATCAAGTATAAAATTAGCCAATACTTTTCTTAAAATGCTTTCCAAGTTATTTTTCTATTGTGAATAAAATATGAAATACTAGATTTGCTAATCATCATGTTCTGATCTTATATAGAGTTTACATATCTTCCCATTGTTTTTGGAATTGGGTTTGCATGTTAGTGCAGATGCACAATATAACTCTGCCAAACAATGCAGAGAAGCATGTGAGGTTTTAATCATAATAGCTCATCCATGTTTTCTTCCTTTGCACTTCCTTGTACAAACTGTAAAGTCAAGAAAGTAGGTGTCTCCTACTGTACCTGGAAAACAAGAAACTGGTAAATGGATTAGTACTTAAAGCACTTCTCTAATCAATTAAAACTGCTTAAAGTAAGAAAACACATTCAATGTGCTTTCTTACTACAAGCCTCATTCAACCACTCACACACGTGTTTTTTTTTCTTTTCTACACTGCTGTGGATACATTGGGGGCAACTCTGGGGTTCAGTATCAAACCACAGACCTTCTGATTAGTAGACTTATAAAGCAACAGACTTTTACTATCTACAAATTCCCTATAGCAGTAAGGACATATGACATATAAATGAGTGAGTGTAACTTTTTCCCCTATAATAAATAAAACTTTTTGAAAGTTTTTTGTCTTCTTCTTGTTGAACTGACACTACAGTATGTTGGAAAATGTCATGATATGAGACGTTTTTGATCAGATTCCCGCTATGACATGCCGTCTTGCGTCATCAGATGCTTACCCTCTGTTACCTGTAACATCTTCCGTTACTTCCTGTGCATGGGAGACAAAGATTCATGGAAATGTTTCGCTGGCAAACCAAAACGCCTGACTGTTCTCACATCCATTAGGCACCTCATTAGGCACAAACAGCCATGGGTTGCCTCAGCTTCACAAATGCTGCAGAGGCAAATTCATACATTTATGACAGTAAACAAGAATGTTTGAATCCCACTATTGTTCTTGAAAAATATTAGTACTGGATTAGGTACAGTCCTACTTCATCACAGCTTCGACTAAGCCAACATTATGCTGGGTCAACAAACTGATTTAAATACTTGTCATTGATTATTTGATGCATTAGGTTGTTGGATGGGTTCCAGTGGCTTTATACACTTGTTTAAGTTATACAGAGCTTGATGTACTTAGACATAAACATACTGTAAAGTGGCCATGCTAAATGCTAAATGTTTAAAACACAACCACACTTTTATTTATGTTTTATTACCTTCATCAAAGAGGTTAATGTTTTTGGTAATGTTTGTGTGCATCTTTTTCTGTCTAAACATGATAGCTTGAAAATCTTTGAACTAATTATCATAAAACTTTGTAGGGGTTTAGAGTGGAGTCATATGTTAAGGTGGACTGTTAACAATCCTTTATAATTTGCCTTCAAGGTCAGCTTAATGACAAATAAGATAAGATAAGACTTTATTGATCCCACAACGGGGAAATTTTTGCATCATCTCAGCTCAGGTACAGATATCAGAAGGAAATACAAAAATACAAATAAGTACAATCAATGAAAAAAGTAAGATAATACACTATATACAATGGTAGCATACACAGCATGTGATTATGGATATGGAAATAACAAAAGCCTGCAGTTTGCACTTCTTTTTACTGCACCACGAGCCTCTTAAGGTATGTTTGAAAAGACCAAAGAAAACAAAATGAATATATAATGGTGACTATATGAATGAATATATAAAAAACACAATACTATTCCTTCAAAAGTAAATACTGTCCATAGAGTGAGCTTCCTTGTCGTAGGTTTGCACTCTCGGATTCCTTCTTGTCCTTTCTTTGGCATTTCCTTGGTATTGCTAAGAGTCAAGCTGCCAAATCATTACTGTGTTAAAAGAATGTAACAACTAAAAAAAGGTTAATGTTCAGTCATCTGTCATGACACAGCAAATCATTTAGTGCCCAGAAACTCAGCAAGGTCAGCAGCTCGCATATGAACTGGGAAGTCAAAGGTCCAATCTGGATGTGGACCAAAGTCTCCATGCTGATAAACCTGTGAGTAATGCCAGTGCCACCCAGCCAACAACCTAATGTATCAAATGATCCATCACAATAGACACCTTGTGTGTAACCGCAAGATGTCATCTTGCGGTTACACAAACAGTGAGATCGGAGTGGGATGAGCACTTCGTCCTCTTCTGTAGTCTTAAGTGGTCTGCTGCCAAATTAATATTTGTGAAAATAGACCTGTATTTACTAGAACTTTGTTACTATAGACGTCACAGAGGAGCCATACACTTTCTATACACTAATGCGCTGTGAGAAATTTCACATAAATGGATCTACCTGTAAACCAGTTGGTATTGTAGTATGAGATTCCGAAAAAATCCCCTCCTGACTGCCAATTACAGAACTTTCCAGATTTTATCTAATGGTTCATTCACCCAGGCATACAATGCTTAGGGAAATACATTTGAATTTCATGTATCATAATGGAAGAATCCAACACAAGTGTTCCAATGGGGCAAAGCAAGCAAGGTGAAAAAATTGAAAACAGATGCAAATCATCTGTTAAAATGCAACAGACATAGCTGTGCAGAATCCAACTGGGTATTTGCACTTGATTCTTTTCAGTGATGCAGTTTGCAGCAGTAACCCCCACGCTCCAAACCAGCCTCCAAAGTGTTCCACGTCTGTTATTCTATCATTAAACTCGCTGTCTGCTTTGAATTTTTCTCCTTGGCTGTGTATTTAAAAAGCTTGTAGCCCAAGCTTAGTGAGATATGGTCTGATAGCCTATTGAGAAGCACTTATAAACACATAATTATAAGCTGTGTGCTCTTCTCAAATCAGAATTTTTAGAATTTTTGCACAGGAGCATTTTTTTTTTTGCCTATAAAGCTATAAAGTCCCAATTTCATTGCAAACATGAAAATCAGGGTACCTACATCAACCCCCTACCTGCCCCCCCCCCAAAAAAATAGCATTGCATTTGTCACAGCCAGACCCCAACCTGTTTCAGGGTGCCAGATCAAAACTGCGATGTTCATAGTTTCTGGGCAAGGCAGAGCCAGGGAAGATGAATAAAGCAATCAGATGTCACACACATCAGTGGAACACCAACGCATTCATTCAGCAGCAGTCAGCTCCATTTCCACACAGAACGTTTGCTTTGGAGAGTCGGGAACACAAAGAGTGGCAGTGTAGTGGTGCACATGAAGCCATGCTTTTTAAAAATGCAGCAGCCCTGTTTTGCAACTGATGACAAGAAATTTCTTCACCTATTCTCCTGCAGATTTTATGATATTCTTAAAAAGGTTTGGGGGAAAAAACATACAAGAGGAAATGTACTCAGCAACACTCCTGAAATCTTTTTCTCCAAGTTACTTCGACACTAAAAAGCATTAATTATAAACAGGACTGGCAAGATGGCGCCTGTGTTTGGCTGACTTTATATATTATGCAAGTGTTCTTGCTTCAGTCTTGTCCGGTGTCATCTCCCTTCGGATTTATGACCGCCATGCGTTACTAGCGATCAAATATGCTATGGATAACTGTCAGAGTTAACAATAGGATGTTGTTTTCCCACCGCCGTTTGAGCGCGACGCAGCACCCGGTTTACCTCCACTCTTGCCGGTCAGCTCAATTATGCTTCAGAGGCCTCGTCAGAGGAAGCGGGGGAAGAGAGCTCCGTCGTCTTCGGAAAGAGGCAGATCTACACTAAAGAGGCAGATCTACACAAACTACACCCTTTTTGGCTCCTACCTCAATGCACACTGTGCTGTCGATCTTACGTGCTGCACAATAATGTTTAATATTTAGTATTTACTGTCATATTCCCATATATCATTGTGATGTTGTTTATTGTATTACTCTCGTTTTCTTCTGCTTGTTTTCTTTTTTCTTTCTCAACAGGTGATCCAGGTGATCGATATATGTATTTTTTTTTTCTGCTTATTCTGTTGGTTTTTGTTTTGTTTTTTTTCTCCCCCGTCCCTCTTCTCAACTGTTTTTCTTTCCCTCTTTCCCCCTTTTCTTTCCCCCAGTCAAGTCTGTCCTGTATTCAGCAAGTGAAAATAAAATAAAGAATAAAAGGTGAATCAAATGGACCATTACGGCAAAGCTGGGATGGTCAATTTGGTAAAGAAAATCCGTTGGGCATCTTTCTTCGCCTTTAGACAATAATTCTGATGGCAAAAGAGCCAAACGGGACAGGCAAGAAAAAAAAAAAAAAAAAAAAAAAGAGGCAGATCTTCGGGGGCTTTATTCCTGGGCTGCTAGCGGTAAGATCCGCCTGAGACTTGTCGGAGCTGGATTAATCCCCACAACCCACTGTGTTTACCACCCAGGCTTCCACCTAAAAGCATGGAAAGCAATGCCTCATCGCGGCAGGAACCCTGTTTTGCTGCGCAGCTTACCGCATAGTACTAACTCTGTTCCTGGAAACTCTACCCCTGTCCCGGTGGGTCGCAGCGTTAAATGGATGTTAATTAGTGCCCGCCCAATTGTCAACAAGTCTTATATCTTAAATGACTTGTTCTGTACAGAGAAGCTTGACTTCATGTTTATCTCTGAGACGTGGCAGCGTAAGAATGAATGTCTCACATCTTTTAGAGCTGTCTCCCGCTGACTGTTCATTTCTCTGTGCACCTCGGATATCTGGACGAGGAGGTGAAACAGCGGTAATTTTCAAAAAGACATTTTTATGCCAGATGATCTCCTCAAGCTGTTACAACTCTTTTGCGATGATTATGATAAAAATTGGACGAGAACAGCCCATATACGGCATTTTAATTTATCGTCCACCTGGGTCTGCTGCATCTTTTCTGTCAGACCTACAAGAATTTTTAACTTCCACGATTAAACTGGGCAAGGTCATCATTGTTGGTGACTTCAACATTCATGCAGAGGAGTTCCTGAGCATTATGGACTCTTTCAATTTTGTTCAACATGTATCAGGTCCTACTCACACAGCTGGGCATACTCTGGACTTGGTCTTCACCTGTGGTGTTTCCCTTGACCACATGAACTTAAATGATGTTTCTTTTAGCGACCATAAGTCAGTCTTTTTTAATGTATCGTTCAATTCAGAGTCTCTTCCCCAAAGTTTTATTAGGCGCAGGCACTTTATTGATGACTCTGTCATTTTAAAGTTTTCTTCTCTTTTTAATTTTAAACCTTCTTCTGACAATGTTGACATCCTTATTAATTCTTTTAATGAACACTGTCTTGCCATTCTTAATCAGGTTGCTCCTTTCAAAACTAGTCATTGCACTGTTAGTTCCTGCACACCATGGTTAAATAATCAAACCCGTGGTCTTCGGCGCTCCTGTCGAAAAGCAGAGCGTCTCTGGAAGTCCACTGGGCTGGTTGTCCATTGGGAACACTTCAAAGAACTTCTTCACTTCACTACTAAAAATAACCCAAGAATTCTATTTGATACTATCAACAGTATTGTTTCTCCTCCAACTCAGCATGCTGTGTTACTTTCTGATGAAGACTGTAGCACTTTCCTCTAGTGATGTGTCGGTCGCGAATGAAATGGCTCTTAGAGCCGGATCTTTGACGTGAACAACACGAGCCGGCTCCTTATCGCGAGCCATGGGGTTTTTACTTTTTCTCTCACCCTCTCTCTCGCACTTTTTTTCCGCTTCACTCTGCATGCGAGCTTTGTGCTTTACGCTAAGAAGAGGGGGGAGGGGCGGTAGTTACACTCAGTAGCACAGGAACAGAGCGGGAGGGAGAGACAGAGAAAGAGCCAGGGACAACAACGTCACATTAGAAAGGTATAGTAATCATCCACAACTATTTTCACTTGCAGATGATAAAGGATTCAGAAAGTTTATTCATGCAGGTCCATATGACAGAGAATGTGCATGTTCTTTTTGTTTTCATATTTTAATTTATATTTATTTGTGTTGTGGTTTGCAGTGTTTTGTGTTGTTTCACTTTAAAAAAGCTGAAAATTTAAATAGTTAAAAGTTGAAATGTGAATAGTTGGTTTTTGTATTATATGATTTATTTATTACATTTGATGTGGAGTGAATAAATAAAAGTATATTTACGGTGGCCCCTACAGACAAAGCACATACAAACTTCAAAACACGTAAAAACTCCAAAACACGTAAAAACTCAGAACTCAAAACACTAACAAAACACAACAGAAGTGCTCCAGGATGTTAGGGGCAGTGTTGAGCTTTTGTTACCTAGTGGCTACACAAGCCAGCAAGTACCAACAACCGGATTCGGTGTGTGGTAGTAACAGGTAAATGAACATATTTTTTAATTATTTGAATATATATGAGTGCTTATGTATAAATACACAAACAATACACATATGCTTTCAATTGTGTAATTTAAGTGATCTAGGTAGCTCTGATTGGAAGTTCAGTTAACGCTAGAAATGTGTTTTGGAGTTTGTACGTGCTTTGTCTCTAGGGGCCACCGTAAATATTTATATATAAACATATATAAATAAAACCACTTTTTTTGTACATTAGTAATTCATTTTGTGCATAATTTTATATTATTGTTAATAATAAATTAATTAAAGCAACAAAACAACCTGAAGAGCCAGTTCAGAGCCAAAAGAGTTGGCTCTTTTTAGTGAGCCGAGCTGAAAGAGCCGGAAATCCCATCACTACTTTCGGTATGTCTGTGAAGGTTCTCAGTCATCCAGGTCATCGTAGTCAAAGGAGCTTGCAAAGAAAAGCGTCTGGACTTCTTTAAGTTACTTGAAGACGTTTCACCTCTCATCCGAGAGGCTTCTTCAGTTCTAAGGTCAAATGGTGGAGAGTCCCAGATATAAACCTGGTGGGAGTGTCCCCCCACAGAGGGACAAAAGGACCCCCTGATGATCCTCTAACCGCCTGAGCCAAGGTGTGGAACTGGGTGTGGGTCCCAATCAGCCAGAGTTTCGGGTGAGTTCATTGTGAAACCTGGCCCCATTTACTTTGTAAATAAGGTGATGGACTTGAGATCCAAAATCTCCTCAAGTGCCTCCCCTTATGAAGATGCCCCTTGTTGTCCCGGGTCATTTACTTCTTGTTCTCCAATCACACTCAATGACTTAATTGCCATAATAGGTAAAATGAAATCCTCATCATGCTCCTTAGATATATTACCTCCCTCTGTCCTGTCTGGGACTCTCACCAGCATTGGTCCCACACTACTATCCATCATCAACAATTCACTGAGGCAAGGCTGTGTTCCGTCCTATTTTAAACATGCTGAGGTAACCCCTCTGTTAAAAAAACAGAATCTAGATTCTACCTCCCCTAGTAGTTATCGTCCTATTTCAAGATTGCCATTTATAAGTAAATTACTAGAAAAAATTGTAGAAAATCAGTTCAGGTCCTTACTATGCCGATTGCAGATTTTTGACCCTTTTCAGTCTGGCTTTCAAAAGCAACACTCTACGGCAGCGGTCCCCAACCTTTTTTGCGCCACGGACCGGTTTATGCCCGACAATATTTTCACGGACCGGCCTTTAAGGTGTCGCGGATAAATACAACAAAATAAAACTAGTACCGGTACCGAAAAAAAGAAGATTTATTTATAACACACGTGAAAAGACCAAGGAAAACTGAGTTAACGATAAAAACGATAACAAAATAACGCTCAAAACCAATAAAAACCCTGAAAACCATACATTTCACACCTGAGCCTCAACTCTCGCGGCCCGCTACCAAACGACTCACGGACCGGTACCGGTCCGAGGCCCGGGGGTTGGGGACCGCTGCTCTACGAAGACCGCTCTCTTAAGGGTCTAGAATGATCTACTAATGGCATCTGATGCAGGAAATTGTTCCGTGATCATTTTGCTAGATCTTAGCGCAGCCTTCGATACCATCGACCACAAAATCCTACTCAACAGGCTGAAGGTTCTGGCTGGTATATCTGGCACCGCCTTAGACTGGTTTTCTTCCTACTTATCAGACAGGATCTTGTTGTCTGTTAGGACTGATAGGTTGTCCTCTAACACTGCTGCCTAACCTGTTCCACAGGCTTCAGTTTTGGGTCCATTATTATTTTCTTTTTATATGCTTCCTTTAGCTGGCATTATTCAGTCTTTTAGTGACCTGTCTTATAATTTCTATGCCGATGACATTCAGCTGTATATGTCCTTTAAGCCGCATCAGCTGGATAGGCTGTCCACCCTAGTCCAGGCTTTAACTCAAATCTCTGATTGGCTTTCTAACAATTACATGAACAAGACAGAGACCATGATCACTGCTCCTCCTGATCTATATTCTAAAATCAGTCAGGTTGTTTCCCCTTTCTGTTCTTCTGCTAAGCCAAATATTTGAAATCTTGGAGTAATATTTGACTCTTCTTTGGGCCTTGACTCACACGTAAAATCTCTGTCTCGTTCCTGTTTCTTTCATTTAAGGAATATTTCTAAATTGTGACATATGGTCTCCTTAGCTGAACTGAAAAAATTGTCCATGCATTTGTGTCATCGCGTTTAGATTATTGTAATTCCCTGTTTACCAGCTTGGATAAATCATCTCTTTCTCGCCTCCAAGCTATACAAAATGCAGCAGCCAGACTACTAACTCGCTCTAGCAAGCGAGCTCACATCACTCCTATTTTATGTTTACATTGGCTCCCAATAGATTTTAGAATTCATTTTAAAATTATTGTTTTAACGTACAGAGCACTAAATGGCCAAGCCCCAGATTATTTATCCAAGCTTCTCACAAAATACACTACTGCTTGCCGTCTCCGCTCACAGACTCAGGGTTTGTTGGTTGCTCCCAGAACAGGGACGAAAAGGGACAGAGCCTTTCAGTCTGTGGCACCAAGGCTGTGGAACAGTCTACCTCTACAACTACGTTTGGTTGACTCTGTGGAATCCTTTGAAAAAACAGTTAAAAACTTTACTGTTTAAACAAACTTTCTGTTGACCAATGCTTTTTACATTTTTATATTTTTAATTTACATTTAAACTCTATATTGTGTATACTGTGCATTTTGCTATTTATCGTACTGTTTATTTTAATCTCATGTGTGCATTAATGTGTGCAGCGCTTTGTGACTACCTGTCTATGAAAAGCGCTTAATAAATAAACTTTACTTACTTTACTTACTTACTAAACACAGACTAAAAGTAGAACTTTTTTATTTAATTGAATGCAAGATCCAATCACTTCTCTCACACTGTAACTTTGTGTGGTACACATTACATTGACATTTATTTTCAGTTCCAATTATGCATTTTCAAGAAATGCAAGTAGACATGACCTGTTTTAACAGAACATGTCTACTTGCACCAGAAAAACATACCATAACTTTCACATCTACCTGTTGTGTAGACACTGACTTGCCCGCCTCTAGCTGGAGCTAATATAAGAGTGAGGTACACACAAAAGCATGCTATATACCTGTATAAAAGGAACAGCCAGAGCAAATACAGTGTGTTGTACTGGAAATATAATACTACCTCTATTGTGTTTTCTACTATACATACATAATAAGGAACTGCTGGTGATTAAGGTATCTAGCATGTTACATATTTCAACCATCTGTTTAATAATGCAGCGCAACATCTGCGAATGCTGAGTGCATGAAGGGGCTGATGTTGTTTTCGCACACCTTTATATGACTGTTTGAGGATACCTAACTCCAAGACCTGGTATTAGATTTGATGTTTTTTTGGGTTAACTACTGACTGAAAATGGTTAATGGTAGGATAGGGGGGCAGGGGATTCGATATGCCAATGAATGTTCTCACAAGGATGCACAGTTTAACCAACCACTTGTGTGTGTGTGTGTGTGCGTGTGTGTGCAAGAGAGTGGGAGATGGGTCAAGGGTGGTCTGACTCATCAAAAGCATGGCCTTGGACTTTATGCCATTGTCACACTCTTGTTAATATTCATAACACTGCATTTGAGCCATCTTTATCAGTTTTTTCTCCAGAGGAATCAAAATAAATACATACACAATACATTTTTAAGTAATAAATTGCACTAAAATGTCAGATATAGCACAAAAAAAAAAGATAAAAATGTACATGTGCAAATTTGTATTTAATTTATTTCTTCAATTTTAAAGAAAATATAAACATATATAAGCACCCCAGTGTCAAAAACTTTGGCTTTTCTGTCAGTTATTTCATGGTTTAGGCTTTACAGGGTTAAAATGTTCAAAGATAAGTATGGTGGCTCATTGATGCAATGACTGGTGCAATCTCACTGTAAGACGGTCTCAAGTTTTGAAACCCACAGCTCTCAATTAAGGTCAGTAAGGGAATATGATTTTGATTTACTACAGGAAAAAAATACCCCAGTGGTTTGAAACCTGATGTCACGTTACTGTTCAAATCATGAATGCGAAAGTCAACAAATGTTCACTCTTGCATGTCATTCAAGGTTTGATCAAACCATGTACAAATCATGCTGATGTTTTGAGTTACTCATTATACCATGTAGTAGCAGGTCTGTAGTAGAAAGTTTATTTCCATCCATCCATCCAAAAATGTTGCTGTCACATTATTTATGTAGGAATACAATCACAACACAACCAGTTAAAACTAGTTGAGTTAAGAGCCCAACTGCAAAGAGACACAGTGACTGATTTTTCCGAGTTAGAAGAAGATTGCAGTCCTGTTTATACTCTAGTCTCACTGAGCCATTAAGCATACACATATATTTTCTATACATAGTGTATAACATGAATATGTTTGTTGTGAGAAAGATAGTTGCAGTTTAGTTCATTCTTTAAGTGTGTTTTGGATTAAATAGGCCAGAATCTTCATGTATTGCTTTCAGAAAACAGCATGAAAGCACCCTCTGCTACTTGTACCCACACCGTGCATTCAAACGATCTGATTCATGTCTTTGGTTTGGTGGCTGTTAGCTGACAATCACTGCACCATAATTACTAGGCCAGATGTGTTTGTGCTTTCCCAGCTTCCTATTAGATATTCAAAAACAAATGATCGCCTGCACGACCATAACTATGAAAGCAGATTCTGATCTGCTTCCTCAAGGGTCCTGGAGGTCCAGCCATAATTTAGCTTCAATTCTTTGACCTTGATTAGCCTTCCAGCTTTGGGTTATGTCAAAGCTGTAAACCCACAGAATTATGCTTACAAGGCTACGAGAAGTTTTCAGTAGCACTGGTCATTAGGGATGGGTATTGATTTTCACGATTCTGATTCCATTTTTGATTCTGTTTAACGATTCGATTATTTATTGATTCTTATTTTTAAAAAAGGAGAACACACAGGTCGATTAGCTTTGAACTTTGTTTTATATCTTATCTTTAAACAGACAGAAATGTAGGAGTAGCATGACCTGATCCACAGCCTACTGCTCCTCGATGGGGTGCCACGAGGACCCCAGAAAAAAAAGGTTGTAAATGTAAAATAATAATAAAATAAATATTCTGTTGTAGCAATAACAAAGTATAACATAAATTATTCAGTGGCAATTACACAAGAATGTCCAGCAACATTTACACTCTCCTTTTTAAAAGTATATATAAGCTGGGCATTCAAAAATAAAACTATATCAGCCAGCTACAAATACAATCAACTCAAGTCCAATGAAACTGTGCACTGTGCAATTCTGCATCCATCAACTATGGAGAATTAAAAATTCTTTTGCAGAAATATGATCTCTCCAGCTGTGGAGAACATCCTCTCAGACGGGGTGGAGGATGCCTGCACACACAGAAACCTTTCAGCCAGTGCTGACAGCAGGGGCAGAGTCTCTCTCTTGCTCCACCACCATAGGGCGGTGTTATCCTTGCAGGGGATGGGGGTTAGGCTTCTATACAGCTGGATCTCCTGATCCACTCTGTGGCCCAGGGAAAGAACGGGCTGCCGTTGTTGGAATGACTGCAGCTCGTTGTCCTCTTCTTCAAAGAGTTCCTCCAAGGCCGTTTTTCTTTGCTTTACTGGTGGAGCCTGAAATTAAATGGACATGATAAAAAATTAAGCAAAAAATGAATAATCCATGACATTTAAATTATCATCTTCGAACAACTCTCCCTGTGTGTCTCCTTGCTCCAGGTGCTTGAGTAGAAAGTGACAAATAAACAAACAAATCAAACTAAGTACCACAGATCCATAGATGAAAGGTCTCACTCACAATGGAAATGTGCTACAGTGAAAGACACTGTCATATTGAAATACCTCATCTGCTCCTGCCTCTGTCTTTGCTGCAATTGCTGCTTCCCTGATCCTGTGCCAGACTTCATCCTTATCCACTTTGGATTTAAATCGGGGGTCCAAGATGGTGGCCTCCTCCAGGAAGCTCTTGATATCAGCGTCCTTAAATTTTTAAGAGGGAAGAAAATGTGACATCATGACTATCCTTCAGTATTTATAACTGTCATTTTATTTATGATAAATAAATCATCAATTGTACCTGGTATCATTTGGAAAGATCTTTCCAAATGTTCTCCTTTATGCTCCTTGTGAAGGCAGAGTCATCTTCTTGTACGGTGTATTGCTGTAGCTTTTGCAGGATGGGCAAAATCTCACCACAGGTCGGACTTTTGTCACTGGACACTGCTAGTGTGGAGGTGTAGTGCTTCCGCCTGAGTACCACAAACTTTCATCATTGCCCATTTTAGCCAGTCTGCAATATCAACAAAACAAAACTACAACAGATATGTTGCATAAAACAAACAAAAATAAAACCTGAGTCCAAGTTAAGCCATATTATCATTATTTTTCAATACTACTCACCTTTCCTTTTCCATGGACTTTCTTATCCGTGGATCGATGGCTGCAGCCTGGATGGCAGGAAACTGCTCGCAGAATCTCTCCGTCATCAAATACAAAGAGTTCCATCTGGTCTTTACATCTAGGAGCAGCATATGCTTGGGCAGCTCTGAGGTGTAACATGTTCACAACTTAAATGCTAATGTAATATTCCTTATCTTAGTTTATAAATTTAATTTGATCACAATCTAATGATTATAACATACACAATCTTAAAAAACTATTTACTATGCTTACTGAGCAACTCTTGCTTCTCCTTCAGGACCTCTTCATCCATATAACCACAGAACGAATTCTTGCCACCCAGTTGGAAATGGCAGGACAGTTGTAGAGCTTCTGAGCGCCAAGGTTCAGGGTGTGTGCAAAGCATGGAAACTTGAGAATTTGTAGCTTTTTGACAGCTACATCCATGTTGGCCGCATTATCGACAGTGGCTGCCACAACCTTGTCTTTGATACCATACTCCTCCAAGATCTCATCAATCTCCTCTGCTACAGCTGTCCCTGTCTGTGCCTGGTACACTGGTTTGGTTTTGAGGACTTTTTCATGAGTCTGGCCATTCCTGACATAATGCAGCGTTACTGTGAGGTAATGATCTTGACTAAAACTTGTCCATCCATCTGCAGTGATGGCTGCCTTCAACACATGTTTCAGCTGAGAAATCAGATTTGCCTTTTCGACTGCATACCAAGCAGGGATCAAGTGGTTGGTTAAACTGTCTCTGTTTGGGGCTTTGTACTTAGGGTTCAGCGTCTTTATCATTTCTCTAAAAGATATAGAAATGGAAACGGATGAAACATCTGGTAAGAGGAGAACATGCAACTTTCCCTGACTTAGCCTACAATTAAACATTCACTTACCGAAACTCGGGGGCATCTACTGTGGCAAAAGGGTGCAAGCCTTTTACAACAAACTTAGTCACTGCTCGGTGACATTCGTCTATCCTGGCCTGTGTCATTTTACTTTTCCCGTATCAAAAACACAACATTCATTTAAAGCAATCACGTGTTTTTTGAGCAAATGCTTTTGCATATTTGTAGTGTTTCCTTGATGAAATCTCTACTTTGCAAGTATTGCATGTTGCCCTGTTGTCATCCTTTCTCATAAAGGGTAACCAAACTTTTGAGCATTTGTGCCGCTTAGGCGCCATGTTTCCTACTGGGTAAAAGACGCTACGCAACGTGGTGACATCATTCGAGGCGACTGGAATCGATAAGGGAATCGTTTGTAAAAATGGCAAACAATTCCAAGGAATTGAAACAGTGGGAACCGGTTCTCGACAAGAATACCCATCCCTACTGGTCATCCTTATATTGCTTGGTGTGCCTGAAATCTAGAAATGTCATTGTTAAAAACTGTCGGTAACTAATATTCTGTGATTAGTCTTGTTAAAAATGACATGTGGTTTTTTTTGTTGGTGTGGAAATGGCCTGATCATGGACATAAATGGAATGGAGCGGAGTTCACAATGTCATTATTGTAGAAAATACATGTAGGTCATCATAGCTGAAGCAAATAGCAAACAGGTATCAGCTGCTCAATTGTTGAGTTTAATAACGACTGAAGTAAAAAAGGTTTTCCATCCCTCTGTAGAGCTTCAGGCTTGCTGAATCAATGCAATGATCTATGTTTTCTCAGCATGTGGTGACATGTCAAAACCTTTGTTTTTATTAAACATGAGTGAACGCTAAACTTCATTTGGTTAATTCATGTCACGTTAGATCACTGGTCCACTGTAATGTGCTGTGGACACGGCCTGTCATGGTCCCCGTGTCTGCCCGGCCAGCTCCACAAGGCCACATGTGTTTTGTGTACATTCTCCTCTCTCCTCCCTGCCAGGGCGGAGCTCACTGCAGGCTCCCACCCTTGGCACACACCTGCATCTCGTCAGGCTCTGATTACGGGTTGGACTCTTAAGGCCGGGATGCAGACAGCCTCACCGCTGGATGATTATGCTAGACACGTTAGTGAACCGCTGCCTCAAATCCTTAAGCTTTGTAGACTTGCTGCGATCTCCGTGTAACCTTATTTTCTCCTGTGCACAGTTTTCCCCGGACCCGTGACTAACCTGTTATTTCTACTGCTGTAAAGAAGAAGAGCCAGCGTGTTTGTGACTCCAATCCTGGACCTCCCTTTCGGACCTAGGATCCCCGTTCCCCTCACTGTATATATCTGCACCTGGAGGTTGTGTAAATAAACGTTGCTTTCCCCTGAACTCTGCTCTGCGCCTGAGTCCTACTACACCGCATGACACGGCCAGCATCTGTCAGTACTGCCAGAAAACTTACTGTTATGTTGGTAATGTTATAAAAAATTGAAGCTAATGTGATAGCCAATATTTTATGTATTATAAGACTGGAACATGTTATCTGGAATTTCACAATCATTTAAGTATTGGATTCAGACTGCTATTATGACAAGATGGCAAATCATTCTCAGGAACTGGAAGGCGCAGAGAGAGCCTCCTTATCAACACTGGGAGATTGAATTCAGAAAAGTAGCAGCACATGAAAAAAATGTCATATGATGCGGGATGTGAAAAACATGAGTACCGTTTGATTTTTTTTTTTTTTCTCTTTTTCATTCGTAATTATTTTTTTGGTAAAAGCTGTTGGAGTGACTCTATATGGAACCTGACCCCTCCTGTTGGGTGGGGACAAGAGGGCATTTGAGCTATCATCTGTTGTGTGACTGTGGAACAGGAACACAGCTGCTAAATGGCAAGAAGCCATTTGGTGTGCACTTTTTTCAGACATTTTAGCTGTATGGAACAGACGGAAATGTCCACTGATTAGCTAACTCTACATGGCTGACGGGGAAGTGTGAGTATTACGCTAAATGATAACCATTGCTTAGTTTATGGGCTTTTCAGCCTGCTGAGATACATTGGCATCACATACCAAGTTACCAAAAAGTAGCCTGTACATTCCAGTAAAGACAGAAAAATCTGAGCATGTCGTGTTTAAAATGTAGTGTTCCAACAGCAGGTTCCAGCGCATTCACAGCAATTCACAGTGCATTTGAGAGTGAGTTGCTAGCTGGTGTTCAGAACAGTAAAAGGGATCTCTCACATCTCTCTGTATCCATGCATCTGTGCTCCCGTCACTGTCAGAACTCTTGTTACTTCTTCTGTCAGTAAATGGGTGTTTTCAGAACTCAATGCTGCACCCTTGAGCAAAGCACCACCAAAGGAAGTTTGTGTAAGACTGTCGTGAAAGAGGGAAAATTGTAAAAAGGTTAGTGCATTGATCCAAATATCAATAGTATAGATACCAATGCTGGTAATAGTGTCAATACTATTGATTGATGGTAGCATGACTCTGTTTATTTCCCTTTAGTTTGGTATGCAGCCCACTGAATTGTGTGAATATTTGCATCTGCAATACTAACCAATTATTTAATAACAAAATGTAGTTTCCAAATTTGCACTGTTGCACAGCACTGCTGCATACGGGTCATGTTCCAGTTGGTGCCAATAAATACCTGTGCTTACTGCATAGTCGGTTCACCTGGAAATGAATGCCAACACTTTGCTGCTGATGAGAAAAGCGCGGATGTTTGTGCGGTATACGTTGGTGGATTTTTTTTGTCCAGTGTAAAACCTGGAGCTTAAATCTACTTCTTAGTCCCTGACAGCTTGAGTGATGCTGTCTATGTCTTGACTCAGTGAGCTGAACCCACCGGGGTAAAAAGGATGAGAGGAAATGTTTAAAAAAAAAAAGTATTTGTCACTACCTTGGCTTCATGCACACATGTGCTTCTCAGAGTGGTCGTCTCACTGCAATCCAAAAAAGTCATATATCGAGGCACTCTCCAGGTCACCATTACAGTTTAGGATAAAACAGTCCTTTGAATAACTTTGTTCAACAATTTCTGCGAGTATCAGGACACTGCTCCTTCAACATCAACAACATCCTAAAAATAGCTCTGATTTCCACCAAACATTTACTCACCATATGTGTGAATAATCCGCGGAACTGCTCGGGGTGATAGTTGGAGATATAGAGGCAATTACACAGTAATAGATTCAATCTCAGGCCAAGAGAAACATAATTGGAGAGAGAGCTCTCGCCTACGGGCCAGAATATTGTATACTGTCACTGTGATTAGACACTTGGCACAGCATGGTGCTGTAGCAATTTAAAATCAGCATATGAATGGCTGACGTTAAATAGAACACTTTAGATCATGGCTTCGATTGCGCCGTAATGTTTGTCTGTGTCAATTTAAAAATACCCTATTTGTTTTCCTGCACGGCCAGTTGGCTGTGATTAAAAGAAAAGAACAATCTACGCTATGATGTTGTGTTTGTACGAAAATGCAAATGTGATAGACAGGTTGCATAGCCAAAAGAAAATGAGGTATTCAAAGAAAACACTGAGGGCTTTGGTACATTTTAATTTCACATACCAAGCTCTTAACTGATGTTGTCCAGTGGCCCTGCGCAAGATAACAAGAGTTGCAATTTTGAAATGATTGATTATGCAAACAAGCGGAGAAGAAGAAGACTTGGTGTTAAGAAAACCAACCGAGGTTTACCTAAAGTTTCAGATAAGGATCCGGAAAATCTGTTATCCAGGAAATGTGATGAAGATTTAAACTTTAGAGTCTACAGAAGCGAGACTGAGGTAAGGTCATGCTACAACCCCGTCTCATAGAAGTTCATGAAATAGTCACCTCTGGTTGCTCACATCAGAAACCCAAGTTTGTCTCATCATCAGTTTTGAATACATTATTCATTAAAGGTATCTCTCTTGGTGACGTTTAAGCAGTGCAATTATTTGTTTGAAAAAACGAAATCATGGTTTGGGTTAAATACACATTTAAAAGTGTTCTTCCTGCTTTCTCGACACAAAAAAGTGCAAACATGCTCACTCAACATGATCAGTCGAATTGGGATTTATGTTAATAAATAAAAGTGGGAAAGTGTGTCAACCTGAGCAACAATCGGTCTGCATATGAACAACCTAGCATGCATGTTTTTGGGAGGAGGTTGGTGAAAGTACCCAAGGAGAATCCCATGCACTCAAGCTGGGCATACACTGTGCGATTTTTGGCCCATTTTGAACCGATTTTTCAGTCGTGTGACCGTTTTGGGGATTGGCCTGAGTTTTGCCTTAATCGTGTGTCGTGCATTGTGTAGTATACATGGGATAATGAGAAGCGATTAACACCTCACGACCAGCTCCCAATCATCAATCGTATGGTCGCAAGAAAATCAAACCTGTTTGAAATCCCGTCGCCCCTCGTGAGGGTGTCGACGCAGCCTCTCACACTGTGCACGCGCAAACACAGGAATGGAAGTGAAAAAGATGGAGTAGCACGGCAGTGCAGCGTGAGATCTCGACACAAGCGATGGCCACATCAAAAAGGCTTGGACGAGCCTTTTCGATGTGGCCTCACAAAATGATCAAGACCACAACAACCGTGAAAAGAGTTGGATGGACATTGCTGCTCAATCACAGCTGCCTGGTCAATGTTTTTCATTAGCAATTTAGCAAAGTTGATGGTGGTGTGTGTGTGTGTGTCTGTGTGAGTGAAGACAGAGAGGGAGAGCGAGTGTTATAAGCCTCGTGTTATGGATGCACAGTGTGAGCACTCAGGTCACATCAGAGCATCGGGCCGTATAGTGTGAGACTCTGCATCGTGACCTACGAACTTCTAACCCCTGCGATTCAATAATACAGTTTGAGCAGGAGCTGAAAAACGTGACTGAAGAAGTCGCACAGTGTTTGCCCGGCTTTAGGTACAAAACATTCAAACTCCACACAGAAATGTAGCAATTGCTGGCAGGCATCTTCTGCATTAATATGGAATTGCTAATATATCCCTGAATAACTAGAAGCTGCATTTACTTGTGTTCAATATCAGTTCCCAAGTAAAGAACATCTAAAAATATCTACCCTTGGACAAAGAGACTGTGAGTGCACCTCAGCAGAAGTAAAAACTGGCTCTTTTCTAGCACAAAAAAAGAAAACCGTCCCCCACACATACTTTCATTCTGCAAAGAGAAGTGCTTGCAGACCACACTGTGCAACACTGCATATTGTGAGAAAGCAACAGCATGACAATCAGCGAGTAGTGCGGGCAACAGTGCCACAGGATCAGTGTACACACAGCTGCGGGATAGTTGTTTCCTAGAGTTCACGGCGGCGTACGGTGCAGAAGAGAAAGACGTGACAGACTGCGCAGGTGGAGATGGAGAACAGATCGATTTTGCGTTGCCCTTGTGTTTCAAGTTGCCTTTCCTCATGGCTATGCAGTATATTCGGCTCTGAATGGGCATCATTAACCTAAATTACTATTTTATTTTGTATTTGACGGCCAACAGCAGGTCAGCTGGGCAACATCAGAGCAACCCGCTGAGAATCTCAATATAATACTAATAATAAACATGTGTTCAGGTGGACTATAACATTAAAGGTGGCGTGCTCTTAAATAACACAAACAGCACATTAAGAAAAGCACAAAACACACTCTTGTTACAATTCAATCTGTTTTGTTACTTTCATAAACCGTCAAACTGAAACTACTGTGTGTGTGTGTGTGTGGGTTGAAGGTGGGGGTGCAGTTTGTGCAGCTGACCTGATTGGTAGTTGCAAAGCACCAGAATATTGCGGTGTGAAATAACATTCCCCGTTGAGAAAATTACAGCCTTATGGCATCCTCAGTGGGGAACATTACATTTTTGATACTTACTGTTTATGTAATATTTATGCTGTATTTGCCCAGCCCTGATTCCAGCATTGCGAGTCACGAGAGTTACATTAGAGCTACACCAACAATAAAACACAAAATTAAAGATCCCACTTGTAAGTCGTTTGTATTAGGCGTGCATCTGTGGCAGCCACCTGATAACGAGACAGTTGAGATGTGTTTTTTCTCGTGTGCGACTGTGTTAAATAGATAATGTCTAATCATATTCCCCATGTATATTTGGAAGTCTTCCAACACTTGGATGGACATGAAAGTCTGCTCTGAGAAATTAAGGCTGCTTGAAGTATATCACAAGGACAAGGCTCTGGACATAACTGAGAGAAACTACAGAGGAAGCATCCAGCCATCTAATGTGTCTAAAGGTGGCGTTAAGCTTTGTAGAAATAAGTGGATACTGTTAGTTTTAGTTGTTGTTTTTTTTAAATATCTCTCTGATATGTTTATTTTGGTTTTCAGCCTAATAAAGTTCTGCTTCACTTACATTTTTGCATCTTGTTGGACTCCATAGAAGTAAGTGTCAGTACCAAAATCTTATGGACCTACTTACATTTAGTAGGCCTATAAGAAAAAATATAATAACAGCAGAGAAATTAGCATTATTGTTTAATAATGGGATCATCAGTCAATTTTAAAGATGTTGTGACTGATCTGAGGGACATTTGAGGGACATTCCTGGAACATGTATTTCCCCTGGAAAAGGTGCTGTTGCCTCAATTAACAATGTCTCTGCTGAGATGATACAACTGAGTGCCAGATTAAACAGTTTTTTGAGAAGAACATATTTACAGTGAAGCTACTAACATTCACGCTGTTGCCCAGAAGGATTGTCTGTCTGTCTAGATAGAGATAAATGCTAGTGTTGCCCAGAGAGAGGTGGCCTACTGACTGATAAAGCCTGTGTTTAGGATGAAGCTTGGCTGATAGTGTTTACTGTAATTGTCCTGTAATCACAAGGTTTCCGGAGGAAGGAGAAATTTCCTGCTGAGTTGCACCTGGACCCTGTTAAGGACAGACAGTTTTTTTTTTTTTTTTTCAAAAAATAGCCTCAAGTGATTGAAGTGCAAAACATACCACAAGCTTCAATTATTGACTGTGCTATTAGGGAGGTTTTCCACACGCCATCTAACGAGCTACGGCAGTGGTGTCAATTGTTAAATTCAAAATCAAACTTAAAGACTTATAAGCAAAAATATCTGCAAAAAATAAAAAAATCAAACAAACTGCTGGTTTTGGACAAATAAAAAAAAATCTTAATCAGTATTAATTCATACTAACACACTGTGAAGTCATCATTTAGCATATCTGACAACCATTTAAAAACACGTGATCTATGTGAAGCCTGTATTCAAAGATTTACTGTCAGTGTTATTAACGTCTAAATAACTCTGCACTGACATATACATGTGAATTGATTTTATATAGCTTAATAAAAAATACAGACTGACAGACTTTTCAGTTCACTTACAGATATGCATTTCGTTTTGTTTTTGACACTCAAATATAAGCTTAAAATTTCAGATTGATATCCCAGAGTTCCTGAAGTATTGCTAGCTTTTCTAAATCACCATGTTAGTTAAAATTAATTGACTTGGAAAATAAAATCCCATTAGTAACTTGTAGAGTGTAGAGGAACCTGAGTCCGTTTTCAGTAGACTGGTAAGCAACTTGGAGTCCAAAGAATTTTAGGCTTTAAATTGTAAAGCCTAAAATAGTTTAAATTGCTAATGGTTCAGTGACACCAGTTAAAATAGGGAAGCAACCTCCTTTCAAAATAACAAAACAAAATAACTGTATAAATGCAGACAGACTGCCAACATGCTGACAACTCAAGGGGTCTTGGCCGTCAGCTAGTAGTATTCTGGTTATATACCTATAGAACAGGAAGTTTGCTAAGTATAAATATAATAGTTCGATTCAAATCCATTTTATTTATAAAGCACCAAATCACAACAACAGTTGCCTCAAGGTGTTTTATGTTGTAAGGTAAAGACACTACAGTAATACAAAGAAAACCTTAAGAATCATATGGACCCTGTAAGCAAGCGCTTTGGCGACAGTGGGACGGAAAACTCCGTGTTGGGTTGACACTTGAACTTCTTGAACAAATTTGAGCTTCTGTTAAATGTTAAAATTGTATCTATGTAAACAGCAGATATAATACCCCATTCAATCACAGACCGACATCAGACTGACTCAGCGTCGTGTTACTGACAGTTTCAGTTTGCAGCAACAAATAAGTGACGTGAGATCATGTATTTTGGGTTGTTTTCACACCTCCAGTGTTTAGTCCATTGAAATCAAACTCTGGTTCCCACTTACTGCTGTTTGCCGTATGTGCAGGTGTGAACACAGTAATTGCACTCAGGTGCCAACAAAAACCACCACACGAGACCCTTTGGAGGACGTGGTCTCAGTATGGTTCCAAACAAACTCCAGAGCATTTCGTTTATGGTGTGAACGTGACCTGACCCCGACCAAAACCAACAATCAGGTGTATGTTTTTAGCTTGAGCTTAAGTTTGAGTTACCTTTGTTGCTCCTGCCCCAGACACGTCTGGCCAGAGAGCGGACTGAGCACGTGGTTTGTAGTGACGTATTTAAATTCACCTGGAGTTGACCTGGTTTTTTCTCTGTATGAAAACCAACCAAGTTTGCAAACTCATCAACTGATTCAGATTCGGATTCCCTTATTGGATAAAACAGAACTTTGGGGACATCATTTGCAGTTGAAAAAAGACATTAAATGGCAATATATGTTATGGCAATACTCAGCATATTGCAGAATGTTAAAAACTGCAATAATATATCTTGAATAAAGTATTGTAAAAATGTTGCATCAATGACTTCAACTTGTAATACTTTCACAAACATATAATTAAAGTTTACACCACCATTTATGGGTGCTTTACCTCAGGTTTGGGGTCGTAAGAGAACTTTGAAACCACATCCAGGTCTCACCTTTGCTTTTATAACTGTTTTAGTATGAAGAAAATGAATAATAATAGAAAAGAAAGAAAACTTCAAGGACTTACGACAGGGTCCCTGCCTCACCCTTAAAAAACCTACACATGCACAGTCATACAAAAGCAAGTTGACAGTGGGAGAGCTGCGGTAAAGAGTTGGAGAAAAATAAATTCAGCGTTAATACAGTATACTGACATTGATATGTTTGCAAAAGAAAGCGACCTAGTGAGATTAAAAGAAAGCTGTGGGTATGCATTATGCAAAGCGAATGTGTTCATGTATTTGACAGGGAAAAGTAATAAATAATGAATTGACTGCTTAATTGAAGGCCCTACATTTAACATCAATAAATCATCACAAAAATAATTTTTAGTGTCACTCTAATTACAGTAAACAAACATGTCCGTCACACGGCGAATTAGCGCCTGTGACAGCCTCGTCCTTACCTTGTGAGCACCAAGGTTAGATTTGACAGGAAATATGAAAGATGCTTTTGAGGCACAAAAAAGGTAGAAGGGTGTTATTCACTGCGAAGTCACAATTTCTCACTTTTGATCAACATAATTCTTATTATAGCTCCTCACTGTCACCAAGCAGCAAGTGTAACTTTTCAATCCAGTGAAATGTTTCAACATCAGTTGGACAGATTAGTACAAACACTGGTACACAAATGTTTCTTCCCAACAAAGTAAAGCTTGCACAACTTTTTGTGCTGCACCCAGAAAAGATGTTTTTTGAACCATGCATTAGTGATGTGCAGATCGATCCTGAAATATCGATTCCTCGGATACCAATCATTTATGTTGTAGAATCGATTCTCACATTAAAATATCGATATTTTAGTAATTTAGGGTAAATTTGTAGTTTATCATTAACAGGAACACAGTGGAAAGAAACTATAACATTCGGATTGTCTACATTCAAAGGAACTACTTCCTCTTCCGCCTTTCATAGTCATGTGCGAAATACGGCTGTATAAATGTCTCGCAGCCCCTTGGCGCACGCACTCAAAACAATGGCTGAGTGTAATTTATGGCGTTATTTTTGTGCCACTATTCTGAGCGCACGTAAAAAAAATTTGCAGGCGCAAGTGTTGCATTTTGAAGAGAAATTTATTTTGAGCGAAGAAAAGCTGAATTTGAGTGAACAGAATTCATTGCTGCGTGCAAAAAATGTATTTCAGTGTTTGCTATTATTCACACACGCACAATAGCAGCCCCTCTCGCTCAGTTTTTGCATTTGCGCTTGCTCGCAATGTGTTGCTTGCGCTCTCAACATTTCTGCCCGTGCGCACTCAACTCTTTCTCTACACCGTTATATTTGTGCCACAAAACCAGCCAATCACAGACTTGGATGCAAAAAAAATCTGATTGGCTGTTTTGGTCTCCAATCAGCTCGAAATGATGAAATGCAATATCCCAGAATCCATTTCATCCAAAACTCAAACGAGGCAGTTGCGGAGAAACACGGTGTGGCGGAGTTTGAAATATTACTCTTTCTGGGTCACAAAATAAACATTTAAGATATTTTCATGCCAGAATGGTGCTGTGTAAACTTCAAATATCTGCTCGATTTATCAAGACATCACATATTTGCATAAGTGCTCTAATGGAGATGCCTGTTACCCACCAGCTGACTGCATAGCTGGACTGGCCATTGGGCATACCGGACATTTGCCCCGTGGGCCGATGGTGATTTTTCATGTTTATGTTTGTTTGTTTTTGTAACGGTATAAACAATGAAAGGTGGTGGATTAGCCAATTGGTCATGATCAACTCTGGGCTGGAACAATTACAATACATCCGTATTGAAAGGAAAAGGAACGCGATTCGTCCCAAACTTCAGCAACGATGAAAAAAAAGACACAAAGCTGAAGTTATTCTGTCTTTGCTGCACAGCTGCCTCTTCTCCCCTCATTCTCCCTCCCTCCCTCTCCTGTTGCTACTTCAATCATGAAACTGATCAATGATCAGCTGATCGTCTCTCGTTTGTTTATCGCCCACTTTACGCCAGAAAGAGGAAACCAGCGGATGCGCTAAACAACAGCAGCTTGATCAGCTGTTTTTTAATATTACTTTCTAGTATCAGCTGATGTTTGCTAGAGCCACAGCTGTAAATGCTGCTCATGATATCGGTTTTGATATGTGGTGAGAGGAAAACATTAAGGTGATACAAATCATACATATATACCAACAAGACAGTGTACGTCACTGTCACAACAGTGTTTGTTTTAGTTCAAAGGCTTTATGGTTTTCCTATAATACCTGGTGGTGTAGTCAGTGATTTTTTTGTCAGTTGAGCCTTATACATTATGTTTAACCCAAGTGCCCACCCGGTCAGCTGGTGGGTAACAGGCATCTCTGAAAACATTAGAGCACTTATGCAAATATGTGATGTCTTGATAAATCGAGCAGATATTTGAAGTTTACACAGCACCATTCTGACCAGCACCTGCAAATTTTTTTTTACGCGCGCTCAGAATAGTGGCACAAAAATAACGCCATATAATTGTGCGGACGTATTTTACCTCCACAAACAGCTGAGACGTGGTTTGCATACATGTGGCAAAAAAGTGAGTCGTTGTGGGCATACCTGCCAACCTTGACATTCAAAAGGGCTGGGCGGGGGGGGGGGGGGGGGGATAAATACATTTTACAGTGTTTATTTATCGTATAAAATCCGTTAAATGTCACTGTTATTATTGGCCGGCCCGGAAACAGCGGGGGTGTCCAAATTCAGAGGCTGCTTCCACCTGAGGACCCGGCCTTCGCGGTCTAAAGAAAGCCGGCTAGTACGTCACGAGCTCCCTCGGTGGAGTGAAACTCTGCTGTCTGCTCCTTGCTATCTAAAATATAACCTAAAATATAACCGGGCACTGACGTAAACTCTTGACCGTCTCACACTTTGTTTTATTAGTTTTCTGTTTGACGTTTATCCAGCTGTGTGAAAACCCCGGAGGAACCCTCCCGAGGGATTAATAAAGTTAAATTTTATTTAATCTAATCTAATCTAATCTAATCTAATATAATCTAATAACTTTAATCTCAGCCAAACCGATTTACTCACGAACAAATAAAACACTGAAAACAACAATAACATTTTTAAGTTATCAAAGTGACTTATATATCATGTTTAACCCGAGTAGTGAAAGACCGCGGGGGTTTGAAGACGACGTGTCGGTCGGCTCAGATATTTGAAGTTTACACAGCTACATTCTCACCTGAAAATATGTTAAAAGTTTTTTTGCGACCCAGAAAGAGAAATAAGAGTAATATTAAAACTAAGTCGCTGCCGCCATTGTTGGAAACTGGAACTGGCTGGGCCGCGCTATGAATTCTGCGATATGGTTTTTCAATTTTGTTGTCCGGGTGGAAAATTGGGAGAAATTCGGAAGAATGGTGGCTCCGGGAGATTTTCGGGAGGGGCACTGAAATTCGGGATTCTCCCGGAAAAATCGGGAGGGTTGGCATGTATGGTTGTGGCAACATCACTAACCTTGTCAAACACCTCAGAGTAAATCTTATCACAGAATATGACGAGCGTATGTTGAGGCGAACTGAAGAGGAGGACAGGGACAGGTGCTGCTAGGGCAAGACAGACGTCTCTCACAGAGTCCTTTAGTGCTGCAGGCAGGCAAGGTGTTCATAATAGCGCACAACTTCAGTTTTTTTATTTCTATATGATGAACTCTGCATTATTAAGTGATAAGAACAAGTAATCTGATGTCCTGTAATCATTATGATGCTATAATTTGAGATACAATAAATAAAATACGTTTTTGTACAAAGTATCGGTATCGGATCAGTATCGTCGATACCACCCTGAATATTACTTGGTATCGGATCGGAAAGGAAATCAGTGGTATCGCACATCACTACCATGCATTTTTCAAAAGCGGCTCTTGCAGACTGTAGTGCAGTAAAATGATAGCTTACATGCTAATTTCTAGCATTTGGTGTATTAGGGAAAATGTGAATGTAGCTTTACAAAACACCAGCATTTAGCAAAGTTCTTGACAAAATAAAATAAACCTGAGAAAAGTAAAGGAGTCAGCTGCAGTAATCTCAAAATAGAGTGGAAACTATTATTTGGCTGCACTTACCAGTTACCAGAACTGGATTGCTTTAGTTGCACATGCAAAATCAAGGAAAACTGACCTGAAGTCATCTGAAACACCTGATGTTTTTTTTAGTGCAAAGTGCAAGTAAACCAACCTGTTACACCACCTGTGGAGACAGCTGGTTTTAATAGTGTGTATCTGTTCGCCTGATGGCCGATCAAAAAAATCTAAAATGTGTTATGCAAGCAGGCGCAAAGCAGGCTTTATCGTCAAGGCACCGGTGATGTTTACACATATTTGTATCTTAATTCATCTAACAGTTTGAAGTGGGCAACCAACCACCTGACTGACCTATAAAAAAACAGAAACTGCCATCACTGAAGCCCTGCTGCTTATGAATAAAAATTCAAATGTGTAACATTTGATGAATCAAGTGTATTGGCTAAACCAGTATATTACTAATTCAGCTTCTAACAGAAGAAAATGGACATTTGTGGGGAACTGCCACAAATATTAATTTAAAAGAATAATCAAGAGCCAGTATATTCTAGAAATCACACAGCAGAGACATGAGTGCAACGCTTCCTAGGCCAGGCTCAGCCCTCTAAGGGTATCATGTGACTTAATTTCTGGATGCATGAGCTGACAACATGCTTTAAATTAATTTTAAATGCAATTTCATGAAGGCAGCATAGTGTGATCAAAATGAAATGCACAAAAAAAATGCTTTGAACTACAACTAATGTGAATAATTAATGAATGTAATGAATGCCAGATGAACACATATCTAACATTTCTGTCTTGAGGTGAATTATTCACTTGTGTGTGTGTGTGTGTGTGTGTGTGTGTGTGTGTGTGTTTGTTCTGCTTGTGAATGTTAAGTATTGTCTCCCGTTCCTACAGAACAACAAGTGCACTACTTTGTATTCATCATTTGTATTTATTTGTATCCACATTTCATGTTTTGGCGATTTTGATAATGTTCACACATTAGAGTAGTGAAAAGATTTGCAGCCTTCTGTATTCTTATGTATTTTGCTTCAGGCAAACCTTTTGTAATACAGACATTTGATCTTTTTAAATCTAAATTTCAGACGAGTGGGTCTATATGGATGCTTCTCTGTAACTGCCAAATGATGCAAGTTGTCCTGTGCACACCATTGATTCACTGATACACATTTTGCAAACATGCATCTGAATTATTCCTTTCAAGGCAAAAGCTCGCACTGTACATCTCATACATGTGTAGTCTCTTAATCTCTGCAATGCCTCTTTGCCCAGCAAACACCCAGGTAGTTCTCATCTGCTTTCACTGTAAGAAATACTGCTTTTAAAGATTAAAGTCCATGCATTATGTAACACATTAACATAAAGGCTTCTATTTGTCTTCCCTACTTGACAGGTGGAACAGTGAGAGCTGCGTTCTCTTATTGAATAAGCTGTTTAACAACACATTCAACACACTTATATTCAGGCCTCACATTATTGACACTGTGAAAGTTATTGCCCTTTGTACGCTCTGCTTTATGTATGTTTCATGTTGTTCACTTAACTGCTCACTTGTTGCATTCTATAATTGTCCCACTGATTTCTCACTGGCTTTACCTGATCTGATGACAAGTCCCCAGCAGATCAGTCTTGCATAGAAATGAGGAGCTTAGAAAGTTCATTCTGTATTCCGTTTCTAATACGTCATCTGTTTTGTGAAGTCAGCGTGCCTGCATGCGAATGCCCGCATGACTGGGGATGTTAATACCTATAGCCTGCTGATAACCGCCTGTTCAAAAACTAGATTATGGCAACACATCCAGAATCCAGTGTTTTGCATTTGGAATTTTGGATGTATGCAATAATTAACAAAGCATCTTCACGTTATACATCACTTATAGCTCAACAGACTACAGCCAGTGTTTTGCCCTCAACTGCAAAGCATTTTGTTGGGGTCTTCAATTTTTTCCAGGTTAAGATTTTTTGGACATATTCAACAAAAATAGAGAAGTTTAAAAAAAAAAAAAAAATCAACAGTAAGTGTAAATATTACTGTTGCACATGAAACTCGATTTCCTGTTTTATTGTTGTTATATGGTATAAGCAATATTTCGTACAGACCAGAAACATCAGACTTCTAGCTTTGGGTTTTTAAGAAAGTAGCATTTAGTTCAACACGGAGAACCGCTAGCATCACTTTTGTGGTTGCAAACTAACCTAATCTAATCTAATCTAAACCCAACAATTATTCCGCACTTGAGCTGTTCCCATCTGGAATGTGAATTTGTGAAAAGACCTTGCAGTCTAGCTACACAGCAGGAAATGGTATAAGATCTTCAGTTGGAGATGGTTGCCCCACTCTTCAGAAGGAATTGCTGCCCCAAAGAGTTTAAGTATCTCTGGGTCTTCTTCACGGGTGAGGGAAGGAGAGAGAGAGAGGAACAAAGAGACTGATAGGTACAGAGTCGGCAGTAATACGGATGCTGTTTCGGTCTGTTGTGGTGAAGGGAGAGCTTTCCTCCACATTGATAGAGCCAGCGTAGGTGGTTTGGGCATTTGAATAGGATGCCTCCTGGATGCCTCCTAGGTGAGGTGTTTCAGACATGTCCAACTGGAACAATGCCCTAGGGCAGACCAAGAACACACTGGAGAGATTATGTCTCCTGGCTGGCCTGGGAACACTTTGGTGTGCCCTCAGAAGTGCCTGAGTAAGTATCCAGGGAGAAAGTGATCTAGGAATATCTGCCTAAAATGCTGCCCTGCTGCCCAGACCCGGATAAGCAGCAGAAAATAGATGGACAGATGGATTCAATTATACTAACTGCCACACAAATTCTAAAAGGACAAAAAGATTCATATGAATGAAATGTTGAAAGCTTGCTTTCAGTATGTAGTGTGTTATATTTTTGCTGTACAGCACTTTGGTTGGCCATGTGTTTTTTTTTAAGTGCTATATGAACAAATTCTGGTATTGAATGGTAACTGCAACAGAACATTTGAATTTAGCAAAGATCAACTCAGATTTGAGGTTACTTAGGGTTGTCTTCTTGCTGCCTTACCCATTGTCCTCAGAGATTCAGTTCATGATCAGACGTCCTGACATTTTTCTTAAGAATTTGCTGCTAATAATTCAACATTCATTCCTCCGTCACTGATGACAAGCCTTCCTGGCCCAGACGCAGCAAAACAAGTCCAGATAATGACACTTCCACCACAGTTTCTGAAGGATAGGATAAAATTCTTAGGTGGGCCTGTAGTGTTTTCATTTCTCCAGCCTATAATATTTCTCTTTTAAACTAAAACATAACTTAAAGAGCATTCTGGTTTGCCCATATCATACACAGCAAACTGCAGATGGACAGTAGTGTTTTATTTGTGGAGAAACCATCAATCCTTGTTGATTGATTACTGGAGTGCAAACTTATGATTTTGTAATCTTTTACAACCTTATTAAGCATAAAGAGCTATTTTTTCCGATGTCCTCCCATCTTCACCTTGTGGCATGATTTACTTTTTCACATGTGTTTAAGTGATCCATCTTTCATAATCCCCCATTCTTTTCTTCAGACTGGCTGCGCACCTGATTGTCATCCCATCAATAGATAACATCTAAGGTTCAAAGTTCATGCTTTTCTCCTCACGTGTTTTATTAAATAAAAGTATATTTTTGTCTGATTTTTTTTAACTGGGCTAGTTTGAAACGTGGTGTAATGAGTAAAAAATGATAGGCTTGTTGAGTGTTGGCACTCAGATTCATGCTAAAGGGCTACAGAGGACAGGCCTTAATGGTAAAACCACCGGGCTACTCTCAGAAGTGCATCTGGTGTGATGGATGAGGTTGTCCATACTAAAATTAATGGCTGGAAATTTAAGTGCAGGGGAAGCGTGTGTGAGGTGTGGGAGTAGCTGTTTGCCCGCAACAGTTCATCTCTGACAGGTTACATTTCCCCCCTCTGTCCCCTGTCTTATCAACATTTTCACGCAGTCAGATGAATCTAAAGCCTCTGTTATAACAAAGGGTCAAAAGAACAACATCAAATCTGAAGCTAATTACCATCTGATGGCAGTGTTCTAACAGAGCCTGTCCACCTAATTTTGAAATGAGGTGATCTTTGACATCTGCTCTGACTGTAGAAAGTTCATGTAATTGTGCTCTACTCAGTCCCACACTCAAGAGGCACACTTACAGTGCCCCTCAGGGGAGTCATAGCACTGAATGAGAAAAGAAATCAGAGAAGTTGGAGAAACCACAAAGAAGCAGAGGGTAAAAATAGGGCTTTAGCAAAGAGCTAGAATACAAGGTAATTGCTGGAGTCAGACAGAAAGATAAATGAAGACAAAAGAGTGACAAAGAACGTGGGAATCATGGAGCACTGAGCCCTAATTTCATACTGCACATGAACATGATCTGTGTGAATAACACTGTTTCTCTGCAACACACTGTATGTGGGTTATAGCTATATTTGTCTTACTCAGAAAGTTCATCTAATTAAGTTTTACTAGAGAACTTACAAGCATGAAACAAAGGCATGCACTACCAGAGGTCCTCTGGAGCAGGTCAAAAGCTACAGTGAGAGAAGAGCCAGGGCACAACAGGAGGGCCGGTAGTAAAGACGAGGAAGGAAGATGGTAATAAAAACGGGTTTAATAAGCAGAGAAAACAATGAAAAATACACCTGTTTGTAAAATATATGTCCATCCAACTTAAATCTGTTACTGAAAAAAAAAAGATTCCCTGAAAGGTTGAGGTGGTGGGCCGTTGTTCTCTATAACTAATTATCTTTTTTTTTCCTTTTTAAAGGTTATTCAAGTGCAGTTCATTATCTGTAAGATAATGACTTTAAGTTTTTTTCATGGATAAAAGTGGAACACCTTTTAAAACATCTTGAATAACTTTGATTAAACTATTCAATTCAATGTTATTTATACAGCTCCAAAACACAACAACAGTCGCCTCAAGGCACTTTATGTTGTAAGGTTCACTCTACATTAGTACCTACAGAGAAAAACCCAACAATCATATGACCCCCTATGAGCAAGCACTTTGGGGACAGTGGGAAGGAAAAACTCCCCTTTAACAGGAAGAAACCTCCGGCAGAACCAGGCTCAGGGAGGGGCGGGGCCATCTGCTGTGACCGGTTGGGGTGAAAGAAGGAAGACGGGATACAAGACATTCATTTGTACTTTTCATTTTACCTTGTCCCTCTCTGTGCCATTTTGTTGGAAAACACTGGATACACACTAAAAGGGCAGATTTACTTGTTTCCCTTCTGCTTATTTTGGTTGATACCTTTAGGGTTGCTGTGGTGGTCTTTTGCCCAGTACATCAGCTACCTTTCTGCTGCACATGTGCAAACTATCTCAGCCTTGCCTTGGTTATGAAAACTGCGCTCTTGGTCACACCCAGTGAAAACCAATGTTCCCAAACTATACTGTACATGCAGGTCTCACCGCCACCTTGTAAACCTTCCCTTTGTCTCCACTCTGTCCACCTTTTTTTGTGCACTGTCCATTTCTTTGGATAGTCGACACCTGGTATTCGAACTCACCTTTACTACCACTGCTCCATGCAATCTTCCTTTTGACCCTTCTCCCACACATTCACACATGTATTCTGCTTTGCTTCTGCTTACTTTGATGCTCTGTGGAACACCTACACCTATACAAGCTCTATTCCACCTGCTCCCTACTCTCACTACAGATCACAATGCCATCTGCAAAGATCATGCATGGAGACTCCTGCCCGACCTAATCTGTTAACTTGTTCCAGATACCCTTCCGGTGGACCACTCCCCATTTATCCAGGTGTGTGACAGCACTAGGACTACATTTGTTTGGGTAATTCAAATAACCTCCCGAAGTTTTGTGATCTGAAAATAAATCACTGGCAAGACACAAAAATAAATGTTTTCAAGTCTTTCTCTTGCAAAATAGACACTGTGCCTAGTTAGTAAATAGCTTTTTAAGAATTCTTTTAAGGAGCAACAAAGTGCACATTTGTGGGAAGAGGATCTCAGTTTGGAGTGCTTGATTTTTGTCCCCTTTGGGACTTTTGTTGAATTTTCATTCCCTTTTACTTTCCTTACTTTCCAGTTAGGTTTAGTCACTAAAAACTGCTTCAATAAGTTCTGGAGTTGGATTAAAATTTGCCCCTTTACTGCATTATGCATTGTTGGTCATGAATGAAGTGCAGGTGTTAAAACAAAGACATATACAACATTGTGTTCACATAAATATAACACCACATCTGAACAATGAATGTTGCTTGACTGAGATATAAAACAATGGTCTTCCCTTTCATTTGGACTGTTTGCAAGGTCACTCTACCTTTTTCTCCAGCTGCACTGCAATCTAATTGTGCTCGTCTCTGAACCTTGCAGAGATACACCCAAGAGGCTGACTCCTTAGGGACTTTGAGGGAGGGACAGGAGGTACCGAGGAAGGCAGAAAGTGGGACTGCTTTAGAAGCAACAAAGAAAGACAAAAAGGCAGGAAAGGGGTTGTGTTGAAAGGAAAGAGCTTTAGCAAGGAGCTACAAAGCTTATGGCAATATAGAAATATTTAAAAAAAAAGAGGAAATGATGATAAGGGCATGTGGAATTGTTGACTCGGTATATTTTTGTAGTTTGGTGTGTTACTTATATGTTTTCTGTGTCCCTTTGCACTGCATGCAAGGTTCCATGAGCTTCATCTAATTAAGTTCCACTTGATATATCCTGCAAGCAGACGGACTCTGCCTGGTCCTTTGGAGGAGGCCCAGTGGGATGACGGGGGAGGGGGACGTTTCATTTCAAAAAGGAAAAGGCCCTTAGTTGGAAGCTGGAAAGCATATAATTGCTTCAGCCAGACAGAAAAAAGGAACAAGAGACAGAAAGGAAAGAGAAGGAGCGATAAAGAGATAAAGAGGGAGAAGGAGAAGGAGAGAAATTAAAGAGAAAGGGGGAGATCTAGTGTATTTATTGAACTGGTGAGGGCAAAGTGTTTCTGATCGCGAGCGAAAAGTGAGATGGGAGTCGTGAGATAGAGACAGATAGAAAAAGAAAGGGAAATAAGACAGAAGGGAAAAGGAGCCAAGTCTAAGACAATAGGAGCCCGGCAAAAGCCAGCGAGCTTGTTCTATTACCAGGTCCTCTCTAACGGGAGGGGAGGCTAGACTGGAACAAATGGACTGTAATTGCACACAATCTGTCCTCAGAGCTCAATCACTTGGCACTGTAGGGACCATTGGTGAAACACTTCTCTCACACTAATCAAATAACCTTCTCCCTCAACCTCACTTCACCATGGAGATGTTACCTTTCACCTTCAACACAGACGTTACGCTGACCGAGAAGTGTGAAGTTAATGTGATCACTGGTCACCATAAGCTGCCTGCATAATCAGCCTTGCGCAGATTTGCATGCAATACTAATTATAGCTTACAAAATCAAGCTGTTTGCTGACTCTATAATTCACCTCTACCAAGCTCTTTTTCCAGCCAGACTTTTTAAATAATCGCATTGCTCTAATTGTCTGTTTTGTTTCATAATTAACCCAGTGGATAATGAACACTGCATGTATTTACATGCAATTTATCAATCAAAACATCTTCTGAAAACTCAGGGGAGTTGTTTTTCTGTCTAGAAACCACCTCCTACGGCAGATTTTTACACACGTTTTATTTATACATTACTGTCTCTCAGGTACCCCACATTTACCTTTTTCTTGATTTTTCTTGTTTTTTTCTTTTATTAACACTATTGTTTTTAAGGCACTTCAGTTATATTATATAGAACATTAAAACAAATTCCAGCCTTAAGTTTGTTTGTTGTTGAAATAAACATTTTAAAAAATGTAAATTTAAAAAACTGTCTTGAAAAAAAAAGTTAAGGTCTCAAGTGTTTTAATTTCAAGTTTTTAAAACTTGAGGTTATTTTAATTAAAAAAAAAATGGATATCACTCTGTTTAGACACTTCTATACACAAATATGCATGTCAAATGGAAAAACTTTTATTATAAAAACTATTTAAAATTGGAATATCAAGACATCCCCATCAAACTCTCTTAGTAGGTCAATAAATTTGTGTCATTGGCTGACAACAAAAACATGTAATTTGTAAAGACATTTAAAGTCATTTCAACAAATTGTAAAAGTTTATGTGGTACTTCACATAAACCTTTCCCTCTTTATGAACAGTTGCAAGTTGCAAAGCTGGTACTGCCATTTGTGAAACAGCCACCTTCAACGCATAGCAGTCACTTTAAGTTTACCTGTAGCTCTGAAGGAAGAACTTCATTTAGCATTTAATATTTTAGCATTTAGCTAACTACCAAATAATGAGTATAGTTACTTGATACTTGTAGGGTTTGGTTAGTAAAACAGAAACAACACGCACTATTTTGTCACACCTCTATGAAAAAAATAGCAATTGAGTTAGCATTTAGCTTATCGATGAACTGTAATTAAATTCAAATAAATTCATCAAATCTGTGCAATACTATTTGTTTCTCACTAAGAATAACATCAAGCAAAACAAGATGCAGCTATAATTTTTTTTAAAAAAGTATACCAATATTGGAAAAGAAGAAAATGTCATATTTGCCTTTCACAGTGTTTTCACAGTTGCACCAGCATATCTGTTACTGTTTCCAGAACCTGCATGTCTGATTCTCTGCCATTCATATGACAAAAATACCCCAACGTCATCTACGCAAGATGCAGTGTGCGGCCTGACATGCATCGAAGGGTGATTTAAAATATTGTTGTAACCTGAAGAGTCAACTGGTACCACAGCAGATCCCAGTGCAAGATGGTCTCTAGTTTAGATTTCAATTTAATTTAATTTCCTGCGTGGTTCAATATCATTTATTACAAATGATGTTATCAGCATTTTGAGCGGACTTTCTTGGTGTTAATCTTCCTGCCTGCTGTGCATCACTGTCAGTTCCTTGCTGGGTGAGGGTTGATATGTACGCACACATCCATCTGTCCCGTTTTTGACTGTGAACGTGCATGCGAACATAATTTGTGTTTGCTTTTCTGTGCCTGCACCTCTGTGTGTATGTGTGCAAACCTCCTTTTATGCACCTGCACATGTTAACATGAGTGTGTTTTTGATTTTATGTGTATGTAGGCATGTTTGTGAGATACAGGTACATCCGGAGTACAGTCTGTCTGCATCTGTTTTTGTTGTTTCTGCATCTGTCTGTTTTCTGCTTTTCAATTGTCATTTCTTTCTGTCTACTAGGCGAAAAGGTCTGAGGAGCATCTCCTTGCACGGAGCCCAGGTACTCAGGACATTAGAAGCAGTGAACCAGTGAAGTCCACTCATGCGTGCTCACTACAGAGGCAAACATGCATAGCGCTCCAATAACAATCTATTGAAAATCCCTTGATGTTGTTTTCTTTGAAGGGCTGAGCAGAGTTGTCTCTTTGGACCAAATCTGTCTTTCTGCATCAAATATGCACAATTTTATTGCTTGGGCTAAGAGACTTTAGTTATATTCTGTGTTGACAGAACATTTTTGTATAGTGAGAAAACAGCTTTTTTAGGAATCCAGGAAAAACTGAAAACTGAAACAAGTGACATGGGGGTTTCTCAGTTTTTAGAATATAAAAATGGATCTAGTCTCTTCAGATATGAATTCATTCTACAGTCAGGGACAACTTTTTTATTTAGGGCGTATTCCAAAATCAATATCTACTGTAAGATTCTGCAAGTTGCATTAAAAGATGTATACAGAACATATTTCAGATCAAAAAAGATAAAAAGCAGTGCAAGAATTGTCTTATACAGTACCAAACATTACTTGAAACATGTCGCGTTTGTGAAAAAGTGAATCCCAATAAGTTAGGTGGCAAACTGAAGCCTGTTAATAATGTATTTTAGATTCACATAAACTAGTGTTAAATTTAAATCCAACATAAAGCAACTTAAGGTTTTTTCCACCACGTGCCCCAGAGAGCCTTCAGTGCACCCTGGGTTTAATTATTCTGGTCTTAATTCTCTACTGCAGGGAAGACACACTGATCTTCCAGAAGACTGTTTTAATTATAGTGAAATAAAGCCAATCCAAATGATCCCATAGGTGTTCTGCTGCAAAAAGTCATACCACATATCATATTGATATTGGCCAACCCTATGGATTGAGGTATGGTCATCCAGGGAAAGACAGAAATGTTCCATTAATGCCAGCAAAATGCTGCCAACAGCAGAACAATCAACAGATCTGCTTTCCCTTTGTCACTAGGGATGGGAATTCATCAGAGTTTAGTGATTCAGAATCCATTATTGATATTAGTTATCAGGATTAGATTCATGCAAATTAACTGTATGCTATGTGGTCACATTTTTACTTTTACACGTTTGAGGTATTTCTACTCTTTGTAAAAGTAATGTGTTACACAAATTACACAGAAGACTTTAAAGTAATGCAGTATGGTACATTAAAAGTGATTTGAAGCACATTGTGTCATAATTAACAATATAAACCTATAGGCTACAGTCCCACACACCAACACTAATCTCTGTTCTAATGAGGCACACATATGATCTTTCTCCTAATATTTAGGTATGAACACAAAGCAAAGATGAAAACCAGCACAAGGAGACTTTAAAGCAGTCACTATGCTGATTCTTTAGAAACATGAACAGGTAGAAACAGAGGCAGCCTGACTGCTCATCCCTGTGTCACCTGTTGACGTTAAGGGTCTGCCTGCTGGGCCGCATTCACTCAGCTTTAACGTAACTCCGGGTTCTTGGCTAGCTTAGCATTAGCATGCTGCCTGTGCAGATCCTTGCAAAGAGCCGACGCTGGGTCAGCAGCATGATGCAGTTTTTTTTTGTCCTGGATGCAGGTTCTACTTGACCATCACGTTCTTGTCCTTTCGTGCAATAAAAATAAGTAAGTAATAAGCAATGTCCATATCCATGCTGCATGCTGTATTTTCCTCCTCTGGCATATGAAGTGAAATCAGCTGATTGTAGCTCAAGTGCAGGTGGAACCAATAACCAGGATCAATGAGCAAGCGGAATAATTCCTAAGAACTGAACAAGGAGGAATTACTTTGAACTACTAGTTGAACTACTTGATTCCCATCGTTATGCGACACAACTTTTACACGGTTGAAAACTGCTGAATAAACTACCGGTCAAAAATTTAAGAACACCCTGATTTTTTACATGTTTTTTTAATTGAAAATTATGCAGTTTAATGTCTAATTACACTCTGAAATGAAAGCATAGTATAAATAAGCAATTGGAGTTAAAAAAAATAAATGTATTCTAGACTTCTAAGCTGAACACAGTGGCTGAAGCACTAAACTATAAGCAAATGTATTGTGCATAATGTGCAAATAAACCCTTGTTTTTCTTTTGTGAAAAGCTCACTCAGGCACTTCATGATTTTTTCATCCAACACTAACGATGGCATGCTTGAAGCTACGAGGTCATGTGTGATGTGTTGCTCCACTTTTATCATTTTATTATCATGTTAAAGACTCTACTGTAGCCAAAGCTAATAATAGCATATGTGAATTTTTGAGGACATATTAAAGTTTTACAACTGTGCTATAGATTCCTTTTCAGCAGTATTTATTAGGATAGTTCCCCAAACACCACTACTCTAGCAGCCTGATCCTCAAAACCACAAACATGCCAAGTACATGCACAAAACAATTGTGAGTCTTGTTGCGTGTGAATACAGACTAATTACAGAGAGACATGATTTCTTTTCATCCCAAAGTATCCTCACATTGATTTGCGATATCTGAGTAGTCTGTCTTCTCTCTGAAGGTAGGCGTGCGGATGAATCTCAGTCACAGTGCAGGTCTCAGATGGAATGCTGATTAGAGACACTAATCTGTAATGAGGAATATTCATGTGTCTGTAAGTGATCGCAGGAGCGAAGCAGAGCTGCTGCTACAGGTACAAATGAACAGCAAGGCAGCCATTGTTTTTGTGGTTACTGGTAGAAGCGTACTCATTAGGATTCAGCAAGTTGCCGAGTACAGATGTCTGTGCACGTTCTGTGGAGATTGAAGACTCCTGACTGTCAAATTAACTCCTACTAAATACTGTTTGGATTATTGCTTTGCAGGCGTACGAGTATTTTTTAACAGTCATGCATTAGTTTAGCTAAGCAGGCAGAACTATTTTAGTTGTTAAGAAAGCACACTGGGACTGAGGGGGCTTTTGAAGAGTAGCTTTTTTGTAATAAATAACATTTATATATAAAATTGTTTTAGGAAATTATATTTTTTCCACTCAGAAAAAGGAGAAAAGTATGAACACACAAACACTGTCGTTCAGAATAAAGCTCATTGCTGCATCACCCAGGATGTGAGTTTCGAGGCGGATGGGTGACTTAGCGTGCTTGCTGTACAGTGTTTGTAAAAATGGGGCACCAAATGAGCCGCGAGTATAAAAGAGACTCAATATAATGTATATTCACAAAAAATCTGAATCAACGTTGCACACTCTTGACTTTGTTAGTGGAAATTTGACAGCTGCTCTGAAGTCAAAGTTGGGTTGAAAGTTAATGATCTCAAATGCGAACACAATACATCACGGTACCTTTGTTATCGAGTGTTTTTCTTTGAAACAAAGGCACACAAGTTAAATGTGAGACAATTTTTTCATGCTTTACAAATGTCAAAAGAATTATTAGGTAGTTACATATTTAATATGTAACTATAAATGCACCTTGCCGTAACATTTCTCACGTTATTCTGCTGTATGAGTAGCGAATTACCAAATAAAAAAGAGAAACAACAGTCTTGAGGTTTTTAAAAGTGGTTGCTGAACTGCTTCTTTCTCAAGTGCCTGCAGGAAGGGAGCATTCTCACATACTTGGGGCCGTGGGGTTTTCTCTTTGGCTTGTGCTAAAGGCTGGCCATTTCTGCAATGGTCAGCCTCTAGTGGTCTTCTATGGCTCTTGTCCTTTGGCCTCCCTCTTCCTTCTGCTGAAGCAGGCACACAATTGTCATTGGGACACGTGGCCTCAGGTCTACTGTAGTCTTGGGAAGGGTGCGGACAGCTCCGATCACACACACAGCAATATCGTGTGTCTGTTTGCTTTTTTTTTTGACATTTTTTTTGTTTCTTTTTGACTGCCTTTTATTACAGATTTTGCAGTTGGTCGACTATTATGCTCATTTAGATGCAGCAAATCTTAGAACTTGGAATGTTTTGTTTTTTTAATTCTCACTTTCTTCTCCTTTCCTCTTACATGTCAGCGCTGGCATTACTAAACAATATAAAATAATGTGAATGATAACAATTAATATAATAAAAAGAAACTGGCTACTTTATAAAGAGGAACCTACACAGAGTTTATAGAGCTAAGCTTGGCAAAGCGAAATGTGTCTGGCAGATCAGTGCATTCAGATCATGATTCTGTTCGCTAAAGCTGCTGGAGAGGAGAGTAAAGTGTAAAGCTCTGAGTTTTACAGCAAATCATATGTAAATGAACTCAGATGTAATAAGAAACAGGGAATGAGAAGAAAGAACAAATGTAAGGAATTAGGTTGAAGTGAGACAGAGCGGGCATAGCTGGGATATGGCTCTGCAGTAGCTTTATGCCATGTTGGTCGTATTGGTAAGAGTCTGAAAATTGACTTAACTTTCTGCTCCCGTTGGTCCTGGCCCAGTCATGTTGTGCACACAGGCAAGTGGAGCTCAAAAAACCTTTTGCATTACTGTAGTGACCTTCATGACTGAACACCTTTGGGAAGGAGGTACAGGACTGCTGCCATGGCCTGACCATTAAGTCTCTCCCCGTGAGCCTGCTAAGATCAGATCAGTGTAAGCAGAGGCAGCACAGCCTCAACTGATCACTACATCCGGACAAGAACAAAGAACCCAATTCAGGCAGAACAGTCATGATACACCATGAACAGGTTGATGTTTTTTTCTATTCAGTTCAATTCAATTTTATTTATATAGCACCAAATCACAACAACAGTCGCCTCAAGGCGCTTTATATTTTAAGGTAGAGCCTACAGTGATACATACAGAAAAAAAACAACAATCATACGACCCCCTATGAGCAAGCACTTTGGTGACAGTGGGAAGAAAAAAACTCCCTTTTAACAGGAAGAAACCTCCAGCAGAACCAGGCTCAGGAAGGGGCAGGGCCATCTGCCTTGACTGGCTGACTGTCTTTGCTCTAACTCAGTGGTTCCCAAACTTTTTTTGCTGGGCCCCCCTTAGTTTTACATGAAAAATGTTTGATATTATTTGTATCCCACTGTAACTTTACCGTATAAAGAGCTAACATCTCCAAAATGTCAGGAGTAGTTAGTCATTACAACAAGTGTTTGTGAACTAAAAATCAAGAATGTGGGATACTGTTTGTCCGAGATTTGAAGAGCCCAGCACATGCTCCCGAAGAAGGGAAAACCAATTCTGCAGGGGAGACCTACCTCAGCACTTGTGCAGGTGAAGCCAAAGGGCAGATATGCTTCACCATATTTTCTAGTTTTTGGCTTAGAATGAAGTTGGTTTGGAAACATATTCAGCGATGCTTCATCTCCTGATTTGCGTTTGTGGAGGCACCTGTGCTAGCAGTGTCCAAGTGTTGTTTTTTTTGTTTTGTTTTTTCCTTTTCATACCGCGCCCCCCCCCCCCCCCCCCCCCCCCCGCAATGGCTCTGCGCCCCCCCTAGGGGGTGTGCCCCACACTTTGGGAAGGTCTGCTCTAACTGATAACTTGGACATTATTAATTGATTAGGTTAAATGCTACTACTAAAATGACTAACCCAAGCACCTTGTTTCTGATCAGATAATTGTTTGTTAGTGAAAAATATTCCTCACAAAGACTCACAAATATTTTTTTTTTCAAACAGAGAGCATGTGATACGTAGCGTGGATAGAGAATTTGATTAAACAAGATATGTATTTGTGAAAATAAACATGAACCTCTTGCACTGGGATCACACCACAAGATGCCTGCTAGCAAATTGACCTATGACACAAGCAGTCATTACTTACAAGTGAGAGGTGAAATGAAGCTAACGTGGTCATGTTTTACAGCCATGACTATTAGTAGTTTAAATGCTCTTCTGGCCTCAGCACAACCAGCTCTCGTGCTGGTAATATTATAGCTGCAGTATGTCTAGGAACATATTTTGCCTGAATTTAACATTAATGATACATTAACCACACTCTATTTAACTTACTTTAAACACCTTCAGATTAAGTTTTAGCAAGCTGCCCTCCTAACGCCTACAGTTTTTCACATTGGGCCTCTTTATTTATCCGATAATGCTGAAGGATGTGGTTTTTGGTGATGATACACACTTAACTTGTGAAAAATCCATTAAAATTATTTAATATGGAATTCCTGTGGCCCTCGGGGCAGTATTATGGCCTAACGAATCTTTATGCAAGAAGTAATTTGTGGTTTTGATTTGATTGATTTGATTTGGTTTTGAGTTTTGATTTGATGATATATTCCATTTGCAGTTTATTGATAAGACATTACTTCAAAACCACCACTCTAATATTGTATAGCCCACTTTGTCTCAAAGAGTTCTTGAAGAATGTTTGCAGTGTGGTACATCACCACTATCAGGGGTATGTTTCAAAGTAAAACTCATACAAATGCCATGACCCAGAGTTTCCCAGCAAAACATTGCCCAGAGCATCACATTCCTTCCACTGGCTTTCCTTCTTCCCATTACGCATCCATCTTTCACTTTTTCCACAAATGTGCAAAAGATCAATGTGATTCATTTGCCCAGGCCGCCTTCTACCACTGCTCAATAGTCTGACAATGTAGTCACTTCTGTTCATTGGCACTCTAGCCAACATTAAGTTTTTAAGGATTCTGTACAATGTAGGCCTTCTATGCAATTGGACTGCACCCCAGAAGGTCAGATTTTTATGAGACCCTATGTGTTAATAGACCACTCTGCTTTGACCTATACTTGTTATTGATCTCTGGCTCTCTTCCACAGCATGTCTTTATCCTGTCTTCCTTCTCTCTCCCCAGCCGGTCAAGGCAGATGGCCCCGCCCCTCCCTGAGCCTGGTTCTACCAGATGTTTCTTCCTGTAAAAAAGGAGTTTTTCCTTCCCACTGTTGCCAAAGTGCTTGCTCATAGGGGGTCATATGATTGTTGGGTTTTTCTTTGTATGTATTTTTGTAGGGTCTACCTTACAATATAAAGCGCCTTGAGGCAACTATTGTTGTGCTGTATGAATAAAATTGAATTCAAATGAATTGGATCCTCATCCATTTTAAATGAACTCCTTACAGATCCTTTGCCAGTTCTCATGTTTTCAACACATTACCTTCAGAATATTATTGTTGACTTGCTGAATATATCCCACACTGCAAAGGTGTTACTGTAATGCTATAATCAAGGTCATTCAATTTGCCAGGTTTTGATGTGGGTATCTGTTCAGTATACATTGTAATGACGAATGATTAGATCTGAAACCCTTTCTGAAACCAAAACAGATGCTTGCTAGCATGTTGACTTATGACACAAGCAGTCATTATTTACAAATAAGAAGTGAAATGAAGCAAAAGTGGTCATGTTTTACTACCATGACTATTTGTGTCATGGTACTAGGTGCTCTAAAATAAAAACAAAACAAAGCACAACATGAAAACTACTACATAGATTCACAGAAATGCTTGAGTATTTATATTTAAACCAATTTTTATTTGTGAGAAGAGGCAGTCTGGAAAGCCTACTTTATATACACTAAATTCAGTGGTCCTGGGACTTGTTTATGTTATGGTTTTATACTCCCGAAAAGACTTGCTGGGTATGCATTTCCATACTATAGAAACACCTTGCCTTGATACAGTAGTTACATCTCATTCCTGCGTGGTAGGTGCCAGCAAAACCACAACCTGCTGCTTTTCCATTGTTAGCACCAAGACAATGGCACAGGAGCTGACAGTTGTAAAATATATGTAAGCTATCATAATCATAGTTATAATAGCTAAAAGCTGCCTACAGTACATTTGAGTGTGAGTTTCAATGTTCTTGAACCTTTTGTAACATTAGAAAAAAGGCCAGAAACTTTGTAAAAAGGCAAGAGGGAGATTGTTGTACCGACTAGGTGCAATTTTGTCCTAATTATATATTATAAAGGGAACATTAGATGATAGCAGTTAAGCAGCAGATTAGAAAGTTAGACCATTTTTCTTCAGTGAGACTATTGTAAGGGTAAAACAGAGTAGATTACATATCTATGTAGCTTTAGGTACATTTAGTGTTTGTAAAAATGGGAGACCAAATGAGCCGCGAGTATAAAAGAGACTCAATATAATGTATATTCACAAAAAATCTGAATCAACGTTGCACACTCTTGACTTTGTTAGTGGAAATTTGACAGTTGATCTGAAGTCAAAGTTGGGTTGAAAGTTAATGATCTCAAATGCGAACACAATACATCACGGTACCTTTGTTATCGAGTGTTTTTCTTTGAAACACAAGCACACAAGTTAAATGTGAGACTATTTTTACATGCTTTACAAATGTCAAAATAATTATTAGGTAGTTACATATTTAATATGTAACTATAAATGTACCTTGCCGTAACATTTCTCACATTATTCTGCTGTATGAGTAGCAAATTACCAAATAAAAAAAACAGTTTTGAGGTTTTTAAAAGTAGATTTCAGGACTGTGCACTAATCAAATGAAGTGGGTGCATATGCTTGGTACAGTGGGGCAAAAAAGTATTTAGTCAGCCACCAATTGTGCAAGTTCCCCCACTTAAAATGATGACAGAGGTCAGTAATTTGCACCAGAGGTACACTTCAACTGTGAGAGACAGAATGTGAAAAAAAAATCCATGAATTCACATGGTAGGATTTGTAAAGAATTTATTCGTAAATCAGGGTGGAAAATAAGTATTTGGTCAATAACAAAAATACAACTCAATACTTTGTAACATAACCTTTGTTGGCAATAACAGAGGTCAAACGTTTACTATAGGTCTTTACCAGGTTTGCACACACAGTAGCTGGTATTTTGGCCCATTCCTCCATGCAGATCTTCTCAAGAGCAGTGATGTTTTGGGGCTGTCGCCGAGCAACACGGACTTTCAACTCCCGCCACAGATTTTCTATGGGGTTGAGGTCTGGAGACTGGCTAGGCCACTCCAGGACTTTCAAATGCTTCTTACGGAGCCACTCCTTTGTTGCCCGGGCGGTGTGTTTTGGATCATTGTCATGTTGGAAGACCCAGCCTCGTTTCATCTTCAAAGTTCTCACTGATGGAAGGAGGTTTTGGCTCAAAATCTCACGATACTTGGCCCCATTCATTCTGTCCTTAACACGGATCAGTCGTCCTGTCCCCTTGGCAGAAAAACAGCCCCATAGCATGATGTTTCCACCCCCATGCTTCACAGTAGGTATGGTGTTCTTGGGATGCAACTCAGTATTCTTCTTCCTCCAAACACGACGAGTTGAGTTTATACCAAAAAGTTCTACTTTGGTTTCATCTGACCACATGACATTCTCCCAATCCTCTGCTGTATCATCCATGTGCTCTCTGGCAAACTTCAGACGGACCTGGACATGCACTGGCTTCAGCAGCGGAACACGTCTGGCACTGCGGGATTTGATTCCCTGCCGTTGTAGTGTGTTACTGATGGTGACCTTTGTTACTTTGGTCCCAGCTCTCTGCAGGTCATTCACCAGGTCCCCCCGTGTGGTTCTGGGATCTTTGCTCACCGTTCTCATGATCATTTTGACCCCACGGGATGAGATCTTGCGTGGAGCCCCAGATCGAGGGAGATTATCAGTGGTCTTGTATGTCTTCCATTTTCTGATGATTGCTCCCACAGTTGATTTTTTCACACCAAGCTGCTTGCCTATTGTAGATTCACTCTTCCCAGTCTGGTGCAGGTCTACAATTCTTTTCCTGGTGTCCTTCGAAAGCTCTTTGGTCTTGGCCATGGCGGAGTTTGGAGTCTGACTGGTTGAGGCTGTGGACAGGTGTCTTTTATACAGATGATGAGGTCAAACAGGTGCCATTCATACAGGTAACGAGTGGGGGACAGAAAAGCTTCTTACAGAAGACGTTACAGGTCTGTGAGAGCCAGGGATTTTCCTTGTTTGAGGTGACCAAATACTTATTTTCCACCCTGATTTACGAATAAATTCTTTACAAATCCTACCATGTGAATTCATGGATTTTTTTTTCACATTCTGTCTCTCACAGTTGAAGTGTACCTCTGGTGCAAATTACTGACCTCTGTCATCATTTTAAGTGGGGGAACTTGCACAATCGGTGGCTGACTAAATACTTTTTTGCCCCACTGTATATCTGATAGGCCTCCATAAATTGTTTTGTGTCAGGCCAGGTTTGGTTGGGTTTTTCCATTGCTATTTTGCATGTAGCTTTGGCTTCAGTTTGGATTATTTTCCAATGTAACTTCAAAAAAATTATCTCCCTCTTGCTGTTCTATATTTCTGCCAACTGCCTGCATTGATGAGAGCATTGTGTTGTAAATTATGCCTAATGCCCACTTTGAAACAGAAGGAGGGACAGGATAGACATTAGCATGGTAAGCAGCCAGTCAGTGCATAAACCAGACTGAAAAAGAAACAAAAGGATATCTTGAAGTCCTCAGAGATTCAAGGAAAACTGCTGTATTGAGGAAACATTATAATATATCTTGAAGGCAGAAAAGGTAAAGTTGATTCAACAACAAGTAATACGAATAAATGACACATAGAATGAGAGATATGATGATTTTCTTCATACATTATATACCATCCATCAATTTTCTTAGCTTTTTATGCAGCTTAGAGTCACGGTGCACTGGAGATTATCCCAGCTTTAATTGGGTGAATGACAATGTAAACTCTAGGTCACCCTTCTTTGCAGTTCAAAATGCAGATATTTAATACAAGGTAAGAGATCATACACAGAAAGAAGAGTGAGGCCAACAACACAGTCCAAAACCATAAGTCTGAGATTGAACAGAGAGACAGAGGATAGTACATTTACAGAGAGGACTGATGGGATGTTAAAAACAGGATATAGTAATTTGGGTTAGGGTAGGTAAGGTCCAAAAGCAGGAAATGAAACAGAGAGTGGGAAAACAACTATTAGGAATAAAACAAGATAAGTAATTCTAAAATGAACTAGGAAGTGGTGGAAAACAAACTTAAAACCATCATAACCTTTTTTCGTAACATGTAACAATGATTCTAGCAAGGAATAGGAAACAGGAAACACTTTTGGATCGCTAAGTATGAATCAAAACATGTAATACTAGAAGATCAGCATATTAACTATCATATCTAATAGGGCTGCTCGATTATGGCAAAAATGATGATCACGATTATTTTCACTGAAATTGAGATCTCGATTATTTGACGATATTTATTTAACAATAACAATGTATTGAATAATGACTTTAAAGATTGTCAAAAAATATATATTAGTATTATATATATAGTATTTGCACACTAATATAAAATAGTGTGCAAATACTGATAACAGTGCAAATGTTTGCAATATAAAATAAATGAAAAATGTAAACATCTATGTTTAGTGAACTTTGCAGTGTTGCTCTGTGGTGCCGCTACGACACTGTAGCAAAGTTTACACACTGTGTCTACTTGATCCACGTCTGACTCCGCGAACCCATAATGTTTCCACACCACTGAAGTTTTTTTTACCTCTCTTTTCAACCAACGGCAGTCACTCTCCTCTCCAAATAACTTCTGCTTAGCTTTCCGAGCTTCCCTTGGGTCCTCTTAATCAGCGGTCCCCAACCCCCGGGCCTCGGACCGGTACCGGTCCGTGAGTCATTTGGTACCGGGCCGCGAGAGTTGAGGCTCAGGTGTGAAATGTATAGTTTTCAGGGTTTTTATCGGTTTTCAGCGTTATTTTGTTATCGTTTTTATCGTTTACTTGGTTTTCCTTGGTCTTTTCACGTGTGTTATGAATAAATTTTCTTTTTTTCGGTACCGGTACTAGTTTTATTTTGTTGTATTTATCCGCGACACCTTAAAGGCCGGTCCATGAAAATATTGTCGGGCATAAACCGGTCCGTGGCGCAAAGAAGGTTGGGGACCGCGGCTCTTAAATGTTGTGACACGTGTTCGAAATGCAGAGAGGTGCGCTCGATTTGCCACACGGAGCAGCGCGAGAGTAAAGCACGAGGGAGGGGCTAATAATCGGCTCAGTCATTTTTAATGATCGTTGAAAGCCCAGATCGTAATCGTGATTAAAATTCGATTAATTGAGCAGCCCTAATATCTAACTATCACTACCATTGATAGTAGGTGATGAACTAGGGCTGGGTATCGTCACTGATTTCTAGAATCGATTCAATTCCGATTCACAAGGTCCAGAATCGATTCGATCCACGATTCGATTTAATTCGATTCGATTCACTTCGATTTGAATCTGGGAAATTTTGACAGTCAGAAATATTATAATTCAGATCAGTATATTTACATATTTTTGTATCTATAAAAAGGAAGCTGACACACGCAAGACTTTATCAAAGGTGTGAGCATCACAGCAGATGCCTTTGTGTCAAAGTAGCTGAAGATAAAACACAGAAACACATGAAGGTGATTTTTCCTGGCCTGGGATTTTATAAAAATATTCTGCAGTACATCAAAAACGAAAGAAAACCATTAATCAACATATGAACATTACCTCTGAAGTTACAGCTGTTTTATTAGAGACATGGCTAAGCATTTTGCATTTTGCATAATTTTAACAAGTTTAAATTTGTTCAGCATTGAACGGCAGAAATTAGGTTTTCTTTTCGTCTTTTCATAAGTATATAAAACGGAAAGAAAAAAAAGTCGGCCGATAGCGCTGTAAACAACGGTAGACTTGTGCGTAACAAGCAAGCGAATAATGCAGAAAACCATACAGAGAGAGAGGGGGGGAGAGAGAGAGAGAGAGAGCGAGCTGTGCATCATGGTAGAAGCAAAACAGTAAAAGTCAGAGTGAATACATGACGATGTTTATGTGAAGCGTAGTTTGGATCTTCTTTTGCTGCTGGTTCGGTCAATATTGTTTGGAGAGACATCAAACTAACAGCTTTACAATCAGCGCATAAAGGGCGTGAACACAAAGCGCGGACCCGCCGACAGATCAGAATCAGCGGGCTGTCGGCTTTCAGCCCCGACTGTGAGAAATTCGACATCTGATTCTGATCCGCGGGCTGCGCTGTGTGTTTAAGTCTTTGTGCAGAATCCGTGTTCCTGCTCTCATTTACTGTTTTAGCTGCTTGGTGGTTGTTGAAGTTTTGTGAGATTTCACCTGAGATTCTGGCATTTCGGGCAAAATAAATTTATATTAAAAAATCGATTCAGGATTTTAATGAATCGATTTTACGTAATCCAAGCCAGAATCGATTTTAATCGATAAATCGATTATAAAAACCCACCCCTATGATGAACCACTGTTATATAATACCCAGTGTCCAGTGTAGTGTTGCTCTCCCGAACAAATGTCTGCAGTGTTTACTGCTCAAAGAATTGTGTCGAATTTTATGAATCTGACTGTTGGTGCAAACCATCATATAGAACTTTGTAATTTGCTCCTTTTCTGAGATGTTGGACCGCTAAAGCAGCACATTACAGAAAGTGTTTGGTGTGAGCAACCAGCCTTCATCCCCAGAGCCTCTCTGATTGCTATCAGAGCCTTGGCCTGCTGGCCAAACACAACTGTTAGGTTGTGTTAGGAATCAAACGTCAGTTTTTGCGGGAGGCATCGAAAGCCAAAAAGCTTCTCTCCACGGTCCCCCGTGGAGCCTGACGTGCTCTTACTTTGAACCAACAAACTCACACCAAGATGCTCTCTGAGAGATGTTATTTCTCTCTGCTGTGCTGCTTACATGCCATTTCTCTCTTGCTGGCTCAACCCCATCTCTCCTCCCTTTCCCCTGATTTAATTTCTGTCTCCTCTAGTCTCTTGATCTCTTTCTCTCTCTGGTTCTCCTGTTTGTTTTTTTTACCACCTTCATCCTATTGTCTTTCTCTCTGTATTTTTGTCTTCCTCTCTTCCTGCCTACCTCTCATTCCTCCAACTCTCCAAAACACTTACATTGCAATACACTCAGAGCCTCACAGACTCCAAGGGGAGGTGTTCAACTGGTACATTATGTCTCTTGAGTATTTGTCAGACTAATGGAAAACACTCAAAATGCCCTGGCATTCCATCATTCCACTGGTAAAAGAAACTCAGTCCACATATTGCCTTCGTAAGGGAAAGTTCTTACCAACAAGCTGCTGCAGCTGGTAGTTTTTCCAGGAGGACTGTGAGCTCTTTTCAAGTTTATTTTATTTATTTATTTAGGTTTTTGTGCTGTGAGCTGTCAAAGCAGGGCCAGTTCCCGCATAAAAATGTTTACGCCGGAAATTTGTAGTCATGCACTAGTGGGGACACCAAAAACGATTAATGTCTGGTTAATATGTAACTAGTGCTCCTTTTATTTAGATCAAACAAGCACATTCCTATAATTTTGTCTAATCGCTGTAACAGCAAAGGTAATTTGTGAAATATTAATGTTTCTTTTAAGTGAGTAATCAGTGTTTGCAGTTCATACTTACAGAGCAACACACATGCAGCAGAGAGAGATGGTGAACTCAGTATCTGCATCATCACTGGCCTCAAGCAGGGAAAAGTCTAACATTGTTTTTGCTTCAATTTTCCAGCTGCTTTCTGAAACCACAAAACAAACACTTTATCTGTCAATATAACAAGCAAACAAGGCAAGGTAATGGACAAATTATTACCATATGATTGTTGAGCATCCCTTCTTACACCATCTAGTCTGTGCACTCTAAGGGCTGGTCAGATAGAGATGAGAGCTGAGACTGGGGAATTTGAACATGAGACTACTAGGCTAACTTTGGCTGGAGTCTTTAGAGTAAATTTAATTCTGGCGCTCTTGTTTTCCATGATCTGCTTTGGTATCTGCAGCAGTGGAGGCTGTTTGTCTGTCTGTTGGCCTCCACGGTCATTTTCAAGTGTGAAAGCATTACATGCTTTTTCACTTAGTAGAGCCTAATGTGTACACAGAGTTTATTAAGAAGAAATTATTAGGATAAAAGTGGTTTAAATGCATTGTTCATTAACTTGAGTTAAATATGGTGGAGATAGGGGATTCTAACTTACATTTATTTGCCTTAATCGAAAGTCTGGCTTGATGGTTGAACATTCAGTTCAGTGCAGCATAGTTTTTAATGCAATCATGCTGCTCTAAAGTTTTCTTTGCACAAGTTTTAACACACTTTAGAGAAAATGGGAAAATTTATTCTAACATTTATTCTGTTAAGCTAGAAAACAACATTGCTGCCAAGCTGGTTAGCTAAGCTGAACTGACTGCCTATGACTGGTGGTAATTAAAATGTATTATTGCTTTATCTTGTTTACTTAATTGTTAACAAAATTGGGGTTTTACACCAGGTTATCTTAGTTCTTTCATAAGGTGTGCCAGATTAATTTTCTTAAAGTCTTAAATGCCAAAATACATATTAGCTTAAGTAGCTAACAATTGCTTTTCTTTAAGTGTCATTCATTTGCTTTGAAACTGTATTTTACCCTTTAAAAATGTAGCTCTCAAATAATTTCAGTTTCACTTCTCAACATTTAATTTCAGTTCCAAAATTCAGTTTTTTCGGGACTTACATCTGGTTCCAGTTGCAGAGTAATCAAGCGCAGATTAATAGAGCTACGTTTACCAGCGTAATGAAAGTGTTACTGATGGGAATCTACAATCTTAAGACTTCAGAAGTTATTCGTCATGTCATGAATGACCAGTTTCAAAGCAAATGAATTCATTTTCAAAATATAAAATTCAGTTTCAATTTAGTGATTATCATTTTCAAACCAATACATTGAATTTCAAATTACTTCAAATTCAGTTTAAAAAAGCATTTATTCAAGTTACAATTCAGATTTCAAATTTTACTTATTCAAAATCACCAAGAAGTGGGACATAAAGTATCACTAAAGTCACTTTATTTTCACTCTTTGAATTTAGTTGGCTCTTACAGGCTAACTTAATGGCACATTCTGCTGTTAGTTTATTTATTAAAAAAGAACAACAGGAAATCTGGACTGGAACTCACGGAAACATTAAATAACCAGGCACACACAAGCTAGTGATGGAAGATGACTGTATAGGCCAACTAGTTACAAATAGTTACTAGTTATAGTATATGCATCTATCTATCTATATAAAAGGTAAAAAGAAGGTAAGAAAAAATAAAGGACATCTGTTTACCTCAAACCAAGGGAACATGGAAGTTAACCTCTTAAGCCTCAAGCCTAACTGATCTCCTGCCTTTTGCCCCCGTATCAGGGGGCATTGGGGCTTAAGAGGTTAAGTTTATAAGTAAAACTGGGCATGGTTTTTATATTTTTCACTGTCACCTCTTTTTCTTAATACATATTACAACCATGAATCACCATTTTTCACCTTTAGTGTTTTTAATGAAATTATCTAGAATCAGATGTGCATTTATAAATTTGTATTTTCTTTTTCATATTTTCCAACTCATTTGTCCGATTTTGACCCTAGCTTTCACCTTGATCTTTTTTGCAGTTTGCTGTTTTTAAGCTTTATTTAATTAGTCCGTGGAAGAAGGATGGGGAAGAAAAAAAGGGAAGAAAATAAGCCATGTGACAAAGGTCCTGTTCCAGATTCAAACAAAGGACTGGATACACAACTGAGCCACGAGGATGCCTCAGTGCATCGCTTTGAAGATTACGTTTGACTTGGACACCATTTCTACAGGGGAAAAAGGAGGCTGTTTACCAGAAAGATAAAAGTGCTGCAGTGGTTGAAAGTTACTTTGATAAATGAAACATGCATGTCAAAGTGTTATGAAGATTCAATCTTTTCACAAATAACAGTGTATTTTGGTAGTTATGTTGTGATGGAAAATGAGTTTTCACCTGTGCTTGGTTAAACAGGAAATAGTTTTGTCTAGTGTTAATTAATTAGGTCAAAAAAGCAAATCTTGTCGTCATAGTAATATGAATCCAGAAGAAAGGCAACCAGACTACTACCAGCAAACTCCAACTGTGACTACTCACCACCTGGGAATACCCATTTTCCCCTAGTCAGCAGTTGTAGGCTGGGGGCTGTTTGCTCTCTAGGCTTTTGTGGCAGAGGCCTATGAGGCTAAATTTGTTTTTCTAAATGTTGTATATTTAACACACCGTGTTATCTGACTGTATACATGTCTTTACTCTAATTCAGACAGTCTGATTTATGCAGGGTGTCTCTGCAAGCTAATCTTAAAATGTCAAGGTTTTAAGGGAGATTTGTTTCATATTCCGTGGTCTTTTTGACATATGTAAAGCTTGCAACATATTATGTTATGTCATTTCAGTATTACTATAATCCTCGTGCAGTTTCCAGCCTTGCTGTACCTTTACACTTGCGATTACCTATATATGATTTAACACCCCCCCCAAAAAAGTTTTTTTACCAGTGAATTGACACCAAGCTAACTGAAGTCTCATTAATCTCATTAATCTTCACTATTTTTAAAATGAGCTCTGCTGTAACTGCAGCTTTAAAGCAACAACCATAAAATGTTTCACACATGAGCAGTGAAAATTTGTAAATAGTATAACAGTGCAAAAGCTATGGTAAAAGCATGGTCCAGAAGTGCAAGACATAACAAATCTCCTCGACGTAAATGTATCAACATACTGTGTGTGCAAATTTTATCCATTTTCATCCTGTTAATGAGGCCCAGTGTACACAATGCAACGCTCTCATGGCAATTGTGCTTGCATAAGCTTTCAGTTTCACCAGGTGACTCCTTCAAAATATTAATACATCTAAAGGAGCAAAGGACGGGCAGAGAATCAGGCCAGTGCACATTACTGCTAATGATCTCTCTCAGCAAAATCACACACCCAAGACCGATACACACATATATAAGCGGAAGTGCTATGACAGCCGTATAGCCACGTGTACACAGACAAGAACAAGCATTTGCACGTGCAGAAACACACACACAAAACTGTATAAAACAAGCATACGCACAAAAGCACTCGGGCACATACTGCAGATTAAAAATATGCAATACTTTTTTGTCATCAGCACCAGTGCATTAGCATATCCTTGTCTAATGGGGAAGCAACAGCAGTGTGCAGTCAGTTTTAGGTGTTAATGAGGGAGGGACTGAGTCTATGATTCAAGCCCAACAGAGCTGGCTCATCATAGCGTTCTTTAATAAAGAGCATGCTGGACTGTGGCAGAGCTCATTTATAATGCCGGCCTGTCACAAAATGGTAAGTGCAGTTTCTGGTAGAAAATCTACAACATGAGCAGAAAAGTAAATATTGGAAACTAGGCTCCAGAGATATGACAGTATTTACCACGAGACAATGAGATTGTGTTCATTTCAAGTTTCATTTCAAGTGTGAAAGCGCCTCGCTATAATGTTGTTGGTTGTACTGGATGCAAACCTCTAATAAGAAAGCTGTTTAGATTACACCAAGCGAGATGCGATTTCTGCAGCAATGTCACAAAGTCGATTTGCCAGACATTTCATTCTGTGCTGTAGCAAAGAAATTGAAATCAGTTCCTCGACTGAATTTAGTATGAAAAAGAGCAGATCGTTATGCATATCAAAATTAGAAATGTCATCATTACTTTCCAGACAAGGCAGCAGAAGTAAGTTTCCCCCTCAATAAATAATGCAGTCGAAATATTGGAGTAGATTTCTTGCACCACCACCCACCCCAGTGATGTGTGTTGAAAGACTTGGGTGTACCTGGAGTTGTGCTGACAGTTGACAAGTAGTTAGGATTTGGTAGTGGCACTTTCCTTGGCTACTCGTTAGACAGACAAGTGGGAGCAGAAGCTTGACAGTAACACAAAAACAGCAACACTGAGGCTTCCAAAATGATTTTTTTTTGTGTGTTTTTTTGCAGTCTGTCTTGCACTGCTTGTTGCGCACATGTAATCACTTGTTTTATGGATGTTTTTCACATGGCTTTAGACATGGAAGCGATGACTTGCTGGTTACTTTGTTCCTGATTGGACCCCAATTCATTTTTATACCAGCTTTTGTGTTGCCTGGGTTGACTTATCTATTTTTTGTAAAATGGTATGTATATGTTTCTAAGATAAGAGAAAGAGACATTTACATCCCAGACAGGAAAAGTGGGACTAAGGTTGTCAGTATTGCATTATCTACATCACCAAGCTAAATGAATCACATTTCCATCTGTCTCAGCTGTTTAGTGCTAATTAGCACCAGATATCAAGCAAACACGCTGTACTCTTGCATTACTGATTGTATCCATATCAGTATTACTGTATTATCAATATTTCATTTTACTGTTTGATGTGACCAAAACCAACTACATGCTGAAATCCATCATACTCTAATTCAGTGGTTCTTAACCTGGGTTCGATCGAACCCTAGGGGTTCGGTGAGTCGGTCTCAGGGGTTCGGCAGAGCCTCCACCGTGACATACACGACTCATTTTGTGCACCAGTAAAAAATATATCTATGTCTTGAATTTGAAAAAAATCATATTTTATTTTTCACTAAAGAGGAGTTCAGTGAATGCGCATATGAAACTGATGGGGTTCGGTACCTCCAACAAGGTTAAGAACCACTGCTCTAATTGGATAGTAACTTGGCGTTACTAGACTAGGCTAGAGCAGGTGGTGACCTGCTTGACTTCCTGAGCTACAGCCGCTGATGAAACATGAAATAAGACATAAACATACCTTACATGCATGTGAAAGGCAACTTTGAAGATACATTCTAAAAGTTGGTAACTGTGTCAGTCTTGGTGTCAGGCAATACAACTGATATTAGCAGAAGACAAAGTTTTTGCGAGGACGAAATAAATCCTTAGACATAGATTATGCTATGAAGAAGCTTTAAATTCTAAAACATAGATACTTTCCAACTACAGTCAGAACAGTATAAGATTTTTAAGAACAATACCGATATTTAACTATTTAGAAATCAGATCAGCTAATACTTATTACTTATTCATATATGTCTACTTAAACATAATATGACGGTGTTAAAAATTAACAGGTCCTGGATTACCTGTTTATGCTCTGCTCAGCTCTGCCAACAGATAACAGGTGTTTCTCTTGTCTCTTCTTTACTTTTAAATGATAATTTATCATCAGATAAATGAAAATTCTTCCCAATCCAGATACATCAGCACATAGGTAATGGCAGCCAGGAAGAAGAGCCCAAACCATATACTTCTCACATCTTAAACTAGGAAAAGCGTGACTGCAAAAAAGCTACATCAGGGATGCAAAACTCATTTTACATCGTCTGCCACATACAGCCCACTTCACTGGCCCCCTCTTAAGTGGGCCAGTGTAAAGAAGTTTAACTACACATTTAATCCCTATGTCTCAATAAGACAAAGAAGTGCAATTTCAACTTTATGTCTCAGTTAAAGAACACGTTAAACAAATACTACCCTATTAAATGAAAGAAATCTGTCACCATGACTCTTTGGGCTTAAATTGAAATATATGTAATAAAACTACAGAAAATGTTATGGTAGATTTTTGCCCAGATTGTCCTCTAATCATAATGCAGAAACTATTTTTCTTTTATATATTTGACTTTTGACAAATTGTAAAAAACACAAATTCTTGTTGTAGATCATAAAAAAAACAGCACCTTCTTTCATTTAATAGTTTATTTATTACTTTTGTGCAGTGTGAATGGCTGTGGGGTAGGTCTTTATCAGTAGGAAAAGCTGTAAAATCTTACAAATTCTAAATTTATGCTTTTCTTCACATTGGAATCTTTACTGGGCTGATTCTGGCCCCCTGGGAAGTATGTTTAACACCCTGATATATACTGTACAATCAACAGTTTAATTTTTCAAATTTAAGATTAGTCACATAAATTCATCAAATTAACAAATTAAATATGATCACAATCTCCGCTTCTCAGCTTTGGCCTTGGATAAAGTATTTTTGCTGAAGATATTTTGAGGTCAGGAAGCGACGCGATGATCAGCGAGCATCGGTATGGTTTCATCCCAAGAAAGAGCACCACAGATGTGATGTTTACTTTGACTGTGTTGATGGAAAAGAATAGTGAGGAGAGTGGGTTGCACTTTGTCTTTGTTGATGTAGAGAAAGCATATGATGGGGGCGCCAAGAGAAACACTGTGGTACTGTATGAGGAAGTTAAGAAAGTGTGTGAGGCTGGACGTGTGTGGGGACTCTGAGAAAGTATTGATGTGTGCAGTAGGAGTGACAGATGGGTTTAGGGTGGGCGTGAGATTAAATCAGGTGATGGACTGGTTAACAGATGAGGTCAGGCAGGAGTCTTTGTGGACTATGCTGTTTGCAGACTACATTGTGATATGTACTGAGAGCAGGAAGCAGGTGGAAGAGAGCCTGGAGAGGTGGAGGTATGCACTGTAGAGAAGAGGATTAAAAGTCAGTTCACTAGCTGGGCCCACGTCCTCATTTTAGATTTGACAGCGTTTTAGTAGGTAAAGGTGAGCGCTTGGACATGAATTGAGCTGTGGTTTGGGGGCAGCGACGGCTCCCGGGCCTGGCAGATCACCGTGATAAAGAATTGAGAACAAGGACGGAGGGAGGGTGGGGCACGTAAACGAGAATGAACAGCTTGCAGAACTGGGGGTAGGGATGGGTATTGATAAGATTTTCATGATTCCGATTCCATTTTCGATTCTGTTTAACAATTCGATTCTTTATCGATTCTCTTTTCGATTCTTTTTTTAAAAAAGGAGAACACTAAGGTTGATTAGCTTAGAACTTTGTTTTATATCTTCTCTTTGAACAAGATAGAAATTTAGGAGTAACATGGCCTTACAAACACAACAGTGAGATCTTAAGAGATCCAGCCTGCGGCTCTTCAATGGGGTGTCACAGGGTCCCCAGGAAAAACATTAATGTAAAATAATAAAATAAATATTCTTCTGTAGCAATAACAAAGTATAACATAAATTATTCTGTAGCAATTACACAAGACTATCCAGTAATGTTCCTGCCTACAATTAAACACATTCACTTACCGAAAATTGGGGGCATCTGCTGTGGCAAATGGGTGCAAGCCTTTTACCACAAACTTAGTCACTGCTCGGTGACATTCGTCTATCCTGGCCTGAAAGGAGACGCTACCGGTAGACTGCAGCGAGAACTGCCAGCATCTGAGCCAGACTCTGTCTCTCTCATCATGGTCACCTAAATGCACAGTAATGGCAGGTTTTGTAATAAGGCAGATCGCGCTAACATAATATGCACTGTTAGTTGATTATTTACCTGCCGCATTAACGGGAGAGGACGCGCAAACGTTACCGCTGCTGCTGGGTTGAGATTCACGAATCCGGAGCGGAATTAAAAACACGACATTCATTTAAGGTCATCGCGTGTTTTGTGAGCAAATGCTTTTGCATGTTCGTAGTGTTTCATCCCTTAAATGAAATATCTACTTTGCAAGTATTGCAAGTTGCCCTGTTGTCATCCGTTCTCGTAAAGTATAACCAAACTTTTGAGCGTTTGAGCCGCCATGTTTCCTGCCAGGTGGTGACGTCATTTGGGGCGACTGGAATCGATAAGGGAATCGTTTGCAAAAATGGCAAACAATTCCAAGGAATTGAAACAGTGGGAACCGGTTCTCAACAAGAACCGGTTTTCGATACCCATCCCTAACTGGGGGAACCTATATAGATGACAACAGGAAGGAGCGTGTTTGGAGGTGTGGTCCCGCTCCTGAAATTCCCATACGTAATCTCCAATAAAAGCAAGACTGAATGTGGGAGACGTGTGGGAGACGTGTTTAACAGCCAATTTGCGAGGAATAGTTGTAGAGAGGGTGAGATTAAATACCTGGGGTCAGCATTCAACCAGCAAGAGTGAAAGGGTAGTGAGACATGCTGTGATGCATGGTTTGGAAATGGTGGCGCTGACAAAAAAGGCAGGAGGCTTCGCTGGAGGTGGCAGAATTGAAGATGTTGAGATTTACATTGAGAATGACCAGGATGGAGAAAATTAGAAATTACATCAGAGGGTTTTGAGTGGTTTGGAGACAAAGTTAGAGAGACAAGAATTGTTTGGACAAGGACAAAGGATGGATAGTGGAGAGACTGGGGCCAGCGGGAAAAGAGGAAGAGCCCAGGGAAGATTCATTGATATTGCAAAGGAAGACATGCAGAGGGTTGGTGACAGAAGAGGCGTTTCAGACAGGGTGAGATGAAGACAGACGATGCACTGTGGCGACCCATAAAGAAAGAGGAAGTGTATAAGCAAATATTTGTTGACAGCAGTCAGCACATAAACAATAATTTAAAATAAATGCAGTAAAAAGCAGAATAAAATGATATGAAAGCAAACTGCACTCACAACTGTTGCATGGATACAAACAAAGAGAAAGCAAATTAGAGTAAAGCAAGCAGAAAGATCTGAGTGAAATTTGTTGCGGCCGTCCTGTCATTGCCATTATAACCTCCACATGATTTTCATTTAGAAGCCTTCATCTGGACCCTGCGAAAAAACAAGAACAACAAGGTGCACTTTTCTAATATGCTGTGGAAGATTAGCAGTAGGTGCGATCGAATCCCAAATAGCTACAATCAATATCAGGCAATAAGACAAGACGCACTTCTAATTAAAGCTGACTCTCGGGCCCAAGAAAATGGAACTTGAGCGTTTAATAAATGAGCAATACAGGAAAAGTTGGCAGTCAGAAGGCATACTTACAGGCTTTCATGAGACAACAGCTGTGATCAACAAATAAATGAGCTCTATAGGCATCTGAAACAAAACAAAAGCTGCAATCACAGAACGAGTGCATCAGCCAGTAATGATGCGTCACGGCAGGCAGAAGCATTCGCATGAAAGCTGAGTCTACGGCCATGTGTAACGGCATCTAGTTGAAATTGTTTCTCTTTTGCTGTCTTTATTATTAACTCCCTGGCAACCTCACACAGACAGGCAAAATTGAAAAACAGCATTTCTCACAGAGGTCTTAAGATTGTTTTCTAGTGTGATAAGAGCAAAGATTTTATTAAAGGCATAGCGTAAAGTGGTTTTATATGAGTAGGAACTGGACAGATTTCAAGTTTGTTATTATCAGTGGAACACCTACTAACTCGAGCTAACAGACATAGAGTGTACGTACGAGGTTATGCCCTTTTCTTAATTTGGATTAGTTTTCAGTTCTGTTTCTTTTTTAAAACATAGCATGAATCCAAATTAACAATCACCCAACCGGACTGATTTTCAGCCACATTGCAACATATTCTTTTTTCCAGACAGTGTTGCACATGTAGGATGCACATGTTTCCTCGGAGGGCGCTCTCTGCACCGGGGCTGTGATCGACCGTGGCTGCTGGGGCTCTGGGGGTCCTCTCAGCCCGGCTGGGGGGCTTCTTTGCCTCCCTCCTGCTGTGTGCCTAGCCTGGAGGCTGCGGTCTGTGACCGGCTTCCGGTGCAGACGGCTCCCTGTGATAGTGTTTCCTCATGCGTACCCAGTCCAATTTCACTTTTTAAGTGTGCATGTGTGTGTGTGGGGGGGGGGGGGGGGGGGGGGGGGAGGGGGGGATATGTCAGTATTCACATCGCTTACGTTAATGAAAGTGTGGGGAGTGAGTTGGAGGGCGGGGTGGGGCGGGCTGCTTTTAACCATGTAAAGCACTTTGTGTTACATTTTTTTTGTGTGAAAAGTGCTTTATAAATAAAGATTGATTGATTGATTGATGTGATGCCTGCATGGTAACATTCTTCTTCTATATGAGTGGACGTTTTCACATTTTTGCTACAAATAGCAATGGAAGCGTAGAGATATATTTGCAATGTATATTTACTGAGAACTATGCCATATGGTTAGCTTACAAATAGCTAGCAATGAGGGAACTGATACCCTTTTCTGCACAGTAATTAGGGAAGCATGCAGCCAGACTGTAGATAACACATATGCAGCACATGCCTCTCTGCATGCATCTGCAGTATGTTGTTATCTAAATGAAGCTGCAGTCATGGAGAGAAGAAAGTACACCCTCTTTAAATTTACATTTTTACATATCAGGAGATAATAAAAAATCTAGTCCTTACCAGCTCTTATTGATTAAAAATGAGAGTTTATAAACAGCACTCATTCAATTCTGTATTTTCTAGAACAACTTTTAGTGTCAATCATTTTAAGTAACTTATTCTTTTTCTATATGGCAGTTTCAGCCTCACAACAGTGTGCAGCCCAGCTTCTGTTCACTGAGGTTTGCAGGTGTTCATTTATGCACAGCTCTCTTAAGGGTTTCAGCTGGATCGAAGTCTTGACTTTGCCACGCCTCGATTCATTCGTTTTTTTAGCCTTTCTGTTTAAGATTTGCTGCTGTCATCATCCAGATGGGCCTGGCTTTATATTCCTTTCTCTCTCCCTCAGATGGAGCAGTGAATTGCCATTTCTGCTTTGCTCTCTAGGTGGGCTTTACAGTTTTCTGCAGCTCCAGCCATCGCACTTGTGTGTCATCAACTCATCAAGCATGCGGTATTTAAAAACCGGCTCAAGCCTCTACACTCTGCCAGATTGCTGAATGGTGGTAATCGGGCTCTCTAATGTTTTCTCTAAGCTAAGCAAAGTCACCTCACCTTGTACACTCAAGCTGGTTGCCACCTGCCAAGGGACAAAATATCTAGTAGTTACTTACCTGCCAGCATACTCTTCACTGCTCACCTCTGAGGTCTCTCCGGATCCCTCTTATCTGCCTCAAACTTGTCCTCTCCTCTTTGAGAGAAATCCTAACTACAAGGTCCCCAGATATGTGCTTGGTATGAGGAGTATGTGCTGTGATATGCTCTATTTGGTTTTGCTGTGCGTATCCACTTTGATCTTATCCGTCCAAGTGACACTGTTCAAGAAGTCTTGAGTGCATTTTTGTAAAGCTAGGCCACGCTGCTATGCTGTTTTTAGAGAGGCTTTCTCCTTGCAATCCTTCCAAACAAATCATATTTATTCATTCATTTCGCTTCTGTCAGTCTGCCCCAGGGCAGCTGTGGCTACAACCGTAGCTTGCCTCCACCAGTGTGTGAATGTGAGAGTGAATGAATAGTGGCATTGTAAAGCGCTTTGGGTGCCTTGAAAAGCGCTATATAAATCCAATCCATTATTATTTAAAATTTAGCATTTAATCTGAGTCTGAGATTAAGTATTTGGGTTTTTTCTCTGACATTGTTCAGTCTGACTGTGGGATGGTTTTTCTGGAACATCAACTCTGGTGAGAGTGGCATTTGGCTTGAATGTTTCCAGCTGCTTTTTCTTTAGAATGATAAACTTCAGATTATTTGAAAATGACATTATAACCTTTCCCAGTTTGGTGGACAAAAATAATTGCTTCTTTGAGAGCAGTGCTGATGTCTTTCCACCTGAATGCTTCAGACCTGCTAAAGCCTCTGCTTTCATAGTTGATTTTAATTAGCATTTCCTGACTGCTTCTTACCCTCTCATACCCTGTGGAAGCAGCAAGGGTGTACTTAGTTTTTCTCATAAATGCATCTGCATTTTGGCTCAGGTTTTGTACATAATGACATAATGTATCATATTTTGAGGTTATATTTGCCTAAATTTAAAATGAACAAAGTATTTTTATTATATCCTGATATGCAGAACCTTAAAACTAAAAGACGGGTACTTTCTTTAAACATGACTGTATGTGTGATACAATTTAATGCACAATAACACAAATCGAAGTGACAGGTGATTTTCCAACCAAAGAGTGTTTGGCTTCTAGGTGTGCTGTATAAATAAGATGGCATTTAGTCTGCACTGCACTGGTGACCTGTAAATATTCCTCAGACTTGAGTCTGTGTTGAGTTTGAGACTAGACAAAATTTTAAGATTGTCCATAATATGTGAAGTTTCTGATATTGGGATTACAAGAGCACCAGTTCCCAGGGAGAGTTTAAAGTGTCCTTTAAGTCTGCCACCTAGTCTTAGAGTGCCAACATTTTACAGAAAGCTTTCCAATTTGTTCATCGGTTTCAATCCAATCATTCAACTGTTGAATTTGATGCTATTATTTCTTATGAAGTGAGTATTAGCAGTCAATAAAGTTTATGATATCACCTTGTGTTATGTCTTTAGACTGTTCAGTAGATTTACAGAAACAACTTAAAGAAAAAAAACAATTATTTAGATTGTATAAGTAATTTTCACAAATTTAGGAAAATAAAATCAGGGTTAAAAAATGAATGATATTAGTCTGCACGCATTGTCTTTGCAAACTTGCTATACACCCAATCCAAATCGCACGCCTTACAGTAGTGTAGTATGCAAGCAGAACACATATCTGTCTTGAGTCCACCACACCCACACAGAAGCACACACAGTTTTTCTCCAGACTCTAAACTGAATAGATTTCTAATACTGAGGGCAGGTCAGGAGATTGCAACATCACCACTACAAAGGCCAGGTCAATATGTACTGTATGAAACTCTTTTACGCCTCTCTCGCTCTCAAAAAAATGTACTTCCTCCACGTCTCTCTGCCTCTCTCAGCCCTCTCATCATTACAAGCCTCAGGCGTCCTGCCTTCACTCTGCATGGACACCTCAGCAGCCATATGCCATTAGGGAAGAGCCCACAGCAGCAATACTCATAAATATTGACTTGGTTTCAACATATCCCTCAGGAAGTGTTTGAAACAGCAGGTACTGCATTAGCACACCAACAGCAAACAACCCACAGTCAATACTGGGAAGCTGCCTTGGCTAAGCTAACTTTCTCACTCTTGCAGAAAGAACACAAGGCACTGCAGCAGGCCTGCGGGATGCAAGGTGTTGTTACGGAAAATATTTAATTAGCAGCTGCGATAAATGTCTCTTCGGTGAATGATCACAGTCAACAGTTAAGCATCTCGGAGGGCTCATGGATTTCTTCAGAGGAATGGTGCTTTTGTCTTTACACGCTGGCAGGAAATGAATTGCTGTGACATCTGGAAAAACTGGGCTCGCACAATGAACCCTGAGCTCCTCAGCTGTGGCGTAATTCTATCAAGTGAAACACAACTCTTCATCACACCAGCACCTGAACACATTCAATACAGTGGATTGTATTCTACTCTCCCCTATAGATATGCTTAATTAAAGAGGGACTGTGTTTGCTCACTGAGTGCAGGTAGAGATTATACGCGGCCCTCTTTTAATCTGTCAGGGAAGTCTCTTGGTTTAGACTCGTAAATCAATCTTATTTGGGTGTTAGCTAATTGCATTCTCAGAAGGTTAGTAACAGTGAAGTACTCGAAGCAAGGCGGATTTAGTGAAAGCTGGGAGAATTAAGTCATTTGCTAATGAGAGAAAATGAGAATTGCTACTACACTTAGATTTCTGCTAAGCAGTGGTGAATGGCTAATCTCTGAGAGTCCATGTCTGGACTCCAACTTGGAATTATAGGTCCCATTGTTAGTGTTACGTGATGAAAACTGCATGGACTTGGGTTTATGGCTTTATGAGATTTGCAAATCATTGCATTCTGTTCCATTCTGTACATTTTCACATATTTTCAGGGGGAATTGGGTCTATATATGAAATATATTGCATCTTGCACCTTGTGTCTTTAAGTTTCAAATCACAAGGGAACCAATAATGTGCAACTTCACACTGTCACGCCTTGTATAAGTGCCTGTCACTTTGCCTCATGATGGTCCTTGCTGGTATAGGCATGTATTTTTGGAAGCGTGATGTCCCAAAGTACAATAAGAGAGTAGAGAAATTGCAAAAACAAAAAAACAAATCAAAAAAAGCAGACTTGTTAATCTGTCACTGTATATAAATGCAACAATAATCAACACTTTTACCTGTCTCGACTAATTGCAGTATTCTAAAAGAGATCCAGGCTTTGACAGTTTAATTAAATCTTTGCTGTTGACTATTAAAAAAAATATTACAAGCAATGATCTGTTTTCTTACTTTCTTCCTTACTGGAAATTACTTTGAATATCATCATGAATTTAATAAAAAGCAGGAATGTTGTAACAAAGCAGCCAGCAGGCAAAGCATCAAACTGACAGTTTAGCCATTAGTGTTTGTTCCATCCAGATGATTTAGGTGATATCAAGCAAGCCGGGCTTTTTCTCCACACTATGATTCACTCCTTAATGGTTTCTCGCATAAATGACGGCTCATAAAAAAACATTTTAAAACTTCATGTGTTGACAAGGAACAACTCACTTCAAAAGTGCCATATTAGGGTTGGACGAGTCTCCCTCTTTGGAGTTAGCCAAAGTAAATGTTTAATGATATTTCTGATTGTGTTTGAGCATTGTTCTTGGACTCTTGAAGAGGATGACAGCTGGAATTTACAATGGCAGGCAGGGGCGCCACAGTGATGTAGAAATTAATTGAAATAACAAGGACCATGAATAATTGATTATTGTACTTTTTATTTTATTTATTATTCAGGGACCACCTGACTTCACTTTGGGTTTTGGTCTTGCAGAAGCAGCAGGCTGTGTATTTTGTATATTTAATCATTAATAAGTGATTGAACAGCTGAGTATTACCTGCAATCAGAGCACATATCACACGGTCTAGAGAGAAGCTTGCGGTCGTCAAGGATTTCTTCTTCCTTAGAACAAAGTAAATAATATATCTTACTGGATGTGAGTGAAGAGCATCGCACTTTGCAGGAGAAAATCTCAATACATCGAATACAACAGGCCACGTCAGGATAAAAAAAGGGTGAAATAGTGGAGTTTCATGTTGTCATTACCAGCAGAGATAACGCTGCTGTCCTCTCTAGCCTAATAAATATTGTCATTGTTCCTCTGCTTCCTCTCCTGAGCAGTTTCAGCTGCTGCATAATTGAATGTGAAAACAGTATATTATTCTGTCTGCGGGGACAGAATTGAGAAACATCGGGAAGCTGGAGGATGAATAACATTTTGGGCCAGACAATGTTATTTTATATTTTTCCTTTTTTTTTTATTTTGGTCACATCACTGAGCAAATGTTACCAAAGATCCAGAGGGTTTACCGCTGAAGCATGAAGACATCCTCCACTGTTTCTCCTATCCTGAGAACTGTCGTGATTTATTGTCATCCCCTGACTGCTAGGATCCAAAGACAGATATACACTTTTCACCCTCTGGGAAGGAGGTGAAGGAGTGGCGACAACATTGTTTGTGTCTGAGTCCAAATGTGACCACATATGACCAAGACAAATTCAATTAAAGGGTCTCCCAATTCTCCCGTCATTTTATAAATGAGATGGCAACAAGACAGAATGGAGGAGGTCAGAACGGGTGAGACGAACCCCAAACTCCCTGAACTCATTTAAGTATTTAGACTGGCTGGCCTGGGTGTCCTGACTGCAGTGACTCCAGCTGGTGTGTGTGTTATTTAATTTTATAAGTAGTCTTTGAAACTACTTACGAAAGACTCCGTGGTGCATAGAAGGCCTGGATTCCTGTGGACACGGCATTGAGCAAAATGGTAATTATAGTTAATAAATCAAAAAAACATTTTTTATTAGTATTATTATTTTAATGGATTGACACATGCCTAGTTCTAAATTTTAAAGTTTGAATGGGAGTGGAAGGAGCTTCTAGACTGTTTTTACATATTTATCATGTAAGAAAGTTTATAGTTTCCTGGTGAAGACTTAAGAAGCTCCAGGAGGGCCGTGGTTCTCAGTTTTAAAGCTGCAGAGGACGGGAGAAGTCCTCCATTCTGCTTAGATGAAGGTCCCCATTCGCAACACTAGTGATTAAAAATTTCTGAGCCAGATGGTCATGAGTTTTTTTTAACTGTTCTCTTGGCTAAGATAGTTTTTTGACTTAATTTATTAGCAAAGGCAGAACCACAATCTGTGTTTTATACAACAGCAAGTAGCCTTAATTTTAGAAGAAGGAAAAAAAAAGTATTTAACTTAACTAATGGGTTTTTTCTGTTAAATTTGCTCTCATATTTAATTATATAATAATATAGTACTAATCAGAACAATGCAATGACCACCCGAAAGACAACAAAGAGCAGAATAAGGTAGAACTGAATTGTTGGACGGGCAGAAAGAGGGTTTCTGTGGTGATAGATGAGGAAAAGAACGGTGGAAAAAGAAAATGACACAGATTTAAGCTGCGTTTGCAAAGTAAAAAAATTTTAAACCAAAAAACTCAATGATGTATTAGCTCACTATCCATTTTGATTCGCAGGTTACAGTGATGTTGGAAGTACCGAATGAGAGTGTTACATTTTACACGCATAAAATCTATGGAGAAGTCAAACAGGGTTGTAAACATTAATATATCCAGGACAAATTTATCTTGTTTCACTAATGCTATCATCCCACTAGTGAAAAACAAGAATTATTGCTACCACGTGCAGTGAATCTCATTACAGACACAGTTGACCAAGGTGTCTATTTCACACTTTGCCGTGTTATCGGGTTGACTACGATAAAGTGCCAATAGCACAAAATCAGTCTTCAATCAGTTTGCAAATAAAAGGCATAAAGTTGGCAACTGCATGCAATCTCTTTGCAATTAGACAGTTAATGTGACGAAGACTGAAAATCTGTTATCATCTACAGTGCTTAACAAATGTTTTTGTGATTAAATGTTGTTTCATTAACTTCTGACTTCTTAGAGTCTCAAATTTAGGTATAAAAACATGAATTTAGTTTAAGAAATAAAAGCATATTTTTTTTGTTTTAAACAAGTTTTTGACAGATTTTAAAAATATTTGTATTTTCTTGTTTTTACTGTATGCCAGGTGGTCTAAAGATTTTTTTTCAGTTGATAGATTATAGTCATATGGTTTGTGGTAACAGTAGAGATGTATACACTGACAATGTTTTTTATTCAGGAACAGAAAACTTCCACTTTCCGCTCTGCAACCGATGAGTCATAGTTAATAAGTTGCAGAGGTTGAGTGGAAAGCAACAGCAAAACTCTGAGAAGTGAGCTTTTGGCTGACAAAACAGCATTCATTATTCAGAGCCTGATTTGCGCTTTAAATTAAAACATATTATTTGTTATGATTGAAATACCAGAGTGATGTAGAAATACATTAATGTAGATAGACTCACAGGCAGTGGCGAGGAGCTTTGCTCACGCTCTTTTTAGCCATTAGCACATCCGTGACTCGCTGATGAGTGCGTGATTTATTTTTTATTTCCTTTTTACAAAGAACGCTGACATGGCAGGACACCAAAAATCCAATAAATTAGGCATCAGTAGCACTGATTGTGAGGGACCAAGCAGCCAAAGCAAAGAGGACACAGGCAAAAAAGTATCTTCAAAAAGGGTTTTCTTTATTTTAACCCTCAAAAAGTCCAAAATTAACAAAATTCAAAAACATACTTAGCAGGCCCATAAAAGAGGTCAACTAAATATAACTCTACAAAAAAGAATTTCCAGAAACTTAAACAAAACAAAGTGAGACACAACTTAACTCACGAACTGACCTAATTACAAAGACACATGAGGGTAGCTTTTGTAATGATTTGGCCAAACCATTAACACACAATAGGGGGAAAACAAAACACACACTAATATTAACTAAGCACAGAATAACCTAGCTAAACCTAAAACACCCCTGCTCCTGGTAAGCCCATGGTTGGTCCTGCTGAGCAGGCATTTTGTTCCCAGAGTCCTCAGCCACGCCTTTTGCCCAGACAGGAAACAGCCACCGCCCAAACCCAGGTAACTCAAAGAAAGAGAAACATAATTAATATAACAAAACGTTTTAGAAAAACCACACAATGTTACTATGTGCGCGCCTCATAATATCAGTGTTAGGTTTAACCAAATGATTAACTGCAAAGCAAACTAATAAAGTAAAAAATGGACTGATTTACCCCTGTGTAGCTGATGCCATCACACTGATGAATTGCATCATATCCATAATAAAAATGTCATATAGTATGAAAAGATCTGAATAATGTTTTTCCATGTGGTTCTTATCAAAGGTTAAAAGGGGGAGGTTGGGCAAAACAAACACAATGCTATCTGAAGATATTCAATTGTCATGCTTTAATCTTTCTTTCTTTTTTTTCTAAACAGCCCACGTGTAAGCTCTTTAACACCCCTCTATTCTCTCAGAAGAGCCATTTGCTCTTAGAACAACCAACCAAGCTACTAACAAGCCTTTAAGAGAACATTATGAATTAGAATTCAAGAACATTATGTGCTAATTTCTCTAGGGGTAACTCGACTTGCTGGATAGTGCTGGGCTCTGTGTGAGGCCTTTTTTCATTGCCTCCCCAGCTCATATACACGGTCACAACAGAGTGAAACCATAACATTTCTCACTGTGCTGCTGCAGCCTATATTTTCATGCTGTGGTAAGTGGGAGCCCAGCGGACCATGCTGGCAAGTCTGAATCATTCCAGTCATTTTTAGTCTTAAGCATTATTCCAACAAGGAAGACACTTATTACCACAGCTGAGCAGTTTCTTCTCAGTCAGATCCCCTGGCACCTGCCTGCCCTACAGGACATTATTCCATGAATGTGCCTTTGAAGGCTCATGCACACATGAGCACACACGCATCCATAAACATACATGCGTAAATGCAGTCCACACAAACACTTACTGAAAGACACACAGAGGCGAAAACACACATGCAAAATAAGCAACACCATTACAAAGCTATTCTTACTGCAGGCGGTGAGAATAGCTTACTGAGAAGGCTCAGTCATGGAGAAACACTGCACCGAGCAGTGCGTTGGCAGTAAAGCTAAATAATTTCAAACAGGGCTGTTTTCACACTGTTGATCACTTCTTTAGCCACAAAATTAGCTGATAGTCTTTCGGGGGTTTAACATTTTAATTTATTGTATTTAATTAATTTATTTTATTTTTTATAAATGAACATGTTTTAGACTAAATGTGATCTGTGTGAGTGGGGAGAAAGTTCACACCAAACCAGTTTTTTATCTCTTACAAAATTTAAACAAAAGTTGAATCCTGAATACTTTCAAAGACCCTGAAGATATGATTGTAAAAGTGAACCTCTCCTCAGCTAAAAAAGAAAGAAAGATTATACAAATCTTTTCACAGAAGGAGTTATAATTCCCATTACAACTACTACAGTGAACTTCATATGTATGGAAAAGTTGCAGAATCTCTGTTATATGATTTGTATAACCACTTTTCCTGTGAAAAGTGTTCAAATTTCATTGGACGTCTAAGGTTCATTTTCCTTCTTGCTGTTTTGCCTTGAGTTTTAAATACACCTGATCAAATTATTCCCGTCTTAATGAAGTCAGATCCTGTTTGCCTGCCCTGCTGGTTGAATGCTGTGAAGGAAGACTACTACACTGATAGCAGAGATGCATTTGCAGCCATGTTTTTAATGTTTTTTCCTCTGTCTATGTAGCGGTCATCAGGAAGTATCCATCCATCCGTCCATCCTTATGTAGAGAAATAGTTTGCAGTAAATATACTGACACTTACAAGAAGAGACTTGTGTTCTTAGATATTCTTTATACAAATGGATATGAACAGCAATAGCTAAGAACATTTCTCCTTAAGGGGTTTAAGTTTAGGTACATATCGTCAAAATACGAAACAGGTTAACTACTTTTTACATTACATTTGGTGCGCTGGTTCCACTATCACTTTTTAATCAAGACTGCCCAACAGCTTTTATAGCACTTTAACACTGAATGACAGGCTCCAAATAGTTCATCTAATCCCTTCCAAACAAGAGTTGGTAGATTAATAAAGTACCAATAACAGCAAAAGGTTTGAGGCTGTTTTTAAGGTTGGGTTTGATCAGAAGTCTGTGAGGTTCCTGCAGGCGAAATGTGCAATTATCTCACAGCGAGAGAAGGATTTGAGAACTGGGGCTCAAGACTTTCGCATTATCTAAACCTGCTCGCCAAAATAAAAGCCTCTCCTAGTCTGTCTAGCAGAGATGAAGGTTTTGTTTTATGATTTATTTTGAATCATGATTTGTATGCATGATATATGCCTCTGCTCAAAGTAGTTGGTGATGGGAAAATATTTATCAGATGCACAGAAATATAAGTCCACACAGCTTCAGCTCAGATGCTGCCTTTCACAGATATTGTTGAAATATTTCAGAGGTCTTGGCATTATTGTGTATTCAAAATTCCGTGTTGCAAGTGGGCTAAAAATATAAATAGCTGGACTGAAACTCTCTGGACTGAAGCGAACCATGTAAAAAGCTGTTACACAATATTTGCCTGAAAGAGCCCAGATTCCAAGAATCTGCTCGCAGAGCTTCCTGTCTTTAGTTCTTTAAGATAATATTTGACTATGATAACCGATATGTTTGCAATAACATCTATCTGTTCCAGAGCGAACTCTAATGCCCCGTTACTCCTGCTGGGAGCTCGGATTTAAATGTGACTGATCTGGGAATTCAATGCTAGCTGGTGCCTGCTAGAACGATGGAAGCTTTCTTTTCAGAGGAACTTTTCTTTTTCTCTGTGAACAAGAGAAGCTGCACAGTTTGCAGCTACAGATAATACAGCCTAATGCGCACGGCTTTGGTTTGATGATTGCCTGTCTGTCAGTTGGATATCTGATGGAAGTTTCAGACTGAACCCAAGCATACACTGCTTTCTGCGACATATATCCTGTGATGTGTTTTAGACATTTTGTTGATCGTTATGCTTGTTTTGATGTGATGTTGAGCTGATCCAATCCTGCTTTTGTTCTCTAACTGTTTTGGGGGGTTTTTTTTGGTTATCATTCGTTGCTGCTTGTCTAACCCGACACTTGGACTCAAACAATTGCTTGCTTACTGCTTATCTACCCCCTCCCTCCCTCCCTTTTCTGCCTTGTTAAATAATTTCCATATTAAGGCTTTTTTTAACAATACCCATGGTTTCCATTCAAAAACAACTACCAAAGTGCGAGTCGAAGATTAGAATATAATCTCTGACTCCTTACAACTTCTGTGCAGCAGCATCATTTCCAATTGAACAGGAAAGGGTTTTTATTTTTTTATGGTTCTTTTGCAGTTGGTGGCGGGCCAAATCCATTGCGTTTCCATTTTTCAACTTCTCCTGCTGCCCTTATCCAATTCAGGGCTTATGATTGTAATACTAAAACAGAGCGAGTTGTCAAACCAGAAACAGCAATGATGAATGCCCCGCTGCTCCGTGTGCTTGTTTGTTTTGGGGTGGCACGGGCGGAGGGGGGGAGGTGGATGGGATGGGGAGCAGTATTGAATTTTATGCTTACTTGTTGAGGTGCATTTTCTTGACCGCTGCTGCACTGCTGTACTCTACCAGGCAGCATTGATTAAATGGAATAGTTCTGTTATCTGGATAAAAAGGGGCGAAACATGAGGACGATAGTGGGCAAGGGAAATAATGAGTTCTTTCATCTTGGCAGTGAGGGCGTCCGCGTCTTTCAGACTTCCCTGGGAGATGTACACAGCTTAAGGAAACGTTTAATTAGAAAATGTCAACCTTGTGTCTGTGTGCTGTGTGTGCAGAATAATAACATTTTTGATGTGAATATGACAGCACATTTCCTTTTAGCTGCTTTCAGACCAACTAAAAGACATGCAATCAACTGATTCTTAAGCAGGAAAGAAAATAATTAGGCTGCTCTGTTACTGGAAAGGAGCTGGTAGTGATTCTATGGCCCTGGATGCTTAACATGTTTCATATCACATATCAGGCTAGGTGAATCCATTCCCATACATGTGCGTGTGGGTGAGCCAGGTACCTACTGTGAAAGCTGAGGGAAGTAAACAAAACTAATCAGAAGCTATTAGTCATAATGAGTCATGGTTTTGTGGTCTAAAACAGGATGAATGCCCAACCAACAATCGCTATCCCGCTGTGTATCAGGAAAAAAACAAAATTAAAAATCTGGTGCATCATCATATTATTCCAAATATGACAGAACTAAGCAGCATTTATTTATATACATAAAGCTGATGATGGTGGAATCCTGCTGCCTCAAGCGGTCCCCTTATTAAATAAAAAATAATAGTTTAGCCTTCACCTGCAGTACGGCTTGATCATAACCTGATGTGGCTAATTGTGCTGACTGCTGGCAAGCAAGATGCTTTTTCCTCAACATCAAAGCTAAATCTGTATAACCCGAAAAAGCACAAATGAAAAAAATATAAAATGAAGGAAAATAACTCATGGCATATTTGCCTAAGAAGATGGGTGAGCCTGCTAATGATTTAAGACTGCTATAAGCTAATATAGCTGTTCTTGTGATATAATTTCTTGGTTATGGTGTAGTTTGTCTTGTATATCTCAGTATATTTACAGAGCAGTACTACACAAGAAACAAATTATATATATATATATATATATATATATAAGTCTACATATAATCACTAATCAAATAGTTTGCATTATATTCTTCAATTACCTGAGTAAAGGCCTAAAAAATGAATGTGCTTTTTCATACCAGCTTGAACAACCATTGGTTGATCTCAGTTGTTCTGGAGATAAGACAAAAATGAACTCGGGAATAACTGTGGCTGTGCACAAGAATTAAAAGACCCACACAAGCTGAGTTCACTGGTATCAACAGACATACCAGAGATTTATGATTCAGTGGGAAATCTACATTATAGCTGTGTCATTAATGCTCATTAATACTCACCCCCTGTAACCCTATGACGGAACATACAGCATGTCGACAGAACAAAAACACTAAAGAAAAACAATCATCGTCTCAACATAAGGAATAAAAATGATATAAAGACTCACAAATGTCGGCAATCTCTTGGAGGGAGATTGCTGAAACTATCGGAACGAACGTGTTAAGAAGTGCAAAAACTTGTGGGACAAATGTGATTGCTTCCAAAAAAAATAACCACAACAACATCACTACAAGATAATTAACACGCAATGCACTAACAGTAGCATAAACACTAGCAACAAAGTCAGCCACTTACATAGGTTACACTGTAAGCTCTACAAAGCTTCAACTGAGTCTAAATCAGGCTTTATAGTGTCACAACGAGCAGAGGAAATACTGCATGCCGGGCTTCACAACTTATATTAACAATTTCATTCTTGATTATGATTTTGGCTTCCCACAAATGATAAATGAACATGATCAAGCAATACTGAAAATGCGTGTTCCACCAACGGAACGCAAAGCAAAAGCCAATCAAGCACTCCCTAAATCACTGCCTGACCACACGCCTGCATGTGCCAGTCACAGCTGTTCATTCAGACAGATATACAGCAAAACTGCAATGTCTGGCATGGCAGAAGGCGAAGAGTGTGTCCCTTGAAGCAGATCATCCGTTGTTTGGAAATACTGAAGATTATGGGCAAGTGATGTTAACCAAGAACAAATTATATGCAAAGAGTGCTGTAAAGCAGAGCAATACAACCAACGGCTGCCTGAAAACACACCAACAGCAGTGTAATTAAAGCATGATGGCCAAGAAAAACAATCCAGTGGTTACTAATGTGAATTATCCAACATCAACTCAGATAAAAGGAGGGGGGGATACAGGAGAGGTGGAGGAAGATCTCAGCCTGGGCGTCTATTGTCTTGTGTAGTCTGGAAGATGAGTGGATGACGGGGTGGGTGCAGTTTTCTCTGAGGTGGGGTTGGGTGGGCTGTCCCGGGCTCTGTGGGGCCGGGTGACGCTGCTGTTCTGGGCCCCGGTCCGGAGGGGCCTGGGCCCCCCTTTCCCTGGCGGGTTGCAGGGTATGGGGGTGCCTACTGGGGTCAGCGGGGGAGCTGGCCCCAGGGAGGGGTCACTTGCCCGTCCCTTCCTTCCCTCCCCTTCTCCAGCTGCCTCCCTCTTCCCGCTCCACCACAATTACCCACACATGCAGGGCCTTGGGGTAAAGATGTGTCACCAGGGTGCAGGGGAGGCATCCCCCCCTCTGTCCCCTTCTGGCTGCCTGTGCCTCAATTTTATCTCACAACTTAGACATTCACATTATTCACACTCTCATTACACATACATATAGGATCTTGGGGGTGGGCATGCTACACGGAATCCAAATTACCATCAGGGTGTACACCTCACCCCTGGCGTCGTTGCCCACCTCTCAATTTTAAATACATGTAGACATCGAGGGCTATCAGGAGGGGCTATGTGCTTACCTGCTGCTCTCTGGCAGGTAGCTCCATTCCCTCCTGGGTTTTAAATGCACCTTAGAACACACATGCATCAACACTACATATGAGCGGGCGGAGGGAGGTTTGGAGTCTTCTCACACCCCCGTTCTCTGCGGCCTGCTGGAGCGGGGGGCCGGGAGGAGGAGTTGGCGGTCCGACTGGGGTCTGGAGTGTGGGGCCTCCCTCCTGCTGCGGGGTGGTCTGCTTCTCCCCACCCCAGGGAAAAGAGTAACACCACCTGGGTCTGGGTGCAGTTTCCCCCTCCAGGGGCAAAGGTACCTAGACCCGGGGCTTAGAGTACGCTTGGGGAGTGTGATTGTGTGTACAGTGTCTCTCTATGTCTGTCTCCACGTTGGGTGAGTGTTGAGTAATTGCATATGAGAGCATGAGGGTGGGAATGGATGTTTGTATCTGTGTGTGCCTGTATGTCTGTGTCTATATGTCAGACGCCACCTCTCTGGGGACATCTCAGGTCCTCCAAGGTTTGGAGGCCTATCTCCCCCACCACTTCCCCTGCCAGTGGCAGACGCCCTCAGACATCGGTGCGTTGGTGGTTCTTTGTGTCCGGGGATGGGCGTCCAGGTACACACCGGCTCACTCCTTGGTGGCTGCTTATCGGGGCCTGGAGCCTGGGGCTCGCTCAGGCCACTTCGGGGGTGGGGTGCCCTCGGCCTCTCGGCCTGGGGCTCGGTCACTCTGGCGCAGCTGGCTGCCGGCGGAGCTCACGGGCATGTCACTGCAACCCCCCGGCTTCTGCTCTGCGGCTGCTGAGTGACCCCTCATCTGGGACTCTCCTCAGCTCTTTTTGGGACAGTGGCACGGCTGCCCCTCTGTTGGTCTTCCTTGGTCTCTTGTGTTCTGAGGGCCTCTGGATGTCTGGAGTTTTGATCTCCTCCATACCTGCTTCATGCCCTGGTGGACGGGGCTGTGGATCCCCACACCCTCTAGCAGATCATCACATGAAGGAACCTTTTAAAAACAAGCGCGCTCATGCTCAGAGGTGTACACACAGGTGCTCACAGACACAAACTACACCCTTTTTGTCTCCTACCTCAAAGCACTGTCAATCTTACGTGCTGCACAATAATGTTTAATATTTAGTATTTACAGTTATATTCCCATATATCATCATGATGTTGTTTATTCTATTGCTCTCGTTTTCTTCTGCTTGTTTTCTTTTTTCATTCTCAACAGGTGAAATTAAAAAAGAAAAAAAAACAATAACATGTAATGGTAAATGGCCTGCATTTGTATAGCGCTTTTCTAGTCCTTAAGGACCCCAAAGCGCTTTACACTACATTCAGTCATTCACCCATTCACACACTGGGGATGGCAAGCTACATTGTAGCCACAGCTGCCCTGGGGTGCACTGACAGAGGCGAGGCTGCCGGACACTGGCGCCACCGGGCCCTCTGACCACCACCAGTAGGCAAATATGGGGTTAGTATCTTGCCCAAGGATATTTGGCATGCAGCCAGGAGGCAACCTGGGATCGAACCACCGACCTTCTGATTATTGGCTGACCTGCTCTGCCACCAATATTTAGTATCTACTGTTATCTACTGTTAGCTAGTTTATTGTGATGGTGTTGTTTTTATTATGTTGCTTTTTGTTGTTTGTTTTCTCTTCTGTTTTTTTTTTTAATCTCCATACAGGTGATCCAGGTGTTTTGTTTGTTGTTCTTTTTTTTTCTTCCCCCCTTTCTCACCATCTCTTCTCCCCTCTATTTTTCTTTCTCTCCCTCTCTCTCTTTCATTCTTTCTCCCTGTCCTATCCCCCAGTCATGTCTGTCCCATCTTTAAAAAACGAAAATAAAATAAGTACATAATTATAATAAAGGTCAATCAAATGGACCAATATGGCAAGGCCACGATGATCCACTTGGTAAAGTAAATCCACTTGGCATCTTTCTTGGCCTTCAGACAACAATTCTGATGGCTAAAGATCCAAACGGGACAGGCAAAAAAAACAAAAAAGGAAAAAAAAAAACAATTTCATTCTTGATTATGATTTTGGCTTCCCACAAATGATAAATGAACATGATCAAGCAGTACTGAAAATGCGTGTTCCACCAACGGAACGCAAAGCAAAAGCCAATCAAGCACTCCCTAAATCACTGCCTGACCACACGCCTGCATGTGCCAGTCACAGCTGTTCATTCAGACAGATATACAGCAAAACTGCAATGTCTGGCACGGCAGAAGGCGAAGAGTGTGTCCCTTGAAGCAGATCATCCGTTGTTTGGAAATACTGAAGATTTTGGGCAAGTGATGTTAACCAAGAACAAATTATATGCAAAGAGTGCTGTAAAGCAGAGCAATACAACCAACGGCTGCCTGAAAACACACCAACAGCAGTGTAATTAAAGCATGATGGCCAAGAAAAACAATCCAGTGGTTACTAATGTGAATTATCCAACATCGACTCAGATAAAAGCAGCTTACAAAAACGTGCTGTTCAATAAACATGAGTGAGTGAGCAATGAAGACTCCAGGAAAATGGTGAACATACAGACAAAAGCCTTGTGTTATTTTTCCAAAGTGCAAAAACCTCGAGTATACTACGAGTATTATTCACTTCCATCACGCAGGTACTTAGAAAGGGTGAACGAATTAGTATTTAACTTAAGGAGATGCACTTAGGTCATCTGAATAAACACCTAATTACCAGGAATATAAGAAGTAATTGATAGCACACTACAAAGGTAAAAACAGCAAACTGTTCCTTTATTCCTTTTTGTTCTTCTAAGAGATGCACTGAATTTATGTTTCTGCAAAATTTTGTAAATAAGCAGGAATGCAGCACCCGGGTGTAAAAGCATGATCATGAAATGAAAACATTTTTGTCATTAAAAGTCAATGAACAGTCATGAGCTCAATATTACTATGGGCTACAGTCTAAGGTTGATAATATGAGGTTGTAAAACAAAGTAACTACCTTGTATTAGACTCCAGCGAGCACAAAACATGTATAGCTGAATTATTTAACATATATTGAAGTCAGGGGAGATTCAACAATGGGGCAGGAAGTTCAGGATGAAACCATATATGGTGGTGGAAAAGCCTTCCTCCCCTCCATTCTGGGATTCTGCTTGCAGCCCTCCAGTGTGGAAATTGTGTTTGCCTTTCAGATCCATGAGGGCTTTTAAATAATCACAGAAGTACACGCCACTTCCTTCATCTGCCTTGTTAATCCTTGCTAAAACACATATAGATCATAATTAATGGGAGTTGCCTCAGCTTTCTCCGGGTTTCGCGTTCACTTAGCTGTGCTGGTTTTCCATAAGGGTCTATCCATCTCAGGAACAATCCTTGTGTTTGTTTTAGCCTGGCTTAATCGAGTCTCTTTAAAAATAAAGGCCTTAGAGGAACCTTCAGGGGTTCTTCTAAGGGCAACCTTAAGAATTCCTTCATTAACTATTCATCCGATCCAAAGGGACTAATAACCTACATCTGGAAGAATCTAAAGAAGCTGTTTTTCTTGCCTGAAAACTCAGAAGGTACATTTTTAAGTGTGTTTTCTGTTGCTATACGAAACTATATACCAATACAAGGGCGTAGTAAGCCTAGCTTAAAATACCTTCTCAAGTTGTTGTTTAACTAAAAGAAAAATTCAGTTATTCTACTGACTTATCAGGTCATGTTGCTGGGTTCAAAATGTCAGGATTGGATTTCTGTGTCAGGAATTTAAGAGGATAACATCAGATGATTAAGTAGGACATTAAAATTGATAACTGAATCAGCCTTGGAAATATTTGCTAGCTACAACTTTAAGTTAAGTGTATTTTAGTTTGGCCTAACCCATCATCTCCATGCATGCCAGATGCATGAAATCAACATTATACGAAACTTTGCATGATTACACCTGATGTTTTAGAGGACGAGGGTAGTGCAGATGAACCGGTCACACCAATGTTTGTTGCTATTTTTGTAAGGAACCGTTTTGCACATTAAGCAGCAGAAAGTACCTTCTTAATCACTTCCAGTCAAGCATCTCACTCATGCTCCTGTGTTTTTATACTGACGTATTTAAATCTACAGGTGTAAGCCTAGCAGTGCCACACTTCATTAACTCGCTGATGGTTGATTTCATCAAACAACACACCTTTCTCCCATTCCTGTAATCACAACATAATTCCAGTTAAGACTTGCAGCTGCAAAGAGCATTAATGGGAAATATGGGACCACCATTTACAACAACACAATATTTTTCTGACCAGAAGCCGTGAAGTATTTTTTGTAAAGCTGGTACAGTAGAAACAAAAATCCACAGACTAGATGCCCAGACATCAAAAAATGTTGAAATTAGGTTGTTCTTAGATTTAGATTTAAGGATGTTTGATGGCCCATTGATGAACCCTGCTTTTGTACAGTGTAATGTTAAACGGAGTCCACTACACCGGCCTCTAAACCCTAAGTTAAACATGGAGACAGAGCAAGGTTATTTATTGCCTCCATAAAAGCTGGTGAGTGTGAAAGGAAAGAAGGGCGGAAGATGGAGGATAGCATGAGAGTTGGAGCAGCTGCGGGCTAGACTTTCTGAGAGGCTGTAGTTTTTTATCAGAAGAGGATCAAGTATCACACAAATCAAAGCAGGAGGGTAAAAAAAAGAGGAACGAATGCACTTGGCAAAACACAAAACCACACAGTCGCATTTAAGCGAGGTAGTCATCTAGTATCTTTGCTTTTAGATGGCTACATACATAATCACTCACACACACTGATTCATTCAGTGTTAACAAAAAAGCATGCTAACGTTCACGCTTCTTTATGCCTCAGCCGCAGGTGAAAACGCATGAATACACATTCACATGCGTTGGCGCAGGCAGACAACCAAGTGGAAACAGCCACGGAACAACAGTCACACACGTGTATGCACAAATACATTCACAAAGAGTAATCACACTCAGGTCAGAGGCGGAGGCGGAAGTGACAGTCAAGGTAAGCGACTAATGTTGTAACTGACGTCAGACGCCGGAGATTTTGGCGGAAAATTAAAGCAAATGGTAGTTTAGATTTGAACAAATTTCTTTAAGCTTCAGTATTACCAAATACACTTATCAATTGTCTCATAACTAACAATATTTGTCTAAATTATCTCCAACACCCTGGAGAACAACGGGGAGAGTTTAGACGCTCTCCAAGATTATATTGATCAGTGCTTTCAGGATCTCGTGATGAAGAAGGCCCAGAGTACAGCTTCCCCGGCCAAATCTGAGACGCCGTCGTCGAAAAGACAACGCCCGGCAGATTCCCCCGGCACAACATCGCCAGCTGGCAAAGATATTGCCGACATACTGGAGTCAATCGACAAGCGATTGTCCAGTTTCGACGCAAGGCTGTCCCTGGTGGAGATTCTTCACCGGGAATTTAAATGCTTGCGAGAATCCCTGGAGTTCAGCCAGCAGCAAGTGGAAACGCTCGCTGCTGAAAATGCCACGCTAAGGGAGTTGGTGAAATCTCTCACAGAAAATGTTACTCAGCTAAATAGAGAAAATAAAAAAATAAAAGAAACGGTTATTGATCTACAAGCTCGTAGCATGCGTGATAATCTAGTATTTTCTGGTATTCCAGAAGCCGCTGGAGAGGACGCGGAGACCACGGTAAAAAGCTTCATCAAAACCCACCTGAAGCTGCCGGAGGACATGGTGAAGAACATCGTCTTCGATAGGGTGCATCGCCTCGGCCCCATTCGGGCTACGGCCGGGAGACCACGTCCTATCGTGGCCAAATTCGGCCACTTCAAACAAAAACAACATGTGAAAAGCCGCGGCAGGGAATTAAAAGGAACGGACTTCAGCGTGAACGATCAGTTCCCCAAAGAGATCCTGGAACGACGCAGGGTCCTCTTCCCACTTCGACGCGGCTTCATCCAGAAAGGCTCCCGCGCTGTCATCGCTGTGGACCGGCTGTACGTGGACGGACAGCTCCACCGCGACCCCAACATCACTCCGTGGCTGTATTAACTTCAGACCAGATAAGAATCCGCTACACCCTTTCCCTATCCACTCACACTAACTTGGATTAACATTTGTTTAACTTACCGGTATCAAATCACATCTTAAGTGTGATTTCATAGCAATATTAACACCGTCACTCTCCGTCAGTGATTTAATTGGAATGTTTACGTTTTCTTTTCTCTCTTCTCGTTTTTTTTTTTTTTCCTCTCTTTTCCCCCTCTTGTTTTTATGCTGCTCACCCTCGTCCTTGGTTTCTTTCTTTATTTCTTTCACTGCTTCGATCACCTGCTTCCACACTCTTCCACAAACAACATCATTTATTTCGACACTTACTCACTGCACGATCACGCACAGTCATGCGCTCAACGGCAGCACATTTACATCAGTCAGACAGCGCACACAGACCTATGGGATACACACACTTAAGCCAAGCATACTCATATTAGTAAATATGCAAACACATAGTCAGACTCGGGGAGCATCTCGCCACACATTTTTTCTCTCTCTCCCTCTCCTTATTTATGAACAAGTGATATATTCTCTCCACCTGTCTAAGCGACACACACAGAGTACACCCCTATTTATGCACAGACATCTATGGGTGCACTAAGATTCGTTACATGGAATGTAAATGGAGCTGGCTCCAGAGAAAAGAGGTTAAAAATATTTAACCAACTCAAAAAACTACAGGCAGATGTTGTCCTTTTACAAGAGACCCACAGACCTCTTAGAGGTTCGAATGAACTTAAAACACCTGAGTTTCCTAATGTGTTCTCAGCCTGTTATAATTCTAGACAAAGGGGAGTAGCAATTTTAATTCATAAAAAAATTAATTTCACAGTACTCGATACAGTTATAGATCCAGAGGGCAGATTCTTAATCATTAAACTATCTATACTTGATAAAAATCTATGTATTGTAAGTGTATATGGTCCAAATGTTGATGATCCCTCATTCTTTCACGGTTTTTTCAGTGCACTCTCTGAACACTTAGATGGCACACTTGTGCTTGGAGGCGACCTCAACCTTGGACTGAATGAAGAAATGGATAGGCTCAATACAGCAGGAACTCAGCGTAATTGGCAGTCCACAAATATAATCAAACAGTATATGAGCGACTTTGGTCTTTGCGATGCATGGCGCTCCCTTCACCCCACCAGTAAGGAATATACTTTTTTCTCACATGTTTATCACTCCTACTCTCGTCTGGATTATTTTTTGGTCAGCAGCTCACTGCTGAGCGACATTTCAGACATTGAGATTCATCCTATAGCTGTCAGCGATCATGCTCCTGTATCTCTAACACTAATGCACAAGAATAATACTATGCCAAGTAAAAACTGGAGATTTAATACATCACTGCTTAATGATGAAGACTTTATTAAATATTTTAAAAAAGAGTGGACTTCATATTTAGACTTTAATGACACTCCCGGAACATCAGCTTCTGTTTTATGGGAAGCAGGGAAAGCTGTGATGAGAGGTAAAATAATTTCTTTCTCATCACATAAAAAGAAAAAAGAAAACAAAAATATTCAGGAATTAGAAAAAAACATCAAATCACTAGAAGAAGCCTACGCGTCCCACCAAGATCAGGAAACATTGAACAAAATACGCAAAACAAAACTAGAATTAAATGAGATAATTGATAGAAAAACAAAATTCTTAGTACAAAGACTACGCTTACAAAATTATGAACATAGTAATAAATCCGGTAAATTTCTAGCAAACCAGTTAAAAATAAATAAAGAAAAAACAACTATATGTGCTGTTCAAGATTCATCTGGGAACACAATATATGAACCGAAACAAATAAACAACATTTTCAGGGATTTCTATAAAACGTTGTATTCACCACAAATAAACCCATCTAAAAAGGAAATTGATCAATTTTTAGACAACATAACTCTCCCAAAATTATTAGAATCTCAAGCAATGGCACTGGATTCGCCACTGACATCAGGTGAACTCCAGGAAGCCCTGATAAATATGTCCAATAATAAGGCTCCAGGTCCAGACGGCTTTCCTGCAGAATTCTACAAAGAATTCTGGACGATTCTAGCACCAGTTTTTTACAGAACGTTGTTAGAAATCAAAGAAAAGGGCAGACTTCCATCAAATATGAATTCTGCAAACATTAATCTCCTGCTAAAACCAGGCAAAGACCCTGTATATCCCTCAAGCTATCGTCCAATATCCCTTATTAATGTAGACCTCAAAATAATCTGCAAAGCTCTCTCGAAGAGACTAGAGAAAATAACCCCCCTCTTAATTCATCCTGACCAAACTGGTTTCATAAAAGGTAGGCACTCATCAACAAATACACGTAGATTACTTAATTTGATAGACTACTCATACAGTAAAAACCTTGAAACTACAATATTTTCCTTAGATGCAGAAAAAGCGTTTGACAGAGTTAACTGGAAATTTCTATTTGCAACTTTACACAAATTTGGTTTTGGATCTTCTTTCATCAACTGGTTAAAAATATTATATAATTCCCCAACAGCTTGTGTCAGAACAAATGACCAGACATCCTCCAGCTTATGTCTCCTGAGGGGCACCAGGCAGGGATGCCCACTCTCCCCTTCACTGTTTGCAATTTTTATCGAACCACTAGCAGCAGCAATTAGACAGAATTCAGCAATTAAGGGCATAAAATGCAAGAACGTAGAACATAAAATCAGCCTTTATGCTGATGATGTGTTACTCTTTCTCCAAAATTCACAAACCAATATCACTGGGGTGATTGAATTGATAAACTATTTTGCAAGAATATCAGATTACTCAATTAACTGGTCAAAATCTACAGTCCTTCCTATTAATTGCTGCTTCCATAATTCCTCTTCTACTCCACTGCAATCGGGAAATATAAAATATTTAGGTATTAATATTTCTCCCAAGCTTGCAGATCTAACTAAATTAAACCATACCCCACTTTTAAAGAAAGTAGAAGGTGATCTGGCTAGATGGAAATGTCTACCCATATCACTCATGGGAAGGGTTGCTGCTATAAAAATGATGGTATTACCAAAAATAAATTATTTATTCTCAATGATCCCAACTAAACCGCCGCAAGATTGGTTCAGATCTCTAGATTCATATATGTCCAAATTCCTTTGGAAAAATAAGCCCCCACGTATAAGCTTAAAAACACTACAAAAGACCAAGGATAAAGGAGGATTAGAACTACCTAACTTTCAGCACTACTTCTTAGCCAACAGGCTTCAGTTTATCTCAGGATGGCTAAAACATACCCTCTTAGATGAACCTTGGCTAGATGTAGAACAAGCACTTTGCAATAATCTAGAGATTTCAGATCTACCATTTATCAGCTCAAACATCCAACGACATGAATGCTTCAAAAGCATCAACATCAGCTCTTCTCTGACAGCATGGTGGGAGTTTCTGAAGTTGACAGAGTCTTCATTAACCCCATGCAAACGTACACCTATCTGGAACAACCCTGACATATTACAAAACAATAATATGATAAACTTTTCAGATTGGAATGGTAAAGGAATCAAATATGTAGAACATATACTAGAAGGAACAGAATTTATTTCATTTGACAGACTAGTTACACAATATGGGATCAACAAGAAAAGATTTTTAGAATATCAACAAATTAAATCCATAATAAAAAAGAAATTTAAACTGGGTCAAGTTGAACTACAAACACCACCAAGTGTGGTTCAATTTTTTACTCTTAAAACCCCCAAATTACTATCCAAAATATACAGAATGCTTTCTAAAACAGATGAATCAATATCACTTCCTATTGCAAAATGGGAAGCGGATTTATCAGTTAACTTAGACCAAAACTTCTGGTCTCAGATTTGCTTAAAAACCTTTCATCTAATCAGAAATCCCAGTCTTCAATTAATTCAATACAAAATACTACATAGAGTGCACTATACAGGTCATCGGATGTTCAAGATGGGCTTTGCATCTACCAACAACTGCTCACACTGCCAAACCAATTCACCGGACAATTATATCCACGCTCTTTGGTTCTGTCCACCAGTTCAGAAGTTTTGGCGCGAGATATGTGAAGACTTATCAAAGTGTCTGAAATGTAACATTCCAACTTCCCCCTTAGTGTGTTTGTTGGGCAGCTTAGATAATGTCACTTCAGAAAAGAATATAGCCCATATGGTTTTCACTGCTCTATGCATAGCCAAGAAAACAGTCCTCATGAACTGGAAAAATAAAAACAATCTTAATTCTAACCAATATAGAAATTATCTATTAGATTACATTAGTCTTGATACAGCCTCTGCCACCACATCAGATCAATCGCTCTGGGCTCCTCTGATCAGCTCCATCACCTAGTGGGGGTGGGGGGTCATATTTTGGTCTCGCCTTCACTGTTGTGATTGGTGTGGGGGTAGGGTCAGGCTTGGGGCGTCGGGGGGTTCCCCGGGAGCATCTTCCTTGGGGGGCTCAACCCGGGGTAGCGGTCATGGCCAATTAGGGGCTCTGTTGGCTCTTAGGTGACGGCTTCCTCGTGGCTACGTGCAGCGGGGCTAGGGGAGGGTCTGTGCTGACGGACGGGGGTTACTGACCTGGTAGCCTGGCTGCCCCTGGGTGGGTCCGGGACGGGCGTGAGGTTCTGGGGGCGCTCCGGCTCTGGCCTGGGGCCCTGGCCGGGCCTCGGGGGCCTGGGTCCTGGTTGGTGTGTTGCCGGGGTTGTGGGCCGGTGGGTATATGGGGGCCCGCCACTGGCGCAGGGTGCCGCCGGTGCGCCGAGCCAGCTGGGGGGCTCTTCAACTGGTGGGGGGGGGGGGTTGTCACATCTTGCAGGGGCTTTCCTCTCTCAGGAACTCTCTCTGCAAGAGGGGGAGATACAGGAGAGGTGGAGGAAGATCTCAGCCTGGGCGTCTATTGTCTTATGTAGTCTGGAAGATGAGTGGATGATGGGGTGGGTGCAGTTTTCTCTGTTGTGGGGTTGAGTGGACTGCCCCGGGCTCTGTGGGGCCGGGCGGCGCCGCTGCGCTGGGCCCCGGTTCGGATGGGCCTGGGCCCCCCTTCCCTGGTGGGTCGCGGAGTATGGGGGTGCCTACTGGGGTCAGCGGGGGAGCTGGCCCCAGGGAGGGGTCACTTACTCCTCCCTTCCTTCCCTCCCCATCTCCAGCTGCCTCCCTCTTCCCGCTCCACCACAACCACCCACACATGCAGGGCCTTGGAGTGGGGGTGTGTCACCAGGGTGCAGAGGAGGTAACCCCCCCCCCTCTGTCCCCTTCTGGCTGCCTCTGCCTCAATTTTATCCCGCAACTTAGACATTCACATTACTCACATTCTCATTACACATAAATATAGGATCTTGGGGGTGGGCACGCTACACGGAATCCCAATTACCATCAGGGTGTACACCTCACCCCCGGCGTCGTTGCCCACCTCTCAATTTTAAATACACGTAGACATTGAGGGCTAGCAGGAGGGACTATGTGCTTACCTGCTGCTCTCTGGCAGGTAGCTCCATGCCCTCCTGGGTTTTAAACGCACCTTAGAACACACATACATCAACACTACAATGAGCGGGTGGAGGGAGGTTAGGAGTCTTCTCTCACCCTCGTTCTCTGCTTTCTGCTGGAGCAGGGGGGCTAGGAGGAGGAGTTGGCCGTCCGACTGGGGTCCGGAGTGTGGGGCCTCCCTGCTGCTGCGGAGTCGGGGCGGTCTGCTTCTCCCCACTGCAGGGAAAAGGGTAACACAACCTGGGTCTGGGTGCAGTTCCCCCCTCCAGGGGCAAGGGTACCTAGACCCGGTTCGTAGAGTACGCTTGGGGAGTGTGATTGTGTGTACAGCGTCTCTTTATGTCTGTCTCCACGTTGGTTGAGTGTGGAGTAAGTGCATATGAGAGCATGAGGGTGGGAATGGATGTTTGTATCTGTGTGTGCCTGTATGTCTGTGTCTGTATGTCAGGTTGGGTATCAGATGCCACCTCTCTGAGGACAGCTCAGGCCCTCCAAGGTTTGGAGGCCTATCTCCCCCCACCACTTCCCCTGCCGGGGGCGGACTCCCTCAGACGTCGGTGCGTTGGTGGTTCTTTGTGTCCGGGGGTGGGCGTCCGGGTACACACCGGCTCACTCCTTGGCGGCTGCTTATCGGGGCCTGGAGCCTGGGGCTCGCTTGGGCCACTTCGGAGGTGGGGTGCCCCCGGCCTCTCGGCCTGGGGCTCGGTCACTCAGGCACAGCTGGCTGCCGGCGGAGCTCACGGGCACGTCACTGCAGCCCCCCCTGGCTTCTGCTCCGTGGCTGCTGGGTGACCCCTCATCTGGGACTCTCCTCAGCTCTTTCTGGGACAGTGGCGCGGCTGCCCCTCTGTTGGTCTTCCTTGGTCTCTTGTGTTCTGGGGGCCTCTGGATGTCTGGGGTTTTGATCTCCTCCATACCTGCTTCATGCCCTGGAGGACGGGGCAGTGGCCCCCCACACCCTCTAGCAGATCATTACATGAGGGAACCTTTTAAGAAAACAAGCGCGTCCATGCTCACAGGTGTACACACGGGTGATCACACACACAAACTACACCCTTTTTGGCTCCTACCTCAATGCACACTGTGCTGTCGATCTTACGTGCTGCACAATAATGTTTAATATTTAGTATTTACTGTCATATTCCCATATATCATTGTGATGTGGTTTATTGTATTACTCTCGTTTTCTTCTGCTTGTTTTCTTTTTTCTTTCTCAACAGGTGATCCAGGTGATCGATATATGTATTTTTTTTTTTTTTTTTTTTCTTCTGCTTATTCTGTTGGTTTTTGTTTTTTGCCCTTCTCCCCCGTCCCTCTTCTCAACTGTTTTTCTTCCCCTCTTTCTTTCTCCCTTTTCTTTCCCCCAGTCAAGTCTGTCCCGTATTCAGCAAGTGAAAATAAAATAAAGAATAAAAGGTGAATCAAATGGACCATTACGGCAAAGCTGGGATGGTCAATTTGGTAAAGAAAATCCGTTGGGCATCTTTCTTCGCCTTTAGACAATAATTCTGATGGCAAAAGAACCAAACGGGACAGGCAAAAGAAAAAAAAAAAAAAAAAAAAAAAAAAAAAAAAAAAAAAGACTTTCTGAGAGGCTGTAGTTTTTTATCAGAAGAGGATCAAGTATCACACAAATCAAAGCAGGAGGGTAAAAAAAAGAGGAACGAATGCACTTGGCAAAACACAAAACCACACAGTCGCATTTAAGCGAGGTAGTCATCTAGTATCTTTGCTTTTAGATGGCTACATACATAATCACTCACACACACTGATTCATTCAGTGTTAACAAAAAAGCATGCTAACGTTCACGCTTCTTTATGCCTCAGCCGCAGGTGAAAACGCATGAATACACATTCACATGCGTTGGCGCAGGCAGACAACCAAGTGGAAACAGCCACGGAACAACAGTCACACACGTGTATGCACAAATACATTCACAAAGTGCTCAAAGTTTAACTCTCACACATTTTAACACTGCCAGTCTCGTGGCGAAAACAGACAAGTCCCTGATCAGTAGCTGATAGCAAGAACATCAAAAAGCCTGAAGATAAAACTGTTCCCCTGAGGTTATCGGATGAATACCTTTGGTAACACAACAGTCGTGGTCCTGGATCCTTTGCTCCAGTGTTTCTGGTCTTATATTTCAGGCTGATTCTTGGTTTATTTAATGTTTAGTCTCATTTCATGTATTATTCCTAGAACCTTTGTTTAGTAGTTTCAGTGTCTGCTAGTTTAGTTACTCTTGTCTTTACTTCTTAGTCTCTTGGCTTAGTTATTTTCCTCTTGTTTTTCACCTTGGTCTTGTCTCTGTGTCCCCCCTAGTGTCCCCTGTATGTAGTCAGTTCTGTATCCCTTTCTGTCTGTGTATAGTCCGCGTCCTTTTGTTCTTTACATCTTACTTTGCTCGTCCCTCATCTTGTGTGCCTGATGGTCATTAAGTTCTGTCACCCTCTGTGCGCCATTGTCTTGTATCAACTCCCTTGTATTAGTCTATTTGTGTGTATGTTATCCTTATATTTAGTTATTTCTCCTACTGTTTCCTTTGTCTCTTGCATTTGTTTCGTCCTGTTGTGTCTCCTTGTGAAGTCAGTCGTGTCTCCGTCTGAGTGTCCTAATCTCAGTCTCTGTGCTGTTACTTCCTGTTTTATTTGTAGCCTATGTTCCCTTGTGTTTTGTATTGAGTTTTGCTTCCTTTGTCTCGTTAACTACTATTGAGTTCATCTGTGTTCCCATGTGCCTCCACTCCCCCTCGTCACCTGCTTTTGTATTTATCTTCTGTCTCCCTTTATCTCTTGTCAGACCAACATTTTACTTTTCTTCTGTGTTTCTCAGTTGCAGTGCTCCTAGTGTTTCCTCCCAGTTTAGTTTTTGTATATGCTTCCTAGTTGCCTTGTGCTTTTTGTGTTGTTGCCTTAGTTTTGTAATGGCTCGTTTCTTGTTGATCTCCGCCTGCCTGCGAGTTTGCATTTGGAGCCTTTTCTCCACAACACGCAATCTACGCCCCGCAGATTATAACAATAATGTCTAGGCAGCAGGTTTAACTTCCAAGTACAGTTTAGCTTATTATTATTTAGCTTATTAAAGCCTGATTATTAGATCAACACAAAACGCTGTATGAAAATAATATGTAAGTATCTCTGGCAAAGAGGTCGAGCATAGCTCAGTGTAGTGCAGCGTCCTGCAGGTAAGAGTCGAAAGCATTATGTCTTTATTGGACATTTAACAGGAGCTGCAAAACGGACTCAAAGAAAAGATTTTTATTTAAATAAAAAGTGTTTACCCGGCATGTGAGCAAAAAGTAGTTCAATATCTTCTTACTGAACTGTTTAAATGAGTGTTTTTTTCCCTGGGTGTCATCCATATGTCACAGAGTAAATACGAGACATACAAAATATCACACACAGGGTAGAAAATACAAAAGAGTGTCCACTTCCCCCTCAATGCCAGTCCCTTAATTGGCAAGATATTTAAAAAGGGCAAAATAGTAGCAAGCAGAGATGGGCAGTAACGCGTTACTTGTAAGGGATTACTATTGCAAAAATGGTAATTAGATTACCGTTACTTTCCCGTAGAAACGCTGCGTTACTGCGTTACTAAAACCGTGATTTTTTTGCGAGAATGTCTCATGACAGTAATGTAAGCAAGTGCGACGTTTGTGACAACAGCTGTGTGCAGATCAACAATGGATCATATATCGAGTGCAGGAGAGAGTATGAGCGTGCAGCGTTTAAAGCGTGGAAGTACTGACCTTTGAGTTTGATTCCATAAAAGTGACAAAAACATTAGCGTCTGTTGTGCGTGGGAAGAAAACTTCTTTTTACAGCAAAAAAAACCCCTAAACTTCCAAGCAAGCACCGAGTGCGCTATGACGTAATGGGAAATTCACAGAGAAACTCGTTGATTCTTCCACTGACCGCTGCGGCACACCTGCACCAGGGTAAACCTCCGCCTACCCGACTCCTGCTTTACAGGTGAAAATAGAGCAAAAGGACCGCTAGTCTGTGACTTTATTTATTTTCTGCTGTGTTTTACTTGCATCTATTTGAAAGAGTGAGTGTAAACACACACAAAAAAATATTTTATGTGCTGGAATGTGCAGAAAATAGGTTTAAATGTTAAACTAATTTATTCAAGTCGGTGAATGTTGCATATAATTTAATTTTTGCTTGATGCAAGTTAAAAGATTAAAACTAATAAAACAAGTTTTAAAAAGAGACTTTTTCCATTTGATTACATTTTGTATGATGGATTATGCAGAAAAAGTCGAATTGGGCTGAAAGATCTATCGCTTTATTACCTATTCAGGTTGTAAATCTTGTTTTTAAAAAGTAACTAAGTAACTAAGTAATTAATTACTTTTGAAAATAAGTAATCAGTAAAGTAACGGGATTACTTTTTTGGGGAAGTAATCAGTAATTAGTTACTGATTACTTTTTTCAAGTAACTTGACCAACACTGGTAGCAAGCATGGCTGCTAATGGCTGCTAATGTAAACTATACTCATGGTGTCATTTCTGAGTAAGAGACAGTGAGTGTTTTTGTAAAACTGGCCAAATTTCAGCATAAATAATGGCGCCTGTTTTTAGATCTGATTCAATTCAATTCAATTCAATTTTATTTATATAGCGCCAAATCACAACAAAAGTCGCCTCAAGGCGCTTCATAATGTGAGGTATTCTGAATAGTATTATGAAAACATAACATATTAAGAGATGCATCTATTGTCCATGAACAATATTCTAAATGAAAACACATTATACAGTGGAGGACGCTTGCTGTTATATTTTATATCTAAGATATTTTAGCTGACATAGATCTGAATCATCCACAGTTGATAAATTACTGGTTTATTATTATTTTGATAAGGCTTCAAATTCATGTTGCACTCAAACTGGACTTCTTTTATTGCGCTTCATCATTTCATCATTCATTGTTTCAATAGCAGAAGCAGCAACTCATGGCAGCGCAGGCCTTTTTTGTTGTCTTTTGGTTTTTGTGTTGATGTTTTTTTAAAATACAATACAATACACTTGTGTTAGCTGGCTGCGAGAATATTTTCACCTGGAAGACATTAAAGTTTAAGTTTGGACTGCTTCAAACATCTAGATGCATCTCACTCAATTCTGAAAGGTGTGGGGGCATGGGAGTTACAGACGCTGTCAGACAAACACCTTTTTTTCCCTAAAAATATGAAGCTTACTAAACATTCCTCTCAAGCCCCACGTACCCCATACTAAACTGAACTTTCAGTGTTAGACTGGTGATTATATTGAATGCACTCTAAGCAGCATGAGGTTCCTTCTGCTAGTCGATTTGAATAAAGTATTTCACTTGCGTCTTCTGGGTTTTGGGTATGTGATATGAAAAGTGTAGTTTGCTGAGCTGAAAAGAAAACATGCATACCAACCACATGCCTGTTTGAACATATAAGAACACAGAAAAATAGGCAGTAACAGCGTAGATTAAAAGAAAACATGACCTACTTAAAAAAAAAGAGAAGAGAAAATTTTTTAATCAGAGTATAGCATCGACTCAGTTAAACTTCTGGGATACTGATCTGGTGAGTTAAGTAGCGGGGTCATAGAACCAGAATTATCACTGGCACCCTGCGCTTTTCACAGATGAGAACAGGTTCACAGGTACAGGTGATAGATGTGAAAGGGTCTGGAGGAGCCATGGAGACCGTTATGTTGTCTGTAACATGGTTCAGCATGAAGGGTTTGATCGTGGCTCACTGATCTCTACATGATCTCTGGTGACATGGTCAGACCCTACACTGGTGCGAGCTTGGGTTCCTCCGGGTGAACGGCCTCATGTGGCAAGCGGTTCCTGGAGCATGAAAGAACTGACTGGCCCCCCACACTCACTTGACTGAAATTAAATAGAACAACTGTTGGACTTTATGTTTCAGTCTATCCAACGCTGCCAGGTTGCATCTCAGACTGTCCAGGAGCTCAGTGATGGCCTAGTCCAGATGTGGGAGGACACCATCCATCATCTCATTAGGAGCATGCCCTGATGTTGTCAGTCATGCATACAAGCATGTGGGGGCCATACAAACTACTGAGTGCCACCTTGAGTTGCTGTAATGAAATTTAAACAAAACATACTAGCCTCCTGCATCATTTTTTCAGCCCTCTGGAGGTTGATAATTTTCATTTCCATGAAACAGTGTGGCATCCTTTTACTCCTAACACATAACATCAGTACAGATATCCAGCATGACCTTTGCCCATTAAGAGTAGATGTGTTTTTTAAGTGTTTTTTGGTTTTTGAGTGGTGTATATGCACCTATTAAAGTTTAAAAGCATAATCCCAGCAGAATCACACCCTACTACCTGATTGAGTTTACATTTTTTCCACTGGTTTATTTAAAAAGACAACAAACAACCACTTCACGTTCGAGCTTTGCTGTAATCCCACTATAATTCCAACTGGGGTGTTGATGGGAATGGGAAATGTGAGGAATATTGATATATATCTTTTTTGACCCAAAATGTATACTTAATGCATACTTAATTTAAACCCGTAGTCAAATGTTAGGTTAGAGACAAATCCTTTTTTTCTGTTGAAAACATGGCTGGTTTAAGGAGTAGCTGTACAGACTGAAGCTGTGGCTGGTGCAAAAATAAGCATGAAGTGTTTTACAAGTTAAAGCAGAAAGAGAGGTCAAAGAGCCAAAACTAAATAACTGCTGTTGATTATCTCCCACTCAGAAAAGCAAAATAAAGTTGTTACAGTCAGGCCGCACCACCGCTGTCTGACAGTTTGTCACAGATCGTAATGACTTTCAGAAAAGAGCAACAGTTCAAATCAAGCAAGAGGAGCGCTGAGTGAAACACAGTAGTGATTGGAGTGCTAATGATGCGCCTTTTGTTTACCACATGACGACCTCACACAACTGCACACATCCATGCCCAGGAGCGCACACGCACCCATTGATATTTGCACAAAGGTCCTTAGATCCTTCCATCAAACACTGGCTTGTTTCATTTTCTTTTTTATTCAGTACATTTCTAGCTGGAATTTTAAGACAGAGATTTCTGACAGCCTTACCAACGTTCAATAAACAGCACAGTTTCAAGCACAATAAAACGGGCCCAGGCGCTAATATTCTTTAAACATTCCCTTCAGCGGCGACGTGAGGTTTTAAACACTTATTGCTCATCACTCTGCGATGTGGCTGACAGGTGTTTGGTTTTGTGACTATCATTTTTGCATCTATAAAATGTCATAAAATGCATCTCGTTATCGTTGGATTTCTGGCACAACATGATTCACGCCACAACCATTTTCGGCTTTCGCATCTGAACAGTCAATACATTTTCCAACAGGAATTCACACGCTCAAGTAACATAAACACTGTACTACACCATGAGCCTGCTCTCTGTTTTGTTTCTTTTTACAGTTTGGACTTAAATGGTCAATTCTGTGCAATTGTCATACCACGATTAGTGCGGCCTTAATGGATGACAGATGGACGTAAAAAGATGTCTTCCAAAAGGCAATTCTTTTCTGCAATCATCCCAAATGCCGACACATAATATGATTACAAAAACTCTGAGTTTCCTGAAATCGTTTAGTTGGCACGATTAAAAAAAAACAGTTACACAATGACATTTTTTAATCTTATGGGAAAAGGCAAAAGTGTTCCCAAAAGCGTTTGCAGTTTTCAGAACTCTAATAACCTCAATGTCCTGTTTAATTATGATTATTGACCAACAGCTTAGCCCAGGTTCTCTCTTTGATCAATACCACAGATGTGAGCTGCCCAGTGTAATTATGGCTATCATTATAAAAGGTTACATACTAGGAAAAACCCTCTTTGGCCTTATTATGCATGACAACAACAAAGCCATTTCAACAGAGGTATAAATTTTGCCTTTACAGTGAAACACTATTGTCCGCACAGAACCGCTAGCAGCTGATTTATCTGTTTAATTATTTTGACTGAGCTGCGGGTTCCCAGGCAGCTGTCACACTCTGAACATCATCTCACTATGGGCTGTAAGTCATTAACATGGCAGACGCCTCTTTTTAGATAGAGAGAGCCAGCCTAAACCGCTTCACAGAAGACCAATCTCTCTCCTGCCACTGTAGCCCGTCACCTGCTGCAAAGAGTCTTTTCAAGGGGATTTTTCTTGCTCCAGTGATGCACGGTAAGGAGAACTTCCCTGTGGGGTTGCCTGCCCACTTTCCATGGTGTGGGATGTTTTATAAAGGAGCTATTCTGCAGAAAACTTCCCATCTTAACAAGAAGCCACTTGAAATAGCTGCATTTGTTTCATAATGCCGTGGCCATTTGGGAGAAAATAGGCCTGTTCGTAATATATAATACCTGAGATGATTTTTTCTGAAAACCATTTTCACTGCATGATACTGCAGCCCTTTGTGGGTTTGTGGAAGAAGTATTCAAATCCTTTGCTTAAAGGTTTCAAAAACCTATTTCCCCAATCAGCTCCTTGCTAAAAGAGATGTGGTCCTGCGTGAACACAATTTTCTCCAAAAGAAATCTCATATCAGCTGTTCTGTCAGAGCGTTTCTCTGTGGTTTAAAGTAGACAGGGCCTACTTTGGAAAAAGGTAATGCTACATACTTTTGAACTCCCCAAAAAGAACTTCAAATAAGGCTGTCAAATTACATGGTCGTAAATTACATGGACCATTAAATGGTCTGGATGATTATCTAAGAAATATATGCTACGGGTACTTAATTTCCACAACTTGTAAATGTAGCCCCATCAAAATAAAATAGATTTTCTGGATGCAATGATAATGAAACTATATTATGTAAATTAAAGAAATCTTAATGCTTCGTGGTCATTTAAAGGATTATAAGCTAACAAAATCTTAAAATCAACATAACTCGTGATTTCACAGCTTCTGTTGTTCTTTTGTTTATTAAATAAATCATTAAAAGAACAGCAGTACTTTATGGATTATGAAAGGTTAAGCTAAATAACTGTACAAATCAATTTATGGATATATAAATGCACCTTACAACATTAATCCCTCATTTTATTGAACTTTCCCACATTTAATAGACCCTGAAGTAAAAAATGCAAAAGGGAACGAGATCAATGTGAGTGCTTGTAGCTATCTTGGACTAGAGCACCTTAATTGTTAATGAATTCATGTTAATTAAGTGAATAACAGAGTTTGTTAAGGCAAAGTGACTTTGACCTGAAAACGAATGTGACTCTTTCCTTTAATTGAAAGTTTTCCTAATTCAGATTAAGCTCCTCGAGCTGCATGTCAGGGATATTTATTCCCCAGGAAGGGAATGGTGACCTCTTTTTCTAAATATGCAAACAGTTTTCATGAGAGTGTTTTTGGTGATGTCAGAGAGCAAAGCTATGAGTCATTTTTCAAACACAGCTTTTAAGAATCAAGACTACTGACAGGGACTAGAAAGACACCATATTTCTCCCGTGTTGGCTTTTCTCCCTGTTTAATCCAGAATTTAAAATCCTTCTCCTCACCTACAAGGTCTTGAATAATCAGTCCTCATTTTATCCTTAAGGTCTCATAGTAGTGTTTGACCCCAATAGGGCACTTTGCTCTCAGACTGCTGGTTTACTTGTGCTTCCTAGGATATTAAAAAGTAGACTGGGACTCTCTTCTGTGGAACCAGTCCCAGTTTGGCTTTTAAATACAAACAGCCTTTTAAGATCAGGCTTAAAACTTTTGTTTATGATAAAAATAATATAGATTAGTTAGTTAGGATTAGGTGACCCTAAACCCTCCCTTTGTTGTGTTCCAATAGACCTAGGCTGCTGGGGGTTTCCCATGATGCACTGGCTCTCTGTTTGCCTCGTCACCTCCCGACAAATGGCTGCCCCTCCTTAAACCTGGTTCTACTGGAAGTTTCTGCGTGTTAAAAGGGAGTTTTTCCTTCCCACTGAAATCAAGTGATTGCTTGTAGTGGGTTGTCTGATTGCTGGGGTTTTCTGTGTTATTGTAGGGTCTTTTCTGTACAATATAAAGCACCTTAAGGCAACTGTTGTTGTGATTTGGCACTATATACATAAAACTGAATTTAAAATCGAATTGAATTAAAAGAATATTTTAGTGAGGGACTGCTTTATTCACCTAGTACAATGAGAAAAATGAAATTTGTCTTGTTGACACTGGTACACACAGAATTACAGAATTAGGGCTCTGACACATAACACACTGCATACTGGCACACTTTAAATGCTAGAGCCATTATAGGACTCTGAAAACGAGGAGACATGCCCTCCCACCTGAATACAAAGAGATGTGTGGAGAAACATGTTAGCAGCAATTGTAGAAGCAACAGCAAACCACTAAGCCCCATGCATGTGTGTGTGTGTGTGCATTTGTGAGTGTGTATGATTTGAATGTATGTACAGGATCTGTGTGGGCTGTGCATTGGTGCCGTTTCATGTCTGACTCACTCCAAAGCCAAATATGATCAAAGCTGGGACAGACTGAGACGGACAGTCAGAGGAGGACAGAATGAGCCAGAGATAATCCAGTCCAGTCCCCACATTAGATGCCTGTCTGTTAGGCATACAAATTACTGGGCTAACAGCTGATAAGGTGCAAACTCCAACTGGGGTCTAGGTGCATCTAAATGCAATGACGTCATTTAGCATCGCAAAACACCTGCTCTGGTATATTTCAAAACAGAAGGTGTGTTTTCCTTGCTTGCATAATTGCCATGGCATTATGCACCTTTGAACACCACACATCTGGGCATGTCTGTGCCCTGTTCGTGCGCATACGTAGGGTTATATAATTGTGGCCAACAGCTTGCCGAGCAGAGTGGAGAGAGGCTGAATAACATTACGAACGTGTTTATTTCATTGACAGCAACAGCGGGAGACTTTATCCGAGCTGGTGAGTATTACACCTCTGTTCGAGATGGCATGTTGAACAAGTCTGAATGTGCCCGTGTCCACGGGCCTGTGCAAGGCCTTTAGTTTGTTTACACAGAAACACAATTAAACACATGAGCAACAGAGACACCTCCAGCTGAGAAACTCCTGCCCCTCAAAATGGATTCAGCTGGTGTGTTTGAGTAATTACACTGAGCAAGTATATTCAGATTTCCCTCTTTATTTTCCTAATCCATGCATGTCAGAAACTGTGTGGGTTTTTTTTTTTTTTGTGGGGGGGGGTTAAATGCAGGAGCTCTTAAGAATGAGCAAAGAACCAAAATGTCATCTGTATCAGCACAGGTCACAGCCTGTGACTGCTGTTACTGCCCAAACACTGGTTTAAAATTGTACTGTGTATGTGTTTAAATGTACACACACACACACACACACACACACACACACACACACACATCATACTGAAACACCCACTGATCAGTGACAAAACTGGATGAAGTGAATAATATTGATTATTTTTATTATAAATGGGACCTGTCGAAGACTGGAATACATTAGGCAGCAAACGGACAGACAGTTCTTTGAGGTGATATGTGAGAAGCAAGAAAAATAGGGAAGAATAAGGATGTGGGTGACTTGATGACTTGGCTAGAAGACCACAGGTCCCAAGGAAGCAAAGGGGGAGAGCAAGAAACAGAAGTGTGCCCAAGCAAATAATAGGAAAATGCTTGTTATGAATAAAGGATATCAGACAACGTACAGCTTTCAGTGCATGGAGCTGAATGTGAATGTCCATGCCGACCCCTGCAACATTACTGCAGACAATGTCAGTGATATTCGTTGATGGTAGTGGGGTCTTTGAGAAGGATACAACCTAAGTAAGACTCCCTCGTGGACACATAAAGTGCTTAACAAATTTATAACCTGTCATTACCAAAAAAAGGAACAGCACATTTTTAAAAAGTGCCAAAAATGTAATTTTGGTTTAAAGATTTGGCCTATTGGTGGATTATTTATTACAGAAACAAAATAATCAGTTTAACTAATACTGTTAATTTATTCCATAAATTTTACATTGGGTGGTGGTCTAAAAAAATGTACTCTACACTGACAGCTATGGCTATAACAGACAGATAGTTTATGTTATTAAACCATTTACAGGACGTGCTCCATACGTGCACAATAAAATAGCTTCTACAAGAAGACAAGGACAGGGAGCCTCTTCAAACCATCCTCCTAACGATAAATGGACATGGATGATGCTTTTGTCTTGCCACAAAATGGTCTCATAGTTCCACATAATTAAAATACTAGATTTGTGATAAATGATTTTAATGCATAACCAGTAAATGTTTATGGCAGCCATTGCCGTCATTTATTCTTCCAAAAGAAGGGCTTAACACTCCGCTTTTCGACTGGGTTTTTAAAATGTTCATATAAAACACATTTAGGTTCAGAAATTAGAAGTTCAGCTATTTCTCGCTTGCAGAAATGCACCATGACTTGTGTTTTGGTGCCTTTCAGGTCATTGATTTGAAATTTCACTTAACCTATACAACAATATACAACATATATATATACATACACAACATTTGGAAGCTAAACTTTGAACAGCTTGCAGCTGAACAACTTTCAGTTAATTAGAGGCTTTGACAGTTTCTAAAAAGGTTCACAGCCGCAATGACAGCAAAGTCATTGATTGTATAGTAACTAATACATAAGTTATTTACTTAGTTAGTGTATAATAACTAATAAAAAACCCTAAAAGCCAAATTTTATATTCTGGAGGGACATTGTTAGCACTTTGGTAGTGTAGAGGGCCATGCAAACACCAACACAGGGGTGCTTCATCATGCCTTTACATAGTCGTTAATTTATGAAATACCAATTGTGATTGTTTTAGCATAATATATGGAACTTACGTGTGAATGGCAGATTTACACTTGATATGTAAATTATTTAATAAAGAATGAAACTGCTTGAGCATAAAGTGGTGTCATTTTATGAAGCTTTATGAGAGCTTTGACATAAATGTCAGTTAGTGATTTATATATATACATAACACTTGTAAAACACACAAGTCACATTAACATTTGAAATGCTGTGCTAGCGTGGCTAAAAGACTCTACTTCACATAACCTTTGTGACTTTCTCACCTTAAGTAGTTAAGTAATCACCTTAAGTTCATGATGACGATGATAGTTGACATCACTTGACATTTAGAAAGCAGAGATAGTGTTTCATGGGTTAGTTTGCTCAACTCTGTGACCTGTGCTTTCGAGGTTGACGGCTATGTTATGAGAGTGTGTAAACCCCAGTTTTAGTGTGTGGGCTTGTGGCAGCTGCCTCATTCAGGTTTGATGGAGGCAAAACAATTGTCCCTGTTGTTGAAAAATGGGGATTTTTGCTACGATTTATCAGAGAGTAAGACACCATGAGGGATTGGCGCTCACTGTGCCTGCTGAGTTAGCTCGGAAAGGTTTTCTGTTCAAAACACTGATCATTTTTATTTAAATGTATTTTGATTTGAGAAGCAGCGCTAAAAATGAATCATTCAAGCGGGTAATAAATTAAATACAAGCAATAACACAAATGGATACTAACCCATACTGATTGTGCAGCAGACATGAGAGATGTGTGCATGTGTGTGTTGCTGTTTTGGCAGATGGATGAACTAAACTACAGGGGAGTCTTCACAGTGTGCTGACCCACAGACCTCTGTGTTCTTAATCTTTGTTAGTTTCTACAGTGCCTGACAGCAATACCACTGTGCCCTGTAGGGGGCGCTATAAATGAAGCCCAGACAAGGTGCGTGGGAGAAGATGAGTTAAAGTGATTGTCTCTGTTCTTTAAAAATGATTCGGCTGTACAAAAAAGTTTGTAGCACAGTACTTTGAAAGATGCGAGCATTTTCACATTACACATTTTGGTCCAAAAAAGTTTGGACAGTGACAAATGTTCATAATTTTGTGCATGCCATCACACTAGATTTACAGAAACATGCAAAGATGCTTAAAAATGAAATTGGACAAACTAACAAAATTCATATTTTTGATACGTTGATGAGAATCTTTCTTCAGTTGTAGTTTGCAGCTTTGGTCCTTTTAGTTTTGTCTTTAGCGAGTGAACAGCTCAACGATGCTGAAATCAGGTAATCAACTTGCCCCTTGCAGAACCTTCCATTTCCCTTCACAAGTCCCAGGTTGCTTTCACAATATGTCGTGGGTCATTGTCCATCTGTACTGTGAAGCGCCGTCCAATCAGCTTTGCTGCATTTGGCTGAATCTGAGCAGAGATTATAGCTTTTCTGTCACATCATCAATAAACACTAGTGACCTGGTGCCATTGGAAAGCGTGCATGTCCATGTCATCGCACTGCTTCCACTGTGTTTTACAGATGATTTCGTTTGCTCTGAATCAGTTCCAACATAGAGCCATAATTTTCTTTTTTCATCTTTCTTCATCTCTCCCAGCGTATGAATGGTTTGCACCTTCTGGTGAACTCTATGTTTTCTCTAGTGAATTCTTGTCTTTATGATAGACTTGGTTAATGATATGTCGTCCTCCTGGAGTGTTCTTCTGTTGGCTGTATGTTCTGAAGAGGCCGCGCGTGACCTCAGAAAAGGTTTTTCAATCATCCACCACTGATGTCTTTCCTGGCCTTTAGGCCTTTTTAAGTTGCCAAGCTCTTTCTGTTTTCCAGAATGTAACAAACTGTTGATTTGGCCACTCTTAACATTTGTGCTATTTTTCTGATGGAGTTGCCTCGTTTTTTACAGCCTAAAGATGGGATGATTTACAATGAGAGCTCCTTTGCCACATGTTTTGGGCTCACAGCCACAGAATTAGCTCAGACCTTTTAATGGCTTAATTTACGAACAACAAAGAAACAGTTATTTGCACAAAAATGCTTTCGACTAATGTGCAGTGAAAATAAAAGTTAGCAAAAAAGTTAAAACCCTAAACTGTGAGTCATACAGGACACAAACCACAGCCTCTAGGTTTAAAGTCACGTAATTTACACCACCACCACCACCCCACCTGACTATGTAAATTATTTGCAATATAAAATCCTCTCATAGATATTTAAATGATGTTTACAAATGCATTATACTGCATTTACAGACTTTAATGTACATAATAAGCTTACTTTAGTAACTGTTGAGGAGATTTGAGACTTTCTGCATCTATAATAGTAATTACTTTTAATTTTCGCATGAATTTGTATTCAATCGATGATGAATATTTTTATGTTTCATATAACTCTGCTGTAAAGTTTTTTTCTTTTACATTGCTGGAACTGTAAGCTAATTTTGGCTGCACTCTTATTCACCAGAGGTCACCAGATGAACTTGTAACGCCTCTCAGGATCAAACCAGGGAGCTTTCAATGCATAAACCAAACAGACAGTTTTATAGGCTTTTCATCACCAAGAATACTCAATAGTTCAAATAATTTTCACTTTCATCTGGCAAGAAACTAAAGTGATTTCTGCATCCCCTTCATTAAGCTACTGGCCAGTGTTCAGTCGTACCAGAAAACATCGAGTAATCTTTAATGAAAATGGATCAGGTTTAAAGTTTTAGAGCCTTCTGTACAGCTGTTGCATGAGCAATAGGCATCAGTACTGAATCATAGAACAAATACATTAACTTGTGAATTTACATCATTAACAATTTTCTGCCAGTCTTTCGTTCCTGGTTTATTTGCAGCCGTAGTGTTGTCTTCTGCTGTTGTATTTTTTATGTTCTTTATATATGTTTAATACCTGCTCATCTGATATTGTTCTGATTGCAAGATGGAGCCATATGGTGTGGAAGAAGAGTCAAGTGACAACATCCTTCTATGTAAGACAGCACAGAGACTACAGCAGAAGGCCTGATTACCTTTGCAGTGGTTATCACTGACTCGGGGTCTAGGGTCTGTCCAGCCAGCAGGCCCAAAAACCCTCACTGTGTTGAACTTCACGTTACACCCCAGTGCTGAGTTTATCTTCCACTTTGACAAGAGTAACATTTGGCTTTCCTCCCATGTAGCTGCATCATATCTGTTTTTGTTCAAAAACCTTATGTAATTTGTTATATTAGGAACTAATTGTTATGAGGTTTTTTAAAATCTGAGCCATGTGCGCTGGTGTGTGTCTGCATATGCTCTACGACTGAGTGTGATTTAATGTGTTTGGTTCATAATTTATCAACTGACACTGTGTGTGTGTGTGTGTGTGTGTGTGTGCGCGCGCGCGCACATGTGTGTCTTTCTTCTAGGTAGAAACTGACTCCAAAGCCATGGTGGCTGAACGCTTCTGGTGTTTGGATCCTCTGTCCCGTGTGTCATGTTTATTAGTGGAAACCTGGTTTTAATTTTCAGCATAGTGTGAATATACACAGAAGTGTAAGGAGCATGGAGGGTCGGGGTGGGTCAGGGTGGCTCTCCAGTGTAGGCCTCCCTTTCATTGTTAGCCCACCTGTCCATCACCAAACCTCTGCACTGAGCTCTAACTATTATTTGCCTTCTCAAATGATCTTTTTTGTGGTTTTGGAGAAAGTCATCATTTTTGTTCAGCTATAGCTATATAAGTAAAAATGAGCAATGAAGAAATGTGCAAAGGGAAAAGCTGCTGTGATGTATGATAGACAGACCTATGTCTTTACAGAAAGAAAAGCATGCAGGTGCTTCTGACGGTTTCCTCTGCCAGTTTGACTTAACAGAGTCATTACTTCAAGAATTCTCATACTGGGGCTTATGAAATAAATGAGGGTAATGTGAACACGAGTTTCTGTGATTCCCATCCCTAGTAATAACATCTTTGGTGCCAATATTTTAGTCAGGATGCAGGAAACAATTTACATTCCTTGCACAAATCCCCCTTGGAGGCTTTGTTATACAGAGTCTGTCAAAGCATTACAAGTTTGGTGGCTGCAAACAGCATCTGTTTATAGGGTGGAGCTGTGGGAGCTCATTGGTGTTGAAAGCTCTCTTAAAGGGGACACTAATGGCGGGAATATACAGGTAGATTGGTGAGCTTCGCAACACTTTGTTTCCATCGTGGGTCAGATAAAGCCCATTTTAATCTTTAGTGGGCCGGACCAGCGGCATCCCCATTCCTGCCAGTGTAAAGAAGATTAATGACACATTTAATTCATATGACATCTTAAAATCAGAAAAGGAAGTATAGGACATGTCTTTCTACGTTATTAAAAAATGCTTATGTAGTTCATGAATCTGTCACCATGACTGTTTGTGCTTGTAAGAAAGAACTGTGCAAAACCGCAGAAAAAATGTCTCACATTTTTCAAAGCTGTCCAGTGGGCCTGGATTGACGTCTTTGTTGAGCTGATTTTGTCACCTGGGCCTTATGTTTGACACCCCTGCTCTAAAGGGTTGGCATTATTATGGTTAACTTTCATGCTCTGCGTGAAGCTCCTCAACTCGTCATTTATAGCCGCCTCCAGCTTTCAGCTGTGTTGTTTCTTTTTAAGAACTGTACAAGGTTTTTATTTTTTCTTCTTACCTGAGATTCTGCTGCTGCGAAAGCTCACGGGAGACTTGATCAAGTGAGAATGTGTCTGCAGTGATTTGATCACTTCTGCTGCTCTAGCTTGTCACAAAACTTTTTTATTCTTGAAATGAGTCATTTTTAAAGGGGGGGTCTAAATAAAATAGCTCATGTCTGCCATTATGTAGGGCTTTTTTATTATCTAGGTTTGAACAACGGTCTTAATCGCCACGGTCAGCTGAGAGTCATTTTCTCCCTTGAAAATATTTTTATTGGCTTGAACAATGCGACCCTAACATTAGCATTCACCAGACCAGTGATATGTCAACTACTGAAGAGCACTTAAAATTGTGCTCATTTCCTGTCACTGAGAACCTCTTTTCTCATCAGCTTTCAGCTCATGATTTACAGCGCTTGTCATCCTTTAGATCATCTTTTGTAGCAATCCCAGGCTAGCAGGTATCGCTCTTGTGAGCTGGTTCTTTGGCAAGCTGAGCAATAACCTCGTCCTTCTTCTATTTCCAGGAATATGAGATGACAGCAACACTTTTCATACACCAACTGCACTTTCTGTCTTGGCATCTTTTACAGCTCCCTGTAAAGAAATCAAACCATGCTTTCACAGAAATGTTAAACCAGGAGAAATGCTGAAAACTTTGTTGAAAAACTTGGAAAAACCAGTTTGTTCAGTAGTTCCTCTTACTTCACACAAGTCTTCACTACATATATTAGAAGCACCAAACTGTGTCTTGGTTACCATTTAATTCCCAGCTAGTGTCCAGACCTTGGGAACCAAATTAGCAAATTTTAGTAACTTTTCAGGAATAATTTTAACCAGTAATTTCATTAATCCTGGAACTCTACTGAAGTAACGCTTTTCCAACGCTGCTGATTGTAAGACCAATAAGAATTGGATTGGAGCATATAAATCGTCCAATCTATTAACCAATCATGCTACCTGGAGACCTTAGCACTGACTAAAGCAGGCAGTGTCAGACACTTATATAAAGTTGCAGTTAAAATTGTCCATCAGCTACACCTGGAAAACAAACTCACTTATGTGGGTGGCTGTAGCTCAGGTGGCAGAGCAGGTCAGCCACTAATCAGAAGGTCGGTGGTTCGATCCCTTGGGCAAAATACTAACCCCATGTTTGCCTACTGGTTGTGGTCAGAGGGCCCGGTGGGCCGGCAGCCTCGCCTCTGTCAGTGCGCCCCAGGGCAGCTGTGGCTGCAATGTAGCTTGCCATCGCGTGAATGTGACTGTAGTGTAAAGCGCTTTGGGGTCCTTAAGGACTAGAAAAGCGCTATACAAATGCAGGCCATTTACCATTCACTGAAAATTTGTGACTGTGCACCCCAAGATAATACATCCACACTGTGTGATTTAATCCTGTTTAAATGTCCCCCATAGACTAGTCCATTAACTCCATCTGTAGCACTTTTCATTGTTTAATTTAAATGTGCTTTGCATATCTGTACTTCATTGATTGCGATTACATATGATGTTGTTTGTCTTGCCAGAAGCCCAATTACCCACCAGAGACACTAAAGGCTTGAACTCTTTACTCCACACGACAGAAAGTCTGTTAATCTGTATGCTTATCTGCTTCAAGACACTTACTAATCTGCTTCAAACACCTTGGAGTTAGACTATGCAGTAACTCTCTACATTGTGCTCTTTTTGGCAGTTTTGGAAGGTGAGAGCGTTTTAGCAGACTGAAAACAGAGCCACCCCTCTCATTATCTGCCCTTCACTTTTCCGAGGCTTTTTGAGAGAATTTGTGTACGTGTTTGTGTGTCTTGGCCTATCTTCCTGTTGTTCGTGTTGGTGAACGGTAATCTGAATGAATAATTAATTTGGCTGCGAACCAGTTATAAATGAGAGGTTTGGTTTTCCTTTTGCTGAACTACAAATGCGCTTTGATGTTTCACACCAAGGCTGACTAAGAGCAAGAGGAATAAAAATAGAAGAACGCTCTGTTACAGCAGGTTCAATGACGGCGCTCCCTACAGAGGATTTTAGAGAGGGAGAGGATTTGAAGCTAATCCCACCAACAGAGTACAGTATGAATGAGGGCAATGAAGTGATCCCCGCTGCATCCCGGAAAAGTTGCTCAATGACACTGCTGTCAAAAGCTCTTAACTGATCGAATGGGCAAATTGTTATTTAAGGCAAGAAGTATTTGTAAGAGCTGTAATCCTGATACAGACTGATAGAAACTGGCCTACAGCACAATGGACAGTGATTTTTGTAAATCTCCTGCAGAAGTACCATATCCCTTTCAAATCAGCACTGGAGACAGTTCATTTGAATATGGCTTTTGTCAGCTAAAACCCATGCAGAGCTGTAATTCTTGCTACATAAAAGAGAAAACTCATCGTTTGCTCCTGAAATGTGTTCAAGACATTAAACGTCACTGTTTTTCATGTTCAGGTTCATTGATTTTAAGTGCTTATCTTCTGTTAACACTGCGTGACTCTATTAGCTTAGAAGAAATTGCTGTGAAACTTTAACATCAGCATAAATTTTATGTAATTTTCACTCTATGGCCTTCAAAAAATATAATATTCATTTTAAAAGGTTACATTTAAAGCCCAGCTACAGTAAAAGACATGGTTGGGCTTTAATAACTGCATTAAACAAGACTAAACAGATATGGTAAACTCTTTCTGAGGGTTCATTTGTTTTGCAAAAGCTCCCTTTGGCAAGCTGCATCCACACCAAATGGAATTCCTCACATAAACAACTTGATTGATAATTATTAGGTTGACTTGAAAGACAAACTGAAACAGATTCTGAAGGATAATCAATCATGCCGTTGACTGGTGACCTCTCTCCCTTCCTTTCCCCTGATGACCCAAGTCTTTCTGAACATCTGTTTTCAACAAAAGCTCATCATGGGACTTAATTGCAAATGGAACAGCTGATGATTGGTTGACGGACTGAATCTTATATGGGCACAAGACCACTTGTTGAACTTTCAGTGTTTAATCATAGCCCATTAAAACAAACACACAGCTTGTTCAGCTTTTAGAAGCAACAAAAGTGAGCGTATAATATACAATACAGGGCAACAAATCAGCTCCTACAGTGTTCTAAATCTTTTTGTGAACATGCTTTGACAGAAAATACTTTTGCCACAATACTGATGTAGCACTCATTTATGGAAGCCCATTTCCGCCACTAAAAAAAAAAAAAAAAAGTATCCATAACTCGAAATTTCAAGTTATTAACTTGAAATTTTGAGAAAAGTAACTCGAAATTTCAAATTAGCTCTGCCAATCAGTGATCTACATGGAATACGCACTCAATCACAGTAAATTGGTGCTTTCGAGAGTACGCTTGGTGATAGTCTGGCTGTAATACTGGTAGCTGTTGCATTTGTAGCTGAGGGCTTCAGCTTCTGGGTAACAAGGAAATGACGTCATTCACGTAGTTTACTGATTGGCAGAGCTAACTCGAAATTTCAAGTTATGGATACTTTTTTTTTAGTGGTGGAAACGGGCTTCCATACTCATTTGATATTTCAAAGATAGCATAATATCATATGTTAGGATTAAAGCTTTCCTTTTTGACAAAGCTAGTAGTTAAGGCTGCCCATATGGAAAAGAAATAGTAAAAACTTACATGATTTACTCATGAAAGTGGCCACTTTCTCATTACTTTCATATATTTTTTAGTAAGTATCCAAAACATACAAGTTTCATTATATAATTTTTCAAGGGATCTTATATGTGTTTTCACTCTTGTATGCTTTTCATACAAGTTTCATACAAGACAGATACAAACTTTATAAGATTTATATATCTTTTCCATATGGGTGGATCAGGTGACACTGAACTCTCCTTTAGTTATGTTGTAATAGGCCTAAGTGTATCCCCAAAATGATGATTTTTACTAATTTAATCATATGTAAGTTTTAAAGTAAAGTTTTAAATGTTACATTTCATAGAATTTACTCCAATGCAACAGGGGAATAAAGGAGAAGTTGATATTTATAGGTTAGCCTGAGCCTGGACAAAAATTAAAGAAAAGTGTTTTAGGGGAACAGAGTGGTACGGTGGTTAGCACTGCTGCCTCACAGCAAGAAGATTCTAGGCTCAGACCTGCCAGCCAGCTGGAGCCTTTCTGTGTTTGCTACTCCGGCTTCTGGTTTTCTGTGTCTCTGTGATAAACTGGTGACCTGTCCAGGGTGTACCTCGACATAAGAGTTGAATAACTGGAAGAAAATGTACAGATGGATAATGTTTAATTGTAATATGTGATATATCCACAATGTTGTTCTAAAACTATAAGAGTAGGAAGGAAAACTATGTTTTGTTACCAATATTTCCGTATAAATCTTGACTGCTTATCCATTTCATGGTCGTGAGCAGGCTGGAACCCCAATCTCTGCTCTTGCTTTCATACCCTGAGAGGCAGGGTACGCCCTGGACAGGCTGCCAGTCTATCACAGGGCTCACACAGAGAGATGAGAGACAGACAGCCATTCATGCTCACATTCACACCTACAGGCAATTTAGAATCACCAGCTAAGCTAACATGCATGTCTTTGGACTGTGGGAGGAAGCCAGAGCACCCAGAGAGAACCCGTGCAGTCACGAGGAGAACAATGTTTATTTTTTTCTGTAGCGAATTCTAATTTTGCCCTGTAAAGAATGGTAAGACTTTCATCATCTTTGCAGATTATTAAAAAAAACAGTGACACAGTGTCATATGTGAAGTAGAGACAGATGTACTAGGCCAAGGAGACTCGATGCGATCGTCCTGAAAGGCAGGAAGCTTAACACTGTAATGTAATAGTTCTGTTCTGCTTCTATTTCACTTCAAAGTCTTTTAGTGCTCTGATTTCTCGGGCTTGTTAGTTATTATTGTTCTTTTAAGAGATTTCGCATCGCCACAAAACATCAAATAACAGTAAGACATATAATGAGTAAGCAGGCTGCAGCGACTTGGTAACTTTAGTTTCACTAAACAAAAATAAGAATATTATATTCTAGTCTAGTCTTTGATTTTTCATTTTTATTTCTTCTAATGTGTGTGTGTGCGCGCAGCTTTTTTCATTGTATCTTTGTTCTGTTGTGTTACTATGGATACTGGTGTTTTTGCAAGGTTAGCGGGAACGGCAGAGAATTTTTGTTTGTTGACAGAACAGGTAAGCTGTGAAACAGTGGTGAAAAGGAAAAAAGATAGTCAACAAATATCTTTCATCACTGTATTTGCTGACAAACAAGCTCTGGTATGGAGATTGTGGTTACAGAGCTGGTGTTTCTCTAGCACCCAGCATAGAATGACACACACACATAAAAATAAAAACTCGGAGGTGTTTGTGGGTATAAAACAGTAAAACAGGTGCTTGAGTTTTTTCAGAGGACATGTCCAAGTGTTTTGGGACTAGACCCTAAACTAAATACTGGCAAGTCACTTTATTGTTTAATTCTAGTAAGCTCCAGGAGTGTTGCAAATTGCACCTCCTCTTTAACAGTGTATTGAGTCTGCACCTAAGCGATGACCCGCAGGATAGAGAAGTCATGACGAGCCACAGGGAGACCCAGTGATGATGGGGGGCGCTATTATTGCTCTGATCCCGCACTTCCTTCCTTCCTCTCAACACTTCTTTAGCCCTTGACACCCATCACCTTGAGTTGCCAGCAATGTCTGACACTGATGATACATTCCCTGGGCAGGGGGATCCTGGGAATAGACCTTATCCATCACACTGCTTCTATCCAATAAAATCCTTTGCCGGAAAACAAAACAACATGGGGCGCTGGAGAGAAGAGATTTAACACTCAAGATTCAAGGATAACTAACCACATATGGAGCTCTGGGCATGCTGAAGTCATTAAGGTCAGAGAGAGGAAACAAAAATAGGGGCCGACTATTTTAAGACAATATGCAGCAGGCATAGGAAAGAAACACAAGTTTGGCATTGTGGATTCTGATCTAGTAACCTGCTTCTTTCCAGGTAGCGAGCAGAAAATGCTAGCAAGATAGAATTAAACCCTAATTTCACAAAGAATCCCCCTAACTAAGACTAAAGGCCAACTACTGGGCTGTGGAGGCTGTAATAGTAATTATCATTACATACTATATAAAAAGGTCAAGCAACAAAAACTCATACTGATTATTCTGCTAATAGCACCACTTTGCCAGCAGTGATCAGAGAATTGCAACACAAGAGGAATCGTCCCAGGGTCACTGAAATGAAATGCTTAGTCTTTACAAAGCATAAAGGAGGTTTCATAACGCTATCTGTTCCATCCATCCATCGTCAGCTGCTTATTCAATTTGTGGTGACAGCAGTTTAAATGTAGCAGCAGACACATAGCCACATATTTTAGCTTCTCCTGGGGAACCCAAGGTGTTTCCTTTCCTTGCCAGATGTATTATGTAATAATTCCAGCATGTTTCTGCTGCCTAAGGGGAAGAGGAATCAACAGTGGAGTGAAGGGAGCCCAAGAGTCCTGATCAGATGAAGAGAAGAAAAAAAACAACCTAGCTGGCTTGCTATCATGTAAAGGAGCAGTCGTTCCGCTGAGGGCTCTTTCCAGAATGCACGCCCAAATTATACTTTACACATCTGGGTGATTTTTGAGATGCTGCACAGATATTCAGACAAAACATTTTCACCATCTGTCCATGTCCACGAGGGTCTAACCCTAATCACTACTGGCCAGAATGTGCAACAGAAACACACAGACTGTGCATGTAGAAACACATGTCCATATTTGCAGACTACACTGCATGCATTTGTGAATTTTGCAGTAATTTCATTCTCTAAGAACAATGAGAAGATTATACATAGTTCTCTGCCATAATCTAACCATGACACTAATGAACTTTTTTTAAACTATCCAAAAAGTTAATTAGAGCCTCCAGAGCACAAATGTACCAATTTTCAGGATGCCATCTGCTATATTAAACTTGTCTTGCAAACTTAATGAAATTACTACTTGTGGTCTCAAATCAGGCCAGCCAGAGAATGAGGGGCTCTCTTGGTTTGAAGGAAAATTAGATGCTATCCTCACAGCAGATTGTGAGGAGTACAGCAATGCATTAGGGGCACCCTTCTTCCATTAGAGGGCTCAAAAGACGTTTGAAAGAATCTTTTAATAATGATACAGTAACTGTGCATAATTGAGGAGGTTGGGCACTAATGGCTTAAGTGTTAACATAACTTTCTGAGCTGCATGAAATATAGTTTCTAAAAGGCCATAGTATAATGAACCTGAAAGCCATTTCGTGTCGTTAATTCTTAAGACACATATTTAAAATCCTAAAGTGACAAGTTTAGTCAGAATGGATTGCTCGCAGTTTGAAGGCGTCATGAGCCACAATGGCGAAACAGAGACAATAACACACAAAGATGTAAAACAATTCCAGAATAACATCAAAAAACATGCAAATAACATAGGTAAGATAAGAGATATGATAGGATAACTCTCTATTGTCACTGCACAGTCATACATAGTGCAGGGTGGGCCATTTATATGGATACACTGTAATAAAATGGGAATGGTTGGTGATATTAAATGGCCCTCTTCCATTTTTTCAATAGGAAGAGGGCCATGTGACACATCAAACTTATTGGCAATGTCACAAGAAAAACAATGGTGTGCTTGGTTTCAACGTAACTTTATTCTTTCATTAGTTATTTACAAGTTTCTGACCACTTATAAAATGTGTTCAATGTGCTGCCCATTGTGTTGGATTGTCAATGAAACCCTCTTCTCCCACTCTTCACACACTGATAGCAACACCACAGGAGAAATGCCAGCACAGGCATCCAGTATCCGTAGTTTCAGGTGATGCACATCTCGTATCTTCATACCATAGACAATTGCCTTCAGATGACCCCAAAGATAGTCTAAGGGGGTCAGATCGGGAGACCTTGGGGGCCATTCAACTGGCCCACGATGACCAATCCACTTTCCAGGAAACTGTTCATCTAGGAATGCTCGGACCTGGCACCCATAATGTGGTGGTGCACCATCTTGCTGGAAAAACTCAGGGAACGTGCCAGCTTCAGTGCATAAAGAGGGAAACACATCGTCATGTAGCAATTTCAAATATCCAGTGGCCTTGAGGTTTCCATTGATGAAGAATGGACCCACTATCGTTGTACCCCATATACCACACCAAACCATCACTTTTGTTGTTCCAACAGTCTTGGAGGGATCCATCCAATGTGGGTTAGTGTCAGACCAATAGCGATGGTTTTGTTTGTTAACTTCACCGTTTACATAAAAGTTTGCCTCATCACTGAACAAAATCTTCTGCGTGAACTGAGGGTCCTGTTCCAATTTTTGTTTTGCCCATTCTGCAAATTCTGTGCACCGATCTGGGTCATCCTCGTTGAGATGCTGCAGTAGCTGGAGTTTGTAAGGGTGCCATTTGTGAGTAGCTAATATCCACCGAAGGGATGTTCGACTAACGCCACTCTCCAGTGACATGCAGCGAGTGCTACGCTGTGGGCTCTTGCTGAATGAAGCTAGGACAGCAACTGATGTTTCTTCATTAGTGACAGTTTTCTTGCGTCCACATTTTGGCAAATCCAACACTGAACCAGTTTCACGAAACTTAGCAAGCAGTTTGCTAACTGTAACATGGGAGTTGGGTGGTCTCGTAGGGTGTCTTGCATTGAAATCTGCTGCAATGATCTGGTTACTGCGTTCACCAGATATCAACACAATTTCGATCCGTTCCTCACGTCTTAACCTATTCGACATGTCAATGGCTGTGAACAAAGAGAAACTTGTGAATAACTCATGAAAGAATAAAGTTATGTTGAAACCAAGCACACCATTGTTTTTCTTGTGACATGTGACCATGGTCACCACCCATCTTGAGGAGTTTGCCCCCTCACATATACTAATGTGCCACAAACAGGACTTTAATATCACCAACCATTCCCATTTTATCACGGTGTATCCATATAAATGGCCCACCCTGTTCAATATTACAATGAAATTGTAAAACTGTCCCACGTCGGCACTACGTACAACACAACACAATGCGACACATGACAACACAACACAGTAACTTAACTTAGTAAAAAAATGAAGAATAAGTGCATGTGTGTTGTACACTGTTATTATTGCACATTAATTATTTAAAAGAAAAAAAAAAAAGTCCAGGGAGGTAGCCAATCAGGTCAGCTGTTTGCGTTGATTAGGGCTATTGCCCTGTTGTAAAAGCTGCCCTTTAGTTTATTTATCTAGGACCAGCAGCTTGAACCTTCCACCAGACGGCAGCAGCTGAAACACCCGGTGTGGGTGTGTGCAGTCCGTTAGGATGCTGCATGCCCTCCTGAGACAGCGCGCTGTACAGGTCCTTCAGGGAGGGAAGAGGATGGCCAATGATTTTTTGGGCCATATCAATGACCCTCTGAAGTGCCTTTTTGTGTGCCGTGGTGCTGCATAGTAGCATAGAAAACAGTTGTGAAGTAACATCATAGCTGAAGCAGATGTAGGTCTTGAATGTAGGACTAATGTTAGGCTGTACACACCATAAAATGAGAGTTTGTGGCGACCACAGCAGCAGCGGCTCTACTCTGAGCCCCTCCCGGATGGCCGAACTTCTCACCCTATCTCTAAGGGAGAGGCCAGCCACCCTTCGGAGGAAGCTCATTTCTGCCGCTTGTATCCGCGATCTCGTTCTTTCGGTCACTACCCACAGCCTGTGGCCATAAGTGAGGGTAGGGACCTAGATCGACCGGTAAATTGAGAGCTTCGCTTTTACACTCACCACGACGGACCGGTGCAGCGTCTGCATTACTGCAGCTGCAGCCCCAATCCGTCTGACGATCTCCGGCTCCCTTCTCCCATCACTCGTGAACAAGACCCCGAGATACTTGAACTCCTCCACTTGGGGCAGGAACTCATCCCCGACCCGGAGTGGGCCACCAAAGTGAAAACCCTCCACCACTTGGCTGCGCCTAGAAATCCTGTCCATAAAAATTATGAACAGAACCAGTTTCAAAAGTCCAGTTTTTCTTTTTCTTTTAGTTAACTAAAAGGTCTTTTTTCAAATGTACACTTAGTTTTTACTTTAGTCTAGTTAATTACAATGACCCACAAAAACGTAACGACATGATTTACAAATCGCATAAACTAAGATTTTACACACAACAGAAAATAGAAAACTGAAAATGTACCATTAAAAAAAAATGTAATTCAGAACTTGATGGAACCAACATATCTAAAACAAAATTTCAGGGTCATATTAACAACTGTACAGAATCCCCTCTTCTTTTGTTGATTTCCGTTGATTTTCAGGAACTGATGAGACCGGTTGTTGGACTTGTTGTCTCACTCTTCTCTGATGTGGGATTCCAGCTGCTTAACAATCCCGGGCTGTCTTTCATTTAATGAAGTGCTAAATGTTTCCAACTTGTGACAGGTCTCGACTGCAGGTGGGCTCACTCAGCACCTGAGCTCCACTCTGCTATGAAAACATGCTACTTCATAAATGCAGCGTGTGGTGTAACTGTCATAAATGTTAGAGTTTAGTCTGGCTTTGGATTTGGATTCTGAATTCTTGTTATTTTGAGTTTTGTATTTTTACTCTCAGCAATTATTTCCTGATTGGTTTCTTTGCGTTTAAGTCCTCAGATTTTAGTTTTAGTGTAGCTTTCTGAATTCTGTTCATGATTATAATCTATTTATATTTAATTCTACCTACCAGTTGTTCCTCATGCTTTGTGTTAAGTCTAAGTATCTGTGTCTGGTGTTCTCATTTGGTTATTTCTTGTTTTATTTTAGTAGCCTTTGTCTTTTATGTTTAGGAATTTCATCTGTGTCTTGTAACCTGTTTTTTTCCTTAAAATGATGTCATCTGGATCGGAGCATACAGGTATGTTGATCTAAAATCTGTATATACTGTTCAGCAAATGTCCAAGCTACAAATTCTGTAGGCACTGATGCACCCCCATACAATCAGAAATGCGGGCTTTTGAACTGAGCAGTGATTTTCATGACAGAATCATGTCTGTTTTTAATGCAGTACTATCGGTGGGCCCCAAAGATCACGGGCATCCAATAATCATGTTTTGCGCCTGTCCCTTGCGCACAGAGATTTCTCCAAAACTCTGAGATTCTCAGAATCGTATTATGTACAGTAGATGACACTTAAAGTCTTTGCATTTCACTGTTACCGCATAACTATGCTGAAAAAAATAATGCCTTAGGTGATAATAGGTTGTAGAGTCCTGAGAAGGTTGAAGGGTTGTTTGTTTTCTGCATGGTAGAGTTTCAGCCTAAATTTGACCTTGACTTTGTGGAATCTGCAACAAAGCGTTCACTAAAAGTGGTGTGCATGTGTGACCCTGAGCCCATGCAAAAATGTGTCTGTTTTTAATGTAGCACCTGGTTTTCAGCCTTTGCACCTTTCTCCCAGTCTTTTACTTATAATACTATATGTACCATAGATATTTACAGCCCAGAATTCTTGGCAATTTTATGATTACATTTATGCCCACTCTGTTAATATGATATCATATTATTTGATAAATACAGTTTTAATTTTTTGTTGCTTCTGTGTCAACTTTAAAAAAAATTATATTTTGAAATGTTGTTCCAAAGGGACCATATTCATCTGAGTTTATGGTACACAGCTCAAAGAGAGAAGTTGTTAATTAAACAGATCAGCATGGGTTTCAATGCATTAAAGAAAAAGCAATAAACAGACTGCGAATAAAAGTTTGGTTGATTTGATTTTATCATTACTTCAGACATTTGTTATCAGTGTTAACACAAAAATACACTAGAATAATGACTTCTAATAAAACAGGGTAGAGAAACTCACAAAATTGTCATCCAGAAAAGAGGGTGAAACATAGCAAAAAGTAAACACAAGGCAGCCACGTTAGATTTAAAGTCTGATCATCTGCATTAATTTTTAAAATCCCACCAGTATTCAACTGGGATTTTCTGTGCATTTTTAACATTTTTATCTGTAAACCCTGTGGCAGAATTTGTTTTAAAGGATGCTCCACTGCTTCTGCTCATCGTCAAATTGTTAGATTGCCGGTGGATAGGCATCAGTTATTCCAAGAGTGCTGTTATCTGTGAACTTTGAATTAATAAGGCTTGAGTGTAGTGCTTATACCATGATAATTTGTGTTTTGGGGATATTGTGACTGCATGTTTAATAGTAAAAATAATTTGATTACATAATAATTTCATAAGTTAGGCCTCATGTGAGATTCCAGTGAAATTATGATGAAATCCAATGAAAAACACAAACTGTGGTCCCGGTTGCCACCATCAATTTGAATATCAGTCAAGTTTCTTGACGGCACAGTGGGTGCACCTACAATGGATTATGATGTTGCCACTGTTCCATTTTAGCATTTGTTAAAAAATAAACACTTTTACAAACATGTCAAAGTGTGACACTTACAAACCCATAAAATGTCAATAAAATACATTTCAATGTACCATGAAAGGCTCTGCAAAGGACCCAATGTATGCTTTAATGTTCTAATGTTTTTAGTCACAAAGGTGAAAAATGTCAGGAGCAAAGAGTAGAGCTGCTGTCACCCAACCCAATCTCAGTCAGTCATGAACTCTATCCGGTCGTTAAGTGATGACGTGACGAATCCTACTTCCGGGCCTAAAGTAGTCTGCGTTTAATATGGCTTTTGTGTTGTTAGCATGTTTAATGTTTTTTGTATCTTCTTCTATTTAATCTCAAAAAATCTCCTAAAACAGTCAGTGATCACTGTTGACCTACCTCAGCTTTTATTACCGCTAATCATTTATTTAAGCTCAGTTTTTAAAACCTTAGGATGTAACTACAGCCCAGCCCATGCAGCAGTATATGAATGACTAACCTATTGTGAATGGATTATCTCAGTTGTTCTCCTGGCTGAAGTTTGGTCCTTTTACAGCATCCTGCCATGCGATTACATTTGTTCCTGACCACCGAGAACACTCACGTTAACTTTTATCGAGTGGAAAAAAAGTTAGCTTGTTTATATTATGCTAACATAGCTCTGTCGCTAGCGGTCACGTAGCACATCATTATATACCAGCTAGCCAAACTTCAGTAACCCTACAAACGTCACTGCTGTTTAGTTTTCTGTCTTCATTTATGTTGGAAGTGATAATAGAGCTGTACGTTTTAATTTGTCTCCAAAACCCCGCACTCAGGACATGCTATATTGTATTTAGATAGAAGCTAGCAAGCTAACTTCCTGCTAACTTCTAACTCCATTAAATGTCATAAATTCCGTTTTCATGGATGCCTGGATGTTAAACTCAATTGTTACACCTGGTAGAGCAGAATGCTGATCATTTTATTAAAGATGAAAGACTTTAGACGGTTTTTCAACTCTCAGAAATGCCATAGTGACCGTTTGATATATGGACCAGCAGCGGAGTTTAGGCCCAGACACGGCTAGTGACGTCAGACTTAACAACCAGATTGATTAATGTTGCTGAACAGGAATTTCCCATCTCTCTAAACACAACTATTCATTAACCCACGCTCATAAGTACTGTTTAAGAAGCAAATGAAGCTGACAGCTGGTTACTTGGAGATATTCCAGGATCTAGTGGCCTAGGTAACCATCTAATGTACTGTATTTACTATCAGGTCAAATGTCAATGAGTTGAATTCTGAACGCACATTGATTCAGTCAGTTGCTTCAATCATTCGACTGGAAATTGAGAAAAGTTTTTTAAAGGCACTTTGTGGGTAGCTTCAAACTGTTTGTCTACCTGCAGAGAGCACCTGTTGTCAGATTGTTGTCAGTGTCAACAATATGTGGTACAACATGTCTGTGTGCTACTTCGTGGTCTATCAGCTGGCTGCAGGGAAGAGTGAAGTTACAGCATGCAAAGAGCTAAAGTGAAACGAGTGTTGAAAACAATACAAAGAAACCATTGCAAGCCACTGCTGATTGCTTTTCGTTGTTTATTTTGGATCTTCTGTTCTTAATCAATCAAACCTGCTGCAGCTCCTTTCCTACTTGATCTCTCTGCCAAGCCAATTGATACAAGTCCCCTTGTCCTTCCTCAGGTGTCCAGTCTCACACACAACTCACTATGCACCAGCATCGCATAGCCACCTCTCTCTTTGCTGTATCCCAACCTTCCAAGTACTCTTGTATACTTCTTTGTTGTCTTTCAGAAGATGAACCAAATACCTTCTTGGCAGTTTCCCACAGCACTCCAGCTATACATTCCCAGTCATCTGGTAACTATTGCCTACCAAGAGCCTGCCTCAACTCCTCCCTCAACTCTGTGCAGAATTAATCCCTGTCTCTGCCTCACTTTCTTGTCACTTTTGAAGCTATATTTTGGGCCTTTCTGCTTTTATTGGACAGGAAGACATACAGTAGAGCACCGCGGGTCAGACTCCAACCAGCCACTGAATTTTAGCTGTAAGGCACATGGCACTCACTAAATTGGCACTCTAATTTTCTCCTCTTGATTTCCAAAGTCATCTTACAGATTACTTTCCCCTACAGACTACCATCTGAGCTGTTTCAGCTAATTTTCTAGTTTATTAAACAGGAAAAGTAATTCAGACTAATCAACTAGTCAATAGCAAACATTCAGAAAATCCACAAAGCCATTGATCATATCCTTCAGTCTTTTAAATGCTAGTCACTGGCACTTCTCACTGTTTAAAACACTGCACTCACATATTGTCAGATTGCTTTTGTGTGTGTGGCTACTGCCAGTTTAAACTCCTCATGTCTCTCCTGAAATTGGCTATTCATTGCTTCGGTCGAGTGGTTACTTGGCAGGTTGTTATGACACAGCCCACATACAACCATATTTTAATTTTCTTCATTCAAACTGCTAAACTGCACTGATGATGTCATCTGTTCTACTTCCTCCCCATCCTGGTTTAAAACATGGAGCATGGAGAAAAAGAGGCTGGTGTCCTGGCAAGTGGCCATTCATAGAAGGCACATGTGTCCACTCATATGAAAGTTTTTGTCATTTGTTACATTTTTATTCATATCAGTGAATTGTTCGTTTTCTGTGGTGGAATGATGTACTGAGAAAAAAAGAACTCAAGAAAGTAGAGAAGAAGTTTTAAAAAGATTTAATGAGGGCTCAAAAATGATGCATACAGGGTCAAAAGTATACATAAACCCACTTGCATTATTAATATGCTGCGGAAAGTACAAAATAAAATGTTTTAAGTTTCAAGGCCAAGACCTCTTCATTATTTTGTATGTGATCATACAAAATATGATCACATAACAAACCCTTTTTCTTCTGTGCCATCAGAAAAAGGGTTTGTTTCACAGCACTCACTGAACCCAAACACAGCATATTGGCAAAGTCTAAGGAGCTCAGTGCAGCTTTAGGAACAGCATCACAGATTTAAACAAGTCAGGAATGTGTTTCAGAGCCATTTCTTTAAAACTGTATATGCCAAGAGTACCAGTTGAAACACTGTTATTGTTATTGGGAAGTTGAACCAATTTTTGTCAGAGTTTCAAAAGAGACCCAACACTGTTATCCTCAGCTGAGAGGAAGTCAGTTTGGATCATCAGAAACAACCCAGAGAACCACAAGGGCGCAGGCCTGTCATGGACTCGGTGTCATCTACCTTCAAATACGTTTTATATTACCAGGACTGAAAGTGTAGCATCCTTGCTCCAGAAACTGACACCTGCAAGCTGAACTAAAGTGTGTTGCTGAACATGTGAACAAAGAAACAGCCCTGTGGAGGAGATTTTTTATGGCCAGATGAGATAACTAGTGATGTGTGGTACCACTGATTTCCTTTCCAATCTGATACCAAGTAGAATTTAGGCTGTTATTGGCAATACTGATCCGATCTGACATTTTGTTGAAAATACCCCTGTATTAAACTATTGTCACATCTTATTAACGGCATCCAGAGGGAGATGGTGGTTTATAAAAGATTAGATTATAGCCAGTCTACAACATATGCATTTCAGAGTATGTGTTGTAAAATGTAAAAGTCATGTATCTAGTACAACTTCATGATGAATACAAGACATCAGACTACTTGTTCTGATTGTTTAATTATGAAGAATTATCATACAAGAAATCAATAAACCCTGAAAAGTCAATACCTACAATGGCTGTACTGCAAGTACACTGTATTTTTTAAAGATACCTAGTCTATATAATCCACTTTAAAGTTTAACAAATGGGATTGTGTGTTGCCACACGTGTCACAAACTGCCTCTTGGCTGTTTGTGGAGCTGCAATAGCACCACACATGACTCCCTGACAATCATCAGTGAGCACACGTGACAGCCATATTTGGCACATCACTATTACAGGCGGAAGAAGAAGTAGTTCCTACCAATCATTTAGACAATCCAAGTAATATATTTACTTTCCAATGTGTCTTCCTGTTAGTCATAACAAACAAATTTACCCCAAATTACGAAAATATTGATATTTTAATATGAGAATTTATTCTAGAACATAGCTGGCATTGAAAGAATCGATATTTCAGCATTGCACCACACATCACTAGCTACAACTTGCAGAGGTATGTTTGGAGCAGTATTGGCATTCAATGATAAGAAAGCTGGGGAGGGGTCGAATCGTGCTTCGAGGTTGTCCCAGTGGTACATCTGAAAGAATGAACGTAAAACTGCCACAGAAATCTAAAAGCTGGGTGTAGAATTGATAAACCAGGCTGGTTGATTAACTATTGTTTCTGTTCCAATTCTGACCTTAAATGTATCTAAAATGTGTAAAAAGTAAGGTATGTGGCGGTGAAACAACCATTTTTAACTGTATTTTGCAGTTCTACTTGGCAACGGGCAAATATTCAACCAGAATTGTATCAAAAGTTTGTTAAAGTTTTAGCAAAATATTAGGTGTGCAGTTTCTTTTGTATATTTGAACTCCAATCATGTTTCAGAGAGCCCCAAATATATGAAAATATGCTAATATGTGCAGAATTTTTTTAACTCTTAAAGATGTATGTTATACAACCATTCTACCCCGGAAAAACAACAAATCACGGAGATGACTGAAAGCCCAGTAACGCCTTGACATTTATGTCCAGGATGATGTATATAACCTTTTGATCGCAGCTATAAAACTCTAATCATTCCTTTAGGCATGAAACATAAAGATTGCTATTATTAATGAAATGTTAGGTATGACTCATATGAATTTACCACATCCATGCAGAGAAGGTAAACAAACAGAAAGGGTAAAGATATGCCTGATATTGCATATAAATAAGGAGACGAATGCATTATGAAAACAAGCAAGCAGGGCCAGTGATAACAGCTCACCGCATCCATACGTAGACTGCCTTTTACCACCAGATCTGCCCAATTTGTCTAACAGTGGCAGAAAAAAACCTCTCACTGCTCACAGTGAGAGATCAGAAAATACCTGAGACATACAACATATACAATAAATACCAGCGGCTGCCTGGGAGCCACGCTAAAAGGATGGATCAGAATCAAAAGCCTTCTGCACAAGAACTTAATGTGCCCATGTTTCATGTTTTCAGACAGGAGGACATTTCATTTCAGATGGATTCACTGTGATAAGCTGTAGGTTACAGGAAAAGCCTGGTGTGTAATGAGCGTCCAGGCCTAATACACAGTTTGGTTGCGATGGGCTCTGATGCATTCATTCTCAAGGGCCGTCGTGCAAATAGCTGGCTATTGATTATCAATAAGTTCTGGGGCAAAGATAAATCACTAGCAAGGTTGATAATTTGTTAATGATTTGAAGCCATTTAGCAAATCAAAATCACAAAACTAGCTGCTTACAGCATTTGAAACATGGAGATTTGCTGCTGTTCCCTCTGTAGTTCCACTGTATTTCAAATAGCATTAATAGTTTAGTCTAGAACTGACAGTCTGATGATATAACTTTGGGACCAGAGCAAAAGGTAACTGAGCAAGGATCCAGCATAACCTTCAGTTATACTGGAGACTGGATTTTCCTCCATCCATCCATCCATCTTCTGTCGCTTATCCGGGGCCGGGTCGCAGGAACAGCAGCCTAAGCAGAGAAGCCCAGACCTCCCTTTCCCCAGCCACCTCCTCCAGCTTATCCAGGGGGAACACCAAGGCGTTCCCAGGCCAGCCAAGAGATATAATATCTCCAGCGTGTCCTGGGTCTACCCCCGGGCCTCCTCCCGGTGGGACATACCGGGAACACCTCACCCAGGAGGCCTCCTTGTCAGATGCCCGAGCAACCTCAGCTGGCTCCTTTCAATGTGGAGGAGCAGCGCTCTGCTCTGAGCCCCTCAGGCTTTCTCTTTTTTAACCCGATCGGATTACCTGTTAAGAAAATTGAAGGGTGGATTCCTTGATAGAAAGCTCACAGTACAAAAAAACACTGGTGAACCAAGGAGAACTGTATAACTGCTCTTTGACATCTTTGTGTATTTATCATATTGAAAATCTTAATTAAAGCACCTACTTGAACACAAAAAAACATGATTTAGGCTAACATTTATCTCTGTGTCCATGAAAAAAAACAAAACAGAAACAGCATACGAGCAAAGCTTCACCTTCAAATGAAATCTGCAGCTGGTGTCAGTCACGTGGTTTGAATTTGAAGTTTTTCCTCGGAGGGAAACATCTACAAGCAACATCAGGCATTAATTTGGAAACAGGTGCGAACAGGCTCTAAAATGTTTATGCCAGAGTGATGCCAGAGAAAGACGCACCATTTCCCACCTTTATGCTTTTCAAAAATAGTTGTGTTGCGCGTGGGGAACAGCGGTGATGATACCCACTTTAGATGCTACACAGATGCTGTCAGTGAGCGCTGATAGAGATGGCACAGTGTTCTCCAAAAGTGGGCTGTTTCTTTTCACAGAAAACTCTGGCTTAAATCTTCGCATTTTAGAAAATGGTCAGAAGTGTTTATGAAATAAATGTGTTTCTTTTGGATAGTTCTACATGAGAAGGTGACGACACCATACAAGGAGCGGGGAGCTTTAATGCAAATGGCATTTCATGTCCCACATTTTTGCAGAAATGAATTCTGGCCCGCATTCGCATTATTGACAGCTACCATGGGAACAGACCGGGGATTTAATGTAGTGTCGGATGCCGTGTAATCTCATATTTCTCTCTGCTGTCTAAAAATCCATCTGGATTCACACTGGGAAAGCAGTGTTTATTAATGTTAGACCTACAGGCCTTACACAGACACACCCACAGGCATAGGTTTAAAATGCATCCTCTAAGAGTTTGAAATGTAATCGAAATCTAAAAATACAAAAAAATCATTTTACAGCTTTAGCCCCCCTCCCAAAATCATCCACATTCTTCAACAAAAGCCTGCCAGTGGTGAAAATCCAGCTCCTTCCCCCCACTTTCACACAATGAACAGATTTAGGTTCGCTGTCACATCACAGCTTGCCATTGGGCGTCACCTTGCTCCAGGAATTAAAAAGGAACAACAGACAAATCTGAGCGAGAGCTGGGACGCCCTCCTGTGACGACGAGCTGTCTGATAGGAGCAGAAAATATCGTGACAGAAGCGTCGCCTTCTGCCGCTGTTACATTTTGTCTCAGGTAAATAGCAGAGAGGTTTGATCTCAGCGGGTGGGTTAACTCCACAGGCCTTAAAGCTTTATTCTGAATCACTTCTGCTTCAGGACCTGATTTGTAAGATTTCTATTTATCCCTTTTCTGGGATGTAACCCCTTCCTAAAACATTATTTGACACTAAAGAAAAGAAAAAACAAACTTACAAAAAATAAAGGATGTGTTTTTATAGTCTCTTGTTTTTTATGTCATTTTTTATTGTTTTCAAATAAACTTCACCCACAGTTCATATTCATTTGCGACTGAACAGAAATATTTCCTTTAATGCCATTGAAGTTGGCATTTTTGGGCAGAAAAGACTTTCTGAAAAGTGTGCTTGATTATGACATTAATGTGATGCCTTGCCAGAGCTTAAGCCAGAACATATTTTGCTACAGTGTCTTAAAACTATTTCTTTGCATTTTGCAGCAACATTTCTTTTAAATATACAATATATAAGGTAAAAGTAGAGTTCAAAGTAAAATTCTAATAAGCTTGAAAGTCAATATTCGGTATGATTACTTTTATTCTTTAACACAGCCAGAACTCTTTAGGCAAGCTCTCTTCAAATTCAAATCAAATCAAATTCAAATTTTATTTGTCACATACACAGTCATACACAGTACGATATGCAGTGAAATGCTTACACAACTGCTCGTGACCTAAAGAAAAAAGAAAAGGCTATGAATAAGATAGGAAATAAATATGAAAATTAAAAAGGGTAAATTTAACTAGGAAGGAATAAAATAAAATAAAATATAAAAATTACCCCGCCTCTCGCCCTATGACAGCTGGGATAGGCTCCAGAACCCCCCGCGACCCTGAAAAGGATAAGCGGAAGCAAATGGATGGATGGATGGATGGATGGATGGATGGATGGATAAAAATTAAAGTTGAAAATAAAATAACTGTACAACAAAATACACAATACACAGTATAGAAATATATAAGAATGTATGAGAAATATAAATATATATATATACACGATAACAGCAGCTGTACAAGTATTAAATGGAAATGAAGAATATAATGTCCAGTGTTGTGCAATCCACATTTGTAAGTGTCTTGTGCAGTGCAAATATGCTTAAAGTGATTTAAGTGATGAAGTGAAAACAATGTCCAGAATGTCCAGTGTGTGTGTAAGAACTATATGTGTGGGTCAGTACTGTGTGGTGGTGTGATTGAGAGACCGTATCGCCTGCGGGAAGAAGCTCCTCCTCAGTCTCTCTGTGTTGGTCTTCAGGGAGCGGAATCGCTTTCCTGACCTCAGAGAGAACAGTCCATTGTTGGGGTGGCTGAGGTCCTTCACGATCTTCCTGGCCTTGGTCCAGCACCGCCTGCTGTAGATTGAGTGCAGGTCAGGGAGCTCGGAGCAGATGGTGCGCTCACCTGATTGCACAACCCTCTGTAGAGCTCGTCTGTCCTGCATGGTGCTGTTCCCGAACCAGTTTAAGATGTTTCCCGTCAGGATGCTCTCTATGGTGCACGGTTTCTTGTAATTCCTTCCAGTAGTGTTTAGGACTAGCCTTGTTGAAGGACATTCAAAGCTTCTTTGCATGTTGGCTGTCTTTTGTGCTGTTCTCTGTTAAGACGATCAGGTATTTTTATTGCATTGGCAGTGTTTATGGGTTATTTATACTGCTAATATATATATATATATATATATATATATATATATATATATATATATATACCAAAGCCAATCAGATGCTTTCTAGATGGTATTGCATGGTGGATTTATTCAAATCTGACAGTACTTTTCTGGGTTCATGTAACCCCAAACCATGATGGAGCCTCCACTGTGTTTAACAGATGATTGTGGACACTCATTATTAGACCTTTCTTCTGTCCTCCTCCATACATATCGATGGCAATTTTAACCAAAACGTATTCATTTTGGTTCATTATTCCATGAGACTTGTCACTGATTTCGGTCCAGTTCTTGTATAATTTCACCTCAGCCCTTTCTCAGTTTCCCTACCTTAAGAATGGCCTCTTGACAGCCAACCATCCATCAAGACCATTTCTGATGGGCTTGATGAAATATCTACAGCCCCAAACAGTCATGATTTCACAAATGTGTGCACAAAAAAAAAGGTCGGCTAATGATGTATCATTAGAATATTTATTGAGAGATGTCAGTTTGCTGCCTATTAACAGGACACCTGTCAATACTTTTCTGAGACCCCTAAAATAAATGGGGGAAAAACCCAAACATTTCAGATGAGCCTCAACTACTCATCCACAACTGTAAAACATTTCCCTTTATTATTCTGACTTTTGTTGAACCCATTTAAAGCAATTTAAATAAAGTTAAGGTGGAAATATTGTTTTTTGGCAATAAACAAAGGAAGGTTGGCAGTCAGACTGCTGACCTTGATTCTAGGACACTAAAAACTTACATCCATGTCAACAGTCTTGGTGTAATCATTGATGAGACTTTAAATTTTTAGTGGCCACATCAAAGCTGTAGGAACAATCATTCTGGCATCTCAAGATTATTATTATTAATACTGTGTCCAAGTAAATCTTCGTAAGAGTGAGTCCTGCAACATTTGCAGCTCTTTTCAAATCTTGCTACTCAAAAAGAAACCTAACAGAGACCACCCACTGCTCAGTTTTTGGTTGATAGTTTCTGATTTTCTAGTATATGAATTTAAATAGTAAAGGACTTAATTATCAAGCTCAGGGAGTCATAGTATTTTGGAATAATGTGAAAGTAACAGTTCCTACTGGAATATTCAATCATAGCAATAGCTTTATGGGATGTCACTTACATATAAACCTTGACTAGAAGCAGTAGTGCTTAATACTTCGTACTTAGTAGTACTTAGCTCAGGTTATCCCTTTTTAACTGGGAGGAAATTGAAAGATGGTGCAAAGAAAAATGTTGAACCAAGCATTTGGTCTGTAAGGTGTAATAAATGTTTACAGGAGCAAGTATGATAATAATTGTACAGATTATTGTTGTTGTGGGAGGCGTCTGTGGCTCCGGAGGTAGAGTGGTAATCTAACAATTGGAAAGTGGGTATTGGCTCCGCCAGTCTGCATGTCAATGTTTCTTTGCAACATACTAAACCCAAAGCTGGTCCAGATGCATCAATCAGAGTGTGAGTGTATCTGAGAAAGTTAGAAAAGGTCCTCAGGTATACAAAAGATGTGTGAATGTGTGTGTAATTGGGTAAATGATGGTTGTAGTATAAAGTCCTCAGTTAGAATAGAAAATCACTATATACAAAGGTAAGTAATGTGCTGCTTGAATGTCTAGAACAATGATGTAAAAAAAATAAGGTTTGCACACCAGTTAAGGCCTGCCAAAATGTGTGATCTGGTCCACTAGATCAGCGGTCCCCAACCCCCGGGCCTCGGACCGGTACCGGTCCATGAGTCATTTGGTACCGGGCCACAAGAGTTGAGGCTCAAGTGTGAAATGTATGGTTTTCAGGGTTTTTATCGGTTTTCAGCGTTATTTTGTTATAGTTTTTATCGTTAACTCGGTTTTTCTGGGTCTTTTCACGTGTGTTATGAATAAATCTGCTTTTTTTCGGTACCGGTACTAGTTTTATTTTGTTGTATTTATCCGCGACACCTTAAAGGCCGGTCCGTGAAAATATTGTCGGGCATAAACCGGTCCGTGGCGCAAAAAAGGTTGGTGACCGCTGCACTAGATGGATGTGCAAAGAATGAATTGTGTCACAATAGTGGTTCAGTCATCATCAGCTCTGCACTTTCTGATAAAGAGATTTCCAATGGCCTACCATAGCACACAGCCATAGAGCTGCATTTCTAAATAATGGCCATTAATACATATTTGACTGCTTGTCATCTATTTTGTATAGAGTTGATTCATTAATGTGAATGTTGAATGACTGTTTTCAGAATGTGCTTCTTTGCACTAAAATTAATATGGGGAAAGAAATGTCCTTCATTCTACAGCGGAAACAATTCATTCACAAGTGGAAAACATTCAAGACAACTGCCAATCTTCCCAGAAGTGTATGTCCTAGCAAATTCCTTCCAAGACCTTACCACACAGTGCACAGTGGTCACACAGCAAAAAAAATCCAAGAGCTACATCTCAGAGGCCTCAAGCTTCTAAAGGGAAGTAGCCTATGAATAAACTGCAGGACTTCTGGACTTATGTCCCTTGTAAAGATGTTTGGCAATTGGCAAAAAAACTACACACAGCATATCAGCACAAATGGGTGAACAAGGGATGATGATTTTGACTTGTTTTGCAGTCATGGGGCCTGGGCACCTATATGGAGTCAGATGTGAGGCCAAAGTCCAGACCTTAACTGGATTGAAATGCTTCTTTGAGGCTTTAAGAAAGCTGTCAAAGCAAATAGCCACAAACCACAATTAACTGAAGCAGCATTGTAAAGAAAAGTGGGCTAAAATTCCTCCACAATGATGTGAGAGTCATACAACATAGGACTACTTAAAGATACCGTTGCTAATAGTGGTTCCACAAGTAACTGAATTATGATGTACACTGAGCACAGGACTACACAGATAGACTGTGAAAACTTTCCTTTTTCCCCATGACTGTATAACTACCCTTCCACAACTGCTGTGTCGCCTTTACAGATGCTGAAGTCACACATGTGTTGTCATTTTCTTAGACTGTTGGAGCAAAGACTTCAACTTTACAGCTACAAAAAGCCTCCATCAACTTGCATTCTTCTCTTAACCTTCAGCTCCACAAACACAGAAGATCACATAGAGACGGAGACGCTCCATACACGCTGCATAAATATTTTTAGAATCTGCACTGTGGATCATACTGTATAAAAATCTTCAATATGGACAAACAGTACCCAAACTGGTATTATGCTCTTCAGGTGTGCTGAAATCTGGCACATCAGAATACATTAGCGATAATGAATTTCCCTGGTCTGTTTTTTCACGGCGAACAGAGCTGGCCGAGGGAAGAAAAGGCAGTGGAGTGATGAGGCTTACAGTTCGATGCGTTTCGCTTTTTCCTTTTCATGTGGGAAGTGACACTGTCACGCTCGTGCCTCACTGACAAATGAAAAATATCAGGTTGATGACTACTTTTTTTTTTTTCCATTTGTTTCTCCACGCTTCCTGTCAAGATTTTGGAGATGTCTTTTCTGAGCCCTTGTGTTCGGTACCTGCTCGTTATTACTGCTTCCCCACATTTCCGGAAGATTACAGGTTTCTCATGCAAACAAGACAACAACACAATGCAGACAGACGTGCTAAAAGAAAGAGTGAAGTTAATGGGTGCTCAGCCACACTCAGACAGAAACACAAGCGCCTCAAGTCTGCCATCTATTTTGTCCCTTTTCTCCCTCACACACACACAAACACACACACGCACACACACACAAACACACACACACACACGTACTGACAGTCAGCCACAGCAGGAAAGCCAGACACGCTGGCCCCCAGCTTTTTTCCCTGCTTCAGCCCTGAAAATGCTGAATCAAACGTAACACCATCTCCTTCACAACGGCCTTGCCCACCACCAAAAACACCTAAAAGCTGCTTTTTTCCTAAAGTGTTTTTTACCAAGGGGGTTAGCTCATGCATGAGTATTTGTTTTCCTTTCCACCGTTTGGTGTGAGTGTGCTGTGGATTTGTATGTTTTTGCACGTGCATGCATATTTTTGTGACAAGGCTATTCATCTCAAACAGTCCCATCTGCGAGCACCAGCCTTGTTTACTTATCCCTCGACCAGAGAGCAGCAGCACTCCTGTCCACAGGTAAGCGTGCAGCCAGAGCCCAAGACAAGCGGGAGGGGTGTGATTCTGACTTCATCCGGGGATAAATCATCCTTTACACAAGCGCCAAACTTCCAAACCTTTGTCTCTGCCCATGCTGTCTGCTCGTCGCTGCAGAGTCATCCTTTTCTGCTCTCCATTTTGCTGCATTGTTTGCCACTTTCTCACGCCAGTTTAATTTACTCATCTTTCCAGAGCAATCACTTTCACTTCCTCTCAGTCCTCCTCTCGTTGTCCTCTCTGAGCTCCACCCCCACCCCGTCCTTTTTATACCCTTTGCCATTTTTTACCCCTTCTCTCTTCTCCCACACCTTTTCCTTTGTTGAGTGGCTGTCTAGTTATCTTTCTAAAGCCATCCTTTCCCACACCTAAGCGTTTCTCTCTTTCCTCCTCTCCCTTCACTTACCGTTCACCCATCCAACTTGTCTTTCTCATCTGGTGGTCAAAGGCATCTTTCAAAACATAGTCATTTCTTCCCTCAGTCTGCTTCTCATCTGTCTCGGCTCTGATTCTCATCAACATATTCTTAGCCCCATTCTCTCTTTCAGTCCCTGACAGAGGACAGGGAACAGCCGGCACGGGCTGATGGGGTGAAATAGCACCCAGTGATGAATATTCATCTCGTCCCGCCAGTCGCTGTTCCCGGCCGCCGTGTCACAGAGGCCTGCAGAACACAGATGCCACCATGTATTTGTCTCAGCCAAGATGGGACCCACAGGAAGTTTTCTTCTCTTTAAGCCCGATGAGGGAAGAAAGATCAGTGATTCCCACCCATACTAACATCCAACTGATACTTTCCATGTTAAAGAGAAATGAAGAACGGGGACACATCCCAGAACTCAGAATCACAGATTTAGGCAGACAGCTAATGTTTCCTTAATTTGTTACAATTTTGACTTTTTATTTCTTTTTTTTTTTTTGGTTACACTTTAATCACAGTCTATATGATTGTAAATGTAATTCGTACTATTTTGGGTTCAAATCACCCAGCTGGCTTTCTGTGCATATTCTTCCTGTTCCTCATGTTCAGTGTACATCACCCATAACCTATTCTGATTTAGACTTCCACAAAAATGTCATAAACTAACTAGTAGTAATTAGAAACCTCTTATAACCCCACGACATAACCCGAAAAATAACTACACATCAAATATATAACTGGTCAGTTCAGCACCATTTCCAGCTACTTTTTTGTTTTTTAACTTACCAGTGGCAGAATAGCAATCATCGCCTCGGTACAAAGAACAATAATCATAGCATATATATATAAGGAATCGAATGTCAGCAGATTCCTGGAGGGAGATTGCTGAAACGACCAAAATGGACGTGAGTGAATACAAAGAAGTGGAAAAACCTGAGAGACTTTTTTATCAGCTGGGACCACATATGTAATACCACACGTTAATTAACACGTAATTACACACAAGCATGAATGTGGGGAATGACGTCGGCCAGTTATGTAGCTCACTAAAGTCTGTATCTGTGACAGAACTTGAAAAGGCGCTGTAGGCATATATAATAATTTAGACTTATTAATGTTAATTTTACAACTTCTTTCTTTCTTCCTCTTTTTGCAGTAAGAGATTGTAATCAACAATCAGTCTTTCTCAACAATCAACAACCTTTATTTCCTGCTCACGTTCATTATTTTTCCTCCAGGCATCTCATTTAGATGACTGATTTTTGACTTTTGTGGCTTCTTAGACTTTGAAATGAAGCAAGGTGCTTTTTTTTTTTAATGAGCATGAAAACAACTTTGTAAACCTATGAAGAAAAAAAGCACTGTATCCCTGTATCAGTGCATCAAAATGTAATACAGTGACATTACAACAGGCTTGGCAAATACGTCACGATGCGCATGAAGCAACTGAAGCTTCTGCGCTGCTGTGGCGACTAAAAGTAGCAGCAGACAAAAGAGAGAGAGATTAAGGGACTATAACAGTATGTCCTCACCAAAAATACTGCATTTTTCCATTACCTTTTTTTTCACCTTTTATGGTTTGACTACGGTTTAAAGCTTTTTCGTTTGCATCTGGAAGACAGAACGTGGCAGAAAAACTAGAGACATCAGCTCAAATGTGTATTTTCTGTATTTTCTGTCAGTATTGAATGTATTTTTAAATCAGGTAAGTAGAGATATAAACCTAACATTAACTACTCACCCCTTGTGAATGCTTACACTTTTACAAATTTTCACATTACAAAGTGTTTACAGTTTTCCCAATACTGTGCAGTATGTCATCACAAAAAAATACTATGAACGACACGAGGTAACTTTGATAATTGACTGTTTGATGTCTAACTGTAAGGAAAAGCGATGCCATCTTGGTCCTTGTGGCATCACAAACCCCTTTGAATGTACTCACTGGTTTGATGATATAGTGACGCTTGGAGGGTGCTTAAAATCATTCTTTGTCTTTGATCGCATTCCCTGCCTAAGTGGACCAAAGCGGTATTATTTTCCTTTAATAGTGCTGCAAATTTTAAACACTCGCTTTGAGACCCTGCTTTAAACTCACAGATGATTTTCTCTGAAGGCTCCCTGTAAAATGTAGAAGAAAAATAAGGCTAATGGATTAAAAGAGAGCAGGGTCAGATGGGGCGAATGTGTCGACATGATTGGGGTTCCTGCCCAATTAACTGGAGATCACTTAAATGGTTGGCGAGCTGAAGAGGTCATTATCCTGAAGAGCTCTAAAGAAACCCATTAGGGCTTTTCAAAGCTGGACCCATGACTCTCCCACTTTAGTTTTACATTTCTCCAATAAAGAAAACACATGGCTGATTCTGCTTTATGGAGGCTGTTGGCCTTTTTGTTAAATTCTTTACCTTGATTGAATCTGAGGAATAGGTGCAGTCATGCATGTCATGTGTCCGTAAATTCAATCCTCAACACACTCTATCAAACATCCACTGCTATAAGCTGTGACGCATTGTATAAGCTATAGAGCAACTTTATCCTTTTTACGCCAAGCTAAGCCAAAAGGAAAAAAGACCAAAGAACAAATCAATGTTTTCCACAAACTGAGCACTGCACACAAAACAAATCCAAGAAATATTGACTTTCACGTTAGCCCTGAAAAAGAGATGGTAAACTAAACAAAGTACAAATGTTTCCCTGAACAGCCACAGAAACATGAATTGCAACATCAATATATACAACTGCAAAGGGACCGGGTGTCTAAAAGTCTTTTTCAACTGGATTCCACATGCACGTTGTGTTAGAATCATTCATTCATGTGCAGCAGCTCTACATAATCACACTCTAACTGTGAACATCACAGCAGCATCTCCTGTATTAGTCATGCAGTCCCACCAGCACGTTAAACATGAAGCAGTCTGTTTCAGCCTCCTCCGAATCCCCATCATCCCTTAACTGACTTCTGGATTAAAACTACATTTATTTAAAAGGGCTTTTTTTTTGTCTGTAGAAAGTGGTTAAAAGTAGAGCATAAAATTATGATGAGATTGGAAGACCAGGGTATGACTGAATTGTAAGAGCGTTACTAGTTTCTCACTTTGCTTATATAGAGTGACTCTAATTTACTAAGACTGTTACACACAATGAAAGTAAATTCAGCATCAGCGATAAACAGCTAAATTAATCTCAATTACTTTTCATTTCTGAGTGGATTATCTTTTACCTATTTTTGGTCATCCTATGTACAAATAATCCAGATGAGCTGAGGGCTCATCAGGCTCAAAATGTTCTGTTTCAAATGGATTTTTTAATATGTTCATCACACACTGTGATATTATTACTTTTATTTAAGTGCATAATTACTTCTTATTAACATTTAAACCTGTCTTTTATTGTTTAACTGTTAAAGAGTACAAATTAAGTCTGCAATGTGAAAATGTAGAAAAAAGCAATTTCAGCTTGATGCCAAATTAGTCAAGAAAAAAACAAGGAGCACAATTAACTTGAAACAGATCCACCAGATACAGTCATGTGAAAAAAAACGAGAGTTTCGCAGGACTCAGTGCAGCATTGCAAATAACTAAGTCGACTCTCAGAGTCAGTAGCATGTAGAACCACCTTTATTAGCAATTACAAGAAGTACTTATTTTCTGCAAGAGCTGATCATTCTCTCATGTTATTGTGAAGAATTTTGGCCCACTCGTCATCAGAGAAGTAATGCGTTACTGTAATCCGATTACTTTTTTCAAGTAACAAGTAAAGTAAGGGATTACTATTGCAAAAGCAGTCATTAGATTACCGTTACTTTCCCATAGGAATGCTGCGTTACTGCGTTACTAAAACCGTGATTTTTTTGCGAGAATGTCTCATGACAGTGACGTAAGCGAGTGCGACGTTCGTGACAACAGCTGTGTGCAGATCAACAGTGGATCATATATCGAGTGCGGGAGAGAGTATGAGCGTGCAGCGTTTAAAGCGTGGAAGTACTGACCTTATTTTGAGTTTGATTCCATAAAAAGTGACAAAAACATTAGCATCCGTTGTGCATGGGAAGAAAACTTATTTTTACAGCGTAAAAAAAACCCTAAACGTCCAAGCAAGCACCGAGTGCGCTACCACGTAATGGGAAACTCACAGAGAAACTCGCGGATTCTTCCACTTACCGCTGCGGCACACCTGCACCAGGGTAAACCTCCGCCTACCTGACTCCTGCTTTACAGGTGAAAATAGAGCTAAAGGACCACTAGTCTTTGACTTTATTTATTTTCTGCTGTGTTTTACTTGCATCTATTTGAAAGAGTGAGTGTAAACACACAAAAAAATGTATTTTATGTGCTGGAATGTGCAGAAAATAGGTTTAAATATTAAACAAATTTCTTCCAGTCAGAGAATGTTGCATATAATTTAATTTTTGCTTGATGCATAAAGTTAAAAGATTAAAACTAATAAAACAAGTTTTAAAAAGAGACTAAGTAACGGGATTACTTTTGGGGGGAAGTAATCAGTAATTAGTTACTGATTACTTTTTTCAAGTAACTTGACCAACACTGCTCGTCATGTTGTTTCATTTCATTGCAAGTTTTGGACATTCGTTCATGCACGGCTTTCTTAGGATCCAACTTCTCTGATTGGGGTCTGGACTTGGACTGGGCCATTGCAACATCTTGAGTCTTTTCTTTTTTCAGCCATTCTATTGGAGATTTGCTGCTGTTGCATGACTCGGTTTCAGCCACTCTTCAGCTCTTGGACAGATCTAGAACAAGTTGGTACACAGAGTTCATGGTTGACTCGATGACTGAAAGGTGTCCAGGTCCTGTGGCTGCAGAACAAAACCAAATCAGGATATCTCCCCATTTTGCTTGACAGTTGGCATGAGGTGTTTGCGATGCTATGCAGGGATTGGAATTGAGATCCAGTTCTTGGTAAGAACTTGTTCCTTTTAGTTCAGTCTGCCGCTTATCAATCGTACAATCACCTGATTTCAGTTCTTGTACCAGAAAAGGACATTAGCAGTACAGTCTACAGCACTGATGTGGATCATTTATTTGTATTTTATTGCAAAAAAGGACAAGAGCACAATGGTGAAGTGGTAAACTGCATCCAGAACAGAAACAGCTGCATTATGCTGCTAACACAACTTCAAGCCTGCAAGCACCTGCACAGCAGCATTCTAATACTAAGCTAGCCAAGAAAGCCAGAGTGATGTTAAAGCTGAGTGAATGCTGACACCAGGCCAGCAGCCTGAAACTGAACTTCAACAGGTATCAAAAGCACTGATGAGGCATTGAGGCTGCAACCTCTGTTTCTACCTGTTTCTAAATGCATAGAAACAGTGTTACTTTAATTGAAAGGAAGGTTGTGTATGGGAAATGAATTGCTGCTGTACCATGTGTGAAACAAAAAAATAAATAAATAAATAAAGTGGAATCACCATGGCGATAGCTTTAAAGTGTCTGCGCTGGTTTCCATCTTTATTTTCTGTTGTCAGCTTTGTGTTCATACCTAAATACTAAGAGAAAGATCATAGTGTGTCCTCATTAGCATAGGTGTTTGTGTTGGTGTGTGGAACCACACAGCACGCAATTACTTTGCACAAATACCTTTGATCTGCTGCTTAGCGATAGTGGTGAATCCCAAAGGGGAGCCAGTGAGAATCGGATAAGAAAATCGATAATGGAACCGGAATCGCTAAATTCTTATCAATTTCCATCCATACTGATATGCTAGCATGTGGTGTTGTTCAATATGAGCAAACATCTCCATTTTGGTTGTATCTACCCAAGGGGGGTTATTCCAGAGGTTTTGTGGTTTGTTGAAATACAATTTTGCAACACTAAGCTGTCCTGTCATGTTCTTTTCACAGGGAAGAGACTGTCTCCTGACAAACACTTCAAACAAGCCTTACTTTTTCCATTTTTTCTAATTTCAATAAGTCCTCTGAAACTGCTCTTTTTCACACGACTGGATAGAAATGTTTCATATTCTCTATCAGGTCCTTAATATCATTTTGGGCGCAAAAATCTACTTTACTCCCTTGCATCTCTTGCCAGGTGTGTAGCGTGGCTTCTTGTAGAATTCACTCTGCTGATGATGAAAAAGAGCATAACTTATTGCTACTAATGAACTGCTCATTTGTAATGGTGGTACATAATGGTGATGAGCAACAGGAGTTCATAGTTTTTCCCACCTTTTTATTCCTAACCACATCTCTTGCAGCACAGCCCCGGTAGAGACATTGCCATATGACCTAATTATCTCTCATTAGTGGCCTCAGTAATTACAGGCCCTTTTACAGCTCCATCTCCTCTGTCTCACATAGGAGGGGATTTCAATTAGGCTTGCCTTGCAGCTCTGCCTGCCTTACTTTCACAGCTAAGCCACACTGTCACCTGTGTAGCCAAGCATAGCCAAGCGGCATGAAGCCCAGTGCTCACAGAAAGCTCCCAGCAAGTGTTTCTGCATCTGAGTTTTATTCATTCCATATCATACCCCCATCAATGAGACATGACAACGAGACAGCTTGAGGAGGTATCTTCTTTCGCTGAAGAGAAAAATAACCTTTTATGCCATCTTCTTCATGAAAAAAACATAAGAAACAAACTATGTATTGCAGCAGATCTGCCTGTCACAGGTAAATAGCATGTGATATGCAAAATCGCAGACATCTGAGTGACAGAAAATGCCTCCATCAAGCCACATTCGTCAAACATAACTAGAAGGGGAGAAAAGAAGATTGAATCAGAGGCCCCTACGTTATTCAGCTAAAAGCACAGTCAGATTCATAAGTACAGGAAAGTGGGGCGGGGAGGGGGGGATATGAACAGGAGGAGGCCTGAAATTGTTGAGTGGAGGCGAGGAATTGCTGCACACACCTCTTCCCTCTACTCATGCTTATCATTTAACTCTCACTCCAACCTCAGCGCCAAATCATTCACCCTAATTAAAAGGCCAACGAGGAACACCAATCAATACTGCAGAGGGATAATTAACCCCTTGTGTTCTCAATTGTCTCTACAAAGGTGAAATTGAAATTGATTGAGATTCCCTTTTGTTGGCTAATTGTTGCCCTCAGCTGGGTGAAAGAGTGTCTGCTAACAGTGCGTGCGCTGCTATCAAGAGCAAGTGGCATTGATGCAGGTTACAGCAAAGGAGCTTCATGACTACAGTAGAAGGGTTGCTTTTATTTTGAAAATACATTGGGGAGTAGCCACTTTGAAAAGGAAACACAGTACAGGAAAAGGATGAGTTTTATTACTTAATGAAGCAAACAGTATTACCTTTAAACCTGCTTACCTTTTTACATATGTGCATCACTGCTGTGCAATATGGAAAATTTTTGTGTTGATCGGATACCAAGGAAATACAAGGACAATACTGCCGATACTGATACCAGCACCGATACTATAAAGCCAGTTTATGTAGGAGAGAGTGTCGTGATTTATGAGATGAATCATTATTAGTTTGCAAATTCTGAACACATTTTAACGACCACTAAATCACTGTGATTTTTACTTTCCACAATAATTAGTAAATGCAACAAATCACTCGTTTTGTTTTTGATTTTTTTGTAAATGTGCCTGTTTTTCAAGCACTTTGGGGAAACTTCTGTTGTTTAAATATGCTAAAATAGAGACAGTCAACACAAAAAGGTTCAGACATTTTTCATAGCGCGTGTTTCAGTTATATTTTTTTCATTTCCAAGAAAAAAGCGTAACACAATTCAGTGGGCTGCATAATGAACTTAGAGGATAAAAATAGAGGATCGATCACGGTAGTATTGATCCCATACAAATACCAGCATCGACATTTGGATCAATCCGCCCACCTCTAATGTGCATACAGGTCAGCGCACTGCAAGCGCATGTGTTAAATATACAAAACACAATATGCAAACATATTTCAGCAGCCTTTTATTCACGATTCGTGTGTATGTGTTGCAGAGCAAACTGAGGAAATACAGCATTCTCATATTTTCATCATTTTAACAAGTCCACTCCAATGTTCCCTCTAAGCTGCGCGCGTGCGCAATTGCGCACTGCTGGGACGTCTCTGCGCACAGAAAAAAAAATCAAACCTGAATTGAAATTAAAATTAATACTTTAACAATTCTGATTTGCAGTGTTGATCAGTAAGTAACTGGCTGCTCCCGTATGGGATTAGAACGATGCCACCTTATCCCATAGTCCAGCAAATGATGCAATTCACATTCGTATATGCGCAGCTAATGAACGTGTTGACAGGCTATGACAGCGTCCTTATGTGTGTGTTTTAGCTAGCAAAGCAGCGTGGCTGATGTGGAGTGAAGCCATGTTAAGCAGGACAGACGGAACAATTGACGGAAAAAGTGTGGATTTTATACCAGTTTTTAAATTGTGTTGATAGGCCATGTAAAACCAGAGTTATGATAAAAATATCATCAATGTTTGGTTTTCTTCCTGAATACTATGGTTGTTTATAAAACGGTAAAAACGGCCTTTTATAAGAAAAACGCTGGAAAGCACTCTCCGCCTGTGGGGAAAAACAAAACCAAAAAAAACCACCCTTTCCTATTGGTGGAAAAATGTACCATGTCGACCAATCAAAAAATGATATGGCAACATGGCATTTAGTTGTTAAGAAACGGGAGGAAGTTTTAGGAGTGATGGCGTGTTTTGAGATGTGAGAGATTTGCGACGTTTAGCGCAAATCTTGTGTAGTTAGTGTGTAGTGTAGTCAATAGTTTTGTTGTGTGTGTCAGAACAATGAGGCGACTGCTGAATGTTACAGGTGTTACAGCAGTGATACATCTCCTGTTGTCAGGCCTGCAGGTATCAGGCTGTTGTTCTCCTTTATCTCATAGTGGACAGAAATTATTTTTTGGAGTGGCACAAATAATTTATGTGGCATCAAATTTGATGCAGAGCAGCTGATTGTTCTGTAAATAGTTTGAAATATTTATTTTAAAAAAACGCCTTGGCTGCATTTTTAGGTAAACAGCTGCAAAAAACTTTGTTGTTTGCATAACTCAGTTACTTTTTTGAAGAAGTAACTATATAATTAATTGCCCAACATTGGTCATTATTTACTGTATTTTGCAGAGAGAGAGTTACAGGACTCTCTCCCAGACCACAGACTCATAATACAAGTCAGTTTTATATTAAAAAAAGAAAAGAAAAGAAAAGAGAAAAAAAAGAAAGTTGTTTTCAAAATTGGAGTTCAAGTTATTTTTACTTCCAATAGTGTTAACATACTACACAGGTCATGAACAAGATTTCTTTTACATTTTTATTGTAAGTGGGCTAAAACAGTTAATTAAAAGTAGTCTAACAGAAATGTAATTGCTGTAATTTGATTATCTTAATAAACCATGAAACTTGGATGGATTCGATGCTGGCGTGACCACAGTGCACACGTCTGATGTTGCTCACAGTGCTCCAAGTGTCCGCTCAGGGAGTTTGTGTGTTCGCTCAGACACATGAAAAATTAGAGGGAACATTGGTCCACTCTATTGGCACCCTCAGTGACCAGTGGATACTACTAGAGCCACAGAAACCCATTTCTCTTTTCACCACAACTTGAACAATGTCTGTCAAGCCCACACTCGGCTCAGCTTCATTTCATTTTCTTTTACCCGGCGTCGAGTTGCCTCAGGTGTCACAACCCCTAGAGAACACTTCGCTCAGCAGTCCTACTTCCTTTCTGCGCTCTTTTTCTCATCTGTTCTAAACCAACCACCTTCTTGCACCTATGTCCATCTATCCTCGGCGACTAAAGGCTATCCCTGCACATTACTAACTTCATTTGTTCTGGCCTCATTTTACCACCAAAGTTTGGGTTGTTTTTACCAACCTAGTCCATCATGACTTACACTGAAGTTGAATGACAGACGTTTCTTTCTTCTTCATTATGGGACTTCCTACTTTAGGGGCAGTGAACTGTACATACATGATCTCAGTAATAAAATTAGAAAATAGGGCAAGTCTGTAATTTCATTAGGGAGGTTAGGATGAAAGGTGTTGCTGTGCCCCAGCTTCCTGAATGAGGCTGAGCTGCAGGAACACAGAATTATTCCCATAATTCATTTTCTGGGACAGCTGAAGCTTGTGTCAGCATGCACTAAAACACCGAAACTCTACTTTTACCATGATCTGGATGGGTGTGGACGTTTGGGCTCAATCGTTTCTCTCAGAGGTCGTCAGTTTACTCAAACGAGGATTCTTTGAAATAAAAATGTTTAGATGCATTCACCTTTATAGATGCCCGAGGGCAAAGTGAACCAGAAGCTGAACGAAAATCAGCATAAACGACATGTGGCTTTAGTTTCTGTAATTAAAGAAATTAACATTAGTCATCAATACAACAGAAAATGTTTGAATTGGAGCTGCAGGGTCTCTCGGAGTTTTTAATGTGGCAATTACCTGACTACCTTCTCTCTTTGAGAATGAGTCAACAATGAAAAAAGGTCCAGTGTGAAAAGACATCAGACTTCAGGCAGGTATAGCTTTGAAACCTGCTGTAATGAGCTGTGACAGTTGGAAAGCCATGGACAGAAATTTCCCTCATTAGCACTGAGAGTAAAGACCAGCTAGTTATTAAATATTGCTTTCTATCCTGGGCAGGACAAGGTAATTTGGGGTTGATGCATGCCACCCTCATTGTAGGTACATATAAATCCATCCTCGCTGCAGGGGAAACAATTTTAAGAAAGCAAAAAAAAAAACTGTGAAAACATACCTTACCTGGTCATCATTCCTCCAGTGTCACAGTGGCTATAACAGCCGCGCTAGATCAGAAATATCAGTTTTGTTCCAACAAAACAAAAAGTCTCATTGGTGTTCCAAAAGCCCTCTGGGAGGGGAAACTATTATTTCACAAAGATCGGGACGAGGAAAAGCAAATCCTTGAAGATATACGCTGCGATCGTATTAGCATTAGGTAATGATGCATAATTATTTGTATTTCAGCAAACTTTTTGAAAATCAATAAGCCTCTCTTCACAGTTTGAAGCCAGAGCTTTCCAGGTAAGAGAGGAGGACTCTGGGGAGTGGGCAGCTCTCTAACAGTTGAAACCGATAAAGGATCAAGGCGGGATAAGGCTAGGGATAAAAGTAGCTAAACAGAGATGGGAGAGAAAAAATTAATTGCGACTCTCTAGAGACATGGAGTGGAAGACGGACAACCTCTGGAAACCTTAAAACAGGACAGGTAGTCACAAGGACTGTGAGAAAACTTCTGGAGTTCAGGTGGAATGGGAAGAACAACTGTTTTTTACACTTCCTAACCTTTACCCATAGCAGGGCCCCTGTAGTGACAGAAACATGAATAAAATAGATCAGAGCAAGATTGTATCCGAAGTCATTCACTGCAAAGATATGGTAAAAAGTGTCACCTTTTAGAAAGGATGGGTAAAAGGCCAGCTCCACCAGGAGGACCACCGGGGACTGCTAAGAGCCTTTGAGCCGCCCCTGACATTGTGTACAGCTTCATCTTCTGCTCCCAACGGGAACAAAACGCCGCAACTCTAACATCGTAAACTATACAACATACCCACTAATAACACCACTAATCACACCTTGGGGTACCATTTAGCTTTTAATTTATAAATATTTTAGTCTTTTATTTGACACTATTTAACTGAAATACCCCAAATATGCTGCTGCTTTTGTGTTGCCTGAGACTCAAATTTGAACACACATGGGTAAAATTTGGCAAGGATTGTGAAAAATGCTAATCTTCTTGCATACTTTGGCACGTACATGCAAAGTTATTAGAAGGATTAAAAAAAAAACAGCCTAATTTCCATGTTTGAGAAAATCCACAGCAAATAATTGTTCAGTAAATAACACAGAGGCCTTTGTATGTGTCATTCACGTAAGTGCGCCAACGAATGTGGACGTGTCTCCGGAGATTATCGCTGGTAGAAATTATGGGTCTCCTCCAACCCTTGCATGCATACACCTTGTTGGTTTGCAGTAAATTATACATACACATGGCTGGACTCCAGCCAGAGCTGAAAAAAGGCACCAGTCAAAAGTGTAACGTGTGATGTGTTCAAATGAGGTCACAGCTATTTTTCAAAGATCTTTTCAAAGTGCTTTAAATATCAAATAGGTGACAACAGCACAGCTACCCACACACACAGGTAATTATTAGGCTGCCATTACAGAATAGGGATTCTACCATTTATCCTTCAGTATCCTAACATCGCCTTCAAGGCATATATGATGGTCTAAAATAGCTTTACTACCTACACACGGTGTTTCAAAAAATGTTACATTGACAACATTCCTATATCCAGTTAATCTAATCTCCTTATATGAGCCCAGTCCTTGTGACAGCTGTATTGCAACATATTAGAGGCTCTTTCTGTGAGGGATAATGGCCAGTAAGGAGAAAATTGGACAGGCTTGCTTTTAGAGTGGATCCAACCTGCCCAAACTGACATCGCTGACACTGGGGACCGCTCCTGAGTGACTGCAGCTTAGTGAGAGATGACATGACAAGCACATAGTGCTTTCTGCTGCACATCCCTGGTGTCACAAGTGACCCACTCCCCCCCCCCCCCCCCCTCTCTAATTGCAATTCCCTCTTTAAAACTGTATTACTATGCACAACCGACGATGCATTGTGCAACTGCCTTCTGCAGTGAATCGCATAAACTGCAAAGCTAATTAGTGTTTATTGTCACAGTAGTTCTGTGTGTTTAGTTTGCAAGTACAAGCACATACGTTATTATACACTTTGCCCCCCTTGAACTCATGCGGTGTATTTGTATTATGGGATTTTATCCAGTGAATTAAAGGGGGCTCTTCCTCCTAAAACGACTCCAGAAATGTAAAAACGAATGTCTCATCGGGCAACTTTATACAGAGACAAGTTTGTTTCACACATCTGCCATTACACTAATCAAACCATCCACACCGAAACATTAAAACCACAGGGTTACAACATATGTTGTGACAGTTTACCTGCGCTGTGAAATTTCTAAGTGTTAATGGAAACGTAAAATGAATTTACTGTGATCAACAAATTGTTCAGAGTGCTAACAAGATACATTTGCATTGTTTCCTACTGGCACTGGGTTTTCATTTGTCTAGTTTAGGTGATATATTTACCAGAGTCATATCAAATGACAGCAGAAGAGGCACAAAAAAAAAAGCTTCAAAACATCTATTGCAGCTCACCAGACTGCAAAAAAAGTGATAAAGTGCAAGAATGCCCACAGACAAACATTTCAGTGTTACGTCTTCATCAGTGTCTCATCGTGCATCACAAGTCCTTGTACATACAATGTGGTTTTGTTATAAATCTCAACTACTGCAAGTTGATTAGGCTCTCCAGAATGCTTCATTAAACAACTTATCAGTGGACAATGGAGTGTAGCATGCCGGGGAGTCTAAAAGACCCACCAGTATGTCCTCTAAATCAGCAGAAGAAGGGTGCATTGCTTTGAAATGAGACACTGAGTTGATACAGAATCCAGATGCTGAATTAGGCTGCAGTTTGAGTTTGTATTAAATGCCATTATAATTGAATGGAAAGTAAAAAACACTAGAGTCTGGCAAAGGAAAGATGCTATTATCAAGACCGAAGAAAAGCCAGCTCATTTGATGAGGCCTCCTGGACATCCTGTAATTTATGTGAGCGAATGCTGCACGGCTTCTCCTGGGTTCCGAATGCAGAACTGGGTGTATCAACCAATTGGTTAATGGCTGGCAGAGAGAAAACCTCCCACACTTCCTGTTTTCCTGTTGGGTCTCACTCACAGGGGATTTTCCAAAAATGAATAATACATCTTCTCCATTTAACTTGGAAAGCAGTCATATAATGAGGCATTTTCCATCTCCAGGCTCTCGCGTGCCACAAGCACTGTGCGGTTGAATTCAAAGCTGTGGTGAACCAACGTAAGGATGAGGCTCTTAAGACATGCGCAGAGTCGTATTTTAAATGAGTGCAAAAGTGCTCGAGTTATTTACTGGTGCATTTTATCTCAGAAGATCAGAAAAATGATTTTGGGAAAGGCCCAGTTAAATATTTTAGCATGACAAGCACAACTCAAGTGGTGCTCAGAAGCAAAGCAAGGCTCCAGACAGGGTTTCCACTGGTAACCTTTGTTTCTCTTTTCTAAACTGAACAGTTTCTATCACACGGGTGTGCAGAAGTTAGTGAGGGTAGTCTCTGCGTTTACAGATTACTGGGGCGACCCTTGGAAGAACCTGGTACCTAGTCTAATCAAACCCTGTCCTTACTGATATAATGAGATGTCAAAACCTGTCTCTAAGGGTGCTGGGAGATGGTGATATCTAGTCTTTATGGGAGAAAGAGTTAAAGTTTCCATTTTAGTTATCATTTTAAATCTCAATTAATCATTTTTTAAATTAAATATAAGTTAAATTAGTTCATTTGACAGTAAATGATGCGTATTTTGAATGGTATTACTGTCAGTAAATCTGTATTAAATGAAATATATAATGCTTGCCTATAGGGCCACATGGCATTAAGTCAATTAAACATAAGCTGGCAAAAGCAGAATAACAAGCTGTGGTTAAAATTAACAATCTGAGCTGCTTTATAGATAAGATCAAGAATTAAATCCTCAACTAGTTGTTTTTTTAAATAATTTTGACATTTGTGATAAGTAGTAACATGACAACGACCACAAACTGGGAACTGTGTGAATATGCAGTTCTTTGCTAACATGTGGCCAGTAAGAACTTTAGAGCCTTGTCAGAGCTTTTTTCTAAGGTCTTCCGCCCCCTAGTGGCCAAAAATCAATAAACGTTGCTTTACGCGCTTAATTGAAAACTACATTGCTCAACAAAAGTTAAGAAAACACTTGTTTTCAGTTAGAAAGGACTGACAGGTGTGAATCTATTTCCCCATTTCTTCAGTTATGTTTTTTTGTTAGTGTCCTTATCACTGCTGGCATGAGATGGTGCCTGCAGCCCAAAGGTCAGGTTGCACAGATAGTCCAGCTCCTCCAGTATGTCATACATGTGCAGCAATATGGAGGACATAACAGGATATAGGCTGTTACACGAGGAGAGCCATACAGGTAAAACCCAGTTCTGTGCAGGAGCGCTGCTAAGATGTCCAGCGGCCTACTCATGTGCATGTTTCTGACCAAACACTCTAAAACAGATTCCATGAGCACAGCACAAGACTCAGCATCCTTTGATGGGACCTGTGCTCACACACCAGGGCTTGGCAGCTCAATTGGCATTCACCACAGTACATCGGCGTGTGACAGGCACGAAAGAATTTGGAGATGCTGTGGATGGACGATAAAATCCTCACGCCCATTATCAGAAATTGTGCTTGTGTCATGGGCCCTGAGTTCCTGCTGCTTCAAGAGAACATCCAGTGTCCAACAAGAGTGTATAGGAAGTTCCTGGGTGATGACAGATACCATTAACTATTGACAGCCCTTCACATTCTCCGGGCCTAAATCGAACTGAGAACCTTTGGGATGTGTCAGTGAATCTGAAGCCATCAAATAGCACTTGTCCAGGAGCTTACTGATGCCTTGATCCAAGTCTGGAAGGAAATTCCTTGACCCGATCTACCATCTTATCAGGAGTGACACTGTCAGGAGTGAACATGGCCTGTGATTTCAAATTTCAAACCCTCAAGCCGTTTGTGATTTTTGCTTCCGTTGACCATATTGCTCTCAACAAATTACAAAATGTATACCATTAAAGGATTTCAACTTGGATATTTCATTCATTAAAAGCCAATTTGGGATTGAAGCACTCCCTTATTTAACAGAGTGAATTTGCTTCATAGATATCCTGATATATTCAGTTAAAATCAAAGAAGAAAGGTGAATTGTATGTGGCTGTATTTCTAAAACATAATACAAACAGTTTTTTTCTGATCTGAATGAAGAAAAGTGCATCATGAGGAGCAGGGAGGAGACATAGGGGAGTATTAATGTGATAAAGGGGCATGACTCATTAAAAAAACTCCAGGCCCGACTATAACACAGTGACACGCACTCTCACTGTAATTTTACCATAAAGGAGTCAACCATTCCCCGGATGTAAATTTATTGGGGAGGCTGTAACATTTTATAGCCGGTACTCTGTAGTGGATGTGACCACATTTGTTCAGAGCTGTTGAAATTATGATCCCAGACATACTGCTGAGGAGCTTCCAGCCTCGCTGAAATTATTTTCATAACTGCTGAAAACTGCAATTAATGGCTAATTGCAAGCTGTAAAGCAGCAGAAGGTTTTCTGCGTGATAAAGACACGAGTGTGTTTTTGCTACAATTCTCGGAACTTATTAGGAGTTTATACGGAGCCGTGCGTGCACAGCCTGTCGCTGTGATTTTAAGAGAAAAGCGAAAAGTGAGTGAAAGTATCTCTATCTGTGATTTAAACAGTGGTGACAAATATTAAGAGCGTCTCCCGCGCAGAAACAGATGGCATCCAGTTTGCTATATAATCCCCTCTGAGTCACTATCAGAGCATCCGGAGCATGTGGCCTTTATCAGTCTAGACTACTTTATCGCTTAGCTTATTTACAGCTCAACAAATCAATTTGGTGTGAAAAACAAAAAAGAACACAAAAAGAAAGCAGAAAAATCAACGACATAAAAGTCTCCATTTTCATTTCTTGGTGTGAAGTTATTTACTCGACTTGTTTCCCCGCAGACCCACGCGCTGCCTTTTCATTGGTAATGAGCAAAAACAGAAATCCTACAGAGGCATCCCGCAGCAGAGGGAGCTTAATTAAGAAATAATTGACTTATATTTTCAATTAATGGGGTTGTTTGAAGTCTGCCTCTGACAAACCGTACCTTTAGAAAGCAGGCACCTTGCGTGCATGTTGGTTGAAATGTGGAAGAGATGTTTTTTCAGAGACTGGGGAGAAAAAAGCTATGAAATAAAGGGCTTGAAATTGGAAATCTAACGCGATTTGAGATGCTAAGAGAGAACGTCTCACTTGTGATGCCTGATAGACTGGATGAGAGAGAATGCGATACTCCCTCTGCATATGTGTGTGTGTTTTTAAAGATGATTCCAGGTATAATTTACAGAATTATGGGGGGAAAAAATCATCATGACAAATTTATGTTTATTACATTCCAGCCATTAATTCAGGCTTGGCATGTGCGCACCCACGCACTCCACTTCTAACATGTAATCTCCCTCCTACAGATTCTGCGGAGAATGCAGAAATTTACAGATCACGCAGATCTGTTGTGACATCTAATATGAGTGGCGTTTAGCTGTTAGCACTGAGCATTCCTCCACCTCCACTCCAATAGAAACTCCACTTAGCTGTGGCCCAGGAGCAGAGGAACGTTTGAAATTCTAGCGATGTGCGCGCGAAAGGGAATAGAAATGATGCCTAATGTATATGAATGGAAGCCATGGCGTTCAGGTATTTCACACTGCATGCCCCGACAGAGGCTAAAGTGAATAAGTCGTCAACTCGCATTGAAATTCATATTGTATCTCTGGCTGGGGCTGAGCCCATTTTCTCCACTGCGCTCTCGCCATGAGCCATACAATAGTCAGGGAGACATCTAATGAGGCAGGAGAAAAAATATTAAGAGCAAAATCCTTAAACTCAGGAGTTGGCATACTCAATGACCACACTCTAAATTCAATGAGAGAATCTTTTTTTGTTTTGTTTTTTTTTTGTTAGGAGCTTCAGGCCGGTGGGAGGGAGAGAACAAAACGCGGGGAGAAGAAAAGATTGAGTGAGTGACTGAGATGGGCTGTGACAATGTCAGCTTTGGTCTGGTCAGCCCGCACAGATGATGAGTGAATATGAGGGAAGCTGGAAGAAGAAAGGCAGGAGGGGAGAGCCAGAGCACAAAACCAGAGCAGGAGGGGGCTGCCAAGTGGATAAGAATATTGTAAAAAAGAGTGAAAATCTGTGTAGGACAGCCAGTCTGCTCGCTACTACAGAGTATCAGGTGCTCTGGGAAACACCTTCTTTCTTGACTTGGTGGGTCAGCAGTGCAGTCCAGCTCGTGTACAAAGCAGATACCCAGATTTTGCCTTTGATCCACTGGCTCTGCTGCTTCATGCAGCTTGACCTTTGGGCCTTCTTTATAACCTTGCCCCACTCACCATCTGCGTGCCATTCTCAGTACCGGGTTTTGTTAGCTATGAGAATTTTCTGTACTTCAGTTAATGGCCTTCAATTTATTCCCTCTGTAAGTGCTATTGAAGCCAGAGAGTGTTGAAGTTTTCATTTCAGCAACACATTAAAGCAGCCGGCTCGCGCCTTGTGCTAATCAGGGAGCGATCGCCTGCAGTGTTTAGCCGGAGTTCTTGGGCTTTTGGTAGCACTCAGTAGAAAAACCTCTTCATGACCTTCCTCCATTTAAACTTTGACCTGAGAGCGCCCTCCTTTCAAAGTCAAGACAACCTGCGCATGCTCATTTTGTGGCATCATTGCATTTTCTGTCCCTGGCATTTTGTTTGTGCAATTATGCTGAGCGTGTCCTTCGCCCTTCTGACTTCCACGTGTTTATTTGTACACTGCTGCGTAACATGTCCTTTTTAATAGTCCCCGTTTTCAAACCGAGCTGTGCTGTAATGAAATGTAGCTAGGCCATTACAATCGCAGGCTTTGAAAGCACAACATACACGCGCACACAAACATGCTAAAATAACTGCAGCAGATACTGTAAATTTAATCTCCACTTGACACCAAGTCATGCATTTTATCAAACAGCTGCTTGTTGGCAAAGATCAACTTCTGATTTTCCGAGCTTCTCTAATTAGACGTAATCACAAACAGGATCCACACACATGAAAAAAATTTGAGCGCCTGCTTGTTTTGATGTCTATCATATTGTTTTAAATGGTTTCAAATAAGTAGCATTTGTGATTTTATGGCCGGTTCTGCTGTTTGTCTTCCATTAGAAGAAACACAGGGAGCAGCTGCTTGGATCGTCTTTGGCTACATACTGCCCCCTAGTGGTGAGGCGCTGCATTGTCATTAAGCTGCACCTGGTTGTTTAACACAACTTTTTAAAGATGCCAAGTAACTGGATGGAGGCCAGCTTCCACATTTGAATCAACTAAATGTTTTGTTGGGGGATTATAAAATGAAGTAAACTAAATTTGCTAAACAATTTAAAGAACTCAAAAACTACCTGAAGTTAAGTTTGAATACAATTAGAGACAGTTAAGAACACTTTGAATGAGTTTTATGATTTTAATGATTCTTCTTCCTCAAAAGAACCAGACTCAACAAACATGCTAATGTTTTTCATTTAAGATGTTAATGCTATATAAAAAAAAAAATAACAATTGTTGATCTCAGTAAAGTTTTCCATTTCAAAAATAAAAATATGCCACTGGAAACCCACTAGCTGCTCCACAGATAAAACCCTACTGACAAATGCATCATGCATCTGCGCCTCCTTGTGAGTGCATGGCATGGCAGTAGCGCCCAATCATACTGATTGTTAATAAAACATCATTGAATGTACAAGTTTTGCTTTTAGTATGCATGCCCTGAAAAACACATTTGTAGCAATATTAATTTGCACAACACTGACGTTCAGTTGTGCCACCCATGCAAGAGCTGCATTCAAGGATTTGTGATAACTGCTAATGAGCCTTTTACATCACTGTGGAGAAATTGTGGCCCACTCTTCTCTGCAGAATTGTTTTAATTCAGTCACACTAAAATGTTTCAAGCATGAACAGCCTGTTTAAGGTCATGCCGGAGCATCTCAATCGGAATTAAGTCCAGACTTTGACTCGGTCACTCAAAGACGTCAAGTTTGACTTTTTGAGACTTTCAGAGGAGGACTTGCTGTTGTGTTTTGGATCATTATCCTACTGCATAACCCAAGTGCACTTAAGCTTCAGGGCATGAGCTGATATCCAGATATTCTTTTTCATGATTTTCTAGTAGCGAGCACAATTCATGGTTTCATCAATTACAGCAACTCGTCCAGGGCCTGAAGCAGCAAAGCAGGCCGAGACCACCATGCTTGACTGGTGGTATGAAGTTCAACTGGCTTTCATCAGTCCACAGAATATTTTCCCAAAGATTTCAGTGATCATCAAGATGTTTTTCTTTTCTTTTTGTGGGGCCAGTAGTGGATTTGGGCTTAGAACTCTTCCCATGGACACAATTTCTTATTGTTGAATCATGAGCTCTGACCTTAACTCTGGCAAGTGGAGGTCTTTAGATGTTGTTCTAAGTTCTTCCTTCTGGGTGAGTCATTCATCACTGAAGCCTTAGAAATGGTTTTAGAATCCTTTCCAGCCTGTAACATGTCAATGACTTTGTTTTGTCAGTTGTTTCTTTAGATCATGGCATGGTGTGTTGCTTTATGAGCCTGCTTCACTTTGTGACAAGGTTCTATTAAAGTCATTTCTTGATTCAGCAGGTCTGACAGTGATCAGGCCTGGGTGTGACTAGTGAAACTGAACTGAGCTTTCCAAAAATTCTGGTTATTTATCTTTCCTAATATGTTTTTTAAATTATCTGAAATGTGTTAGTGTGATAAGTGTTAAAAAAAATAATCAAGAAGGAGACATATACAGTTTCACTCAAACTCAAATTTTGGGCCATAGTTTTTGTTGATACTGCAATATTCCCGAAACAATCATTTTATCCACAGGTTTGATCATTTGATCATGAACACAACAAAAACAAAAATAAACTTTATTATTCTGATGCATTTCCTGTTGTTGTTGACTTGTGAACAATCAGCAGAAATTACAATTTTCACCAGACTAACAAGAAGAATTTCTGTTTTTAAAGGTAGAAATGCATGAAATTAAAGCTAGAATTACTGTAATTAGTCGAACAAGTAGATGCCAGAACTTAGTGCCCAGCCCGTTAATATTAGTAAAGTCAATAAAAACGCTCAAAAGTAGAGAAAAAAATCAAAAAATGTATTGAATTGAAATCAGTTGATATTTTAAGTTTAATGGGCTTTTTCTTTCTTACAGTGTGCATGTCAAAAGATGTCTCCTACTTAAAATCTCCTGCTTCGGATTTGTATAAATAATGTTATTGAACAATAACAAGACTTCCAGTCTTTTAAAGCTAATTGCTCCAAAGAAAAAGTGTTGCTCTCATTAGATTAGATCTACAAAAGGCATAGAAGTTAAAGATTCAATATTATTCACATGCAGATAACACTCTAAGCAAGACTGGAGGTTTTTTTTGTTTTTTTTTTTGGGGGGGGGGGGGGGGGGGAGTGAGACAAGAGCACCCATAGAAAGGTTTGGGCACCCCTATAGTTCTGAGCTTAATGAACTTTTAAGAGGTTGTGGCTTGTTCACATTCATTCATAATAAAGGTCAAATAACGCACATTTTAAAGCTTTATGAACACTCCTTAAACCTTGCTCAAGTAATCAGTAGAGAACACAGCTGCACTGCACTTGGAAAATTAGAGTAATTGATGCCTCCAAAGCAGGAGAAGGCTGCAAGAAGACAGTAGGAAGATGGATGTTTCCTCAGTTAGAAGTGTAATTAAGAAGTGTTAGTTAACAGGAATGGTGGAGGCCAGGCTGCGGTCAGGAAGACCTGGGAAACTTTGAGAAAATTGCTGATAGAATCGCTAGAGAGGCAAATCAAAAGCGCAGTCTGAGTGCAAAAGACCTTCATGAAGATTTAGAGTGGTGCCACTGCATTCTGCTGTGTTCAAACAACAACTGTAAATCCACCCAAACAAGAACTGAAAGACTCATAGCACTACAGAAAACACCTTCATGCTGTGATCCTTGCCAAAGGGCACGCTGCTAAGCGCTGACCTATCTTTGCTGTGGGCCATTTTTCCTTTTTTATGTTGAAATTGGGGAATATGCAAATTAAAGAAAAGCAATTTGCGTGAAATATTAAATCAAATGTATCCTCTTTAACTCAGTGCCTTTTAGAAATCAGGACATCTTTATTGGCCATTCAGAACGTCTGCACGGCACTGCACGCAGAGAGAAAAGCAGGCCATGCGAGTGCAGCAGAGGACCTGCGCTGCCTGTCTGAACCAGCTCTGAGTTATTCATAAGGTCGCTCACTGATGTTGGTTGATGAGTTCTGGCTCGCAGTCAATGTTCTAGCTCATCTCAAAGGTTTTGGATGGGGTTGAAGTCAGGTCTCTGTGCGGGCCAGTTCTACACAACTCAAGTATTTCTTTATATGGCTGTTTTTGTTGGTTGGAAAAAAGGGAAATGTAACAATTTCTTGACTGAAAGAACTCTTGAGTTCCGTTTGACGTCTTCTATTTAGTGGATCTGTCCTTAGAAAGTGTTCCCCTGGAGTCAGATACTTTTTCTGTGTTTTACACGCTATTAGTAGAAACGCTGTTATTGCAAAGTCGATGGACCAACACTTACTTAGCTGATGTCTCCACTGGCATTATTTATAATAGCTACAGGATGGAAAGATGAGCATTCTCAAAACAGATAAAATACAGTACCGCCCCTCATTTCTTTATATTTTGCTATATATATGTGTATGTATATATATACATATATAAGGCAATTTGTACAAGCTGGAAGCTTTCTTGTCGTCTCCGTAAAGACTCTTCAGTAATACTTCTTCTTGTCTTGTACTTGTCCTTTTTATTTTGCAATTATGTGGAAGTCTCCATCAGTCCAGCATCCATCTTTTAACAAGTTCTTTCACCACAAAGAGAGCTCCAAGTAAGATTCCCCCTCCAACGTCCTTCATGGCACACTGAAAGTCACAGTAACAGCTCCCTCTCCTGGTCATACCATGAAATTACTTGTCACGTGGATAACTACCACGATCAGTGTAAAGGTGTTTATGGTGGTTCTTTTTTTTTCAGTAATTTTTGCTCAGCATATCAAATTCTCCTCTTGTGTGCTACATGTCATTTAAGGTGCAATCCCCAGCTCCTTGCTGATATCTTCTTTTTTTGGGTGGGGGAGATGTGCCGCATCCTTGATTGCAGACTACACAAGTTTCAAAGCATACGCCTTGGGTAATACAAGAAATTAGTTTTATTTTTAATACAGGGGGGAAAAAAAGAAGAAGATCAAAGCAATCAATGTTGGCATCCACACAATCTCCCCTCCACACACACAGACACACACACACACACCTAAAAACACAGCTCTGGTTTTGGTTGCCAGCACAAAAAGTGGGGTTTAAGAAGCTCTTAAGAGGCCAGAAGGAGGAGCAGGAGAGTCTGGCTCGATGTGAGGAGAGGCAGTCGGGGGGGAACAACAGATGTTCACAAGACACAGGTATACATTTTTTATTTGTTGAGTCAAGATGTTTGTAGGTCTTGTCATCATTTCCTCATGTTTTGTTCCATGTTCTGCATGCCAACATTTCTGCTTTCATTCATAATAGTTTATCCAAACGTCTCCTCACTTCCTGCCCCGTCCGTTGTCCTTAGCATCACTGGCATTGCGGCATTTCTGCTTCAAATTGTCATAAAACAACTCAGATCTAGATCTTTTGTTCTTCCCTTTCTATTGTGCATTTCTTTAAGATGATTCATACTGTGTTCTTGTTCTCCCAAAACATTATTTTAACACCCATTCGCTAACCTGATGAGTAGTAGGAAATGTAAGGTCTTATGAGGAGTTACTATAAGGCAATAACACTCCGAAATTTCATTTATACTCACTGAAAAAGCACAAAAAAGGGTCAAGTCTGGCTCCTCAAGGTCACACTGTGACATTTCAAGTATGGTGAATCAGATAAACAGCAGACTTTAATGCTGACAAGTACGTCTTAAATGGCCTCTGCGACTGCACTCTTTAATCTGCCACATTTTTCTTTCCACTCTTCAATTTGACAAACAGGATTTGAAGTGAAGCCACCCACACAGTAAACAGCCAAGAGTGAGCTGCAAGTGGATGAGGCAGGTATTTACCACTCTGTGTGTTTACACATCATGCAATCTCTAACAACAGCAGCAGCACCGGCAGCAGCTGGTAGTCCGCTCTTCGTCTTCCAGCGTGGAAATGTCACCGGAGGTGAATGACAGAGGGCTTGTTTGCTTGGAAGCCAGCAGATATAGCTAGAAGTAGCTGTAAATGATAGCCCGCCCTCCCTGAAAATGGCAACCGTGGCTGCTCGGCTTTATTTGGCCATATAAGCCGCTACTTCCTTTTCCAAACTCTGGGCAAAGCGGTGGTTGAGGAAGAGCGGCTGCCCGTGAGGAAGCAGGCGACTGAGCAAGACGTCGATCCGGTTGCTCTTCAGCAGGACCTGGAGAGAAAAATGCCACAAGTGATCGAGCAGGCTTCTCAATTAATCGAGAGATGCTTAAAAGCTGGTAATAAGAATGCGCGCTGCTGCAATCTAGTTTCATTACTGCTGAATTTTGCTTCATTGATATTTTTCATAGCACGTAATGAGAGGCTGCTCTTGCGATACCAGTGTTCGACAATCATCTTTCTTTGGGGAGGTAAACTGTTTAAGTTAATGGATTGCAGTCTGATGATGCCTTAGGACGCATATAGACACAAACACTCGCTACAGTTTCTGAATACAAATGCACTTTACAGCAGCCGGAAGGTGCATGAGTCACAGTGATCTACTGTATGTTTGTGGTAAAGAGAATATGTTTATGCAATTATTCCTGTCAGAAAAAAGAAAAGTTGGAGAAATGAAATAAAATAATACATTTTATCAACAGCTGGTCAGTGACTCATGGCTTCACTAGGTTTGTACAAGTCAAAAGGCTCAAGAGGTCTTTGAAGTTTCACTGTTGAGAATAACTTCAAAGCTAATGAAATGTCTCAGTGTTCTTCACACACTTGTCACTGAAGCAGCCATCAGAGATAACACTTCTTTAATCTATGAAAGCCTTAAACAGTATATAAGAAGGCATTAACGAACGTGATGTTGCACTTCAGCTTGTGACATCCCCATTTTTAGCATTTTAGCTGACACCAAGATTAGCCAGAAGCAACTATATTTCGATGATAGCGCTAAGCTATCAGCAGGTTTATCGCACAGACTCTGAAAGGAAGTGCTGTGAAACACATAAACACATAAAACACCATAACTTCATTCATCAAAACTGAGAGAAAGACTTCTTGCATGGTCTGTCAGCACAATCAGTGACACATGGCCCCATATTACTTGTCAGATAATTGAACTGATGACACTCAAAAAGGCATCAATACCAGAGTTCTCGTTCAGTGACGTGAATTAACTGAGATGAAGCTCATTAAACTGCTGCTGGCTACAACCCCGCAGGCAGGCATCCACTACTCAATCAAAGGGACAATACTCCTGATAATACAAAGTTTAAAGCCTAATGCAATTTAAATGGGTTTTACAATTCATACCGCACCAGACCATAGCCATTTATAAATTACGGTAACTGGAATTGGCAAGTTTGAACTATAGTAATATGGGCACTTGTTATAACTCTGTCATATTTATGAAATCTAAACTGTATTTGTGAAAATAGATCCTGAATACTCCAGACCAGGTCCAAATTAAACACACATCTAGTGCAACAGAGTGAGTATGCTCACTCTAGAAGAAGTCCAGCTCTCCTAGAGTAGCTACCTGCCTGCTGGAATCTCCTGTGTGGTCTTGAGACTGTGCTGGGAGACACAGCAAACCTTCTGGCAATGGCACATATTGATGTGTCATCCTGAAGGAGTTGGAGTACCTGTGCAACCTCTGTAGGGTCCTGGTACAGAAAACAATCAGAAAAGATGAGGAAGGAAAAAAATGTCAGGGGCCTCGACCTGTAAAGCCTGTTTTGGGGGTTGTCTCATTGTTGCCACTCTAGTGCACCTACTCTTAATTTCAAAGCAACTGAAACTTATTTACAACCTACTGCTACTTAGCTGACCAGCTCAGTATCCCAGAAGCTTAACTGACTTGATGTTGTACGCTGATTAAAAAGTGTTTTTTTGAGCAGTAGAATGTGTGTCCACGGCTCACCTCGCTCCCTTGCCCCAGCATGTGCAGGTGCTCCAGGCAGTGGCGGGTCAGGTTGCGCAGTGTTCCCTCAGCCAGCAGCAGGTTCTCGTGAGGCTCACAGACGAGCGTGAAGCCCAGACTCTGAACCCCCAGCCACAGAGCGCTCGTCTCCTCGGAGAAGGGGTCTCCGGCTCTGAGCCGCACCACGCCGCAGTCGGCGTCCTGCAGAGCCAGATTCTCTTCGCCCGGCATCGTCTCCACTATCAGCCGACCCGAGGCTTCCCGGGACAGAGAGACAGCACTCCGGACTTGTCTGAGACACAAAAAGTGTTTTGCCATTAATAGGATGCTTTCATAGTCACAATAACTGTGGGGCTCATTTTATTTTGAGCTATTTAACCAGTTTTACTGATAACATTAGAACAATCATTGTCTTTGACAGTAGTAATCACTAGTTACAGGCTGGAACAGGAGAAAAACAAAACACACACACACACACAATGATTCATGAGTCACTGAAAAAAAATATTATTGTCTGGCATTTTACATTGTGTGTTCCCATCAAAATAGCAGGATGCTTTATATGAGAAAACAGAGAGATGATTGATGGTGAAAGAACTGCTATTATGAGTTAACAACAAGAATAAATCCTAAAACAAAAGATCAAATAAAACAAATACATAGACAATGCTGTGCAAAGATTTAATCACTAGAAATAAAGCCAGGGTGGTAATTTTTAAATTACCTTCATACAAATAGCAGTAAAAAAAAATGCTCAAAAGCCAAAATGGCTCTAGGTACTCTTCTCTGCAGTTTTTTTCTTGGCAGGTATATTTAGTTTTTTTAAAGCATTGAGACGGAGGCCATCTCGGTGTCTGGCAGACCATCTGTATAACAAGTAGTCCTGTGTTCTTGAGTCTAAATATAGCTCCTGTGCTCATCGCTGGATAGCTGTTGGATAGATCTTCATGACACTGCATGATGGATATGAATAGAGCATGCAAAGAGCCTTTTGAACAATACTGTATATGACAAACATCAACAGGCAATGCAGGGACACGAACAGACGCCACTCAACAGAATACACAGGCTGCATGTCTTTATCTGGACAGGTGTTAGTTCCAAAACAAGAAAAGAAAACGCACATCAGCTATCAGAGCTGACTGAGACATTTATTCAGGAGGGGAAAAAAAACATTTCCCCCCCTGTAGTCTCTGCATGATCTGCTGAATCCTGTTGTAAACACGAGGGATTAGTCTACATCAGATGCATCCACAAAGCGGAATCAGAAGACTACCACAACAGGTCCACTGCGCAGGCCTGGGGCACTCACTCTGTCTACCTGGTGGAAAATGAATGAAGCTCAAGTAATGGGACAGAGCCTTGGGCTGTCAAGTCATTTCCATTATGTTATTGTAATGCAAAAACACAGAAAGGTGATTAACTGAATTTAATTCTGTCTGCTGTCCTCATCTCTTCACTCCTATAGGCAAAATTACACAAAAAGGGCTTAATTAAAGTGTCCACTTCTGTCCCAATCTGTGGATGTCCAGGAAAAAAATTACTTCGAATAATGATTTATTTTTAACTGTTAACCACAAGCACCCACCTGGCTACTGCGGTCACCCTCTCCTTCTGCAGAAGCCTTCTTTCCTCCGGGCTGAGCTCTCGGTGCCGCTCGGACAGGACTCCGTCATCTGGACCGAAAACCCGGGAGTAAAGAACACGGCTCTCCCCGGCAGACAGAGCACTCACCGGGCACACGGTGTGGATGAGGAAACACCGAACCATGCTGTCGTACTAGGGGAGAAAAAGTTATCCAAACAGAGCTTTTTACTTTATTTCTTCTGAATCGTTGTTTACACTGCTGATTTTAAGCACTTCCGCGTTGGTCAGCTGACCAGTCTCGTGCACTGTTGCTTTTCATAAATATAACCACCAGAGGTCGCTCGCAGTCAGCGACTCCCACATGTGCTCCCACCAGTGTTATTCAGAGCCATACAGTATCTTTGAAGACTTGTTTGTTTGTTTGTTTACACTTACAAATGATTGTTTTTAAACGGCAGCATGGAGCTGTGTGGTGGCTGTGTGTAAAATCAGAATAGTTTAGCCAGAATAACATTGCTTTAGCTGACAGTCTATAGTACACTGATCATAGACAATATTGTCAGGAGAAATTTGGTACTTTGCAGATTTTAATCCAAAATTCTGAACGTAACATTCAATTGAACAGGTCACATGTGAAATTAAAAACTCCTGCTTTCAGCTCAACATACCTCACTAACTCAATAGTCTCTTTCTTCCTAGTACAGCTCTCAGGACTGAGGGACAGGAGAGGGTGCAGAGAGGCTGAGTGAGAACAGAGGGTTTTGGGGTCTCAGCAGATAAACAGAGGCAGCTGGTAATCCAACAGCTGCTGCTGGTCATGCTTCTTTACACTGAGAGGCCCTCCTCTGTGTGTGTGCATGCGTCTGTCTGTGTGTGTGTGAAGAAGAAAGAGAGCATTCACTCTGCTTTGTTAGCATTCACTCCACCATCCTGTTAACCTCTTCACCCTCAGCCCTGAACTTATTTGGTGTAACTGAAACACAGTGTAACAAGACCTGGGGATAGTTCTAGCTCTTCATAGGATTTTATCTTATTTTATTTTATTTTATTTTATTAGAAGAACTGCTGATTTTATGACATTCAGAACTCCGTATGTCCGTAACTCTAACAGCTGGAAGAGAGTAGCATCATGAGGCTGTTAGCAGTCTGGCTTTATTATTAGGTGAGACCCATGTTAGTTCACCACGTTGGTCCAGAATGAAACATCTCAGTAGGTATTTTAGGGATTTCTAGGCTAGGCAGGAAATCCTGGAAATCTTTATTTTGATCCAAAAGGCCACAGCAAACAAGTAACATAGGCAAGAAAGAAGGACTGTATTTCTCCCATATTAGCTTCTCTTCATTGGTTCCAGGTAAAATCTAGAATGTCATTTTAAAACCCTTTTAAAAAATCTCTTCTCCCATGCAACACGACGATGAGACCCTGTCATATGTTACAGGTGTCATATTATCCCAATAAAGCACCCTGCTCTCAGAGTGAAGGCTTACTTGTTGTTCCTAGAGTTTTCAAAAATAGAATGGGAGGGACAGCCTTCAGTTTTCAGGCCCCTCTTCTGTGGAACCAGCTTCCCGATTGGATTCGGGAGACAGACACAATCTCTACTTTTAAGATTAGGTTTAAAACTTTCCTTTTTGCTAAAGCATATAGTTAGGGCTGGACCAGGTAACCCTGAATCCTCCCTTAGTTAGGCTACGATAAGTGTAGGCTGCTGGGGGATTCCCATGATGCATTGAGCCTTTCTTCTTGAGTCAGCTTTTCCACTCAAAGTGTGTTTATACACCTCTCTGCATTTAATCATTAGTTGTTGTTCATCTCTGACTCTCTTCCACAGCATGTCTTCTATCCTGTCTTGCTCCCCTCTCTCCAGCTGGTTGTGGCAGATGGCCCCGCCCCTCCCTGAGTCTGGTTCTGTTGGAGGTTTCTTCCTGTGGAAGTTTCTCCTTCCCACTTTCGCCAAAGTGCTTGCGCATAGGGGTCATACGATTGTTGGGGTTGGTTGTATTGTTTTAGGGTCTACCTTACAATATAAAGTGCCTTGAGCGACTGTTACTGTGATTTGACGTTGCATAAATAAAATTGAATTGAATACAACAACTTCTCGCTGCTTTCGATAGGTTCCACATTTTGGTGATTCATCTTCCTGAATTCAGTGGTACCCTGACTCTTCTTTTAGATATACAGTTTGGTTTAGTTACCTCAGTCAGGTTTAACCTGAAATTAAGCTGTCTTGTTTCATTATTTAGCTAGGACACTCAAGTCACCTTGTTTCTATTGCACATTTAAAACAACAGGAGTTCTATCCAGTTAAAGCAGATGTATTTATACTCCAGGTCTACAAAAACTCAAGTACCATAATTCACATAAAAAACACCAGTCAAATAGAAATGACTATATAAACAACGTCTAAGAATACAAACAGCAGCTGACATAAATGAGCAGGAATAAAACATTCACAATGGACATGACAAAAACCATGAGGCCCCTCAAACTTAACTCAAAGTGAATACAAATAAAAGTCAGTCTTCAGATTTGATTTAAAAACAATCACCTGTTTGACAGGTTTTTATATGGGATGGCAAATTATTCCATAGCCTGAGGGCTATAAAAACAAAGACGCGGTTGCTTTTAGGCTTTAGGCGAAAAGGGGACGCTGAGAGACGTTGCTGGAGGATGACCTCAGTGACCTCAAACCTGGAGGCAAGATTTGGGCTTAAAACATCCGTGAACTATTGTGGAGCTGATCCTCAGAGGGCTTTTAAAGTAAATAATAAAAATTTAAAAACAGCTCTATGTTTCACAGGTAGACAGTGCAACTGAGCTAAAAAGGAGGTATGTGTTGTCAGGCAGTTAGAAGTCAAGCAGCAGAGTTGTAAACCAACTAAAACTGAGAAAGATACTAATACAGGGAGTTATTGTATTCTTACCAAAAAGTGATGAGGCCACAACTAACTGTTTCTAAGTCCTTATGATAAATATATAAATAAAGATTTGTAAAAAGACAGCTTATCTATCATGAATCATATCTTTTTCTGTAACCCCTCACAAAAAGTACTATCTTTTATTTTGTTTGAGATGTCTCCATATAAACATACAATATTGTATTGTAGCTTAAAATGACAGTGTGTAAAATCTTACTACTAGATGTCTGTAGATTGTAGACTGCAGTCAACACACATGGGATGCTTACCATTTGTTCCAGAAGACAGACCATTAATCTGTAGTGAGTGTACTCAGGCATTAAAGTGACTCTGGACCAAATCTGCCCTGGAGTCTTTTTGCTATCTGGGCAGGCCACTGTTTGCCTCAACTGTCGATATGCAGATGAGAGGTGTCCACGTCTATTTACTTTTAGGAGGCTGTAAAACTCGAATACGAGTTGAAGTGTCAGCGATGTTCACTTCTGTTCAATGGCACAGACACTGTGATCAGTTTTTGAAGATATCCTGTTAGCTGTTAGCCACCATTAAACTCAGTTAGCCGCTGTTAACTGGTGTTAGAGAAAACTGGAACTTTGAAGTTAATATAACATTATTGGACTTTGGCACTTTGCAAATAAACTCATATGACGTGAGAATGTAATCAAACTGTTTATCAGAGGGAAAGTGTGATTTTTAGGAAACTCCATTAGCTTGCACAATGTTAGCTTATAAACAGCTGTTTTTAAGCTAGCCAGCCTTGAGCTGTCCAGATTCTCTTCTTCTCCGCCTTTTGCAAGTCTCCAGACGCATACATAAGATGCGATTAGGTGGAACATGATGACCATCTTGGCCATTGTAGTCAAGATGGTGGAGCAATATGGTAGCTGCCACAAACCGGTGTTAATTCCTGTGTATTTTTAATGGATGAATTCAAAGTTATGACAATGCATAAATGTGTTGGAACAATTACTGTACATTTATGAGAATAACATTCTTTGACTCTATTAAATAAATTAAAACAAAAACAACTGTCTGTACTTTTAAGATGCGCATAAAAATTCCACGTTTAAAAGAACAAACATAAAAATGGCAAAATATAAAGATAGTTGTAGCACTTCTCAAATCACTGGTTAAAATATGAATGTTGTGCAGGTGAAATTATGTTCCACTTACAGAAAAGACAGAAAAGAAATGAATAAATGTAACTTAATAACTAACTATTCTTTAGACCAGTGTGTCAAACGTAAGAACAAGCCTAACAAAGAGCTTAATCTGTACGACTGTGTGGCTGGTGCATTTCTCTATGATGACAGCGAAATGACTGGACATGGAAAAAATTAGTCAAAGCGTTGAAGATGCATTTATTTTCTCAAGACTTCATTAGCTTTTCGTCATCAGTTTTTCTGACTGGGTGGTTCATCAAATGTGAACGTTTCCACAACATAAATCTTGAGACTAAAAGAAAAATGATCCAATACTTTTGCATCCCACTTGAGATCAAGTGGCCCGTGAACTAAAACGATTCTGCTGCTCTAAACACTGACTACTTTGGATTCAGTTCAAGTTTGGTTTTGATTCATGATCGGAAACCAAGAGAGAATTTTCAGCCTACTTTTATGGAGCTTGTCATCAAAATAGACATAGGAGAGCAATATTTCTGCAACACACACATAAGGTAATGATCTACCCAAATCAGTTTGCACACATTGCTCCTCAGCAATAAAGTAAAGGGTGGAGATCACTGCAGGTAATAATTAGACAAAATCATTGAGAGCAGTCAGTGTGAAAGTGAAGGCAGATTATGCTGTCATTGTGAAATTTTAGCTTCAAACACCAGCTGTTTGACAAGGATCGAGTTTTCAGCGTGGAGGAAAACAAAAAAGCAAAAGCAGCGAGCGTGACTGAAGTGCAGAAACTTGTGTCGAGATCACCACAAAAAAAAGTCAGAACACGTTTTGGTGTTTTTGACCTATGAGTCACATTTCCTTGTGATGAAATAAAAGCCAGCTGAATATGAAGAACAACAGGATGTGGGGGATGGCAAGGGCAATCAGCCAGTCATACGGACCAATAATGATGAGACCCGCCAATTTGAATTAAAGGAAGCTGAAGACAACATGCAGCGAGTGACATGAATAACATTTTGTCAGTTAATTTCTCAGTTTATCTGGAACAAGAAGACACCCAGAATAAAAAAGATATTTCTCCAAAGATCCAAGACTACAGGAGGAATGGGGTTGCCTTGCTTTCAGTTTTATTATTTGGCCTGTAATATACATTGTATGTCATTCTGGGGCGGGGAACATAGACCTGATTGGGAAGTATGGAAAGTATGACTTTTTTCTCTAATACTCTTAAATCTTTGGTTCATTCAAACTCAGATCTGGGTAAGCATAAATGTAAAAATCTGGTAGTGTCTGACTCACTAAAAATTTGGTCTCAAATTAGAAAGCATTTTCATTGGCGCAGGGTGAAATCTTCTTAAATTGTGTGTGTGCAGAAAGCAGAACTGTGAGTGAGACATTAAGAAGTTTCTAATCCTCAAAAACTTTGACTTCACCTTACAAAACCACAATCTCCACCCTTTCCTTGAAACCACACTGTTACGCTTCAGAATTTCACCACCCTTGTTGGCCCGTGCGACCCTTTGATTTGCAGGCTGGTTTGTCAGTTTACTGACAATGTCGGCAGTCATCAGGTCGCACAGCAAACAGAGGTTTATGGGTGACACCCAGGCTGGAGGTTTGTTTGAGGGCACCTTTGATCAGCTTTGCAGAAAAGGAAAGACAGTCACAGGAAGGGTGGCGAGGTTTTAAGGGCAATTCTACAGAGCGCTGGCATGCTTTTTCATCTCATGTCAAGTCTTTACATATCTTCATCTGATCAAGGAGTCTTTGGTCATATTTGAATTAATTAAACTGATTTAACAGGAACATTGCTTCACACCACCAAGGGTCCACATTTAGTCATTTGACTAAATCCAAACCAAATGAATGAAAGGTCATCAAACAGCATCCACCATGAGAGAGTCACACACTGTATGCGCAAAGTATAGGTAGTGGATCTGTGAAGTGAGTGCCTTAAACATGCATTCAGAATTTCCCTTTGTTGCAAAAAGAAGTCCAACAATCTAGCAAGCTGTGGGAAAGCAGCCCTGGGCTCGCTTGAGCCATGCCCCCAGGAGACACTTTCCTCAAAGTTTACAGACTCGATTGCTGTTTTCAAGTCTTCCTGAATGGAAAATGTCGTTTATTTTATTCTCTGTTGTGCCCAGAAGGTACCCTTTAGGGTATGTCTTTATAATATACACTGTTTTCACTATGGAAATATGAGATTCCTCCACTATACAGGGAGTGAGACCTCTATTGTGGGAGGGAAAAAAAGGAAAACATACACATAAGATATTGTTTCTGTTTATGTTGTATACAGTTTAGAGTTTACATTCATTCAACTCTTTTGAAAGCCGTCAGATAAACAGCAGACCTTTGAGAACAAGCCACTCGGTAATGCAGCATTCATTCATGGAAATCAGTTTAAGTGTCCCACTGTTGCTTTGCTGAATTCTTGAATCTCCTAATTGAATGAGTCTAATTGTAACCCTTGGCTCCGTTTACTTTTTGAGGAACTGCCAAGGACTCATCTACATTTTAAAAACGACTATTAAGGTGGAGAAGGGAAGCTTGTATTGAAAGGATCTCGCAAGTGTTGCATTATGTATGCCTCGTGTAAAGGTGTGAGGCCTCTCAAATCTAAGCAGCTGGCCTGGTAATTGCAAAAAAAAAAAAGGTGAAAGATACCACAGACTCACAGACCAGTATGTGTAAAGACTGGAAGCTAAATAGTCGTTTATAAAGCTGTGTAGTGTTTGCTCTTTAGTGCTCCTGTCAGTAATTTTTTAAAGAGGATTTAGGAGAGACTTGAAGCAGCTTCAGTTGCACAATTCAACCAACAGACATTTGATTGAATGTCTGTTTGGCTGTAAATAAGTTAGACTTCACCGACTGGAATGCAAACAAAGCCTTGCCCTTTCGTTCCCACAGCCACATGGACATTGGGAAACTGCCTGATTTCAAACTTTGGTGAGGTGCCAGCAGGCTTGTGCTTTTACAACCTCTCCTCCCTTCATGTCACGTGTTTTCAGCACGTGGTGACTGTGATATTTTCCCTCCGCTCCTTGTCCTGTAGCAGGACAGTTAACCTCATGTCAGGACACGTCAAGCTGCCAGGTACTGCCTTCACAGAGAGGAATGTGTTTGTATGCGTGGACACGTGCTGGAAAGGAGAGGCCACTCCCACGGCCGACTAGAGAGGGAAAATTTGAAAAAACAGGAAGCAGCCTGTGGAAAGAAATCCTTCCCCATGCACAGCAGGCATGCTAAACAAAACGGCAGACGGGCTATTCTTAGAGATCAAATGTGGAAAACTGGCTTTGGGTGAACTCAGGCTGAAAGCTGAAGGAAGTTTAGGTCCAGGATGTGTACAAATAATGTGTATATCCCGGAATATGAATAAAGTTTCTCTTCAGTTAGTTTTTGCCAGAAAGCAGTGAAAAAAAAATTACAAAAACAAATGTTGTTTAGAGGCTCTAATGTGATTCGTGCAGCCATCAGAGAGCATTTCCTACATTATAAATCACTTTATTAATCAGAAACAACTCACTGTTCCGCTTTGAATGAAATTTCAATATCACATCTTGGTCAATATTAATATACAAAATCAGCATCTTTCTTTAATGTAGTTTTGTACTCTGTGCATTTAAGACTAAAGTTAATCCTGAGACGAGAATAAGAGGAAATAAGAACAGTGGCCCTGTTGACACATAGCATGTATATCAATGAATAAGATGTGAGATACACACATGCTAAAGTGACTTTACTTTGAACTGGTCATTGATTTTCAACACTAATCAGAAAAATAGTCGGGGGGGGGAACCTCCCTCTGGGCAACCAATTAATTATTAATCATTGACAGGAAACCTGCTGCCTTTTCGAAGAAAGCAGTCAATTAGCAGGGTAATAAACTGACCACACTCACATATAATGTATATTCAAATGCATCAAAGGCTGAGAATTGCATTAAAGTATTGATCTATTGAGCCTTTCGTACATTTTTAAATCTAGGCCTTATTAAAGACCGAGAGATATATCTATGAACTGATAGTCCTAATTTTAAGTATGAATTTTAGTATTCGTACCTCACCAAACCAGCTCAACTCCTTAGCAGGACATACAGACTGAACATTGAGACTGGTTTCAGCTCAAAGACGTGGCAATCATGAAGCCAGTGAGCACTTTTAGTCCCTAAAAATCAGCACAAGTGGTTGTGGCCATTAGAGTTCAACACTTTTGATCTTTGATTGTCTTGCCAAAACCATAAAGGTTTTAATTTGTCAAGCTCAACTTAAACCTGATTTTATTGAATAATTCTGACAAACCATTTTTAAAGAATTTTAAGTTTATTTTAAAAAGTATTATTCATTCACAAACTACTTGCAAAGAAATATAATTTTAAAATCCTGTGTGATAAAACACTCACAGAAAGAAGAGGCTGCTATTCATCTCATTTCAATGCACATCAGATCTTTATTTCAGTAGCTCCCCCGCGAGCCTGAACCAAAATACCAAAAGCACCCTGCTCATTATACACCAACATTATTAGCTCGGCAGAGGGTTAGACAGTTCTCTCTGGATTTTAAAAGGTGTCAAAGCAAAACAAAAGACTTCTTATAAGACAGAAAAAAAATAAATAAAAAAAAATCTGTCCACACTTGCTGACCTGCAGCATCAGAGAAATCGCACTGCAAAGTAAACAGGTAGCTTTGTTTGCTTTGGTATCTTCTGACTGAGGAAAATAATTATTGCAACAGATGTGGGTGGTGGTGATGGGGCAAAGCTCTGCATTGATCTTGTGCTTTCACGTGTTAACATTAAGTATCCAATTTGCATTTTGGAATGCCTGGAGAAATGCACACTTCAAAGAATACTCAAATCATTCTTTAAAAACAAAACAAAAAGTTGTGTGTATATATATATATGAAAAAAAAATAATAATCTTGGGGACAGGGACACCTCTCAAATTTCAGTTTTTTTTTTCTTTAATAAGTGCTGGTATAATGTAGTACATGACATTAAAAGAAAAAAAAAAAAAAATCCAGTGGGGGGACTGAAAGACAAAGTCCTGGCAGTGTGGTCTGTTTGTATATTGCAATATGGCACTGATTCATATCACTAATGCCCGCTTATATTTAAAAAAAAAAAAAAAAAAAAAAAAAGGAAAGGTAAAAAACAGGCAGTAGGTCCTAGTGGTTTGTTTTGTTAAAACATACAATTTGTTTCAAATCACCTTTATAAAATCTGTTCACTGCACTGCTGATTTCTTCAAGGACCAAGGATCCATCATTTCACATCCTTCCCTCTTTAACTCGTATAAATAACTAAATTGGCTATAAATGAAACTTTGTAGGAAATTTAAAAATCCCTTTTTCTGCTGGCGCAATCACAGAAGGCATTTCTTCTTGGTTAGAGTGAGGCGTTAGACACATGAGGAGGTTGCACTGAGTCTGTTTCATGGAGAGGCAGTGTGTTTTAGCGGGAGGTTGGGAAGATGAGGATGTGCTCACAGCTTCTTCAGTCGTCCGTACATCTCCCTCTTACTGCGCTCTCCAGCCCAGGTGCGACTCTTGAGGCGGCACTTCCTCAGGTCCTCCTTGAAATCCTCATGGTGCATGGGTCGGTAAGACTGAGGTTCACATTGTGCCTGCACAAGAGAACGAGATGAGATGATTCAGAGGACTGAACAGCTGAGATTCATGTGGGTCTGAGATAACTGATATGCTAAAACATGAGCATGCAGTTCTTTGGACTAAAACCGAAGCATTATGCTCCAGACACACACAAGACCTCACCAGCATTTATATTTCACTCCTTGAGAATCAAATCAAACCCAACCTGAAAATGAGGGAAGAAGTCCTTGTAGCCGCCCTTGAGGATGTAGAGCTCGGGGTAGTGAAGTTTGGGATACTCGTTCATGGCGCGGTCTTGCTCTCTGACGAAACGGCACATTCGGGGGCCGCGCTCCGAGGAGAACTCGCAGTGGAAGATGATGACGATTCGCTTGTCTGGGCTGGATGGGACAATCGGGTTCTTGAGGAGGAAGTCCTTCACCTGGTCCTCCTGGTGTAGGTTTAGCGCTCCCTGGAACAAAAACGTCACTTTTAGAGCTCAGGGATGGATCACCTACAGAAAAGTCTTTGATTAAGCAGTTTTTACATCATCCGATGATTGATATTTTTTTTTTTTTTTTTAACGGTCACGTGACATCAAATTGTACTTATTTTGAAGCATTATCTAAATGAAGTAGGTAGTTAAGTAGCATAATATTGCGGAGAAGAAATGTCACAACTCCTCATATTTATTAGACATTTACCAGAAATGACTATGGACTATACAAATAAATACTGCGTAGTTTCAAGATTCAGATCTGAGATGTTTACTCAAATATAAAAATACTTAAATGTAAATTACAACAACTGAAGCACAATCATGATTAACTGAACTCAGCATTCTGTCATGTTTTCAGCTCTAAAAATGAATGCAGACTCCCCCCCCCTCACAGTTGTTACTGAAAACATCCATCACTGATTTTCACATCGCTCTGTGCGATTTTCCAACACAAATTAGGAAACACTCGAGTTTTATGTATACTGCAATGTCTGTCACTGACTCACCTTGATATGTCCTCCTTCAAACTCATAAGGATAGCGGCAGTCAATGACGATGACTTGTTCAACTACATGATCAAACTGGCCAGTGAGAGCTGCCACCATCTAAAGACCACACAGAACATACTTTTAATGTTTTCAAAAGGAGCAGTGATTACTGTGAAGGGACTGAGTACGTCTACTCACCATGTCTGAGGTAATGTATTTGAGGTCTTGGTGTTTTCCATCCACTGTGGGTAGAACGAAAGGCTAAAAGACGAAAGAGGATTCGAGTGTTATTCGAGAGTTATTCCACTTTTTCAAGCAACTAATAAGCACACAGAAGAGTTTTCATTCTCCCTTACCTTGGTGAAATCACCTATTAGCTCATTAGAACCAGCCTCACTGTCCAACAGCTTTTCAATCTCTGCCTGGCAGAAGGACTTGGACCTCTGGAGCAGTGAGCAGCCCTGAGAAAAGAGGAGAGGGACACTTACCGAGGTAGCCAAGGAGAAAATGAAGCGATTTAAGATAAGCTTCAAAGCCTGGAACAATAGCCAGTAAGCCTCAGTGGATGTTTCAGAAGCTGGGTGACAGATGGTCAGTGGAGATTTTTTAAAATCACGCCTACAGATCATTACTGTCTGTTCAGAACAGCAGCTCCATGTTATCACTGGTTTTAAATGTTTCAATCAGAAAAGAACTTAAGCTCGACAGCACGTTTTCATTCATCTTGCACCGTGTGGCTTAGACCTGCTGTAAGACCAATCTCAGCATGCATGCACTTCATCCCGTTTTCATTTAAAAGAGGATGCTGCTACTTCCTCCCATTCACCTCAGCTCGTCATGTTATTGGCCAACATGTTAAAATGATCTCAAGTCATCCAACTAACTTGTATCAACTATCACAACAACAAAAGTGATGCATGTTGTCCAAGGCAGTATGGCCTTACCATTCTTGGGGATTCTGGGTTTTGTTCCAGGGTGGTTACTTGCGTTCCTGCAAGGCTACGTCGCCTCTTCACCCTGATGGGTGTATTTTCATCTCCGGGGCGGTCAGCGCGCTTCACAGAGAGACGGTAAACAGGACTGGGCATCGATGGAGAGCGAAACAGGCTTCGTGGTCTGCACCGAATCACAGGCTAAAGAAATGCGAGAATAAGTACATTTTTAAATTCAACCCACATTTTGCGTGAGGTGCCACAACTTATGACAGCAAAGCATCAAAAGTTATTCTGGGCGATTGCATCAAAATACATCAGGACTATTCTTTATACTATGCTGTGACATATTGTGTTTGTTGTAAAATGGTTTGTCAAGATGGATAAGTCATCTGTGGCTACTGAGAAAAGCAGGCACGTACATACAGCACCTAAAGTATGCATACTTACAGAGTCTTCTCCTATACTGTCAGCCACCAGTGGGGCAGTGAGTAAGCTGGCCATGCCCATCGGTACCCCAGAGTCATTCTGCAAACAACACATGGGTGACGTTTTAGTCCTTTATTTATCCAGCTAAAAAAAAAAAATCTCATTTCCAAGAGAGACCTGGCAAAAAGGAATTGCAGAAAAAAAAAATGAATCCATAAAAATATGAATGGCAGGGACTCACCTCCATGTTGTCATCAAGTACATCCAAAAAGCCATCGTCTTCATCATTTGAGGAGGTGAGGGAGGAACTTCTCAGAAACATGGGGCTGGAGTCATGAAAGTCAAGCTGCTGCACCGGAGGAGGTGAAGAAAGCTTTATATATATATAAAAAAAAAAAGTCAGTGAGCATCTTTCGAGAAGCAGATCACCCCTTTTTAACTTGCAGACAGATTCTTCACATACCATGAGGGCTGGCGCGGAGCTGGGACGGCAGGCAAAGGTATCCTTAGACTGCCCGTTGTTAAAGGATCGCCCACGGCACCGCGACGCAGGTTTGGTGGGTTTCTTGAATTCAAAGCTTTCCTGAAAGAAAAAAAACAAGGCATTTTAAACAAGGAATGCCAACACAGGCTTGACAGATTAATAAAAGCACCTGCTAATGACACTAATAATATTCTAATAATTTTCTCTTACATAAAATGCAAATATCCCGTTTTTAACACAAATGATGAAATGCCGTCTCCACGGTAATAAAAGTTCATTTAGCATTACCTTAGTTCTAAGGCAGTGAGACTTAAGTAAATGATTTTGGTCCAACTGACCTCTGGCATGTTCTCCTTATTCTCATGCTGAGAGGTGGATACTTGGGAAGGTTGCTGACCAAATACTCCATAGCGGTTTGGATCATTTTGCTGCCCCTTCAGAGCTGGACTGAAGGCCATGAGCTGTAGCTGAGTGGGGGAATAAAAGGGAATCAGTTAGCAACGCATTTAGGCTTTTCCGCCACTGTACGGTTTGTTTAAGTTGTTTTATGTGTACTGTCAACTCCTCTTTAAGATTAAATGCTATTCAAGCGCCAAAATCACAGCTACAACAGGACTTTATCTGTTATCTCTGGGGATAACAGATAATGTGTACGCATAACACACAAGCTGTAAAATACTTACAGGCAATGAGTTTATTCTTCGAATTGGCATTCTCCTATAATCAACAGATGGCAGAGAAAAGAATTGCAGTCAATAAAAAAAAACAAAAAAAAAAAAAACACCGTAATAAAGAGATAAGATTTTTTTGGCTTGAAAATTAAACTGCTCTGCAATGTTGCTTTTAATGGGGGGGGGGGGGGGGGGGGGGGGGTGTAATACCAGGTACAAAACTTACTCATTGACAACTCTGCTTGATTCTCGAATGGCTTTTTCAAATCTGTAACAGAAAGAAGAGTAAGGACTGCTTTAAAAATTACAAAACTAATATTCTTGCAATAAGATCAGCTAAGAAAAGAGACTAGGAAGGCCTCAACTGCCAGTCGAAGCATTGCATACTCATAAACTACAAAGAATCTGGGACTCTATTGAGACACCGAGAGGAACGGTTGGACTTGAGGAAGTTGGGTGAATGCATGGAGGCAAGACGTACTCTTTGCATTGGGAGTACGGCCCACCTGTATGCTAAATAGGTGGGCCTGAGAGCTCAGGGGGTGGGAGGGAGGTCAGGGGAAGGGATGCGGAAATCAGCTAATCTACCATATGCCTGCTGGAGCCGATGCTGTAAAGCCCCCCCCTTTCTGCAAGAGCTCTTTTGTTTGTGGAGGGGGGAGCGTGTCCCATTCAGCACAGACCACAAGGAGGGAGGGCAGCTGTTCTCTGGGGGTGCCCTGATTTCAATAGCTGACGCAGAGAAACTCCAGCCCTCAATTCCCTATTGAAACAAGGCTGCAGTAGAAGAGTGTGCCAAAGCTCAGAGGGGGTGGGTTATCAAACCAGAGCACGCACGCCACATCCTCCCCCATCATGGAAAACTTCTAGCAACCCAACAGCTGTAAACGGAGGTGAATGAAGTCTTGAGCACCAACTGCTGCAAAAGAACTCACATCAGACCTCGGCAGATGTCTGCAGGGCAGAGACTCACCCAACTGAGAATAAGGAAAAGGGCCACCCAAGATTAGGCAGCTGAGGGTATGCTAACAAACTGATCAAGATAACAACGCTGAGCACAAGTGCAACAGTATTTTCAGTGAGCAGCACTAGGGTTTCCAACTGATTTTACAGAGCATATTGTCCCAGTTGTATTACCTCCCACCTACAAAATTGCAATATTTAACTATTAAGTTAAGTCCATAATATGTCACACTACATTGATTTAGAAAGTAAAGCTCACATGGCGTATCAGCTAATCTGCTTTGTCTAAGAAAAAGGAGCGAGGTCATCGTCTTAAAGTCAACGGCAGAAATATTAATCCCTCAGATGGGAAATGTTGCTTAGCACTGCTGAAGCCAAGCGCTGGGGTGGGGGTGGAGGGTCGGGTGAAGGGGCAAAAGGGTAAGGAGACGCACTGCTCAAAGGCTGATAACAATAGTCAGAAGGAGGATAGTTTAACTTACGTGTCTTCCACTTCAATGGCATCTAGTGGGCTGGGGAGATCCATGCCCAGGCCTGAAGGAAGAGATATGTGTCACTAATAGACGATACTGACCTGCCACATGTATACACACACACACACACTTTTCGCATATTACAGTGCATAGGTGAGCTGTCTGGTGGAGTAAGGACTTTACATTAGAAGACTGGAATTACAAATGAATTTAAAAAAAAAAAAAAAGAATAAATAAAAGACTATAATTGATACATTTGAGCCGTAACTGGCAAATTACAATACATTAAAGTTTTACTGCAGCTAAAATAAATAATACAATACTACATTCCGCATAACCGCATCGAATCTTGTGACTGAAATCAAATTCAGTCCATGAACATTTGGCCTTATAGCATCAATTAGCACAGACAATAGCTTTAACGGGGTCTCACCGGCATCAGATGAGACGTCAGAGGCAAAGGAGGGAACCTTCTCGAGGGGTGCATGCTTTCGCCTTTTCGGGGTATCACATTGGCTGCACGACAAAGAAAGAAACAGAGAAATTACATTAATGTCAAGACTGAAACGTGTTGTGCATTGCAAAAAACCGATCAAAAGGAATAAACAGATGACAGGGTAGTTAGTGGTTTGAAAAACAGGAACTGCAGTTACATGAAAATAATTAACAAATAAAAACGTCTTAGTAGTACCTTCCGAGTCCAGCTAAATTGTTCATGTCCATAGCCAAATTGGTAACAGGAGACAGCACAGCCGTGGGCCCAGGGGAAAACAGATTCCTGCAGTGCGAGGTCTTAGTGCTGTGCTCAGGCAGAGAAAGCAAGGGAAGCTCGGGGATCCGGTCGGGCCTGTTCGTCTTAACAGGACTAATCCTGCTAAAAAAAGATTCCATGTTGCTTTTTTCGCTGTCAAATCTGTGCAAAAGTCACGCGGGGGTACTGTTGTATGATAGATTTGGTTTGAATTTCGAGTCGGAGAAAGCAAGACAGTCCAAATTTCGAGCTAACCCGGAAGCTAATCAGCTAGCTAAGCACAATTGAGATTACATTTCCAAAAATACGAAGCAAAACACCGGCCGTAAGTTAGACGGTGGTTCCGTGAGGTGTAAAACCTAGACTTGGTCTTTCCAAATCACAAAAGCCACATAGCTGTTGTTTATGCCAGAGAGTTACAGCACAAGGTACCTCCTCTCTGACAAGCCCTGATTTGTGAGGAAAGGACTGAAGCTGCTCGTATTTATGTTCAAAATAGAAGCTCAGAAGCGGCAATATTTGAGCCAATCAGCGACGTTGTTACATCTGGAAAACCAATCAGAGCGCGAAAGGCGTCTCCGCTGTTGTCCTCTCACCGGATGAGGGAAAAAAGGAGGAGGATATGACATATTATTCATCTTTTTTTCCCCGCAATTCTTTTGTTCTGAGAAGAAATTAAATTTTTTTTTAATTATTATTTATTTACCGGGAGTAAAACATGTCTTCAGAGTACTTTATTAGTTTTTGTGGAGTACGATTTACTTAACTGTAAATGATGGATTTGATAGGGAACAACAATGGACAGTCTTGCAAACAAAATGCCCGTATTTGCAAACCTGTACTCAAATCTACGATTAAGGGCATCAATAATAATCTAACCTCAAGTACAAGCTGAAACAAAACGTTCTCCCTCATATTTTCATGAATATTTTTAGTGAAGGCAGAAATATCAAAGTACTTTTTAAGTGAAAGACACTGACAAAGTAAAAAAGCATAAAAATGCTTGCATGATTTTAAGTACAAAGCATTATCAACGTTAGGTTTAAAACATGAAATCAATTGCAGAAATTACAAAAATGCTTCAACTGGGTGTTTTTGGTTGTGTGCGTAACAAACTTGTCATATACAGAAAACAGATATCCATTGTTGTTTTTTTTTATTAAAAAACAAATTATAAGTACAGTACTTCAATAATAGTTAAGCATAAAAGGCCCAAATATGTTACATAAATCTTACAGATGAACCGCAGGTTGTTCCTTAAGAGGACTGAGCTGCACAAAAATTTGGTAAATCCCATTGTAACACTGATTATGTGCATGCTGGCAGAATGAGTCAATCAAAGAAATCAGCTTCTCACAGGGTGAACATGTATTAAGAACACCACGTTCTTTCTCTTGTGCTTTTCTTTCTGAAATCATGTTAAATGCATGAAACATTTTATTTGATTAGATGAGAAAATAGAACTCATGTTCTAATGAATGCTCCTTGTTGATTGTGAATGCTGTGGGGTGATATGGGAGTTGTTAGGACTTCAACCAATTGTTTCAAAATTCATGTTATTTGAAATGAAACATCACAACCTGGCTCCTAAAATTACAACTAAATGTTTTAGAAAGCATCTCAAATAGAATGAACCCATTTTCATGCTGCTGGACAATATACTTTACCACACATATGTTTCAATTTAAAGCATGGACTTTTGACTGTACAATGTAATGATATTATAAACTGCATAAAATGTAAATGGTTCATGATCTCTGTATTTGTACAGCAGATCCCAATCTCCTATATGCAGTGGGCTAACAGTCATAAAGTTTGTACATGCTCGCTGTTGACTGATATGCTACCATATCTTGAACTGAAAGGCACACACCTTCCTGCAACTAGTTCAACCAGACAATTGAAGTTGTCCAACCGACAAAACCAGACAGATGTTCGTAAAACCACATCGGTATTCTGCCTGAGGTTAATGTCAGGCTTTATTTTTTGCTTTCATCCATCTCTGCGTGATTCATTTAGAAACTTCTTCCACCAGCAGTCCAGGTTTCCCACATTTTGATTGCATTCACAAAGCTAAGGGCACAGTGGTGTATAGTTGAAAATCTGATATCTTATCACTCATTTTAACATGACAACAGTGATTTAGTATCTCAGTGAGAAGATCCTCGGCTAACATTTTCAGCAAAGTCGGTGTGTTGACCCTGTGACCTTCTGGTTTTAATCGCTGTTCACTGGACTTCGCTCAGCTAAAGTATCCTTGTAACTGCCATCTCAAATGTAAATGAACTTTCTTTGGAAAGGTGTGAGCACAGCGGTACAACCCAAGGCTCCACACCCCGCGAGTGAAAAAGGGAGACAAAAGGTGGGAGGGGGAAGGTGAATCATCCCAAATGAACCCCCATCAAAACTACTGCTCCCACTTGATAGTGCTACTGCACTCACACCACAACCTCAGCTGCACAAACATGCAAATAAGACTGAGATCACTGAGAATCATTCTACTGAAAACAAGACTCTATACCATTCAAGTAATCCGATAGCATAAACATGTTGATTTTTTGGATTTATGAGAATTCATTTTCCTTCACACTTTAAAGAAACAATGCTGACATCAGTTTATGTATTTGTTGTTACTTTAAATAAGTGAATTGTAACCACATACAGAATAATTGCAACATGTGTTACATGTTGCATGTGTCACATGTTGCAATTGCAAAAGAAGCACACGTAGAAGGGTAGAATTGGCCAGAAGTATTACATTTTCCCAGAGTTAGCTATGATTGCACTTTCTGAGCTTCTGATCATACCAGGCTACAGTTTATTCATAATTGCAAAGATACACATCCACATACACAAACATTTGCAAAACCTCCGACTCGTTCGGCAAAATCACTCAAATGCCTCAAAACCGTTCTTATCTATTTCAAAACCACACAACAATTTCAGATCACATGCACACTCAGTCAAAATAACAACACTACTGAGCATTCAGTATTCAAACCAATCTCTGAAACAAATTTTCTGTCTTTTGTTTTTACCACTTTTACTTAATTAGATAAAGTTTGTAAATCTCATTTAGCCCTTTTGCTTATCTCTAAATATGTTCACATATCATTAAACACAACTGCAACACATCTGCGCTGTAGTTGTGTTTAACTTCTGCCTATTGCGATACCCATTACACATCACGAGTGAATTGGTGTGCAAAATGTGTGCCAGAGAGTGATAAAGACTACTATGTTTCCTTTACTGTCTCTGGTTTTGTGCTCCATCCAATTTGCTGCAAATCACCTACACTTATGATTGCAGTACACCAAGTCAATACAGCTTTAAATATCACTGCAAGGGCAATGTCATTATGCAAAGCATGCTGCTGTGGAGTTTTTGCACAATGTACAAAGTGAATCAGCAGACTCTTGAAATTTGCTTGACAACTGTAATCCATCACAGTCAGCTTATGTCAAAATAACAGCTTTATTATCAAGACTCAGCAAACACAACGTTTAACTCAAACTTTTCTACAGTTCTATACAGACGGGCTGACTAGGAGGGTCACACTGCGCCATAATTATAGATAAGACCCAAACAAATAAACAGTAAAATGATGATCCAGGGAGCTTTTAAAACGTTATAGTGATTATCTCGGTATACTGTTGTAAACTGTTGTAAAGCCCCTGTGCTACTTGGGGGAAAAAACTAAAAAACAGTCTGTAAGTTTTAGTCTATAGCAACAAGTTGTTTGACATGGAGCTGTACTCAGTTTTATCTAACATTTTATATACATTAATAACAGTTAAAGGCACATTTTGCTTCTTGCTCATTTCTGTCAGATCAGTTAGCAGGCTGTTATCTGTGGGCAGCTGTTTGTGTTACTGTGGAATCCTGCAGGTGTGAGGTTCATCAGTGCTTTTTCACCAATTGTTCCCCGACTAAACCATCTGCAGTCTTTTCAACCCCCTCTGCAGCTGTGTAACTACAAGGGAGCTGAGACACAGAGAGAGAGAAAGAGACACACACACGCACACACGCACACACACCTTGTAGTCTCATAGGTGTGAAACTGGACTTTCAAGGTGGTCTTTGTGAGTAACTTTTTAATTTGACTACAGAAGGTCATGGAGTTTCACAGATCTCTTGCCAAAGGCACCGTGGAGTTTAGACTTGTCACTGTGTGAAACTGCAGAGGGTGCATTTCGGCTATAAAAACGTGGCCCACAAGTGTATCACAGATACTCCTAGCAAAATGAATGCAACGCAATAGCACCCGTGGATCACTGAAACATTTCTATATTACAGGAAGTGAGTTTAAAGTGAGTCCGAATGGACCATGTTCAGCGCCTCCATTGCCGAAGCTGCTGCATTGAGCTGCGGCCGCAAGGTGGTTGGTGCCTGCCGTGGTGGTAATCCCCGAACCAAATGGTGGACACCAGAGGTGAAGGGAGCCACCAGGCTGAAGAAGGAGTCCTATCGGGCTTGGTTAGCCTGTGGGACTCCGGAGGCAGCCGACAGGTATTGACAGGCCAAGCGGAATGCGGCTCGGGCAGTGGCTGAAGCAAAAACTCGGGTGTGGGAGGAGTTCGGAGAGGCCATGGAAAAAGACTTTCGGACTGCCTCGAAGAGGTTCTGGCAAACCGTCAGGCGTCTCAGGAGGGGAAAGCGGTGCTCTACCTGCACTGTGTATAGTGCTGGCGGAGCGCTGCTGACGTCGACTGAGAAAATTGTCAGGCGGTGGAAGGAATACTTCGAGGACCTCCTTAATCCCACTGACGCGTCTTCCGAGGAGGAAGCAGAGTCTGGGGATGAGGGGAATGACCCGCCAATTTCCGGGGGCGAGGTCACTGAGGCAGTTAAACAACTCCTTGGTGGCAGAGCCCCTGGTGTTGATGAGGTCCGCCCCGAGTTCCTGAAGGCTCTGGACGTTGTAGGGCTGTCCTGGTTGACACGCCTCTGCAATGTTGCGTGGAGATCAGGGGCAGTACCCGTGGATTGGCAGACCGGGGTGGTGGTCCCCATCTTTAAGAAGGGGGACCGGAGGGTGTGTTCCAACTACAGGGGGATCACACTCCTCAGCCTCCCCGGGAAAGTCTATGCCAGGGTGCTGGAAAGGAGAGTTCGTCCGCTAGTCGAACCTCTGATGCAGGAGGAACAATGCGGTTTTCGTCCTGGTCGCGGAACACTGGACCAGCTCTTCATCCTCTCGAGGATACTTGAGGGTGCATGGGAGTTTGCCCAACCAGTCTACATGTGTTTTGTGGACTTGGAGAAGGCATTCGACCGTGTCCCTCGGGGTGTCCTGTGGGAGGTGTTGCGGGAGTATGGGGTGTCTGGCCCATTGCTACGGGCCATTCGATCCCTATACAACTGTTGCAAGAGCTTGGTTCGCATTGCCGGCAATAAGTCGGACTCGTTCCCGGTGGGTGATGGGCTCTGCCAGGGCTGCCCTTTGTCACCGGTTCTGTTCATAATTTTTATGGACAGGATTTCTAGGCGCAGCCAAGTGGCGGAGGGCTTTCGCTTTGGTGGCCTCAGGATCTCATCTCTGATTTTTGCGGATGATGTGGTTCTGTTGGCTTCATCGGGTGAGGGCCTCCAGCTCGCACTGGAGCGGTTCGCAGCCGAGTGTGAAGCAGCGGGAATGAGGATCAGCACCTCCAAATCTGAGGCCATGGTTCTCAGCCGGAAAAGGGTGGAGTGCCCACTCCGGGTCGGGGATGAGGTCTTGCCCCAAGTGGAGGAGTTTAAGTATCTCTGGGTCTTGTTCGCGAGTGATGGGAGAAGGGAGCCGGAGATCGACAGACGGATTGGGGCTGCAGCTGCAGTAATGCAGACGCTGCACCGGTCCGTCGTGGTGAAGAGGGAGCTGAGTGTAAAAGCGAAGCTCTCAATTTACCGGTCGATCTACGTCCCTACCCTCACCTATGGCCACGAGCTGTGGGTAGTGACCGAAAGGACGAGATCGCGGATACAAGCGGCGGAAATGAGCTTCCTCCGAAGGGTGGCTGGTATCTCCCTTAGAGATAGGGTGAGAGGTTCAGCCATCCAGGAGGGGCTCAGAGTAGAGCCGCTGCTGCTCCACGTCGAAAGGAGCCAGCTGAGGTGGTTTGGGCATCTGACAAGGATGCCCCCTGGGCGCCTCCTGGGTGAGGTGTTCCAGGCATGTCCCACCGGGAGGAGGCCCCGGGGCAGACCCAGGACACGCTGGAGAGATTATATCTCTCGGCTGGCCTGGGAACGCCTTGGTGTTCCCCCGGATGAGCTGGAGGAGGTGGCTGGGGAGAGGGAGGTCTGGGCCTCTTTGCTTAGGCTGCTGCCCCCGCGACCCGGCCCCGGATAAAGCGGATGAAGATGGATGGATGGATGGAGTTTAAAGGAAGTCTCTTTAAATTATATGGAATATTTGGGAGCACCTAGTTATTTTTAACTATTAATTTAGGGGGCTTTGACAACAGACGACCTCAGCAGAGGTTAAGAGCTGATAAAAGCTGGAGTGGTTGATTGGACACTTAGGTACGCATTTGAATTTGTCTTATCTGGAATTGAATCCTGGAAGGAGCATTTACATTCACACTAGTTCAAACAGGCCATTAGCACAGTGGCAGAGCACTCAGACTGTCATGTGGACAGAGGAGACAGTTTACCACGTCAGGGTGATGACATCAGAGGGTAATTAACATGGCAGACTGCTCACAAAACAACGTCTCTTGCAGCTGCTAATAATGATCTCTCTGTAGGTTGAACAGCACTGCTGTAGCTATGGCTTTGTTCCTTTACAAAGAAAGAATTAAACAATCAAATTAACTAAATTTATAGGCATGGTTTCTCACTGTTGTTGCAGTCCTACCTGAGTCATTTGAGCTATCTTCGCAGCTTCAATCAATGCAACAGAGATTAACCTGTAAATGCAAACTAATATAAGCCCTGTGTTTCCTAATAGGACAATTAAAATGTGCTGTGTGATAAAGAAATCTCAGCAGTGTTTTAAAAAAAGTGGTACTATGAAAGAAATGCTGCAGTAAGTTAACATTTAACTGCTCCATATATTGTTCTTCTTTTCATTTGACCACTTTATTATGCTTATTTTCTTGCTTTCTCAGAGTTATTACATTTTTAAACCTGAACAACCTGCTAATCGATTAGCTCATTTAGCTTTGCTTGAAGATGAAAAGGAGGGAGTAAAACAGCTAGCCTAGTCTGGCTCTCTGCAAAGCTTTAAAAAAATGCATTCAATCCAGATTCATGACACAGATTCACAACATTTCTTTCTCCACCTAAAACACAACTTGTGGTATTTATAGCTGCACAAAGACATAGTTTGGGGGTTTGTTGTTGTTTCATTTGATAAACCCAGGCTAGCTGTTTCAACCTGCTTTCTATCCTTATGCTAAGCTAAGCTAAGCTAAGCAGCAGTTACTGGGTAGCTTCATGGCAGTAGTATAACATTTTCCCATCTATAAAATACAGTAGGCAAAACACCATATTCCTTATTGTGTTTTTTAAAGTTCCCTATCACAGGATTTATGGTTTCAGTGGACTTTTCACATAAATGTTTTGTCGAGATAAGCATTTGCAAAGTAAGATGCATTTATGTTGCCAAAACACTGTTTCTTGTCATGGAAGCAAATTACGTGAGGTACTGTGCTGAAGTGTCTGTTGCTTTAAAATCCAATTTTAATAGACATTATGTAGAGGTGTTTTGGACTTGCACATTATATTGTTATATTAAACCTTTTAGGTCATTTTATAGTGATGAGATCGTTTTGTGAGCAGAAATCCTGCGGTAGTCAAGACCCTTGAAAGCTTTAACTCGTCCTATGTATGCTCACAGTCCTCCGCTCTACAGAGGAATGAAGGCTTCATATGCATGGACACAGTCAGGCACCCCCATCCTCCTCCCTGGTGTCCTGCCTGGTGTCCATCCATACCATTGTTTTTGCTCATTGTCTCTACTAGTGTCAGTGTGTATAGGTCAGCCTTTCACTCGTAGATACCCCAGCTCCCTCCACATTTACCCACACCCCTAGGCGCGGGCCAATGCAACAGGAGTCAATATCAGCTCTTGGAGAAGGCTGACAGATGGACACGGGGGGAAAGAGCTCCAGCCTTTGGCCGGAAGTTCTTGAGGGAAAGACAGACAAAAGGCGAGGAGGGGGCAAAGATGGGAGGCTGCAGCGGGCAATTGAAGGGGTTAATGAAAGGGAGGAGGAGGAGATGGAGGTTAATAGAGTGAAATGACATCCTGATAAAGCTCAGAGTGTATTCTGTTAATACACAATATTAAAGCGAGAGAAAGCAGACATTTTTAAAAAAGGAGATATTATTACACATCTTCAGCTCCATTGAAAGGTTTGAAAGGTGCATATAAATGAAGTCAGTCCTTTCTCCTATTATTATTATCATCATTATTTGAGAGTAGGAAGGAAATTAGTCTTTTCTTAAACAGCTGGAGCAACACAGTCTTCCTGTGTTAGTCTGCTCTTTTATGATTATAAAAATACAAAACAGAGCGGTTTAAAAATAGAAAAGAATAATAAACACAAGTTAAAGACACCACAAACTGTTACAAAAGATATGAGCAGATCTAAATCAAATCAAATCACTTTTATTGTCACATCACATGTGCAGGTTCACTGGTACAGTACATGTGAGTGAAATTCTTGTGTGCGAGCTTCACATGTATAGATTTGAAGCTACAAAAATAAAGCAATTTAAAAAATGAAGGATCTCAAATATGTCTGAAAGTTTCTGAAAAGGATTTCAGAAACAAAGCTGGAAGAAGGACTGAGTGTATGTTAAAAAAAAGTGGACTGTTAAAAGAACGGGATCATGTTATTGTGTTTTTACAAGATTGTGTACATTCATGCTTGTTTAGATGTTACAACTTGCTTTGTTTTCTGGTTTATGGTATTCATACCTGCATGTGTATGCATGGTTAACACTTTATTCCTCATTTATAACGGGTAGTTCAACATGTTTTCTATCATCTTATTTAACCCCTTCCTGACACAACACCAAAGCGATCGCCTCCTCCTCAGTTTGAACCAGCGATCTTTCACTTGTTAGGTAAACTTTCATTATTTACTTTTACATACTATAGATATGGTATCTATGTTATATGTTTATTGTTTAGTGTAAATAACAGAAACTGTAAGGCAAAGAAGAAGAAATGTAGCCTTTAATAAATACAATCTTAGCTGCATTTCAATGTCAATTCAATTCAATTTTATTTATATAGCGCCAAATCACAACAAATGTCGCCTCAAGGCACTTCATAGATACAGAGAAAAGCCCAACAATCATATGACCCCCTATGAGCAAGCACTTTGGCGACAGTGGGAAGGAAAAACTCCCTTTTAACAGGAAGAAACCTCCGGCAGAACCAGGCTCAGGGAGGGGCGGCCATCTGCTGCGACCGGTTGGGGTGAGAGAAGGAAGACAGGATAAAAGACATGCTGTGGAAGAGAGACAGAGGTTAATAACAGATATGATTCAATACGGAGAGGTCTATTAACACATAGTGAGTGAGAAAGGTGACTGGAAAGGAAAAACTCAATGCATCATGGGTATCCCCCGGCAGCCTACATCTATTGCAGCATAACTAAGGGAGGATTCAGGGTCACCTGGTCCAGCCCTAACTATATGCTTTAGCAAAAAGGAAAGTTTTAAGCCTAATCTTAAAAGTAGAGATAGTGTCTGTCTCCCGAATCCAAACTGGAAGCTGGTTCCACAGAAGAGGGGCCTGAAAACTGAAGGCTCTGCCTCCCATTCTACTTTTAAATACTCTAGGAACAACAAGTAGGCCTGCAGAGCAGGAGCGAAGTGCTCTAATAGGGTAATATGGTACTACAAGGTCATTAAGATAAGATGGGGCCTGATTATTTAAGACCTTGTTTTTACATTTAAATGTAAAAACAACAAAGATGAAGAAAATTATACAGAAATGTATAGAATAAAACAAACTGCTTTTAAGCCGAGCAAACGAGTGAGGCAAAGTTTATCATGTTGCGTTGAGCAGGCTGTTAAGTCGGGCTCCACACTGTGAGAGAAAAAAAAACGACTTCAGTGGGAGAATTTGTGAGTGAATACCCTCGGCTGTTTACAGTTTCTGCTGAGCAGATCTTTATCTATGCAGCAGCTGGGGAAATGGATTTAGATACCATCATAGTGTTTTACAGGGACACCTCAGAACAAACTCCACATACTGGTGACATTTAAATATCTCCCCCTTTTAGCATTTTTAATTACTGTATTCTTCAAAATTGCTATCAACGCGTTTATTCTAAGCAGATAAAACGTGTATGTAGGTCATCAGTAAGAGATGGATTTAAAACTTTTAAACTAAATGTGTTTATAACGCATCGTTTGCTTCAAAACATGAACAATTATCAGCTGAAGGACATGATTTTCCCCCAGAGCGCTCAGTTTTAGGCTGTTTCATGGCATTTGATAGACACTGCTCTGTTGTCTTAGAAAGCAAAGAAAAAAAGAATTTCTAAAAGGCTTCAGTGACAAAGTGTACACTTGTACTACACCGGAAACAGATAAACATATGCAGTACTAAAGAGCATAGATCACACAGTTTAATGTGGTTTGTACATGAAGCAGATGCTTTTAGTCTTTGAAAAAGTTCCTCACACACGTTTTTTTGGTCAAAAACAGTTTTTTTTACACGCACACACACACACACACACACACACACACACACACACACACACACACACACACACACACACACACACACACACACACACACATATAAGAGAGAACAATGTGCTTTATATTGTTATATTATAAAGTAAAGACCCAACAATAATATAGCGAAAACACCACCGCATTCAGACGAACCCTATATGAGCAAACATTGGTGACAGTGGGAAGGAAAAACTCCCTTTTAACAGGAAGAAACCTCCAGCAGAACTGAGGGACAGGCAGCCATCTGTAGGTGAGGGGAGGGAGACAGGACAAAAGACAAAAGGCTGTTTAAGAGAGCCAGAGATTAACAATAACTTATGATTAAACGCAAAGTGGTGAATAAACACAAAGAGAGTGGAAACAGGAGCCTTGGGCTGTTGCAGTGTAACTAAGGGAGGGTTCAGGGTCACCTGATTCAGGTCTAACTATAAGCTTTATCAAAAAGGAAGGTCTTAAGTCTAATCATAAAACAGTTAAGGTGTGTGTCTGTCAAATCCAAACTGGGAGCTGGGTACTGGAAGCTGAAGGCACCATCCTAGGAACCACAAGTTTCTAACCTCTTCCTTTGAACGCTGTTCCTCATTTTACCACCAAGTCTCTTCATCCTCTTTCTGTGGTGTTTGCATTCATCCTCTGGAGAGAGCATTTACCTTCTTGGAAGTTTCCCTCAGAACTGTAGCAGATATACATTTAGCCGATATAGTGAGATAGTGAGTATCACTTAGTATCAGGGATACTGAGTGATAACGCGGGACTCCCTTGGTCAGAAAAGGGACAAAACTAAAGGCAGAAAGAGCCACTAGCAAACACTGCACACTGATGCGGTAAAGTGTCACAATGGCAGAAATGCATGTAAAAATAAACATGCGTCTTCAAGCCCTTGACTTGAAGCTCAGTTGCAACTTGATTATTTCATTTCTAAGTTATTACATTTGTAATACAGAAAAAAATGATGCATAAAAATAAAGTATGTTACAGATAGCTCCGAAAATTCCTCAACGGTCATCATTCTATGACATCTCCCAGTTTTTCTCAAATAGCCTAAATTATGTTGCTGTTGTCACCTTGATGGATAACTAAAAGAAAAGAGGGGCAGCCTGTCTAGGAATAAGATCACCGTCCTTGTGATACTGAGACTGTCCTTTTGTTCAACTGCCAATGTGAGCCATGGGCACTGGTTGTGTGTGTATATGTGTGTCTGCGCGTGCACGCTCAGGCATATGCATCTTGAATATTGCATAGAAAGCAGCTGGCAGCAGTTGGGCTGCCCATCTGTCAGAGCCAGTGCGGGGCTTCATTTTCACAGGATCAGACAGAGAGTTATTAATCATGGATGAGGTCAGGGATTAAAAGTTAATAAGTTCCACAAGTATCAGAAGAAAAGTTACTAAATATTCGCAAACTCAACAATTAGGAGCGCTTGCCGATTATCACCCAAATGACTGATTCCTTATTATTACTGAATTAATTGGGATTAATGTCATTAATCTATGCAGGGATTAACTTCCTGTTCAGAAAACGTCCACTGTATTGGAGCAACACTGATTTAAAGAGTTCCCCACACTTTTTTCTTACCAGCAACATTTTAAAAACTCCTGTAATTTCACTTTTCACTCTACTGCTTATTCTTTTGTAGTTAGTAATTTCCCCCTCAAAAATAATCCACAGACAACTTTAACATTGTGTTTGTTATTATTTATTATAAAGTAACTGATTGGACATGTGCGGCAACCAAGTGATCTTTAGCGGTGGTATGCTGCCACCTACTGGCGACATTAGTGTAAGACAAAAACGGGAGTAAGAAAACCTTTGTTGTTTTTCTTTCTCTCTTCTTTGGGAAATAAATGTCACATTCCAAGTGAGGATTCCGAAACTATGCAGATAATTAGAATTCTTTGTTGTTGTTGTTTTGCATCATCTTCATGGAGATGAACTGAATTGATGATTAACTGTTCTTTGACTGACGGAGAGTTTATGTGAGAGGAGATATTTGGTTTCCATGGGCTCACTTTTAGCTTGCTTGGCACCTCGTTAACTTCTCCCAGCAAATAAAACTTCAGTTGAAGTTACAGGAAGTAGCTTTCACACTAGTTTTTTTCACTAATTTCCCCTGGGAGGGGGTGTTTAATGTGTAATAATATAATATAATATAAAATAAAAGGGTTTTTTGTATGTTGGAGTTAGAGTATGTATTGACCATGTGGGTGTAGTGTCGGTGTCACTTGTAGTGTAACGCCAGTCGAAGAGCACACGACGGTGTAGAAAACGGTGCAGTTCCTTTAATGGCCTCTAGAGGCGAGCTCCAAAAGTGAATCAATCTCCTTTTTTTCATTAAAAAAAATTATTTTAACCTGATGTAAACAAAAACAAAACACAAAAAGATTTGGATCTCCAGAGGTAGTATCACTCTTTAAAGCAAACGTATGGTGGGTGAATTTCTTTTTAACAACTCATAAATGGACTGGTACTCAATATAGCACCTTTCTACTCAGTTAAAAACTCAAAGAGTCGTTCACCAAATCACACACACATGCACCCACAAACGCACACATTTGTTGTACAGGTAATTATTAAAATTAGAGGCCTGGCTGCTGTGATCAATAAGCTGCAGGTCGTCGTAAGATTAATTTGAATGCAGACATGATGTAACTCATGGAAAGTTAGCTCATATCTTAATCGTATGGAAAAATGTACATCTATAAACTTTCTTACTCATTTACTTAGATTTTCTAAATGATGCCATGAGAAATAAAGAGCTCCTAAATCCTTTTTGTACATTATTTAGAAATGGTTAATCCATCATTTACAGAGTATGAAAATGTTGTCATTAAACATGTCATATATGAAATTTGACACATACCTCTTCATCCAAGCTCAAGACACTGTGGGAAGAAGACTTAAACATGACAATCTCTGACGAAACATGGGCCTCTATACTCAAACATGTCAACACAACATCATTATGTGCCCGCCACTGTTTAATCCAGTTCAAAGTGGTGCATAGAGCCCATTTCTCAAAATCCAGATTATCCCGTATCTACCCTGAAATCACTCCATATTGTGACAGATGCAAAACTGCTGAAGCCTCACTGATCCACATGTACTGGTCTTGTCCCAGTCTCGTTCAGTTCTGGACAGATGTTTTTCATACCCTGCCCAGGATTCTCAATGTGACGCTGGCCCCTGGCCCCCTTCTTGCTCTGTTTGGCATCAGTGGGAATGAGGTGCTTTTACCGGCCTTTAAAAAACAGGCATTATCATTCTGTTCCCTGTTGGCCAGGAGGGCAATCCTACTGAGGTGGTGGGACGCTGCCCCCCCCCCCCCCCCCCCACTCACAAACAGTGGTTATATGACCTCATGGCCTGTCTAAAACTGGAAAAGATAAGACACTCACTTCAGAACTCCACTGGGAAATTTCAAAACATGTGGGGACCCTTCCTTGATGCTTTTCAAAATCTATAAGAATTTTTCAGCAAACTCTGGTCTGGTGTGGAATTACAGTGTGCAGGTGCAGACAGTGACCTGGGTGGGAATGAATGGGATTGTTTTGCAGGGATTATGTTACTTTGGGATATATTATACATTTGTTTATATTTTTCTCTCTTTTTTCTCTCCCCCCCCCCCTTTTTTTTCCCCTTTTATTTCACAGCCGAAGATACATTTCTGAACTCATTTTACAGCTTAAATGTACTACTTAACCTTAATGTACAGATCATCTGTAAACCTTCTCTTTTCTTTCTGTTTATATGTATAATACATATGTTGATGTTTATGTGTATAAAAGGAAACCTCTTAATAAAAAAGACATTGTTTAAAAAAAACATGTCATATATGAATTTATTAGGCCTGAATAAAGCGTTTAAAATGATATAAATGAGGTACAAGCCGTCCAAGAGGTTTGTGCTTCAGTTTTGATACATTTTTGGCAAATTAAATTCTATTATTTTACCTATCTTTTACTGACTCTGACTGCTTTGTGTACTTTGAACAGCATGATATTGTGACAGTAGGATATTATAACCAGTTAATACTTTAATTTACTGTAAATGACAAAGGATCATGGGAAAAATATTTGCGCAGCACGTTACAGTTTCTGAATACAGTAGATGATAACTCAGGACTCCACCAGTTCTTCAAGGACTGAGGAGAGCCACACACATTCCAAGGTGGACTTAGAACATAAGCAGGGGCAATAAACTGGACAACTGAAACAGAATTGACTTTTTTTTCCATGTGGATGTTTTTCATCACTTTAACAGCTTCTACCTCACTTGTCCACCAGATGTCACCAGATGCCGTCCCTGGTTCTACCTGTGAGCCTGTGTGTGGTCTTGTTTGAAGTGCTCAGTCTGCCCTTGTGAAAAAACACTAAATAAGCCATTGTGTCCCTTGACTCTTTGCATACTGGAGCAGACAGGGAAGTGAGATGTAGTGTGCCTCTAGGTGGGCCGTCCACTCTAATTATTGCACTCTGTCTATCATGGCCCACATAATCTGCAAATCTGTCTTTGTTTGTCATTTCTCCATGGAGACAGCTGCTTTGATCTGCTGTTTAAAGTCCTTGTTGCTCAGCTCAAAGTCAGGCTACATGACAGAAACAAAAGACTACAGCCAAGGTGAGCCGACTGTAAACTTTGAAGTTAAGCGTCAAACCACAACATTCATTTACAGTTTCCTTCTAAATGTAAACAAATGTTTATCCCATCACCAAAATTACAACATAAGAATGAAAGTAGTGCTTTCAGGTTAGATCTGCACAACCCTTTCAATCAAAGGTTCCTGAGGGTCAGTCCTTGTTCATTAGTCTTCAACCTTTACATGCTCCTGCTTGTCAGTGTCATAAAGAATTCTAATATATCCTACCATTCTTATGCAGGTGATATTTCTATCATATGTCTTTAAAGTGCATTGAGCAACTCAGGAGTCATTCTGAACAGTGCTCAGAAAACAGTGGTTTGATAATCACATCAATACTGTTACATGAACTGCTTTCTGTCACTTAAAATATATGTAAAGTTAGAAGACTCCTAACACAAAATGATTATAAAAAGGAATTGGTCGATACATTCACATCAACCAGTTTACATTATTGCAATGTTGTATTTGCAATAATGTAAACTGGGCAGTAGAGCAGGGATAGCTCAGTAGGTAGAGTGGTCGCCCCCTGATCGGAAGGTCGGGGGTTTGAATCCACGGAATGGCTATCCTGAAGTACCCCTGAGCAAGGTACCGTCCCTACACACTGCTCCCTGGGCGCCTGCTTAGTGGCTGCCCACTGCTTCACAAGGTGAATGGGTCAAATGCAGAGTAAAAACAAGTAATTTCCCCATGGGGATCAATAAAGTATACATTATTATTATCAATAGGACAACTTTAGCTCATTAAAATTTGCACCATCCTGACGGGTAAATGGAAATTTTTACCATATTACTCCAGCATTAAAGGGACTTCACTGGCTCCCAGTGTAATGTGGAATTACCCCTAAAATATTTTTACTAGTTTATTGTAAAGAGTTAGATTTAAATGTGCTCAAGTTGCTTTCAGCTATCGTGGTTCTGTTCTTTGTAACAAGCTGCCTGCTGACCATCTGTGCATACACAAGAACAAACTAAAAACCTTTTATCTACACAGGCCCACACTCTGTTTTTATTTCCTTTTTTACATTTAATTTTTAATAAACTAAATCCAATCCACTGCTTTTTTGGCTATGCAGCATGTGTTGCCTGTTCACCCAATGAGCTAAACCAGCACTTGCTCAGGTATTCGTCTGCTACATTGGACATATACAGTTTGATTCAAGTATTTGGATAAAGACAACCATCTTCTCATTTTGGTTCTGTACATTACCACGGTATGGTCTGGTTCATTGTCTGTATTATGAAAAGGCTCCAAATCAATTTGAGTGCATTTAGTTGGATTTAAGCAGACCTCAGAATTCATTCGGCTGCTTCTGTCCTGTGTGTGCTGTGCTGGCTTTTTTAGGTTTTGTTTTGTTTTTTTGTTTTAGCCAATCTAGCCTTTCTACTCCTGAGGCTTATGAGTGGCTTCTGCCTTGCAGTGAACCTTCTGTATTTACTTTCATGCAGTCCTCTCTTTATGATAGACTTGATGTAGATACGCCTACCTCCTGAAGAGTGTTGTTCACTTGGTTTGCTCATGTGAAGGGATTTCTCTTCACCATGGAAATGATTCTGCGATTATCCACCGGTGTTGCCTTCCATGGATGTCCAGGTCTTTTTGCATTGCTGAGTTCACCATGAATTTTTTTTCTTTGTTTTCCCAGGATGTCTTGATGCATGCTTAACCATCCAGGTAAGTAAATCCCAAAAGGTTGATTCAGTTCATCATCAGTTCATCATTTTCAGTGGGAAAACGTGCCTACTGAAAACGCTACGTCCAGATGAACAGAATCAACCTTTTGGCTCTTTCTCGGGATGCACCAAAATGTAGATTTTGCCAACCCTAATATTGTAGCAGTTTCTTGGATGGGTTTTTTCTGTCTTCGCAGCTTAAGGATGGTTTGTTTCACCTGCAAAGAGAACTCCTTTGACCGCATGTTGTCTGTTCACATTTTGATGATCAAGCTGACGCTTTTGGTATTGCATGGTGGATCAAGATCTGACTGTACTTTTCTTGTTTGATATTTCCTTACATTTTAACAGGATCACAGACACCACTGACTTCAGTGCAGCTCCAAACCACGACAGAGCCTCATCCATGCTTTATAGATAGATGTAGACACTCACTTTTGTACTTCATTCCTAATTTCCTCTATGCCTGGTGACAGTAATCTAATTTGCTAATGCAGGTCACATATTCAATCAGCTTATGTGATTATTTTTCAGACAATTTCATACAAATTTAGATTCTTCACTACGTGAGACCTGTTGTCACCTGCTGTCATTTCTTGTGTATCTTCCCACACCAGTCTTTTCTCTCCGTTTCCCTTAATAATGGCTTCTTGAGAGCCACTTTTCTACTGAGAGCATTTCTGACAAGGCTGCAGTGAATAGTAGATGGTTTAACTCAGGTCCTGTGTCAGGTCTTTGCTGGATTTTTCCTTCCTTAAGAGCGTGACTTTTAGACATTTTTAATGATAGTTTTTTAGGCCTGCCACTTCTTCTTTTGTCTTCCACTTGTACAGTTTCCTCCAGTTCCCACTGCACAGCATGCTGAGATCAAACTGTTTTATCTTTGGCATCTTTCATAGTTTTACCTAAATAATTGGGAACAAATAGCTTGTTTTTGTGACAGGCTGTAAGTGACCAAAGATGCCATTTTAAATGGGTTCTTTGCTCAGTTATCTGTCTACACAACATTGGTTTATGCTTTATGTTTTAATCCTTGAATGATTCATAGTTCAGACTACAAAACAAAAATCAATTCAATTTAATTTTTATAGCATCAAATCACAACAAGGTTGCCTCAAGGTGGTTTATATTGTAAGGTAAAGACTCTAAAGACCCTATTACTGGTTGGGGGTCAGTGGAGGAAGACAGGAGTTTTCTGATTTCTACCATTCATTAGATCTTTATTATCAGCCAGACAGTGACCTGAACAGTCGGGTTTGAATATGCGGGCTTGTCATCATTTCCTATAAAAGGCCTGAGTGTAGGGGGGGTGGAGGAAGTGTGGCAGTACCATAAGCAAACAGAGAATGTGAAGAGAGGAAATGGCTTGTCCCTATAATCACAGCCCAGGAGCAGCAGTGCATTGAGCTCGCAGCGCCAGGGTGCTTGGCCTCTCGCTGTCTTCTTACAATGCTGCAAAACCCTGCAAGAAGTGCTTTATAGACAAGCTCTGACACCCACAGGAAGTGTAAACAGAGGTCAAGTGTTAAAGTCCAACCCGCCAATTCTCACCTCCATTAAAGATAGAGGGGGTCCCTCAAAGCACCTGGGAAGAGCCCCCACTTTTAAACACTGGAAAGACTGGTTTTAAAAAGAAGCCTTATGACTCAGTGAAGATCTGAAAAGTCTACAATTTATGCATTTATCAAAAGACTAATGGGGATGCTAATTTGACTAGAGAGACAAGAAAAGGTAAAGTTTGGTTATTAAATATGGTATCTATGTCTGACCAAAATTTTCTCAAAAAATGTCTTTATTAAAGAAGTTATGATGATGCCACCTATAAGGCCTTTCACCAATCAGTGTGTTTGCTCTCTTGAGATCTCTGCCTTCACTTATTAATAAAAGAAATGCATGCTCTACTGGGTTGAGATCAGGTGACTGACTTGGCCATTAAATTAGATGGTTGCTAGATGGGAATGCACCGTTAATCTTATTACATTTTAAAGACAGACACAGCAAAATTTTTGTATCACAGTTAAAACACGAAGCTCTCAGAGGCCACAAACCTCCCCAAAGGCAGTTCACTCTCTGGGATGGATTTAGTTTTAAGAAAATAATATTATATATGATATTTAAAATCACCATATACCATTTTTCTAAATTTTGCCAATACGAACAAAGGCAGCAGATTTTTAAGGAAAATTTTAAAGATAAAAGACATTTTGTGGAAGTTTAACATTTTGAGGTCAAACGTGACAAAATATTTTAAATCTTCAGTAATTTCTATGCGTTGACAATACGCAGTACACTTGTAAGCCAAATTTTAATGGATTGTGAACAGGACCCCACTTTGCCCCCCATGAAGTTTAATCAAATGCCATTAAAAAAAATTGAACGATCATGTTTACAAACAGAATGATGACACACCTGCACGCAAATGCTAATGAAAACATAATCTCCTTGTCAGAGGTAATGCTGGCATCGGGAATTACAGTCAGTCCCCCATTTTCAGAGGCTTGAGATGAATTTGAAAGTTGACAAACAGTTTCATGGCTGTGTGAGACCTGTTCCCTTGTTATTACATGGCAAATGATGTAAACATAATATCAAAATTCAAAGTGTTGATTTTGCATTTTGCAGCTTTTGGCTGTAATTTTTACTACAGGGCACAAATAGGCCATTTAAAGCCATCACACACAGAAAAAACGTTAGGAGTGGACAAATCAGCAATCTGGTAAATTCTTAAAAGAATGAATGACCATCTCAGAAACACCAAAAGGCTTGAAAGATTGTGAAAAACAACTAAAGTGCATGATGACAGAATAATTTCCATCCTAAAGAAAAAGATCTTCACAAGGTCTAATCACGTCTCTGAAAATGGAGACGATGTGCACAAATGGGTACAACTTCTAGAAAAAGTATTTTTTTGGAAAAAACCTTGAATTAAAGCTGAAAGCTGGTATTTCAATCACATCTTGATTTTTTTTTTCATTTAAAATCCACTGCAGTGGTCAGAGCCATGCAGAGATGTTTGAAGGTGCTCAAAGTTAAAAAGGGCCACACAGAACCAGGCTGACTTACAACAACACGCATTCATCAAGAATCTAATATAGAATCACATCATACTATATCACTGTCATCAGGTGGGGACAATGCAAAGCAAACGTAGCCTATGTTTTACCTGATGGGTACGATGTTGCTGTGGAGGCGTTGCTGCTGCTCCTGCTGCTGATAGTGCTGGTGGGCAGGGCTGTGCTGATCTGAGACTGTAGACTGTAAAAGGTTCATAGGAGAGATGGTGGCTGATTAAACAAGTGTTTTGAGATAATAATAAAATGCAAAGATTGGTGACAGTACTTGGAACCATCAGGCAAGAGATTTAAAAACCCGCTCTTCCACCTTCCATCTCCTCATCTCATCCATCACTCTCCACTTGCTGTCCATCTGAGAACAAGGCACAGTTTGCTATTGCATTAAACTGTTATTTAGTTATCCACACTTAACAACTCTTGCCCTAATCCATGATAAAGTAATGATAGAAAAATTGTGTTTATTATTGTTTTTATACTTGAATACCTCCGCAATGCAGCAACTGGTACATATGTTATTGTGACCTGTGCTCTTTGTAATCCAGCTGGTGAGGGATCCACTGCTTTTAGCCTCACACAGGTGACCGTTTCCTCCTCGTGTCCTTACAGGGCATGTCTGGACAATGTTATACCATGAGTAATAATTAGAAAAAATGCACACATGTGCATGTTTTCAGGGGATAAATGTAGGCACGGGAGAATAATTGGGTAACAATTGTCATTATTAAGGTAAGTGATGAGTAAATTAGACTGCAACATTTTTAATTGACCGATGTTTTAATTAACGTACCACGTCGACTTTTGAACAGAATAAACTGAATGTTAAACAAATAATAAATTATAATATTAAAAAGCAAAAGAACAAATTATCTTGAACTAACTAATCCAACCCTTAATTTTAAATAAATTGAGATAATCAAAGCCTCTGAAATGCCAATTAATTCAATTTTTTTTAATTTATTACTTCTGAAATCTTTTTGGAAACTAGCGGCACTTGAAAAACACAGTATCTGGAGGACTTTACAGCCCATTTCCCCCCAAAAATGCAATCACATTGTTTATACATGAAATATACTTATAGTATAATTTGTTTTTCCTATTAAAGCACTAGCTGTTACCTCTTGTCTGTGCCTACTGGTAAGCATTTTTAGGTACTGAAAGTAACCGGTATTATGAAGCACTACCTAAGCTTGTTGCTTACAATGGCTGCACATATATTTGACCACATCAGTGTGCCAGAACCATGCATGATGGAATTCAGTTCTAATAGACCAGGCAGATTTGCACCCACAATTATCTGCACAGGCTTCACATACAGCAAGTGTCTCAGTTCATGGTGCAATTTTTTTTTTTACATTGTATGCAACAATAAATGCTTTATAAGGTCAGCAGCATGAATTCCTGTAAGTAAGGGAAAATGTGCACAGCTTGAATACATGGTTGAAGTACAATGTTGGGCTACACCTTACTGTTATGTTTGCTAGGTTTAGCTTGTTAGCTTGCTAAATTTACACTGAATTGTGTTCTAAACACAGGTTTTGCTAATGGGACTTTAATCCTTTCTGTAGGTCATTACGTGGTCATAAAGTAAATTAGTAACAAAATTAAGTTTTGTTAAATGTAATCTGGGGTCAGATGATTAGCTGTTAGATCATGAAACTTATCAGAATTCAGAAGAACGGGACATCACTTTAATGGCAAGCAGCATCTTTTAAAAACAATCCACTAAAACCACAAATGTCCACCTTATAGCATTCCTAAAGGAAAGACATTGGGGATTTGTTGACTGAGGACAGAACTATATAATATATATATATTTCTGTAGCTGACAGATATGATAGCTAAGCTGCTAGCATGGCTGAAAAGGCTATCCTATCTAAATATTGAAATGCTGTTTTTATTGTGTCTCACCATCACCACTTTTCTCTATCAAATGACTTATTGAAATCCCAATTTTTGAAGTTTGAAGTTACTGAGGGAATTGGCTCTTTATTTTGAATTTTGCTCTGTTGAAATCAGGGATTAACAGACTCTTTCTTTGGCCCAGTAGTGGCTTGTCTGTGTATGACAGCTCAAATACACTGATGCTCCGGTGCCTGTAAAGCCAGTGAACAGAAACTCCTCAGCAAGAAAGTTAATCCTTCATTAAGTTGACAGCATAGACGATCATTTAAGTGAATGGTGGCAAAAAGCAGCTCATACAGTCAGTTCACAGCTCCGGTGTCGACACTGAAGGACACTGCAAACACACAGAATATGCATAGTCACATGCAAAAGAAGCTATTTCCAATACTGTAATTACTTTGTTCATTAGAGGAATACAAAACATCGCTTTATTCCGATTTTTATTTCTCTCCAGCTCTTTTAATGAGATCAGGTCTTATAGAGCAAAATTAAACACATGTATGTTCACATACATTCTAGACAGCCTATTTATAACTGCTTTTAAATGACCTGCTGTATGATTACAGGTAAATATATTCAAGTTAATGATTTGGGCTAGTAAAACGCCAAAAGAATCAAATATATATAAGAAAGTTTCCCCAGGGCTAATCATAAATGTTATTCATATGTGATCAAAAGATTTTTATCTGAAACTAATGGTTGATGACACGGATATAGAGTCTTTTACATTCAAAGACTCATTTGCAATTTAAAAGCCTGTGACCCCCCCCCCCCCCCCCCCCCCAGACTTATCATGAAAGTCTTGAGACATGTTGTGACAAGATCTGACTTATTTCTAAAAAAAAATATAGAACAACTATTAAGCTATCGACAGTATTTATTAGAAGTCACCATACAGAGACAGAGAATGATATGCACTGGTGGGTTTTTTTGTTTTTTGTTAATACATCTCAATATTTCTGTGTGTCCTGCCTCTTCACACTTCCTTAAACAGTAACTCCTGAGGTTCAAGCACTGAAGCTGATTTTAAAGCTGTCCACTTCTAGCAGGTCAACTCGCTTTTTAAAGAAATTTAAAAAAAAAATAAAAACACTTAGAAAGTAACAATTTTGAAAAACAGTCTCATGTTATGGTTTCATCTTTAGGGCGTGTGAGGTTCTTCATTGACCAACTACAGTCACAGCCCACAGCAGTCCCTGAATGTGTATTGGAGTCAGACGGCGTACCTGCCCATTCACTGGACTCTCATTCATAGTCAAGGTGAGGGCCAGAGCCCAGCAGGCCCCTGTAATACCTAATGACTCCCAGTGGCAAAGTGATAGAAACAAGTCGTTCTTGATCGTTTAGTAAGTAGCTTCATAAAGTCATTAGTGGGGAATGTGTGGAGACAGGAAAGACTGAGATTACAGTGTATGTTAAATATGTCGAGCAGGTGAGAAAAAGATCCCTTTCACTGCAGCGGTAATAATGATGATGATGATGATGATAGTGTTTCTCTTTGCTTTTGTCTCATTCAGCTGCATGTGCACAGAGCTAAACAGAGTTGTATAGCTCTCACTCCTCTGTCATGTGCCCATGAGCTGGAGTAATATTTCTGACATCCATTGTTTTAAAATGACGGCTTTGATCCCGAAAACCTCGCAGTAACTTGTAACTGAAAGTAAAACAGGAAAACAGAAGCATGTAGGCCAGAGTAGGCTCACATCTCCAGTCGCCGTGTTTTGTTGGAACTTTTAATTCATTGTTTTATTTTATTTCGTGCTACTTAAACTGTAGGTGAATTATCTGTCATACAAGTATTTATTACACAACTTGATTGTATACCAAATGTGAGAATGTGAGGTTCATTTCTGCTGACAGCTCTTGTGTTTTTTTATGATTCTTGTATGCTTTTGATTAAAAACAGCCCCTTTATTGTCTATGTCTGTGACTGCTCCTTGGGTAAACTTTCACAACTGACTGAATCGCAAATAAAATGAGAATCTAAATGCCACCCATCATTGACAGACTACTGTGATTTTTCTCTCCCTGTAGAAGCAAAGGCTTGCGTGCTTGTTGGTTGTATTAACATAACATTAATGGCATCTGTCAGAGCAGCTATAGGATCTCTCATATTCCACAAACTGCTGTTAAAACTCTGATGTATGAAAATGTTTCACTTTCTATGAAATTTTAAGATTGTGTGTGAATGTGTGTGTGAATGGGTGGATGACTGGATGTGTAAAGCGCTATACAAATACAGGCCATTTACCATTTATGCATCATGTTAATTAGATGGAGTTTTGGTTGTTCACCAAGTGTGTGTGGAGGGTTGATTTCACTGTATGACCCCTTTATCTTGGTAGAGTTTTGCATCACTCACAGAAGTAAAACAAATACCAAGAGGCGAGAGAAACATGAGCCATCACTACATGCAGCCAGATGCTGAATGACTAAGTGATGCTGATGAGTTTCAAGCTTCTGCTGAGAGCCTCATTTGGGAAGGGTAGCCCACGGAGCTATTAGAGAGCAGCCCTTAGTTGTCTTTCTTCTCTCGAGCCATGACTATGAAAAGGGAACTCCCCTGGACAAAGGCGCGTGTATTCCCTGTCTGGCTCCAATACACAAGCATGCTCTGTGACTACCTTGACCCAGAGAGGGTTTTTATTTCAGGTTAACTCTCAATATAAAGAAAAAGAGTGTTGTTGAAGATGAAGTAATGTTATTAGATGAAATATTTACAGCTGAAATATTGGAGGATTTGGCTGAAAATGAAAAAGAAATCAATTAAACATAGTTCAGACTTAAAATTGAATTTATTCAATTCTCTTTTTCAGCCTAAATTGTCCAGAAAATGCAGGAAATGTCCATCACCAGTCCCCGCAGCTCACTGTGAATCCATCAAAGAATGTATTTATGTTCTATATTCCACTTTTGTCCATCTTAACAGAAAAGAATCCTGGAAATATACACATTTAACATATTATAACATAACTTTTGGATCTAAATGTCTCTTATATAGACCTAGACTATTTTTGTATTTGCCTATTAATTGTCTTGGCCTCACAGGAAGAATGTCAAGTTAATAATTTATGCATTTTTCACTTCTTTTGATAATTTTCTGACACTACAACAGTCCTTTTCTCCACGTCAGAAAATAAGGCCTTAGTCGACAAATAATTTCCAACGCTGTTTTAACTCTGAAATGGCTTACATTTGCGCACCAACTTAAAGCTTTTCCTTTTCAAGACTAAATGTGAATTAAAGGACTTGTCGGGGCTGAGGTTTTCCGCAGTACACGCCAGTAAACACCGGTCATGGGGTGGGTGGTCCGGTCGTATAGGCATCAGAAGAAGGATCCTTTATTGTTCAGGCCGACTCGAGAAAGTCTGTGTTTGCCCTCTTCATTAGACATTCTAGTGTCAGCCAAAGAGAATAAATAGATCGAACGGAGGTCAAAGGGAATGAGCGTTTCGCTTCGGTGTTTAAATGTGTTTTAACAGTTACTTAAGGCTCGGGAGGCGCTCTCTGCCACGTCCAAATGATGGAAATGAGCCTGGAAAGTTTGCAGAGCTGGCAATAATCCGGGTTGAAAGAGAGGAAGTTTTTTTTGTCCTAGAGTTAGTGTAAAATCACCCCCTTAAACAAAAAAGAAAGAAAGAAAACTAACAAGTTTTTTTTTTTTTTTAATAAATGTATGCAAAATAGCTGTGCAGTGATAATACTCCACATTTAATATTTTTAGACCATAAACCAACCCGACCTCAGATTTAGGGCTCCGATTCAGAGCAACTTTAGATCGTTTGAGAAATCAACCAAAGCCTTGCCTTCTCTGAGGAGCTAAAGGACGGGACAGATCAGCACGGAGTAATTGAGATTAGCGGAGCTGCAGTTTGGTAAAACCTGCAGCGCTGCGCTCACCCGCTGAATTTGACGCCTCAATTACGCGGAGCTGTTATTCAGTTTCAAGAACCACACCGTTGCTGCTAAAAGAAACACTTTGGGAATAGAGTGCATTCGTTTTATACAGGAAACGCATCGCAAACTGTTAACACACAGACGCAGTGCTTGATTTACAACTGCAAACACGTATCTTAGCGTGCAATTCAGAATACAGGATACAAAAACAGAAAGCAACACAACATTCCCTTTCTCTGTAGCTTAAAGAAGGTTTCCAATTATGAAGTGCTTAAAGCATCTGTCGACCAGCCTGAACTTAAAGGACACCAAAATAAGATGATTTGGTAACATCAAGGCTTTCCCAGCGGTAATGATTACATGTGGACTTAAGATCCATGCAAGAATTTGTACTCTAGCAAATCTCTTGAGTCCCAGCCCCCCCAGCCCTCTTCAAAAGCCTGCTCATTCAAAGGGTTAGGATGTTTGACAATCCCAGCTTGTATTACTCCAGCAATTAATTGGATACCTTGTCGGGATGTTCGCCTCTCATCTGCTACTCAGAAAGACAAAGGGCCGGCGGGGGGCTGTTGACACCTCCGTGCGCCTCTGGACTATAAATTGAGACACTCCGCAGAGGAGCAGCATTCACCTTCCTGCTGGACTTGGAGAAGCAACTTTTTTTTTTCAGCAGAGACCTTCATAAACTAATTTTAAACAACCGTCAGCATGCAGGTACCAATCGGAGCTTATGGATACTCCGTGCGTAATGGCGCACCGGCGTCGCTGCACCCGCACTACCAGGGAGGGCAGTGCGAGTCGAAACCACCAAGTGGGAAATCTTTTACTATTGAGGCTTTGCTCGCCAAACCCGAGGAGACAACCAGCGGCCGCACGAGTCCTGCTCAGTGCGGAGTAAAATACGAGCCAGCAGCACCATCTCTGCCTTTTACCGGACACATAGGCTTACCGATAGGACCAGCACCGTGGGTCTACTCCTCGCCCAGCGTGTTACACTCAGCGATCCACACGCAACCTGGATATTCCGTCTACTGTTACTCACCTTTCACCTACCAGCCATCGTGTCGAGGCGCACTTTACGCTCAAGGTAAAAACAAACAAACAAACAAAAACATCCGAAAAGTAGTTTGTCCGTAGAAACGGAGACCTTTACGTGGCAGTGTGTGTGATTATATGTTTCATCTGTTCTGCAGCTGCAATGCCCAAAATCAACGTGGGGCTACATTCGCTCAAAACGAAAGGTGGGAAGTCAAAGAGGATGCGCACCAGCTTCACCAGCGAGCAGCTATCCCGCCTGGAGAAAGAGTTCGCCCGGCAGCAGTACATGGTCGGATCGGAGAGATTCCTCCTAGCGTCTTCTCTGCAGCTCACCGAAGCTCAGGTAATAAAATCTTACCGGAAAACACATAGTTTAGGTATTCTTTCAGACATCTCAACAACTTAGTCGTCTTAAGGTAAAGGTACGATCTTCTTTCCTTTTTTACCCCATAGGTCAAAGTCTGGTTTCAGAACAGACGCATCAAGTGGCGCAAACAGAGTCTGGAACAGCAGCAGGCCAAACTGGCCAAACTGGGCCTGGCTGCTCCACCAAAAAGCCCCGGATCTCAAGGGAACGGAGATGAGGGCGATGAGGATGAAGAGTTCTCCGATTCGGATGTGGATATTGACGTATCTGACGACTCCAATGAGCACTGCTGAACCAACCACCGGACTTTTGACTACAATAAAAAAGAGGACTTTTTTATATATATGTACATATATATATCTGAGAAAAGAGGCTAATAGTCTCCAACTAAAAATATTTAATAGATTTATAGTTTTTTATTTAATTTTCTACATTTATTGCCCTTTTGATGAGTTTGTTTTTGTATATCTGAAATATTAAGAAAATATATTTTATGAAATGAATGCAAAACCTGTCCCGTTCATTCCTTTATATCCAATTAGAGAGATTTTAGAAGTTTAAGGCAACAGCAGCAAACTCAGCAGCTTAAAGTTTGTTTGGGAAACAGAGACATGTTACATCATGTTCTTCAAATCTGAATTTTTAATAGTTTGAGTGAATTTGCTGGATGTTTGCTGGGGTTCATTATTCATTGTCAGTGAAATGTGATCACACAGTTATGAAGAAGCAAATGAATTCATGTTTGAAGGGTTAAAAAAATAAACGGCACATTAACTTCAAACCTGGTTCACTTAGTGTTTTAGAGAAAATTCTGTTTTCAGAGCCATCATTTAGATATTTCAGAGTTTTATTTAACAAATAAATGAACTTTCATCTTTGCTATATGGAGCAATGTTCATCTTTAATGTGTCCTAATCATGTCATTCTTGTGTCTGTCTGGACTTTGCTCATTTTCCCTCTCATCTCACTCTGCCAAGTCTGAGGATGATGGGAGATATTTCCTTCCAGGTTCGATCCAATGTAAAGTCTAGGTTCCCCTCTAGTTTAAGCTAAGCAAATAAATAACCAGCTCAGGGATTAGCTGGGATATCTGTAACCCAGGGTGGTAGGGGTCACTGTGTCTCGGAGCAAGAGAGCTGGGTCTCACTGTTTAATCTGTTTAAATGGTCAATACGACCGTTCTCACTGCTTCTCAGTGGACAGGGCTTCCACATGCCCACCCACCGCCAGCAGGTGTCCTGTCTCTGCTCTATTGAAACTCAGCATCTTTCCTTCCAGGCGGAAAGGGACTCATGCTGTCTGCCTGGCAGACACGAGGGATAAAACAGAAGAGAAGACGGCACGTAGAAAGGATATGTGTCCATCAGAGCAGGTAATTGGGGTGGTCAACTGAAACTCGGTCACATTAAACAAAGAAGGCTGATGGGAACACACAGCGTCTACCTCTATAATCTTAAAAACATATGATGACACATTTCATGTTAACAAATGCACCGTCACAAGCACAACAGAAGGTACAAGTCAGGGATGTCAAATAGATTTTAGTTCTAGGTCACATACAGCTACTTTGATCTTCAGTGGGTTGGCCAAGTGAAATTACAAGGTAAATGAGTAAAATGAAAGAAAAAGTCTTGGTAGTTCATTGCCCAGACTGTCCTGTAATTCTAAAATATAATGTTTTTATTATTTCTCTGAAAAATGTCTGGGGAGGTTTTCTTTTCTTTTTTCCCCTTTTTTATGTGACCAGGAATGTTTCTGTCATTTAATTGTTTATCTTTTACTGAATTACTTTCATATAGTGTGAATACCAGCGGGAAGGTTGTCTTTACCAACAGAAAAAGCTGGAAAACTTATAAAAAATACAGCTAAAAGTTCCTAGCTAAAGCTATGCACTCCTTCACATTTTCCAAAGCTCTCCAGTAGGCAAGCTTAGAGTCTTCACCGGGCCAAGTTGGGCCCCCAGGCCTTATGTTTGATACCCCTGATGTAACTAATTATATGAAGGGTTAGGCTTCTTTGCTTCTATGGTAACAAATTTGGTTGCTGAAAGTGATGATTTAAATTTATAATTTCGTTTCTATGCTCACGTTATTTTACCTGAGGCAAAGAACAATTACACAAACATGACATTTGGAAGAAAAAAGCACACGCAAGTCAATGGGAGTCATTGACTTAACAAAGTAACTAACTATATATATACAAACACAATCATATTCAATCAACAGAACAACTCCAGATGCAGATACACTTGTTTCTGCGTGCAAAATGTATTTTAGAATAAATGTTTCCTTTCCCATGCAATATACTATATGTTTCTGACCAACAGGCCACTAAAGCTGACTAATTCACTACAAAAAGTTCAACAAAATCAAGTCAGATATTTCTTTTTCTTCTTTCACTGCCGATCAATTTAACTGTCAATTTAAATATCAGAGTGCAAGGAGACAAGAGGAAGACAGCTGGTCACCGTATCAAAGAGAAGAGCTTAATAAACGCTAACAGAGCTGATCTCTTTCACTGTCTCTTGTCCGCCACCCCCTGCCTGCTCTCTCTTGGTGCCCCCGTTTGGCCTGATTATGGCTTAAGCACCGCAGAAGGAGCAGAATTTGTGTAAAACCGCAGAGAGCCGTTTCTGATGTGATCAGCCGGGAATCAGGGCCCCCTTCTCCTCTTCTCTGTCCACAGCTCCACGTAATCCCATTGAGGAACAGAAAGAAGCAGCCAGAGGCCTGGGAAAACTGAGAGAGTCCAGGGGAGGGGCGGTGGGGGTCACCGGGCTCATCGTCTCAATTAGCACAGGGCACCTTAATGGCTGGATGCTTGCCAGCGCTGACTGTGCTTCTCAAGACTCTCCGCAGGGTCCGAATTGAAGGCTTTTCTGAAAGGAAACTGTAACATCTTCACTTGTCTCTTGACTGGTCGCTCTCATCTGCTCTCGTGAGCTTTGCATTTCAGCACATTATACAATTTGTCTTGGCGACACAAACACAGTGGGCAATTTTGGTCTATCCACACGGGTCTCTTCAATGTGCCTTTGTTGGGCTGTGTTAATCTGCAACAACTCATCAGCAACTGTTTTGATAACTCGCTCAAGAGAAAAGACCACTCTTTGTTGGTTTTAGTGTTTAGAGCGTGCACATTTCAAGCTATTAACTTTGCTCAAAGCTCAAAATGTTGGGAGAATCAATATTAGGGTTTCAGTGAATAATTAATTGCAACTAAATCCTAATTTTAAGAATGAATTAGTCAATTTGAGTCTGATCTGAGTTTCTTGTATTTGAAGCTGATGTTTCAAAGTCGCTTTCTTGGCCTCAAGAACAGATCAAAGGCCAAAGCATCATTATAATTATTATAATAATAATTATTATTAGTAGTAGTAGTAGTAGTATATTGACCTCACTTTTTTTGAGGATTATTAGTGGCAATAATGATCCTTATTTGCACCAGTGAGGCCTGTTTTATACTAGCTGTTTTATATTGTCTGGTGTACCTAATTAATTGGCTACTGAGTTTCTCCCCACCAAAAAATTTAAATACAGTTCGTCATATGACTCCCATGACTTCTTCGCCTTCAGATTGTAATGCAGCTTTGAGGAGGTGTGAAAGTTCTCATGGAATTCAACGACCTGCAGCCTCAATGGAGAGCGCACTCACGCTTTAACCAACATGCGTTTTAGAGCAGGCGATCATAAAGGGGGGAATCCCTCTTTGCATTTTATTTGCAGAGGTAAGGGCCACTCTACTCCATCTAATAGTCATTAGCTTTCATTACAAGCGTTTGAAGTAGAAGCAGGGCTTTGTCTCGACGTGAAAGGCTCGCATTTGAGATGCACATTGACTTCTGACACGGGCACGGACAAGAAGGGCTCATGCTCGGAGAACAAACTGCTTCTTTTCTTTGCCAGGAAACAGCAGTTCCTGTTAACGTTGTATACAGCGACGGAGGACGCCATTAAACAAGCTGCAGGCTAAAACAGAAAGACCGCTGGATACCGACTGTGCAACTTTTACGTTCGACAGCAAAACCTTTCATCAATTAAGTGTCATATTTTAATTGTATTGTATCTGAAGTCCCAAACTAAGATTTCAAACATATAATCTTAACACTAATGCATTTCCCATCCCATTATTTTTTTTCCCCCAGGCCGTGTTCAAAGTGGGATGTTTGTTTATGCTGAGGAGGGGAGCCGGTGGAAGAGCGGGGCCCGTACAGGTGGCCGAACGACCGCACTTCTTATGCAGGTGCCACAAACGCAGAGACGTGCTACTTTTCTCATCTCGTTATAATGGGGTGAAATTTCCCAAGTATTTAAGTGGAAGAGATTAGCTGAACACACAACGCTAATGCGAAACAAAATGGCCAATTAGTTTATTAATGAACGGAGGAAGGGACCGAGGCGGTCTGCGGACTGATTTGATCTCATGGCTTTGATCAGCGTTAGGGGAGAACGACCAGACAACACACGGCGCTGATCTTTGTCACACAGCCCCAAAAGCTGAATAGCCCAATATTTATTTAGTTATTTCCTTTTAATTCACATGTAATTTCATTACGTTTCATAAAAAAAAAATAATAATATGCAACTTAAACTTCTTGTTCTCCAACTTACAAGCCCTCGTGAAGCCCTGGAACCGCTGAGGTCACAACTTCCCTTTGATCTCTGCGGATAAACTCAAAATCCTTACAACCTTACCGTTCCTCATCTCAACCGCTAGATGGCAGCATTGACACAAAAGTCGGTGTTTTTCAGTGAGCTGTAAGAGCATTTCAATCTTCCGCCACTAGAGGACAGCACTAATCTAAACTGCCGTCACTCCTCACAGTTGTTTCCTTTTTTGACTGCGAGGAACTGAACGGTTTAAAATGTATTATTATTATTATTATTATTATTATTATTATTATTATTATTGCTTTTGTTGTCCACTTCATATCAGTTGATTAACATTTAAAATTATAAGATACAAATTTATTTTAAGTTATGGACAAAAGCGGGCTGTTTAGGGTTTACCGTAAGGGTTTTTTTCCCCCCACTCTTCCATCCGGTTATTTCTAGCTCCTGCAGGCTAACTGCATCTTGGAACATCTCTGATATCTCTTCTAGGTTTTCTTAATACACAAAATGTGCAATGATTTTTTTTTCTCCGGTCACACTGGACATATTCATACGTGTGTTCATACGTGTGTTGGGTGCTTTAAAGAGTTGTCATTTATCTCGTTTTATTCGATTCTTAATGCACTAAATGAGAATTAAGATCTCGAAAAGGTTTCAGATTGTTGCAGCTGCTACATTGAAATGTTACCATAAAAGCTTTAAGGGAAAAAATCCATTAAAACAGTCAGTGCACTATTCTTGAAGATCACTTTGTTCAGACTCTGAGTAATAAGGGGGCCTCGGGGGTGAAATCAGCAACAGGTACGGAACAAGGTTAGAGCGCTTTCCTTTGTTTTTTGTTACAGCAGAGCGATTTGATCATCTATTAACCAGCCGCGATCAGGGTCAGCGCGTAGAGGCCCACAGGGTTTCATCATTAAACTCAAGGCGGCATTTTTAACCGACTCAGCCATCCTTCAAGTTCCTGCTTCTGATGCTCCGTCTGGACTGTTTAGATAGAGAACTGAGCTGCGTGACTGATTCCTGAAACGTTTCCCTGTAAAGGCGGTGTATTCATCGGCGCTGTTTCCTTGTTCCTCTTATCTCTCCTTACATTCTCCACCACTATAGGCTTGTGGAACTTACCGCTGACCTATACGACTAAAATACTTGTGAAGGTTAAATTTAAAGAGTTAAAAAAAACTCCAGGGTTTAATTTTACAGCTATTTCGCGGCAGACCTTTCAATAGACACTTATAGTTATGCCACATATGTGGATGATTTCCTGGCAAACTGTATTAGGAATTTATGATCCACCAAGAATGAATGTTAAAATAACTGAATAGCATTTATGCCTCGCCACAATCCTCACCGTGTAATTACTATAACTAAAAGAAATGGAAGTGTTCAAGGAACAGCCCCATATTAAGCTTTTCGAACAATGACCCATTCCCAGAACCGATTGCTGTCTTTAGGAGCCTTTAGCTCTAAAAGCCTAATCAACAGCTTGTTTTACCTCATAATTTCCATCGGTAATGATTTTCTAATGCAACCCCAACGCGAAGGAGCATATTAAGAGGATAATTATTAACTTGGTTAGCGCGCAATGGAAGCTGAGCGCCGAGGGAGCAGCTCTAGTAATGACAAACAGACTTTCTCCTGCTAAACTGTCCTCACAGAGGACAAACTCACAGACGTTTTCTTAAAAATATATATAAAAAAAACACGAGGCGAATTAATGACGCCGTTATGTGCTTACAATAAAAAGTAATAATAATAATAATAATAATAATTAATAATAAATGAGCTCAATTTTTAACATAAAAACGCGAGCACACCATTAAAAAATACAAATACACGTTGTGACCTGAAAGATGTTTCGATTTGATTCGACCAAATTTAAAAACGTTTGCTTGACTACATTTAAATTTTAAACAGGAAAAAAAACTCTCAACTAAAATGAAAAATGAAAAATAACACCTGTAACAAATATTATTTCTCGCTTTTTCTCCTTTTTTAACCGGAGCTATTAAGTCGAACGTGCACTTATTATTGCACCGATTGAAAAACATTTCAAATCCACGGAAAATTTGATTTAAAAAACAAAACAAAACAATCAGCGGCACACCTCACATTGTAGAGAGAAAGGATGCTCTGCTGCAGGGAGTCTGACTCACCAGAATCAACAGCATTCTTCACTGGTTCATGTTGTTGTTGTTGGGTTTGTTTGTTTTTTAAAAAATATTATGAAGATCACATAAAAACATGAAAGACAGCCGTGGAGTTTCGACTGTAGTAATAATAATTAATAACGATAACCTCAATAAAAGAAAAATAAGTGGTATTTGAAGGTAAAACTTTGTATTGTCTTATTCTGAGAGGCACATAAATCTCATAATATAAATCTAATTTTGCTCTTGTGTGTGTGTTTGTAATGAGAGTTGAAAGAGAGCTTAAATGTTAAGTTAAAGGTGAAAGATCCAAAATGTCTCGATGAGTCAGCTTTTTGAAAACAAACAAACAAAAAAATAACTTCTTAACGAGCGTCAGTCAAATACTGACACTATGAGAATTCCTGAACTGGATGAATCTGCTCTGGGACGAGTGGGACCTTCTCACTCCCGCAGGCGGACTAGTTTTTTTCCCCTCCTTTAGAAAAACTTGACATTAAAGCTGAACGCGACATGCAATGACCCATTAATTGGAGCACGCTAGTTTTTCTCAGCGTGCCCCTGTAACTAAGCTGCCCGGTCTTGTGTGATCTACAAAGCAGGTACTTGAGGAGACCTATTGGCAGGTGCTCTGGTCCAATCAGCTCCCTCTTTCCGCGCAACGTCAAGCCACATGGAAGGTTTCGGGCGCTTTTCTTGGTGCGCATTTGCGCGCAGAAACCCTCCGAGCGCGCACGGGTTCCGTGAATCAGGACAATTTGCAGCACTGTTGAGTTTTCTAGCAGCATCTTAGAGCTCGTGTAGACAAACCCTTCACCCACCCTCCCCCTAACACCCCCACCATCTTTGGCCATGATGCTTCTCTGAGAGTGGGCTTCTTTTTTTCCCTTTACAGCAAGAGGAAGGAGGAAAAATAATAAAGGTTGATCGCGTTCTTTTTGGTTTCCCTTTCTACCGAGAGATGATGTTTTCGTCTGCAGGCAAGCGCTGCTTCACGATAGAGTCTCTGGTCGCTAAAGAGAACCCTCTAATGGCAGAGGATCCCATCCGCCCGACGGCTTTAAGTTACTCCAACCCGACGACAGATGCCTTAATGAACAGTTACCAGGCTCCACCACCGGCCAGGTCCCTCTACCAGAGCCCAGACCTGGTGTTCCCGGAGACGATGAACCACCCCTCACTCACCGTGGCTCCTCACCAGCTCGGAGGATCCCACCTACAGCATCCGCACTTCTTTGGGACGCAACACCGAGACCCGCTCAACTTTTACCCCTGGGTGTTACGGAACAGATTTTTTGGACACAGATTTCAAGGTACGCGAAAAATGCGAATACAAAACATAATAATATAATAATAATACTAATAAAAGTTTTTTAAATTATTACTTCGCTTAAAGACTTGCAGATGTGTGCGTATTTTGAGGTCCACTGTTGGGCTATAAAGGCCAGAATTCTTAGTCTAGAATTAAACAATGCGTTATTCTGTGTGTAAAATGGTGAATAAAGTAGGTGGAGGTGATTAAACTAATAAAATAAGTGTGTGCATAACACGTGGTTTCCATAGTAAACAAAATATCTTTGTGTGGGATTTTTTTTCTTTCAATAATATGACTGTAGATTTCAAAAGCATTTTTAGTCGAACAATAAACTGTAGCCGCAGATATCACAATCCACAAGACCACTGACAGCTTGCAGCAGGCTTGTTGGGCTCCTCTCATGTTTCCCACTCTCGTTTGCCCTGCAGCTACTCTCGGAAAACCACAGGAGGAAAAGATAAGCAGCCGTGTTGTGTTTTTTCCCCACATACAATAAAATTCGCCTTAGGTGAGGCTACAGTTTTTTTCATTTAATTAAAAAATCTTGCACAAAAGCCAGTCCACAGAGGCAAAATAGATCAAATCTACCATAATAATTTCATCGTGAGGGGAGGGATGCGGAATAAAAATCTGATGCAGAGAGGCTTTGAACACAGCTAGTGGTGACAAACCTCAGCCACACCTACCCTCCAATAACTATACAGCACTAAGACCTGTTATTAGTAAGACATGAAAAATAATCTACAGCTTTTTATTCATTCAATCATTTTTAATTACATAATTGTCTGGACAGAAAATGTCATTTTGGGGGGGAAAAAGCAATGTTGCAAACGCAACCCCTTAATTTAAAAACAAAACAAAAACAACTAAATAAATCAAATATCTGTATCATAATTATACCATAGGCTAATTAATACATACATTAGCCTTATTGGATGTAATTGGGTAATATGGGGAATTTAACAGAATTTGTAAATGTAAAAAAACCCAAACAAACAAAAACCCAAACATTTATTTTAAATAAAACAGTTTGCACCAAAACATAACTCTGAGAAATATTGACCATAAAAAAATTTCTCAAAAATATTTTCAGTCTCACCTCTTATACCCTAAAAAATGCAAAATAGATCAGACTAAAGGCAATAACTTTTGCTCACAAGACGCATTAATATATTTAGCTGTAGTCACATAAATATTATATATATATTACGATGTGTTATGATGTGCTATTTTATGACTCTATTCCGAATGTGTAGCCATGTACTTTCTTATTTAACTATAAATGTCTGATCCTGATTTTTGTCACGATTTATTTATTTTTAAAATGTGCGTAAAGTCATTCAGCCTAAAACTGCGTTATAGGGCAAAACTGTCTTTAATGAGTTTACCAGAAAATTAATTTATTGTGTTTTTTGTCAGGTTTGGACAGTTTACAATGCCACGTTCAAACGGGCCTAATAAATAGCATGATTGTGCAAAACGGCATTTTGTTATCGTACTTTTGTATTAATACGTTTTTGTTTGTTTTTTTTTTCAAATGTCAATTTTATTTTATTAACAAAAACAGTAATAAGTGAACCATTATAGCTTGTTTTGTTTTTTTCTCGGGAAAATAAAATAAGAATGAACTTTTTCCATGACTGACGTTACCGTTTCGTTGACTTCGCTGTCAGGTAACGACGTGTCCCAGGACAGCCTGCTCCTCCACGGCCCTTTCGCGAGAAAACCCAAACGCATCCGGACGGCCTTCTCTCCCTCCCAGCTCCTCCGGCTGGAAAGAGCCTTCGAGAAGAACCACTATGTGGTCGGAGCCGAGAGGAAACAACTGGCCAACAGCCTGAGTTTATCTGAAACGCAGGTAGGTTAAGCTAACGTTTGCTTGTTTAAATTAATTGCTAACGTCGCTTAATTTTATCGTCAATACTATTACTGCTAATAAACTATTACTAGCATTTGGCTAGTTCTGGACACTTCTATAACGTTATCCACACATAGCTACAGCTAAAATAGCCCCAATATTTTAAAGCCCAAGCAACGACATTAAAACGAACAGCAACAACAGAATAATAATAAAAATAATTTATAAAAATAATTTATATTTATTTTCTTACATAGCCAACAATTTTTAATATGTTATATTATAGGTTTTTACTCGTCTGTTTAGTTGTTAGTATACATTTATTTGAATGAATGCACTGTATTGCAAAAAACTAGATTCAATTGTAATAGTTTATGGCAATTTTATTTGTATAGCACATTTTATGTGTAAACTCAATGTGTTTAACATGAAATATAAAAACATAAAAACCCATGTAGGTCTACTGTGCCTTCAGACAGTAAAAATAACAAAACAATCTTTACAAAGATATAAAACACAACACGTGTACAAGGTAACACACACTGTTATTAAGTGCAGAGCTGCGAGAATGATAAAGTTTGAAGTTTGTCTTTGATTGTGGACAGAGCTCTGACTGACCTCAGGGCAGCTTGTTCCCAAGAACAGGACCCGGGTAGCTGAGAGCATTCTCAGCACACTTTGATCTAATTCTGGGAACAGTTAAAACATCTGCACCTGATGACCTGAGAGGTTTAATCGACAGGGAGCAAGTCAGAGATTTATTGCGGGGCCAAACCATTTGGAGCTTTCTGAATTAATAGGATTTTAACGATGATTCTGTACTGAGCTGGGAGACTTTAATATGTTCAAATTTCTGCGTATTTATAAGGACTCTGCTGCATTCTGGACAAGCTGAAGCCTACTGATAGTTTGGATGATCCTTCAAATGGAACATTACAGCACTCTTGATATGGATGCATCAAGCACTTTGATATAAGTATTTTCAAACTTTTAAAATATATATTTAAGTGGCAGAAAAAAAACAGTTCTTGTGAACCTGTTAACATAATGAAAAGCAGAAAATGAAAATCCAAAATGAACAAAAGTTCCTGACTTGACCACTATGTTTCAGAGACAGAGATGATAAATATACAAATGTTTTCTTCTTGTTATTCTAATTTCAATAATGGATATTCAATAATTAACTGAATTTATCTTACATGACATAGCTATAGGCCTATGCACTTGCATTTTTTTAACATTTACTTGACCCACATTTTGCAAACAGTCTCTCAAAGGGATTTCACTCATGTATGCTCTACCGTAAGCTGTGGTAAATATTATTGATGCTTAAGTTTAATGAGTCCACACTCTGTGGGTGTCAATTAGGCTGCCTAATAGGTAAGATTAAAAGATATTTCCTCAGTCAGCAGTGTGAATATATTCTGCTTGCAAGTTTGTGTCAGTCAATAAGGCGGCTTGCAATTAAGCAGCAATTGAATTATGCAAATTTTAAAGACTGTCAAACGAATACTAATAAACTCACTTTATTGGATCAGCAAGATTAAACGATAGCATCTACATGGGTGATAGAAAGGCCCATGTCATCAGTTTATCTTAAAGTTAGATTAATCAAGTCACTGTGGTTATGAAATAAGCACGAAATACTGTAATATACTATAACGTATATAATGCAGCTACACACGCTTACCCTCCACCCCTTTAGCTAAACAGGTCATTCACAAATTACTGCACTGTACCAAGGATCTTTAAGCGTTTGCTCTAAAAACAAGAATTACCCCAAAGCCAAGCAAAGTAAAGATAAAAGAAAAGTAATGTAAGTGTGAAGTACTCTGACTATATACAGGTTAGTCAGACAGGTTCATATTACAAGGTCACAGCAGCAACCGTCTGGAAGCTTTTAAGATTGATATTTCATGCATTTTATGCCATCCTTAGTCATTAAGTCTTTATGTGCATTTCTGTTTTCCCTCTTGTTTGCTAAACAGAATAAACTGTGTTGCTTTATTTTATTTCCCTTACTGCATTTCAACAATACAAGTCAGAAACACAGTTTGCCAAAGCACATACTTTGTAGTACTATAAAGAAAGAGAGAAAGGAGCTTCTTACAGCTGAGAAGCCGGACCGAGGCTGTGAAATGAAGGACTGATTTAGAGTAATTATTGTGCCTTTATTAGATCAACAAAACCACAACATGGCCATCATTTATCTTATTAGCTGCTTGTGCGTTGGGAAACACAAAATGTGCATCTAAACAGATGTTCGTTAAGTCTTTTCCTTTTTCTCGGGTCACACACTGAGTGCTTTTCTCTATCCAGGTGAAGGTGTGGTTCCAGAACAGGAGGACCAAGTACAAGCGACAGAAGCTGGAGGAGGAGGGACCAGACAGCCAGCAGAAGAAGAAGGGGAACCACCACATCAACAGATGGCGCATCGCCACTAAGCAGACCAGCTCCGAGGACATTGACGTGACCTCAGAGGACTAAATCTGCCGTCCAGCCTCTGACAATGCTGCCCTACCCCTGCGTCTGCTTGTGACGCATCAGAGGACCAATACTATTTATGTAATATTATTAAGTATAATTAGACACATTAGAGGAAGACTCGAGGACTTAATATGTGATCACTGCTCATCTCTTCATCAAGGTGCTATACTCTGTGACACTGGGAGGGGTGGGGGGCATCTTATTTAATGAAATCTCTTCTGATTGTCTCTGGATGAGGAGAGATTCTGTCATCATTTGATCATTTTGGTTGTGTGACAGCCAAACATGAAGAGACATGACACCCTCTACCATGGTGTTTTTGTTGTTTTGTTTTTTTAAATTGTACATAGACCAGTGAAGGTTACGTGTTTCATGAAAGCTGTTTTTTTTTTTTTTTTTGTGGGGGGGGGGGGGGGGGTGTTACCACTTGCTTAGGTCATTAACACTTCATTGCTCACCCTACTCCACCACCTGTGTACCAAGTTAATTTAAATTTCTCCTCACTTACAAGAAGGAGATGATCCACACTACGAATCCACCCAGTGAGTCAGAGGACGCACTCGGTGCCAGACCAGAAGAACAAGAACTGGGGAGAAACAAACAAACAAAAAAATAACGTAAAAGGAGCACGCATCAAATGAAGATTAAAAGATCCTGCATGATTTTATTCCCACTTTCACGCCTTCAAAGCCGTCTTGGCTCTTTGTTACACTTCCTAATGAAGATTCTTCACAGTAATGTGACTCATGGCCAGCTGTGCATGACTCTGGGACAGATGAGAAGCTGCAGAGACCTCTGGTGTTCGGGTTAACTTGAGCTGCATAGTACAAGTTCACAGCTTCGTGCTTCTTCTGCCATGGCACATTTGTGATTGTGAATGTGTGCAGATTTCATCCAGCACTGTGTGTAGTACAAAAACGTAATATGACCGGAACACAGTTGTGCGAGCGGAACGTGTAATTACAGAAAGATGTTTTAGAAATAAAAGTAAAAATTATTTCTCTGTTGGGTTACGCCATTTGTGTGTGTGTGTAACTCAAGTGTTTTCTTTTTAAACTTCAGATACTGCAAGATTACATTTCATTACAGCCATTGCAGTTGCAGATTTGATTTATTACTTCTTACTTTCAAACTCAAGATGCATGCAAGTGATGGGAATAAAAACCCGGCAATCCTGGAGCACAAATGAAGGATTTTACTGGTTTTTTGCTGTAAGCTGCAGCAAATCTGACACTTTCAGAAGTTTTAATTGCTGCTTAGTTGGGTGGTGCAATCCAACATCCCTTTAAGGTGGTTTCTCTTTGAGATTGATGTGTCAGGAATGTTGCCGGACAGCTGCACAGGTGTCAGGTGTGTTAGCCATCAGTCTGTATTTCCTCTGAATTCCAGCAGAAATAGCACAGAAATCATTCCCATCCAGAGGCTGAAACTCCTGGAAAAAAAAGGAGGGAAAGTAGTTGGTATTGTGCAGAAGCCTTTTCACCAACTGCCACAGTAATCACCTGTCAAAGGAAACGGAAGGAGCCTCTGCCTAATGACCCCGAGGCTTTAGAGATGAGCCCTGACGGCTGACCCTGATGACTTGTTTTGTAAGCTAAGAGGCACGGAGACGTACGAGTAAAATGCACTGCAGTAGCGCTCACTTTTTTTCTTGTTTTTTTTAACAACTGCACAATACATCAGACATCTGGAGGTGTAAAGGGGCCATATGTTTTGTTTTGAGTTCCAGGATATCTTATACTCACTGCAGGTGCAAATACATTGTAAGAGACATTGACGATTTCCAATCATCTAAACAAACACAATCAAATGGGCTTATTTTTAAACAGTACAGTAGCTCACTGACACTAAAAGCTGTCTTGACGGTGAGCGGGTTGCTTAAGCCCAATCACATCTTGATTAGCTATAAGGTCAGCGCAATTAACGCAATCTGCACCTCTAAGTCGTCTGTTAGGAAAACAATTAAAGGCAAAAATCAAGCTCATCTCCCTAAACGCCCGGTCTCCTGTCGCCTTAGTCAGCAGAGGGGAGAGTTTAGGATGAGAGCAGGAAACCAGCGTGAATAACAAGTGTTTCTCCAGACGTGTAGGGTTAGGAGCTGCTGCTGCTGTTGTTGCTGCAAAGGTGTTAGAAAACTCGACCGAATCACTGTGGGTTTAATCAGGATTTTCTCATTACTTGTTTTCTGGGGGATGATAGCAGCCTTCTGTTTTCTCAGTAAAACGTACAAATTACACTGGCTTTAAAATTCCTCGTTGAGTGATAAATCATGCAGTGCAACGCACACACAGAATTACACGTCTAATTACTGAAAGAATGCTGCTAACTAGGCCCTGGTAGCATTTACATGGAGCTCAAAGTATAGCTGAAAAACTGAAATTATAGGGCACAACCCACAGCACCTTTAGAGATGACGCTGAAAAACATTTGCTGGCTGAAAAATAATATTCAACATAGATTTATTGGATGTAATTAGAAATAAATAAATGCAATATATCACCGTAACCACGTTAAGCATTTTTTATTTTTGTTATTTTATGGCTATTTTATTGTTTTTATTTTAATGTTAAATTAAAAAAATAATAATAAAATAAATTTACTGAATTTCAGTGAGATATTACAAAGCTAGTAAGCAGCTTCTGGTGATGGGACGCCTTGATCCTGCATTATAAACGTCTCAGCTGTTGGATAAGCTCTGGCGGTGGAACAACTCTACTGGACAAACTATGGCACAATTTCTCAAATCACATGATTTTAATGAACTGTGGCCTTCTTAAAAAAAATAATAATAAAAATTCATGACATTTTCCCACAGCTTTTTGATACGCAAATATCAGCCAACAAATATCAATATCGTTCAAGTTCTGTTAAAAAAAAACCAATAACTTTTGATTACCAGTTTATAATCTTGCTCAAAGGTTTCATATACTCACCTACAAGAGACACACAATTGATACCCAACCACACCCCCCGTCTGGATTAATCAGACAGATGCTGATAAATCCACTGTGGATTACAATTTAAATTACTAGCTCAAAAGCTACAACATGGTCCTTTGTAACATCAGATGACATTACAGTTAACAGGCCAGAACTAAATCTAATGACAATAACTTGGTGACAGATGTGTGTCGTTATGAATGGGGTTTTGTTTCCATTTATTCATCTCACCCTGGTTGTGTGCCATAACTCACACCCAGCAACCTCCACTGATCCTGCATGTGGCTTCTTGTTGAATTGTGCAGCCTACTGTGCTGTGTTCCCCCAGCAACCGGGCAAACATACTAATCACACACATCACAGCAAACCATCTTAATACTTTAAGAATGTTTAGATAAATCGAGCATGAATATGTACACAAAGAGAGAGAGAGCTAGAGAGAAGTCCCTGGTTATAAAACTAATAAAAGAAACAATTTGGAAATAAAATCTCACAATTGTGAATTTATTTATGCTTTTGCAATATTTGCTTAATTATAATGTTCTGGCTTTCACTCTGAACCAAAACTGCAACTTTTTCATTATCTGCCATGGTGGTTAGAAACTGTGTCACTCTTTCACTGGAGGAATTTAAAGCTGATAGTGGTCACAGGGAACACTTGGCTCATTGAGATGCAAGGAAACTTAAACAAACACAATCAGGCTGTGTATATATTTGTTGTGCAGACACCAGAGAAACGCAATTCACAGCAGAGCTACTTTAAAAATACATAAATCAGTAGTTGCGAACGTGAGTCACAGCACCCCAAGAGAGCAAAAATAATCATCCAGATTCAAAAAGATTGATCTTGGCTGCTTTCTTATTTCCACTTTGATTGAAATACTTCCAGGTTATAGACATACATCGCCTTGGGTCACAGGAAGGTACTGACTCATATTGAAGGGTCAAAAACAAAAACAAAGGCGGGAAGCATTTGTATCTTCATTTCATTCACAGCTTACTCATTTATTTGTCCAGACATTTTAATTTGCCCATCTTTACATTGATCTATGGTTAGCTGTCTGCTCGTTGTGGAAAAAGCCTCAAGGAACCAAGCAAGCTTATGGGTTTTGTTAGCCTAATTAATCAACCTAACTGGGCTGTTACCCTCAAAATGCACTTGTTTGGCTTTGTCTCCTCGTGTTACATACATATTTTCTTATCACTGTTGCTGCTGATTCTTCGTATCAGCTGTTGTTGTCCAAACGTGTGCTAAAGCCACTGCAGCAGCAGCCAAATTTGACACAATTCATTCCCTGGCAGCGTCGGGGCGGCTCGAGCCACGACGGGCTGCGCGTCCTTTCTTCACATTTCAGTTTTGGTAGCGATCACTCAAAGTCCTTTATTGTATGTCACAATCTTACAGTCGGTTGCCATGGCGATCTCTGGCTCCAGCTGATCTACACTGATCTGTGGGAAACCAAAGCAGGACAGAAAAGGTCAGTAGTGCAAATGGAAATATTTCGCACAAATCGTCAGATATAACAGCTTCGATACAGTATGTGCGTGCTGTATATGCAACCGTATATCGCCGACACGAACCGCTGCATAGAGACTGGAAACTGACTGTAATTCTCAAAGGCTTTAAATGTTCTGTATTTACTGCTAATGTGCAAAAAGAGCCAATTTGCCAGATTAAAGTCTAATTTGAGGTTTGCATCACCTAATATTTGAACCAGAGACAGATGGCTGTTGGAGTTGGAGGCAGAATCCTAATCAGACATCTTGGTAGGTGTGAAATGGGGAAGTGGGACAAATTGAGTAGGCGGGGGGTCCAAGAGAGTGGGGCATTCATGTTGCTTTTTGGGGAGATCTTTTTTTTTTCCCTTTTTTTTCATCTGCTATCCTTGTGAAAGTGCAAAAAGGACTTGTGAGAAGAAGAAAAAAAAAACAGGCCCCTCTGTGGAACTGGAGGCAGCTTTTCACAGGACTGTTGGCGGCACATATGTCTGAAGTTTTTTGCCATATGGCTGTCTGAGCTATTTCAAGTGGTAATTAAATCCTAAACATTTTAAAGCCAGAGCTGGTTGGCTTGTGTCAGCAAGTCATTTGGCAGAGAGGAGACAAAGAGAGAGGGAGATGGAGTGGAAAAACATAATTGTGCCATTGCCGTTTAATGAGTAGAATGATACGTACTGAGGCAATAAGGCTAAAGTTAGATCTCAGCCCGCTAGTCTGGATGGCATCAGTGGAGGTGAATATAGGCAGTGGTGGCTCTGGGCAGATCATAACGGAGCAGGTTGAGTCTCAGAGGGCTGTGCCTCATTAGGACAGCGCTGCTGCACAGCTCAATGGGAAATACTGGAGAGGTCAGGAGACGCTGGTCACCGACATCATCATTCAACCTGAGGCTTTACATTTGCAGCTCTGTGTTTGCAATGAACAACATCTCAGGACTGAGCATGAGCATCCGAGCATTAAGCAGGAGAACAAAAACTGTGCCACCGCAGAGACTCAAACATTCATAATTTAGACACATATGCTCGAACACACGTCCAGCATATCTGCAATTTTAGAAGAACCAATATAAAGCCCTGCTTAAGTCTGCTCTGTTTTATTCAATGTTGAAAAATTACAGCGGGGGTAATGATTATTTGATCTCCTGATGAACTTGTAAGTATGCTCACTTCAAAATAAACGAACTGTCTTTTTTATGGTATTTTCATTTTAATGCAGAGAGAGAATATCACTGGAAGTCAGTCAGTCTCGGTTTGGAGCTCCATGCAAGATCTTGGCTCATAGGATGAGGATGATCATGAGAACGGTGGTGGATCAGCACAAAACTACACCGGAGGAGGTTGTTAATGATCTGAAGGCAGTTGGGACCACGGTCACCAAGAACACCATTGATAACACAGTTCCAAAAAGTCTCCCTGCTTACAAAGGCACATGCACAAGCCAGTGAACATCTAAATGATTCAGAGAAGGCTTGGGAGAAAGCGCTGTGGTCAGGTCAAATCAAAATCAAGCTCTGTGGCATCAACTCAACCTTCCGTCTTTGGAGGAAGAGAAATGCAGAGTATGACCCAAAGAACATCATCCCCACAGTCAAGGTGGAAACATTATGCTTTGGGGCTATTTTTCTGCGTAGTTTACAAGACGACTTCCTCAGTACCGTAAAATCTTGCCTGAGAACCTCCTTCTCTCAGCCCAGAACACTAAAATTAAATTGTGTCATGGATGGATCTTCCATCAGACCTCAAAACATACCCCCAAGGCAACAAGCAAGTGACTCTGGTTGATAGTTCGTCTCTCTCAATTAAAATAAAACGACCATAAAGATTAGCCTGTTCACTTCTTTGTTAGCAAACTTACAAATTTAGCAGGGGATCAAATAGTTATGTCTCCAACTGCATGCTCCTTAAGAGAAAAAGAATTGGGCATGAAGTACCTGCGACATCTGTGGAAACAAACTGATGGCAAGCGGCAGAGCCAGGCCGAAGGCAGCGAGACACACGAGACTGTGGACAGGCAGGACGAGCCGCTTTTGTCTCTGCAGGAGAGGGAGCCTGACGGGAAACAGAGAAGAAGAAACAAGTCAGTTGTCAGCCATACACCCAGACCATGGGCAAAAGCAACAGGTTCTCACACACAACACAGTGCAACATAGCCTGGGCTGCATATATAGTCAACAAACACACATGTGCTATGAGTGTTTAGGGACCAACCAGCTACACATATTAAAATAAAGGTGAATAAAAGCTGGATCATCTTGTTATATTTATAATCTTCTGTTGAAAACTTTAGGTTCTGGCCAGGGTCCCAGCAAAATGTGCTTAAGAAAGGAACATGACAAACACCCCAAGACATTGACGGAGTCTCCAACCCTGTTCAGGTGCCAGTCAGCACAAGACCTATGCAGCGCTAGGCAGGCTACTTTTCCACACCATTCATCACCGAAGTCAATTCAGTGCAGTTAAGCTAAATAAAGTCATTTGTCAGGACCTGATAAAACTCACGTGGATCAGCAGGTGAGCAGATCAAAACATTTTGATTTCACACACACTATCAGCTGTCCACTCCGTCGTTACACACGTTTAGCTTAAACAAGCCTTTAATCACCGTTTATGCAGTTAAAACTGAACTGCATGATCCTTTACTAACGTTTTGCAAAAGGTTTCAAAAATGTATTCCCATGAGCTAAAGAAAACAATATGCATGTTAATTTTTTTTAAGGGCATTTAATAAATCGAACGAATGAAATATGTTTCTCCTCGCTCTCCTCGCTAACCCTCCACTAGGATAATCCCCCTCTACATTGAGCGGGACAGCGAAGCTCAGCAGGAGCTTGAGAAAGAGCCGCTCTGTCTCTCCACCGCTAGCGACGCCTCTCCCCCTAACGAGGAGAGCTACTGCCTAATGAGGGAGCTCATTAACACATATGGCTGCCATGGTTTAATTAGGCTCCGTGCACACGCACGCACGCGCATACACACACACACGCGGAAAACTGCATTTTTAACAAAAAAAAAGTCAATGGGAGAAAAGCTGCAAGGTATGTGAGACGTGACAGGAACTTGGATTCGGGCTCATGTGCAAAATTTAAAAACTCTTTTTGCTTTGAAACCAACCAAAATCGGGGATATCATTTAATGTAATACTGCATTCACGGGATCTGACTATAACCTGGCTAGTGGCCATATTTTGGTCAAGGTCTTACCCAGGTTGAACTGTTTACATGGACCTGTGTCTCCCTGTTACCATGATCTAACTGGCTGTTAGACTATCCCCTGCTGACCTGTGGTGAAACGCAGCACTAGATGATGATGGAGGAAAAAAAAAAAAAAAAAAAACAGCATCATAATCAAACTTAATATTGTTAGTCGTTCTACTTCTAACCAAGTGCATTACTGTGAAATGAAACAGCAAATAAAAGCATCAGAAATTAACACATAATCAACTACAACCGTTTCCCCCCTTTAATGTGGATTTCTAGATTACTAAATCTAGGATATCATATTTATATTGTTTATTTTTATTATACAAGTGAGATTGCCCAAAATGTGCCCAAATGTGTTCCCATTTATTAAAACTGAATTCCTAAAAGCCAAACGGTTCATTTTTATTCACTCGTTCGCTTCTGCCGAGCCATCGTTTGATTTATTTTGACATGTTGGCCAGTTAGAGCAGAAAGAAGCGTGCAAACATGTGTCAAGAGGGGTTGTGTAATACAGACTTTTCACAAAGGTTACAAAAAAAGGAAAAGATAATGGTGAGCATGTCTATTTTTAGCCATATTTTTGGTGTCATATTTCAATATGAAAGAGCCTTAACATGGCCAGTTTTGACCATTGTGTTTATCTAAACAGTCTCGCTACTGCTACTGCAGAAAATATACTATCATTTATATTATCAAATTGTTATAAATAATACCTGACTTAGAATTTAAATGCTGAAACAGTAAACCTGACTCTGAATCAGGTAACCTGGGTATCTTACACCAAATGGAAATTCCCATTGCAGATTAATGTAGTCTGGGACTTAAATAAATAAACAGATGAAAGTCCAGAATTCACTGCACCCCCTCACAGCTACTGAAGCACATGAAAGCCAGAACCTGCAGTCACTCCCCGTGTATCTGTTCTCAGCAGTGTAATCCATCACTGAGGGGCCGCCCGGCGACGTGTCTCCGTCCCCTTGTTCTCGCTCCATTGAGAGCCAGTGAAGGCGAGCTGATGTGGAGGACGGCTGAGCAGCGCTGCGGCCAACCCTCTGAGATCTACGCTCACCCCACCGCTGCTTTCTCTCTCGCTCACGGTTCAGTCATTCAGCTGCCAGGAATCCCAAACACACCTGGGCAGTCGGCCCCACCGACTGAGCCCGCCCACTCTGAGAGGTCTAGACAAGTGCTGTCAAGGATCTGCAGAGACGGCTGCATTCCTCGCTGCACCACAGGCACAGCCGCGCCATCGATCAACGGGCATCTGCATAAACACCCTTTGTCATTAAGGCACCGTTACCGTCGTCGCACACAACGCTGAACCAGTAGAGCTGATGTGCAGTATCGAATCAGAATTAAACAACAGCCGAGTAGATAACGAGAGAATCGCAAATATTCTTTTCTTTTACAAAAATTGGACGGCTTTATAATTAATTTGTGGTAATTTAATTAGAAGACAGCTGGATCCTTGAATTCTTCTAACTCATGAAACTTTCACCTCCTTCATTACCGCCATAACAGCATAATTAGCCTCTTTAAAAAATAGTTTATGGAGTTTGATAAAGACAGCGATTCTCTCCATTAAAACTTAATTAAATTAGTTATTTTCCTGCTGCAAACACTGGCTGTTTGGTCTTCTTTTCCTAAAAAAAAACTATTCATATCAAAATGAAATGCATATTAAGGGATGCATTTAAAGTACAGAGCACAACCTCACTACTTGTACAGACAACAGAGGTCAACTTCAGCAGTTCCAACAGAAACAATCTACAGAAAGTTAAAAGCATAAAAAGCCAGAGGAGTCAACTTTCCAGTGAAAGGAAGAGATCAGTCTCCATTGAAAGTCAAGATTATATTTTCATTTGAAGACATTGCAGAGAATTCTTTCTTTGATCAGGGACAGTGTGGTTCTTCTACTGTTATCCCGTTTTTGTGGATATAAAAGCGATGGATCTCAACAGCACACTTTAAGACAGACGATAAAGAATCAGAAAATCCAAACATCTAAATGGCATCAACATCTTTCTGCCTTCAGTCGACCGATACATTCACAGGATAGCTTTATTAGGTGCACCTATCGGTGCTAGTATCGGGTTGGTTCCTGTTTTGCCTTCAGAATGGTCTTAATTCTTCATGGCAGAGATTCAACAAGATGCTGGAAACATTCCAGACGTATTGACATGACAGCATCACACAGGTGCTGCAGATTAGGCAGCTGCATGTCCGAAATGCAAATATCCCATTCATATTCAAGAAGCCAGTCTGAGATGATTTGAGCTTTGGGTTATCCTCCTGGATCCTGGGAACGGGAAGGTCATCAACAATACTGCTGTGTAGGCTGTGGCTTTTAAACAACGCTCAACTGGTGCTAAGTCTGCCAAGAAAACACCCCACATACCATTACACCACCACCAGCCTGAAACGTTTATATAAGGCAGGTGGGATCCTACCATCCGAAAGCTGTAGCAGGAATTGATTGGCACTGAAATAGCAGCAGATCAGCTGTTTCTGAAATACTCGGAGTGGCCTCTGCATCATCAAGAATCATTTCTCTTAACAATTCTGATGCTGGATTTGAACTTCTGCAGGGCGTCTTGTGTTAAACAGCAGCTGAACAGGTGGAAGCACAGATAGTTACATTGGCTAAACTAAGTGGAGAAGTGTTTCTTACTTTTCCAGTGCAGACATGATCAGGGGAGGAAGCACCAGGATTGGCATGGGCATGACTACTCTGGTCAGGGCTGTCTCCAAGAGAGCCTGCATAAGAAAACATAAACCAGGAATATTAAAAAATACAAATAAATTTGCTTTGAATCTGGGAAACAATGCGATCATTTAAGTGTTTAAATGCACGAATACTGATGTGTGAAAGCAAAACACTTAAACTTTAAATTGTTTGCCATTTAAAAGCATGATAGTGCATATGTTGCTGAACAGCAATACCAATAACATGATCCATTTAATTTTCAGAGCTGAGGACATACATGCCTGGCAGCTACTCTTGATGTTCCCACCACGTTGCCGTTGTTGTCGAGCACGCTGATGCCCTCCGACAGCTCAGAGTGTCTCATGAGCACCACGTTGCAGACATTTGCACTCGCTGTGAAGACAGAAGAATGTTTTTTAAGAGGGAAACGTGCCACTGCCACTAGGAATGTAACATACAGTCATATTTCCAGACAGTGACAAGTTGGGTGGGGTTTTATTTTGGCTCTGTAACTCAGCTCAGTGGGTTTGGAATGAGGAAATCGTGATGTTATGGATAGAGATAGAAAAGGTTTCTTTTAAAAAGCAATTTTTAAATAGCCCCACCGTTTTGACAGCCTTAAAAGTTATCAGTCTACTAACTGATAAACAGGTTTTCTATGAAGACGCCCACTGGAAAAGGGAGGTTTGATTTCCTTTTATAAGTCCTATAAGGATGAAGGACTAAACTTTCTTTGTTCTGAACTGCACGGATGGATTCAGAAGTTGCACATATTCTTTTTCAAGATGTAAACGCCACATCAGAGTCCCGTGATTATTAAATATTTGCTCAAAAATAATGAGGCATCTTGGCTCTAAGGATGGTAATATCAGTCAGTGGGTCATATGGCTGGTCCACCACTTTGATGAAATTCACAGTGACTAACCTCTGGCGCTGACTTTTCCTCTCGGATTTCTACGAGCGTGACCTTTTGTTTTCTTGTGAAATATATTTAAAAATCTGGACTGACATTAAATTTACTACAGACCCTGATGCACTACAATAACTTTGATGAGCCTTTAACTTTTTATCATGAAGTGAAAAATCACCATTTGTCCAAAATGTTGTAATGTAAGAATCAGCATAAAACTAACTATAGAACTGGCAGCAAGGCAGTAAAACTGTAAGGACACTCAGCTGCCAACAAGAAATAATACTTTAACACACAGATTGATTAAAAAAAAGAAACTTATAATACCCGCACATAATGTTTCTTTCAAATTATATCATATAAGGCTCGAGTCATCACTTATTTGTTTCTTTTTTGCTAGAAAAATAGGAAATAACTGCAGTGTGTGCATGCAAACACGTGCAAATATACACAGAAATACAGTATATTAGGCAAAAACAGAGTTTGTACAATTCTAATAACATTTAAAAGTCAGTATTTGGTGTGACCTCATTTATTCTCCAACACAGGCTGAACTCTCTTAGGCACTCTCCCCACTGACTGTAGCCCCAAAGCTTGGCAGAGCCTCCGCCGTGCTTCACAGATGGCTACAGACACTCACTGTTGTACTTTTCTCTCGATCTCCTCCGTCCACACTGACAATGACTTGAATCAGAGTTAAAAATTGCTTTCATCACTCCATAAGACCTGTTGCCACCAACTTTCAGTCCAGTTCTTGTTCAGTTTGTCATACTTCAGCCTGTTCTCCTTGTTTACTTCCCATAAGAACAATGACAGCCACCCTTCTTTCACTGACACGTGGATCAGCTGACGCGTTGGCTGTATCACTCAGCTCCTGTGTGAACCCTTTGCTGGATTTTTTCCAATTTCTTAAGGACATAATTTTCAGATACTGTTAATCTGTAGACATTTTTTTTAGGCCTGTCACAGTTTCCTCAAATTTTTTGAAGTCACACTGCACGCCATGCTGCAATAAGGCCAAGTTGTTGACTCTCTGGTAATCACCTATTACTCAAGACCGCTTTTAAAAGATATAAAGAAATGAAGTGTGGCTCAAGACTTGCACAAGACTATTCTTTCAAATGAAATAACCTATTAACTACATTAACTCAAGGATTGGCACTAGACCTATAATACAGATAAATAATTTATGTTTGCATATTTACATTAAATATCTACAACTGCGTGTTATTTGCAACACAATAATGTTAGATGAGCAGCCTATCATTGATCTACAGTCCATTTTAACACATCAGGATATGCAATTAGGTCAGAAAACACCACAGCTTGTTCCCTCCTGTATGGAAAATCATCTCTTGTAAAAGAAGCTAACAGGCTGAACTGACATTGTTATGAAAACTCCAAACTGCCAATTACCGCCGCTGAGTGTCCCTGTGGAAGACACTGAACTGCTGTTTACTCTTCTCACTCCTCAAATGAAGAACATTATTGCCATGTCACTTGTGTCGGCGTTCAGAAAACTGAAGCCGTGCCTCTGCGAGACTCTGACACACACAACAGTCCGATCACAGAGAACAGAATCACGAAGGCTGGCAGGTTGACAAACAGCGGCGTTGCTTCCCTCTGATTATTCACGAAAACTAAAATGAACACAAATGTATGTTAATATAGATTAACCTTTCTTCTTGACTCTAATAGGAATAAGACAAACTCATTTTAGAGAGTTTAGTGGTGCTGCCCCGAGCCTTTTTAATTTAAGACAACAGCGTTCAGAGTTATCTCTACTAAAGGCCGCAGGGCTGCCAGGTCGCTTTGTGAGGGGAATTCAATTGACTGAGCAAATAACTCTTTTTACCTATAAGGGATTTTTTTTTACCCAGACCAGTTAATAATAAAAAGGGACAGACAGGGTTTTGGCGAGGAACAAACACGAACAAACACTACAGTTAAATAGAAACTCTTAAATACATAAATAAAAGCATCAAAGTAATTACTAAATTAAATTGATAAATGCAAAATCTGCGCAGCTTAATGTTGAAATATCTGCCTGTCATTTGTAATTATTTAAAATAATTACATTTGTGTACATTTTAATCATCATCTCATAACTGGTGGTACACGCACAGAAATACATCCAAGAATTTTTTTTCGTACATAATTACTTTCTAAATATCACAAATAATGACAAATAAGACAACAAATAATTAACCCCCTAAATTTCTGCCAGCGTGGCTTTCCCTCCAGTTAAGGTCTTCATAATCTAATTGAATGACAGGCCGCCGCTTGATTAGGTTATTACAAATAAATCTAGCCTTAAGTAAGCAAACAAAATCAAATGGGCGAAAATTCAAACGGCCCTTTGCTTTCGTTCGCTTCAATTAGCCATTTTAATTACCTCTTATATTGGCCTAGCAAAACAACAACAGGAACAACAATGAACAAACAGAAATCAGGTAAATGAGGCCTTGACATAGACGCCACTTTAAGGGTAATTATCCAATTTGTTTGCGGCAGCAGAGTTCTAACAAGCAGCCAATTACCAGGCAAAGGCTGCGCTGTAGAAACCTGTTGATTTAATTAGAAGAACCGCCATGGTAAGGAAAGGGGGTGGGGGGGTGGGGGGTGGGGGGTGGCAAGCAAACAATTTAATTATGAGCCAGCAGCCCGGGGCATTCTGGGACACGGGTCTATACCCCTGGGTGTGATTGTGTTTGCGGGAGAGTGGCATGAAAATCAGCTTTGTGGCTGCACACACAAAGCCGGCTGTCAACGCGACGGTAAGCCTGCAGAGAGGAGAGCGGGCGGAGGGGAGCGGCGTGAAACAAAAATCGCTCTATTTAGCTTTCATACAGGGAATTATTGTGATCACAAAACAGCTTAAATAAAAAGGTATAATATATCAAGAGCAAGGAAAAGAAAACAATCAGCTTGTGTGTGCGTTTTTTTAAAATATACCTTTTAATAGCAATTATTGCAGAGCTGTTAGCCAAAGGCGTTTCATTTGTTTCTATAAAACCCCCAATTGTTTTTATTACTATTACTAAAAAAATATCTAAGCTATGACATTTACTTTAAATGTCCATCATAATAAAGTCCTAGGCTTAACCCTTCTCTGTCCCACGAGAAGCTCACCTGACTTTTTACATTTTTATTTAACTTACCCACTGCTGGGAAGGGGATGAACCTCTGCACCAAAAGCCTGGTGGTTGGGCTGAAGCGGCTCGCTCTCTGGATTAAAACGTTTAACCCAACCTGAAGATAAACCAGACACAGATGATATGATCAGACACTGTGTGTTTGAAAAGCCAGCATAGAAAATTTGGAATTCAGAGCTCTTTCTTACAAAGGGGTTGAGAAGAGCACGAGAACAGCCACCACCAGGCTTAAACATACAAGCATCAGAAAAAGGATCACTGGGAGAAAGTGGACTAAAATTATGGGCAATGTGTTTAAACATTTGATGGACGTAACTTTGCAGTGTTTTAACATTTCAGATTGGTGCATTCAAAAGGCTATATGCGCTCAAATAACACACCACCACGCCACTTCATCCTCCAGCTCCCTCTAGCCCTGCGGGGGGTCGTCACCAGAGCGGACGTTTAATTGGAGCGTGCCTGCCCCCCTCCAGGGATGTCGTACCAAACTCCAGACACCCCGCAATTTCTTTCTGTGCTTGCTGCCATTGTCAAGCCTGAGGGCATCAGCCGGATGAACACCCAGCAGGACCAGTAATTGGCTTGGTTGGAGCTCCTTGTCCACACTAAGGGTTGTGTCAGGCAGGTGTGTGAACGGGTATTACGCCCCTATGACATTTTATTCTGTGATGACATAGAGGTAAGAAGAGAGGTTCAAGTGATTGGGATATTATGAAGTCTGCTTTTTTATAGTTATGGTGATATCCACCTTATTTGAATTTTTGCCATTTTGGATATTTGGTGTTTAACTTAAGAAGTAATGCGGTGAAAGACCACATGCTGAAACTGCACAGAAGCCCAGATTACCAATATTTTCTTCTGGTTATCAAGGTGGTTACAGGAACCCTTCGTTTAGTGTATGTAACAGACAAATTAATAAATAATCTGCAAAAAAAAAAAAAAAGTCTGATTGGACATTTTTTTGCCATCTGTGGGTAATGAAGGGATTACAAAGACCTGCTTCCATACATTGTTCCTAGTTTCAGTGAATTATCAGTTAACCTGATGGATCCTTAGATGTTGAATGAGACTAATACTACTATTTGGTGATTTTCAAAGTCCTTTATAATGGCCGATATAATCATAGATTTGTTTCAGACACAGCACATACACAGATCCCGCAAATAGTTGTTAATGAGTCTTCAGTCCACAACAAATCATGGATTTCTCATTTACATTACTTGGATCAGCTGGTTGTTGGGTTTGTGGTGTTCCAAACATTTGTTGGCCAGCAGGGAAGTTGCACTGTTTTGGTAGAAAAACTATGCAACATCAACACTCATGCCAAGGTTGAAGGCTTTACTTTTTTGGTTTTTCCTTTATCAATCAACACAAGTCAACACAAGATTTGCTGGGACTTACAGCAATGGACACTGCACTGGTAACCGCCCCAAGGTATCCCTGCAGGAACTTGGAAGCTGGAGCTGGCTAAAGTGGCAGAAAACAAGAGGAGACAACATTATAAAAGCACTTTAGCTGAGCAACAAAAAAAGCCATTTGTAATGTGTGTAGTAATGGGCCAGCTGGGATACCATGCAGGTACAGTACCTTGGAGGCATTGCGGTTGCTGTAGTTAACACAGGCATTGTGACTTTGGTTCAACCACTGCCATACAAAGGAGAGGAAAGTGAAAAGTATAGAAAGATGTAATAAACTGCGATAATAATAAGTTTCATTCAAGGTGATTCTCCTGTGCATTTAAAATCAGCTAAAAGAAGCATCTTAACCTACAGGCTCAGCCACTGGCTCTATCAAGCATACAGCAGAATCAGTGACAGAAGAGACTCCGTTATTTAAACAGTGGCAGCCTCTGTCTCACACCACCCGGATTTCTTATAATTAATTCTTAATTTATTCTATTCATTATTGTTTCTGCTTTTGTTAAAGCATTTTCCATTAATCCCACAGCTTTACAACTGATCATTCTTAGTTTTATCAAAACAAAATCACTAACATGGCAAATCATGATGGATGCAATGATTTATAATAATGGATGGTAATATATTGTCACATAAATAGTCAACACTTGCTCATTCGTTGTTTTTCTTGAGGCACTACCTACAGCATATGTGCCATCTTTACAAAGTGAAGTAATTTAGAAAACCAAACTTGTACTACGCCAGAGATGAATTTCGAAGAAATACCTGCCAGAAGACGGTAGACGCGAGTGTTTGATTAGGGAGAAGGAGGCCAACAACCTGCAAAGAAAGAAAGGAAAATTTCATAAAGGAAAATCAATAAATTATTATTATTTGTAACATTGGTACTGTTTGAGTGTGTGCTTTATGAAAACCACTCTTACCACTGGTGTGCCAAACGGGATAAAACCTGGTAAAAGATGATGAGTATTACCACTCTTACAATTTCGCCTCTACCCTTTTTCTCAGATTTACTATAAATCTATTCTTTTGTGCAGAAATGTCCAAGCCCTTCAAAAAACACTGTTCTCTTCTTTCTAACTTTGGATCATGAGGCCAGTTCCTATTGGTCTGACATTCATGTGGTATGTTGGTCCTAACATGTTAACTGCTTCTGTCCTTTCCTTCTTTTCTTTGTTCTCACTTCCACTACGGTCATCCTACAAAAAAGGGTGCTTTCAAACTGAACCAAAGTGCTAGCATTTGCTTCTTCACAAACCCCAAGTAGATCTCTGTCAGCACAGCAGAGAGGTTTTAATCAGCGCCCAGCTGAGCGTGACCTTTTCCAGGCCTGAGACAACCTGAAGAGCCCTGTTGAGCCATGACAGTCTCTAAGGTGAAGACGCCTCTGTATTGGACCACTTAAAAGCCCCGAGATTCCCCTCCACTCCAAAGTTTCCACTCTTAGATACGCTACCTGACATCCGAAAAGGCATGAGGATCTTCTCCCCTGTGTCGGGGTGGATGATGGCCTGTAATAAGTGCATAATGATAACAATCAGACAGTAATGAGCACCGAATAATTTGGGTTAAGTCAGTTCATATGACTTATAAAGAGAGTACTGCTGTGAAAATAACTAAAAGAAAGTTACTGCTCAGGGTATTTAATATTAACTTGAATATATAAAAACCACTGAAAAAATGGTTTCAAATCAATTGATTAACCAGTTATTGCTAATCTACTTATTTATTTACATCACTCAATTATATTTGAGGAACAATGCATTGCACTTGGGGAGCTTTTGAAAAATAACCTTACTTCTTTGACAAATATAACAGTTTGACATTTTGCTAAAACGAAAAGTAATTCAACAAAAGTTTGTTATCTTCACAAGTAAAAGAAAAATAGTGACTGAGTTGTCGGATACAGTATGATAACGCTTTGAAGCAAGCCAAAGGTATTCACCACAGAAAAAGCTCCCTTTAAGAAGCTAAACATGCTAATGCTAACGTAAAATACTTGGAATAACAATACGCTGATGCATAAAAGTACAAACACCAGTGTCATTACCAATTGTGGGGTGCCGTAGAAACCAAACCCTAACACTTAACACAATATGTACAACAAATCTAATTTCTGTTATGGTTTGGGTAGCGAGAGCTATCGTTTTTAGCATGCTAGCATGCTATCATCTTCTAATTTATATTAAAACACAAAGTAAAGTTGAACCAGGCAGTTTTCATGGACAGTTAAGGGATGTCTAGTGAATGAAATTTATCCTGCAGACTGCCTGCACACACTGTCAGCTGAATGTACGAACTGGTTGCAACCACATCCAAAGGCTTGATTAACTCCCCCGAAACAGGGAGCAAATTTTAACAGCAGTCTATTCAGCTAGACTAAGGTACGAGGCATTTTCAAGGTTTACCTTCTCATCTACCACACAAGAAAGCATTTGATCAGTTTCAGATTCATTCTACAACATTACAACAACTTAACCAGACCGTCAAAGTGATAAAGAACCACAGGAAGGACCGGCAACATTAGGTAAGGCCACCATAGAGCCATGATTCCAGTGTCACTGAGTGAATCTTGGATGACATAAAGCAGCCAAAATGAACTATGGCAGGTATTTCTAGACAAATAGGAGACTAACTTTAAAAAGCCCATTTACTTTTAAATGATTTTAGAAGGATTGTGGGATGTTTTTTGTCAATTCTACACAAATATTCAAGCAAGTACACCAGACATTATCCCGTCAGTTTGCTATTCCCACAAGTAGATAAGACAGATGATGTGTCTTTCCCCCACTGCCTTAACAGTGATCAAATCTGCAGATTGGAAAAGAACGAAAGCGATTACACTGCTTCCTCAGGCTCATGGAGCCAAGCTTCAGCTTGTAAAAGACCTCGTAGGTACATATGATAGATATACCACTATCATGGCTGAATATAGATTTTCCTCTTAGTCTTGAATGAACTTGGGATGCAGTAAGAAAAATCTGGAGACTAGTTTAAACTATAATGATCTAACAAACTACACAAAGAGTTCTAGGTCTTTAACACTCAGAAAGAGTATAAACCTTAGAAGCACATAAATAAGGAAAGCACCATGCTGAAGGATAGGTCGGTTTTGGGGAGTTTTGGCAGTTGACAACCCTGAAACCCTGCAGGAGCACCAACTGTTGGATGTTCTCATACAAAAACAAACCTGGACGTAAGCCAGCCTTCAGTGTTCATATGGAGCCCAGTTTGAGCCGGATTTGGTTTCATTCCTGCAGAGTGTGAAATTGTTTATGTAGACTGAACTGCATATCCTACACATGAAATGGAAGCAATAGCAACCATAATGATAAAAGAAGAGTTACTTACTTAAGATTTGTCTTAACAGCCCTTTATACACACATTAAACCTGACCCAAAGACAAGTTTATGTCGACAAAATACATACTTTAACGCAAAGTCCACTGCATCCCATCCGTGGTTTTGAAAATTAGTTCTAAAGATGAGAGGATACTTTTGGTTCATCTGCATTTAGAGTGTTTGATTAGATCCTTAAATACACATTTTAGTGTCGAGTTCAATATGAGCAAAAACTGAGATGTGACGGCTTTTCATTTTTAATTTTCCAATGAAAATGCACATTTTAAATAAATAAGGTGGACGTGGTAAGTCATAGGATTTAAACAGCATCTAAATTAAAGAAATGCCAAACAAAGTACAAAACTAATTTCACAGTGCTGACATTGCACTTAAAAATACATTCATTAAATAATTCATCAATTCATTACATTAATTAAGTTTTATTTAGGTGAGGCATAAATATCAAACATATAAATCTCTGGCAGTGTTGGACGTTGGCAGTTTGTAAATAGATATTAAAACTTTAAATAATTTTCTCCCACTTTAACCGGCTGCACCTGTAGTTCAACGACTGTCAGCCGTCTTGCAGAGCTGGCACTTCCAGCTAATTAACACTGGAGGTAAAACCGCTCGCCTGCTTCAGTGTCTAATTTTAATGTAGTTACTTCAACATGGAAGCCTTTTTTTAATGTTGTTTTTGTACACTCTTTGGTATATTTGCAGTATAAGCACGTAACACCAGTCAAACCTTACCCGCTTCGAATGATGAATGAGTGTTTCACTTAGATCGGACTCAATAATGACATTATATAGAGATGGATCGCATTTAATCTGCTTCTCTTAATAGACAAAGTAAGCAAAAACAGAGAAATCTTACCTGCTTTATTTTCTGGGCTTGCCAAAGCTGTAAAATAAAATAAATAAGAAAAAGTAGAAAGTCTTTCAATGCTTCTGCGTTTAATTGGGATAGTTTGTCTGTCTGCAATATAGTTTCCAAATTTAATATGTAAAAGAAAATTAAATAATAAATTACATTAAAAAAATGATGAAATTTCATTTATTATATTTTGCAATTATTAACAGGACTGTACGGTTAATAATACTGTTGAAATTAAATGAATTAAAATGACTAAATTTGGTTTATTTTTACAATTAAAATTGTTTGTAGTACATCAGCTATTGTAAAGCAGTAGACTTGAAAAGAACAGATATTTCAAATTTAAATATTTCATCTGAACGTTTAAACAATTAAAAGTATTGATTGTAAATACCTCCTTAGATAAAATAGATGGTTAAGTATATTCACAGAGTCTGCTTCACAGAGAAATTACTGTACAACAAATAACGAATACGTTGCTTCAACAGTGTAAATAAAAACAAATTATTAAAATGTTGCAACAATATAAACTTTGTTCATACCATAAATATTTCCCTGGCACAAACATTAAAGCAGCTATTTTTGATTTAGCATTCAAAGGCCGGTTAGTGCCTGCAGTGCACAGATAATCCACTCAAGGGCAGGAGACACATGTCAGACTGCACAGAAGAGGCTTTTCAGAAAGGTTTGCATCGTCTTTCAGATGCTGAATTCTCACAAACTGATGTTGATGTGAGTTTTCAACTCAAGCTGACGCATATTTACCTGAGCATCCGTCACTCCCAGAGGCAGAGTTCCTTGCTTGAAATGGTCAAGCAGCTCGACGCACTCCCGCAGCCGTTTCTGATGTGACGGAACATGAAAGTCAATAAAATATGAAACCAAGTCTGGCCACTCTCGCCTCTATGTCAGCTTAGATGTGTATTTGCCCTCCTGCTATTTAAGTCTAGGCCTCAATGTGTGATAATTATGTTTTACTAAAACCTCCGTGCTGATTTTCATGTGACAAATGAGTTCCCTAAAAGGTAATGAGGAGCTTACTGTGGTGTGATCATTGTCTAATATGGAGGAAAATACAAGGTCATGAGGACCAATTTGTTCTAATGAGCTCGCCATCTGTGTGTGTATGTGTGTTCACGTTTCTGTAATTGTGCGTGTCAGTGTTAGCCGTGCACTTTTTTTTGTTTTACTGTATGCACAGGAGGTCATGTGTGCGTGCGACCGAAGGCAAATCAGGGCTGTCCCTGTTCCACTGTCTGCATTAGGGGCAAGTTGAGGCGATGCCTGGCCCAGCAAGGTGTCATGTGTATCAGTGTGGGTGTGGGTGAGTGTCTAAGCATATGCACTTTCCACCCCTCCCAGCAGCCCCATATGTCCACACCTCATCACATCCCGGGAGGTACTGCAGCTATTAGTGCCACCAAAGAACCCACTAACAGCTTCATTACCCAGAGCACTAGAGCTGTGATGGCTCCATGAGCAAAATTACCACAACACAACCAAGAACTGTGGAAATGTTGCAATGAGCAGAGCAGCCTAACATTTACAGAGAATATCCTGTAACCTAAAGGTGGCACATTTGCTGGCAGTAGCTGAGAATCCTTCATTTTAAGTATACCTTTGAGGTTTTCTTCCTTTAATTCAACACCTCCTTCAGTAAATTTTGGCTAATGTTGAATCCCACAAGATTATTGTGCTGCCGTTTTAGCCCAGCTAGGAAACCACTGCGGTTATATAAAACCTGACTTCTCTAAAGATCACCGTCACAGATCATCTGATGGAGTTTAATGTCATTTGTATGCAGATATTGTGATACTGTGGCTAACTTGGTAAATAAGCAGCCCCGATAGGTCGCATGTGATCCGTGTAACAAATCCAAAGGTTTGTTTACCTCTGTCACAAAGAGCGTGCTGGGGTCAATCACGTCCAAGAAGTGCCTGAACCGGCCAAAAAACGTGCTCTGAGAGACAAACGAGATGCACATTCATTCATTCATATACAAAGCAATTGTTAGCAATATTGTTTTTTTATTTAAAGACCAAACATTAAACTGCAGATGCAACTTTAAATATATAATCAGTGGAAAAATCCTGATCTGGAATGAATAAGTTCAAAAACTCCAACTTTCCACCCAGTCTGCATATAAATTGTTGATCAATTACATGCAGCCAATTCATGATTATGAATCGAGAGCCATGGAGATTCCAGCTGTCGCCCAGTAAACAGCAATATTACCCCTGCCAGCTGTTTAAACACGCCAGGTGGAGCCTCCTCATTAATGCCAGAGACAAACTGTTTTCTATCTGCATCTTTTGCACACCCGAAACTACTCACACCGTTTTGCAATTAATTCTAATAATGACTGTGCCAGAAATACCTTTCGAGAATTTATTCATAACCGAGCATAAGGAATAATTTAGGGGAATCAGCGACGCGCCACGCAGCCTCGGAAGCCTCCTATCCCTCCCTAACTGGAGTTTAATTACACTAACTGCTAATTTGGATGAAAATCTGGTATCTGACTCACTGCTGTGCCTCGTGACTTCCTGAACATATGGATGGTTTGTACAAACATGGCACAGGGGAAAAGTTGTTAAATCTGGTACATTCAATTACTCACCAGTGCCACTCCAGTTTGACCAGTTTGAGTCGATACTCGAGTGGAACAGAGGGGACTTGTCTCAGCTTTACTGGAAGGGTAACAGGGGCTTAATCTTATCATTATGTTGTATCAGATCCTAATTTATGAAGACGCAGCCTTTTGAGTTGGTTTCCACATTTCAGCTTCGTCTGAAATTCCACTTTCAATGGAGTAAACTTAACAGTTTTTATACAAGAAAATTCAAAAAAATATTTCCATACAATAACTTCACACTATCAAAATAGGGAATGCTGGAAATTCAATTTTTCCACAGTTCATGCCATACCGTTATACCGGAGTACAGATGGAGACTTATAACACCTAGCCATTACAGAAGGCTAAACCTCCCCAACTTAGACCAATAGAGTTGGAGTTAAATGCAAATCACCTCAGTGATGGTTAAAAAACTATGAAAGCACAGAAATTAAAGCTACCAAAACAAATAACCATCCTCTGGAACAAGAGATTGGGCTTTGGGCTTTTTCAGGCCGTTGTCGTAAACCCTACAGAAAATTCCCAGCAAACCAGTACTTTCTAAAATACTCAGACCAGCTCACCTGGCACTCAAATCACCGTTCGTCCTCATTCTGAAAATTAGTTTATGAGTAGAGACCATGCCTACATAGCAAAATGCATGTGGGCGAATCACATATTTATGTTGACCAGCAGTTGGACCTAATAAAGAGGCTGGTGAGTGTATACATCTTATGTCTTATGTTCTTCTTTTTAATTTTTACCGACTCAATATATTTGTGTACAAAAATACCATAAATTGCTGTAAATGTATATTTATAGCAGACTAAAAAGTGTATTAGGTACACACAATAAATCTTCATTTTCTGTTAAAACTTTACCGATTCACCTGGGCGATGGTTTTTATTACGTGTGGCTTGTGGTGCTGAACCGCTATACTCCATATAGAGAGCCGTTTATGACATTTGTCTCATTTATCTAAATGAGGCATATAAAAAGTCAGACACCAAAAGAAGGTCGTACAGTTCAAACTGATAAAGTAATAAACATTTCTCTGAAAGAGCCTCGAAGGTGCAGGATTGTGTGTATTCGCTTTTGAGGACACTAGGGTTGAAATATAAAAGGCTAACATAAGATGGAATAAAAGCATATCTCATGGGATACCTGTATGATAACAGCTGACCTGCATATTTTCTGTTAGCACATACAGTGATGGTCAAAAAGCATTTGAACAACAACACAGTATTTTGCAGTTTTAGCTCTGTGTGCCTCCACAGTGGATTTAAAATCAAGCAATCAAGGAACTATTTAACAATTACAGATATTTTTCAGGAGCTAAAAGCTTGTTGGATCAACATAATTTGAAATAAAATGACTGTTTTTAATACTTGGATGAAAATCCTTTGCAGTCAGTGACTTTCTGAAGTCTAGAATCATTGAAAAATATTCAGTGTCTCTGACTCGCTGCTTTCGATGATTTTCTGCACTGTAAATCGCTTTCTGATCAGTTTTGCAGCATTTGTGCCGAATCGGAGCACAGAGTATAACATTCAATTCAATTCAATTTTATTTATATAGCGCCAAATCACAACAAATGTCGCCTCAAGGCGCTTCATAGATACAGAGAAAAGCCCAACAATCATATGACCCCCTATGAGCAAGCACTTTGGCGACAGTGGGAAGGAAAAAACTCCCTTTTAACAGGAAGAAACCTCCGGCAGAACCAGGCTCAGGGAGGGGCGGCCATCTGCTGCGACCGGTTGGGGTGAGAGAAGGAAGACAGGATAAAAGACATGCTGTGGAAGAGAGACAGAGATTAATAACAGATACGATTCAATACAGAGAGGTCTGTTAATACATAGTGAGTGAGAAAGGTGACTGGAAAGGAAAAACTCAATGCATCATGGGAATCCCCCGGCAGCCTACATCTATTGCAGCATAACTAAGGGAGGATTCAGGGTCACCTGGTCCAGCCCTAACTATATGCTTTAGCAAAAAGGAAAGTTTTAAGCCTAATCTTAAAAGTAGAGATAGTGTCTGTCTCCTGAATCCAAACTCGAAGCTGGTTCCACAGAAGAGGGGCCTGAAAACTGAAGGCTCTCCCTCCCATTCTACTTTTAAATACTCCAGGAACAACAAGTAGGCCTGCAGAGTGGGAGCGAAGTGCTCTAATAGGGTGATATGGTACTACAAGGTCATTAAGATAAGATGGGGCCTGATTATTTAAGACCTTGTATGTGAGGAGCAGGATTTTGAATTCAATTCTGGATTTAACAGGAAGCCAATGAAGGGAAGCCAAAACAGGAGAAATATGCTCTCTCTTTCTAGTCCCTGTCAGGACTCTTGCTGCAGCATTTTGGATTAACTGAAGGCTTTTCAGTGAGTTTTTTGGACATCCTGATAATAATGAATTGCAGTAGTCTAGCCTGGAAGTAATAAATGCATGAACTAGTTTTTCAGCATCACTCTGAGACAGGATATTTCTAATTTTAGAGATGTTGCGCAAATGGAAGAACGCAGTCTTACATATTTGTTTAATATGTGCGTTGAAAGGACATATCCTGGTCAAAAATGACTCCAAGGTTCCTCACAGTGTTACTGGAGGCCAAGGTAATGCCATCCAGAGTAAGAATCTGGTTAGATACCATATTTCTAAGCTTTTCAGCGCCGAGTACATCCTGCTACTTTTATCAGCAGTCACGTCATCAGTAAGCACTAGTGACCCGGTTCCTCTGGCAAGCATACATGACCATGCCATAACATTGCCTCCACCCTGATTGACAGATAATGAGGCATGTTTATCTCCTTCTCCATACTTTTCCCTCCCTGCACACTGTAGTACAAATTCATCTTGGTTTCACCTGTACAATGATTGACACCAACCACTGAGCAGTTATTTATTAAACCCCTTGAATAGAAGCTGGAAGTCTTGACCTTAATCACATCTTGATTTTAAGTCAAGAGGTGGTGTGCAGAGGCTAAACTACAAAAAACTGCGTCGCTGTCCAAACATTTATGGACCTAGCTGCATATTACAGATTTTTACAAGTTTACCTTTGCTCTTGTGATGCGTTCAATGCCCAACTACAGCTAAAGCCTTTGGGATACAGCTTTAAAAGTCACAAGGTTTCACCTAAAGTTGTGGTATGACTTTCATTTCAAAAGCGCAATAAGCTATGATATGGTATAACGGTCCTGATATGGGTTTAAGAATCCGCATGCGGGACAGCGCATCTAACCACACACACGCATAAACACGCTGACACGGTGAGTGGGTGTGGTCTGTTTGCCACGCAAATTATGTCCAAAAAGTATATTTTGTTACAAGTGTATCTGTTTATGATCAGATAAAAACTGCAAGTACCTGGTCGAAACGAGACTTGCCATACTGGAAGGGCGGATATTCAGACATGCTGCTTCAAATCACCGCCAGCCCTCTTCTTCTCTGAGATTATTAAATGTTGCTTATTTCTTTCTCACCCTCCAACTAACTTTTACAGCTGTGGGACTGCCGTCAAACAGTCAGCTGGCCAGGTTGCACTGTTGGAAATGTAGTTTTTCCGGTCTGCTTCGCTGACAGGATGTGGCTTTACATCCCTTTACAGGATGACTACATTTCCCAGAAGAGCTTGCATTGTTTTCGCCTCTTTTAAAGCGGGAGGTTAATGTTTAAAGACCTGCACTGGGTTTGGAGTACAACGGTTAAAAAGAGAAATGCTCTTGGTGAGTGCGAGGATAACATACCCCCTAGTGGTGCTTCTGAGGAGCAAACAGTAGCAGCTTGCATTATACAAATGTGCAACAGGGTAACCCAGCAGGAGTTGGGTTTGGTTTGTAAATTTGAGTTCAAAGTATATGATGTCATGACACACGTGGTTTTTAGAAATTATGCATGCTTAAAATTGCTGGTTACTATGCAGTATTCAGAAGAATATCAGTCCTGGAGGTGTGTGAGAGCGTGTACAAAGGATAATAAAACTGCAGGAAAAGATTCAAATAGGATATAAAAAATGTTATTGTTAATAGTGAAGAAGACTAATGACTTCAGTGTTCTAGTGTAAAGGCTACGAGAGGTATTGTGAAATCTCCAATAAGATTTCAGCTCCATCTTTTCAGTGTTTTAAGAAGGTGGAACTAATAAAGGCATGACAAATGGGTGAAATCATGTGTATAATATGAGCCCAGTCACTGTCGGTGAAAGGTGAAAGACAGAGTTCAACATGACATAGCAAGATCACTTGTTTTAATATATCACATTTTATTCAGTTACTACTTTGAAGAATATGCTCAATCTAAAAGAGTCAAACTAGTTAAAGAACTACCTGAATGTCAGGAACATCTATAACACTGCTGTTTTAGCAGCTTGGAATTGGATGCAAAATTGTAAAAAAAAAACCAGAGTGAAAGATTCTGAGTGTTTTTTTAAACAACCAGTGAAAATATGGAAAGAAATAATTACCAGAAAACATACGGTGAGCAAGAAACACAAAATATTCTTTATTAAATATACAAAATTTGTGAAACAGAATTGCATCACGGATTGTAAACTTTCCAATCTTACATACTACCTCAAGCACATTCCACCAGCTACACAGTTGAGGAGAAAAATACAATCAGTTTAAACTGAAATGCAAAAAAACCCAAAAAACAAAACCTCTGTAAAATGGAAGACGTGAAAGAGGATGTGCCGAGTCACACGTAATGTGCAGTCTCTACAGTCATCTATGCAACTCGATTTTGCAATCACACAGCAGGACTGAGACGACGGGATAGGTCCGGATGCTTGTGTATGCTCGTGTATGCTTTGAGCTCACTGGCTAGTTATCTGTCGTGACGTTAAAAGTAGGCCGAGTGCTTAAATCACGGAGCGATTAGAAAGTGCAGTACGGTGTAAAGAAGATCTAACTATACCGATATCAGACAGACAGGTACAGTTTTATTCTGACAGTTAAGTAGTGCAAGAACATCCACGAATGCTGTTAAAAGTGGCATCATATCAGAATACTTTATGGTGTATCACTCTGCTCCATAGATTAAGTTTCAAGGCTTATTTTTAAATAAATATGTACACACTATATTTTTGGCATTTCACAGGAAATCACTGTTTCTACTCATTTTCTATTGTTATGCATACATTGTACTTTTGTGCAGCAGTGACCTAAACATAAACAATATCAAAACAAAGCATTAGAAGAGTTTAAAAAAAAACAGAGAGAACAGAAAAATATCAGTGAACAGATGGCTTTTCTTTCTCAAAACCTGCCTCGGGCCCCGACAAGTTCAAACAAGTGCTCGATTCTCAATGAACACCGAAAAACAAAAATAAGGCAGCATTTGGCATTTCAATACGGCATATATGCTGTAGAACGCGGTATATATCCCTTTGTAACACCTGAAAGCTGTAGCGATATGTGTGCTTGAGCAGAAGCATATGTGACACCCAAGACACTGAGGGAGGGAAGTCAAGTACCAGCATGTCGCAGGCATCTTCTCCTTAACGTGGTGTCGAGAACGCACATGTGGGAAGGCAGAAGCATGAGATCAAATAGCTGGGATGGCTGATCCTGATACTGACTGGATACTGAGTGATACTGTCTTCACCTGATAACACTGTGACCCATGCTAGAATCAGTTAGCTTATGTGGCTGAGCGTAACATGCCCAAAGAACGGAAAGAAGAAAAGAGGAAAAAAAAGAGGACGGAACAAGCAAATAAATGGGTGAAAGAAAAAGAAGAAAACACCATTCACTTGCTGGCTAAGAACACTTTTGAACATTCAAAGGCTACAATCAGTTCCCAGTAATGTCCACGTGACAAAGGCTGAAATCTGCTCATTTGGTTTGTAGTTTCAAAAACGAGTCAGAGCACTCGGTACTTATCAGGGAACATTAGTAGAGTCTTAATCCAAAACCAAACACACACGCAGACGCACACGCACAGACACACACTCTAGAAATAGTAGCACGACTCAAACGTTGCAGAAAGCCACACCAAAAGAAACACATCAGTGGTTTTGCACATTTTTTTTATCATGAATTTGCCTTTTTAGTTCACTTTGCATGATTTCTATTTGACGATTTCTTCCTTCCTTCCAGATAGCCAGACTTTTGAGATCATTTCAATCAGGTCTCAACTTGCAGAGACTTGAAACTTTCCCTCTGTTGGAGGAAATGTTATGGTGCCTTTGTTATTTGTTAGCGGTGTTTCCATTGCGTACTGCAGCGGCTGCTGTTGGCGCGTCATTCTGACTCTATACACGGGGCTCAAAAAGCCAAATCCAACATAAACTTTCACAGGTTTTACACATGAACTCCAGACAATGCAGGAGAAACTAGGTTAGGGGATTGCCCAGTGAACTGCTCAATGCACAGGAGATACTGCTGCAAATACTCAATGTAGTTTTTCCTTCAAATGTCAGGATTTTTAGTCTCTTTATGTCATTTTTGGCTTTTGAACTGGCAATTGAGCTAGCAACATCTCATTGCACTCCATAAAATGGCAACATTTTCTGTTAATGAGCTACTATGACATGTAACAAGACAACAAAATGCTCACCCTGATCGATCGTGTCTTGAGAGGCTTAATGCGTCTTTGATTTTCATGCCAAAAATAGCTGAAACAATGTCTGCCTTGAAAGAGGGGAATCAATCTACCACTTGACTGTATGCTGAAAAAAGGCCAACAACTGATGGACTAAATATGCAAAACCACCAGTACGTCTCTTCAGGTTGCTCTGCTCAAGCTACAAAGCTGCAACACTCATGAGGAAGTGTTGGTGTCGTTTCATCTCGAGTGAGGATATAGTCGGATAAACGTCATGTGGACTGAAACCCTACAATTTTCTCTCTTTTGTGATAAGGTGATAGAAGTGACAGGTGAGGTGAGAAGGAAAATTAATTGTTTTTACAATCAAGATCCCAAAATTGAAGCATCTGGGTTTTTTAAACCCACCATCTGGCTTTGTGAACCTGAAAACAACCTGAGGACGCGCGCGCTACATTCATAAAACCACTCAGACCAAACCCTTCACCGAGGACGTGTTTCAGTACAGTAAAGCATGCCAGCTGGAAAACGTCGCCTCGACATCTCTCAGTGCCTAAATATTTGTATCAAAAAAGACAGCATAGCAGTGAAAAGACTAAAGAGCTGTTGTGGAGGTTAGAGTGAACGGATGCAACGTGAACTGCAAACCCTCTACCCCCCGCCTGAATTCGTCACTTGAATTTGGAGCGCACTTGCAGGAGGGTGGGCTTCTGCTCCATGATGCGCACCAGCAGTGTGTCAATGTAGTCCTCCAAATCTTTGACCTGCGGCTTCAGTTTCCTCAGCTCCGTCTCCCGCTTGGCCAGCAAATGTTTCTGACGTTCATACTCCCCCTTCTGCCTCTCCAGCTCCGCCTCGCGTTGCACCAGCAGGTTGACCAGTTCGCTGTGGGTCAGGTGGTAGTATGACCCCGCTCCTTCTGTCAGTGACTTAAGACAAAAAGAAAAACAAAAGGACAAGAAAGAAATATTAATTTAACAGGTACAGCCTTGTGTCTTCTCATTGCACTCATTACAGAATGAGATTCAGGAGTTACCTAGCTACCTTGTAGAAAGGAAGTCAAGCTTCCTGGAGATCTCAAAACAAGTTTCTCAAGGTTCAACTACAGGCCCTGCTTTTTTCCCCCATTTTTATAAAGAATATTGCGAAGGACATGTCTGTTCCTGAACTGCACCTTTATACAGATGATATAATACCCTACTCAGATAGCTCTTCTCTAAGTCAGGCCATTTAGGAGATCCAGACTGCTTTTGAACTGCTGCAGCCATCATTGCCTGGTTTGAAGTTGCTTCTTAATACTAAGGAAACAAAACCTTGCTGTTCACTCCCAGATCTCGACAGTGGCGAGGACTATACTGCCTCACAGCAAGAAGGTCCTGCGTTTGAATCCACTTATTGGTTGGGGCGCTTCCGTGTTCAGGTTCTCCTTGAGGTTTTTCTCTGAGTGCTAGGGCTTCCTCCCACACTCCAAAGACATCCTGGTTATTCTAAGCTGCCTGTAAATGTGAATGGGAGCATGAATGCCTTTTTTCTGTCTGTTAGCCCTCTTCATAGACACTCCACCCCTACCCCCTTCTCCCAACCTTAAACTGGATTAGTGGGGAAAAAAAATAATGAAATATCCCAGATCTCAAATAATCTCGGTATTCATACGCTAGGAGAAGACTTAGTGTAAAAAGGGTAATCCTACAAATACACACGTGTCTTGCTGGATGATAGACTTTTCTTTAACATCATATTGTGTACACACTGGTTTTTCTATTATCAGAATAGGGCCTTTTTTTAAATTTAGCACTCAGGAAAACACTCGGACATAATATGTTTTTAAAGGTTTTCATTATTATGATTATATTATTTGTTCTAGACTTCGTGTATCACAGTTATTTGTATTTCATATCAAATTCATTGTCCAGTACACATTCCCATGTATTTTATGGTCTAGACCAGCAGTCCCCAACCCCCAGGCCTCGGACCGGTACCGGTCCGTGAGTTGTTTGGTACCGGGCCACAAGAGTTGAGGCTCAGGTGTGAAATGTATAGTTTTCAGGGTTTTTATCGGTTTTCAGCGTTATTTTGTTATCGTTTACTCGGTTTTCCCTGGTCTTTTCACGTGTGTGATGAATAAATTTTCTTTTTTTCGGTACCGGTACTAGTTTTATTTTGTTGTATTTATCTGCGACACCTTAAAGGCCGGTCGGTAAAAATATTGTCAGGCATAAACCGGTCCGTGGCGCAAAAAAGGTTGGGGACCGCTGGTCTAGACAACGTCACTGGTATAACTATAATAACAAATCCGTACTGGATAAGCGCTCCCTTTTTATCTCTTTATTTACTTAACATTACAAAAAGCTACTATGATCTTCACTACTTTATATATCTCCTCATTAGGGCACTGAGTTTTTGTTGTTATGTGTTTTTAAGGTAGCAGGACCTGGTTCTCTTATTTTGCACTGTGTTCATGGAATAACTTTCAGAGGACACTAAAGCTGAATGCGTTCGTCTCGCTGGGAGAGTTCAGAACTCTTATAAAATCTTCTGTTACTACAAGGTACAATTCTTATAACGTAAGCTATTTTATTTTATGTTAGTAGTTTATTTCAATTTACATTCTTTATCCTATGTTAGATTTTTGTCAAACACTGTACCTTCTTCCTTTCGCCCTCCTGCTCCGTCAGCTGGCTGCTCCTTCCGTGGTGGATGGTGGACTTTAGCTTCTCCAGGCCTGTGGCCAGCACTGACCGCTTCTCCTCAGCCTGCATGGCAGTGGGCAGGGGCTTCACTGGGTGGGGGCTGGATGTGACAAGACATACACACAGTCACACCACCACACTTGATACAACACCGCTCTCGGACTCTTATATTTTATATGAAGTTTTTTTCAGTTGAGGTCAGGTGAAAAACCCGGTTGCCATACTGGAGTTCCACAACTCTTGGATATATATAACTTAAAAAAAAGCCAACTATGCTTCAACAATATACATCAGGACTATTTCTGCATGTGAAATGATGATTGCAGCTACATTAACAATAACCCAGGATTCTACAATATAAGTGTAATACTGGATTCTAGCACTTCAGCCCCAAACATCTTCTTAATAAACTAATGTAAGAAACCCAATCATCAGAACACAGAAGTTTTACATCGTCTTACATCAGCCACATGGTGGCCGTGAGGAGCTATAGGCTGACAATAGTGCATTTTACTAGGGCCACAAGTGACCCTTTATTGACCCTTTCTGAAAATCACCAAAACCTTACTGTAACGAACAGAGACAAGAAAACCGTCTTGCTGCTTTGTTACACTGATTTGCATGAAGGGCAACAAACAGCCAAAAACTAGCCCTCTATTTGAGTCAGCTTAAAGGATCTTCTGAAACTCTACAGTTGACCTACAGTCATAGGAAATCTGAGTCGACTTGCTGCACTTTCATACTCTCAATCAGCAATAAATCTTTCTTTATTCCAGGTATTGCAGATTAAGCTGTTATTTGAACGCAACAGATTGGCCTGTGGACCTCCAGGGTGACATCAGGTGCTTAAGGACTCCTTGCTTTAAGTGATTAAGACCAGAGGAGGTTAGACAGGTGTAAGATGTCTTATTAAAAGAAGTAATGGTGAAAATTGAAAAGACATTAAAAACCGAGAGACTTAATTGGATGCACTGGTGCAATCAATCATGTAGAATTGAATTAAATATGTTATTACCCGGAGGTGGAAAGGAAATGCTACCAGTGACAAAACAACACCTTTAGTGTCTTGCAAAAAAAAAAAAAAGCCTGTTTTTTGGTTGAGATTTTGGCAAATGAGCATGGCTGTGTGAGAACTCTAGCTGGCCCTGTGGGGAAAGGGGAGGTATGTGAGTGTTTGTGTGCGTTGTGCATGTGAGTGTGTGTATTCGAAAGGGAGTTGGAGGTGTGTGGTAGGAAATGGGGCAAAATAATAACTGCTAATTGGCCTGAGGCTTTTTTTCCCCTCCCGTTACCACAGCCAGGACACATGAAAGACACCTACAGAAGAGTTCTGTTAACACCAATGTTGTTGTGTGTGTGTTTTAACAAAGTGAAGAAAAAAGGGAAGATCACACCACAAGGATGAGACAGGATGTGCAGTTGGCGCAGAGGAAAAGCAGGCGGAAGCAGAGCGCCAGAAGGAGACCAAAGAGATGACAGGATAGAAATTTCTGCAAGTAGTCCTTCCTCTTCACCTCGTCACTAAGCACTGAGCATGTGCAACCTCACCTGTTCTGCTGACTGGCTGCCTGCTGCTGCTGCTCTGCCTCCTGTTGCAGTGGCATTGGCGCTGTGGCTTGCGTTGAGCTGGGCGGTAACCTCGCTGAAGCGTTGGCAAAGGGAGAGAAGGTAGAAAGCGCTACAGGGGAGCAAATACTTTCAGGAGCAAGAGAAGGAGCAAAGGAAATCAGAGAGGGAAGGTCGGGGCCTGGCTGAGACGAGGTGGAACCCTGTACCCCGCCAGGATCACTACCAAAAGAGGGTAGGAGGAGCTCGTCGAAGGGAGTTGCCAGTGTGCCCTCAGACTGGGAGCGGTGTAGTGTAACATTCTGTGTAGGAGCGCATATCGAGGACGTAGCATCCGAGACCTCACCAGCACTCTTCAGATTACAGCTCATAAAAGAGTCCGGCTGTGCTGCGGGGAATGATTGCAAGTCTCCTATTGGGAAGGTTGGCTCAAGAGTCGTCGTCTTGTCCTGAGCAGCTTGGGGAGATGCTTCAGATTTGTCAGTTTCCCCGATTTCCCCATTAGATAACTTGGATGCATTTGTAGAATCCATTAAGCCCAAAGCAGCATCTGCAGTTGTTTTAACATCCTTCAACTGCATCGTCTCATTTGGCTCAGAGACGCTGGAACTTTTGGAGGAAGAGTGAGACACGCAGGTTTGGTAATCCTGCGAGTCAATACTGACATTCAGACTTTGGAGAAAGCTGCTGGAGCTCTGATCAGATATCCGTCTGTGCAACTGAGTGTCATCAAAGTCTTGGCTAGGACTGTTTGCAATCTGACTGATGTTGAGTAAATCACCAAGGCTGCTAAATGGCACATTGGGGCTAACATCCTGGCCTGCTAAATGAGCCCTCTCAAAGGGTTCAACCAATGAAGCCTGCTTGACATCAGGGGAGGAGGTTGTGATGTGTAATGATGGTAGTGTGGAGGATCTTTCTTGATCTGGTGTTGCAGGATTCCTCACTTTTATATTATCGTCTTTAGAGCCATCATTTAAATCTTTAGAAAAATCCTCTATAGAGACCTTTAAATCATTTATGTTTCTTTCTTGCCCTACATTGTCCGACTGTGAAAAGACGATGGACTTTAGTTGTGGTTTAGAGAGTTCAGGCAACAAGTCAGGGTATACAATATTAGAATTGTTACGTGTTTCAGCATCTGCACCATCAATTCCTATCTCCTTTGTGATTGATGGATTTGGATGCCCAAGTACTGTGGACTGCGGTGCCAAAGACCCTGCTGAACCACTCAAGTCTACCTTTCCGCTATCCTTAAGCTCAATAACAGTTTGATGAACAACATCAACTAAAGATAGATCATTTGACCTGTAAGTAGTGTCATCTTCAGATTCTGAGCCCATTTTATTTTTTACATCCGTTGACCCAAATATGTTGCTTTCAGTGTCTTCAAATGAGGATGCAGAGACTTTATCAGAATAAGAGGAAACACATGACAGAAAATCCTCTTCTGCTGAACTGCCGAGACCTGAAGAACTAGGATCTGGAGAGCTGCTGCTGAGTTGTACAGACGGGGTGCGGCAAGGAGCTCGACTCATGTTAGTGTCGGGTATTTCACTGGTAGCGCTGGCGTCCTGATTAGTTTCAGAGCAAGTGTTCAGTTTCAGAGAGTTAGTGGAAGTATTTAAAGTTACATCATTGTGCTCAAAACTTCTGTGTTCTGGGATTGTTTCAAGGAATTGTGGGAAAGTGTTAAGGTAATGCATGTTAGTGTTGGTCACTTGGCTGACGAGCTGATGAGAATGCAGTGCATCAGTCACATTTGTGTTTCGATTGGCTTTATTATTGCAGTGTTCCAGCAGATGGTCGCTGGGTGGTTTTTGCTGCGTTTTGCAGCCTGTGGAGAGATCCTCAGGAGACTGCAGCCTGCCAGCTGCAAATGCTTCAAAGGATTCGTCCCACTCTGAATCCGGTTCCACACTGCTAACAGACATAAAAGGGTTGGATGACTTCTTGAGTAACGGTTTCTTTCCTTCCACGAGAGTTAGAGGAAGTCCTCTCATCCCAGCTTTGGTGACCTCTGTGCTGCTTGCATCAGCATCAGTGAAGGATTCCTCGGCAGCTGAGTTGCCGTGGGTGAGGACAGAGTTAGAGTTACTCGGCTGTGGAAAGAGTTGAGCTATAGGGGGCCGGGAACTGGAAAGATAGGGCAGAGGAGGCAGTGTAGGTTTAAGTTGCTGAGTGGTTATCATGTCTTCATAGAAAGGGTTGTGCTGGATTAGAGAAAAGAAAGGGTTGGATTGTGATATAGGGGGTGGTGAGGTCGGTGAGTGGCAGAAAGGGTTAGTACGGTGCAGGTTTGGAACCATGGAGGTATGCTCTACAAGGGGACCCAAAGGGTGGTGACTAGGTGGAAGAGGTGGTAAGTGGGGATCAGTGCTGGGTTCTAATTTAGGTGAGACCACCAGGCTGTGAAAGGAAGGCACACAGTCCTCTTGATTAGTTTGGATCATTCACACAGAATAACCGCACCCTGAAGAGGGCTTTTATATCTGAAATCACGATTTAAAGAACATACTTTTACAGAGTGCTCACATGAATCAAATCAGTTGAAGCTGCAGTCCCCTTTATTCTTTAAAACCACTACTAATTAGTGTATAAACTGAAGTTGAAGAGTTTCCACACACAATTTGATCCGGGCAACACACATCAAAAAGCTGCAGCAAAGCAAACATAATGTCAAAAAACAAAAACATGAAAAAAAACATGACTCACTTTAAAAATAGTATTCTAGAAGTAGAGTTGCAAAGAGGTTGGTAATCGCAACCTCTAACAGTGCATGATAGTATTAAGAAATTGAGAGAATCATATTGGGAACGTCCAACTGCTGTAATCATCTACTATAAAAATCTATAAAAACCTTTAAAAAAGCACGTTGTTACCGTATTTTCCGCAAGGTAAAAGGTGCACTTAAAATCCTTTAATTTTCTCAAAAATCGTCAGTGCGCCTTATGTATGGTAAGCTACCAAGCCGCACCGCTTGATGGATTGTCGGAGCATTACGGCTACCATAGTCAGGAGCCTCGCGGAGTAATCTGGGTCCTATAGTCAAATAAACACTGAGGCACACCGAGAGTTAAAAACTGTCTAAATTCTTTCATCTTTAATAAAATGATCAGCGTTGCTGCTTTACTAGGTGTAACAATTAAGTTTAACATCCTGGCATCCATGAAAACAGGATTTATTAAATTTAACAAAGTTAGAAGTTAGCAGAATGTTAGCAGGAAGTTAGCTCACTGCTTTCGCTTACCTAAACATGATATACCATTTTCTGACTGAGAGATTTCTGGAAAAAAATTAAAACTATCACTCTGCTCTGCTCTGCTATCACTTGCAAAACAAATAAAGATAGAAAACTACACAGCAGTGACATTTGTAGGGTTACTGAAGTTGGGCTAGCTGGTATATAATGCTGTGCTACGTGATCACTAGCGACACAGCTATGTTAGCATAACATAAACACTGGAGGATGAACGCTAACTTTTTTCCACTTGATAAAAGTTCCCGAGGGTTTTTGACAAATGCAATCGCATGGAAAGATGCTGTAAATGGACCAAACTTCAGTCAGGAGAACGACTGAGATAATCCATCCACAATGCGAGGTTAGTCATTAATGTAAGATAAGATAACCTTTATTAGTCCCACACGTGGGAAATTTGTTTTGTTACAGCAGTGGACAGTGCAAAGTTACATAGCAAAAATGATAAAAAATTATAAGGCGTTTAATGCGCCTTATAATCCGGTGTGCCTTATGTATGAAAACAGACCCGTCCATCGACAGTGCGCCTTATAATCCGGTGGGCCTTATGGTCCGAAAAATACGGTAAGTAAGACTTTCCGTTCCAGGTACACTTCATTGAAGACTTTAATTGAAAAAGTTGAATTAAACAACAGATATTACTTTTTAATTGTTGACATCAGTCATATGCATGTACGTGTCTTCACGTCTTCCATTCAAACACTTTGCATCTAAAACATTAATGGCCGTCTCTTCTCTGCTTTCATTGGCCCTTCATGTAATAATTTGCGAGAAAAGTTGACGGAGCTAGGTGTAGTCATTGCTTAGCGCTAACTGCACCAACTTGGCACCTTTCTCAACTCCAGTATCTAAAAGCATGTGGGTGCGTAGGCTGTGAAAATGTATAGTTACAGAGGCAGCAGAAAGGCCCTGTGTGTACTATGGTCCAGAATAGCTGACCCCTTACTTCTACAAGCAGGTGCTTATCTGGCCAATATTTTGTTTACACTCGGTGTATGAAAATATTACGACATCGACTTCTTTTTTTCCCCCCACCTTGGTTAAGTAAATTGATTTTAAAAAATTAAAATCATGAGTTTTGGGAGACCTGAATGAAAGATTAATAATGTATTTACTACTATTTACCACTGACAGCAGTGCAGAAAGTGCAGTAAGGCCTGTGACACCCCCAAAATAAATTACCCACTTAAATATGCACTTGTGTTAGAAGTAGATATAAAATAAGACGGGGTTTTCTTCCCCCACTTTCTCCCTGCCCACACACACACACACACAACCTGTAATAGGAGAATGATTTCTTTTTCCCAGCTCACATCATCATCTTTCCAATGAAATGAACATTATTACTGAAGCATATTACAGCGTGCACAAGGCTGAAAGTTGACAGAGCTAATTTCACAAGAGCAGCTCCCCTCCTCCATCTGCACTGCAGATACCTGCTGTAACCAGAGACTGAAACCAGGAGGGATATGTGCAAAGCTGGAAGCAACTTCTAGCTGTGATGCTGGTGCACAGGACGTAAACATCTACGCCGTCATTTAACCCTCCTGTGAATGGGTTTAAGTTACGCTTTTGCTGCACCGTGAGCATCATCGGTTTAAGCAAATAGTGGTAGACAACAGATATTGTGCAATGTCACGCCAAATGAGGTGCTCAACAGGAAATGGAGTGCTAATTTAGCGCCAGGAAGGAAGTCTGTTTCACTGCTACTCTGTTTGTCAAAGCCTGTCACTGCTAGCCTCTGTCGTAGCTTGGTTGCCATGTCTGGTGGCAGTGGCCTGTACTCACTGGCTGCATCTGGCAACCTGCACTAGAGAGGAAATAAAATGCCCATTTAAAGATTTTATCTAGTAATACTAGGGTAACACCGCTATAACACTTTCTGTTACTCGAACACGCATTTGCATTCTGCTCTGCTGCCAAAATATCATCTTACACATCAAAAACATTCTTTGATGCCCTTATGATTGCTAAAGTAAGATAAAACGTATACGGGTCACATGCAATTACGCACCTCACTCTGTGAGTAATGATACTGGAAGTCTAAACGTGCAGGTACAAACTCTCAGCAGGCACTTCGTTTTTGGTTGCTTTTGACCTTCTTCATTCAAATAATATTTGTACCAAAGGTTTAAACTGGTCGGACGTCTTCTCTGTGATCAGTGTGTATCTCACCTGGGTTTACTCTGTGACTCCTTTGATCCAAACCATCCCCTTTGTTTCTCGTCAGTTGCGGCATGGGCCCGCTCGCACTCATCCTTGGGCTGACTCTGTCCTTTCCCCGCATGAGAGAAAAAGTTCCTCCTCTGCTTTTTCCCCTGGATGTCCCCCGCCTCCAAAGTGGAAGCAGAGGACCATGACGTGGCTTCTGTCGGAGCAGCCTGTCCCAGCCGCTCCTCGTTTTCACCCAGCATCGGGCCGCTTTTCTCCAGAGCCGCAGCTATGGCTGCTTTTTCCTCCTCGCCAGGCTTGTCAAAGGACCAGCGGCGCCCATCTCCCACACCTCCTTTAGGGAGATCTATGGAGGCCTGCTGACTGAGGTTCTGTAGAGACACGGAGAGAGGCATAGACTTCTGCAACAGTCCCAGGCCTAAAGAACCTGCAGGTTTTCCTGAGCCTGGGGCCTGGGGCTGCATGTTGTAAGAATGGCTTCCGTTGATGCAAACAGTGGGCTGAGGCACTGCAATGGTGATCTCACCGGCCTCATCACCGAACTCGCATTTGAGAGACGAAGACTTGGGCGACGTGTTTGCTGTGTGCTCTGCAAATCATGGCGAGGAGGAGGGAATGGAAGAAAATTGAGAAGAGAGGAAAACATATGACTTTACTCGATTAAACTTCAGCTGGTAAAGCCTTGTTGACATTTTCCTGACAATGTCTTTCAAAACAGAGCTGATCGGTGTTTCTGGCAGACAAAGGTGTCAATGAAAGTTTACCCGCGATTGCAGAATCTTTTCTAGAAACCGTGCTTCGTAGTGCAGCTTTTTAAACCCTGCTCTCCCTCGTGGTGATGTAATAGTGTAGATGAGATTTCAGGGAGCACAACTATCAAGAAATAGAACTTCCACATGTATAATTTTAACTTAAAGTCTATGTGACATTTACAGAATAACCTCGAAAACTCTTGCTTACAAATATTTCTGTTCCTTTGGTTGAAACACAGCAGCTAACAAATCCATGTTCTAGACATCATCATACAAGAAGAATATTTCACTTTGATACTAAAGTGACAACAAGCTCACCTGGGCTGTTATCTGCTGTCAGGTTGCTGCTGTTACTGGGCGAGTTAGAGAGATCGGACACCACCACGCTGATACCGGCCGTGGGACTGAGGCTCCCACCCCGTGACGATGACTCGCTGCTCTCCGAGCCCAGAGACGTGCTGGACCGAGTGTCGGACGATTTTCGCAACTTTCCCCTCAAAAAGAAAGTTCTCATCTTGCTCCTCCGGACCTCGCCCCCTTCGTCGTCCTCATAATCCTCCTCTCCGCCTCCGTCGCTAGGAAGTCTTTGGCGCATGCGGTACAAAGAGCCATACCCACTCGGCAGGACGGCCGAAGAGGAGTCCTCGTCGCTGGATCTCCTCTTGCCTTTCATGCGCTCCTTCAGCTTGCTGAAGGTGGAGGCGCCCTTATCTTTGATGACAAGGTCGTACATGCTAGCTGTCAGGTTGTCGCGGGTGAACTGGATGGTGACTTGAATGTCTCCCCGTTCCTTCTCCTTCTTCCCCGTCTTCGAGTTGAGCCTGTACCACCTGCGACAGAAAAGAATCCATTTGCATGATTAACACACAAACACTATCACTCTCTAGTGAAAAGGCGTGTGAAAAGAAGTGAAAAGAAGCTGTATTATAGCATATTCAAATGTGCTGCTTTTCACTAGTTCATATCATCTTAAAGTATGTGTGTTCTGACTATCAGCAAAGACTTATTTTTTATAGCTTCATGTTATTTGATACTTAAACCGGGCTTCTGTGCTTGCCCGGAAAAGAGCTGCAGAGTGCGAGGAACTATTTTGTGCACCTGTGGTTCCAGGTGCTCGTCACGAATCTGACAGCTGACTAAATCCAGAACAACCTCCTGAGAAAATATATTATGCATCATATTGAAAAATGCACAGGTGCATCTTTTTTCGCTGTCAATAAAAATCCAAACACAGAGCTGAAATGTTCTGGTGTTGATTACTCTTCTTACTATAGTAACAACAAGTCAAAGTGCTTTCGTGACGAATCACATCAACAATTAGTTCGCCACTGAGTGCAGCCATGAAGCAGTGTGAATGACTGTATTGTGATCATGAATGGGGCTAATCTGACCTCGCACAGGGTAACAGGGTGTGTGAGTGTCTGCGACCTACTAATACCAAACAGCTGTGTGTCCTGACATACCATAATACCCTGGGGGGGGGGCCCTTGTTTTTGTTGTCAGGGCCGGTGAGCAAGAACAATGAAGTAAAACAATGCTCACTTCTGATGTAACACTCAGCGCCCCACATGAGTATGAAGGCCTTAAAAGTGTGTGGAACGGTGCCACCAAGTTCACTGCACTGTGACTCATAGGAAAGTCTCATCTGATCTGTAGTGACTGGTTTAAAAAAAATTTAATGAGTGAGAAAAATTCCCCAGTTAGCATAAATATGCTGCCAACGGGAAGTTGTCAGCTCTGTCAGGAAGACAAACAAACAGGCCTCAAACAGGTATCTGCTTATAGATTTTTCACTTCCTGTGCTACTGGGTGGCTACATTATTATAAACCTCACACCTCCACCGCATCGTCTCTTTATTCATATGTGCATTACGAAGCTGAGGGGCAAATACGTAACCAAAGTGAACATTCACCATTGTTCTGAGAAAGACTACAGACATCCATAGATATATATATGGATAAAGCAGGGTATCCACACTCTATATTCAAGCTCCATTTGGAGAGACAGAAATACTTTCTTTGTCAAGTAAACAACTATTTTCATATCTTTTGAAATATTCAGACAACTTAAGCTGGTGTTGTGATATAATATATAAATTTGAGTCTTTTTAAACAGAATTCATTGCAGGAAACGTTAAATAACGGTCATTAACTAAATTAAGTGTGCTTACATGTAATTTTCTGATTGCATTAAGTGCTTGTGAAACTTCTTATTGCACAAATGACAAAACAGGATGTTAATAAGGTTGTCGAAATTGCTTCATGACCAACTACAAATGTTCTCTTCTGTTGAGTAAACAAGAAAATCTAAATGTCGTGCACTGGAAACTCAAACGTTCAACTGAGGAAAGTTACAAGAACAGAGGTTTAAGAATCAAAGGCAAAACATGAAAGCTCCAACATGAAAGAAAACGGGGACTACCCCACTCGGGTATGAGAAAGGAACCTCACACATTCGCCTTCTTAAAAACCAGAAAGCTTTTTATTTCTCCCCCACGGGATCCCTTCCTTTTTTCTCTAAACCTCCACTGTGACTCTGCAGAAACACTGAAGTTGAAAATTAACATGGGTCACAATATGCTGCATTGTTGCAACATTGTGGCACCGGTTTAGCATGCTGTCATGCTAACATCATGTAGGTATAAATGTACAGTACAGTTTAGAATGTAATTCAATTGATACTTAAAGTATAACCTATAATGTTAAAATAGCAGGGATTATTCTCGTCAGTGACCTCCTGACCCAGTATGAACCTTCCCGATCCCTCAGGTCATCTGGATCCATTTTTTTTATCAGTTCCCAGAGTCAGAACCAGACACGGAAAAGCTGCATTCAGCTTTTATGCTCCATATATCTGGAACAAACTCCCAGAAAGCCTCAGATCAGCTGAAACACTCAGTTTATTTAAATCCAGGTTGAAGACTCATCTGTTCTCAGCTGCATTTGAATAAAACACCAAATCCACACTGTTAAGCTTAAATTTCAAAACTTACATTTTAACTACTGATTTTATCTACTGTCCTGATTTTATCTACTGTTTTTTTAATCAATTTTAAATAATGTTTTTTATTTGTTTTGTTCTTTAATGTCTCTGTAAAGCACTTTGAATCACCTTGTTGTTGAATTGTGCTATATAAATAAACTTGCCTTGCCTTTTAAAAACAGGAATAAATAACACAAAATAAGAAATATAAACTGACAAAATTAAACCTATTAGCAAAACTGCATATTCACAAAAATGCATTTTCACTATTCAGTTATGGCTTGATAGTATAAAATAATGTAATTATGCTATGTTTTTTTTTTCAAAAGTCCAAAATAACACTATATTACATAGCTAAGGTATGATATTAGGAATCCGCGAGTTTGTCTGTGAATTTCCGATTCTGTGGTAGCGCACTTGGTGCTTGCTTAAAGTTAAGGAGTTTTTTTCGCTGTAAAAAGAAGTTTTCTTCCCACGTAGTGAACAGCGGACGTTAATGTTTTTGTCACTTTTTATGGAATCAAACTCAAAGTAAGGTCGGTACTTCCACGCTTTAAACGCTGCACGCTCATACTCTCTCCCGCACTCGATATATTATCCATTGTTGATCTGCACACAGCTGTTGCCATGAACGTCGCACTCGCTTACATCATTGTCATGAGACACTTGCAAAAAAAATAAAATAAAATAAAAATCACGGTTTTAGTAACACAGTAATGCAGCGTATTTACGGGAAAGTAACTAACCTAATTACCTTTTTTGCAATAGTAATCCCTTACTTTACTCATTACTTGAAAAAAGTAATCGGAATACAGTAACGCGTTTACTGCCCATCGCTGGTATATAGTAGTGCTATTTCTTAAATTTCTGTATCATATTGTATTATTTAATTACTTTTGTCTGTTACTGTCTTGGAGCAACTGTAACCCACATCATTTTCCTAGGGATTAATAAAGTATTCTGACTCTGATTGCAGAGTGGTTTGGATTACTTGCTGCTGAAATCTTAGATTACCCAAGGGTGTAAATATATGCTGCACATGTATGCTGCTAGTAAAAAGCTGCAGAGGCCAAGAATGAAAACTTTGTGGGGGGCTTGTTTCTATTTAGAGAACAAGGTGCACAGCACTACAAGACATTAATAACACATTCAACAGTCAGGGTTGTTATCTTCGCTTAATGCCAATAGGCAAAAAATGCTTAGCCTATGAGATAAACACATACTTATGAGACAAATTAGCATTTGTCAGCTTACCAAGCTCCATCAGTCCAAGAAGCAAGACTGGAGAGGATTTAGTTTTAGACTGAAATGTTGAAAAACTGACTTAAAAAAAAATATTAAGATTTAGAGTTAGTAATTAAAGCGTAAATAAGTGTTTTAAATGCCTACAGCACCTGGTCAAAATGTAACATTATATTGAAGACACAATATAATGGAGAGAAAAAAAAAAGACTGGAGTAGGACTGACAGACTCATAAACCCAACATGAAATCATCCAAATCTAATCAGAATACCAGACTCTGTTCTCTTCAATAGGGATAGGTATCAAAAACCGGTTCTTGTTGAGAGCCGGTTCCCACCGTTTCAATTCCTTGGAATTGTTTGCCATTTTTGCCAATGATTCCCTTATCGATTCCAGTCGCCCCGAATGACGTCACCACGTTGCGGAGCGTCATTTACCTGGCAGGAAACACGGCGGCTCAAATGCTCAAAAGTTTGATTATACTTTACGAGAACGGATGACAACAGGGCAACTTGCAATACTTGCAAAGTAGATATTTCATTTAAGGGATGAAACACTACGAATATGCAAAAGCATTTGCTCACAAAACACGCGATGACCTTAAATGAATGTCATGTTTTTAATTCCGCTCCGGACTCGTGAATCTCAACCCAGCAGCAGCGGTAACGTTTGCACGTCCTCTCCCGTTAATGCGGCAGGTAAATAATCAACTAACAGTGCATATTATGTTAGCGCGATCTGCCTTATTACAAAACCTGCCATTACTGTGCGTTTAGGTGACCATGATGAGACAGACAGAGTCTGGCTCAGATGCTGGCAGTTCTCACTGCAGTCTACCGGTAGCGTCTCCTTTCAGGCCAGGATAGACGAATGTCACCGAGCAGTGACTAAGTTTGTGGTAAAGGCCTTGCACCCATTTGCCACAGCAGATGCCCCCGATTTTTGGTAAGTGAATGTGTTTAATTGTAGGCAGGGACATTACTGAATATTCTTGTGCAATTGCTACAGAATAATTTATGTTATACTTTGTTATTGCTGCAGAAGAATATTTATTTTATTATTTTACATTTACAAATGTTTTTCCTGGGATCCTGTGACACCCCATTGAAGAGCCATAGGCTGGATCTCTTAAGATCTCACTGCTGGGTTTGTAAGGCCATGTTACTCCTAAATTTCTATCTTGTTCAAAGAGAAGATATAAAACAAAGTTCTAAGCTAATCAACCTTAGTGTTCTCCTTTTTTAAAAAGAATCGATAAAGAATCGAATCGTTAAACAGAATCGAAAATGGAATCGGAATCGTGAAAATCTTATCAATACTCATCCCTACTCTTCAACCAATCTTCTGTTTGATTACAGACGAACAGAGACAGGAAAGTCGTTTCTGGCAACAACACTGGCGTAATAGTAGGCTGCAGAGAAGAAATAACACAAGTCATATAATTCACTGCACAGCCTGTTATGTAATCATCATCGTCCTGCCTCAGACCTCAAGTTCAGCCCTGAAAACATGGTAACACCCAAGAAGAATGTCACTGAAAACAATTAGTAAAACAACTCTAAAAGTCAAACTCCAAGAGGCACGACTAATGAGCAGGTGGAGCTCGGCGTATAAGGAGAGAGGAATGCTTTTTACGGCCCGAGAACAAGAGAACTATACCTCAAAGAAATCAGGCAACAATGGAAATCTGCCACTTGAGCACGTTGTTTTCATTAACGAACCAGATATCATTCACACACATGAAAAAGGCGTAGGCGGGAGCAGCACTCCAATAAAGCAAGTACATACAGCCTATAAGCCTGGGTCTTATGTTTCTACGTTTGCTGAATGATGAGTTTGAGGCTGATTTAGTCTAATCCAGATAAAGTATTTATATTGGCGCGTTTCATTAAGACAAATCCTGTTAAGGGATTATCGAGCAACATGTCAACAAAGTCAATTTCTCAGCTCTGAACTTGTCTATTTCCTTTTCAATGTTTGGAGCCAAGACAGATTTTTGTGTGGGCTCAATCTCCTGTCACTAATATTATGTCTCAAACGCCTGTTAGGTGTGGTTTCAAATTTCACATCGACGTGTCAACAATAGTATCGGTCCTCCTCCTGGCACGTCAGCCGAGGTGGGGTTCACATTCCAAACACAGGGCCAGGGAAGCTATGCAAGGTTTCCTCAGGGATACTTAGTACTACAACCACATCACTAACATTACAAGGATTGTAATTCATTAGAAATATGTACATCTTTCTCTAAACCTGCACACATTTTGTGCCTTTGTCTTCTCAAAATAACATTTCTAACTGGTCATATAAAAATAAAGAAGTTGCAAAATACTTAAAAGGCCACGCACAGTTCCGTTGTACGTGCACCTGTTCTTGCCTGATGCATGACTAAGCCTGACAATAATAAATGCAAACAACAAGTAAAACACACAAGAGGCCCAAATACAGAAACTGCAAAAGAGACAAAAGCACCAACCTACATTTTGTAGCCCACATACTCAGGCAGAGCACAGCCTGCTACTGAAGAGGAGCCAGTTTCCCAAAAGCATCATCCCACACAGAAACTCTATAGTTCACCAAGGCCATCGTGCAAACACGGTTTTCGTTATAAGCACTAAGTGAAAACACAATAAAGATGGAAAATGTTCTTCTCGTTTTTGGGAACTTGTGGAAGTCTAAACAGGCTTTTAATTGTCATAAGAGAGGGAAAAATGCCATTCCAGAGCTGCAGAGCATAACTACATATCTGCTTCCCCATCTTGGGAAAACAGGAAATCACAACACTCCACCCCATCCCAGCAACACACCACCATCTCCTCAATCTCCCTGATCTACCACAGAGCAGACAGGAAGATGTTCCCACTCTGAAGCTGCTGTCTTATTGCAGACTTCAACTTACAGGCTATATGTCAATCCCTAGAAACCACCCTTCGGAGCAGACGAGAGCTGAAATTACAACACAAGTAGGCTATCAACTCGTTTCATCCAGAGTGTAGTCGGCCTCTGTGAGCCTCTGTGGTATCGGGGCCAGACACAAGAGTGAAATGAAATCACTGCCAAGGGCGTGTGAGCTGTGGAACTTAGCAGCACATGATTTAACAAATATGTTGGCATTTAAGGTCGTATCGCTCTCTTCTTCTCTTTTTTTTTTTTTTGCGTTTATCTAGCAGACGCATCAGACAGGTTTCAGTTTCAGGGAGTACTCTCCGGGGACACGAGTGCAGAGTGCATCTTGCACTACAACTTTAGAAAACACAAGCAAGTGAAGAAACTTTGTCACTTCTCAAACAGTCTGTCACATTTAGAAATGAAGCTAGCAGCTTTTCTAGCAGCTCTGGAGGGCTGTGCTCATGCTAACGCACAAGGACTTCAGTAGATGAGAGTATTTTTGAAACAAAAACCTTGACCAAACTTTCCAACACACTACAAACTGCTATATTACAGCGTAATGCAAAAAAAAAAAAAAAAACCCACAAGGTTTTCTTTTTAACAATACTGTTAGGAATCTTCATCAATGTTCAGCTCTAGTAGGGATTTTCTGTTGGGGGGCAAAAAGGTAAGAAAAGGGTCAACTTTTTATCCAAAATGATGAAATGATTCAGCAGAAAATTCATAAAATAATGAACAATTAAAAACAAAGGATATAGTGAAAAAAATACAGCAGTCAATGGTCTTCAACAATGATAGCAGACCATCACCTCCATATCATATCCAAGTGCATAAAAAAGGATGTAAGCGGTGTTGTTCATTTGAGTTACCAACTGAACACTTCCCATTACACCTTTCTGAATTAATTAGGCCAACAAGCCCTTCAGGAATACTGTGGGTAATACTGGTAATATGCCCTGGATTCCTGCTTCCTCAGCAGAAGAAGCAGACAGGCTGTGAGACCCAAACCACATTCCACATCTGGATGTTATGAGCGAAAAACCTACCGACCAACTTCCCTCCCAATTCTTTAAAACCACATAGCCGCAGATACACATTAGGGATAAATGAGTGATAAATAAACCTGGAAATGAATGCTCGTTGTATAACAGCTAGATAGACTGCAATAACAGACAGAAAAAAAGAATGCACAATAAAAGAAAATGCAAAATAAAAATAAATGCAGATTACAGAATACTAACGCAGGCTATGCCAAATAATACATTGTAATCGGGTTTTAAGCTATATCTACAAGAGTCAGGCACTAATATGCAAGGCCACCAGAAGACATCCAAGAACATTTTTTGCAATGAAAAGTTTGCCACATTCTTGCCACCACTGCGTTCCAGTGTTTCAGTCTGAAAAGCAGCCGAAATGTCACGCTCGAGTCTGCCAGCTTTCCAAGGTTTATGTACAACAACTACCATTAAATATCTAAGTACCGAGTAAGAAAGAAGCAAATGAGAAGAAAATTAGGCAACAGAGCTAAGACTTTCAGGACGGGGGACTCAATGGGAAACTTAAGCAATCGGGCATGTATAACTTTTCCCTATCATCTTTCAATAAACTGTATTTGCCTCCTGAATGACTACTTAACTCACCAGTGATGCTCTGCAAGTAACAAAGAGATATTCACTACAGATTAACTCACATTATCTAACCCCTTAAATTACCTTAGTTTAATCACATCACTACTCATTACGTTCATCATAAAAAAATTAAAATCAGGGGATTGTTCATCGACTTACGTAGAGTCTAATAAACTTAAGAGATTTCTCATGATTCCAAATGTAATTTGGTCATCAAGGAAAAGCAAGAATGTTTGCATTTTTAGTTTAAAGTAGTGATTACACTTCAATCTTGACAAAAAGCAAGCATTAGCTATAAATACCAACTCCAAAGGTACCCCTCACTGCCACTGTTAGTAACCACTATACTGATGACATTATACAATATGCCACACTATGGCACAATGCTAATACTAGAGAGGAGCTAACCTGGCATCACTTTAAAATAACTTTACATTAGCAGTTAGCTATTTGACTAGCTAGAAGTACACAAAAAGGCAGCAATGTTAGCTGACCTAGATCTGGAAGCAAGTCAACCTCATCTAGCAATTGTGGCCTGCTACAAAATATTAGCAAACAAAACAGCAGTCATCCTCTATGTGCGCCTCCTCTCCTTTACTTTCTGGCTTTGTTGAACACAACCAGATGGTCTGATGAGATTTTTATGATGTAGAGACACACTGCCTCTCCATCACTCAGGAACATATCCCTCAAACGACCAGTGGACTCCTGCATACTCGGCTATCTGTATAATCTATACAGATTATTGTCTAAAAAATCTCCATGGAAAATTTTCCCAGAAAGCCATGCTACATTTATATTATCTAGGGTGACTTAACAGGTCACACTGTTATATAACTTTTAATGTCCATTAGACTAGATTTTCTCCAGCTTGTAGCTACTGAAAGTCTGTTGGCTCTTAGCAGAGGATTTTTCTGGATGTACATCTCTCTCTCACACACACACAGAAATAAACACACCATCTTCCTGCCTCACTCAGCAAATAGACGTTCAGCTCTCAGGCCTGAAACAACATCACAGATTTTCTTCCTACACATATACAACAGGGCAGGGAACTGTGACAGAGAGCCGATACAAAGAAGAAGTTGTAAAGCACCAAATCTAAATATATAATCTTAGCACAACAAGAAGCACTGAACCAGTAAAGAATCACTGGCAGGCAGCAAACAATAAATAAATAAATAACTGAATAAAAGAGCTGACATTTATACTCTTGGGAAGAAACTTGATTATAAAGGAAACCTGAATATGGCAAATCTGATAATCAGCAAAAGCCTGGCAAAATGAATTTTCTGTTAACAACATGGGTTCCCTGCTATTCATGCTGCACTGGCAGGGCCTTTGTAGCGTCTTCCTGACAGACCCAGTAGGGGAATTCACCGAACGCCCACCTTTCCCGTAATCTGCTCTACACCAATAATGCAAAATGCAAATATGCTGTGGTCACTCTTTTGAGGGAAGATCCACTTCTATCTTTGTTTCTTGAAAAAAAATTACTGAAGGAGGAACATATTTGATATGTTTTCTTTTACTTCTTTCATTGCTAACTATGAATATGAACTGTGTTTTTAATACTCTTACATACTTGTGTAAGGCTTCTCTGTTACTACAAAAAGTTACCGAACCTAGAGTGCTTATTGATTGAAATTGCCTCAGTTTTCACTGTAGGCAACAGCAAATTTACTTTCACAATAGATTCATGATTTAACATTTTGCAGTCTTACAATGATGCATATTCAAACTAAAATAAAAGGTGAAAATCTCATTTAAACCAGTTACTAGATATATTTGATGTATTTAAAAAATTCATTACCATTGATTTTGTCATGAATTAGGAACAAGTCAAGGTACTAAACACCGTTTTAGTACCAACTTGGTCATTTTGTACCCTTCAACAAATTTGATACCTCTTTGAATATTTGAGCAATTAATATTGAAACTCTACTACCAGTAAACACTTGATTTTGATAGCTTTTCTTAATTTGTTAAGCTAGCAATAGATAACTAGCTTAAGCTAACATTAGCTACATGATAAGGTTGAAAACATTGTCACTATGGGACTTTTTCTTTTAGCTGACTTGTTTAAAGAAATTAAACCAACACATGCACTTGATGACACATACATACAAGACAAACTGGCAGCATCTTTATTGGTTTTATACAAAAATATGGTATAACACTTTTATTAAAGCATTAAGCTAGCCAGTCCTGGTGAAACAGAAGCTAGCAAGTAATGCAACCTTTCTGACTTACTGACACAATAATGTAGCTAATTTGTTTAATGACATATTCCTTGAAGTAACAATTGTGCTACTCAGTTAAATGTATCAGAGGTTGCAACTCATGTTAAAGATAAACACTTGGTTAAATTCATTACCAACACTTTTCCTCTCGCATTCTTGGGTTTTAAAAAGGCAAGTAAGACTCCATCTACGTCAAAAGGCTCAGCTCAAAGCGAAGTCCTGTGTTAATGTTGAATTAGAAGTTGTTTATCGATTCCTTTTTAACAGAATTACAAGGCAAGTCAAATGAGCAGAGTTAACTCATGCAGTCCAATATAAATGCGTCCAAATTTAAAGCTCATTCCTCATTTCCACTCACTGACTGGAACATGCTGATTCAGAAGTACACTGTATGGAAAATGATGAATCCTGCAGACAATAAAAGTCAGAAAATAGGGTGGCTGGGGGGGTAGAAATATACAGTGTGACGCTTCAAACTCTTCCAAAGGGCTGACTATTAAAATCTGTAAAGTCACAGATGCACACCTTGCTTCTTAACCTCTGCTAAAATAATTACAAGGCTGTTGTCACTGCATTATTCTGTTTTCCCATTAAATTGCATGGCAGTCTAAAAGGAAAGGTCACTTTTAATCTCGTTTCATGGTTGTTGAGTGAGTTGAAAAGCTACCGGTTCTCTTTCTAACCTTATGTAAGCCGTTTATCAGTCGTACTTTCAGCATGTTTTTATTATCAGATTTTACTGCCATCATTTATGTTTCCCTCTGGATTTGATCACCATCCAAAAAAAAAACTCAACACAAACAGCACACCTGAGGAAACCAATTTTGCATTGTGTATGTCAAACTAGACTTCTCGTCTTTCTCGTGCTCATTTTCCTTAAAAATATTTGAATATTGTCACCTTAATGATCGTATATGTATTCAAACCTCGATGCATGACTTGCCAGCTGCACAATATGGCTCAAATCTCCGTTTTATCACATTAATTATTTCTCTACAAAAACCATATGGAAAATATAGAAAATGTATACAACGAATGGAAAGTTACATAAAATGATCAACCTGATGACAAAATATTCTCCAAAGCAGAAGATCACAGTAATGATGGAGAGGGGTATGTTAAGTGTCAAGCATCAACTGTCAACTCAAACTGAATATTAATAAACTGAGCTGTTTTGTCCCATTATCACTGTAACACTTTATTTTCTGGTTTCGACAAACAGTTCAGTTCAATTTGGCTTTGAACTTTAGGGTTGCATTCGGAAGGGCATTCGGCATAAGCTCTGCCAAATCAAGCATGCGGAGCGTCCCGCTGTGGTGACCCCTTGTGAAGAGGGAGCTGCCAAAAGTAGCTACTACATTTAACAGGGTTCTATCAAAACACAATCTACTGAAGTTGTTCATTAGTTATGATCACTAGCGTGTACAGCACTGTACGAAAAACATGTCAACAATAACACAGTTTGACTTGAAGAAAAATTGTATTTTTGTACCAACAAGGTGATTCCCAAAGAGCTATTAGCCGAAAACTTTGTATATCTCAGCATGGTGTGCAATTTGAAAAAGAAACTAGACAAGTGAAGGCAAAAAGAAAAAGTAGTAAGCCTAAAAAACAAAAGAAAACCCATCTTGAACAGTATTTGAAAACAATATTCTTCAGTTGGTCCATCTACTGTTTGAGGAATTCCAGTGTACGCAAGAACTGAGCTTAAAAGCAGTGGCGAGAGGTCCTAGAGAGTGACGAATCTTAATATTAGTACATTAATATGTATAAGGGAGTTAGGAGAGGGACACAACAGTGAGCGTCTACAGCAATCTGTAAAACACAGTGGAGGCTTAGTCATGGTTTGAAGCTGCATCTCAGTCAGTGGTGTCGGAGAACTTGTAAAAACTGATGTAAATATGAACACACAAAGTAATGTCAGATTTTAATGCACCATGCAATATCGGTTTTGAATGCAGCTGATTGGCTACAGCTTCATTTTTAAGCATGGAATTGATTCCAAGCATATGGACAACACAGTAAAAGCATACCTTGATAGAAAAACACACAATGGACACTGTCAGTCATGGATTGGCCTCCAGTGTGGGATCATCTTGACAGAATGAAACAAACAGTAGCTAAAATCTAAAGAAGAGCTTTGGAAGACCTTCCAGAAGCCTGGTGAACTATTCCTGAAAACTTCCTAAAGAGAGCTGCCTAAGTGAATTCAGACTATGTTGAAGAAGAAGTAAGTAAGTCATACCAAATATTGACTATCAAGCTTTTTAGAATTGTACAAACTGTGCTTTTGATTTACATACTGTATTTCCATGTATGTTTGCACATTTCAAAATGCACCTATTTCATAAAAAATAACAGGCAGTTCAAGACTTTTGCACAGTACTGTGAATCTCTTATTAGCTTATCTGTACTTCGCTAGCTTCCATATTTGTTAGACAAAGCTCTTATGCGAGTTTTTGTTTGGATCAAACTACAGCAAGTTCTGCAGAAAACACATTAACATGCAGCAAACAAATACTACTTTTCTCAGAACGAGAATAGCCATTATCCTACAAAATGAAAAGCCAATACACTGGGGGTGGGGGGGGGGGTGGGGTTGTTGTAATAACCTTACAATGCCTAATACGACCAGAGGCTTACAGTAGTAGCTAGTAGTTGGAAGTATCTTTTTAAAATGACCAAACTTTTCCATTTGTTCTAAGTTCCTGTTTGAACATTTCCCATGATTTAATGCAACGGTAGTCAGAACATACAGGTTCTGATTGTGTAGCAAAACTCAGAGAACAGGGAGCGAGCAGATGCTGAATACCTTCAGCCTGCAGGTAGCCTTTCTTGTCTTTAAATTATACACGCATTGGCTGGGTATAGTGTTTTGGTGTTGGAAGAATAAGAAGAAAAGTCTAATTATAAGCTTTTTTTATGTATCAAAGTCAACTATTGTAAATTGTCGTGTTCAAATGTTTGTTTTGGGGGGTCTTTTGCAAACCCTCTAGCATATATTTTCTCTTCAGTAGCAAAGACGAGAATTGAAGCTGGAAGCTTTGAAAGCTGCTGGTGTTGCTAATAACCAGTGAACATTCACTGAATCCCACGTGAAGACACTGAATGTACCACAGCACCAAACTGCTGACACATCATCATCATCACAGGCTGGCTCTAACCTTCAAGCGACCAGCTCCAACAGGGCCGACTGGAGGAGACTTGCTCCCCTTTCGTCTCAAATTCATGGCTCTGTTTGACTGAAAGCACACTTAGGTCAAGTGGCAGTCACTTAAAAGATTTTTTTTTAAAAACTGCTTCATGTGGCATTTTGTTAGCCAACATGACAAAACATAACATCTTTTAGTGTGGTGTCAGCATGATGGGGCAAGATCATGTACCAGTTCTGAGTAGCACTTATTGCTACTGTCAGATATAACAACTGGACTTACTTTTTTATTGACCCTGGTTTGGTAGATGAAAAGTAGAAAGGATGCTCGTCAAGTTTTGGAGCAGTGGTATGAACACGCAAGTGGTAGGAAAACCTTTAGGTATCCAAAACCTTCCTGTAAATGTCAGGTCTTTTGCTAAAAGTGCCTTTGAACCATCAGTGCAAAACCCACCTTTTTATCTAACAGCTAACTGCTTATGTGCCATTATTACTCAACCTACAAATGTCACACATTTCGATATTCTCTGAAGGTGTTGAAAGGTGTTATCAACAAAAAAAGAAAAGCTCCTGTTTGCACCAGAGATGCACAAAAAAAGATTTCTGTTACCATGAAAAAGAAACAAAAGGATTCATCCAAAGATTTATCACCAAACTTCCTGCTGTAGTGGGCGGGGCTTGTGTGAAACAGCATGTTATTGCTAAAAATACCTTGAAGCTTTATTGGGATCATGTAACTGTTGGTTAATCCCTGGATTTGGGACAAGCATTAATCCATCTCTACGCCACTCTATGCCTCAGCTATGGGGAAACAACAGTTGTTGTTGGTGGTTTTTTTCTTTTCTAAAGAACCGACCGCAAGCAGCTGATGATGTAAACATTGTGGAGGATGTGAGGTTTGCAGAAGTTGTAGGGGAGCCTTGAGCCTCAGTGGGGAGTGCGCTGATGGTTGCTAAGAGTTAGTTTGGTCTGTCTGTGGGAGGAGGGAGGGTGTGTCTGCAGGGCCCTGATGCAGCACCAGAGATTTGACAGCTGTGTTTGTATCTAACAACAAACTGTGTGGCGAGTTAAACGGGACAAAAAGCGGACTGGTCAAGAAAAACACCCTTGACGGGTTCAAGGGATATGGGGAAATTAGATAAAACAACAACACGTGAAAGCATATCCACGCAGCTTTTTTGCCACACTGTAGCAGGTTCTCGTACTAAAAACACACACACAACTATTACAAGCGGAGACAGTTGGACTTACTCGTTTTTCACGCATCTACTTTCGAGAAAGACTTTATCCAGAGGGATCACAGCCTGTCCGAGAAACACGTCCAGCCCAATGAGCGCCCTGTGCATCACCGTCAGGATTAGCTCGCAGCTCCCAGCCGGGTATCCGCTCTGCCCGCCGCTCTCCAGCACACCGGGCTGCAGCTCGAACGAGCACTCCTCCTTCCACTCCGGCTCGGTCGTCTTCTCCGCCACGCCGGTCGAGTACTTCTCCTTCCCGACCTGGATGATGGTGTACACATCGCTTGTGCCGTGCTTGCCCTTGCCCCGTAAGCCCCTGCCTCTCAGAACCGTCACCTGGACGTGTGTCGGTACCCATTTCTGGTCCTCCGGTACGTTTAGCGAGGACATGTCCGTCCCCCCACCTCCTCCCTCCAGACAGACAGAACGACAAACCGACCGGCTGCGCACACACCGAGAGAGAGAGAGCGAAGGGAGGTGGTGGTGTCCGCCGCTTCCTCCCGGTTCTGGTTGTGCACAGTCACATCAGCTCCGAGGTCGTCGGCGGGCGGTGCCGCATTATGGCCGTCTGGCGTCTCTACAAAGTTGCCGTGGTTGCCGGTTGTTTCGTGCCCCGGCTGCTCCTGCGATTCTTCAGTCTGCTCTGCGGCAGCAGCAGCGTCCGTCCCTGCCTCTCTCCCCCTGCCGCACGGGCCTGTCTGCGGCCAGCGACGTCACGCCTCTCTATCCTCCTTCTTCTAATGCAGGACGAGGAAGTTCAGCGCCGACTCGACACATGGCTGCATGCACAGAGAAATCACACACACACGTGCCTGGGCTGTAACGTAGGGCCCGATGTATCCCCTGGGTGAAAGCTATTATTCAAGCACATCAACAACACAACGCCCTTAACCTGTTTGTCTGAGTTACAAGCTGCACAACTACAAAGCCAGACGAAGTTTCCGTGATAGCGTATGCCAACATAACTCCACCACAGCACACCAGAGTTATTAGTTTCCTATTTTTTATTATTATTATTTTGAGCTCAATTTAACTTTTTTTGTTTTTAATTCAGTTTAGTTTTTTAATTTTTTTTAGTTTTTTGTTAGTTTTACTTTAATTTTAGCATTTTAATTTTAGTGCTGTGTAAAATCTTGGCTTTGCTCTGATACCAAGTAAATACAGGGCCAGTATTACTGATACCAATTATGATATGCAGTGGAGAGCAGTGTGCCATGATTGATCATTTATGAGCTGAATCTTCATTCATTTTAAAATTCTGAACACATTTTAATGACCACTCAATCCCTTTGAGGTTTACTTTACCAATAATTTGTTAATACAACAAAGCATCTTTCCGTTGTTCATGTATTTTGAGTTTTAAAGAGACCTAAATACCAGATCTTTCAGCAGATTGTGTCGTGGATATTTAAGCCTCCCATTTAGTGTTAAAAATTATTGATGTAGAGACCAATAATTTCATTCAGGGTTTACAGATCAGTTTGCTGACTGTTGTTTGACCACTTTTCCATCACTTTTATCTCAGTGTAATTCACTTCTATGCTATATTGTTTTTAACAGACTGTGTCTTTATCCACACTTGTTGGTTTTCCATCACTGATCCATACAATGGGCAGATTGTCAGTCATTTATGATGATTTACAAATACTTTGTCTTTGTCTGAATTTGGATCGAATAACTGCAGAATTACATGCCTTCCCGATCATCCACTATGTTAGCAGTATGCTAACACTTAGCTTCACACACCAGCTGGCAAGCTTATGAGTTCAAGTGTTTTCTGAAGACCTTTGGTTAGTTTTTCACAAACAGAGTGTAACATTGTGTTTCTATTAGCATTGTGTACTTGTACAGAAGACCTTTGGATATCTGTAATGATAAAAAAATATAAAAGCCACATTGTTTTAATCAGTCCTGCAGGCAGGATTTTCCCCATCAAAAGTGCCAAAGGTCATGACATTAAGTCAACAATAACTACACGGATATTATTGGCACATCCAGTTGTCACATGATGGTTTCACGGTATTTAATGTTTCCAGAACTCAACCGCAGATTATCACTTCTTGCAGGCTGTTTTTTCTAATTACACAGTTTGGCATAAATGTCAGCATATTCTTTCTCTCTGTAACAGGAGATGCACCGCCCCTGATTACTGAGTTCCCAGTCAGAGCTTGCCTCATGTTTACGGCATGTTTTAACCGTTTGTGGTTGCTCATGTCATTTGTCAGGCTGTTTGCTGTTTACGGCTTCACATTTATGCCAGTTCGTTCTGTTTTCTTTTGTCCTGTGCAGACTTGTGGTCCTCTTATCCGTCCTCCACACTTTTCTCTTCACCACTCAGACCCCCGTTTGCCTCTTAGCAGCTGTCACTGTGAAGAGGACTTGTGCCCTGTTGACTCGCCTGCTTCAGTCCATCTGAACTGACTTGACCTGCAGTGGAGAAAAACGCCATGTGACCCAGGGTCACATGTGAGAGTGAGAGTGGCTGATGCCCATTAATGCTGAAGTGCCCATAACTTGCATGTAAGAAAGTCTAGAAATATCTACTGCCAATCACATCTTTTTACTGATGAAGTCAAAAGGTTCATTTATTTTAATTAAGAGTAATTATCTTAAACATTTTATACTATTTCTGCCTCCTCTGCTTCCTAGCCAGCGTCTCAGACTGGCTCAAAGTAAGTGTCAATCCAATATAATTTATCTAAAAATAAACCAGCAAAACACAAACGCCAAGGTTGATTGATGCCAAGTCGAACGAAATTGAGAACACGACATTGCACATCTTGGCCAGCTCATATAGCTTGGAATGCCCGGGTGAGCCAATTCATGCCAGGCAATTGTTAGAAAGCACAGACCAGAACAACCTGCAAGACAGTGGGAGGAGCATCACATCTCTTACTGTCTTTCTTTCTTCTGCGTGTGCCACAATTACAGGAGTGGAATTTGCTGTGCAGGACTCGTGTGCCAGTTACCGATCATTTGCATTTTTTTTTCTTTCTACCATAAACACAAACTCAGTCAGAAGTGGTCTTTTCCTAACATCGCCCCCAGCTTCCAATTTTCACACTAAAAGGTCATCCTCAAAGTAAATTTAAAGTTTTTCTTCCATAACTGTCATCTGTTTATGTAAAGTGCATCTTGTAATCCCACAAACAAGTCCAGGACTGTATAGAAGAAGAAGCTCTCTCAATTTCACCCTCGCCACCTTTGAGATTGACACTGGTTCAGAGCTCATATAGATCAGTATGAGATCGTTCATACAGTATGGAAAACTGGCTGGTGTCATATGAATGAATGTGCAGGAGTTGTGACCTAGAGACACTATTATGATGAGTAAGCTCAAATATGGAGGTATGACACATCCTACAAAAAATCTATCTCACCTAATGTAGGGATTAGCATATGACGGATGATGCAACATTAAGTACATAAACATATGAATATATAATCAATTGATTTTAATCGAATTTGCATCATTTTTTTCTACAGCCAGCATCTTTTTGCAAATTTACTGCTCCCAGTAGTGCTGCATGTGTCTGATTGTTATACCCTGATTGCTGTTGCAGGGTTAAGATAGACTGTTTTACAAGGTAAGCTTAAGACTGAAGTACCTCAGCACCAATTCAGTCAGATCAGGCAGCAAGAAGACAAAGTTTTAGGTGTTACAGCCTATTTTTAGTGCCACTTGAAAAAGTAAATGTAGACTATGATGATCGCAGAATGACTGCAAACAGTTTGTCAGGATCTGTCTGGTGGTCATGATCTTTTTGCTAGGACCTGTTAGAGCTCGTTTGAGTTATTAAAAAAAAAAAATCTAACCTGAAATTGTGCTTGACAGGTTTTGGTTGGATGTCACTGGAGGGCAACCAATAGAAAGTGACTGGACATTAGCTTAATATTTGATTAGATATGGTATCAATCTTGTGTTTAAAGCAAAAAGAAAAAACTTTCAACTCAAATTTGAAGTTTGTCTTCCAGTCAGAATCCAGGTTTTAGTTCAAACCTTTGGTCTTCTGCTGCCCAGTTATGAAATATTACTGCATGTGCCATCTCACAGTAACGTGTTGCTTTTGCTGACGAGATTTGTTGGTGGTGTTTTGACAGAAGCACTTGAAATTTTCCACTCAGGTAAAAAGCCTGAGTAAACAGGCTGGCTGTCAAGTGGTGACCAGTGGGAGGGAGGAGGGGATCACAGGCCACTTAAAGCTTTGTAACCATGAAATCTGAAGTAGAAGAAGATGTTCAAAAGGCTGTGGGGTGGCCACTTTATGATAACACTTTCCTCTGGCCAAAAATCTCTTACCCCCCTCCTTATCTTTAATTGTCAAAACTTTCTCAACACTTAGCCTTTATGTAAGAATGTAACAGAGTGATGAATAAATATAAACAATGATTTGACTCTCACACTTCAGTTTGTCATTGCCATGAAAAAATAGCTTTGTCCACTGTGTTCCCATTATTTTAGATACCAGAAATGTGTCAGCGATGTTTTATATAAATTCATCAGCCGTGGTTTTAATTAGATTTGGGAATGAATTAGTTTTAGGTTAACTAGAAGATGATAGTTTCAGAGTTTCGCCCGTTTTGCTCCACGGAAATGACACATGGAGCAAACACAGTTCTGATAAATGGTACAATTTGCAAATTGCAGTTTTCCGGAAGAAGTCTCAGAAGTATTTCAGCGTTGCCAAAATGGACTGTTGGCTGTGGAAAGATGTGATGCTGGCAGAGTAACAAAGCAGGTTTGATTGGTAAAAGTCCAGATTTCTGTTAGTGTATCCGACAGCCAGTGAGGGCAGACTCAGAATCAACAGCATCATCTGAAAACCAGCCTTAATGCTGTGGGTTAAAACCTGTTCGGGTTGCTGTAGTTTAAATGGGTCTTTACTTAAAGTGTTAAAAATTCCTAACATGCAAAAACATCCGACCTTACTATGACCTCTATTATAAGAGTGAAATCCTTTTTCTTGTATTCATGCAAATCAAAACTCTGGGAATGGCCAGAAATGGCTGACACGCTTTGCATGAGTTCTGAGGGCTCGCTGAAATTTCACCCACATGGCTGAAACTTTTGATGAACAATTTGCAAATGTCATTAAAAAAACAAAAATCTGATAACTCAAGCATCTTATCTTCCCATCTTCCTCATCTGCTCAACTCCCATTTCAGTGAATGCATCTCCACATTTATTCAAGTAGTGTTCTCCAGCTCTGCGCAGTTATCTGTATTTCACAGCTGTAGATGCGTTACAGATTCAAATTTGATATGCAAATACGTCCACTATAGATAACTTAATTCATCATGCATCACATATGTAACATCAATCACAAATAATAGCCCAAATATATGACACACAGGAAACATAAGTTTGCATTGTGGCCACTTTACTTTTGATTTTTTTCAGTCTATTTTGCTACATAAGTTCATTCAAGTGGCAAGTGTTCATTTTCTATTAAAGTTTTTCTAATATTTAAACACTACTCTTTACCTTTGGTAACAGTGAGGATGAGTTTTAGATAGGATCCTATGGCGCCCTCTATGGGGCTTCATTTGGAAAGAAATTTGACTTAATGCTCCTGTTTTATGGCCTAGTTGGACATCAAGTCATCCACCCAGGGATGCATGTGATCATTCAGACATGCACAAAAATGCACACCGCAGAGATTCATGCGTTACTAAAATGGTTCAGGCATTGTTAAGTTATATTTCCTACAATATGGCTGCACAATCAAGGGACATTAGAAGACAGGGCATTGTTTATTTCGGAAAACCAAGCAGCTAAGATCCTGCCGACATTGGAGCTTGACATATTCCCAGTCTATCTCATGATAGTGACGCTCCCACACATTGTTGTCAAAGGGTTCGCATCAATAATACATACACATATATGAAGAAGGATATCAGAGTCCTACTCGCACGTGCTGAACGAGGCTGATCATTGAGACTCTACTGCCATGTTTGACCCTCACTGCATGTAATGGATGTTAATTATAATTATTTTTTGATGATTTACAACAAAATAAAAAATAAAATGACTAACATTTGAAACAAAATCAATGTTTCACATTGCAAATGCGCACTCCCGTGTCCCACTTTCACTGCAAATATGACTTGAACAACTAGTTAATGATTAAAAAAATCTTTCATCTGTGCCCGTGTTACATGGAAGGAAAGTTATAAAGATTAAATATTAAACATGGCATAGATGTGCATACTTCATCTGCTCGTAAAAATACTGTGATATGATCCAAAAGTGCAGAAAATCTACAAGATAGACCTTGTGGAACAACAAAAATCTTCATTATTGGTTATTTTTAAATAAATTGATTAAATGACAGTCAGAATTGCACAGTCTCTAAAATGTTTTGACAAAGTCATCTGGCTAATTAAGGTGTTATCCCTGCCAATCATAAAGACAAGGCAGAGATTTTCTAAAAAAGCCCCCGTGAAGAGATCAACTCTGAGTTTAGGGCCTCATCAAAGAGAGATTTTTCATCTATTCTGGGAGCTGAGCTGTCAATCATCCCCTGATCAGGCTCACAGATTCATATCAGATCCTGACACCGACAGCTGTTACATAACCACCACTAATCCATGTGTAAAACGCTGGGATTGAATGTGCACACACATATAAACACACACTCTAGAAGACAATAAGTGTGAGCAGCTGCCACACACACACACACACACACACACACACACACACTCGTACTTTCTGTGAAGCCAAGAGAAACAGATAGACGAGCTCTGAGATGGATCCAGTTCAAGCACCAGAGTGCAAATGGCCTACTTAGAGTTTAAGTGAGTAATTAGAAACCTAATCAGGGCTCACTTTCTCACCCCTCATAAACGTAATGAAATGCTGCACTCCTGTCCTCATACGTGACCCTAGAACTGACCCATATACACAAGGCCCAAAACAGCTGTGACTGCCTGTAAATGCTTATCACGTTGCATTATGCTCAGTCAGGAGTTCATTAAATAACAGAAAACCTGCAAGATTTATAAAAATGAATTCATTTTAACTTTACATTTAAATACAAGATTTCTACTCTTAGTGTTAATCCTCTTAATATTATCAGTCCTTTCATTTTTTTTCTATAAATGCTAATTTTCAATAATTTAGTTGATAATTCATCAAATCTTAGTTGAAACAGCACAATGTTTGAAAGCCCACCTTTTAAAGTTAGAAGCTATACATTAAATTTGTTAAAGGACCTTAGACAAGCAGTAGGTCAGCTTTAATGTGAGTTATGCACACTTCACTGTTAGCTGTTTTTTTTTTAAATTTAAATATCTTTTTATTGCAGAAAGGCTCAAATTTGATCTTAACTGTCCTTAGAAAGACTGTTAGGCTACTAGAAAGGCTTAGTGTAAAACATTTAGATATTGTCAGCAGTTCATAGCTATACACAAACAGTAATATAGTAAAGCAAAACTGTAATAATACAAGATGTGTTCAAATATACAAATCTTTCCTTATGGCAGATAAATACACCAATGAGCACTTTAAATTGCTTCATTTTAAAAAGAAAACACATCATTTTCATATTTTAAATGTCCATATTTCAGTGTTATCTTTTAGAAATAACATGTGCTCGCTCTCACACACATAATTGAAATCTTACATTTTGATAAAAAATTTCAAATTAAAAAAACTTTGAATGATGTGGTATATTTTCCTGCAGTTTAAAATTAAGTTTTTAAGTTGCTTTTTTTTTTTTTTTACTTTTAAGAATCACAAAAAATGCATAAAGACATGATTTATTTTATAATTCTTTGAGTTGCTGAATCAAATATTTTAGTGGCCTGTTAGTGTCTCAGATGCACACAATGTAAAGATGCATACACATAGGCATTCATAGTGTTCATAGCCAGGGAATCTTTAGCTGAACTGATTTCACTTTAGTTTAAATTTCAGTTTAAATACCTTTTCTCCATTCAAATAACACGCAAAAACATTTTTGCTTTTGTTTTTCATTTTTATATAATGTTATTTTACGTACTGTTGTTACAGGATTTGGACCAATCACGATTAAGATTAAAAAGAAAAACAACAATATTTACTAGAAAAATCTAATCTAAGTTAAACCGGAAAACAAGAAATCCTGTCACTGTCAGCGATTTATCTTTCTTAAATCATGTAAATTAGGAAGTATGTGTAATATTTCCCATCGGACTGAACGCAGCGTGGTTCCGGCTGCCTGTGGACGATTGGACCGTGAACACAGCACACCACTTGCGGTGAACAGCTGGCGGAGAGCGGCGTGTTTTTCTTTTGTGGGCTCAGCAATAAGGTGTTGGTTTACCAGCTCTGGGGATGTGGGCTCTCCCTTTGTAACGCTTACCCAGAGACTTAGTGGTCTTTGTCCGATTTATATTTTAATTATCTGCTAAACTGCGGCTGAGGGCCATGTGGGAAAGAACCGAGGAATGACCTCAGCAGCTGTCAATCACCCAGCACTGAGGAGGAGGTCAGAGGAACCACACACACATATTCATATTATTCATATCACGGGCTTATTTATACTATATACTTATATGTATTTATACACATAGAAGTGGATGTGCTGACAAAGGGAAATAAATGTTAATACAGCCCTTTTAAATGTATGTTTTTCAAACAGACTTCTAAAAATATACTTTTCATATAAATCTACAGACATATGAAATTAAAATAGTTTACATGTATAAACATGTGAGGCGTCCAATGCAGACAATGTTCAAATCAGCACAAAAAGGTTAAATGTGTAGATGTAACGTGAAGAAACTTCACTTCTATCGAAATATGTTTGGATTTGACGCCATCTGTTGGTGATGAAATCCATCCACAACACGCAAAATAAAGAAATACATACATATAGAAATATGTACTGTGTTACTGATATTTTCCCCTGAAAGCTATTAAAATAAACTAGAAATTAAAAAAATAAATATATTTGATTACTTCATTTTTGTAAAACTTTGTTTTATATTCACTTTATATTAATGATATGGCTATATATAATATCTTGGCTATTAAAGTCTCATGATTTTTATGACTAAGCTATATATATATATATGTGTGTGTGTGTGTGTGTGTGTGTGTGTGTGTGTGTGTGTGTGTGTGTGTGTGTGTGTGTGTGTAAAGTAAGATAGCAGTAAGATAGCCTTCAGAGGCAGGCACAGACACAGACAGACATACATTGTGTGATCAGTAACATAACATAAAACATATTTTTCCTATTTTTTACTATTACTTGATACATTTCTGCCTCCAAAGGCAACCAGTAATCATCTCAGTCGCAGTTAACAGAGCTCAAAATGAGGGAAACAAAGACGAGCAGACATGGAAATCTCAGCCTCCAGCTTGAAGGAATCCCTCTCCTGCTTTCTGCTTGTCTGTGGTGAATATTAAGTGTCGGTCGGACGATTTGCCCTTGTGTTTGTCCTCCTTTGATACTTCCTCTCTGGGCATCACAACCCCCATGAAGGGGCTAATCTGCTCCCAGCGGGGGCTCCTTCCAATGAGGAGCTGAGAAAGAAATGCTCAGACATACAAGCTATTGTTCCCAAGTCAATATGCCCTATTTACGTCAGCAGTGGGTAACCACTTATATACGTAGACCTGAAAGTTTAATCTTACTTAATAAACTTCATCATCATGTTCTGAAAATCTGTAGATGTAGTAATGAGCTTTATTTAATGACGCTGCACAGATCCAGTTACAGGTACTTGTTACTATTAAAAAACATAAATTCTAATAAAACCTCTCATATTAATAACACACTATATACAATATGTAGACTTGCACAATAACCGCTGTTGTAATTGTGTCAGGGGCTCCTGTGTGTACATTAGAGTGCAGAGTATGATTCTAGTTTGGATTTTATTTGGTCATTTATATTTTAATATTATATTTCAGATATACGTGTGCTCATTTTCATTGTCATGCTGTTTGAATTCATTTTAAGTTTTTAGAGCTGCTACATTACGTGATTGTGAAAGGATTTAAAAAGTAGAAACAAACAGTGCAAATCACACAGTAAATTATTATGACAGTCGAAAGGCAGTTAAGATTAATATTTTTGAAATGGAGGGACCCTATGAACGCAGGGCCCATGCAATAAATCTGAGATCCCAATTTTTTAGTACTTTTTCTGCTTTGGTGGTTAACACATTTGCCTTATGTGCAAAAGGCCCCTGCTGGAGACTGCGAGGAGACAAACCCAACCTCATGAAGTCACAGGTTAGTGTGCTCCTTTTGCTGCTTCCAGACTTGGACAAACCGAAGGGTTGCACCGGGGAAGGGATACACTGTAAAAACTCTGCCAAATCAAATATGCACATTCACGCACTCCTTGGGAAATACAGAAGTATCCAAATGTACCAACCAACTCCTCTAGCTTAATTTTTTGATTTTATAATTTAAAGACAGAGTCAAACCTGTGGAGGATTTGTGTTGTGTTGTACCAATCTCTGCAGAGATCAGTGAGCAGACTGTTTTTTCTTTCTCTTTAAAACATCTCAGAGGTGTTTTAACTCGAGCCAAACAGATATCCTGGTCTCATCTAACCAAAGACTAGTTGATCCTGAGATCAACTAGTCTTCTTGGTCATATTCTTTAGTTTAATCTTACAGTTTGGTGCCAGAGAGTACAAACGGCTTTTTCATTATTGGATGCCATCCATAGATGTTGATGTTATACAATGCGTCACACTGCCTGATCTGTCACAGGAACTACTGACAGTTCCTCTGCCAAATCTAAAGCACTTACCCATCTGCTGTTCACTGTGCAAGTAGCACACTGTCATTTTAGGAGGATATCACTGTGCCTCATATTAGTAATATTATAACCCGTCCTGTTCCTCCTGATTGCTACTGCAACTGTCACGGTCACTGATCTTCCCGTCCTCTCTCTTTTCCATTTTTATGAAGTCTCAAAATCAGACCTGTTTTTTTTTTCTTCTTCTTGTTTTGTTTTTGTTGCACCAAGTTTCCAATTTGGAGCTAATATTTCCATGCCAGTCTTTCTTGATTGTTCACAGGCAAAACAATTACTGAGAGGCTATACCATTTTTAATCATTCGAAATTTAAGCCTATATTGCACGGGGGAGTTCTCTCTAATTTACCAAACAAGCGGTTTGCGTGGTGGAAATATGAAGTTTGGACATTACAAAGATTAAAACAAAGCTACAGAAGGCTCAGATATGCAGCTATTGGACCTTTTGTTCTGTCATTTTGTCGGAAAATTGCTTGTGAATCACATAAACAACTAAACAAGGCCTTGTTTGCGAGTGATGCAGTTTCTAACCTTTCCTATCAAGCGAGTCAGGCAAGATCTTTGCAAGAGTTTTCTAAAGAGAAGAAGAAGGAAGGAGAGTATAAAGAAAGGGAGCAGACACAGAGCAGCCTCCCTGCAGTCTTTAAGACACTGAACTAATACAGTGGAACAAAAGAGAGGAGCAGATCTAAAGTGGAGTGAGCAGGGTTATTTTAATGGAGTCCGTTTCACTGTTTGATGTCCCCGGGGAATGCAGAAATCATGTAAGCCCCCTGTAATTTACTGTTTGGGGTTGCCCGGGTAGGGTTAATTCCCATGAGGACCTTCTCCCAGTGTTTTTATGAAGTCACGATTTGTAAAGCTGCTCTTGTTGACCCCCCGCAGGTCACGGTGGCTGAAGAGCAGCGTGACCCTCCTGAGGACTTAACATGAACGTGTGTATGTATGAGATAAATGTTTGGAGAGAGAGGATGATTTCGGGGAACTCTTTGTGATTATGGAATAATGATTGCTTTAGGAACGTTTAAAAGAAAAATCTTTGGCTTTCTCAGAAATGGTTTTTATCTTGGTGGTTTTTCCTCAGGTTAAAAACAGCTACACAAAGCAATTAGCTTTACTTGCTTTATTTTCAGGAAAAATGTATCAAACCTGAATCAGGTAAGAAAAAATATGGTGTATTTATTTATTTATGAATAATTTAAAATTTATAAATAATTTTTATTTTCTATTTTGGCCACACAAGGACAGAACTTCATGAACTGAAACCCAGATATGGCACTTACCACAGGTCCGTAGGGGTCGATGTTCAGAATTTTGCATGTTTTTAAGTTTTCCATTGTTTTTTTTTTTCTGGAAGCACTGGTTTCTTTTTCATCTAAAACATGCTAAGGTAATACTGCCTTGGCCCAGGATGCTTCAATTCTTACTCAACAAACTGAGTCCAGATGCATCTTAAGAGTTAAGAGGGCATGGAGCAGCCAGGTGCTCTTAACAAAATGCACATCATTAACACGTGTGAGCAGCTCTGTTACATGAGAGATTTTGGCAGTTTGCTCGTCTACAGCATTCAGGTGTCTTTTAACACAATGGTCACATCTCAGCCTCTACAAGCCTCAGTTAGTATGCTAAATGTTAAACTTTGGGAAATGCAATTAGAAACACTGAATAAATATTGTTTGTATCGAAGGATTGCCAGGAAAAAGCCTCTTCACTCTAAAAAGAACATGCCAGCACAGCTTAGATTTGCAATACTGTATCTAAAGAAACCACAAGACTTCTGGAACAACGCCTCTTGGTCAGGTCCAAAGTGAAGATGTTTTGTTGTAATGCACAGTGCCACATTTGACCAAAAACCAAGCACAGCATAACAGCACAAACCTTATATTAAATGTCAAGCATGGTGGTGGAGAGGTAATGATTTAGTCTTGTTTTCTAGCCACAGGACCCAGGCACAGGTCCAACAGTTCAGCAGAATGGGTCACAAAGAAAAGAATCCAACCTTAAGACCTCAAGAGAGCTGTGCATAAATGAATGTCCACCTAAATGAACTGAAGCAAGGTTTTAAAGATGAATAGACAAAATTCCTCCACAGTGATATGAGAGACTGATAAAGATAATTACTTGATGTATGTCTGCGAAAGGTTCTATGAGCTGTTGAATCATGAGGTGTACTTTCACTAACATACTCCACTGACTCCTTCATTCATGGAATCCTGAGTAAAAAAATGTCACAGAAGCTGTGCCTATTTCTGGGCAGGTATAGTGAGTAATTTTATGTAATTAAATATTGTTTGTAAGTTGGAGGGAACTTCATATTTAGGTTATAAATCCTATTCTTTCCTGTTTCCTCAACTTCTTAGCACAGACCTTAAATTAGTCTACATCTTGACTTTACTGGGTCCAGTTGTGTAGGTAACACTACTTAAAAACAAAATGTGCCCAAAATACTGACATTAACTAATATAATTAGATGTCAAATCTTCATGTAATTTTGTTAAATAAGGATAATTTAAAACATATATGTAACAGAAACTGGTCAAAATTTATTCGACTGGTATACATTCAGTTTCCTTCACAACAAGTCTGTGAGCTTGAGCGAGCCCTCCCTGTGTCCTGCAGTTTGTCTCTGAGGGCGTCCAGACGTGCCCGTGGAGTCATCGTGGTTCTTAGCTGTCACGGTCAACTCCTGACTGCTGTGGGAGACAAGGAAGGTCAGGATTACAGGGGCCTGTTTGCTCTCCGGGGCCCCATGTAACCTTCAACCTGCCCTCCAAACAGACACACTGACTGCTGGTATTGATGCAGCCGTGAAGCACAGCAGCACTCGGAGCAATGTCAAATCCCTCTTTCATCACAGAAGGGCAGGAGAAGTTTATTCGTGGTATTAGCATTAGCATCAGCAAACAGCAGCATTTGGTCAAATTAACCTAATCTGATGAAATTTTTCACAATAAAGCTGAGGAAGGTTCTCATTCATAGTTAAAGAGGAGAAAATGACACATCGGCTGCTTCAGACGTGCATCTGATGAATTTAAAAGTAAAGCATGTTCTTTGTTATTGATGTTTACTTCCTGCAGTTGTTGAAATTCATGTATTTGAAACTAAATCCTTTGTAGCTAAAGGAGCTGATTTATTAGGATGTAGAGTTTACCAATGTTTTTGTTTGTTTGTTTGTTTTTTGTTAGTGTGGTAAGCTTTACTACTGTTAACTCTTCAGTCATACTCAAGATGGCTCTCATGGGCAAAGAACAGTGGCTAACAATGTCCTCACTGACTCCTTTCCAGTGACTGTAATCACTGAAAGACTTTCTGAGCCTCATTTACCATTTTGTTGTTGTTGTTGCTTTGCTTGTCAATTATTGTTACCATAGTAACATCAGACCCAGGGCTGAGTTAGTCGGAAGGTAAGGCGTCTTTTTTGGCTTAAATTAGTCCATCTTTATTTTTTTGAAACAGCCCGTTGCACCAGACTAGTTAAGACAAGTTCAACCTTACGGACCAGTATAAAATATATCGCTCAGGCATAACATTATGACCACTGCCACAAGTGAATAACATGATTATCTCTTCATCACGGTGCCTGTTAGTGAGGGCAAGCGTAAGGATTTTAATGTGTTTGAAAAGGGCCAAATTTGGATGGCTAGACGACTGGTGTTCCTGGTCTGCAGTGGTCAGTATCTATGAAAAGTGGTGTAAAGAAGGAACAGTAGTGAACCAGAGACAGGGTCATGGACTGCCAAGACTCACTAAATGTTGGGAGCGAAGGCTGGCCCTTGTGGCTCAATACAACACGCAAGCTACTCTAGTGTGCATTGTGAAAATGTTAATGGTGGTTCTAATGGTTATAGTCTGATGTTAATAGAAAAACGTCAGATTATACAATGCATCACAGTTTGCTGCTCAAGGGGCAGGAAAGCCACAGACCACTCAGGGTGCCCATGCTAACCGCTGTCCACTCCCTGGATCACGGAGCAATAAAAGAAGGTGACCTGATCTGTTGAATCACATTTTCCTTTACATCATGTGGATGGCCGGGTGCATGTGTGGCACTTACCTGTGGAACACCTGGCACCAAGATGTACAACGGCTAGTTGGGGTACGCAGTGTGATGCTTTGGGCCCTGCTATCCATGTGGATGTTACTTTGACACGTACGACCTAGATGAGCATTGTTGCAGACCATGTACACCATTTTATGGTGTCTGTGGCCTCCACCAGGATAATGTGCCCTGCCACAAAGCAAAAATGGTTCAGGAACGGTTTGAGAAGCACAACAACGACTTTGAGGTGTTGACTTGACCTCCACATTCCCCACATCTCAGTTGAATCAAGCATCTGTGGGACGTGATGGACGAATCATGGAGGCTCAACATGGAGTCAAAGGATCTGTTGCTAACATCTTGGCACCAAATACCACAGCAAACATTGCGGGATCGAGTCCATGCCTCAGTGAGTCCGTGCTGTTTTGTCAGGTGCTCATAATGTTAGGCCTCATTGGTGTATCATTATAAAGAGTATCCAGGTAAAAGTGACAGTAACGATACCAATGCCGTAGCAACCGCTGCTCCTTACTTTGTGTTCACAGTGTGCACAACTGTAGATTCTGTTTCTGGCACTTGCTGAATTATACTTAGGTGAGCACTAAGTGCACTGGGGGAAAAAATGGGTTGATGTTAGAACCTGGCGCATCAATTAATTCATTTCAAAACCATACACAGAACATACATTACACCCTATAGGAGGTTTCGGATGAAACTACAGGCTACGTATCACTGTCACATCTGCAATGATTCATCACCTGGCACGTTTTTGCACATGTTTTGGGACTGTCCTGTTGTATCCCATTTTTGGGTCTTTGTGAACTCTGTGTTATCTGAGGTGCTGGATGTTTTTTATGTTCCCAATCCTGGTCTTTGTCTCCTTAATGATACCTCTGAAATCTCCCTGAAACAAATACAATGCAAAATGTTGTTCGCTGGATTCACATCCGCAAAGAAGACTATTACGAAGCAATGGTTCAGTCCTGACATTTGTATGGAATCATTCTGGAGACGATATCTTATCCGTGTTATTGGTTTTGAACATACCACAGCAAAATTAAATCAAGCTCGACCCACGACTGTTGAAGCTTGGGAAATCTTCTCATCCAGTGTTATCGCCTGGAAGAGGCAATAATTGGTTTTAACTTTGTGTTTTTGTGTTTTTTCTTTGCTGTCGCTATGCCTTGTGACTAATGTTTGCTTTGCTACTGCAGTTTACAGTTGTGCTGTATATGTCTGTACCCCCCCCCCCCCCAACCCAGTTTTGAATCAATAAAATGTTGATCACAAAAAATGGGTTGATGTTAAGGCGGGATGGCTCTGTTCACCGAACCGTTCAATAAACAAACAATAAAAATCTGTACAAACCAAATTCCGTCACACTATCTGTAGCTAGTAAATGATTTATATTTCCATAAGTGCAAAACGAACACTAATATACGAGTTTAGTTATTACTCGCATTATCTGATTTATGTTATCCGACTCCCAGTCTCTCACACTCTGAACCACAAAAACATGTTTATTTTAGTCTAGTTTAGTGTACAACTACTGCAGAAGCCACATTTTAAGTGAGATTGTTTTCCTTATTTTAGTGCGATGATGACATAATTAGAAAAAATATGGATGCACTTAATGGTTTTTAACTTAAAATGTGATTTACTGACAAAGCGAAAGTTACCCGTAAGCTTTCGAGGACATGATTGCCCGTGCAGGATCCAGTCGCGGCGTTAATGCTGCATGACAATCGAAATAATGCCTGAGGATCGGGCAGACATAACGAGCTCCAATCTGCTGATGAGATGGACTCTAATCTGAATTTCAGCAGTGGCCAGTGTCAAAGCCAAAGACGTTTGTCGGTTTGCATTCATTGACAAGATCTCCGAGGTTATTTGTCAACATGGCTCGTGTAGCTCTGGTAATCTCCGGTCCTCGACGGTAGACTGATTGATAATTGATCTCTGTTCAAACAGCCTTTCTTTGGGCCACTGTTGCCTCTGAATGCCAAACGAGTCATTCTCCCCCGTCCTCCCACAGCAGCCTAATCCGATAAACGAATGGGAATGAGTGACGTCCTCTGCTGATGTCAACCTTTCACTCTGCCATTTATCTCAGATTGTTTGCTGATGAGGCCCCGGTGATGGTGACTGAGGACAGGGTCACTCACAGAAGCCTGCAGCTTTGAGCCTTTACTATGGGGAAAAGCACAATAATCAAAACAGCAGTGAATACAAATCATGATTAAGTAATCTGATCTCAAAACTCATTCCATTACATGATCCATTAAGGCAAATGCATAACATGATCCTCTGAGTCCCGTCATTACAAATCTTTCAAATGTTATATCACTGCTGATGATACAGAGACATATTTAATCACCAGTGTCTGTTAATCCACCCTTTTTGCTTTGAACTTTTATATACATATAAAACAAGATCCACTGATGTCACCTCCTTGTCTGGGCTTGAGCTCATTTGAGATGGACTGAGGCACAATGGGAAAACAAAAACAGTATGATTAAGCAAAATGTGCATTTTTAAAGCTAAAGATGGGAGGGACAGGCCAGCTTATTACTGATGCATGGCTAAAAGGCAAGCATTAATGATGCATGGGTGGGTTCATTAGCGCACATGCGGGGATGGCTCGCACATCTGTGAAGGCACCATTGATGCTGGATGTTGAATACAGGCCTTGAAACAACATATGCTTCCACACAGATGCTGTGAGTTTTTATGAATGCTTTAAATGCTAAACCACATTCTGCACGCTCCACATGTTTGTAGTAAAAGAGTCCCAGTGTAGCAGATGAGTCTGGTTCTGCTGGAGGTTTCTTCCTGTTAAAAGGGAGTTTTTCCTTCCCACTGTCGCCAAAGTGCTTGCTCATAGGAGGCCATATGACTGTTGGGATTCTCTCTGTATGTATCATTGTAGAGTCTACCTTACCATGTAAAGCGCTTTGAGGTGACTGAATGCACAGACAGTTTTCAAAAGTCAAAAGACATTTCCCAATTGGCAGTGCAACACTTGATATGTAGTCTTTTTTAAATATAGTGTAGATACTTACACGTTTTCACCCATGTCATGAGTGAGGTGGTAAAAAAAAGCATTCAGTCGACAACTGACTGTGAGAGAAATTGATGTTTTATTTAAATATGGTACCTTTAAGAAGAAAGCAACTTCAAAACAGCTAATATGTAAGTGCCATGTTCCCACTTTGATGCCTAAAACAAGAAAAATGCCGTTTATTGTCAACATTGCACGTATATTTACCTGCAGAGGATTTGTGGTGATGTTTTCTGTGCATATACTGAACTTCAACGCTGCCTTCACAGTGAAGGGGATAGGTCAGTCAGTGATCAGCCCAGGCCCAGAGCAACATAATTTTATTTGTAAGGCATGACACAGGGAATGACATTTAACTTGTTATTATTTCCGGGAAAAGATTAATGATAAATTGTCCATTATTTTTCCTTAAAAGTGAAAGATAAGACTGCACTCATTTGCCCTAAAGCCAGAGTGCCACCACTATGCAAAATGACAGCCAATTATTGGGGCCTAGTTTGGGATAATGACTTTACAATGAATCTTTTGATTGAAATGTAACTGGGTTGGCCCTGGGCAAAGAGCAAAAAAAAAAAAACAAGTTACAGAAACAATAAGCACTATAGAGTTGTGTCTCTAGGTCTCTCTGACTCTCTCCCTCTCTTTCTCTCTCCACTCCTCTTTAGAAATAGCTATAGGAGAAAGCCAGAGATATGCATATATTGATGAAAAAATTATTAAGTCGCTGAGCGCTTGCAGCAAACATAAATTAGCATATTCAGGGTAAATATGCAGACTATTTACGATAATAAGACTGGATTATTCAATTCAATGAATGTTAAATAGATGAGGAAATGGTATGTGTCTTATCTAGTCAGAGCTTCTATTCATTTTAATCGCTTCCCAATTGAACTCTTCATTTTATTCTCTCTGAGTTATTGTTCCCATTCCAGCCCGCAATGGCACCTATGGGTCCTGGGAGATTTCCGCCAGTCACGTGGTTTAAGTGGCATTCACCTTATTCGTGGCGGAAATGGAGAAAGTCGACGTCACCCCGAGGCCAGCATCACGATAAGCCCCTTTTCATTATGCACAGGGGCCGATGGAGAACAAGATTAGCGGGGCCTTGTGTGCATAAAGGCGAGAACATACAAGTCATCTAGATTAAATAAAGCGAGCAGAGATCCAAAAGCAAAACACATTTGGTTTCTTATTGCGTGCATTAAAAACTTTAACTTTAAACAGACTGACTGTGTGTGTGTTTTCGTCTGCATGTTAATATCATAGACTTTCTGACATGCAGGCCTTCGTTCTTTTTAAAAGGTTTCATAAAGCGTGCTGAAATGACGCATTGAAACCAATTATTAATCAGCCAACACATGAAACAGATGTAATGGAAGCAGGTGTGTATGTGTTTTTGCGCTAAAAAAGATTCTTGGTCCTCATAAATATGAAGCAACAATTTTGACTAATATGTAAATGAAATATATAAAAGTTTTTTTTTAAATTCAAATAATTAATTATTAAGGAAAATGTGCTTAGTATAATCTGAATGTAAACCAATCAAGTAGATTTCATTTGACCAGATTCCATTAGATTTGATGGAAAATGTACATGTAATCACATTACTTATAAATATATAAATTTCATTATTATTATTTTTTATTTTGTATTTATTTTTGAGTGTATATTTCTCTGTCTCTGGACAAACTTTACTACTGCAATAATGCAATAGCAAGTCTTTAGTTAAGCTCAAACAGGCCAAACCATGAATACGGGTTTATACTAAAATAGTCAAGATAATAACCCCAATGAGTTCCAAGGTGTCGGTAAGTGACAAAGTGAAAGCAGTACCAGCTACAGTTTCTCCACCTGGTAATAATCTAGTACTACTGAGTTTTCACGGGTCAGAACATCAGCACATTAACAGTAATCCCAGCTGCAGGATTGCCTCTAGTTTTGTACATAAAAGGACTCCACAAATGTAAAAGATGAGTCTACCTGGGTGTATTTTGGTGTTACTGTAAGTAAAATTGTAAGTCTTCTTTGTGGCTCTTCTCACCAACCAAAGAGGAAATGCAACGCACTGACAGCAGTGTGCTCTTGTTTTTGCCTGTGTACAGATAAACTCTACAGTGCAGATTAATATATATTTGGTGTTTTGGTATTTCTAAAAAGAGAGTTATGTTTGAGTGTTTGAGTCCAAATAAACCAGAGAACATCTTGCCCAGCAAAACAGTGTGAACACTTCATGTGCGTATGTTTCTCAGACCATCTACTGTAGATTTGCTGGTGTGCTTAGGGTCATCTTCCTGTTGCATACCCAGATGGCCTCATATTTGACCCTAAAAATAATATTTTAGACTTTAACTGATCAAACACACACATCCACAAATGTGCAATAATCTTTTCTGGCATCGTTGTATTTTTACTCAGTTGTATATAGCATTTGTATTCTATTTTTTTCTTATTGTATGTTTTATTCTATTTTATTCTACTGTACATAGTATTTTCTTTTATTCTATTCTGTACAGTTGTGTACTGTATTTATTCTTATTGTATTCTAATTTTTGCTTCATAACGTTTGCACTGTCCACCTCCTGCTGTGACAAAACAAATTTCCCACGTGTGGGACTAATAAAGGTTATCTTATCTTATCTTATCTTATCTTATCTTATCTTATCTTATCTTATCTTATTCATAATCAACTCAGCACTGTGCTTGACAGTTGTCATTGAGTGTTTGTGTTGATGTGCCGTTTGGTTTTCATCAAATGTGGTACTGGTCATTATGGCCAAATATCTCCACTTAGGTCTCATCTGTTCATTGTTCCAGAAGTCTTTTTTGTTGTTGTTCAGGTGGGACTTTGCAAACCTAAGCTGTGCTGCCATGTTCTTCTGGTTCTTCCAAAACACTCATACTGTTATTGATCCTTTTTACCTTGAGTGTACATTTATTCCTTTTATCTTAGTCTCAAAGTGTATATTTATTTGTTACTCTTCTTATATTTATTGTTGTTTTTGCACTGAATGGAACTGGAGCCTCGTCGTCTTGTCTCTCTATGTACTTTACTGTATGTAGCAGATATGACAATAAAGTTTACTTTGACTTTGACTACTTGTGCAGTCTTTTTCTTGTTGTACTGACATGAACTTTTATTACTACTACTACTCCTATTATTATTATTATTGTTATTATTGTTATTATTATTATTATTGCAGATTCTTTAAGCACTACATGAGCTGAACTTTGACCAACAGAATTTGCAGAGTCACTCTTCCTGGGAATTCAAACAACTCTCTTAAATGTTTTTCACTCGTGAATAATCTTTCTTACTGTAGATTGATGGACTTCAGATTGTTTTGAAATGGAAATATAAATCTTCCCAGATTAAAACAGAACACTGATTGGTTCTCTTAGTTCACTGGTAATCTCTTTCCTCCTATTCATTGTGTTAATACACACCTGAATGGCCTGGACCAGCAAATTGCCAAAGCTTCTGTATTTTTAGGGGCGGTCTTACTCATGATGAATTCATTAAATTAATACGACAAGCACGGAATTGAATCACGGCCCCTCTTTAAAAACCTACACACTGAAGCCTCCATCTATTGGCTCAGAGGCTTTAATGCTTTTGTGATGATTTTTAAACAATATCCTCTGCTGCCATCTATCGTTGATATCAGGTACTGGCAGTTTGAGACTGAAACGATCTTTAAATAAGCACAAAGTGTGTGAACTTTAAATTAAAGTGTTGCTTTTATTAAAAATGTTACAGAAGAAGAAGAAGAATTACGCATGAAGACATTTCTTATCTTTGCGATTCTTTCAAGACACCAAATAATAAAACTCACAATGTACTGAAAATAAATAACTTCTTGAACAACATATCTGGCATTGATTCTATGTTTAAAATGTTTTTCCCCCCTCTGCCACATGGTGGCATTCTCCCATCAGTATTTCTCCTGGTATCTTATTTATCACTGAGAAGCCTATTAAACCCATTAGTATCATAACAGTAGATTGTCGTGAGGCACAACAAGTGTTTGAGCTTCTATTATGGGTTGTTGAAGGATGCTGAGGCTGGTGAAGCTAAGGAATTCTATGATAAGTGCATTATCATAGAATTCCTGATTCACGTAACTAAGAAGGCATCGTTTACAGTAATTTGACATTTATGGGAACTCTTATAGCCCAAAATGATTACAAATAAACATAAAAGAGGGGTGAAAATAGGCACAAATAAACAAAAGTTTGCACTCTACTCATTCATAAATTTAGAAAACAATTATTTACACACACACACACACACGAGCCTCACCTTCATCTGTAATGTAAGAAATTTAAGAACAATCATCAAATAAATGTGTTTAAACATATATATATATATATATATATATATATATATATATATAATATATATATATATATATATATATATATGGTTCACCTATGTTTGGTGGAGCTTTCTAATAAGCTGCCACTCGAGCGATTGTAGCAGCAGACAGCAGGAAACCACAGCAGGTAGTCTACAACATTCGGCATTAAAAAAAGAAGACGATACATATTTCATAAGTTGGTAATTGATGCAAACAACCAAACCCATAATGTACACAGTACCTGTTAATGCCATGTTTCCAAGGCATTTATGTAGCAGTGTTTTGGCTTTTTTTTTAATGTGCTTATGATTAAAGAGGAAAGAAAAAGAAAGGCACGGGATGCGGTGGGTTATGAGTGCGGGGGGTGGGTTGCATCTCCATCCGCTCCCCCGCCCTCTCACACACACTATAAAAAAGCCTGACATTAATTATTTGCTGTTTTGCAGGCAGGAGGCTGCCCTTTTGCTAAAGGGAGTCATTTACCCCCCTTTGGAATTATACCTGATTTCAAATGAACAAAACTGTAATGAAGGTGATGCTGTTTCCTGTGCTAATACAGCTAATACAGACAAATTAAAAGTGATAAAGAGCTGCTGCTGTCTCAAGCCTGACAACTCTCACCTTTGCAAGTCAAAGGGTTTCCATCTACAGGTTGTCGTGGTAACTCCCCATTTTGGCACCATATAGTAGCAACCTGATGCCAGCAGCCATCCGCTCCGTTCGATGGCTGGGGGGGCGAGGGGGGTGGAAGAGGGGGACTTGAAAGGAGTCAGTTTTCATGTAAAACAGTTGCAAGATCAACAACAAATTGCGACTCGCCTCTCCACTTCTGAGTAATAACATCAATTACGTTGCCAGGGAGACCCTTGATCTTTCTGAATGACATCAATAACAAAAACCTGCACTTGCTCTCTTTTATACTGTAAAAGCTTTTCTGCATCAAGGGATCTGCGAACCGACAGTTGTCATTGAAAGGTCTGCTTTTTAGAAAAGATTATCCCTGCGGTCAAAAAAGTACTTCACGTTTGTTTTTTCTCGAGAATATCTCCAAAGGGAACATTACTGGAGCTCATTTAGGCTCTGGGTTTTTGTTCAGGTACACCCCCTCCTCTCTTTCCTCTTCCCTTTTACTCTTATTCTGCCCGTCTCCAGCTCATCCATGGGGACACTGAAGGATCTGAGCCTCACACAATACATTCTATTTAGGCTGAGTCGTGAGTACAAACTCATGGGAATTTTCTGTTTGCATCTCAGCTTCAGCTGGTTTCCACCCTCCCCCCCCAAAATAAAAAATAAAAAAATAAATAAAAGAAAGGTTTACAATTATGGTAATTCATGAAGGCATAAAACAACTGGGAAAAAAGAGTCTTTCATCTCTGAGATGATCCCTATCCATAAAATAGGATAAAATTGGATCCTATTTTATGACCTCAGCAGAAAAACAGAAAGAAAGAAAAAAATGAAATTAATATTCTAAACGAACAATAGCAGTGATGACTTTTATTTTTGCCGTTTTCTGAGTCTATAGTCAGTCAGAGTAATACTATTGGCTCAAAGTGATCATAATTAGAGCCCAAGGTCCAGAGGCTACAATGTTTACATTCATCACCTTTTTTAATTTTGGAGGACCAACGCTGCCAAAATAAACGACATAAATGACTATGGGACTAAATGCATCAGAAATAATAAGAGAAGGGGGCATTAATTCATTATAAAAGTAGGACACAGATTAATACTTCAGACTTTGCTATTTAATTTTCAGTTTCGTTAAGATGATGAATTATGATTTCCTAATTTATAAATGGATTTATTTCTTCTCTTCTTCTTTACTTAGTATTTCTGCATTCATTTCTTCATCGTGTAAACAGATGTATTCAAAGTGTACCGTGGGACAGGCTTTGTGCCTTTGATGGCAGACCCATGAAAGAAGTGAGTGCCTCAGGTCTGGAGATAGTCGGACAATAATCGAGCTAATAATAACACTTGGGCTGACTTCCATGTAAGTAAATGCAGTTGTTTGCTATGTACGGTGGTGCAGTTGGTAGTACTGTTGCCTCACAGAAAGAAGGTCAGAAGTTCAACCCTGATGTGAGTCAACCACTGTCCTCCTGCAACAACCTCACATGCTTCTCTGCCTCTCCTGACTTCCTCATACAGCACCACTATCATATATTTTTTATAGATACACAAAGACACAGTGCAACTCGTTCCATATATTCTTTCTACTTACTCCACCATCAACTCTTTCAAAGCAAGCATCCCATCTGAAGTGCTCTTTCTCAGCATGAAGCCAGTGTCAATCCTGCCATATCTTCATTGCATGGCTCATCAAACCCAAACTCTGCACATCAGCTTTGTTGAAAATCAGAAAATCAGTAAATCAGAAAATCATCTCCATTCCTCAGGTATCCTGTTAAACAATCTGGTCAAAATGTCTACTGCCCTCTCTCATGGACATCTCCCTGTGGCATCCTGACCAGCTGTCTTTCCACTCTTTGTAGATGCTCTCACATCCTCCTGACCTTCATGATTCACTAACTGTCCTCCATTCATCCTCTTACTTTCTTCATTCATCAGCTCCTCAAAATACTCCATCTATGTTCCCTGCACTCTCTTCACTTGTTGGTAAATTACAGGCTCTGTTCTTAATCACCGTAACCTGCTGCACATCTCCAGCTCAATCTCTCTTCAGCCGATCAGTACAAGTCTTTTTAACTTAGTGTCCAGCTTCATGTCTTTACCGTTCCCTTTTCCACCTCTCTCGTGCACCAAGCCTCAAAGTACTCTTGTCTGCTTTTGTTATCTTTCTGCTTATTCCACTTTTTCTCTGCCTTTGAATACATTCTGTACTTCCTCACTTTATGGACAAATCCAATGAAACTTCAAAATTGCTGACTTTCCCGTCAACCTCTGACAAACTTAGTTTTTAGTGCTAAGGTGCTCATTTTAGCATGCATGTGAAATAAAATTGAGGTCACATCCACTGCAAACATTGGCGTGCTACCTGTATTATTTCCCCATTTTATTGTTACTGTTGCTATTTATTTATTCATTTTGCTCAGTGCTATTATCTGTGGTTCCGCTCCAGTTTGTCAGAGGTGAAACAAGTGGGCGCTGAAATCTGTTTGCATTCACAGCCTTGCACACACCATAACATATCAATTATCCCTGATTACTGCACACCTTGAGGGCTGCACCCCTGCTCCTGCTATTATATAATCCCTTTAAATACCACAGGAGCCTTTTCCCCCACTGCAATTACACCGCTGTAACTATTCATTCATTAGATCTGAAGCTCCGGAGTGGCTTTAAAGCCTCCATCCATCTCGCACTACTTCGTGATGCCTTACATCTTCCTAACCCCATACTGTGATGGTGGTGCCGGTCTCCTAGCAACCGGTCCTCTCAGAGGAGGTGACAGCATTTGAGTGGGCACCCTCACCTCTACACATTCACCCCCCGCTCCTCCCCTCCAACACCTCCAACACCCTCTCCCTTCTCTCCACCAACCGGATGCTCTTCAAGTCAAGTAAACAGACCTCACTCTGTGGCGCAGTGTGCCGAGTGCACTTGTGTATGAAGTTCACCGTATTAGAATGATAACATCACTGAATAATGAGTTCGATGCTACACTTCCACTCATAGTTGGATCATTGAACCACCACATGGGTGCCTCTGGTTAAACAGGACATAATATATTTGACTCTATTTGCTTTAAAGTTGTGTTTTTATCTATATATACAGTAGACTTCTACTTAATAACTTATTAATACTTCTTGAATGATTTATTAACACTTGAATGGGTTACAAAAAATAAATCAGGTGTGATGTTTACCCTTTCTTTTAGGGATGCTTAAATATTACAGGCTAGACTGACACTAACCTTATCTAATGAGTTAGGCAAGCGTATGGGCCATGATGTGATCATTAAATACAGTAAATGTCACACAGCCACTGATAGGTGTTTTTAGCATAACTAAGGACATCAATAAAACTGCTCAGTTATAAGGAGTGATTTAAGTTAGAAAGAGTGACATCTGATGATTCACCAAGCAAATGTACAAATGTTCAAACTCTACTGTGTTAAAAGTTGATGTTATGGACTTTGCATGTAGAAACAGTTGATTGGAGAACGCTGCGTATATGTGAACTAAACAGATCTAAAGTGACAATACTGCAGATGGACTTTCCATGATGTGCCAGCTACACCACAGAGATTTAGACAATTATTGATATTTTAAAGTTTGAACAGTGTGATGACAATAAAACTAGCCAAAAAATCTTTTACCTAAAGGTGGATTTATTATGCTGTGAGGGACGACAGTGAAGTGGGTATTTGATGGGTATGAGAACAATATGAGCCAAAACTCAGTTGGATCCACACAAGAGCTTTTGGGCTGTTATGTTAGACAGTGAACTCTGCTACCATCATGAATCACCATGAACCAAGATGGATTGGTGGATTCACGGAGCCCTAGCATTTGGATAGTGTCCATGATGTTTCCCATCTCTCAGATGCTGTTTGCCTCCAAGCTGTTGTGATGGGATGTCAGAATGTAAAAACTTTCTTTCATGATTTCATGCTGTTTTTCTTAAATCCTCAAACATATTTTTCAGGGCAACTAACTTATCTGTAACAGCATTTCTAATAATCTAATATTTCCCAATATATTTAATTCTGATTTTCAATAATTGAGGTGCTTCATACCAAAGTACCTGTTTCAAGGCTTCTCTAGCTGCTGTAGGTAACTATAGTTCACTTTGCAATCATAGTGACTGGGAGAAGATAGATAGATAGATAGATAGATAGATAGATAGATAGATAGATAGATAGATAGATAGATAGATAGATAGATAGATAGATAGATAGATAGATAGATAGATAGATAGATAGATAGATAGGGTTCATACATTATAAATGCATTAGTGGAAGAAGAAAAGAAGAATTTACAATTTTAATTTTGGTCACTATGAGCAACGGTTCACAGATGCCTTAGCCCTGCCTTCACTATTTGATTTGATGTCAAAAGTCACACAATGTTGCTTTTACTTATTTTTATTATTATTTTAATCTTACCTTTACACTAAATAAACTATAACATTAAAATGTGACACTATATATCATTTTAAAGTCCTAAAATTGCGAATTTGGTCCCCACGTTGACCCAAGTTTCCCTCCCCTAAAACTGAACTATATTTATATCACTTGGCAAAATTCGAAAATTTGAGGCATATATTGGTGGATTTACGGTAGCGCAGGCTTATTAGGGCACGATTACTCTTGCATGACTACGTTTGTGAGGTTGTGGATGTAAACCATGTCCCGCTGCGCTCACATTTTGGGTTGGCTGCAGCCTGGAGCGACACTGTTAAAGTGACGTGAGTGCTTGACGATACCAAATGGAAGCATTTGAAATAGCCTACCTGCCTGCCCGCTCACCCACTCGCTGATGCGCTCACGTCCTCGTCAGAAGCGCTTCAGCACTGCGTTGCGCCGGACAGCTCCTCCGACTGCTCTGCTTCCAGGATTTGCGTCTGCGGGACAGTTTGCTGAATAGGTTTTGTTACTTTAACGAAGGCTAACTTTCAAGTCACGGTGGGAGAGATGAATACTGAAAGACCATCAAATGTCTCCTTTTTTGATTTCATTGGAGGAGTTCAACTTCTTCAAGGGGAGAACACCCGGACAGCCATGCCTGTCCTCTTGATCGGTGTCTGCGTGTCCGGAGCGGTTGGGAATTTGCTCGTTTTGCTCATTTTCATCCGTGACTTCAGGAACGGAAAGGGCTCTGAGGTAAAAGCACTTCTCGCTTCTATAGCTTCTACGGATTTGGTGATCCTGTTATTGTGTGCGCCCGTGCGCGCCATCACCTACTATAAGCAGACCTGGACCTTGGGGAGTTTTGTGTGCAGCACCACAGACTGGTTCCAGCACTCGTGTGTGGTTGCAAAAACTTTAATCCTCGCATTCACCACCAGAGCCAAACACACTTTGATTCCCAGCAACGCCACGGGGGGTCTGCAAAACCCGACGTGGATTCACGGAGCCCTGGCGTTCATTTGGATAGTGTCCATGATGTTTCCCATCCCTCAGATGCTGTTTGCAACCATGCTGCCGTATGGCCGCGACAATATCTGCGTCTCCGAAATGCCAGCGTGCGCGTCTGACTTCATGAGTTTGTTCTACAAAATTTATCCGACTGCAACCTTTGTTGTGCCAGTCATCTACACAGTGGCCTACTACACTAAAATGCTGCACACTGCGGTGAACCACGCACCGAGACCGCAGCACCAGAGCAAAGTTATCCTGGTTTTGTTGTGTCTGAGCGGCGCCCTCGGGCTCATGCTGCTGCCGGAGTGGGGGACATTCACCTGGATCAGACTCGGCTACTCCAGGCCTCCCGTGGGTTTAATGATGTGCGCGCAAGTCCTTCTATACGCATGCAGCTCTTTGTCCCCGGTCATCTTGATGACCATGTACGACGATGTGCGTCAGGGACTGATCAGCATCTGGTTGATCGGGACCTGCAGAAGCAAGAAGCGCGTGCCCCGAAAAAAATGTCCAAAAACGGAGGGGAACGGAGCAGAGGTCGGGGCAAACGCCGTCACCAACGCGATCTCGCCAGGGAACGAGAAGTCGTTCCCAGATGTGGAGCACTTTTGGACAGGGCGCAGAAACACACACGTGGAAGAGGACCAGGACCCGGTTCCATGGGAGAGAGAAGAGAAAATGTTGTAATCAGAAGTATCTTTTTTTTTTCCTTTTAGCAGAATATTTCTGCTTGTTCTGGACTGGTTGCTAGTTTTTTGACCCACAACGCAGACCCTGGCTGAAAGTCTGTAGTGGCCTGTGTGCTATCGTAAGCTTGACTAGAAGTAAAATAAACTCAAACAGTATGTTTTGGTGTTACGCATATTTCTGTTCTTTTGATCTGAATATTGCTTTTATTTGCCCGCAGTTTTGATACGCTGTCACTTAGGACATGTTTAATATGTAGCAGAGGAGATTTGTACAGATAAGAAGCCAGTGTAAATACTCAGAACATTCCAATTGTGATTGTGTACATGTGATGCATATCATCGATATTAAAACCTTCTCAAATACTAATCGCCCTGTTTCGTTTTTCCCCCTGAAACACCCACCCGACCTTAATCACTGATAAAATACAATTCGACCATCAAATCGCTCCATTTTCAAAAGGTTTTGACATGCCATGCTCTGTACAAATAGATCATTCCTCCATATTAAATTCACAACTAATCCAGCTGCATAATTTGGGTCAAGTGAATAATGATATTTCACTGAAAGCAGCATTCACTTTTAGAAAGTAGTAGTGCATAAGCTGGACACTCAATGACCCTTTTTTTCACCTTTATGAATCAACAAAGTGATAAAGAAAAAATGCAATAATCCCCCGTTTGAGTGTAAAGTAGCTAAAAATGGCTGATCACATAAATAAATATATGTCAAAATTATACCCAACTCTTTTTTTATATATATTTATTTCTAAAAGGGAAAAAAATATAATTTATTTCTAGCAAACAGAGGATGACTCCCCATATAAGAAATAGTTGTAATAAAAGGAGTGGAACATTATATATGCATTTTGCAAATGTTTTATAACACACTGCAATCAAACTGTAGATCGTTATAGCATAGTTTTTAGTGCATAATAAAAGTGTAGCTTAACTTTCTTATAGATACTCATACCAGGAATACCAGCCACATAATTGCATTTTTTTTTTTTTTTTCCGCCTGTCCCATTTGGTTCTTTAGCCATCAGAATTGTTGTCTGAAGACCAACAAGGATACCCAATGGATTTATTTTGCCAAATGGATCATCATGGCATTGCCGTATTGGTCCATTTGATCGACCTTTGTTTTTATTATTTATTTTATTTTCAGTTGTTACAGACGGGACAGACATGAGTGAGGGATAGGAAAGGGAGAAAGAAAGAGGAAGGAAAAGAAAAACAGAAGGGGAGAGGGACAGTGAGAAAGGGGGGAAGAAAAAATATCTCCGGGATCACCTGTTGAGAGAAAAAGAATAGAAAACAAGCAAAAAAAACAAAACAATGCAACATACTATACACAACACCATCGCATTAATCTAGCTAAGTGTAAACAGCAGTAAATACTAAATATTGAATGTTGTTGTGCAGCACGCAGGACAGACAGCGCACAATGTGCTTTGAAGTAGCAGCCAAGAAAGGTGTGATTTAAGTCTACGAACAGTGAACACCCATGTGCACACCTGTGTGGATCGGCGCGCTTGTATTCAAATGGTTTCCCCATAATTGCATATTTTTAACCATTCTATAAATCTTTATTCACTGCATATAAACTGGAATGGCGTCCAAAGTAAAATCAAACAAGCACATTTTAAATGAAAGGAAAGCCAACATGAAGCGTCTCTGTAAGGTCTTCTGGCACTAAATGCCACCAGAACAGGTTCAGTGTACTTTGGTAGGGATACTCCAAGTCTCTGGAACTCTACAGTGGGAATGAAGCACCATTCTTACAAAATATGTTCCCTCATTTTGTGTTTTGATGAGCCTGTTAAAACAAAGGTGTGTTTGAAAGTAACACAGCATTTTAGGAAAGGAACATCATACTAACAGTAAAATATGATGGTGGTAGTGTGATACTCTTTGTTTGTTTTACTGCCTCAGGACCTGATAGACTTGCTGTGGCACATGGAACCATGAATTCTGCATCTACTAAAACATGAAGGAGAATTTGCGCAGCCTCAAGCTAAAGCACACTTGGGTTCTGCAGCAGGACAATGATCCAAAACATACGAGCAAGTCCACCTCTGAATGGCTTAAGAAAAACAAAATAAAGACTTTGGAGTGGCTTAGTCAAAGGCTCCTGACCTGAATCTGATTGAAATGCTGTGGCATGACCTCAATACAGCGGTACTCTCCAATGTGGATGAGTTACAACAATTCTGCAAAGATGAGGGTGACAAAATTCCTCCACACAGTTGAAAAAACCTCATTGCCAGTTATCACAAAAGCTTGATTGACCAACATGTTATTAGGTTTAGGGACAATCACTTTTTCACACAGGGCCATGTATTTTCCCCCTTGATAATAAACATCTACATGTAGAAACTGCATTTTATGTTTACTTGTGTTATTTAAATTTGTTTGATCATTTGAAACATTCTAGTGTGACAAACATACAAAAAAAACAGGAAATCAGGAATGGAGCAAACACTTTTTCACACTGATTTCTACTCCATTTTTGCAGCTCTGATTCTTGGTTATCACAAAGAAACTACCACACATAGTCATTACACTTCTTGAAGCCTGCTTTAATAAGTCATTTACAGGTTATGTGTTTACATCTAAAAGGTGACTAAATAAATATTGGTAGGTTGATTATTACCAGATTTTTGAACCTCTGAAATACGATTCCTGACATCGGTCACTAAGGACCTATTTAATTCTTTAGTTCTAATTTGCAACCTTTTGCATAAGTGGCCTGAAAATATTGTAAAAGTACTGACAAGCGTGACACATGCATAGGATGAATAATTCACCTGAAGCTCCGGGGCCATTGTGCATGTTTTATTTTTTCCCTGTGGCTCAGTGAACTAGCCAATCTGTCACAGGAAAGCATGGATGTCAGCACCCGTGCCTGATACGCTATTCATATGTCGAATTCTATTTGGTTGAAAATTATAGGCTTGAACAGCAAACGTAACAATCTGGGAGTAAACAGCAATGACACAGACAGTGTCATTAGTGTCATTAACAATTATTTTCAACCCAGTTTAAAATACAGTTAGGTGCATTATTTGTCATTTTCTCTGCACTTCAATCCCATCATCAATGATTTTACATTATTCAAGATGGGATTGAAGTGCAGACTTTGGGCTTTTATTTAAGGGGTTTAATCACAGTATTGCATTTGGAATCGATACATAGTGCCCCGTTTTCAACTTTTTCAACATAACTGGACAAAGTAACACAGTATCTTGAGATGCTCTGCTAGGTCTTAACTGCAGACACCATCAGTTGCTGCTTGTTTGAACACCTAGAACAGGATAACCTGAGTGGAGTGCCCACTCAAGATGAGACTAAACAAACCAACATCAAACCATTTTCCCGCCCTCTGATCTAGATATCTTTGCCTGTGCTGAATTATTTTTATATCCCCAGTGGGGGGAAAATTATTCGCTCCACTAAATGTTTTTTTTAGCATCATGCTTCAGAGTTGTGATGCTGTGAGAAAACATGGTTATGCAGGACATCTCAGGAAAAAAAATGTTATTGTTTTTGTGCTATTGGCTTGCAACTGATGGCACAGCTGCTATGATGCTAGAGGTGAACACTGCACAGAAAAGCAATAGTAGGAGGGAGAGGTCTGACACAAAACAGACTATTTTCTTAGTCTAACAAGTTGGAGTATCCCTTTAAAGCAGGGGTGGGCAACTCCAGGTCTCGAGGGCCGGTGTCCTGCAGGTTTTAGATCTCACCTTGGGTCAACACACCTGAATCACATGATTAGTTCTTTACCAGGCCTCTGGAGAACTTCAGGACATGTTGAGGAGCTAATTTAGCCATTTAAATCAGCTGTGTTGGTTCAAGGACACATCTAAAACCTGCAGGGACACCGGCCCTCGAGGCCTGGAGTTGCCCACCCCTGCTTTAAAGCCTAAACTATGAAATAATTGCCATACATTTGTTTTAAAATGTAGTATTTATTGAAACTTCTGACAAATTACAAAAAGTAAAAAAATAAGAATTTGTATATATGAGACTGAATGAGTTTTATAAAAGAAGGATTAATTGACATAATAATAAAGTAATAATAAAGTGTTGCTTGCTACTTTGTTAAATATTCTTAAGGTAATATAGCTTTAGTGACATTTGAAATGTACATTAATTCCAAAAATACCAAACTAGACCTGTGTGATGTGTTTTGAATGTGCACACTGTTTAGCAGCATCTTGGCAAAATGCATCTAAATGACTGAAGTCTAATTTTCCTTTTGTACAGGATCATGTCCAGAAATTTGTTTATGGAGTTGCTGCCTGGCACCTGTTGTGAAAGTTCCAGTTATGCTGGAAGCACTGCTGTGTGTGGCTTTATAGTATCATCCAGAGGCACACGATGTTTCTGCAGCAACTGTGTCGACATGACTGTCATGAGAGAGCGTTACTTGAGGCCCCGCTCTGATGACCTGTTGGCTAAGATCTGTGGCAGAATTTCACGGTTAGACAGCAACTACAGTCTCAGCTGCAGAGCACCTGTCCATCTGTCTCTGGCAAGTGTCAGTTTCATAATTGTTGTGTCAAGTGTGATTAGGGTGCCTGTCACAAACAGACACACCCATAGAAATCCTCTTGGTAACGATATGATTAAATGTTCAACAATGTTATGTGTCTCAAAGAAAATTTATCATATTTAATTATTTAAAAAATTGTCATTTTATTGCATTTATGCTTTTTGCTTTACTTTTTTTCATTATCTGAGAGCTCAAATGCTCTGCCACCTAAGAAAACACCAGCAAATAAAAAAGAAAAAAACTGTGCAAAAGCACACAAAACACAAGAGAAGTTGAATAAAACACAAAGGATGTAGAAAGTACACAATACAAATTTCCTAATGACTGGTGTTTACTCTGCATTTGACCTCTCAAGGCGACTGTAGGATAGTCCATGGATAGTACACACATTGTTCTCAAAGCTCCTACACCAGAGTAGTTTCTATGGAAACTACTCTACATTAACAAGGACATTTTCACTTTAGTTCTCCTGGTAATGATGGTCAAATCCAGAATAGCAATTCAGCTTTTAGCCGTTCAGTCAACCTCAGTCCAATTGCTTGCTCATCTTCCACTACCATGAGCTAACTACCAAGGAACCTAGCTTAACATCTTTGTTTCTGATGGAGCATTTCCACTCTGGAAAGACACACAACAAGGTGTAGATTTCCCTTTGCTGTTATGCCCAGGGAATGGCTTCCTGGGTGAAAAGTCTCCATTTGTAACAGGTGACCCTGAGACATCAAGTGCACTGCAACTTTGGAAATGCTAGCAAATAGACAAATGCTTCAACAGCACACAAAACACAGTGGAAGTTTAATAAGAATAGAACAGAAAAATAAAGAAACTGCAAAAGCTCAAAAAATTCCTCATAAAACACAATAACATGACGAACCACCAGCAAAGCAACAAGCTAACTGTAAATGGCTAATAGCTAACACAAATCTACAGTTTTATAAGAGTCATTGGATTAAAACACACATTACCTTGCATCTTTTTTTCCCTTAGATGAATCCTTCGCTTCTTTTGAGCGTGTCTCATAGATTTTTCACAGGCTTTGGTTTCTGTCACTACTGCAGTGGCTCCATAGTCAATTGATTTGAACATTTGGCTCCATATTGTAGTGGTTTACACATGCAAAAGGTCCCTGGATAGAGATCAGGAGGAGATATAAATCCCTGTGTGGTTGTATCAGGAAGGTCAAGATAATCTGCCAAATCAAATATGCAGCGCTACAAGCAATGGCAACCCTTTGTGAGTAAAGGAGGATCTGGAAGTAGCTTCTATATACCTGATGTAGCATCAAGGTTAACTGGGAAGTTTTACCTTTGAAGTAAAACCCACTCATTCTCAGTTTAGGTGGGTTTAGGAATCAGTTTGAAGCAAATTCTTTACATACCTTTGATGGTTTGTTCCGGGCTACTTTGTTTGCATTTTTGCTCTATCCTTATTGTTGGGAGAAAAAATATTTGTATAATGATATGATTGTATTTTTAATTTGTTGCCTGAACACATTTTAATGAGATAAATGCATTAAAAAGTCCACAAGCTGATTTTCACTTTCTGCCTGAGATCAGAAAGCAGATGGATATTCCTGTCTTCCAGCTGTGCAGTGTCCTTCTGAGCTTTGTCCAACTCTGCTTCCACAGCCGAGACACGAGCTCCCAGCCAACACAGAACAGCCACCAATTAACTACCTGCTATGAGCGCCACGACACCATGGCGACCATAGATCTATCATTAAGTTCTGTTTGTCCTGTTTATTTCTTTAAAGGGCAAAGCCTTCCTCCTCTTGTTTCCCACTCCTCTGCCACTTCCTGCTGAAGACTCACAGCATAAGCAGAATGTTAGACATTTTTCTCTGAAAGTGTCCCATTTTTATCCAACAGCTGCTTCTATCAGTTCAATCAGAGAAACGCTGCAGACACAATAACATGCTATCATATTGTGAGCATTTTAAAAAACTGGAAGTCTTGGAAATGGCTGTACAGGTCTGCCAACCTTGGATACCAGACTTTGGTATTTCTTTAATGAAAGCCTTGAGTAAGGTAAAGAATCAGATTAAATCCTCCAGTACATAAAAGGCATGGTTCCAGCCCTCCAGCTGGGAACATAAAGGACACCTCCTGAAGAAGACACTTATATTGAGCTTCCTCTCTTATCTTTTGAGTATAAACTGAAGATAAAAAGCCCCTCTATAAAAAATAAGTTGATTAGAGTAGCTATTTCTAAGCATTTGCCACTTCTTCTAAAGTGCATTAACCAAAAATTTCCATTGTACTCGTCCTAAATGGTTTCCTCTGGAACTGTTTGGCATAGATGACTAACCACAGGTTTGTCTTGTTTAGGAGCAGGTGGGCGAACAGCTAATGGATCTTTTTATTTTTCTTTACAAAACCTGGTCAACCACCAGTGGTCATGACAACACTTTTCTTACCTCCTTCATTGAAGATGCATTATGAGTAATCAGCTTTTAAATGGTGAAGTAAACCAAAAGGTGAAACCACGTGTCTCAAAATGTTACAGGCCACTGATCTATTAATAGATAGCTTAATTGTTCTTGATGGAAATTAATTCTAGTGTCATAGTAAGTTGTGTGTGGCAGGCAGAGTGAGGACCCAAGGTGCAGGACTCTGAGACAAGACTAACCTTAAAACACAAAGAACTGAAATATAAAGATTGTACTGAGAAAATTGTTGGAAACACTAACCAAGAAAATAAACCAGAAACTTCCAAACCAACAGGAGACACAGAGGGAGATCACGACAATGGACAATGGGAGACTGACACATATGTACACTGTAGGGTGATAAGAGTGGAAAGAGCTGGGGAACACAGAAGGAACAAATTAGGCTTGACAAGAAAGACGAAGCAAAATTGAGCATAATGCAGATGAGACTGAGGCTAACAAAACAGAAGCGACAAACACGGAAGACAGAGACGAACACTACAACATACACACATAGACACAGATGAGACAGGGACAGACTGGACATGAAAGGGAGCTAACTAAATCAGACAAGGAACTAAGAGCTAGAAACATGGATAACTAAACTAAGGCGCACAGGGAAATAATACCAAGTTAAAATGTCAGAAATACATCATAAACCCATACAAACTCAATACACTGGGTTAATGACCCAGGCAACATGACATCTAGACCATATGACCGACATCAGATTTAGACTCATCATCAAATTCTACATTATGTCTTAAAAAACAGCAAACCATGTCCTTACCTAATACTGTCATATCAGGATCCTGCAGAAAGTCTTAGGCAAAGCATCTGTAAACAACGTCCTGCTAACAGCGATGCAGGAATGACATTTTCTTGTCTCATCCCAAAAAGCTGTACAAATATACTCTAAATTCATGTGTTACAGTTCTGTCATCATTAAGGAACTTTAAGAAGTAGGTTAATATTTCTCACAAAAATGAACTGGCAGTTAGTGGAAGTAGAAGACCTCCCGTATGTCTGTGAAGGTTCTCAGTCATCCAGGTCATCGTAGTCAAAGGAGCTTGCAAAGAAAAGCGTCTGGACTTCTTTAAGTTACTTGAAGACGTTTCACCTCTCATCCGAGAGGCTTCTTCAGTTCTAAGGTCAAATGGTGGAGAGTCCCAGATATAAACCTAGTGGGAGTGTCCCCCCACAGAGGGACAAAAGGACCCCCTGATGATCCTCTAATCGCCTGAGCCAAGGTGTGGAACTGGGTGTGGGTCCCAATCAGCCAGGAGTTTCGGGTGAGTTCATTGTGAAACCTGGCCCCACCTTATCATGCGAATTCCTGAGGTCAGATGGCCCAGGGTGTGAGTGGGCGTTAAGGCGTCTGGGAAGGGATCTCAAAACTGGATTATAGATGGCAGACAGTTGGTGTCGTAAACCACCGCCTCTGTTCAAAGATGGTCGCTCACAGTGGACATAGATGGCTTCTTTCACTCCTCTTTCAAACCATCTGTCCTCTCTGTCCAAAATGTGAACATTGGCATCCTCGAAAGAGTGTCCTTTATCCTTAAGATGCAGATGGACAGCTGAATCTTGTCCAGTGGAGGTGGCTCTTCTGTGTTGTGCCATGCGCTTGTGAAGTGGCTGTTTGGTCTCTCCAATGTAGAGGTCTGGGCATTCCTCGCTGCACTGTACAGCATACACCACATTGTTAAGTCTGTGTTTTGGCGTTTTGGTTTCTGTTTCTGTTCCATGGTCGCTGCCTCCCCTGTCAGCTGTATCTCCTAGTCAAGTCTGCCTCTGTTCTGTTTCCTGTTTTACTTTGAAAGTCTGTGTCCTATGTCAGTATATTGAGTTTTGCTTCCTCTTGGTCTTGTCTTGTCAGATTACTCTCAGGTGTGCTTTCCTTGTGTGTCTCATTCCACTCGTTATCCCTCAGGCTGAGGGATAACGGCCTTAAAGTACGCAGCCTCAACGATTCTCAAGGGCCACATACTTAAAGACCGCTAAGGCCAGAAGTGCGAGGCTTGTGAAATGGGACGTCTAGCCTCCGTTGTGCTGCCCAGGTTGCCTAGCAACCATGATACTAACAGCTGGAAACGTTTCATATAGCTTTGTTTGACAGAAATGAAGGAGAAAATCTTTTGTTCCTTTGTTTGTTTGTTTCTACATGAGCTTTTGATTATTCTCTGTAAGATTAAGCTCAGCTATTGAACAGTGTATATTTTAAAGTAAAGGCTTTAAAACCACGTTAGTACAAACGTCACTAATGTCACATAACTTTGCCGACATGTGGCCAACAGTAATGTTTTAATGTTCTTCGTTATTAAACATTTGCACATAAATAAGTGACATGATATTCAGTACTTACTTAAAGTTTACTCTTCGGCGCCCCTCATCCGCTGTTTTTTTCGACAAAATTATCCACACCCACCACTGCGCTATGCATTCTGGGATATGTTGGGCAACGAAGTCTACACTGCCACGTCCTTAAAATTCAGGGAAATTAAGGACGCATTTGAGGGCCGCATTTCGAGCAGCCTTTGAATTGGGACAGCCTTCGTCGCGTCGCGGTGACGTAATCGGCCTTAAAATGCGGCCTTTAAGGCTGCTAACCCTGAATTGGGATACAGCCTCAGTGTATTTAAGCCCCGTGTTTCTCTTTGTCAGTGTTGCGTCGTCTGTGTTCCACCCCTCATGTAATGTCAGGTTTCAAGACTCTATACAGGTCATGTTCATGTTGCTTGTTCTTGTATGTGTTTCATAGTTCTTTCATGTTCATGCACAAAGTCTTGTTCACAGTCGTCACAGTTTTTAGTTTCCCCAGTTTAGGTTCCAGTTTAAGTTTCGCCTCTGTCCTTACTGCCTTGCTTTGTTTTCTGTTATTCAGCCATAATAAAAGGCTCGCCCTTGTTTAAAGTTATTTCCGTCTCCTTGGCTGTGTCCACGCCTGGGTCCACACACACCTTCACTCGGTCTCCGCAGACCGTGACACTCCCCCATGGACTGCAGGTCAGCTCTGCTATGTTGTATTCAAGGTTTAAATTTTCAATCAGACAAAGTTTAATGGCCTCTTTGCAAATCAAGCGGGAATGAAGTATTTTGCTATTTTTTGGGTACAATTGTCTTGTGCTTATTTCTTATTTCATGTGCATACATGCTAAGAACTGTGTAATGTTCCTAATGTGTTTGTAGTACAGAAGTATCAGAGAATAACTCGAGCAATAAACACCTGCTTCAAAGAACCGACCTGTATCTGTGCTGTTGTGCAGAGAGCTGTAGAACACATTTAGAATGGATTATAGTGGAGACAGTGAATCACGTCTTCTCATCCAATATCAGTCTCTGTCCTCACAAATGCATTTCTGGAAGAACGGTCAAAAAATCCCATAAACACTCCTTAACCTTGTGGAAAGCCTTTCCAAAAGAGTTGAAGCCTTTATAGCTGCAAATGTTTGACCAACATCACATTAAACCCTATGGATTAAAGACGGAGGGTCGGTCAAGTTCATTGGGGTGTAAATCCTTTTGGCTACAAAGCAGTTTCTGGTTATTCAATGAAATGGTGACTTTTAGGGGGTATGAGAAGAGATCTAAGTGTAGAGGCACAAATTGCTCAGCAATCCTCGGGCCAGAGAAATAATCAGACGGAACTTCTGTCACATCTTTTGAGGTCTCTGCTCTTCTCCTGTAGTATCCCCTGAAGCAGTAATTATGGTAGCGGAGGAGTATCATGGACCTGAGCTGTATCAGTTCAAGCTCTTAGACCAAGAGTTGGTACTGCCTGATGCCAGAGCTCCCTCTCTCTCCACATTTTGCTACCATCGTACCATCTGCCACTGATGCTGAGCCATATGAGCATCTGAAGGGAAAGAAGGCAGTCTGGGCTTGCAGCTGTCCAACACAAAAATTCAAACCCTTGTGCCAAAACTAAATGAGACTAAATAGAGAATTGCAAAAGATAAAGAACAAATAAATAAAAATGTGGCACAATAAAAACAGTTTCAAAACTCAAATGCAAGGATGTATATGCTTTTTATATTTAAATAATAATTATAATTTCTTGACAGATTATTGCAGCTTAGTAGAGATGGATGGGGATAGTCAGGTGGTCACCAGCACCACCATTAACCCGCATCAGTTGCGTCAACAGTCTAACCTTTGAGTGGTTGTGAAAAGAAACCTGCTTTTAGTCATCTGTGTGTTTACCAGTAAAGCAGAGGCCGCCTGTGGCTCCAACGCCCCGGCAAATTTGACATTTTAGTCTGCCTGAGTGAAAAGAAAGGTTACAGGTTGAAGAGGGGGAAAAAACGAGCCTCTAAAGCTCTTCAGTATGATTGTGCTCTTGCACATAATTTATTCATTGGCAGTAGACCATGTCTCCAAATGTCTGCCCCTGGGTCATTTGGTTTTATATTCACTTTATTTGTAGGGGTTTTTAACATCCTAGGATACTAAACCAAATAACAGACCTTTTTTTTGTCAGTCAGTCAGTTGTGATAGAGATATGTGCAGCATTATTCCCTCATATTTTTTTTTTTGAGGGGGAGGGGGAATTTTATGTAAATTATTTTTTCTCCTGTGTTAATTAAAGGGTGTATGTTTTATAAGATTTTACTAATTAACTACTGCTTGAACCTATGTAAACTACTTAATCTAATGCAGTCAAAAAGTAAACATTATTGTAAAATATGGGACCTTTTCATAGAGTAAATGTTGTTCATGCTTGAGTGTTACAAATGAGATTTAAGTCTGGGCTCTGGCAGGGCGCTCACAGAGTGCTCCCCAAACCACTCTTTTGTTATCTTGACTGTGTGCTTGGGGTTGTTGTCCTGTTGAAGTCCACACTATGCCCACACTATGCTTCACTGTAGTGATGCCAGGTTATGAGCACTGGCTGGTTTACTCCAGACGTGACACTTGGCATTCAAGCAAAAAACTTAAATCTTTGTTTCATCACCCCAGAGAATTTTGTTTCCCGTGGTCTCAGAGTCTTTCAGGTGTCCTTTGCCCACCCACTTCGGTTGTTATCAATCCATACAAAGGGCATTATTAGCAGAAATTCAAAGCGGGTGCCTTTGTCAAACATGTGGCTGGCTGTCGTATGCGTTTTATTGAGGACTGGCCACTATACCAAACAAGCCCGATTGGTGAATTGATCGAAGCCTGATTCTACCCTGATTCCTCAGGTTGCCCAGGCTGCCAAGTAAGAGTCCAGGTGGTTGTAAATGTCTTCCATTTGTAGATCATGGAGGCCAACGAGGTCATTATTGGGATCTTCAGTGCAGCAGAGGTTTTTCCCCAGATCTGTTTCTCAGTGCATTCCTGTCTCTGAGGTCTAAAGAGCATTCCTTGGACCTCATGGCTGGGTTTGTGCTCTAACACGCATTGTCAACTATGGTGCCTTATATAGACAGGTGAGTGCTTTAGCAAATCATGTCCAATCACTCTAATCAGTTTAATTTTAATACATTTTTGAGAATTTCAAGTAAACGTTTTGCACTTTGTTATTATGGGGTACTGTGTATAGAATGTTTAGGTAAAAAATGAATTTAATCCAAAACGGCTGTGACATGACAAAATATGGAACAAGTACAATGCTGTGAATATTACAGGATGCACTGTTCATTACAGTTTTCCTACATGATAAAGAATTGAAATTGTAAGTAATAAATGTGTATGATTACAGAAAAACATGTGATGGCTTACTGGCCAGAAAGTTCTTTGCTTGCTTGCTTTCTTTCTTTTCTTTTTCCTTTTTTTTTTTTGATCTATGTTTTTTATCATTTAACCAATTATTTATTACTAAATTAATTTGGTGTAATATGAATATGATTGGACGGGTCTTTTTTTAGTAGGAAAAGCTGCAAAACTTATGAAAATACAGTTAAAAGTCCAAAGTCCCGCTATCATATTTTGATCCAGTTGGGCTGGATTGGAGTCTTTGCTGAACCAGTTCTGGCCCCTGGGCCTTAGGTTTGACACCCTTGATCTATCTATGGATCTGAAAAAGAGAAGGAGAGAGAGCCTTATCAGCCTTATCAGTGGCTTTACAGAACTCGTTTAAAAAGAGGCTAGTGCTGCATCACATCTGGCAGGCAGGTCCAACATCTCTGAGGGTAATAGCAGATTTTCATTTAATCCTAGAATAAAAACACTGCCCAGGACATTTATATTTTAGTAAACAAGCAGCAGGGTGGTAAAGTTCACTGTAATGCCCCCAGACCCTAAGAAATGAAAAAACAACAACATTTTTTTCATTACAGCTCATTATTTGGGCCAATGGGAGTAATTTGGAAAACAGTTTGTAAAGGAAAAAAAAGAAGAACATGAAAATTAGAGTTTATTTGACAGTTTTTACATTTTAAGTTACTTTTATATTCCTTCATCCTTGTTTGATTAAACATTTCAGTTGTGATTGCAGTGCTCCCTACAGTCAGCAGAACTCAACCTAACGATCCAGGTAATGACGATTTTAGACCGCTGACTCATAGCCAATGCAGGGCTACAGTTTGGCCTTTACAACATTACATTTATCTAATGCTAACAAATCTGCTGATCGCATTATGCTTCTTTTTTTTTTTCTTCCTATTGTTGATTTGGCTAGGATTTAATGTCCATGTGGCATTATTAAGGGGGGGTCAGTTTTTCACCGGGGCATTTTCTGCCCCAACTAACTGCATAACTATTTTTGTTTATGTAACAATTTGCCTTTATGTCTCTCTTTTATAGCAGAGATCCAACTTATGACCCTGGTGATGTAAGTGCATGTCTGAGCTTTTCAGGATGCAGATCAGAAGCACATACGGTTAAGGCATTCATAATCTCTAACCACTTAGTGGATAATCAGGTTGGAGTTCTCAGCAAAAAGCCACGTCTGCCTCCTTCCTGTTTCCTTGTCTCGTCTGAAAGATGCAGCTGTATTTGAACAAAAGAGAAACTGTAGTCATTAACCTGGTTCACAGATTTCTTGGCTCTTTCCCGTGTGGGGCTAATCCTGCAGTCGTCTAATTATGGCTCCACAGAGCCACAAGGGTTCACCCCAGGTTCATCATCTCCAAGGCTTAGGAAGCCAGGAATGGTCCTTAAAGTTTAATTATGTGAAACCTTTAACCTTATGACTGAATTTTTGTCTTCTTATGCTTTTTGGTGGGGGTATATTGCCCCCATTTTTTTTTTTTTTTTTTTACATGGAATCATATATTTCATGTAAAATGGACAGAGCCACTGTGATTTCACCCACCGGTCTCTGATGACACATTTTGAACCTTCATTGTTAACATGCTGGAGCAGTAAGTTATCATGTGCAGCTTCATTCGCTTCAGCTTCATTTTTCAGTCTTAATGACTGAAGTCTGACATAGCCATTCTATTCAACATGCCTGTCATGCAAGATGCTGTGCTTTGTGTCTTTTTTAACAGCCAAGGGGCTGTGACAAGATGTACATGCTGCTTCCCCCCTCCTCCTCCCCCCCCCCTCCCCCTTTTCAACTGTGATGGGCTGGTGATGCTGCCTTGGGCTCATACTGTGGCTTTATTTGCCTTTCTGCGTCCTCCTCCTGCTATGGAGGGTTTGTCCAATAAAACATAACAGGTCTCAGTCAAATATTGTTTGACACAATTATAATCCTACATGTTACCAAACAGTTAGGCTTTTAAGGAGGTGATTTTCACCACTTTAGACAATTTTTTGAGTCATTAACAGAGGATTAAAAGGATTACAAAGGAATGAAACATCCAATTTGCTTTCATAGATATTTTTCATGCTAAACCATGCTCTCTTGGCCCAAAGTGAGGAGGAGTATTGTCTAATTATAATAATAACCTGTCTCAATTTCATACAACACATCTGGATTTCTTCATGCTCCAGCTGATTGAACACAACTGTGTTTCAGCCTCTCTTTGTCTCTCCTGGGATTGCCTGGCTGTGACCTGTTTTTTCATTCACAGTCCAGTAGTTCAAAACGAACACTTTAAATAGTGACGAACAGACAAAGAGCGCCACCACATTTGCAGAAACATCTAAAAGGAATGTACTGAAAGACATCACAGGCTGGCTCCACCCACTGATGCTACACAAATCATACAGTAATTAGTATAAAACAAGAATCTCATCTTCTAGAGTCAAATGTGAGGCCATGCAACAGGACAGTGATCTCACGAACATCTGCAAATGTTTCTGCAAAAGAAAAAAAATAATTGCTTTCTCAGCTGGACTTTCCAAAACTCTAATTTTATATTTTTCTGCTTGGAGTGCCTTTTTTCCTGAAATGAATAATCTGTACATTTGACTTGAATTTGACTTATTGAATATTTCCATCCATAATCCTGGGTTATATATAGTGTAAATGAGGAGGAAGAAACAACAGAAGGAAATCCATTTTCTAATGATAATGTGAAATGTGTCATTGCAGCTTCACGGTTCTTTATACACACATTTCTCATTCTTCTGATTGTAACAAGCAGATATTTTCAGTATTTTTCTTGTCTTGTGTTCACAGTTTATTTCGACTGCCCCCAAGTGGATACAAAAACAACAACAAAAAAACTGTTATTCCAGGTTTTAAAATAAATATGTGACCTCCAACCCCATGCTGAGAAAAATTACATTTGTGACTCCCGACTTGACAAAGTTCCCCTGAGAGTAGTGGAAGACAATAGTTTCACAGGCAGAGTAATCCCCCTGTGGAGAGAAAACTAATCGTAATGTGTGAAATTAGAAAGCTGTAGTTCCTGTAGTTGCAGTTTAATAAGAAAAATTGAAAAAAAAAGTTAATATATATTTGCAGGAAATGGATGGGCCAAGACAACGAAATGTTTTTTTCCTCACGTACTTTGAGAGATATCGACTCAAAACTGCAAGCACAGTTACAATGAAGCATCATCTGTGGAATGTACTTTCACTTACTGCAGTTTTAAAACATTTATACTATAAAACCTTTGTTGTAGTGCAGTAAGTGTCTTATAAACTAGTTAATGTTACAAATGTTCAAATTCCTCCAGTAATTTGTGCCACTTTTAATGTTTTTAACACAGAGAAACATGCTCATGACACGATACTGTCACGCTAAGGGCGACCTTATCTTTAAACACATCCCTCAGGGGATAAATAAGCAGTAAGCCTCTGAGAGTGAGCAACTAGCTCCACCTTCTGGTTTAAAATAAGCATATGCCAAGATTTAAGTTTGACTTGCTTTGATTTTGCTTCTTCTGTGCTATAAAACTGTGTTTTATTTTTTTTATGTCTCTAACAAACCTGTTTGCTGCTTTTACTTTCATATTACCCTTTGACAAACTTAAGTTTGGTGTGAAAATAGTGTGAGAACTACAGTTTATTTAGCTGAGATATAACTATAAAAGTGCAGATACAAGTGCAGGTATAGGTGCAACAATGGACTTCAAACTCACTCAAGAAAATGGATTATTGCGACTGCAGCTCTTTCAGCAGTTCATTGCCCCTGCATGTAGCAAAACAAGTGAAAGCTTTCTCTCTGCTTTAGCTTTAGCCTCTAGAAAAATAGGACAAAAGCAGAGTTTGTGCAATTCTAACGAGCTTGAGTGTTTAGAAATGGTTCTCCGGGCTTCTTAAAGGGCATTCAAAGCTCTTCATTGGATTTTGGCTGCTTTTGTTCTGTTCTCTGTCAAGATGATCCCACACAGCTTCAGTAATGCTGAAGTTCATGCTCTTGTGTTTTTATTGTATCGTATGCTTTTATTAAACTGTTGCCAGTTGGATGTTTTCTAGATAGTATTGTATGTGGATCCAAATCCAGTGGTAATTAAATTCCATTAGTTTTGGCAAGATCCCCAACACCACTGACTAAAATACCGCCCCAAACCATAACAGAGTCGCCAGCATGTTTTACATGGTACAACGCTGACTGTTGTACCACTCTCCAACCTCCTGCATACACACTGACAATGATTTAAATTTTAAAAAAATCCAATATTGATTCATTCCATAAATCTGTTGCCACTGAATTTCAGTCCAGTTTTTGTGTAATTTGTAATAACTCTGCCTCTCCCTGTTTTCTTACCTTAAAAATGGCTTTTTGAAGGCCACCCTTCCACTGAGACCATTTCTGATATGTACAGTGGCTTGCAAAAGTATTCGGCCCCCTTGAACTTTTCCACATTTTGTCACATTACAGCCACAAACATGAATCAATTTTATTGGAATTCCACGTGAAAGACCAACACAAAGTGGTGTACACGTGAGAAGTGGAACGAAAATCATACATGATTTCAGTCTCTAGATGTGCAAAGCTGGTAGAGACATACCCTAAAAGACTGGCAGCTGTAATTGCAGCAAAAGGTGGTTCTACAAAGTATTGACTCAGGGGGCTGAATAATTACGCACACTCCACTTTTCAGTTATTTATTTGTAAAAAATGTTTGGAATCATGTATGATTTTCATTCCACTTCTCACGTGTACACCACTTTGTGTTGGTCTTTCACGCGGAATTCCAATATAATTGATTCATGTTTGTGGCTGTAATGTGAAAAAATGTGGGAAAGTTCAAGGTGGCCGAATACAGGGCTGGGTATCGTCACTGATTTCTAGAATTGATTCAATTCCGATTCACAAGGTCCCGAATCGATTCGATCCACGATTCGATTTAATTCGATTCGATTCGATTCACTTCGATTTGAATCTGGGAAATTTTGACAGTCAGAAATATTATAATTCAGATCAGTACATTTACATATTTTTGTATCTATAGAAAGGAAGCTGACACACGCAAGACTTTATCAAAGGTATCACAGCAGATGCCTTTGTGTCAAAGTAGCTGAGGATAAAACACAGAAAAACATGAAGGTGATTTTCCTGGCCTGGGATTTTATAAAAAATATTCTGCAGTACATCAAAAACGAAAGAAAACCATTAATCAACACATGAACATTACCTCTGAAGTTACAGCGGTTTTATTAGAGACATGGCTGAGCGTTTTGCATTTTGCATAATTTTAAAAAGTTTAAATTTGTTCAGTATTGAACGGCAGAAATTAGGTTTTCTTTTCAGAAGTATATAAAACGGAAAAAAAAAAACGTCTGCCGACAGCGCTGTAAACAACGGTAGACTTGTGCATAACAAGCAAGCAAATAATGCAGAAAACAGTACAGAGAGAGGGGGGGGGAGAGGGGGGGGAGAGAGCGCGAGCACGCGCGCACGCGCGAGAGAGCTGTGCATCCTGGTGGAAGCAAAACAGTAAAAGTCAGAGTGAATACATGACGATGTTTATGTGAAGCGTAGTTTGGATCTTCTTTTGCTGCTGGTTCGGTCAATATTGTTTGGAGAGACATCAAACTAACAGCTTTAGAATCAGCGCATAAAGGGCGTGAACACAAAGCGCGGACCCGCCGACAGATCAGAATCAGCGAGCTGTCGGCTTTCAGCCCCGACTGTGAGAAAGGCGACATCTAACTGATTCTGATCCGCGGGTTGCGCTGTGTGTTTACGTCTTTGTGCAGAATCCGTGTTCCTGCTCTCATTTACTGTTTTAGCTGTTTGGTGGTTGTTGAAATTTTGTGAGGTTTAACCTGAGATTCTGGCGTTTCGGGCAAAATAAATTTATATTAAAAAATCGATTCAGGATTTTAATGAATCGATTTTACATTATCCAAGCCAGAATCGATTATAAAAACCCACCCCTAGCCGAATACTTTTGCAAGCCACTGTATTTGAACAGCAGAGGTTTCAGCGAAAGGCCCAGATCCATCTCTCAGGTCCTGTATCAGGTCTTTCAGATAATTTTTATTTTCTGTAGCTAGCTCTTTTTAGGCGTGCCACTTCTTTTGTCCTCCATTTTTTCAGTTTCCTCAGTTTTTTGGAGAAAATACTGCACTCTACTGAGATATGCAAAGTTTTTAACCAATAGCTCATTGGGAATCACACTGTTGGTACGAAAATACTGTTTTATACCTGCCACACTGTGTTGTCTTTGGAATCACATTGTTGTCAATTCAAGAAATGCGAACAAATGATGTGTTTTTTTGACCAACAGCTTATAACAAAGAGCCTAAAGATGTCATTCAAAAGTGGTTCTTGCTAAAATGTCTGCAGTGCATAGACATATCATTGGCTCTTCCCTTGAGTAAGATACCTTTTTTATGCTTGGATGATTCCTTCAGTGTTAGGTGGCTTAACAAACAAAAAAATTAAAAAGAAAGATTTTCTCTAAAAATCATTAGATACAAGGACTCTACCAAAAATGAGTTAAAATACAGCCAATATCCAAAGAAAAGCCTTGAAAGACCTTCAGAAAGCCTGGAGAACTATTGCTGAGGACCCCCTTAAAAGAAAGTGTATCATTATAGCAAAATATAAAGAAATGAGATATGGCTCAAAACTGTTGCACAGTACTGTAGTTTGAAGAGTGCTTACTCTCACCCCTGTACAAATCACAGTGATTCCTAAAACAGCCACAGGCGTATTATTGTCCTCTAGTACTGGACTAAAGTGTAACTTTGGTGACCAGGATTATTTCCTTATGATTAAGCATGAAAATATTAAAGTATATTTAGTCAAATACTTTATTTGCTGCCATTTTTCCCCCCAGTATTTTAATTTGTTGCTCATACGTATTGCATATGGCAATCCTGCAAAATTCTAGCGTTGTTGTTATAGTCACTATAAGTGATATAAAATAAACATAGCTGGACCCTATTCAGCAGCAGCTTTAAAATGCTATTTAAAATTAGTGCGTGAATTAGTGCACAGATTAGGATCAGGGATTAGGGACAGATGTAAACCAGAAATCGAGATCCAATGTAACACGGTTGCCGTTCCATCACAGCAGAAGAAAGGTCAGGGTTAGGGTCAAGTATAAGCAAGCCACGCCTTCATTACGTCTTCATTGCAGTTTCTATTGGCCCAATATTTGATTGATGGCGCTGTTTTCCAATAGGAGAGCAGGAGGGAGCCCTCGTGGGGGGAAACCGCTGAACAGCAGATGTGCGTGTGTGTGGGAAGGACGCAGGTTTTTACTGAGTGCAGGAATTGCTGTAGAAAGGGAGTGACGAGCTGCAGGGACACGAAAAAGTAAAGGTGAGCACTACATTATGTAACATTACGATTTATGAAGCTAAATTAACCGTGCTGCTCAACAGAATCGATGTTTTACTTAATGTTTTCGCTCTAATGTTAGCAATTCATTTTAGCTGGAGAGTGTCGTGTCTATCTAATTTCTTGTTGGCAGCAGTTAACTGCTATTTCCATTTAGCTAGCACATTTTCGGTTATTTCAGACAGGTTTCGATCATTTACCGGCAAGTGTCTGTCCTTTTCTGTGTGATGTGGCTGTGTAGCCTTTTTAAATTTATTTGCAAACTTCGTGTCACAGATTGTTTGACCCCCAAAATAGATTTGAAAGTTTAACGTGATATTACAGTAACTGACACGCGGTCGTACGTGTAGTTTGTGTGCACCCTATTTCCTCCTTCCTGACCTTCTTTGGGTGTTTTCCTCCAAAACGGGTTGGAGCAGTTATTACCCAACAAACGTCTCAATGTCTTTCTTTCTTTCTTGTGACCTCTTTTTGTCTTGAGAGTTTTTATTGGACTAAAATAGCTGCGGTGGTAATATCTTACTGGACCAGACCTCTCTATGAAACTTGATCCCGAGACTTGGAAAGCCAAGGATATTGGCAAGGAATGACCTGCCACATTAGAGGTCATTCATTCGGCTCAGCTGTTCAGAAACTGTCCTTGTGTCAAGGTGCATTTTGGTGTCCTTCCTTGTCTTGTTAATCTACAATCTTTCCTCGCTTTATACTTAGACGCCAGCTTGGAAATAATGCACACTCTCAAAACTTCTTCCTGTTAATCTTAAGGTTCAACACTTTGTCTTTGTCTACCTGTCAGGTAAACCGTGTCCTCTGTGGGCTATTAAGACAGCCAGGAAGACTTTGCTCTTTGTTTGCTCCCCCTGACATCACTTCCTTTTTGAGTCACAGGCAGACTGCTTTTGCTGATGTCCCACATTTATTCAGAACTTTAGAGTCCCATATCATTTTTTAAAAGCTAGCAGTGACACTGATATTCTGTGAAAATGACTCCCCCTCATAGCAGATGCTAATCTAGCTGTTTAGGTAAAAACAAATGAAAGGGCTTAAAGTGTATTCAACACAAATAAGTGATCCCAAGCCTTCATTTGACCCTGAAAATATGCAACTGTGTTTTAGAACAGGGGCTTAATACTGTACATTGGAAAGTCAGGTATTAAATCCTGGAGATGATTAATCAGTGATTAGTGGGTCCTGCTTTCTTTCTTCTTACTCCAGGCGGCTGCAACCTTGATACTACGAGTGTATTATTCCCTTTTGGAGGGGATTTTTGGCTTTGTCAAGACTAAAAGGAAAAAAGAGAATGAAATGAAAGAAAAGCACTTTCCCTCCTTTGCTGCCCTTTGCTTGCATTTTCACTTTCACTTTCACTTTCATTGGAAAAGAATCCCCTCACTGTGCTTTTCAATAGTTGTAGCCCACATAGATCCGGTTTCATGGTTTCACTTTTAGGGTACTTTCACACATCATTTGTAGTGAGGCTAAAAAAATAAAATGGTGTTATCTGACATTTTGAAATATAGTAAAGTGTTTATCTGGGTGTGCAGCTGTAAATAGCTGTAGAATCTGAGAGTTGATAACAAAAGTAAACATTTGTAATATTTTTGCCCTTTGACTTTTTCAGATGTCGTTCGCCTGTGACAAACTGTACAATGGATACATACGGGTGAATATGGCGATCATCGTTTCCAAGGTGAAACCGAGAGAAATAATGATGCATCTGCCTTGCCTGACTGCTTACGACAGGGTATGTTTCAGAAAGCTCTCAGACTAAGAATTTTGTTGTTCTGTTTAGATGCACCCCAAGTATACTCAGTCTGATACCTTCTTTTCTGTATATTACCATGTTGTATAGCCACATGTGAACTGTGTTTAAATACAGTAGCCTGCATTTCTTTATTTAAATCAGAAAGTGTTCATTTAAACCAACCAATTATTTGCTGTCTTTAATGACTATTTAATGCTCCTATGGAAACACATCGAGCAGTACAAGCCTTGTTAGTTAGGCAACTCCAAAAAAGGCCTCAAACTATTTTGCCATTCCTTGCACGACTCTCACTGTAAAAATTACATTTGTTGTTTTGGTAAACACATTAGTGTCACTGATTAAATTAGCTTTTTTGGTTGATTGGTTGGTTGTTTATTGATAACCGAACAGTAAAGGGCATTAGCACTGGTAAAGGCATATTTTAAAGACTAAACTACTGATGATTTGTCTGTTATCTATTAAACTGAGTTTGTTTTCTCCCTTGATCTATTTTTTAACAAATCTTAGGACGTCATTGAGGCAAAAACTGAGACAAGTGGGAGTTATCAAGGCATGATGCTTCTTTTGGACTGCCTGAAAAGAAGAGAAAACTGGCCCGAGCAGTTCATTGAGGCGCTTGAGGCATGTGAGCAGAGAACCATTGCAGCGGACATCAGAGCAGAATACAACACTCTGACAAATGTTAACAGTAAGTTGCCAAATAATTTACCCAGCACCGTACATGATAGTGTTGAAGTTTATGTAAGCAGTAACGGGTACAGTCTTGGTACACACTTTTGACATGACAAAGCACACTTGCCATTATTTATATAACAAAAACTAAGCTATAGAGCAGAAGTAATGTGTGAATTACTAAGCAGCAAGTGTGAAAACCTCTACAAAAGCAGTTGATAAAGGCCATTTTTAAATCTGAAGCATTCAGGTATGTAACCCAGTTCCCCAGAGGAAAGACATCAGCAATGATCCTGTTCCTGTCCCAACAGTATGGGAACGGTTCCAAGTCCATTTCTGAAGTTCTTCATTCTTCGGTGAAAAACACCTATTGACAAGTAGAAGACTGAAAAGTTGAATGCCTGCAAACCGCAGTAAACTGCAGTGACGCTGTGAAGAAGGGTGGAAGAACGATGTGGGAGACTGATAGTCATACAGAAAATAATAGAAGTTATTTCTGCAAAATGTTTTCACAAGCAATTTCTCCATTGTTGGCATAGTTTTTATCAAATAAGTAATGACATGCTGTAATACATCCTGTGTTTTTGCTAATCTAGACCAGATTATTTATTTTTTTTATGTCCTGGTTTGTTGGATTACTCAGCGTGCTGGAAATGACATTTCAAACTCAACCTTCTCCGAAACATAAACAGCTTGTGCAGATAATGCAAATATGTTTCAACCCAAACACGTTTACAGTTGCTCAGAAAAGTGATTATATATATATTATTATACAACAAACATTACTCTGAGTGTTTAGATCCAAGACTAAAGTATATCGGATTCATCATTTGTAAACACTGCTTGGAAAACTGTTACAATTTAAATGGATTCCTTTTTGAAGAACACTATGCAGAGCATGTTGCATATAGAATAAATATATACATTTTCATTTTTAAAATGAAAATGTATATATATATATGCATTATCACAGAGTTAATGACGAGTTCATTTCTGTATAGTTTCACATTTAGGTAGTCCTTCAGGATTTCACAGGGATTTACTGATAGGATGTCATGAGAGATTTAAATAGCAGAACTGTTTCCTTTGCCCTAGATTCCAACCCCGGCTCCTCTCCAACGTCTGTTGTCACGGCACATGTCCACCCGGCACCATCTGCCGGTCATCTGCCCATTCCAGAGAGTGGTGATAACAGTCGGGATGCTCTAGCTCTGCCAGCTGTAGCTCCTGCAGCTCCTTCAGCTCCTCCAGCTCCCCCAGAGCCAGCTATCCAGGCCCCACCCTCTCTGAAAATTCCAGCACTGCCACAAACCCCCCAGAGTGCAGCAGACCCAGGTCCCAAAGTTGTTTCCCCACCTGAGCCTGTCCCTGAGCCTCCAAAGTCAACACAGATTGAAGTGGCACATCCTCCATCAACACCTCCTGCTTCCCCCAAGACCACACACATTCGGGTGACATCCACGGAGAGAGATATTAATTTTCGCAAGGAGCCAGAGGAAAACTCTGAATCAGATATCCAAAATATTGCTGCTGATCCTGGAGCTCAGGTGGGCTCTGGAGATGGTGCCATTTCTGTCAACAGGGAAACCACTCCTCCACCACCACATCCAACTGAACACCATAAAGCAGATCCTCTCAGAAGCAGGATTATCAAAAAGATCAAGGAGCCAGAGAGTCCACGTGAAGCCCAGATCAACTCTGATGTGACTGATGGACCCTCTTCCTACACAAGGACCCCAGAGAAGCCTCCGGTCCAGGACAGCACTCCTCCATTGAACAAAAATCCTGATGCTGTCTCACAGCCTGAAGAGATTTCTGGGCCTCCTTCTACACAGGTGAATACTAAAATATGATCATTTTAAGACTTGAATAATGGCACCTCCTGCAACAGTCCTGTCTGATATTCACTTAACTTAGCTTGGTGCTTAAACCACCTTAGGCAGCATTTCATTCAAAATGAGAAGCTTTACCTCTGTGGTTTCTTTGGGTGGTATACTTGGCATTTTTTTCTCTTTTCAAGAGAAATTTCATTTCTATAAATATAAAGTTACATTATTTATACTAAGAACAGTAATCTGTGGACAGAGGAGAACATGCAAAGGGTTGCTACAATTGTTTCCAAATACATAGAAAAATAACCTTTGCTAATAGTATTATAGTACGATAGTAGCCTTTTCTTCTTCTTTTTTTAAGTAAGTAACTTTTTTTTTATGATCCAACTATATTGTGTATATCCTTGAACCTTGAATCCTTGAAAAGTATGTTGAAAAAATGTGTAATATGTTAAAGGGCTTTGCTAGTTCGACCTTTGTTGGGGCATTACTGTATTTCCTGGCGAGTAAAAGTCTCCAGCTGACAGTCACTGGAAGGGCATAACACCATTGGACGTGTGCCATTAAGCCACATGCTCACATTACTGCAGGGTATACAAAAAAACTGGAAGGCACACACACACAAACAATTTCTTTCTAGCAGTCTTATAAGACTAGTTTTTCACAAGGCATCTTTTCATAAAACCCATCCTGCACATTTATTTGTAAACCTTTGGTAATGATGATTTCATTCAAAATTTCAGAGAGGAAAATACTCTAGAATACAATTAAACTTGTACAAGTGAGAAAATCCGGTATTTTTTTTATAGTTTTCCTGTATGACGTATTATATTTAATGGAAACTTAAGTTAGCATTTTTGACAGTAGTATGTATTAGTGTTATTACCAGACCTCCATATAGGTGCTTTTAATGAACCTATAAGGTTTTACACATACCTGAAAGTTAGGACATTGAAAAATTGCAGTTTGGCAATAAAATTGACCTCTGTTATGAATTTCCCCCCCAGATTGTTGAAACTGCAGCTGAAGCCTCCCCCAGGCCTGGTACTACTGTGATGGAGGCCTCTCTTAATGATGATGTTTGTCTGAGCAAGCCAGGGCAACTCGTCAGCATCCAACCGCAAAATCAACCCAGTCCTACTATCCTCGCGTCCAGCTCAGAGTCGCAGCCCTACTCGGGCAACACTGAGCGTCTGGAAATAAGTGAAGCTCCATCAGATGACGTGTCCTCTTTCGACTCCACAGTTACTACAGTCACGCCACTGCCATGCCAGGAGACCGGCTTCGCTAATCTCAACCATAACGAACCTGAGGAAAACCAGTTTGAGTCACCGTGTCAAAGCTTTGAAACACAGGAGCTGGTGATACATGCGTCCGGTGAGCCATCTATCCCTAACCTAGACGTCAATGGTGAAACGGCCAAAGAAATCTCCTCGGCACCACCGTCGTTCACTCATCCTGCTGCTGATTCTGGGAGTTTAAACACCACCTTCAAAGCAGAAGAAGAGCCAGCAGATACTTCAGCTCCGTGGACCCGTCTCAGCCAATCACCTAATGCAAAGTACATTCTGGCCGCTGCAGGAGTGGGTGCCTGTGCAATGCTGATGGTGTGGAGGTTTAACAAATAAGGGGATATAATACCTGGAATGAAAGAGAAGATTAGACTTCAAGGCTTTTGAAAAGGATTTTAGGTGCCTTAATGAAGTCACTGCCATGGTTTGGCATGAGGCAGCAGTTTAATAATTACCTACAGTAATTACAGCTGGCTCTGCAGACCTTTGATCACGTCACAAATTTCCATTCTGTTCTTAAGTTTGACATTTTATGTCTTTATTATTGGGTGAGGTTGACTATAGGGAACAAAAACTAAAGCTACTCTTACTATTCTAGTTGGGTCACTTCATAGAACTGGGTTGCAATCTCAGGTTATTTATACACTTGTGCGATGCAAATGTGTGTTTTTTAAAGGCGTGTATTAATCATTGTTTGCATGTTCTCTGACAAGCTAGATAAGACTGTTGGCTGTCATCCAGCATGAGTTAATGAATCAAGGACCTGAGTTTGGCTTGTTGGGGACTGTGGAGGCAGCAGTACCGGTAGTTCACCAAAGTGTAAATTCTTTGTTTTCCCCTATTCATAGTGGGGAAATATGGCTTTAAATGTATTTATTTGTAGATATTTATATATATGTGCTATATAGATTCCATCCATCCATCCATCTTCATCCGCTTTATCCAGGGCCGGGTTGCGGGGGCAGCAGCCTAAGCAGAGAAGCCCAGACCTCCCTCTCCCCAGCCACCTCCTCCAGCTTATCCGGGGGAACACCAAGGCGTTCCCAGGCCAGCCGAGAGATATAATCTCTCCAGCGTGTCCTGGGTTGGCTCCTTTCGATGTGGAGGAGCAGCGGCTCTACTCTGAGCCCTTCCCGGGTGGCCGAACTTCTCACCCTATCTCTAAGGGAGAGGCCAGCCACCCTTCAGAGGAAGATCATTTCTGCCGCTTGTATCCGCGATCTCGTTCTTTCGGTCACTACCCACAGCTCGTGGCCATAGGTGAGGGTAGGGACGTAGATCGACCGGTAAATTGAGAGCTTTGCTTTTACACTCAGCTCCCTCTTCACCACGACTGACCGGTGCAGCGTCCGCATCACTGCAGCCGCAGCACCAATCCGTCTGTCGATCTCCGGCTCCCTTCTCGCATCACTCGCGAACAAGACCCCGAGATACTTGAACTCCTCCACTTGGGGCAGGAACTCGTCCCCGACCCAGAGTGGGCACTCCGCCCTTTTTCGGCTGAGAACCGTGGCCTCAGATTTGGAGGTGCTGATCCTCATTCCCGCTGCTTCACACTCGGCTGCAAACCGTTCCAGTGCGAGCTGGAGGCCTTCACCCGATGAAGCCAACAGAACCACATCATCCGCGAAAAGCAGAGATGAGATTCTGAGGCCACCGAAGTGAAAGCCCTCCGCCACTTGGCTGCACCTAGAAATCCTGTCCATAAAAATTATGAACAGAATCGGTGACAAAGGGCAGCCCTGGCGGAGCCCATCACCCACCGGCAACGAGTCAGACTTATTGCCGGCAATGCGAACCAAGCTCCTGCAACGGTTGTACAGGGATCGAATGGCCCGTAGCAATGGGCCAGACCACCCCATACTCCTGCAGCACCCCGAGAGACACGGTCGAATGCATTCTCCAAGTCCTATATAGATACCTAATTACTTATTTTAAGAAAGATTGATGTGCTGTTAACATAAAAAAAAAAACACTCAGCAATCAAGCAGTCAGTCAGCTAATCCCTGCATAATTTTTTTTTTTAAAAAGTCATTGCCCGTGAACTTCCTTAGCGCTATTAGGCTTCTTGGTAGGAATTATTATTCCATGGCACCACCTACCACGTTTTTTTTTTTTTTTTTTTTTTTTTAAACAGCAGGTAAGTGTTTTCTTATCATGGCAGTGATCATTGTATCATAACCTGGGTGTTTGTCTATGGCGTTTGACACGTGTCCTCTTCTGCTTTCATGTATCTAAATGCGTGTTTAAATTTAATCAATGTTATTTTACGGTTAAAAAAATGTCAATAACTATATTTTGCAACTGGCACCTACTTTTGCAACAATTGGCACAATTTAAGCCTAAGGTTGTCTTATATGGTGCAAATGTTTGATTCAACATTTAAGTCGTCAATAGATGATTTTTCTCCTTTAAATCAAAACCTGTTTAGGTTTGTTCTGTAAGTTGAGAGGTTTTGTTGTACATAGTGATGTCAATAATGAAATTTTAAGGAAAATCTTTTGCACTTTTTAAGAGCCTTTTTGAGCTGCTGAGGTGATGACATAATTACAGTTCATGTGGTTATGTAATCTGTAAAAATGTAAACGTTCCACCTAAAATTTATATGCACTGACTTGGCTTTGCACTTCATCATTCACATCAATAAACTTGAATTTCTGAAAAGATGTATGGTTTTTTTTTTTTTTTTTTTTTTAATTTAACTGTAACCACTGAATTCCTTTAGGAAATAGTTGCATATAATCAGGCATAATAGGCCATTAAATAAAATTCAGATTGTCTCATTATATTTACTGTATTTCATGAAATTGTGTTACTAGTAATGCCTCTAAAACTATGCTTCTCTGTCTATCTGTCAATGTGTCTGTAATATAAGATAGTTATGTAATTTGTAATTTTTTTCCCTTTCGTTTTGACTTTGTTTTTATTTCATCTTAGTTTCAGTTGGTTTGCTTGTTTCAGTCTGTTGTTTAAATGTTTTAGTTTATTTTTTATTAGTATTACTGAATACTAAAACTATGGTTATTTGTTCTATATATTATTTTAGTTTTCAAAGTCCAAGTTTATTTTTTCCTATTTTTTATTTGCGCTATTTAAATAAGAGTTTTGAATAACAGACAACATAACAATACAAAGTTTGACTTGTGTATATTTAACCTATTTTCTACTCCCAGACATCACGTTTTTCATACTATGAAGAAAAAAAGTGACATCAGCCTCTTTTTATAAACTGTTTTCCCGACTGTCAATGTCGCCGTTTGATTGGTCGTTGCGTCCTTCACTAACGCGTTAGCCCCGCCCACCTCTGTCTTGACAGCGAACGCAAAAAGGACATGTAGCCCAGCCTTTTCAAAGGACTGTTAGCTACTTAGCTACCTAATTAGCTACCTCGTTGAGCTTCAAAATTCATTGTCCTCATAAATCATTTGATTTCATTTGACCGAACAGTCAGCCTATATGTAGCTAATTAGTCATTTCAATGGCGTTCAATGGCCACCAGCGAGACGACGATGATATTATTGACGAAAACGAAACGCCCTCGAAGCAGCCGCGGTCCGACAAGGAGATGCCCGTTCATTTCAGAAACGAGCCCAACAGTGAGAGTGCCACTACCGCAGGAAGGGCCACATCCGACCGGCGGACTTCCCAGTCGGCGACGAGGCATCGACACGACTCTGTGAAGAAAACGAGGCCGCGTATGTGTTAATGTTGGCAGCGTGGGCTTGGTGTATTTACTGGGAAAAGGGGGCTGCTGTATGTCTACAATAAAAAAAAAAAAAAAATCAGAGGCGTTCCCCATTAAAGACAGTCGCTGTTGATAATATAGGTTTGGCAAGAAAACCCTGCAGTTGGTCACATAAATAAAAAAAAATGTATATTTGCACTGGCCTTCCACTGTACTGGGGTTATAGCAAATGTGTGACTAATTTGGCATCCGATGTATTTATTATTGGTGGGCTGTAGTGGCAGTACATAGCCAGAATCTTTTTTTTTCTTTTTGCAACAAGATGGCGTTAGCGGTACACACTGTACTGTTGCATCTATGGATGAAGCAGCTTTGCCATCATCTGGGTGAACACTGAAAACTCAGCTTTATATGTGCCCTTTACCATAAATATTTTATATTTGTAGATGTATGTATTTTTCATCACTGTGCAAAATATTTTTATTTTAAAAAAACGAGGGTGAACATCAGTTTTGCATGTGTTATCTCACATAATGTAGCATTCCCCTGGTTTGGGATGGACATCGGAGGCACTCTGGTGAAGCTCGTTTACTTTGAGCCCAAAGACATCACAGCGGAAGAGGAGCAAGAAGAGGTGGAGAATCTGAAGAGCATCCGGCGCTACCTGACCTCCAACACCGCCTATGGCAAGACTGGCATCAGGGACGTTCACCTGGAGCTGCAGGACCTGACGCTGTGCGGCAGGAAGGGCAACCTGCACTTTATTCGCTTTCCCACGCACGACCTCCCAGCCTTCCTGCAGATGGGCCGCGACAAGCACTTCTCCAGCCTTCACACCACCCTGTGCGCCACCGGAGGGGGGGCGTACAAGTTTGAGTCTGATTTCCGTATGGTGGGTCTGGTGTTGTGCTCTGTTTTGGGGGGTGGGGGGATTATCTTGTAGGGCGTTGGGTATAGATTGGAATAAAAGGCAGCTATTTGCCTTGGTCGATCAGGAGGGGTGGGGGGCAGGCAAATGAGATGAGCATAGAGACGGAGCAAACAATATCCATTGGAAACACTGGAGAGATTGGTGAGACCGAGAACATGCTACTTCTGCTGGGTGGGGCTGGCAGTCTAGGGTCAGTAAAGATCATGAGATGAGCCATGTTTTTGGCTTCATCTAAGCAAAAATGTGTTGGAAGTTGAGCAAACATGTACACACACATACTCACTTTCCAATGAACTGATTTAATTGGCCAAATTATTATATTTTTATTATATTATAATAAAAATGCCTGCTCACTGATCTTTGTCCCTATCCCCTCCCCATCATCCACTTTCCTGCTTCTGTATTCTCCAGACCACATCACTTTTCTGATGTTATCTCTGCTCCTTCTCCCACTTCTTCTTTTTTTTTTCCTCTCTCCTTTTGGGGGAAAAACAAAGATGGCTGACCTGGAGCTTCACAAGCTGGATGAGCTGGACTGTTTGATTCGGGGGGTGCTGTACCTCGACTCGGTGATGTCTAGCGGTCCCTCAGAGTGTTACTACTTTGAAAATCCTGCAGACCCAGACCACTGTGTCCAGAAGCCATGTACACTGGAGAATCCTTATCCTCTGCTGCTGGTCAATATAGGGTCTGGGGTCAGTATCCTGGCAGTCTACTCTGAGAACAACTACAAACGAGTCACTGGGACCAGGTAATGATGAGCTGGATGGCAGATGAGATGCTTAACAGGTTCTGTGCTATTGGGAAGTGAGTAGGAGTGAAGTGGAAAATGGCATTCGCCTACATTTAGTAACCTTAAAGCGAACTTGTGTATTAAATGTAATTTGATAATCTTGAGTTACGGTTGGATATTACAGGTTAGGTGAAGTGCAACTTTTGAGGTCTAAAAAGCCATGACTAGCATGGGCACCGGCTGGGTTTTCCTACCTTTCATCTTTTCTTTTTTTAGTTTCAGCCCTCGGCCCTAAGAGAGGAAGATGAATTAGAGAAGAGCAGGGTAACAGAAAATGCATTGTGACACTAGCAAAGGGTAAACTACGTGACACCAGATTAATGTGATTCAGGAAGGTGCAGTCCAGTCCTTTGTATGACGTTCCCGCTACCTTCCACTTTCATTACAAACTGGTTTCTTGACAAAAAATAATGAATTCGTTCTGGATTTAGTCCGTACATTTAAAATGGTCAATTATAGTCTTTTTTTTTTCTTTAGGTAGAGGAAGAAAAAAAATCCTTTGTAGTCTGCCCTCTAGTTTGTTTTCACATGTGGTTTTTTCTGTCTGCTGGCTTTGAAGGGACTCATGAATGCTTGTTTCTCTCTCCACATAATGGCCCTCTGTTCTCTGTACTGGGAAAGAACTCATGTATTTGAATGAGCAGTCTCTAATGCATAGACATGTCTTTCCCCTGTAATTTCAGAACCTAAACACTTTATTTTACTCTAAGATGTCTTGATTTACATACGCCTTACATGTCACTTTGCATGTGTTCACAGCCTTGGTGGTGGGACCTTCCTTGGCCTGTGTTGCCTGCTGACCGGCTGCTCTACATTTGAGGAAGCCTTAGAAATGGCTTCTCAGGGGGAGAGCACGCGTGTGGACAAGCTGGTGCGAGACATCTATGGAGGGGACTATGAGAGGTTTGGGCTGCCAGGCTGGGCTGTGGCCTCAAGGTGCGTTTTAAAGCTGCTGCCTTTGTTCATTCTTTCTATCACAGCCCTGTTTGTGATATGTTCCAGCATAAGCGGATGATTCAAGGAACCAGGACTGTGCTAAGTTTACTTAATTTTGAATCTCACAATTGAAATTTAGTAAAAAAGTAGGCTCTAAATTACAGATCCATCACTGCAGCTTTCAATGTTTAGCTATATCTGTCTTAAAAACTAATTTACTTTGACGTATTCTGTCCGCTTTGGTGTTGTTTATAAGATGTTCAGTATTGCTGTACGTCAAAGGCAGAATTATAATTGCTCAGCTTCTAAAATTGAGCGACCTTCCAAACATAAATCTTGCCTTGCTTTTGCAGTTTCGGCAACATGATGTCTAAAGAAAAGAGGGAGTCTGTTTCTAAAGAGGACCTGGCCAGGGCAACACTGGTCACCATCACCAATAACATCGGCTCCATCACCAGAATGTGTGCTCTGAATGAGGTTAGTAGTGATGAGAATGTAACAGCCACACCTTAAGTGTGCATTTGTTGCACTGTGAGTCTAAAGGCCGCGATTGCAGATATATATGATGTAAAGCTGTGAGGTGAGCCACCTAGATGGAGGATTCTGTGTAGCCTCTAAATGATCAAATCAGCTACACTTACAGAGTATATATGCTACCATCTACCTCATTGTTCATTCAGAGACTGCAAGGAATTAGGATTTGTGTTCCCAGTTGCACAACTATAAAAAGGTTTGAGGAGGTTTTTTTGTCTTCCTCTGTTGAACAGTCTGCCCCCTACCCCCTGCAGTTCCTACTGTCTGTTTCCTCTTTGCGTTCAGCCTCTTTACGGTGCTGCCTTGTGCCGTCTTGATCAAGCAGCATTGTACAGGGCTATGAAGGCGTAGAGGAGGTAAACTGCATTGTGGATCTTCTTTCCTTGAGCTATGAATGAGTTACATTATTTCCCTTGTTTTTCTAGTGTGATATCAGTTATTCTAAAACTCTGGTGTCTCTCATCAGTTGTTTAGGCACTAATAATTTCCATTCCTATTCTTGTTTTTTTTGTAAAGAACATCGAGACTGTGTTGTTTGTTGGGAACTTCCTAAGAGTGAACACCCTCTCTATGAAGCTGTTGGCTTATGCCATGGACTACTGGTCTAAAGGTCAGCTCAAGGCACTCTTCCTTCGCCATGAGGTTAGTAAGTTTACCCCTTACTCCCATCAAAGACCACATGTATAGTATCTTCTAACTTCTAACTGCCACCTTGTGCCATTTGTTGCTGTTTTTAGGGTTACTTTGGTGCAGTTGGAGCCCTGTTAGAGCTTCTGCATCCGTCCTAATCCACCCAAAGAAGTACCTGTCAATCTGCTGCAAAGACCATTAGCACTTTAGACTGTTACCAATTAGTTCCAGGGTGAGATGTTATTCCAGCCACCCACCAGTTTCTGGTAAATCTTGTAAAGTTTGTTAAGTGGTGAAATTCACTTCTAGGTTTTTCTACACATCTGCTATTTTGGTCAGTAGATGAAATAAACCGGTTTCCTGCCATGAAGTTGTACACAGCAAAGCTGACAGTTATTGTGTGCAGGACTCTGCAGAAATGAGCCACGTTTAGTCTGAAGCACCTCAAAGAATTTCACCGGGGTTGCCTGAAACACTTCATTTAAAAAGTACTTTTCAGCAGGCAGTCCTGTCATGTTGACTTTCTTTACCCCTCAGTGGGTATCAGGTTCTTGTCCAAATATTTGCTATCATTTTTAACTGTATGTTACCCAAGGTGGGACCAGGTGGATGGAAGAAGTAATGAAAGTATAATTCGTCAGTGTAATGTGGCTTAAATTTTAGAAAATGACTATAAAATCACCAACTTAATTTCAGACACAAACAATGTATTTTAAATGCTTTCTCTGGCATTAGAAAACTTGAGCTTTTTTACAGTTTTGAATGGAAACAACTGCTGGTTATTCTTGGAAAAAGAAAGTATCAGCTTTACCTTAGGAGTTAGTAACTGCTCTCTAAAACTGTAATGTAATAAATGATGAATTCATAATGAATTGAGTTTAGTGTTTCTGTTATTAACCTGATGGAACTCCCATCCACCTGGTGGCCTTGATAAGCTTTAACACTGCAAATAATTACAACCATTTACTGTTTGTTTTTGTTTTTTCCTTTTCTGTCTGTTTTATTATGTAACATTTCAATGTCACTGATGGATTTGAAATGAAAATATTTAACAGAAAAGAAAAATACATTTCAGGCCACTATTTTAAGCAGATCTGTTACTGTTATAGATTATATAACATTTCTATAGGATTTCTGCCTCAGTGAAGAGTGATATAGCACTCTTAAAATGCTCTTCCCAGTTGAGATTTCAGTGCTGGTAATCAAAAACTGTGTTGTGTATTAGGATATCTGCACTGCTGGGTGTCAACTGTTCTTGAACCAGTCTATTCCTACAGAGAAATCAGAGTAATTGATTAGACAAATATTGATGAATGAGCATGTGAAGTACAGGTAATAGTCGTGGCATCATTCTCCTGTATTTCCCCACATAAATAAAACGGGCATTTTAAAGCAGAAACTTGATTGATTCCCAACAACAGAGGTGTTTAAACGCTGTGATCCCAGTTTAGGTTTTTCCTATTCAGTAAGCACTCAGACATTGAGTGAATTTACTACTTGCTGTGACGGTCGTTCATTATTAAGGTTATATCAATGTTGAACTGAGAAAACCGAAACACTGTTAGAATTTCATTATCTGTCCGGTTTTATTGTTTTCTGTTTAGTAACGAGTCCATCCATCGATTATGGGTCTATAAAGTTAATCTAAGCAGTGAAGAGACGACTTGGTAAATAGCTGCAGACACGGTTTTTCAGGTGTCAGTTATTAGAGATCTATGAGCAAGTTGTAGATACACTAAGCTGATTTTAAATGAAGTGCCTCACATGTTTTTGTACCAAATACAGTATAGTATTCAGCCATGCGATTTTTAAAATTAAAACTTGTGTTTTTCAAGCTCTCTCTCCTTTTGCTTATACAAAGAAAACTTTGTACTTTTTTGTAATAGAATAATGTCACGTTTCTTATTGAATTTCCCTATTAAATACCAACTTGGCAAACTCTTCATGTTTCTAACTACACGTGGACATATCATTTGGGGATATTTAAATAACAAGTTGTTCATTTTTAAAATGTATTTTTACTTGGAGATGGCTGAGTTTGTAGCTAAGCTAAAAGGTTCAACCAGCCACTTCAGAATAATGAAAATCAGGTTACTTTAAGGAAATTATGTGGTTACAGATTAGCTTGGCTACTAAACAGCTACTCTTTAAAATTGCACTTGTTATACTGCAGTATATTGTGCTATAGTGTATTGCACAGCTTAAAAATTAATGAGGTTGTGGGTAAATTTCATGCTTGGCCATAGCCAGGTTTTTGCTTTCTACTGTTCATGCTAAGCTAACAATAAACTACATCTAGTTGCTCTATAAGCTAGTTGGTCTTCTAGCTGTTTCTGGGACTTTGCATAAGTTGCGTTTGTGGGATGTTTTGTTTTTCTATTACTTAACCTGACAAGTGCCAAATAGTGGGATACAATAAGTGTAGAAAATTTAAATAGTCGCGTGGCACTAAGGAACAACTTCGCCTCAGGTAAGTGAATGCATGTTTATAGAGCTGGGCAGATCGATCAAAATATTGATAGAATAGAATAAAATTGATAGAATACCAGTGATGGTATTGGTATGGGATTGCTAATAAAAATGCACCTCAAACAACCACTATGAAAAATGTCTGAACATTTGTTGTCTTGACTGTCACGGCTATTTTATGTATATCTTATAGCACATTTAACCAACATTCCAGGTCTCCAAAAATGCCAGGTTCAAAATACATGAAAAGCTGAAAGCTGTGTAAAAATAGTAAGAATCCCAGTGATAATTTTGTGGTCATTAAAATGTGTCCAAAATGTGTGAATTTATGCTGATTCATCATATAAATCATGACTTACTAATCTCTACTACATACGCTGTTTTTAACGGTTAAAACTATCGGTGTTGGTATCAGCAATACTGGGGATCGATACCAAAATTTCCAACAGAACAAATTCCAGTACTTTAGTGGTTTACCACTGAAAATATTTAATACATAATTCCCGCTTTTATTTTATTTATTTATTTATTTATTTTGTCTTTGCTGGTTTAAACCTACCAAAAAGCATCCGCCTCCTTTAACTTGACAGAAATGTCTGTCTCATCCTGATTGATATAAAATCTTAAAGTGTATCTTTATTCATTTGGCACATACAGTCTATGCAGTTTGGTCAGTTTCTTTTCAAGATATAATCGGAGGAGGATTTAATCTACCAAATACTACTTGGCCAGCACTACTGGTGACATCAAGTGGATTGCAAAATCCATTAGCAGAGGCATTACAGCTGGAACTGTCGATGTGGTCGCACATTTTTAACCCCGGTTGTAAATCTGCCGCTGACACGTTGTGCGCTTTAACAGACACGTAGGCTCTGAGTGAAACTGGCGAAGTGATTTTTTTTCTTTTCTTTTTTTTTTTTGAAGTTACGAAAGGCAAGACAGTCTGTTACAGAACCATCCATGAAAGAGTCTGTGTCTTTCCAGGGGAAAAAATAAAAAATCCAGCCCCCTTCAGTCCCGTACCCTCCTCCTCCTCCTCGGGTGAGGGCAGCTGCCAATTTACGGACAACAACGTTTGAAGAAGGTGGACCACTGCCCTACAAATGAAACCTGTGTCTGATGGAGGGGGCGATTTAGCACAAGAACTGGGATTTTATTCTTCCTCTGACTTTGGGTTCAGTTAATAAACTTCAGGACACATCTCCCTCTCTCCATTAGACCCGCTGTAACCTTTACGCCGTGGCATTATAAGGTAAGACTGCTTCATGATTAGTCAGATTATTTGATGCATTTTTTTACACAAGTCATAGTCTGGATTTAAAACAAAAACTATACTGTATTATTTGAAAGCCGTGAAGCTGCCTTACCGTCTGCACCGTAGGTACGGTCTCCCAGTACGCAGAGTGGTAAAACAGGCTGTTTCTCTGAGCAGTTTTTTGGGATGCAGAATCAAACATGTGAGGAATGTTGCGACAGGAAAGACAAACAGTGACTTTGGAAAAATCCGTCTGTCCATTCACAAGAAACTTCCTGCGTGGTGTGAGGTGCTGATGTGGATCTGGATTTGAAAAACCATTTACTGAGTTTTTTGTTTTTTTGTTTTTTTTTTAAGCTGGAATCATTTCCAGTAAGAAAACCTTCATATTTGATTAATACGTTGGATGGCAGTGTGTGGGAATTCTATTATGTCGGTACTTATCTTCTCTCATTGTAAAAAAAAATAAATAAATAAATACTGTAAATCCTTTTTAGAATAAACACTTTATATTAAGATATTGATAAATTGATTTGTGCTCAGATGCTTTTAACAGCCAGTTAATCATCCAGATTAAATAGTCCAACTCCTTGCTTAGCACATAGACGAACCAGAATGCCAACATACTTAAACTGCACTGTGTCAAAATGTCCAGGAAATGTTTAGCCACCACAGATTTCCATGTTGTGCTGCTTTATTGAAACGGGCTTATGGGTCAGTTTTGTCCTCCATCCATCCAACTCCTTGTGGCTCATCTGGACTATTCTTAGTATAAAGTTTCACAAAGTACCCCAAAAGTCAATAGCATGTTGCAAAAAGGCAGGGAAATCTTTTTTTTAGCCCATAGAGCTCAAACTGCTAGTTTATTTTCAGTCTGTGAAAGTACAGCACAGTACAGATTTCTGCAAGTATTTAGAGATTAAGAATGAGATATGTGTGGCTTTTGGTGGGAATGTGGGCATGATGTTGTGCAGGGTAAGACTTTATAATGGCCAAGAGTGTTGTGTATGTAGGTGAGTCAGAGCTGTGCTGATTTGGTGAACTGCTGCCCGGTTGATTTGAGCCTTTCACAAGACATGATCCATGAGCACATTGGTATGGAGAGTGTCTGCTTTGAGGATAGAAATAGAAACAGTAGGATGAGAAAATGGGTGATTGGATCAGAAACATCAGATTCAGACTTTGTATTGAGGTTCTTTTTTTTAACAAAGGCTACAGAAACCAGGAAATAACTAGTTATTGTTTGTACTCCACTAGTTCTTCAGGCTTTCTGGAGGTCTTCCACCCAGCTCAATGGATGAATCTATTTTGTGTCTATACATGACAGACAGTTTACCAAATAACTGGTTTTAAATGGTATCTTTAGATATTTTCTTGCTGTTGCAAAAACACATAATTTGTTTATTTCTCAAAGATAACACAGTTTGGCTGGCATAAAATAGTATCTTTGCACAGTCTAGGTACTTCCCAGATAGCTGTTGGCTGAAAACGTGGCATGGTGTGCAGTGTGTTCTTTAAAAAATTGAGGAAACTGAAAAAGTGGAGGACAAACGCAAAAGTGGCCTAAAATAAAGCTATCTAAAGTAGATGACCAGTAGCTACGTTTTGCATCCTTAATCAATAACAGAAAAGGTTAAGGTATACCAAGTTATACGAAAACTACACTGAAAATCAGAGACAAATCAGTGAAAGCAGGTAATCCAAGTTGGAAATTTTTGGTTCAAACCATTGTCAATATGTACAGAGGTGATCAGGAAAAAAGTACAACAGTGTTTTACAGCCATCTGTAAAACACAGTGGAGGCTCTGTCATGGTTTGGGGCTGGAATTCAACCAGTGGAGTTGGAGGTCTCATCGAAACTGATGGAATTATAAACAGAAAAGCATCATCAAATCTGATCTTCCATGTGGTAAAATCTGGAAAGCATCTGATTGGCAACTGCTTCATTTATCTCCATGACAATGATCCCAAAGACACTGTCAACCCACTAAAACATACCTGAATAGAAAAAGATTGGCTTCCCCCGAGTGCAGACCTCAGCGTTATTGAAGTAGTGTGGGATCATCTTTGACAGGGAACACAACAAAAGGCAGCCAACATCCAAAGTGCTTTGAATGGCCTTTGAGAAGCCCGGAGAACTATTCCTGAAGACTACTTAAGGAAAGCTTGTCTAAGAGAGTTCAGGCTATGTTGTAGACAGTCAAATATTGCTTTTCAAGCTTGTTATAATTGTACAAAGTCTTTGTTTGCCTTATATATTATGTTTGCATTTGTTTATACACAGCTTTTAATTAAGTCCCAGCTCCTAGTTCTCATTTTCCTTCAAAGACATAAAGAAATTAAGGGTGGCCTAATACCTTTGCATGGTTCTGTATCCTTGCTTCCATATGGGATGATTCTATGTCACGTAACCTGGAGGTCATTATTTTTGTTGGGTGTCATGTCTGTCAACTATGATAACTCTATACTGACCAAAGTACTGCCTGACATCTGAAAACATGGTGATTTTTGCAATAGTAAAGGCAAAGACACACAGCGGGTTGTAAATGGTTTAAACTGTTGACAAAAGTTAGCACATTTGAAATGGTGATAATAATGGGTCTTTACACACAAAAATTATGTGTATGTCTAAAAACAGGAAGCTGTCTGTAAACTCTGATGGATGTTTACAACAGAGTTAAAATGTTAGTGTTGGTCTGCCACATATTTTAGCAAAACTTACCTTGTTTACAACCTTTACTCTATAATAATCTACAAAAGAAACCCGAAAAAATGGGGAACAAAATACAATGAAGCAAATCATTTAATGCAAAATGCAAAAAGTAGTTCAAAAATGTATCCTATGTTGAAACTATGTGAAAGTGTGTGATGCTAACTAAAGAAACGAACACGCTAACAATGAAGTTGATTAGAATCAGGCCAGTGAAATGATTTGGGGGGGGGGGGGGGGGGGGGGAGCATTCCAGAGATCCTGAGTTCTCCAAAGTCATAGTCAGGATGGGAAAATGGTTCTGAACAAAAATATTTCTTAGCTTGAAATTACAGAGAATTTAGGGCTTCCTGTATACAACTGACATGGGCAAAAGTCACAGTTGAATAACCCAGATTCTCAGCTCTCATGTCTGCTCTATGATAAGAAAATGAAAATCTGTAAATAGTTGATACCACATCCTCTGGTGCTGAAGAGCATCTGGCTTGTTAGCACCTCATATTTCAAAAGCCAGCATCCATGAACCTTTAACAGTTCATTAACTCACAAGGCGTGAATAACTTTTGCATCTGTGAAGACATCATTAATGCTAAAGCACATATAATATAAACAAATACTTCCACCTAAATAGCATCCATTCCAAGGAAGGCCATGCTCAACCTATATGCACATATTATAACAGCATCATTCTGCAGTAAAGGAGACAATTATGTAGTCCAAGTTTGTCACCCACTAAAAATATTTAATGAAAATATGCAAAAAGTCAGTAACTCTTCTGGCTTTGATGTGTCTCATCAAACTCATTCATTGTAGCCAAACTCATGAATCAAACTCGTTCAGTCCTTCTTAGTTTCCAGCTTCCATCTGCTCACCACACACATCCTTACAAGCCTCACTGGGTCTCACAGACCATAGTCAAGAAGCGAAACAACTTTCAAGTTGTGTGTCTGACAGAATAAGAAGACAAATTCTAAAACAACAAATGTCTGCAAGGAAGTGTGTAAACGTCAGTTTATTATTCTGTAAGGGAAACATTTGCAGTGATATGCTCCGCTAACTACCCGAATGTAAGGAAACAGTGTTTGCATTTGATTTTCTTCTTAAAAAATATTTTTGAGAACGATTCAAGACACAGAACACACAAATAAGCAGCTTCAGACGTGCTGGCTATGCCGTTAAAAGCCTCTTCTGACCAACTGTGAATGTGTGTGTCCTTCCATACGGCATGAAATTGGACTCAGATGATGTACTCAGCCTTAGATCATGTTTTGGAAAGGTTAACTTAAGTTTGTGGTTTCTGTACAAACACACCACACTGCTGCATTTGTGTCTCTGGAGGGACAGACGTCCACTCGCTAAAAGCTCAAAAGGAGCGTGGCTGTCAGGTTATCAATAGCGGGCCTGTGCCGTGTCCACTGCCGAAAAGAGCAGAATGAGGTTTTCTGAGAAAAATCAGACTTTTGGTATTTCATAGAAAAAAACTTTTATTAATAATTTATTAATTATTAACCCAGAGTAGTGTCTGTTCAGCATTGTGAAACATTAGCACGCACAAATTGAAAAAGGTTGAACAGAAAGCTACAAGGACACTTTAATTAATTTAATAGATATAAACATTCATGTGGCCTTTAAATTCAGCCAGATCATGGGGTCATTAAAGCCTGCGCCTTTTAAAAGATCTCCTCCTACCCCCACACACATCAGAATCAAGTATTAACCAGATGGTTTGAATCAGACTGCTGGAGCAACTCTACACTCTTAACATCAATCTTTCCATGTGTTGAGCATATTTGAGGCGCTTTTTTCAGTAGTAGCTGCAGCTATTTAGAAAAGCAGTTTGTGTGTTGTGTGCGATGTGCTGAAAACACTGTTGCAATTACTGTATTTGCGCCCCTTCTGATTTCTTAATTTTTTGCATGTTTGTCAAACTTACGTGTTTCAGCTCATCAAACAAATTTTCATGTTGGACAGAAATAACCTGAGTAAATACAGAATATAGTTGTAAAATGAGGATTTCATTTATTTTAAAGTTATTTAAAAGTTATATATATGACCTATGTGGCCCTATGCAAAAAGGGTAAATGACCCTTAACCATAATAGCTCGTTGTGTCACTTTTTCCAGCAAGAAGTGCAATCATGCATTTTTTATATCTAGTCACGATCTTTTAAGTTGCTATGGGGGGATATTTGGTTTTCAAGCATGAACGGCCCGTGTAAGGTCACACAAGCTAGAGAATCTCCATCTGGTTTAAATCTGGACTTTTCCAAAACCTTCATTTTGTTTTGTTTTTTGAGCCAATCATAGGTGGACTTGCTGGTATCGAGTGTGCTTGAGCTTCAGGGCAGGAAGTCATTGCCGAAAATTCTCCTTCATTATTTTCTGTTTGACAGTAGAATTCATGGTCCCATCAATTACAGCAAGTCCACGTCCTGAAGCAACAGAGCAGCAAAGCAGCCCCAGACCATCACACTACCACCACCATGTTTGGCTGTTTTTATGAAATATTGTGTTAGTTTTATGTCAGATGTAGCAGGACTCAAACCTTCCAAAATGATCAACTTCTTTTTCATCAGTCCACAGAATACCTCCCCAAAAGTCTTTGAGATCATCAAGATGTTTTTTGGGGAAATGTGAGGCGAGGCTTTGTGTTCATTTTGGTCAGCAGTGGTTTTTGTATTGGACGCCATTTTCGCCCAGTTTCTTTCATATTGTTGAACCATGAGCACTGATCTTAACGGAGTAATGGCCTGCAGTTCTTTAGATGTCGTTCTGGGTTCTTTTGTGAACTTCTCCTGAAAGAGTCGTTGATGTGCTTTTGGAGTAAAGTTGTGGGGAGGTTCACCACTTTTCCAAGTTTTCTCAATTTGTAAATAAGGACTCTCGCTGTGGTTTCTCAAAGCGTTTGAAATCGTTTTGTAACCCTTTCCACTGATTAACAGATGTCAATGACTCGGTTTCTCGGCTGTTTCTTCAGTTCGTGGCATAATGTTTTGCTTTTTTTGAGATCTTTTAAGCTACATCACTTTGTCAGACAAGTTCTTTTTAGGGAGTTGTGGATTCATCAGGTCTGGTAAAGAGACCAGTGTGAGGATAGTGGTTACTCTCAGTTAAATCATGATTTAAAAAGGGGTGAAAATGTGAGAAATATGGAAAAAGAACTAAGAAATCACGGAGAGGGTTAGTACTTTTTCATTACACTGCATTGGGGCACCCAGAGACTCTTCAAGGAATCAGGGTTAAAATTCTGGGGTCACCTTTTTATACCAATCAATGAAACCATATTAGAGTGGGAGCTGATCTAACTAAGAAAGAGGGATGGACTTTTTCAAAAAATACTTCAAAGAGTTAAATCTCTGTCTGAATTGACATAAAGGAATATTTGGTAATTACAGCACAAACAGACTTTTTTCCCAGTGAAAAACGAGTTGTAGAAATCAGTACAACTCTGATATCTGTGTTGTGTTTTCTCTCTCTGTTTTCTTAAATGTGAAGTATATAATAACTTTCTTGCACCTTCCTTTATATGCAGCTGAAATAATGGATAAATCAAGATGCAAGCAGCAGTTAGCGTTCAGCCTTCTGCTTGGATTGTGGTTGCCTTACTGTTTAACTCAAACTACACCGTCAAGCACTGCCACGTCAAAGCCCACACCGACACCGACACCATCCCCATCCCCCCGGCCCGAAAGACTAAAGGTCAGACTGTCCGGATATCCTCGAAAACACAACGAGGGACGGATAGAGCTGTTCTACAAGGGAGAGTGGGGAACCATCTGTGATGACGACTTCACGATAGCTAACGCCCACGTACTTTGCCACCATCTGGGCTTCGTCTCAGCCACAGGATGGACCCACAGTGCTAAATATGGCAAAGGCCAAGGTAAGGGTGGCTTCAGCCATGAGTGTGTCTAATTTCAGCATTCAGTTAAATATACTATGTGATCATCCATTTGTGTTTTACATGATGTAACACACATAAGGGTGTTCAGAAAAGTAGTTGTTTCCAACAAAATTATGTGCCAACATAAAATTTAGTTTGTCTAAACTCCCCAGTGTGAAGCACTTGAAGATAATACTTACATATAAAGTCAAACCCAGTATTATACTATTAATATTTAATGAAATAATTCTTGCTCAAGCAGAAAATATCTCAGGAACCACAGGGTTGGACTGGGTTAGACAGTCATCGTCCTCCACGATACCCGTACTGACTTTGGTGATCCAGACTATTAAGCATGAGATCGATGTCTTTAACTTTTTCTGTAATGTGTTGAAAATGATTGAGTAGAATAGTTTTTATTACCATTTGCAAGGCTTCCCAACTTTTTTTGAATTGGGGTTGTATTTTTGTTTACCTCAGTGACTACTACCTAAAATGTAGTAATTGTGAAACGCCTTTACTTTTTAGGAAGTGCATTAGGACAATTTTTTGTAGTCCTACACAATAAAAAAAACAGTATGTTTCCAGATGTTTATGAACAAATATTTGTAAAATAATAACATTCCCATCACCTCTAGCTGTACTTTGGTTTTTGGAACTAATTAAGTTGCCATGCTAACATTCCATGAACATGTTAGCATTGCCTTTGTGTGTAAGTAATGACGTCAATGTTAGCATTTAGGGCTACGTCCACACGTACCCGGGTATTTTTGAAAATGCAGATTTTTTTCTATGCATTTACACCTTTCGTCCACACGTAAATGGCGTTTTTGGTCACTGAAAACGGAGATTTTTAAAAACTCCGGCCAGGGTGGATATTTTTGAAAACTCAGTTTTTGCATTTATGTGTGGACGAGAAAAACGGAGAAAACGCAGCGTCAAAAGTGTGCGCATTTATTCAACGTCACACTGTGCGCCACGTTATTGTTTCGGTGAAATGAATTTCTACAATACTGTTACTGTTAATTGTACTTTCTGTAGCGTTTAAATGCCTACATATACACACACAGTTACTGTCCCTCCACACATTCGGTTCTGCTTCTATGCCCCAGCTTTATTTACTTTTTCCCAACGAGGCTTCTAGACTTCTGATTGGCCAACATTTCTACACGGATAGGAGTATAGCGCCACCTGCTGCTTTGGCATGTTCCTAGCAGCGTTTTCCTTCATTTCTGCCTTTTCTTCTTATTTTTTAAAACGAAAACGGGAAATCTCCATTTTCAAAAATACCCGTGTACGTGTGGACGTAGCCTTGTAGTGATTTTAATAAAACTATAACCACCGAAATCGTAAGTGCAACTACAAACGTTTTTTCCTAGACCACCAGTGTTGCAAACAAGTGCTACTTCCAGGTTTGGGTTTATTGCTTTCTCCCTCCTGGGAGTGTGGTGGAGTTTCCCTAACAGTCTGTCGCCTGCGTAGGAAAAATCTGGCTGGACAACGTGCAGTGTCACGGAGGTGAGAAGAGCATCGAATTCTGCAAGTCCCGTGGCTGGGGCAACAGCGACTGCACTCACGATGAAGATGCCGGAGTTGTCTGCAAAGATGAGAGGATACCCGGCTTCGTGGACTCGAATGTTATTGATGTAAGTTGCCGAAACATATTTAAGAGAGATTATGTTGCAGTCAAAGTTAGAGTCGATTAAGAAGCCGTCGCTTGTTCATAAACAATCCTTTTTCTTCACAGTTTATAGACTTGATATATAAGGACTACACACATGGAAGAAATCTAATGCCTCTGTGCAGCTCCACCTGTGGCTAGTACACATGGTGCTGATTAGCTCTTTTTCTATAACGTGTCTAACCTGCTGAAAGCAAAAGCTTCTCCAAGTGTATACTCCTGAGGTAAAATTGTAATAAACTTAGCAGCTACAGTCAGTTATAGCCGGACAAAACACTTAAAAGGTGATCCAGTAAATTCCTGGCTATGATGCTTTTTTAATTTGACCATTCATCTAGGTCTCTGTAGTTTTGTAGTTTTAAAAGTGTTTTGTACCAATTGCCAGTGAAACTCATCTGCATTTTGAAAAAATGGATGTTACCAGTTCATTTATGAGTTTCTGTACTTGAGGCAGGACTTCTGCGTCTAACACCTCAGCTTACGTTATGCAGAATACATGAATGTCAAGCTCAAAGTTAAACCATGCCCTCATAAATAAAGATGTGCAACTCAGAGCCTCTCAGGACACACACATAGGTGGGTTGCTGGCTGAGATTTTTTTCCAGTCGGTCTCTGTCTTTGATGTTGTTTGCATAACTGAATGGTCCGAGGTGAACAAGGTTATTCTGGTGACTCGTCTTCACAGACTGAATAAGCAGATGACACCGGAATATATCATATCATAGGAATAAGTGAGTGGATTTTCAGATACATGACCATCTTCCCTCTTTTTCTTTGTTGCTGTGAGTGAGGGTTGCTTAAATGTGGCATCCAGACTTTAATCTACGACCAGAGCCAGATTTTTCTTTTCCAAATAAACGGCAGCGGAAGTGAGTCAGTGCATCGCTGGCAATCAGAGTCACGTTTACCACTCATGAGCTGTTAGTGAGAGCACGAGTCTGTCCGGTACAGATGTGAGTCAGTGTGTAGTCTGGTCCTCTCATGCAGGACAAGTTTCATAAATAGTTTAGCTTTCATCCATATAATTTAGCTCCAAGAGCAACTTGTGATCCTGTATAAATAAATATATTTGTTATTTATTCCTGTTCTGCAAGGCACAAGTTGATGAGAACAAAGTCGAGGAGGTGCGACTCAGGCCAGTGGTTGGCATGGCCAAAAAGAAGCTCCCCATCACGGAAGGTGTGGTAGAGGTGAAATACAAAGATGGCTGGGCACAGATCTGCGATGTAGGCTGGACAGCCAAAAACACCCGCGTGGTCTGTGGCATGCTGGGGTTCCCTCATGAGAGGAAGGTCAACAAAAACTTCTACAGGTAAGTGAATTGCATCAGGTTATGAGGCTGTTTGTGTATATCATTTCAGCAAGAGAGACCCCACACGACTTTAAAAGGGAAAGCGTGTATCTCAAGTTTGTGTTTTTCTTTTGGTTGCTTTTGGAACCTTTATTCAGCAAGAAAGTGAAACTCTGGAGACAAAGGGTGTCTTTTGAGAGAGAGAGTCTTAGGCCAAGATAGGCCATTTTAAACTAGCATGTTTTTTAATAGTGGGAGAAACCCAAGATCCTGAGAAAAACCAGCTAAAACACAAGCAAATCCCCCATTTATTGATAATAATCTTCAACTAATCTCGAGAAAGACATTTGTTTTGTTGCCAAGACTCAGATGAGACGATCACATGTCTGTATAGTAAATGTGAAGCTTGACCTAGACGCTTGTTTCACTTATTCCACCTTTGTTACTTTCATCTACTTTCAGTCTTTATGTTAAAGGCTGCTGGCAGTAGCTTCATGTTTAAGACCAAGACAGAGTAGGAGAAATAATTGTTTGATTTTCTGTGAATTTGTAAGTTTGCTCACTACCAATGAAATGAACAGGCTCTATTTTGATGGTATTTTCATTTTAACAGAGAGAGGCAGGATATCAACCACAAATTCAGAAAAAATACATTACATAAAAGTCATACATGTTTAGGTTATTGAGTGAAATAAGTATTTGATCCTCTTCAAGCAGCCAAAATTCTTTCTCCCATAGATTGTCTTTGTGCCAATGCGGCACACAGATTTCAATCAATCAATCATTGAATTACAGATCTGAACTTGGCATATCTATGAAGCACCTGTCCATCAGTTCCTTCAATTCCAACCTCTTTACCACCAAGAGAGGAGGCATTGGTGTTCTCACAGTCCCTGAGAACACCATTGGTAATACGCTGTGCTGTAATAATTGAAATCTTGGCCTGACCGCAAGGTTCACCTGCTCAAGAAGCCACATGCAAAGGCCTATCTTAAGCTTGCCAGAGAACATTTAATGATTCAGAGAAGGCTTGGGAGAAAGTGCTGCTATCAGAAGAAAACAAAACTGATCCCTTGGGCAACAACTCAGTCTTCCATGTTTGGAGGAAGAGAAATGCCGAGTATAACCCAAAGAACACCATCCTCACAGTCAAGCACGAAGGTACAAACATGCTTTTGGGGTTGATTCAGGATGACTCCAGTGCATTGAGGGATCAGTGGATGGAGATATGTACTGTAATATCTTGGATGAGAACCTCCTTCCCTCAGCCAGAACCTTAAAGATAGGTAGTGGATGGGTTTTCCAGCATGACAGTGACCCAAAATAAAGAAGAACCACATTAAGGTCATAGAATGTCTCAAGACCTCGGTCCTATAGAAAATCTGTGGAGTCATGAAACCTAAAGGATTTAGAGAGTTTCTGTGAAAAGCACTGGGACAAAATCCCTCATGAGATTGCTGTTCTTACCAACAAAGGCTACCCCACCATGTAATAAGTGATGTTTTGCTTGGGAATCAAATTCTTGTTTCAAATCATTTTACGACCTTTATTTAATGTGTTTTTTCTGGACTTTTGGTTGATATTCTGCCTCTCTCCATTAAAATGAAACTACCATAAAAATGAGAGATTGCTCATTTTCAAGTGAACAACGTCACAAATTCAACAGGGTATCAAATAATTATTTCCCCCACCGTATGAATCTCAAACTCCCTAAAATAAGAAGACGTATACTTCTTAAAATACCAAACTCTTCTTTTAAATTGATAGGAAAGAGAAACCAATTGCACAGCCTATAAAAATGTATTCAGTTATAGCGGACTTTCTTTTTCCAAGTTTATTTCTCAGTGCCAGCAGTGGGAATCCGGCTGCTTGTAAACAGCGGCTCTAACTTGCTCTTTCCCTCATTCACTTGGGATATTTGCTGCAGCCTCTCTGACATTATTCCCACACTTTTAGCGTGTAAACCAAAGTGGCAACAGTTTGACCAAACCTCAAGCGAGATCTTAATCTGTGTACAGTAAAGAGCAGACTGCTGTTTACTGTGGCTGTGACAGGGAATGCGTGTAGACTTCGCCTGCCAACGCTGCATGTGCTGTCTGCAGCACAGCTCGTGTGAGGAAAGCTTCAGCATTTTGTATGAGTGTCTGATTGTTCTCTTCTGGTTCTTATTTCTTCATTCAGAGGATGTTTTTGTTGTTCTTTGGATAGACTGGAAAGCTGAAAAACTTCTTGGGCTGTACTCAGTACTTTGCAAAGGAAGTTGAAGTGACTGTTAACTGTGTGCATGAATGGAAACCACAGTCCAATTTGTGTTGGCACAACAATTACCAGTTAAGATTTCACCTGGAGTGTTGATGTCTTATGATTGCAATAAAAAACATTACCTATCTTATGATTTTTATGTTTTGCTTCCAACGTCATATATCAAGCCAAATTTCAGGCCTTTCTTTTTGTTTTAAAACTATGTAGACTGGATAGAGCAGACCCTGCTGTGTTATATGAGAACAGTGATTCCCTCCAGAGCGACTGCAGACATTCCTGGCTGCACTCCATTCAAGGACGTTTTATTCGTCCCTTGCAGACGGTTCACAGTAGTACGAGGGGAAATGTGTGTTTTCTCTCAGACACGTGTGAAGGCTTTGGGGGGAGGTTTGGAGTCAGAGAAAGGGGGTCTGGGTAAGATAATGAACAGACTACCAGGACATGAAATGAGTCACAATGTTCATCTTTTTGGTGAGTTTATAGAACAAAGAGCTTCCAGTAGTCATACTTCACTACTTAAAAATACCTTGAGTTGTGTGTAGTCATAAACAATGTGGCAACAAAGCTGAGGCGATAAGTGAGCGTTAGATTAGATCAGCAAAGTAAAACTCAGCCTCCGGTCTAAGCTAATAACAGCTGGTCCAACTCACATTAACTGTTGGCTTAGCTACCACCTTTCTACATTTCCAATTGGAAAATCTCAAACTCCTCCTTTCATGCTGACCTAATCAGTGCTACGTGTGATGTCACTGATACCTGATCTGTTTTGCTCAGGCAGTCTGCAAGCTATTCAAGTACCCAGTAGTCTTTATATGCTGTGCAGAGCTTTGCAAACCAGTCTCTATATGTTGCAGCTGTAACTGTCAAAAAAACCCCTGCTCTTCCCCTTCTGGTGAACTTTGCTGTGACTCCATTTCCTGTTTAAGCCAAATTTTAAACTGATTAGTATTAGACTCGCCACATCAGGCTATGCGCTGTTTTGAGGCCCTGCATGCAAGGACATCTCCAAAGCCTCTGCACTGGTTGGGTCCTGGCCATGAGTGTGGAAGCGTGTGGATGTCAAAATGCAGGAGATTACCATCAAATATAAATAACTGCAATCACTAGTAACTAATAAATTCCTTTCTCAGCAGTAATCCTTATTAAAATGGATTTTTGAAGCCGGCGCTGATTTATAGGGAGTAAAAAAAACCCTAAAAAAACAAACATAAATCACAATATGCAGTTCACAAACTCATTTTATTACTTATTGTAAAGCCTCTGCGTTACAGCAGCCACACAGCTGGGATGCATGCTTTGCCACCTGTGCTGCACATGGTGCTAAATATTGCAAAAAGTGCAGTCAGCAACGCTCTGCTGGACAAGCTAAATAACCACAACCTCAAGCTTTATTTCCTGCATTATCTTTTCGCACGGTCACACGTAGAGTAACACATCTGTGACAGGCCAAGGCTGTTTTATCACTCAAGCTATGAAATATAACTGCGCTATATTAGTCAATAACCCGTGTTGATGACTTGCTTCATGAGAATGTCCATTGCACTGCTGAATTCTCAACGGTTAGAGTTGCTCTCAGCTGTTATCACACATGTGCGTACTGTGTATGTATGTGTACTTACAGAATGCTAGAACTGTTGCTCACCACTGTCTCTCCACTAGCTTAACTAAATGTGTGTGTTGACCAAAGACAGCCTGTGTATGCGTTAGTGTGAATGTGTGCGGCCAGTTGAATTGTGTGCTTGGATGTCGTTTCTCTCCTGCATGTGATGGAATTTGGCTGTCTCACTGTTACAGACGTCTGAAAAAGCGAGCAGCTGAGAAGGTCTCCAGGCCAAAGGTTAATGTTTCAGCCGGTGGAAGGTACACTGTCATGGGAAAATCCACTGTCCATGTCTGTCTGCACTCTTGTTTACTGTAGTTTTGGTAGTGGGTTTCCAGTTGGAGTAGAAAATAACCACTCAGTGCCTGCTTTTTAGCTAGTTGTCCCTTCCCCTCTCTAATCTCATATTATTATGTTGTGTGGAGCATTTGAAGGGGTTGTGGTACATTGTGCTAAGGTACTTTTCTTCCCATTTCTGTCTTTTAACATGACTGCTGACAGCACAGATTGAGAATGATACCTAAGTCAAAGCATATTACTTAAATTTTATATATTTATATCATCAGCACAAACCCATTCTTACTAAAATCCTTAGCATTCCACAGTATTAATAACAAAACACACAATGAATCTTTTGATGATACAGATGTTGTCAATCTGTGCAGTGTCGGAGGCCTGTTTGTTTTAATGCATTAGTCCTTCTAATCTAATGCAACAGCTGGAAATCCCATTCTTCATTATGGCATGCTTTTTGGAGGAGGTCAGCAACTTTTCATCCTGGGTTCTTAAACTGAAGCAGTCGCAGACATTTGACTGCAGAGTTCATATATCTGAAAGTGACCTGCATCTGGTAGAATCTGCAAATAATTTACAGTGTTTGTTTTATCCAGTTCATCCTGTTTCATCCTGGTATGTGAGTATTAGGAAGTCGCACCACAGATGTTTTTGGATGTGTTACATGATACTTTTTGGTGTCCTGAGGTTAAACTTTTGCTCCTGAGGAAAATGAATTATTGCAGTGAATAGCTAAGCTTAACAGATAAATGTGGTGTGAAGGAATATACCTTAAATCAGCGGTCCCCAACCTTTTTTGCACCACGGACCGGTTTATGTCCGACAATATTTTCACGGACCGGCCTTTAAGGTGTCGCGGATAAATACAACAAAATAAAACCAGTACCGGTACCCAAAAAAAAGAAGATTTACTCATAACACACGGGAAAAGACCCAGGGAAACTGAGTTAATGATAAAAACGATTAAAAAAATAACACGAAAAACTGATTAAAAACCCTCGAAACCATAAATTTCACACCCGAGCCTCAACTCTCGTGGTCCGGAACCGAACGACTCCGTGGCGTGGGTGTTGGGGACCTTAAATGACCATGCTGGGTTTTTTTCTTCAAGTCAGCTAATCCCTCAAAACGATCAGAATAAATTAATTTTTCCTTTTCCAGGTTTTCAATGCCCAAGCTTGAAATTGATTTTTTGTTCCAGTCATTGTGTTGTAGATTTTTTGGGATTGTTGTCCCAACACATGACCCAGTTTTGGCCAACTTTTAACTGACTTTATAATACGTTGGTACACAGAGGATCTCATGAACCTAATGACTGCTCAGGTCCTGTGGCTGCAAAAAAGTCCAAATCATCACCTTCACCACTGTGCTTGACAGTAGGTATGAGACGCTTGTGCTGATATGTTGTGGTTGGTTTTTGCCAAACATGGCAAACATGGCGCATCGTGGCCAGACATTTCCACTGTGGTCTGATCTGTCCAAAGGACTAACAACCTGCCCCAGCTTCTGCTTTTATAGAGACTTTTATACTCACTGACTATCAGTTAATCAAGTACCTTTGATTAGCACCACCTGGAAGCTGCGTACTCTTATTTCACATTGAAGCAGTGAGGGTGTACTTATTAGTTTGGCAATCGAGCAACATTGAAATACTCTTGTTTTCTGGTTAAAACAATACATTTACAATTTGCAGATTCTATTTGATTCAGTTCTTGACATTTGAAGTTTTTGGGATAAGTAAGAAACTCTTTGACATTTAAAAGAAAATCCATCAACACAAAGCACAGATCACCCTGTCATGTGACCTTTAACCATTAGACCTGCAGGAAACTGACACATCTGCTTTTTGTTTGCAGCCCATCCACACATAAAGCAATGCCATACCATATAAAAAAAACCCTTAAAGTTCACACTGACATAAAAGTACATCAATCACAGTAGCTTAGTTTGTACTAACCATGTGTCGGTGATCGTGTTAAACATGTGATAAACTTTATGGCCCAAAGCATATGGACATACCAACTGTATCGCTATTTATTCTGTTCCTGGCCACCATCGTCACACCAACTGTATACAAAGGAAAGGAGAAATCTGAGTATGCTTTTGTCCATAAAGTGTATCTACTTATGTCAATGCTAATTAAACCTGTTGGGCTCTGCCCTAATGGCCAACATTGTATGTTGTTATGTTTTGTTTTCAGTCTATTTTTGTTGAAATTTTGTTGTAATTCACCTAAGAAGGATGTGCTTGGTTCAACTAGCCTGTGGGCTTTTTGTGCATTTTTACTCTGTATTACATCAGTAAAACAGTGTTTTATAACTGTTTAACGACAGTTGCTTAGCCTCTATGTTGAATATGGCACATCCTTTTGAAGAGTGTATCTGTACTAACACACTATAATGCATTACGCAGTCTTTGTTACAATGATTTTTCACTTTGTCACATCACTTTCTTCACCAAACTGTGCACTCTAACCCATCTTTACCTTGCAGGCAGACACCCAAAGCTAAAGCTATCAATAAGTCTAAACAGAGCAGCCCTGGCAAAAGGTAATCTGAGAATGAACAACGAAGTGGGGAAATTCAACCTGTCTGCAAAGACCAACACACATGCTAATAAAATCAGCCAGATTAGCCCAAAAGCAGCCAAAATATTGAATTTTCCCCGCTTCAAAAATAGAAAAACTGTCTAAACCAGATTCATTCTCTCCAGTATGACAACCTGTCCCATGCATGTGAATACTTATAGAGAATAACTCTGACATACTGACATGAAAAAAAATGAAGTAGACTCAACAAAATTTTGAATATTGTAATTGTCATAGATGTGTGTGCGTACCATATATGTGATTGTGTTGTTGAATGTCCAAAGATTTGTTATTATAAAGAGCATTTTGGTGTTGAAAAACTGATGAAATAGCTCGAGCCTTTGTCACATAGAGACATGTAGTCTGCGTAGCTTAGCACAAAGACTAAAAAATAGCAGGCTCTGATCTGTTCTCTGTGCTCTGAATCGATAATCGAGTGAATCAGTAGAAAAATGCAAATGTAAAAACCATTTGCTATTTTATAAAAGGTTACCTGACTTTTTTTCTCAGCCAAGCAGAGACCTTTGCCAAGATTTTATTTAAGTTTGTGCACGTTTAAGTTTCCTGTTGGTGGTCTTTATTGCTACACTAACCAACTACAGCTATATATTGTATATGGATTATACATCCTCTTGTAAAATTTTCAGCAGGACAGAGTAATGAATATTTTCCAAAATGTGACATCTTTGTTAACCCAAGTGATAATCATAATCTTTATTTGTGTGTTTAAAACAAACCACACCAACATTTCTTATTATTGTGTGTTATTATCCTTATTATTGCATGTGTGTGTGTGTGCGTGTGTGTGTGTGTGTGTGTGTGTGTGTGAGATATATATATATATATATATCATATATTTTTTTCTCTGTGTACCATAAATACAATCAGGGTATTGATTCGCTCAGTATTTCACTCACCACAGTCCCTGCCCGTGCTTCTGCTCCCTCCAGGTTGTATTTGGAACGTCAGAAGAACAACTTCCATCTTCACTCTGTGGCATGTACGGGTACAGAGGTCCATCTGGCCGCCTGTCCGCTGGAATTCAACAAGCCAAACGCCACATCCTCCTGCGCAGGTGGCATGCCGGCTGTCATTAGCTGCATGCCGGGGCCGCTGTTCATGCAAAACAGCGGTTTGAAAAAGAAACTGAAAATTTCGGTAAAGTATTTTTTTGTGAAGTGGTCACAGATATGTGCTGGCATAGTTGAATAACATGAAGTGTCTCTTTGTTGTTTAGACCAATGTGAGGCTGAAGGGAGGTGCCAAGGTAGGCGAGGGTCGGGTGGAGGTGCTGAACGACAACGTGTGGGGGACTGTGTGCGACGACCGCTGGAATCTGCTGTCGGCCAGCGTTGTCTGCAGGGAGCTTGGCTTTGGCAGCGCCAAGGAGGCTCTCACCGGTGCCCGCATGGGTCAAGGTCAGGAATGATTAAAAAGTTTGTACAATGGTGATCTTTGGCTCCTCTAATCTGCATGTCAGAGTATCCTTGAGTGGGATACTGAGACCCAAGCTGCCCCCTATGCATTCATCAGAGTGTGAGTGTGTGAATGTTAGTAAAAAGTAAAAAGTGCCTGTTTGTGTGTATGACTGGGTGAATGACCTTGTAGTAAGAAAGTGCTTTAGAGGGCTCAAATTTAATAGAAAAGTACGAGTGCATATCTAAAAGTTAACTGATCTGGTTCCACATATAGATACCTAACTCAACTGAAGAGGTTATTTATAGAGAAATGTTTGTACAGATTCAAAAAAATTATTTTATAAGACTTTGATCATTGAGTGGATTCTGTTTGAGGTTTTTTTTTGCATTAAATCGCTTTGAAGCCATCACCTGAGGCAGGATGTGTTTATAACTGTCTTCAGAGAGGACTTCAGTCACCAGCTGTCCGTCTCTGGCCTTCTAATCTCTCAGGTCATCGCTTCAACCCACAGAACTGATAATCTGCCTTTAACATTCCTACACAGATTCCTCATTTGAAGCTTTTTGAAAAAGTAAAGGATTGCTACACTTGTAGAAAGTGAAGGAGTGAAGTAAAGTGAAGTAAAACTGAAGGAATGGCAGACATGAGAGACAGAGCTATAAATGTATTGTGCATTTTCTGATGAAGTCATTACAATAATGGGCCTTTCATAGTGTGTTTTATCCATTAATTCTCCGACTGAGTGCCCCATTCATTAAATAGCTTTTTTTTTATGTGTTTGTGATTCCTAAGTGGTGGTCAGGCACTTTTAGAGCAGAAAAGTATTTTTTTTCCAGCTGGGCTATGGATCATTTCATGTGACGACGAGGCAGTCAGCTTTATAAGGCCAGCATGTGTCTGGGCCACCTGGGCTCCACATGAGCAACAAGAAGGACTTTTTCTGCCAAGGTGTAGAAGACGTTGCATAGAGTCAAAGATGTGTGTACACTGAAGACATATAGAAATGTAATCTATGACAATATATGCATAGATTATGGTGATTTGCGTTGTTAAATAACAATTGTAATCATTTTTGTAGCTAAACTCCCTGGTCTGCACTTTGTCCATTTCCTTGGCTTGTAGGAAAATATTAAAGTTGTTGAAATTTGGCTGAAAAGCTGATCTGCTTCCAGAAGCCTCACTGAAGGCTTAGAGCAGGCAGGTTGGGAATCCTGAATGAAGCAGTTTTTTGTGTATGTGTGTGAAGAAATGCATGTCCTTGTGAACAAATTGCGCCTTTGTTAGGTCGTTTAAGGCAGCGGTCCCCGGGCCTCGGACCGGTACCGGTCCGTGAGTCGTTTGGTACCGGGCCACGAGAGTTGAGGCTCAGGTGTGAAATGTATGGTTTTCAGGGTTTTTATCGGTTTTCAGCGTTATTTTGTTATCGTTTTTTTTTCGTTAACTCGGTTTTCCTGGGTCTTTTCACGTGTGTTATGAATAAATCTTCTTATTTTCGGTACCGGTACTAGTTTTATTTTGCTGTATTTATCCGCGACACCTTAAAGGCCGGTCCGTGAAAATATTGTCGGGCATAAACCGGTCCGTGGCGCAAAAAGGTTGGGGACTGCTGGTTTAAGGTGCTGAATTTCGAAGAATTTTCTAAAACCAATCCACACACACACACAACAGCTGCACATAGATAATACAATTAGTTTCTTGCAACTTCAGAAAGAACACACCCGTCACACCCGCTCTCAGAAGTGCTGGGTGGAGATGTCTGCTGTAGTTTGTGTACATTATGATATCTACCACAGAAGAAGTTGGCGAAGGAGGCTCGTCAGATAGTTTTTCTGTACCTGGGCTGTCTTCCAGAAAGCAGGTTTAGTCAAAACCTTGAATTCATTAACCCTGAGATGCGATAAACTCTGGATTTTCCATTCCAGACAGAAAAGCAACACAAACTCTGGGTTCATTTCAGAAATCTTGCTCTTCTCACTGGCACGTGTTCCTTAGCATGCCTTGAGTTTAGTTTTCAGCTTTTAAGACACAGGGTGTCCTTTACATGATCAATGTTTATTTGTTTATTTGTTTATTTATAAGGAACCACATTAGCTTCCACAACAGTGGTTGCTAGTCTTCATGGGGCCCAAACCATCAAATACAATCAAATAAAATATTACACAATAAAGTGGATACCAAATATCCACATAATTTGGCTCTTACATCCACAGTAAGGTTTTACAATTGTGAAAATATAAGCATATAAATATCAATAACACTAAAACAAAATACACAAAATCAATTACAAATGACATTGCCCTCTTACAGTATTTACAATGAATTAAAAGCTTCCTAATTAGGCTTTTAAGTGATTTTTAAAATTATGAATAGAAGCCAGTTCTCTAATTGCATAAAAAAGATGCTCTAAATATAACAGAGTTTTTCAAAAAGTTGCTTTTAACTCGAGGAGTTCCTAAATTGCGGTTTGTTGAAAATCGTGTACTACGATTATGTATTTCATCTGGATATTGCAACTGAGCAGAAAAAAAATATGGTGTGTTTAACAGTATTGCTTTCTTTAAAAATACAAGTAAGCCATAGTATCATTTAGCTTGTACAGAAAGCCAAGAAAGTTTATCATGGATTTTATCAATATTTGTACAGTATGAACACCTTAACACTAATCTGGCCGCCTTGTTCTGGACTAACTGAAGTCTGTTCAGATCTGTCTTATTAGCTGCTGACCAAATGATTGATCAGTACTCTAGATGAGATAATAATAGTGCATTAATGACATTTTTCATAATTCAATTCAATTCAATTCAATTTTATTTATATAGCGCCAAATCACAACAAATGTCGCCTCAAGGCGCTTCATAGATACAGAGAAAAGCCCAACAATCATATGACCCCCTATGAGCAAGCACTTTGGCGACAGTGGGAAGGAAAAACTCCCTTTTAACAGGAAGAAACCTCCGGCAGAACCAGGCTCAGGGAGGGGCGGCCATCTGCTGCGACCGGTTGGGGTGAGAGAAGGAAGACAGGATAAAGACATGTTGTGGAAGAGAGACAGAGATTAATAACAGATACGATTCAACACAGAGAGGTCAGTTAATACATAGTGAGTGAGAAAGGTGACTGGAAAGGAAAAACTCAATGCATCATGGGAATCCCCCGGCAGCCTACATCTATTGCAGCATAACTAAGGGAGGATTCAGGGTCAGCTGGTCCAGCCCTAACTATATGCTTTAGCAAAAAGGAAAGTTTTAAGCCTAATCTTAAAAGTAGAGATAGTGTCTGTCTCCTGAATCCAAACTGGAAGCTGGTTCCACAGAAGAGGGGCCTGAAAACTGAAGGCTCTCCCTCCCATTCTACTTTTAAATACTCTAGGAACAACAAGTAGGCCTGCAGAGCGAGAGCGAAGTGCTCTAATAGGGTGATATGGTACTACAAGGTCATTAAGATAAGATGGGGCCTGATTATTTAAGACCTTGTATGTGAGGAGCAGGATTTTGAATTCAATTCTGGATTTAACAGGAAGCCAATGAAGGGAAGCCAAAACAGGAGAAATATGCTCTCTCCTTCTAGTCCCTGTCAGTACTCTTGCTGCAGCATTGAAGAAGTAATATAAAAGGAGCATTTCCTGGCCATAGCTATGCCCTGCCCCATTTTCTTAATAACAGAGTTGATGTGCTGAGACCATGAAAGGTGGTGATTTATGGTAACACCAAGTAATTTAATCTGGGTGATCTGTTCTAATACCGATCCAGCTATGGAAAGATTTAGTTGTGGGCTGTTGACTAAGCGTACTCTACTTCCTATTAACGTAGGTTTTGATTTGGATACTGTCAGATTATAATATTATTTTATGCTAGGTTATACCCCTAATTAAAGATTGTGAATTATTATGTAGTTTTAGCTTGCATTATGCTCCTGAATTAGAAGAAGGTGATAACTATTACATTTGGTAAACTGATTTGCATTACATTAGACTGTTGATTTATTGTGAATGAATGATATTGTTTTATGATGCATTATACGGCTGAGTTATAAGAAATACTGTTCACAGAAAGTCATCGTCTCATTTGTCTGGTTAGAAGAGAACAGAGCATACTGCCCCATCTCATTAGGAGCAGATAAACAGGGAGCCAAGGTCGTAGCTTAGGCGCTGTGTGAGAAAGAATGTGAATGTTTAGGCTTTTATGATTAGGTGGGGGCCACTAGAGGCTATAAGAGTTTGATCAATGCTCCACCATTTTGAGATCTGATGCTGTCTGCTGTATGGTGTCCATCTCCCACGCGTGTGTTCATTAAATCATCGTTTGACTTGACCCGGCCGGACCAGTGTGGTTATTTTGGGTTTTCCTCTTGTATCCATCCCCAATATTTGAATCCGTAACAATACGTTTAAAATCATGTTGTTTTTACTGATCCAGTCAAACACGTTCAGCAAATCTTGTTGTAATATGCTTGCCAATTCAGAGTTGCCACTGGCTGAATAAAACATGGTAGAATCATCAGCATACATTACAAGATGAGATGTATCCAGGACATATAGCAGATCATTCGTGAAAACTGAATAGAGAAGTGGACCGAGGCAGCTGCCCTGGGGTAGACCACAGTTCATTTCACAGCCCCAGAGAAATAATCATTATAATAAACCTTTTGCCTTCTTCCAGACAAATAACTTTCTATCCAGCACAAAGCAGCTGGTGAAAATCCATAACATTTTAGTTTGTCTATCAAAAGATCATGATTTATCAAATCAAATGCAGCACTAAAGTCCAAGAATACCACCCCAACCAAGTTCCCATCATCTATGTTTATACCAGTTATCTGTCATATGAATGTGAAGACAAATTGATTTGTTTAAATAACTATTTTTATCTGAACAGCACTCTAGCTTTAAAATATTACATGCAGCAGACGTTCTCTCAGTCTGCCTCTGTTGGAGGTGATGTCGGTAGCACCGGCTCTGGAATCTTTTAAAGCCTATATTATCAAAAGTATTCACTTACCCATCCAAATCATTGAATTCAGTTGTTTCAAACACTTCCATGGCCACAGGTATGTAAAATCAAGCATGTAGACATGCAGCTTTGCTACTAAATATTCCACAGTCAACTGCTGGTAGTATTGTAACAAAGTGGAAGCGATTGGGAACAACAGCAACTCAGGTACAATCAAAGAGCGGATTCAGCAGATGCTGAGGTGCATAGAGTGCAGAGATCACAAACTTTCTGCAGAGTCAATCACTACAGACCTCCAAACTTCATGTGGCCTTCAGATTACCTTAAGAACAGAAGATGGAGAGCTTTATAGAATGGGTTTTCATGGCTGCATCAAGCCTTATATCAGCAAGCAGAATTCAAAGCATCAGATGCAGTGGTGTAAAGCATGTTGCCACTGGATTCTAGAGCAGTGGAGACATGTTTCTGGACAAATCACGCTTCTCCATCTGGCAATTCAATGTACGAGTCTGTGTTTGGTGGTTGCCAGGAGAACCATACTTGTCTGACTGCACTGTACCAAATATAAAGTTTGGTGGAGGGGGATTATGGTGTGGGGCTGTTTTTCAGGAGTTGGGCTCAGTCCCTTAGCTCCAGTGAAAGGAACTCTTAATGCTTCACCATACCAAGACATTTTGGACACTTTCATGCTGCCAACTTTGTGGGAACAGTTTGGGGATTGCCCCTTCCTGTTCCAACATAACTGCACACCAGTGCACAAAGCAAAGTCCATAAAGACATGGATGAGAGAATTTATGGAAGAACCTGACTGGCTTGCACAGTCCTGCTCTCAACCCAACAGAACACCTTTGGGATAAACTACAGCAGGGACTGCGAGCAAGCCCTTCTCATCCAAGATCAGTGTCTGGCCTCACAAATGCACTTCTGAAAGAATGTTCAGAAATTCCCATAAACATACTCCTGAACCTTGTGGAAAGCCTCCCCAAAAGAGTCAAAGCTGTTATAGCTGCAAAGGGTGGGCCAACATCATATTTAACCCCATGGATTAAGAATGGAATGTCCCTCAAGTTTGAGGTGTTTATAGGCAGACCCACACAGCCCTCAGCAGTGGCCTGGCCACTGTGGGGTCCTCGCAGAATTCCCTCTTAGCAAAAAGGCAAAATTGTGATGGGCCAAACACAGGCTGGCCTACTTGGGGTCTATAAAAATGGCAAAACTGCTGTGGGATAAGCATCTTCCAAATATATTTTATGCCACTTCTTTCATTAAATTCATTCCGATCAGCTGCTGTGGATCCAGACCAGGGTTACACTCGGACATTGTCAGTCATGCTTCCTGGAACAGACCTCTGCTGTGTGTTCACACTCCTGTCAGACCACCACCTGGCTCACAGCGAGTCCAAGAAACATTCCTGAACGTCACTGAAGTCGGAAACGAGTGTGGCCGAAGGAATTCCTTTCACAGAAATTACGCATCACAATCACCTCATGGTGCCATGACTTGCAGAGACAGAGTGAGAGTTTAGAGAGTAAATATGAAGCAGGGTGGTGCTGACCGATGTTAAAAAGTGAGCTCGGTATTCGTTTCAGTGCTGCATACAGTTTGGAAGCCATGCAAAAAGAGACCTTTTAATTCTGCATATTGTGGCATATCAAGTATATTATAATAACCACCATAAAATCCAAAGACTACAATTTCAGTACTGCTAGTTTGGGGCGCTTCTTTATCTTTATTGGCTGAGCTTCTCAAAACCAGATTGAGCCTTTTGAAAGGTCCAAAAAGCAGTCGTGACCTGGATTGTACTAAATCGGTTTTAAGCTCCTAATTAACTGCCTTGGGGCTCAGTGATTACTGCAGTTGCTGCCACATACAGCTTAAAGATCTTGTACCATTTAAAACTTTTGTGAAACCCTCAGTTTTTGTCAAAAAATGTTTTCAGATAAGGTTTCCCCATAATTAATTACAACATCCATAACTGAAATCTATTATGTCAGAAGCTCTAAATGTATTGTGTTTTCAAGCTCTTAAATACTGTAGGATGTGTCTCATCATTTTGCCTTGAAAGACTATCAAAAGTAACTTTAAAGACAACCTTATACCTCGCTATTGTCAGGCGTTGTGGAGTGGAGGCGAGGAAGAAGGGACCCAAACGCAGGACTCGCAGGTAGGTGAAGCTGGGTGATTTATTGATGACGGAATGAACACACAGAACAGAGGAAGGACATGGCTGGCTGGACGACTGACTGAATGAACGAACGAACGAACGAAGGAGGACTGACTGGCTGGCTGGCTGGCTGGCTGACCGAATGCTGGCGGAAACAACAACATAACCTAAACATCATCAATGACACGACAAAGCACGAGTGGAAACAGAAGACTTAAATACACAGACTGATGAGGATGATAATGAGAGACCGGTGAGTACACAGCTGAACATAATCTGGCTAATGGCACGAGACGAGGTGACACAGGAACAAACAGGAAATGAAACAGGAAGTGGCAAAATAAACTGAACATGAACAAAACGGAAAGCACTGGGTCACCGACCCAGGAACCCTGACAGTACCCCCCCCTCCAAAGGCCGGCACCCGACGGCCAAAAGAAAGAAAAACCAGAACAGGGCGGGCGGAGGGGGCCCAGGACGGAGGGACGGAGTCCAAAACAGAAACAGTTCAGGTGGGCGGCCGCGTGGCCGGCGGCCGAGACGGGACAGTTCAGGCCGCGAGGAAGACGGCGGCGGCCGCTGAGCTGGTCCGGTGGGCGGCCGCGAGGAAGGCGGCGACGGCCGCTGAGCTGGTCCGGTGGGCGGCCGCGAGGAAGGCGGCGACGGCCGCTGAGCTGGTCCGGTGGGCGGCCGCGAGGAAAGCGGCGGCCGCGAGGAAGGCGGCGGCCGCGAGGAAGGCGGCGGCGGCGGCTGAGCAGGTCCGGTGGGCGGCCGCGCCGGCGATGACGTCCAGAACGTGGCTGGGGCAACGGTGCGGCAGCTGCAGGACCAGGCGAAGCAGAGGCTGGCGACGCGGCAGCCGCAGGACCAGGCGAAGCAGAGGCTGGCGACGCGGCAGCCGCAGGACCAGGCGAAGCAGAGGCTGGCGACGAGGCTGAGGCCGGACCAGGCGAAGCTGAAGCTGAGTCCGGACCAGGCGAAGCAGACGCTGAAGCTGAAGCCGAGTCTGAGTCCGGACCAGGCGAAGCAGACGCTGAAGCTGAAGCCGAGTCTGAGGCTGGCCCAGGCGAAGCAGACGCTGAAGCTGAAGCCGAGTCTGAGGCTGGCCCAGGCGAAGCAGACGCTGAAGCTGAAGCCGGGTCTGAGGCTGGCCCAGACGCTGAAGCTGAAGCCGGGTCTGAGGCTGGCCCAGGCGACGATGATGAAGCCGGGTCTGAGGCTGGCCCAGGCGACGATGATGAAGCCGGGTCTGAGGCTGGCCCAGGCGACGATGATGAAGCCGGGTCTGAGGCTGGACCAGGCGACGGCGTGGGTGAAGCTGAGGCCGCAGCTGGCGAGGGTGAAGACACGGAGGCCGCAGCTGGCGAGGATGAAGACACGGAGGCCGCAGCTGGCGGCTGGACGGGCTCCTCGGGCCCTCCAGCTGACGAGGCAGGAGACTGGACGGGCTCCTCGGGCCCTCCAGCTGACGAGGCAGGAGACTGGACGGGCTCCTCGGGCCCTCCAGCTGACGAGGCAGAAGACTGGACGGGCTCCTCGGGCCCTCCAGCTGACGAGGCAGGAAGCTGGCTGGGTTCTCCTGAACCTCCAGCTGACGAGTCGTGGGGCTGGACGGGCTCCTCGGGCCCTCCAGCGGACGGGACAGGAGGCTGGACGGGCTCCTCGGGCCCTCCAGCAGACGGGACAGGAGGCTGGACGGGCTCCTCGGGCCCTCCAGCGAGAACAGTCTCGGGACCAGCGGGCACAGGGGCCCCTGGCAGGCGCAGAACAGAACCAGCAGGCGCGAAGACCTCTGGCAGGCGCAGAACAGAACCAGCAGGCGCACGGGCCTCTGGCAGGAACAGAACAGAACCAGCGGGCGCGGAGGCCCCTGGCTGGAGACAGGCAGGGCCAGCGGGCGCGGAGGCCCCTGGCTGGAGACAGGCAGGGCCAGCGGGCGCGGAGGCCCCTGGCTGGAGACAGGCAGGGCCAGCGGGCGCGGAGGCCCCTGGCTGGAGACAGGCAGGGCCAGCGGGCGCGGAGGCCCCTGGCTGGAGACAGGCAGGGCCAGCGGGCGCGGAGGCCCCTGGCGGGAGAGCGGCCGGGCCAGCGGGCGCGGAGGCCCCTGGCGGGAGAGCGGCCGGGCCAGCGGGCGCGGAGGCCCCTGGCGGGAGAGCAGGAGGGCTCACAGCTGGCTCTGGGTGCTGTGGCTGCAGGTCCGGGGACTGAATCGACTGGATGGGAGGCGACTGGACTGACTGGACTACAGACTGGACTACAGGGGACTGGAGGACGGGAGGAGACTGGACTACAGGGGACTGGAGGACGGGAGGAGACTGGACTACAGGGGACTGGAGGACGGGAGGAGACTGGACTACAGGGGGCTGGAGGACGGGAGGAGACTGGACTACAGGGGGCTGGAGTGAAGGCTGAAGAGCAGGTGAGTGAACTGACTGGAGTGGGGAAGCTAAGGGATGAACAGAGGTTGGCGATGCTAATGGCTGAGCTAATGACAGAGTTACCGAGGGGGATAAGATGGCGGCCTGGGCTAATAAGGCTGGTGCCTGAGCAGGGGACACTTCAGCTAGCCTAACCAGGGACAGTGCGAGGGCGTGAAAGGTTGGATCAGGAGGTGGATGAAGAGGTGAAGCAGTAGGTGGGCCAGTTAGCTCTTCCAAGCCTCCAGGGAGGTCAGGCTGGGTTGAGGCTGCCATCAGCCTGGGCGCTGGGACAGGCACGGGAGGTGGCTGGACACCAGTCACCCCCACCCGGGAAACAAGAGTGGATGTGGAGGTAGACTGCGTCGCAGCTGCCTTCCTCCTGGGAGCTGGCACCGGTGTGGGTGTAGGCCGGGCCCTAGACATCTGAGGAGGTGAAATGGCTGAAGAAGAAGGCCAAATCTGGGCTGCCGTGCTGGTGGGGAATGGCTGAGTGACGGGTGTGGAAATGGTGACCGGGTGTGTGCTACTGGCAGGTTTATCAGAGTTCAGTCTGTTTTTTCTGCCACCACGATTTACAGTCTTTGCGGGAGCACAGCAGAAAAACTCTTCCCAGTCTACATCATCCAGGAGGAAATCCCCCCATGGATCAGTGGTGGATCTGTTATGTGTTTTATGTGAATAATCAGACGATGGATGTGGAAAACAGTTAGTGGAACTCACCACCGGGAGTGGTTGAAAATAGTCCATATTATGGCGGCGTGTGCGCCGCTTTCTTCGGGAAGAGGAAGCGGCCGGGGTAAACAGCTGAGCCCCTGGCGCGTTAGCCTCCATTGAGTCGAGGTGGGAGGCGTAGCCGCGGTGCCGTGGCGAAGGTGGAGGTCCGGCGAATGAGGCGGCGGGTGTGCGAACGAGGAGCGGAGCGGCGAGAGAGGGAGCGGCCGAAACGCGGCACGAAACGTCCGCTCTCCGCGGCAAATGCTCCGAGGCAGGTGTGGCAGCAGGTGTGGCAGCAGGTGGGGGAACGCGGCGTCTCCGAGGCCCGCCCAGAGCCAGGCGAGTCCCCTCGAAGACGTGCTCTCGCTCCGCGAAGAGCCGCTGTTCTCCCCTGACCAACTCTGCCCAACGGTAAAGCGCTGCCACCTGCCGCTCGTTGAGGTCCGAGTCCGCTGGGTCCCAATCGTGTCTTCGTGGCACGGGTCGTGTCATTCTGTCAGGCGTTGTGGAGTGGAGGCGAGGAAGAAGGGACCCAAACGCAGGACTCGCAGGTAGGTGAAGCTGGGTGATTTATTGATGACGGAATGAACACACAGAACAGAGGAAGGACATGGCTGGCTGGACGACTGACTGAATGAACGAACGAAGGAGGACCGAATGCTGGCGGAAACAACAACACAACCTAAACATCATCAATGACACGACAAAGCACGAGTGGAAACAGAAGACTTAAATACACAGACTGATGAGGATGATAATGAGAGACCGGTGAGTACACAGCTGAACATAATCTGGCTAATGGCACGAGACGAGGTGACACAGGAACAAACAGGAAATGAAACAGGAAGTGGCAAAATAAACTGAACATGAACAAAACGGAAAGCACTGGGTCACCGACCCAGGAACCCTGACAGCTATGGAACAACACCGCTGTACAGATTGGGCGAAAAGCAGTGTTCTGGAAGGAATGGCTTGTCAAAGGCATACACAGGATAAGTGATCTTTACTCAGGGGGAGTGTTTATGTCATTTGCTGAAATAACCCAAAAATATGGTTTGATAAGAGAAAATAATTTTTGGAAATATTTACAAATAAGGGATTGTATTACCAAAGGAAAATTTACTCAAAGCTCAAATATGGTGGTGGAGGTTTTAGAATTGTCCAGTGCAGCACATAGAGCAGCTGTTTTCTACAAACTGTTTAACAATCCAAAAAAAGAGATATGTGAAAACTTGAGGATTATATGGCAGAGAGATTTGAGTTGTGCAATTTCTAAAGAAGATTGGTGTAGAATTTTGTCATTCTCTGATAAATATATAAGGGGTAAATTTACTCAGTATAAATTAATACACAGATGGTACTTCACTCCGTCCAAACTTTATAGAATGGGAATCAGTCCCAGTAATATATGCTGGAAATGTAGTTCAGATCCAGGGACATTTATGCATGCTATTTGGGAATGTGGGAAAGTTTATCCCTTTTGGCAAAAAGTATTGGACAAAATAGGAAGGTGGATTGGTTTGATAATACCCTTGTCACCAAGACTGTGCTTATTAGGGGATCGGTCGGTGTTACCTTGGGTTTTAAAATATGACTTTGTGGTTATAAAGGTGGGGGTGATTGCAGCGGCTCGAGTTATTATCAGTGTATGGAAGGAACCATCTCCTCCAGAATATAATAGGTGGAAAGAAAATATGCTGAAAATGGTGTCGTATGAAAAATTCTTGGCTAGGATTAATGATGATAGGGAGGGTTTTGACAAATCATGGGGACGTGTTTTTGGCTGAGATGGTTGGAATTTATTTGGTCAGGGCAATTATCTTTAGTTAAATTTTATGTTTGCTGCGTTGTATGTTTGTGTAGGCACTCAGTAATGGAATAACTTAAGAATTTGATTTTATTGTCCTTTTTTGAGGGTGTACCGATAGTTAGTAAGTATTGAAAATAGACCCAAAATACAAAGGTGAATTAACCATGGGATTGGAAGATGTCTTTTCTTTTCTTTTTTTTTTCTGTTTTCTGTTTTCATGTGGTTAAATGTTAAAAACAAATAAAGTAACTTCAAAGTTGTCAGTGCATCTGTCTGTCTGCTTGTCCAGGAATGGGTCCGATCTACATGAATGAGGTGAAGTGCCTCGGACAGGAGAGGTCCATCTGGGACTGCCCCGTTAAAAACATCACATCAGAGAACTGCCAGCACTCAGAGGACGCTGCTGTTCGCTGCAACGTGCCTTACATGGGCCTCGAGACCTCGGTCAGACCTGAACTTTCTCACTAAAATGTTTCATTTAAAAGTTATTAATTTGAGAAATTTTTGTTGTTTTATATGGAATTCATAGCAAATAGACTTACTTTTCTAAACAGGCTGAATGATTCGACTGTTTAGATTGTTTCTATCCTCTACAGGGGGGATAGGAAAGAAGTTAAATATTGTCTTATTTCACACTGTTTATTTTAGTATCTTTTCTGGCCTTCAGTAGAAGCTGCTTTAGTCGTCTTTGTGCACAGAAATGTGAGATTTAGAGCTAACAGTAAGAACAATCTCACATCTGTTCTCAACCAATAATCCTTCGGTACTGTTGTCACAAAAAAGCTCATTGGCCAAATCCTCAGTTTGAGTTTCACATTTGTTTGCTTTGAATGAGTTTCCTTGTTGAGTTGCTGAAAAAGCAAATCAAAATGTTTTTAAAAAAATCTAAATTCAGTTTGAAAAAGCTTTTTCTGACAGCAGTGACCTCTTCTGAAACCTGAGTATTTCTTGTGTAGATACACACAGACGGCGGGCTAAAACCTCCTGAAATTAGATACTATCATCAAAATAAACCTTCAGAAAATGTAATCTCATTAATTATCATCTGTAGTTAAACATGTATCGATTTTTCATAAAGTAACCTGTAATATTTTTGACATAATTAGAGGTCGTTCACAAGAGAAAACCCGTCTCTTTGTGCATCTACACTTTGCTTTGTGGTTCCTAACCCCTTGGTCCCGCACAGATCCGAATCACAGGAGGACGAACCCGCTATGAGGGCCGTGTCGAGGTGCTGACCTCAGACCCTAATGGGACACAGAGCTGGGGTCTGATCTGTGGTGAAAACTGGAACACCAAGGAGGCCATGGTGGCCTGTAGGCAACTGGGCTTGGGCTACGCTAACCAGGGCCTGCAAGTAGGTTATTAACACCACCAAGGACAACATTCTGCAACAGAGTAAACTGTTGTCTTTTTTTGGTACATATATATCATATGGAAATATAATATACTGTCATGTACACCCAATGGCCTTTCATTTTAGTTTGTTTTTAAGGCTTCAGTGTTGTTAAAAGTGAAGAAACTCCTTGTTTAGACGACTGTATCTGCAGTTGACTGTATTCAAGGCAACAGTGTACTCAAATAGACAGAATCTAAGACTGGGGAGTGTTCACGATATAGATTTTGCCTCACATGAGCCTGGTGCATTTAAAATGTGGTCTGCAATGGTGGATTCTGTGGTAGCAGATTTAGATTTGAAATCATACAATCAGTCTTCTATTGGACTACTGATCTATGGTTGCTGTCATTTAAGTACTAGTCCATTATTTTTGTAATTGTATCACCAAAATCATCCTTAACTGCTTGAATCAGTCAGGATGGATACATAGAAAAAATCCTGTTTCTTCTCATGTGGTAGTTTTCCATTGCCTTCTTACGTTCTGATGAAACTCAGAACTCTAAGTTTTAGCTGTGTAGGTCATGTTGCCTAAGAGGACAGGAGACTTTCCATTTTCTTCCGAGCACCAATACTCTGTCGCCTTAAAGACAGTAGTGTAGTAAACACCAGATGCCGACATCCTCGAAAAAGTTGCAGCTGTTTTTCTGTTTCTGAGATGCTGAATCCAGCTTCTCTGGCAGTAGCTGCAGGGGCACATTTACCAGCACGTAATCATGAAGCACTCAGCTCATCACAGGCACACGCACCACAGAGTGCAATAAATGAAACGGCCACTGAGTGTGCAGCTTTTTTTTCTTTTGGTGCATAAATGCTCAAATATATAACGTTTTTAGTAATGACTAACGTAGACTTAAATTGTTGCAGTATATGTTTTAAGAATATATTTGAGCATGCATTCATGAACATGTGACAGCATATTATAATTTACATATGGGTAGATGTTTCTTTCTCTGTCTGGGGGAATAAAAAAACAACCCACTTTCGTGCAAGTGAAGCTTCTAATCTGACCCAAAACCGCTCGCCACCAAAGTGATGTGGTGACCTCATGTGGAAACCATGTCGATGTTTTCGTCGCCTAGAAAAGACTAACCAAACTGCTGCTTCGACAACACACTTTCTACTGCGGGAGGACTGGATATGAACATTGACAGGTTTAGCTTAGACAGTTCAGAGACAGGACAGGAAGTGTGTCCCCTCACTGACTCCCAGCAGGAAAACTCTGCAGATCCGGATAGTGGGCGGCCGGAGCAGTTATGAGGGCCGGGTGGAGGTTCAGGTTGGGTCCAAGTGGGGCACAGTGTGCAGCACAGGCTGGACCACAAAGGAAGCCATGGTGGTTTGCAGGCAGCTAGGGCTCGGCTACTCCATGCACGCCATCACTGTAAGTAGGAATGAAGACTTAAATCACACCATGAACAAAACATGCACAGAAGTAATGATAGCACAGACTGTGATATCGCTGATGTGATATTCAGGATTGCAGTAGAAGCGCTATTAAGTTGAAGAAACATAGATTTGAATTACAAGTATGTTGTGTTTTAGATTTCTTACTATAAACTATTGTCTTTTTTTTCTGTAAAAACTGAGGAAAGCTCACAGGAAACACAAAAAAAACCCAAATTGCTGAATTTAACTGACAGCATTTAGAAAATTCTAGGAATGCAACGATACCAATTTTTTCAAACCGATACGATACCGATACTTGGATCTGAGTACTTGCTGATACCGAGTACAAAAACCGATACTTCTACCACACACACACACAAATGCAATGAATTGGAGGACAGGTTTTATTTTATTCTCTGCCGATAATAAATAATATCTTAATAAAAATGACCACAAAAAAATTTCAAGTGAAAAATAAGCACTTCTCTTAAATTATTGCAGAGTCTCCACATTGTAATTTAACAAAATATCACTGAACTATTGGCACTGTCTCGAGCTTTCAGAATAATAAATAAACACTTCTGTTCGGAATAAAATAAATACAAATTAGGTTTGAGAATAAAATAAACTTTTAAATTATTGCAGAGTGTCCATATTATAAACAAACAAACAAAATAACAAAAGTATTTGGCATTGACGAACGAACTCCCCATCTGCCCGTGGATCATCAGTGCACTGTGCCGTTAAACCAAGGACTGACATCGCACACACTGCTTGTCTTTACCTCTTTAGAAAGTTTTGGCACCATTATCTCCCTGATGTGTGGGCGGCTGGGAATTTCATATCGCAGCTCGAGTATGCTGAGAAGACGGTGCAAATCCTATGTTTTCCACGACCGGCATTGGCTGGTCATCCAGAGCAATAAAATGAGTCAGAGCCTCTGTTATTTTAACTGTCCATGGATTTTCTCTTGACATTTTTCATCGCTTTTCCAAAACCCAAGTTAAAGTTGGCTGTTCCGGTCCACACTGCTGACATTTTGTTTAGCCTAGCTACAGCAGCCTCCAGTTTCCCTTTTTTTATCTGGAGCCGCCAGTCTCACTCGTCTAACCCTGTGCCTGTTTAGTGCGCAATGTCCTAAAATCTAAAAAACTACAACAAAAATGACAATCCACCCTCTGATTAATGAAATAAGTTAGTATCGGTTCGTAGTATCGGTTCGTGGTATCGGTTAACTTTTACGAGTTAACCGATACCACATTTTACAGTATCGGTCCCGATACACGATACCAGTATCGGTATCGGTGCATCCCTAGAAAATTCTAAAAGCTAGTGAAGCTTTTCAGACCCTCATATTTGTCACAGTGACTGATATAAAGTGAACAATTCAAACCTACAAAAAACTATTTGTAAGAAATATGTAGAAGTTCAAAATTGAACTTTGCAGAATCCAATTTTTGTAAACAATATTGCTTAAAAATGTTATTCTAGGTAGATCATAGTTATCGGTGCAACAGAATTTGAATCCCAGTTCATTGCTGATATTTTGAAGCCAAGCAGAAAACCAAGCAAAATGTGCAGATGTGCAACCTCACTGGCTAAAGTATAAAAAATGGCTAGAGCGGACAAGGATGTGCACAATTACAAGGATGTGCTATTGAATTTTCCACTACAGCTAATGAGGCAGATTTCTACTTTGGTCACTAGACTGTTGCATGTTATATTTAAGGGTTTGATTAGGCTATTGTTGCGTGAGGTTGAGAAGCCTTGCAGAAAGACTATTGAGTCTCTTAGCATCTGAACAAAGTGGTCATAAAGTCAGCATTACACTGTGTCCTCATTCAGGGGCCAAAAATGAGTCATGAACATCTGTTTTTCAGAACGTAATAGCGCACTGATCTCTCTGCAGCAGTCTGTGAATGATTTTGTCCTGATCGACGCACTGTGTTTTTGTTTTTTTTTTGTCTTTGCACGTGTGCCTGTTTTGTTATATCTCTTTAAGGAAACCTGGTACTGGGACAGCAGTAATGTGACAGACATGGTGATGAGCGGTGTGAAGTGCATGGGAAATGAGATGGCTCTGAGTCAGTGCCAGTACCACAAAACTGTCAGCTGCCAGAGAGCGGCAGCAAAGTTTGCAGCGGGAGTAATCTGCTCAGAGAGTGAGTGACACGGAGACAAACAAAAGCTTTGCGTCATGGCTTGATTGTTCATATTTATGTAAATCTGCAGCAAGATTAAACTTCTGCTGACCTCATGAAACTCGGTAGCCTTAATGCAATCATCAAACTGCAGAGAAAAGAAAGAATAACACTTTAAAATTAAGAGAAAGACTTTGATGTGCTTTAAAGACCACATGTATTACCACAAAAAGAATGAGGGCTATATCTCAATCCTAACCCTCCTTCTCTATCCAGCGGCCTCTGACCTCGTCCTGAATGCCTCTCTGGTTGAGCAGACAGTTTATATCGAGGATCGCCCTCTGCACATGCTCTACTGCGCTGCAGAGGAGGACTGCCTGTCTAAATCAGCTGCGAAGGCCAACTGGCCGTACGGACACCGCCGCTTGCTTCGCTTCTCCTCTCAGATCCACAACATCGGCCGCGCTGACTTCAAGCCAAAAGCTGGACGGCACTCGTGGGTGTGGCACGCCTGTCACGGGTAAGAAACCAGGTCTATTATGAAAACAATAACCTCAATATGTGATTAAAGAATTAAAGGTTAAACCCTGAATAGTGATTTGCATTTCAATTTCATTTCAATTCAATTTTATTTATATAGCGCCAAATCACAACAAAAGTCGCCTCAAGGCGCTTCATAGATACAGAGAAAAACCCAACAATCATATGACCCCCTATGAGCAAGCACTTTGGCGACAGTGGGAAGGAAAAACTCCCTTTTAACAGGAAGAAACCTCCGGCAGAACCAGGCTCAGGGAGGGGCGGGGCCATCTGCTGCAACCGGTTGGGGTGAGAGAAGGAAGACAGGATAAAGACATGCTGTGGAAGAGAGACAGAGGTTAATAACAGATATGATTCAATACAGAGAGGTCTGTTAACACATAGTGAGTGAGAAAGGTGACTGGAAAGGAAAAACAATGCATCATGGGAATCCCCCGGCAGCCTACGTCTATTGCAGCATAACTAAGGAAGGATTCAGGGTCACCTGGTCCAGCCCTAACTATATGCTTTAGCAAAAAGGAAAGTTTTAAGCCTAATCTTAAAAGTAGAGATAGTGTCTGTCTCCTGAATCCAAACTGGAAGCTGGTTCCACAGAAGAGGGGCCTGAAAACTTTGCTCATAGGGGGTCATATGATTGTTGGGCTTTTCTCTGTATCTATGAAGCGCCTTGAGGCGACATTTGTTGTGATTTGGCGCTATATAAATAAAATTGAATTGAATTGAATTGAATTGAAAACTGAAGGCTCTCCCTCCCATTCTACTTTTAAATACTCTAGGAACAACAAGTAGGCCTGCAGAGCGAGAGCGAAGTGCTCTAATAGGGTGATATGGTACTACAAGGTCATTAAGATAAGATGGGGCCTGATTATTTAAGACCTTGTATGTGAGGAGCAGGATTTTGAATTCAATTCTGGATTTAACAGGAAGCCAATGAAGGGAAGCCAAAACAGGAGAAATCTGCTCTCTCTTTCTAGTCCCTGTCAGTACTCTTGCTGCAGCATTTTGGATTAGCTGAAGGCTTTTCAGTGAGTTTTTTGGACATCCTGATAATAATGAATTGCAGTCGTCGAGCCTGGAAGTAATAAATGCATGAACTAGTTTTTCAGCGTCACTCTGAGACAAGATATTTCTAATTTTAGAGATGTTGCGCAAATGGAAGAACGCAGTCCTACATATTTGTTTAATATGTGCGTTGAAGGACATATCCTGGTCAAAAATGACTCCAAGGTTCCTCACCTTCTCCTGGAGTTCTTCCTCCTCACAGTCGCCAATTTCTCACTCATATGAGATCATGTGTTGTTGGGCTTTTCCCTACTTATTTTAAGGTCTGGGATTAAAATCAAATTGCTTAAGTTGATCTGGATTTATTTGAAAAAGGAAAAGAAAAATATTTATAACACGTTAGGTGATCCACACATACTGGTAAATCAGTTTTGGGAGTATCTTCCTGTTCCCAAAATCGTGTTAAAACAAAATTCACCATTGAAGCAGAAAAGTAGGTATGAATAAAATGACCAAAGGAACATAGGAGATAACTATGTTTATTATTATTTAATTTAAAAAGGACTAGAGTCTAGTATAACTCCAGTCTACTGTGTGTGTTTTTGTTTAGTCTGTGAGAAACAAAAAATGTGCTCAGACTGGCGGAAAGAAAGTAGGAAGGGCTGCTTATGTCTGCTATTCAGATAACAGCAGAGGACCAATTGTGTTTATCCAGTAACATGACTGGTATGAGCTGACTGAGTGTTTAGACTTTGGGGATAAGTGTTCACAGGTCATATATTTGAGGCGTTAGTATATCTATTAAAAATATCTCCTAGTATTGCATTGTTAGAATGAGCATCAACCTAATGCACTTCCTGTGTTATCTTTGGTTTTTATCATTTTGCCAAATATACAACATGTCAGAAATTCCTGTAAAGTCATCCTGTTATCACCATGTAGATTCCAGATATAAGCAAATACCATCACGGACATCAGTGTGTGGTCAGTCATCAAAAGAGAAATACAGGATATAAAAGATAACATTTACTTCTTTTTATATTAAATACAGCCACTACCACAGTATGGATATATTTACCCACTATGATTTGCTGAATGCCAACGGTACCAAAGTGGCAGAGGGACACAAAGCCAGTTTCTGTCTGGAGGACACAGACTGTCAAGAAGGTCAGAATGATGTTTTTTGTTTTTTTTTGTCACAATGATTTCCTTTTAATGAATTTATTATCAAATAAACATGAGCAGAAAATTCCCTAATGACCTTTTTGCATTGCTGCTAGTCTTTCGAACATATCTCACTGAATCTGTCTCTTCTTCTGGGACATGAAGGCATTTCTAAACGATACGAGTGCGCCAATTTTGGCGATCAGGGCATCACCGTGGGCTGCTGGGATTTGTACCGTCATGACATTGACTGCCAGTGGATTGACATCACAGACATCAAACCTGGAAATTACATTATGCAGGTGAGACTGTGGGACTCGGTGTGTAGAAACCTATTTGAGAGAGTTATAGTGGAAATTCAAAGCACAGAACCCCAAAAATGGTGACGTTCAGATTGGTGTTACCCACATGAGGCCAGTTTCAGAGCTCTTTGGCAGATTCATATATATATTTCAGTGCTAGTAAAGGCAAACAAGGATAGATGATGCTTTGATTGATTGTACTTCAGCTGCCGTCTTTCAGTTTATCGTGCTAATACTGGAGCTTCAGTAAGCCAGCAGATCTATTACCACTGCACTTATACCTGTTAGAAACAAATTGCCATAATCAACAACAAAACATTGCCATGGCAACACGGCTATGTCTTCTTCAAAATTTAATTGTAGTACAAAGAGTTGATCGAACAAAGTGTGACAATCTCTATAAATGGAGATGTTTTGACTCGTTGCCTATCTTGAGCCAAATGTGAGGCCATCTGTTCAACAACTTAACACTTGGCCAAAACTGAGTCATGGAACAATGATCGCAAGCACAGCAGCAAATCTACAGCAGAATGGTTGACAAAGAAAAGAAGTCAACACTTCAACCTGACTGAGATGCTGTGGTGTTACCTTAAGAGTGCTGTGCATGTGATTCAATAAACTGAAACAATGCTGCAGAGAAGAGTGGGCCGAAATTCCTCCACAACGACGTGAGAGGCTGATAAAGTCACAGATTATTGCTTCATGTTATTGTTGCTAAATGGTTTCTACAAGCTACTGAATCATGGGCTTATACTTAGCTTTTTACCTTTGTTTTTCGCAGGACTGAATCTCAGTGTTTCTCTGCAGGAAATAAAAAAGTACTTAATTTTTTTAAAGAGCTCCACACATAATAACACCTACAGGGCAGATTAAGAAAGTTGATCTCCATAGTTTTCTTTTTTATTTCTCTGAAAGTCCCGTTTTCAGGTCCAGGGAATAAAGTACATCATCACTCATCTTCACTGTGATAAGGTGGATACAGCAGTGTTTAGTGTGAATTGTCCCAGCTTTATCGCTCTTTTTCTGTGGGGAACTCTTCTCTTTAACTTCTCTTATACTCAATTCTGCATATATTCTGCATTTTCGTGTGCTTAGTATACTTAGTTTTGGGTCATACAGCTTGTCTAATCATAAAACCAACAGAGTAAGAATAGTTTATTTAATACTTCTCCTCTGTTCAGGTTGTAATCAATCCAAACTATGAAGTGGCTGAGAGCGACTTCACCAACAACGCCATGAAGTGCAACTGCAAGTACGACGGACATCGGATCTGGTTCCACAACTGCCACATTGGTAAGCAGTGGAAAGCAGTAAGACTACTAGATAATGATAATAAAATGTACTCTTATTGGCATCTCTAACCACCTTTACTGACTATTTGATCTCCCTGCAGGGGATGCATTGAGCGAGGAGGCAGAGAGGAGATTTGAGAAATATCCCGGACAGCTGAATAACAAGATTTCTTAATCGCCAGGAACTTCCCGGCAACTTAGAAACCAAAGCGGGAATAAAGATACACCTCACTAACTCAGAAAGAAAGACACAAACCTTTTGTCTTCAGGTGCTAAAACGGATCCCCGCCACATATCTCTAGATTTGTAGTCACTGAAGCAGCGAGCGTGTGCTCTACGTGTGAATTATTTTACTTGAATATTCAAGTGGTAATTTTTTCGTGTAGTCTGAGGTGAGTGCGTGCTATATTTTTACTGCAAATTAAAATTTTATAAAGTCAGTGAGACAGTCTCCTGTGTATGATCGACCTTTTATATTCTGTTACTTTTTATGAGTTATGACTGGGTTTTTTACTTTTTCTTAATCACCATAAAGAGAAAAGCTTCAATGTTTTGCATATATATATATATATATATATATATATATATATATATATATATATATATATATATACAGAGATGCTTTTAAACAGCTTGTTTAAGTAATAACATCTGCCTTCGTGTTTACAGTATTTTGTGAATGTATTTATTGCCGACATGGAGGTACTAAAGAATCAATCTGGGTCAACAGCAGTATTTGGACCAGTTTGAAGCCATCGTTAGCTTTAGTGCACACACATGCTTTAATAATCTTTGAGAGATTAATGGGCAAAGGCCAAAGAAAGCTACAATTACAGTTAGATTTGTTGTATTTACTCTGATGTAATCACACCTGCTGCACCAAATAAAACAGAGAAAAACCTCCTGAGACTCGTTTGACCGGGAATGATTCACTGCAACAATACTGAAGCTGTAAAGCAGCTGTTTTCAGTGCCTGTAAACACAGTCTGCTACAGATATACCAGCCACACCGGTGGAAAAAAAGCAGCATACTTTGGTGTTACAAAAAAACCTGGTCTCTGGTATTGTATCACGCTGGTATTTTACTTTTCCCGCAATTATTTTGTGGTCATGTGGACCACTGCTCCAACAGAACAATAGCACTTTTGTTTTGGTTCCTCGCACTGAGCCGGCAGCTGACTGCACAAATCCAACAATGACCTACTGCAGCAGTAAAGAGTCAGATTATGGTGAAAGATCATTTTGATTTAAAGTATGATAGATATGTGAGTTTTTCAAAAGATGATCTGTTAACCTAAGCCTATTTTATAAAGACAGACAGGAATCCTCCAACCCATCTGGCAGATAAACAAAGAGATCTGCAGGGCTGATTGCTCAGTTAAATTAAAAGAAAATTGGGTGGGCTGACTAAGACAGAGCTCTCAAACCAGTTGTCAGCTGTGTGCTTCTAAGCCCAGAGTTCAAATCAATCCACTGTTAATCTCAGTCTTCCCTGCCCGCGGTGAACAATCCCGTTAACCTCCCTTACTAATCACATCAACCGTGTGCGCAACATTGCAGCGGCTCAGCAGCAGAGCTGGTATGCACCTGTTTGTAAGAAGTCTGAATGTGATTATTTAATCACTTAATTGTGTCTATAGTCTAAGAAAACACACAAAAAAGGCCATTGCAGCTTCCTAACACTTTGAAATGGCTTATTAACAGAAATGTTTAATGTACAGTGATACATAATATATGAAACAGAAATGTACGGGATCCACTGAAGAATGTGGAACCATAGAAAGTTTCTGCTTACATATTAGAGCAGGTTAATATGTATGCTATCATGGAAATGTGGTTTAAAAATGAAGCTATTTGGGAATAACAGGATAAATGCAGAATTTCCTAATCATTTTGTGTGCTCTATCAATGCAGCATGAGGACCAAAAATGAAAAGAAATAACAAGGAAAATCCTCCAGGTTTACTAAACAATAAAGGAACATTCTGTGTTTATATGTAATGTTATTGGTGGCCTTTTCTTGCTTCAGCTGCTGCTGGCTGCTTGGGTTTCTCTTGAGGTTTTTGCCTGTCATCATCATCTCATCAGCCTGCACACCTGGCCTAACAGAAGAGGATTACACCGCTTCAGCAGAGCGGTGTCACACACATAAGCTGGCTAATGTTCTACTGAGTAATCGGACAGGCCCATGCAGAGAGATGGGCGCCACCCAGAGGGCTGCAGCTAAAAGTGCATCCACTCCAAGTGGATGCCTCAATCTCTTTCCCCCCTCTAAGGTTTACTAGGGTAGCTCTACATGATTCACAGTTCAAACTAATCCTTATTGGAGCAGCCCCTCGGTCTGTCGTCTTTCTGAAACAAGCCATACTAGCTCATCTCTCTCTTTTAGGGTAAACAGCAAGTAGGTGAGGCTGCTGTGTTTGATAAGATCATATTTAGGATATGGACTCTCACTGACATCACACGGAGCCAAAGGCAGGAAAAAGGAAGTTGAAAAGCTGAAAGTGAGCCTTTAAAAAGCAGCCTGAAGCCTGAGCGTCACTGGGGATACTTTTACACACCTCCCCATCTGAAAATTTGTTCAGATTTAACATTTAGAGGTGGGACTCGCCAGATACCCCACGATATGATATTGCAAATTTCAACATTTTTTATTGCAATAAAATATATTATGATTTATCACCTTATTTCAACTTTAAATTATGTCCTCAGTTAAATTTAGTCAGAATCTGTTTTATCCAGTGACATAACGTTATCTCACTTCAGTTTTGTTTTTGGTTTTTTTTGGATGGCAATTAAGATTGTCACTAAAACTGCCATAAATGTTGTTTATGGCTTCTATTGGCAAACAATTTGGCAATTACATGCAATCTGTTTGAGATAGTAAAGCAAATAACTGTGAAAAATCATCGAAAATCCAACATTTTTGATGTCTGCATAGACAGAAATTCACATGTAACGATTACTTTTTCACTCAGCAACCTTCCTCTTGTATAGGAACATAACCAGAATACAATCAGCTGGTAGCCAGTTGAGTCAAAACCCCTGGAGTTGCTGTCACTGACAGAGGCTCAGTCGGATCGTGAACAAACATTTAGTCACCGCAAGTCATTTATAGTTTGTGTAGCTACATGGAAGCTGCTGTCCTATTTTTACTTGTGCGACTGAGCTTTACTTTTGAGCCGGTTTAATCGAAGTTCTCTCAGGTAACATTATCTCAGAATGGCGGTACATGGGATGAGACCTCTTCCTCAGTGTTACCAGAGGATGCATACGACTCAGCATGCAGAATGCACCATTGTTGAGTCGTGCTAATTCTTTCACTGGACTATAATCCCTGACACACGTGTGCAACCAGGAAATGTAGAGCTAACATTGAACCTCAGATTGTACTTGCACAGATCGGGGTTTTGAACCTTTAGGGGGAGACCCGCCTAAGTTTTGTGCATATTGAAATCAGATTAAATTTCATGTGCAATCAAGGTAAGAAAATGCATTTTAATACCATGGTTCAACATAAAGACCAGTTATCATCATGAAGTCAATATAAACAGATCCTGACCATGTAGGTGTGTAATGGTCCTTAGCCTCCAAAATGAAGCAGAAAAATGAAGTCCCGTTCTTCAGCAGCCGTTTCAATACTGTTTACATTAACTTACCCTAAAACTCATGACAAATGCCAGCAATGATTACATGTTGTGGTGACGCATGACTTAAATAAGGGACCGTATAAAGCAGACACATGGGGAAAATAAAGACTGTGTGACCTTGAGGTGAAACTACTAAGTCCAGGTGTGAGCGGATGATGCCACGCTGGAAATGTTTTTTAAAAGAAGATTTTTTTCCAGCTTAAAGTGTTGAAATGCTCCTCCAGAGGGAGTTGGATCACTGAACTGCCGGATTAGTCCGGACCACAACAGAGTCATGTCTGTGCATCCAGTCGTTTCACTGCAGGACTGTCTGTTTGATGACTTTCCCTTCTTTGTTAACGGCAAAGTTGTAATTCTTTGGATTGTCCAGTGCCTCCTCGATTCGTTGATCCAAGTTCTCCATGGTGATGAAGTTCTTTACTTCCTCCTGAAAGAAAATGAAAGTTTTGTCAGTTTATCACTATGTTCCCTTTGCTCTACTTGCATAGCTTGGATGCAGAAACAACCCCTACCTGCAGCTGCAAAATCTCCCTCTCTTTTTCTTTGATGAATTCTTGCTGTTCCTGTTCCCGCTGAATGGCAGCTTCAATCTTCTTGCGCTCAGCTTCCTCTGCTTCTTTCTGGACCCTCAGAATTCTGAAATGATTTCCCCCCCAAAAAACATCACTTTTAGTGAGAAAGAAAGTGGGAGAAAGACACAAAGAGTGTATTCATGTCATCATCTTTTCTGCTCACCTGGCTTTCAGCATGCGCAGGTTCTCCTCGTTGTTCCAGCCCATCAGGGCTCGGTGCTCCTCCGCCTCCTGCCTCGCCCTCTCCTCCGCCTGGGAGCCCGTCTCCTCCTCGTACTTCTTTCGTAGCACCTCCTCCTTAAACTCCAAACTGACACACATAAAGAAAACTAAATACTCCAATCACACTGTCTTTACTCCAAATCTTAAAGTACACCAAGCATGTATCGTTTCATGTTTCTGAGACACTCTTAGTCACAGATTTGTGTGTAAGAGGTTCGAGAAATTGTTTACAAAGTTGTGTTCGAGTTCAGCTTTTTTAAAGCAACACAGAATATCTTTAAGACTGACAGGGAGCTCACTAAGTTGGAGTGACTATTTGTCACGGGAAACTGATTTTGACATACTGTAATTTAAACGTACCGGAGCGCCCTCATGATCAGCTTGTATTCCGTGAATCTCTCTTTGAGAACTACCATCTCCACCGGATCGACGGGGGGAGGCACTTTAATTCGCCCTTCTTTGGACTTGGCTACCGGGTCGGTGCGAGACTTTCGGCCCCGGACAGCTTCCACGAGCACGGCGCTCCTGGGCGCTAAGAGCCGCGCCGCCTGCACGCTCCTCCCGACTACCTGGAACATGTCAGCGTCTAAATGTGGTAACAGGTGCCGATTCCTAGATGCTAAATGTAACGCTTAATGAGAGCATTTGAGTTTGAAATCTGCGGTCTAGGTTAACATTAGGGCACAAATGTTATCGACCTAACACGGCAGCCATTTTGCTGCCCTCTGACCAGCGGAAGTGATTAGCAAAGAACGAGCTGCGCGTGCTTGACTGCCTCCTGGAGGTTAGCAAAAGTAGGTAGGTACAGAATAAGCTATCAATAGTTATCAAGATAACAAACTAGTTTAAACAGCGTAATACACGTTTTTTTCTAATTATATTAAATGTGAGACACAAGAGTAAAGCCATTTCTACGAAAAATATTTTATATTATTTTATTGATATCTGTCGGATTGACATTTTCAGTGGGATAATAATTTCACGTTTGTGGAGTATTTCAATTAATAATTGTGAATAATTATAAATCAGAGGAGGTGTCAAATAGACAAAAAGAGCCCTCCAAAGTGTCCAGTCCGGCCCGTGGATAGCTTTGTGGAAAATGTGGAACTTTCAGAGGAGGAGGCCATTTATGGTGAACCTTAAACTGTATTTTAAGTTTTTGGTTTTAGTGTTTTTACTGAAGAAGAGATAACTTATGACCTGTCATACACCAGAGTAAGTAGACTACTGGATAAAGGTTAATTACAAGAAAATTAGTTTTTCTGTTCGTGGTATTCATTTTAATAACAGAAACGTTCCTTCCTATTCACTATTTACAATAGAAATTCCTAGTTGTTAAAAAGTAATGGAATTGTTTCTGTGAATTCACAAATAATTGTCCTACATTTCTTTATTTCCTTTAAAGTGTAAGCCCAGTGAACCCAGCTGACATGTTTCTTTGATTTACTGCAGGAAGTATTATTGAAATTACACCTTTAAAAAGATCTGAGAGATTAAATGTGTAGTTAAGCTTCTTTACATTGAAAGAAACAAATTTTGATGTGTATTTTGAAAGCTTTTTAGGCAATAGCTTCATTAGTTCAGCCCGCTTAAGAGGAAATATAGCTGTATGTATACATTTGTTGTCTTCGTGATTCTTCTTCTTTCTTTCAAGGTTGAGCAGCTTGACGCCTGATGTCAGACCGGTGACTGATGATCCTGCTGAGGCAATATATCACCACATTACAGGTAGAGACGCCTTACCAGCAGCATGGAATGATGGGAAATGGTGCAGTGCCGCTGTGTGTCGGTCGGTGACATTGAGCGCTGCAAGTAAAAAGAAACTGTGTGGGAATGCAATCTTAAACAGCAAAATGGCACCATTGTTACTGTTATATGGGATTTTCACATAGGATATTTACAGCAGCCTTAAACACAAATAAAAAAAACAAATCTGGTCTCAGGTATCAAATGGTAGTTGCAATTATTTTATCGTTCCTGCACATTTTATTTTCTAATTTCCCAGAATGTCTTTAATATTTGACAAAACCCCAAATATGATTGAATGAGACATTATTTTGGACACATTTGTGTTACTAAGGAATGATGATGAGCTTTGTAAATTGGTGATTGAAAGTTTTTTAACTTTAATATGTATTTTGGACATTAGAAGGTGTCATTCAACTGCTAACGCCTAACAGGTAAGTTTATTTACTTGCATCTGGAGCTAAAATTAGGCTGCATTGATGTCAGGGTGTGTGCTTTGGCTTTTTGTCTCCTAAACATCTTTAAATGTGTGAAATGAAACCAAAAAATATGACACGTGCTGCAGGTGAGTTATATGTTTATTCAGCTTGTTGCCGGCTGTTACATGTACACCAGTTACAGGTGCAGACTTTGTATTACTTTCACAGATGTAAAGCACCACATAGATCTACGATCAGCAGACAAACAACAAGGAGCTCCTGCCGTTATCTTTCGGCTTCACTGGTTAGCTGGGAATGAACTTACAGGACAAAAAAAAAATCTAGTGTAGTTAGACTCAAAGACACAGTACGTGATCATAAGGTGGAACCAGTAACAATTAGTCTTCTGCAGCATTTAAATGTCCAGATTGGTTTTTGCTGAAAAGTAGGAAGGCCCAAATTCACTCTGATTTGTTACTTACAGCTTTTGTGAGACGTCAATGCAGAGGAAGACAAACTAAAAAGGACACAAATGAGTCGATAACATAATGAAAAGAAAATTTTAAGGTTACTGGTTCACTGACTACTAATACAACTACTACTACTACAAAACCAGGGATGCAGGACATTCATTGATTGGAAGAGTTCCTTGAGGAAAATCAGCTCAAACACATATAAAATCCAAGCACTGAGAGTTATAGGTTGGGTTTTTTACATCCTCGTTAACAAACAATTGGTCAGGTGTTTGCACAACGAGGGTTCGGAAAGGTCAGATGGTTAACTCTACTGTTGTCTTGAATGTCATACGTGTCTGACTGAGAGGAGCTCCACCAAAACAACGCTGCTGTCCAACGCAGACGTGTAACTAATGCAGTGCAGCCACTCTGCCCTTCGCAGTTTGCCTTCTACTTGATGTGTAGTGTCAGAATGTGTGTAGAAGAAGGGGGACTTCTGGTGGACCTCTTGTTTAGCACAAGGGCACAGCGGTCTTGAGAAAGTTGAGCTTTGATTTGTAGTTTGGGATTTTTTGGGTAAAGATGAAATAAATTTTGCGGGGAAAGCGAAGGGAAGAGCATGAAAGAGGGAGAGAGGTCATGTTAGGGAGGAATTCTCAGGATGCTCATCTTAAAGATGAACGGGTAAGAAGATATACTCGATTTATGCCAGGGTCGGTGGCATTTAGGGTTTTAATTTAGAGCAGGAAGGGAAGGGTACGCCAGACGAATCTCCTCCCCCTCCAGGAGTTTCCTGTGAAAGTAAAGGAAAACAGATTGTTTACTGTTTATGTCTTTAAATTAAGATAAAGTAAGAGAAAAGATCATGAAACTTTACTGAAAACAAACACTGTTGGTGTAGATGAGCAGGAAGAAGGGTGTGTGTCACCTGTATGCTGCTATTTCAATGTCAAGGGCCATCTTCACATTGAGAAGGTCTTGGTACTCTCTCAGGTAGCGCGCCATCTCCTGCTTAGCTTCAGCAATATTGCGCTCCAGCTCACTTATCCTCATCTGTAAGAGTAAAAAAACACTTCAGCTCAGTTTAAGTGTCACAGTTAGCAACAGTCTGCTTCAAGCAGGACAATGGTAAGCAAGAGTAGCTGCTTTGGTGTGCTCTCCCAGTTTGTTTCGACTTTAACTTTGCAGACGTTCACCTGAACTGTGAGCCTGTCATTATTTCCTGCTGTGCAGTAGAGCACAGGGAGGGTTCGCTGCTGCAGAGAATATATCTACATGTCATCCTGTACATGAAAGAAACTTTATTTCTTCTTGCTGCTTTCTGAGCTTCCTCTCATTTTAGCTGTACTGGTTAACCGTGTAAACACCACCTTTTCAGTTCTCTGCAGCACTATTTCAGAAGAAAGACTCTAAAAATAGCCAAAGGAAGAAGGCTGTAAGTCTGAAACTAAAATGCATATCGGAGCTCCATTCTCCCTATGCAGGCTCTAATTTCCCTGGTTCTTTGCCTCACCTGGTACTTTTCCACCTCCTTCGCCTGTGTTTCTTCCAGATCTTCCAGTTGCTTATTCAGGGATTCGATGACATTCCGGAGTGCCTCGATCTCCGAGGAGCGGGACTGGAGCAGTCTCCGGTACTCCATGGTCTCCTCCCGGATGGCGTGCACGGCCTCGTTGTTTTTGCTGGCCATCTCTGCCACGCTTGCAAACTTGCTCTGGTACCACTCCTCGGCGGCCTGCATGTTCTTGTGCGCCAGCCGCTCGTACTGAGCCCTGATGTCTCGCAGCGCGGTGGACAGATCAGGCCGGGACACCTCCATGTCTATGCTGATGTTGGCCACCTGCAGCTGGGCCTGCAGCTCTGCTTGCTCCTCTGCAAAGACTTTCTTCAGGAACACCATCTCATCGCACAGGGAGGACACAGTGGCTTCTGCATCACAGTTGTAGACCACGGCCCTGCTCGCCTCCTCTTTGGCCGTCTGCAGGGCCTCCTCGGCATCCATGCGCCGCTGTGCCTCCTCCTCATAGCGCTCCTTCATCTGCTCATACACATCGCGCAGGTAGTCCTTCTCTGCCTCCATCCTCATCTTCTCCCCATTCTCTGAGTCAATCATGGCCCTCAGACTCCGTGCCTCACCTTCATAGAGCGCCTGCAGACGGGACGGATCGTTCTGCCGCCTCCTCAGCGCATCTAGTTCAGCCAGTAGGGCTCGGTTCTGCAGCTCGAGGTGCCTCACCTTCTCAATGTAGGTGGCGAATCGGTCATTCAGGTCCACAAGCTGTGCCCTCTCCTGGGAGCGCAGGCCCAGCAGCTCTGTGTTTAGAGAGCTGGCTTGAGCCAGGTTCATCCTCTGAGATCCATCTGGATAGGAAGAGGAGGAGGTCCTTAGGATCCTCTTACCAGATGGAGGAGCTCGTGAAGAAGGGTAGAGAGATGAAGACATGGAGGATTTGGTGGTGGTTCGGGAGCCTTTGTAGCTGTCCCAAGGGCGGCGGGTGGAGAAGAAGGAATCGTAGCTCATGATGAAGTTTTGTTGTGGATTTTTTTGTTTCTTTGAGAAAAGGAAATGTATGTTTCAGAAGGTTTTTTTTTTATGTCCCCCTTGTTCTGCACACCATCGGTGTGGATGAGTGAGCGCTTTTGCACTGCACCAGTTCAGTGATGCTGCAGATCCTGAGCTTTTATAGAGTCACGTTGCTCCCCCCCTCCAACACAGAGAAACATCAGCGCTGTCAGCATTCACCAGGCCAATAGCAGGCTGCTGCAGTGAAGCGAGAGCAGCTTGGTTTGGAGATTCACTTTCAGCCACAGCAGGCAGTGAATGTGCAGTAGGGCAGATTTTTATTTAATGTGCTCCAAAATAGCATTGAAATCGATCATTGTTATCCCTCTATAAATTCCCAAAGGTGGTATTTGACTTTACTTTATACACTCAGCACAGACTCAATTGCATTATCAAGCAGGGTACTTGATTAGATTAAATATAAAAGAAACCCGGGATAGAATATATGAAAAGGACTTGAAACAAAGACTTCTCCCCAACCCAGTCAGAGAAAATCAATAGTACAGTAATAGAGAGAATAAGTGCATATACCATAAGGAACAGACAGGCATTTAAAGCATTTAATGCTCCAGGGAACAATATTTAATAATTACTACAGAGATTAATACATAGATGACATCAGATGGATTTGTGGTGGACGTGTACTACATTTACAATAAATAAATAATAGGAACTGAACACATGGTTCATTGTTGGTTTATTGCTTTTTGAGATATTTAACAAACAATTACTTATTCACGTTTCCTCTAGATTGTCGTCTTTAACTGCCATCTGTGCTGTTGCTGTGAAAGATCTTTGGTAGATATACACCCTCCTACAATACCCTTATACTGCTTTTATTTCCAGAGTGTCTTTAGACATATCTGTTTGATCTAATTAGATTGCAAACTGATGAGTCAGGGATGTTCTTCAGCTGTCATGACTCTGACAGTGCGCGTGGGAGACACCACTGAAGAAGAAAGTGCTACAGTATCTGTATGTGCTGACACACAGAAACCCTCCGGCTGTTTAACACTCAGAGATGAGTCAGAGTTTATGCCTAATCAGCTTTAGTATTTACTTAAAAAGAGGCATCAGGCTGATCTAGTGAATGGTTACAATTCCTGCTCATGTTTGTTGGCCATTAAAGAAAACACTTTACTCTGTTTTTCACAGCAAATGTTTCTACAGATGTCAGCAAGGTCTGCAAAATATTTAAAAAAAGACAACTCTGTTACAACTTTGAGAATCCATCCAGCGTCCTGTTAAAGGCAAGATACTCACAAAACATTTTGAGAATGAAGTACCATACTTTATTGCTTATATTAAAGTTTTTTTATTAGGTGGAAAACTCTTTTTTTTCGGTGCTTTTATGAGTATTTTAAACATCACATTTTAACTTGTGTTCAAACCTTAAAAAACACTGATAAGCTACACGGTGCCACTAGGTGGCAGCATTCGGCCTTTAGACTGCATGGAAGTAACATTATTGGTAACGTTGTAGTTTACTGTAGTCCCCAATAGAGGCTATTGGATTGTTGTTTTACATTTTTCTGTGTGAAATGCATAAGAGTTATTATATTAGAGAGAAGCAAAATGTGTTAAATTTCTAAGTCTCTGCTGTGGTCAGTGCGTTAGCTCAATTCAAATTGATTTGTAAAAACAACATTATATATCAAAAATGTTACTGCCAATATCTTTCATAAAATATGTGACAGTTATTACAGAAATCTATAGACTTTTACTGCACAAGTTTTATTTTGGAGTTTCTGTAATTCAGCTGTAATTCTTTGCACTTTCTTTGCAATGAAAATGCTCCCGGCTAAAAGGGTCTGTGAATAATCCTGAACAAAATATAGTCTTGATTTAGAAGAAAACATAAGGCTTTAAAATGTAAACCATTTAATAACAGACTCCGTATGCTGCTTTTGTTTCTGTGTCCTGTCATGTCTCACTGAGATGTTTGAACACAGCCATTAATGATATTATATAATTCAGTTGTCACAACAACAGTCGCCTCTAGGTGTTTTTGTAAGGTAAAGACCTAGAAAGAAGAAAACATAATAATCAAACGCCCAATGAGCAAGCACTTGGCAACAGTGGGAAGGAAAATCTCTTATTTAACAGGAAGACACCTCAAGCAGAACCAGGCTCAGGGACGTCCAACCATCTGCCGTGACCAGTGGAGCGTGAAGTGATATTATCTGCTTCCGCAACCATGGCATGATATCACATGCACCCCCCCCCCCCCCCCCCCAAAGATTTTTTGGGAAATCTTTCATGGTTCAGGTGTGGAAGGGTGAATTCCATATTTAAAGTTGTCACTTAAGCAATAAAGACCAGTCCTAGAGTGCATTCCTCCACACCACACATGAACTTAGATCCAGTAGGATATCTGGATCCAGATTAGCTGGGAATATTTTCTTGAGAACATCAAGACAACGTCTTTTTTTTTTTTAATTTTATGTATTTGTGACAATATTACCTGTACATATAAGATAAGATATAACTTTACCTCATAAATAATAATAAATCCCTTAAAAAATTCCTGGATCAAAACTCAGATTGAAACTCCGATTTTATTTTATTTTATTTTATTTTTTACAAATTCTATGAATAAAAAGATGCTTAGGCAAAAAACTGAGCCGGTCACATGACCTACTTGGCGGATGTGAAAAACAATAACATACTCATCTGAATGAAGATTTTAGGGGGTTTCTGTAATAAGATTAGCGCTTAAAAAATGTTATCAACCAGAGCGGACTTTAAAAGATACACATAGACCATAAATGTAAAAAATAAAAAGAGAAAGAATGACTTAAAGTTTTGTCTAAAGATTTAAAAACGTTTTTAGTGATATCTGCATTCAAGTGTTCAAGGCTTTGAGCACTAGGTGGCGCAGTTGCACTGCATGCCAGTGTGGCAGCTGTAGATGGTTCCAGATGAAATAGTTTTGTGAATAAATGTATTTCCCCACTTACCTTTGACAGCATACGCTCAACTTAAGATGCTGTCATCACCTGCTGCAGGCTCTGCCTACAGCTACCATAATCACGATCGTGTCAGCGAGTCTCGTACAGTCAAAGAAATCTGCAAATTCCATGTTTATTCAGAGGTCATTTACAGCGAATATATTTCCCAGTGGTACATAAGGTAAAAATAAGTACATAAAACATTTTAGTTGACAGATAGACTTTGGAATGTCAGGCTTTTCATTGCTAAAATCGTTTGTACGTTTACAAGAATTGCAGGTGCACATTTCCACGTTTAAAAAACAAAACAAAAACAAGTCAGTGTGTGTACTTGAACTATATGACAGAAATGAAAGTCAGATCTCACTTCCAGTGGTTTACATTCACTTGAAATGTGTAAGATACCTATTTACACGAAATCACATAAAGAATATCAGACAGGAGCGACGTATAAACTACAGAAATTTACCTTTAGGCTAAGTTGCAATACAAAAAGTGTATTCCTTTGGTAGAAAACATAGATATCAAGGAAGGGAGAAAAAACATGTGCAGGACATAAAGAAGTAGATCTTGCATCTCTTGCACGACCTGACACACTTCTTACATCCATGGGGCCAATGGGCTGTGGGACTAAACATTCACCTCATATCAGGAGTGCTGCATATTCATTTATGTTGGCAAGAGCAGCCCGCTGACATACTCTGGGCTGTTTGCACTGGCACTGTGTTACTTGAAACACAGCAACTTCTGATTATAGCATGAAGGCGATCATTCACAGGTCGATCTGTACAGTACTTTGGTTCATTTTTTCAATCACCAAGTCTTTAAAGAGTGCTGGGGGTTATATTACGCGCAGTGCGTCCAAGTGTAAACTATGTGCCCACAGTTACAGTATAGACAGAAACATTGGAAATGAAGCTGTTACATGTACAAAACGGAAAAAAAAAAGAAGAATAGAAATCTTATTTCTTCAGATCGTTTCTTTCTTTTTCCAGACTTGTCTTGTGCGTCAAATGGAGCGATTTTACTGCCATAGACATTAGTAATTTCAGACAGTGCCACTCAAACGTCATTAACTTCATCTGCTGGCTCAGAAGATTTTCAGCCGTTTGCCAATCGCTCTGCCCCCCTTTGCCACTCTCTGGCTCGGCTGGTCTTTAGAAAGCGGGCAGTACTTGATGGTGTGCGCATTGTCACCGTTGGCACTGCAGAGGGGGCAGGTGTACGCCCGGAGGATGGGGCAAAGCACTCTGCCGTCCACTGTCTTCAGGATATGGGTGCCGTAAACTTCCTCTGGTGCGCCGTTATTCCGACAGAAGACGCACACTTTGGGCTCCGGTTTGCCCCTCTGAGCCTGTTTGCGTCTTCGGTCCATGGCGAGCAGGTCGAAGCCAGAGAAGCTTCCCTTGTACGAGGGGGAATCTCTGTCTCCCAGCTGCGAATCACTAGAGAGGTGTTCGTATGGCCTGAGAAGCGAGATGCGCTCTTTGAGATCATAGATGGAGATCGGTGGGGAGCTCGGGGCCGCGCAGTAGCAGTCCAAGGGTCCGTCGTTGGTGTCCCTGCCGTGCCCAATTACGCAGGAGCAAACCGGGGAATCGTCCTCCAGTCCCAAAGTCGCTTTAAGGGACTCGGTTATAGAGTTAGGGCTGAAGGGCGGACTGTTGATCTTATTTTTGGCGACAAGTGTCGACAGCCCGAGGTAGTCGTTCCAAAAATTAAAGGTGTAATCATAAGGAGACCGCGCGTCCAGGTAACCGCGGTCTAAGAAATCCATCCTGTCACAGTTTAACGTCCACACTAGTGAATTGGCGTTTTGGATTGGATGGCTGTCAGCATGAGGATCCAGTGGATGGTTCCTCTCTCTGCTCCTGCTGGGTCTACTTTGCAGAACATTGAGCATGCAGGCGCTGTTAAAGTGCCCAGAATAAAACACGGGGGCGTGGTTTGGTTCAAGTTGATTTTCTCTGTGGCCCCATAGGAGGGTCTACAGAGCAGGGAGTGACTGAGCTAGGAAATCATTTCCCCTCCCATAATATGACGATTAGCACCGAAATCTCTTTGTGTTAAAATAAAGTAAGTAACCCTGTTGGTTGGGTTTGAAAGAAATCAGCTGTTACTCTGTTGAACTTACCGTCAAGATGTGACTGGTTTTATGACATCTTGTCAATTTACTTTCCCCCCTTCGCTTTTTAGTATAGATAGATAGATAGATAGATAGATAGATCAGAGTGGATTTGACCTGTCTTCCAGTGTATTTTTTGTTTCCACAACTTTTTCTAAGCTGCTTTTTAAAATTTTACGTGATAGAGGGTCAGAGGAGTTCTTAAAAAATCATTCTGCACTGCAGAATTCTGTATCATCCTCCTGATGGTAGCAGTTCACACCGAGAGTACAGATTGTGGTTCTAAACAGCGTGAATGATCTTTCTGACCAAAGATTTACAGTGCAGCCTGGTGAAGTTGTTATCCATGCAGATATTGTGATATTTGTCAAACTGGATTTGTGTAGGTTGGTTGGTTTTTAGTAACAGTGCTGCTCAGACCAGCATCATAAATCCCTTGTGTTGTCCTCGGGTCAAAAATGACCCCTAGGTGAATGGCAAACAAGTATATGGGAATCCCGAGGACAACACAAGAGTCATAAGAATAATCTCGCCTTGTTTGTGTCACACCAATCGACAAACCGCCTTACATTTGAATGATACATGCTTATATTTTCATTCTTAAAGACTCAGTTCAGCACAGCAGACTTGACTTATTTTCTCAGATTTGTCTCCTTCACAGCCACAGAATCGTGGCAGGAGGGTTGAATTTTCCATCTGCGCTCTATTGCACTTTTGATGACATTAAATAAGATATTTGTTTAGCTTCTTTTTTAATCTTCATCTTGTGAATCTAGGCTTGTTAATATCAATATAACATAGCCTGAAAAGTAAAAGTCACAAAGATGCCAAAACTGTCACAAGGTCTCACAAGTAGGAACTCTTTGATTTAGGGAGGGAGGGAGGTCACAAGCCCTGAACAATAGATTATGATGTGTCTTAAAGAATAGGTCATATTAGACTTTGTCCTACCATATCTCATACTGGAATCACATTATGAATGAGTCTTATAACCAATATGGATAGAGGAATCGCTACAGCAACCAAAACCTCTTCTTTTGTGCATATGAGAATTGATTTAATGCTTGTTCCTTAGACTAAAAGTCCCAAAAGTTTGTTTTTTGCAATGCCTTATACAACTTTAATGACAATAACTTTCTAGTTTGAATGAGTTGGGGATACATCAGTAGCTGAAGAGACAAAAAATAAAAGAGTGCCACATAGTGGAACTAGGAAAATTCAAAAAGTGTAGGACATAGTGATGTAACGCCTCAAGAACCAGTGACCTTTGAGCGCACACACACAAAAAACATCTTGTGCTTGACCACTGTAGCAGATTCCATCCTTCACCGATGATGAACCTGTCACTTCTGCATGAAGCTGCACATGTTCTGCTTCCCCTGAGCCCACGGCTTGGTGCTCACAACCACTCCTCCTCTGCTCCATTGTCTCGTCCCTGTAGCAGGCCGTTTAACTTCATTAATATGCATTAAAACGGAGTGTGCCACATCTGTGTGTGTGTGTGTGTGTGTGTGTGTGTGTGCGTGTGTGTGTGTGTGTGTGTGTCAGTCAAAGCCCTGTAAGGAGGGCGCCCAAAAAAAGAGCTTGATAACTGGCCCGACTGCTGGGACAATGACAGTGTTACTATTTTTGTCACACCCTCAAGTGAAATATTAAGGACAGTGAAACAGACAGAAGTCATTTGCATGTCTTATATTTTCAAATTGGAGCTCAGATTAATTTTCTGACTGTGGTGGTTTTCATTGATGAAATAAAACCCGTAATGGTCTGCTGCAGATTAAGACTTAGTCTGTGGATATGATTCTGCGATTCGTTTACAGGAAAACAGAAACGGCATCGTTTTGTAAGCCACTTTGGTGCGCCTTATAAATGTGCTTGTTTATAGGTTCATGTTCAGCCGCTGGGAATATATATTGTGGAATAAGACCTGTATTTGGGTCACAAAAGGGGGTGGGGGTGAGTTTCATTCGAAATCATGCCAAAATCTTCAAGAAAATATGCGTGCATCCAAAATTTGCACGGGCCTATAAATCCTGGGAAGGCTTCTTTTAAAAGCGATTACATTCGCTGCTGCTGCAAAAGTTTCCAGTGAGTGTAAGACGGCGCAAAAGCATGAAGAAAATCATGTTAGCGAGACAGTTTCTTGTATGTGAGAATAAATTATCATCAGAATACACCACATGGTCTCTTTTCAAGGTCACCTCCAGCTCTGCATGCACAAAGGAAATCATGAGAGAGCATTTAAAAGATGAATGGCTGCCATATCACAATGGATGAATTGCGCGGGGGCCAATATGACATGTGGCTCTGCTGCTTTGGGCCTACCCTTTATTATTCTTAATGCAAAACGTGTTTGGCAGCAACAAAGGAAGTATTGATAATGAATATGAAATGCATTTATTTATTTTTACATTAGAAGATTTCATTTCAGACTCACACTACTCGAAAGCAGGGCAACAGCAGAAAGGTTTCTGGCATGAGAGGAGAATAGGCAAGTTCATTTATAAAAAGCCTTTTAAAAGACAGCTCATAGGTGCTTTGCACAGTAAAGCAGTAAAGAAGAGAAATGTTTGATTAGTTAGTAAGTCACGGTGCAGTTAACCGCATCCATTTTCTTAGCCTAAGCTTACGGGGCTGCCAGAATCTATCCCAGCTGTCATGGGGCCAACACAGAAAGTGAGACAAGCACACACACTCACATCCAAACCTACGGCCAGTTTGAAATCACCAATTAACCACAGAGCATGTCTTTTACTGTGGGAGGAAGCAGCTTTACTAGCAGGCACAGTGAAGCCATGCAAACCCCACACAGAAAGACAAAAGAAAACAAGGTGGCTCTTATTGTGGATTTAAATGTTACGTCTTTAAGAGAAGCTAACATATTTTAAATCACTGGTAGTCGTCTACTGCAGCTTTAATATAGTTGCAGCCCAGTGCTGGTCTGCTCTCTGAAAGATGGAATAAACCTACGGTACTTGATTTATGTTTTTTGGAGTAAAAACCTTTGATCGTGAGTGTAAAGTGCAACTTTAGAGCAGAAGCAATACGATCAAACGTTATCGTCACCTCTGATATATCCTATGTACAGTTTACTAACGAACATTGTGCACATGTGATTTTCTTACATTCAATATGCTCCTAAGGAAAACACAAAGGGGCGTTGCCTTTGTTACTGCTATATTTTGCGTTTATGGAGGTCATTGATAAGAAATATGCTGTGGTAAATTACTAGGTTTCATTCGCTGGAGACAGAGTTGATATTTGAAACAATAACTTCTAATATTTGAGCTTTTCAAAAAAAAAATTGTCCACAATGGCCACATAACACGATGAACTGAAATGTGTCATTTACATTTTAAGCGATAAGAGTCACTTGAAAACAATGAACGATAAGCTTAAACTGGTAACTGGCCAAGATAACAATAAGTAATCACTACTTCCATTGTAGCCAACCAGCAGTAACAAATGTTGCTTTGTTCACATAAAATGTGGCCATTGTTTAACTGTGTTTACTTCACAGCCTTGTCTGGCCTCCACACAGGCTCGTGCGGAGTGCGAGCCACAGCTAGTGTTTTTTTCTTCTTCTTTGTTTTACACGGATAAAGCTACTATAAATGCAGGGACTCTGGCTTGCAATGGGTTAAAAAAATCTTCATGCATAAATACGGCTTCTGAGTGAGATGATGGTACCCAGAGGCCTCCCAGGCAGCTCTGTCTGCTCTGCAGCCGAGGCAGAGATGGGCAGCCGCTGCATCCCCATTCATCACTGTCAAGTTGAATAGAAAATTAACAAATCCGTTAATTAAAAGACCTCTCTAGACTCTAGTGTGTTTGTGTGTGTGTGTGTGTGTGTGTGTGTGTGTGAATGTGTGTGGAACTCATGCCAGCTGCACTGCTTCATTGTGCAAGCTACAGCAGCCTGGCACAAGAGACACACACACAACACTCCCTTCAATGCTAACATACACATGCACACAAACACCCACCGCTCCTGCCGACCCCTGCCACTCCTGCCGCTGCATTAATTACATAAACTGCATAATGTGGCCAGCCTGAGCTTCATTTCATTCCCAATCTCTGTCTGTCCCCAGACACAGACTAGGGTAGGGAATCAGTTGGGGCTTTGATCCCTGACCTCTGCCTCCTCTCGTGGGAATATAAGCCTGCACCCCTAACGGTCATCCATCTGCACACACCCCCAAGACCCCCAGCTCCTAGATTCAGCCCAACCCCAGACACATGTCAATGTCACCAGCAGCAATAGGGAGCGCTAAACAAGCCAAGGTCAACCTGAAATTAGGGGGTGTCTTTCGCCCTGTCAAGTGCTTTGTCACGACCACCAACTCGCTGAATGCCGCCTGCTATTACTTACCCCAAGACTCCACCCATTCCCCTCAACAGCACGCATTCACGTATTCACACACATGTACTTAATACCCTCTCAACATGGCTGAAGTGGTATGACTGAAAGCACTGTTCATCTGCACGTACACCTTGAGATTGGTGGATATTTTTTTTATTTAAAGCTGATTCCATGATACACTTTTTAAAATCCATTCCTTAAAATTGAGAGCTGGATTAATTAATCAGCAGTTACATGTATTGTGTTTTAAAATTAACGATATCTCTGGCATACACCGCAAACCTACGACGGTTCCACCTTATCCCAATGGAGTTTGGCAGTTTCTTTGTTTTATATACAGATATTGCAAAATGATTCATTGATAAATTATAAAACAGTCAGCAGATCAGCAAATTGTCTTCTTCTTTTACTTTACACATCTTTAAAGAAAGGCTGGGATTATTGCTAATTCCAGGTCATTTCTGTAGATGGCCGCCTCTTTCTGAGCCTGGTTCTGCTGGAGTTTTCTTCCTATTAAAGGGGACTTTTTCCTTCCCACTGACGCCAAAGTGCTTGCTCATAGGGGGGGTCATATGATTGTTGGGTTTTTCTCTGTATGTATCATTGTTGGGTCTACCTTACAATATAAAGCACCTTGTTGTTGTGATTTGACGGTGTATAAATGAAACTAAATTGAAATTGAATTGAAATTAAGGGTTTGTTTGGCAACAAATCATAGCTTGCTTAACCCTGTTGTGTAGCCTACAGTTGGCTAATTTTGTCTGACCAAAAGTCAAAAGTGTGTTACTATGTCACCACATAAAAAACGATGGCAGATGAAGCTATTTTCATTTTGTGCCTGCTTTGCAAAGTACCTTCCATGATGGGGCGGTGGTGGCTCAAGAGTTGGCAGTTCGAGCCCTGGCTCGAGCAGTCTCGGTTGTTGTGTCCTTGGGCAAGACGCTTCACCCGTTGCCTACTGGTGGTGGTCAGAGGGCAACGTAGCGCCATTGTCCGGCAGCCTCTCCTCTGTCGGTGTGCCCCAGGGTGGCTGTGGCTACAATGTAGTTTGCCATCACCTGTGTGTGAATGACTGAATGTAAAGCGCTTTGGGGTCCATAGGGACTAAGTAAAGTGCTATACAGGCCATTTACCATTTTAAAGTTGCCTAAATATATATATATAACTGCTAAATAAGGGACCATTGCTGAGGTCACTGGCTGTAACTAGACATGTCACCACAAGGAGAGCAGAGGAGGAGAAGAAGGGACGTTGTGGGGCATGGATCAGAAACTTGTTTAACTCACCCAAATCTGCAGATTAGAGCGGGAAGTGGTCAAAGGGCTTAGAGTGTATCGGTACAATGGGGCAGAGGGGATTAGAAGTGGATTCACTGATCCCCTGCGATGCCCTTCATCTCTGGGGGTCCAGCCAGAGCACCTTTGTTGGGTTAACTAACGGCACTTCCCATGGACGCAGTGAGCAGGCCAATCCTTTTTTAATGATGCAGGGAAAATTCCATTGGCCCTGATTTTCACAATGCATTCGAGAGCCACCATTGTCCCACACATCATGTCAAACTTTTAAACTGTGCAGCCAGGCGAGTGGGCTGCGTGGCGATTGAAGTCCGTTTGTAGCGTTTTAGCCGGGCTAGAAAGAGCCTCCGCTAAAACAATGCTGATATCTACATCTATTTTATGGTTGGAGCATAATGCCTGTGCTTTAATTGCCATTGTGGCCACCGATGCTTTAAATAAATGCAGTCGTCTTGAGTTTAATGGTTTGTAACAAAGCACTATAAGATGGTGAGACTGTAAAGGTAAAAGGTTTAATATCCTGTGGTTCCAGTGCTGTGGAGATTGAAGTCTTAGTAATGAATTCCTCAGTTGCAGAGGTGATCTGCAGAGAAATTGTCAGCGCAATTGACCTAAAACTTAAAAAGTAGCTGCACAGATATTGGTTTCACACTTTTGTCATAGATTAATTTTCAGAAAAAGCTTTTAAAACAGTCATGATAATAAAAAAAAATGAATAACTGATGCCTCAGAAAGAGTTGAACTTGAGTCAATAATAAGTCTTGTCTGTGTTGCACTTTCCTTGCTGATGATGGTTGACACCTAAGTGTTTATACACCAATCTGCATTTAATCATTAATTATTATTAATCTCTGTCTCTCTTCCATGGCATGTGTTTTGCCCTGTTTCCCTCACCTCACCCCCAACCGGTCACAGAGATAACAGATAACTGCCCCCTGTTTTTTGGTGGTGTGATTGTTGAGGTTTTCAAGGGTCTTTACCTTACAGTATAAAGCACTTGAGGTAACTCATGTTGTGGGTGGTGTTATATAAATTAAACTGAAAAATTGAATTGGTGTACTGGCCAGTGGCAAAAGTCTATCATTTTGGTTCAGGCTAGAAACCCTCAGGAGCTTTTGCATAGCTTTTTGTGAAATTTCATACAAACTTTCATCATAGTCTGCAGCGTATTGCTATTAATATGCTAGCAATTTTCCCCCTAGGACAACTAACAGGTCAGAGTTTTCCTTTACCAGTTTCAAAATCTTGACATATGGTGAACACAGACTGTTTCAAGCTGCCCACTCAGTGTAGTGAACTGACAGCTGGAGGATGATATACAAAACTATTTCAGGCATTTAGCGCTATCATTCTGTTTAGCTAGTCCAGTATTTTGGTGATATTCCCATTACATCTGGAAGCTAACTGATTAAGCACATAAATTTGGTTACACCGCTAACAATGCCATATGCAGGCATCCACAGTGTTAAAGTAAAAGTGAGTTCAGTGCACTGTGTATGAAGTTGTGAGATTATCTGCTTATTGCAAGTTAAGCGTTGTCCTTTGTTTGCTCCGTGCTTAAACCCTTTAGTTTAGCTCTAAAATGCAGTGAACTCAATCCCTCCTACCTCCAGACCATTAGATCTCTGAGGCAGATGTGTCTTGGCCCTATCAGCACACGCTCGGCTGTCTCTTGTGATCTTTCAGCTATGCAGCTGCTGTCATGTCAGTGCTCTCTCTCGCTCTCATCTTGCATTTGGTTTCCTGAAACTGAATTACAAAGAAACTGTAAACTTAAAGGGAACAGCTTTGGGTTCATTTGGGTTTGTGGCTTAAATAGCTGAATGGGAAAGTCATTCTCGGTTTGTACATCTATCATGTGATACTTCATAGTCACATTTAATCTAGCTTTTATATTGAGGTGGAGGTTTGGGACCTGATGGAGGTGGTCTGATGAAATAAAAAAGACAGAAAGTAGGATGTTGTTATGTTTTTAACATATTTTTATTGTTTGTGAATGCAGTCTGTCTACACCTCCAGTCATGTTTATTCTCTTGCTGTCTATTCATAAGCAGGGGAATATAATTCGATGATGCTTTCTATTTTTTTTATTTAGTCTTTGTGTTCATAATAGTTGTCCTTTGTACATATCAAAGAGTGAAATTATGTATCCAAAAACAAGTTGTTTTGGAGTTGACATCAATACCTGATTTTTCCTGATGTCAGATTTCATTATAGGTGGTACAGATATGCCAACAGGTTGGTTGTTTTGACACCAATAATAAAAAATACACCATCAAATACACCGTTTTTAGTTACTTGTTTAACTAAGATCAAAAGATCTTAGAACATCTTGAACATAAAGCCACAGTCAGCAGCTGTTTAACAAAAATAGTTCTATCTACTAACTTTACTAACGTTTGCTTATCTCAGTAGTTAAAGAGGTACAAACCCCTTGTTTAACTCAACTCAAATAAAATGTGAAAACAGTTATTCATGGTATGGAAATATACCACAACATTAAATCCACCTGTCTGTAGGTACATCTACCGAATCATCCATCCGGGCGTGGTGTTGTTGTGGTGTCAGGTACACAGACATTTTAGGGTTCTTTGGGTTGTGGGAGCTTGTCATTTGTAATCTTGAATACTTTCTCATGTTCGTCAAACCTATGGCAGGCTGGACTTTCTGCATGTACCTTTAAATGTTTTAGTGACCTTAATGCTAGTTCGAGGTTAAAATTTACCCATTTCATTTCATTTCATTCCTCTTCTGACAACTCACATGTCTCTGTGTTGCTGCTGTACTTATCAAACCTCAGGTTAAAACAATCACTAAGAGCAATTTGCTGCTGTTAGTTTACCTACGATCCCATCTGCAGCTCACATATATATGCAGACTAGTGGACCCATGTGCAGATGAGAACAGGCCTGGTGGTGCTGTGGTCGATACCACACAGGACCACAGATGGGTCCCTGCACAGTAGAGCCTGTGGCTGGCGCCGAGGCTTGGGCGCTGGCCAGATGGGCCACCCTGAGAGAGGCTCAGCCTGTCAGGCCCAAACAGGCTGATCTTATTACTCTGGGCCAAGACTGGAGTGTGGTGCTGCAAACACACCCACACATACTTCATCAGGGGAATCGACATTATCATGACTGACTATCACAGGCTGGCTTCATTTTGGTTTGTGTGTGTGTGTTTTCACCTGTGGTTTCATTCCTGTTTTAACTGGAAATATCAGACTTCATGTTGGTTTCCCATGTTTATCTGAGAAAATCGTTTTCTCATCTCAGGACAATGGTTCCTCCCTGCTTTTTCACAATGGGAGAATACTCCCTCTGCAAGCTGGTGCATTATACAGCCCATATTTTCAGATGGGTTTTTCAAGGCTAGTAGTGAATATTATTTATAAAGTGAGTTTTGATGACATAGCGTCATATCTGGAAACTCATATTCAGTCTAAACTAATTTCCAGTCCTATATTAAATACAATTTAAAATCATGCATAATCCTGATGAGGCTACTTAGAATGCAAATCCTTTTTTTTTTATGAGATCTTAAAATGTTAATAGAGATAGAGCTCAAAAACTGAATTTGCTCTTCAAGCTTTTCAGATCAAGGCTTCAGTCAGGCTCCCCAAATATGGATGAGTGCAGCTGAATGTGAGGCAGGGTGTTAGAGAAATCATACTCAGTATGCGCTCCAAAAGATCTCCCAGGATAAATAAATGTTTAAAAAGCTGATTTTTTTTTAGGTCTGACAGCAGTGCTACATTCCTGCCAACGTGGAGTGCTGGGGTAACAAGAAAATGATCGCCTACCATATGGAGTCCTATCTGCTTTCACCTAATGGCTGAACTCCATGTGTAGCTGGTGTGTAGTTATTTTCTCTTTTCTGCATCATCTGTTGTAGTGTTTCTGGTCACAGGAGTGTCAGGTTCAGACTGATATACAGTCAGTATTTCTTAGACCTGGACTTTTAGTGACTTTAGTCCCATACAAAATGCTGTATAAATTCATGGGGAGTGAAAAGTGGAGAAGAAGTGCTAAAATATCACAGTGTATCAGTGTAAGTCCTGTGGTATGACAATTTGCAATGAGGCTTTGATGTAGCAGGCAGTTCAGATGAATCTCTTGGTTTTTGTTGGATGTTTTCCTGTTTCTTAAGTGCATGACTTTCAGATACTGTTCATCGGCTGTAGATTGCTTTTTGGACCTGAGACGACTTCTTTTGTTTGTGCAGAGAACCTGGAGAACTACCGCTCGAGATCATTTGTTTTTACATTTAATTGGAAGAAATATTGAAATGAGATTTGGCTCAAGACTTTTGCACAGTACTGTAAATGAAAGCAGTGACTAAAAATGGCAAAACAACTAGAACTAAAGCAGTCCTGTACGTGTTTTCTGATGCCACATTTAAAAAAAATGTTCATTTAGGAATATGTGAGAGGATAGCGTAAAATGAATGTTTTAATCTGTTCAATTATTCGAAACAGTGGTGACTTAGCTTGTAATTATGGTGTATAGAAGCTCGACTGGGCAATTTATGATGAAAAATGTGAGCGGCTGTAATCAATGTTTTATTTTGCCGTGCCAAATCAGCTGCATTGAGCTGTCATTTACTCCAACCTTTAATTTTCGAGCTGCCAAATGATGTTTCTACATTAACAATGATAGACTCGCATCTGTGGAGCAGAGCTTAATGTTGCACGCTGCCAAAAAGAAATGAATTTCTATTGCCTTCATCCACCGTAATATAAACCATCCTGGTTTTTGTTCTCAAGCTGACAGCCCTGAAACAGGATGAATGAAAAACCATCTCCCAAGGTCAAGGTCATGGTTTGGACTGATTTAGGCTCCAAGGCCCTTCTTATTGTCTGAAAGCATCTCCATTTGAAATTCACTCGAAATAAAGTCAGGTTTGACTGGCAGTGCGAACGGGGCACGTGGGGGTTGTAATAACCACAGAAGCGGAGCTCGATGGATGGGTAGGTTTTCTTACCCCACATTGATTTCCACATTTGGGTGATTAAGTTTATTATTTGGCCTGCGGCTACATTAGCATGTAATTATCCAGGGTATCCTACAGAGAGAAGAATATTTAACTTTTGAGAACAAAGGGAGGATCACGGCGGTCACCTGAGTCTCTTTCAGAGAGGAGGAAGGAAAAACAACATGGAAGCGTTCGGCTTGGTTGCTTTGGCCTGGGACCGTGTTTAGCTCCGCGGTTCCTCTCTGTCTGCCTCCTTCCCTCTTTTCTCCCCTTTTCTTTCCTTCCCCTAGCAAACATTTCTACCCGACTCTTTTGTTTGCCAAGATCCAGGTTACCATGGCTACCAACTGGCGCTTTATGAGCACCTCATCCCTCATCTAAATATTCCTAGTTATCTATGGTAATGAAATGCACACACCATTATCTGGCTTAATGAAATACACTCTATTGTCTATGATTAGAAGGGGAAGGCTTTATGTCTCAGCAGCGTTGTGCTGCAGTGTTTTCTGCCTGTGATAACTGCAGAGCTACTGGAGCTACGAGCTCTGTTCAGTTCTGTTGCGAGCGTCGCACAATAAAGAAACAATGTCCAGTTTCTCTGAGCAGCCCCGCTATCCAGCCTGCTCTGCGAGCTCCAGTGGCTGTTTGATTGCACTAATTGGCTTGTCTCCACTCTTTTTTGCCTCGTGATGGACTCACTGCTGCTGTGAGCTTCACTTTCATACTAATGCGGCCTATTAAAAAAAGACAGATTACGACAATAAACTCTTTACATGCACCCCGTTTTGACAAGGCTACCGCATAATAGGCTGCAGAAGAGCTGCACCGAGCAGAAATAGAACATCATTATCTAACAGTATTCAAAATCCTTCCCTCTTTTGTGCTTTTTTTCATGAAGAAGAAGAAAAAGATAGCCCTGCTTATCTCTTTTGTAGTTTTCCATGGTTTTTGAAATCCCCTTGAAACATCAACAACACCATAAAACAGCTATAGCAGGAAAATGTGCATCTGATATCACTTGTTCCTCCTCGGCGATTAAAAAAAAAACAAAGAAAGAAAGAGAAACTGAGCCAGTGTGTATTTCTCTAAGAGCGCATCTGTGCAAGCGTGTCGGTGTCTATTTCCAATCGAGGCCAGGGTAATATCTGCAGATTGCATGGTTAAGCCACTGCATTTCATGAGCCAGTCCTGTCACTAACAGTTATCTCCTCACTGCCCTCTGAGGAGTTGTCTAGGTGAAATGATTCTCTGAAGCTCTGAATAATGCATGAAATTACGTAATGCAAATGGAGGCTTTATTTCCCCTGCCTCTCGGAGACGCCGGGGCCCAGGCCACTGCATTAGAGCAGCAAAAGGAGAAACAGTGGGAGTCCCCAGAGTAAAGGAACTACAGCAGAGAGCGAGAAAGGTCAACAGTAAAACCCGAGGCTTCTCCTCACGCGCAGCTTCATCAAGCGCGAGTCGGAGTTATTGCACACTGCATGGCAGAATTGCAGAGCCGAGCGGGACCTTATTCACGGGGCTATCATGGGAGGCTTATTGTGTGGAGGCAGTGAAATATTCATTAAGCAACAGCCTGGCTGACTTCCACGCTGCTTCACTGTAAACAGAAGCCCCAATCAAATATAAATAAAAACAGGAGAGAGGAGAGGGGAGCGCAATTTGATCAGATCATGAAACTTCCCTTGCCTTCCTTCATATGCAGCGAATTAGGCTAGGCTAAACTGTTGTCAAGTTCCTGCTTCAACAAGTAGATGATCTTTCCCACCCTCTTCCCCGCTCTCTCTCTCCCTCTGCGTGTAGACCTGAATGGCATTAATTGCCCCCTAAGATGACGGGCAGATGAAAGCGAGGCGGTGGTTTGCTGTGGGACATGGGGGCCGGTTACAAAGAGGAGCTGAGGACGGGCTGGCAGGTCTCACCGACTTCAAAAGCAGATAAAGGGCCTTTTTACACAAAAGATTCCCCCCTTTTTTCCCCTCTTAATCTTCAGATTTGGGGTTTATTCGTGCCAGCCTCTTCGCCTTTGTCCACTTTGTGTCAGGTTTTAACGGCGGAGGATTAAATTGCTGTTGCGGAAATCATTGTTTGTGTTTTCTTCCAACCCGCTGCCTCCCATTGTCATGTGACATAATCGAGCGCTCTCTAACAATAACGAGAGGTTCATCTGCTTCCTCTGGTGAGAAATGAACAGCGGATGGATCGAGTCACCTTGTTTGTCTGAGCCGACAGTGGGACAATATGTTGTTTTGTTTCGGGAGAGTGCTCTTAAATCTTAAGTAGCGTTAAAAGGAGGAAAAAAGAAAGCGAGGACGAGGACGAGGAGGTCTTACTTGGAGGAGCCAAGTAAAACACTGACCTGCCACTTAATGTAAAAGAGGCGAGGTTGTTTGTCTTGTCTCTGCAAACAAAAGAGGACTTAGTGGAGAAAATCGGAGAGAGAACACGTCAGTCTGAAGGAATATTTCAAACATATTAAGCACTGGGGAAAGGACCTCTTGCGTACACAGAGAAAAATAACAGTGGAAATAGCAATGTGAGGAGGAAATAAAAAGCAAACAAGAGCAGCTTCCTGCTGTTTATTCTTCCTTTATCAGGTCCTTTAAAGTCTGCCCGGATCTTCACCTACAGGCCAGATTCCTGTCATTCTCCAGTGAAGGTATTGGTCTCCAGCCGCACAGCCAGCCCTCCATCTGCCCATGAATAGGACCAGTCACATTTCTGATAGCATTTAATGAAAAATCCACCCAGGCTTTGGAGGGGAGAGAGGGGAGGGGTTGAAGGGTGGAAATGGAGGGGTGGTTGTGTGAGTGTGTGTGTGCGTGGGGGTGCTCAACAAAGAGTGCCTTTCACTGGAGTGGAAAGCCTAGATTGCTCCCTCCCCTCCCTACTCGTTCGCTCATTTTGTCTCTTTTTTTTTTTTGATTCAACATCAAAAATGTGCCAAATGACTGGGCAGAAACCCCCATAGGTTTCAGTGGATATGTGTGCACACCGTGTGTGTAAAGTGCCACACAAAGGGACAGGTGTCTCGCGGTTGTAGGCGGCAGGGGCGAGGACACAAAGGTAAACAGCCGGCGAGGCCTCACTGAGAAAGGTGTTATCTTAACTTGTCCTTCCTGTAACGTTCAATCCTGAAATCTGTCAAAGAAGCTGAAACAGCGTTACATAATCATCGCTCTAACTAATACCAAAGATAAAGTCTTTATTCTATGTTATTCTTATTCTATATACTTCACATTTTTACTGATATGGGCTCGTGTTATTCCTTATCATTCCCGCTGAATAAATCCCACAAAACACCCAAAAGCAGGAAGCCCCTTAAGAGTTTTTTTAAAGCATAGTTTTTTAAACCAAGTTTAGGAATGGGGCACAAATATGGTGTCCAGTTATTTACTGTGTTGCTCATACAGAATTAAACACTTTATTGGGAACATTTTGAAACTCTGGAATAATGACTTATAATGAATTTAGTAAGCTCATAAGGGTGTAGAGCAGGGTGTCAAACAAAAGGCCCGGGGGCTGGAATTAGCCCAGCAAAGACTCCAATCCTGCTCACATAGACAGATTTGGAGTGCATAGATTTTAAACTTCTCATTTTATTTTCAAAAGTGTTGCATGTTTGATAAAGACATACCACTAATTACCACAGTAATTAAGTAATAGTTAAACAATTAAATGACACTTTTGACCTATAGAAATTTGATTTTGCAGTGAGTTCACTACACAAACACAGTAATTCTCATTTGTGAAGAAGAGTGTGAATGGTTATCATGGATGGATATCATGTAGTTTCACTGGTCCGGCACACTTTAGATCAAAAATGGGTTTGACATCCCTGGTGAAGAGGAAATGAAAGAGCATTTCATTTAGTGCAGTGGGTACTTGGAGCATTCATGGATGTCAGCGACCAGTATTTATCTGACACATTAATCTGGCTATGACTAAATGAATAGCTGAAAGACTTCATAAAGACTTTTGTTTGCAAGCACAAGGGGGGGAAATGTTTAAGCCAAATTGTTATTCTGATATAATCGGTGCATCTCGAGTATCAGTATCTTTGTGCCTGGCTAAGAGCCATTTCTTTGGCTTTTTACTGTTATGAACAAGAAGGTTTAAAGGGACAGTGGCTGATATCAAACAGAGTTTGGACTCAGCACCTAGACAAAAAAGATGTTTAGAATACTTACCTTTCAATGGCATTGTCTGCCAAATTGTTGTCCTTCTGCGCTATCTGATCTGACCCGGATCCAACAAGGTTTGTATCTCTATGGGAGACACACACTGTTAGGAAATCTTCAGCGTCTTCCTCCTTTGCATACGATACACAGAACCCAACAGGTGTGAAACAACCCTGACAAAAGCTTTTTTCCCCGTCTCCTTTGACATCTTACAACGGGGCCCTGCCCTCTTTCATTTCTCATTTCCAGCAGACGGGACCTGAATGTCCTCAGCCTACTTTGTGATCATTGTAATCTTGAAAGGGTGGGGTTGGTATTTTTGTTTGTTGTTTCTTTGGGGATTTTTTTTTTGCTCATATGTTTGTTTACTTTTTAAAAACATTTTCAATCAAGCAAAGCAAACAACATCACCGTCTTCTATGAATTAGTCTAGGCTTGTTTTTGTTGCCTTGAAGGAGGTCAGCCAGTCTATAGAACAATCTCATTCTGCTGCTGAAGCCTTTTAATCGCCAAGTCAATCTTCATTCAAATTTCAAACAACAAACCATTTGGGGCATGTTTTACTGGCAGAACAGCGCACACTGCTTCTCTTCTTAGCTCACATCTAAAATGTTAATCAATACCCTGAGAGTTTGTGGCTGCTCTTTAGAGGAATATGTGACAGTGAGCTCATAAAGACTCTTCAGAGGGTTTTTTTTAAGCCTTTGAATGGATATTCTTTTGGGAATGAGCACCATATAAAGTGTTTTTTTGTCGTTGTAAAAATAATAAAATAGTAAACTTTTGCAAAAATGCAACACTTACTTGTAGCAAATGACTCACAGCAGCACAGGAAACCTATTAGCTGTTTTGTGATGTGATGAATGAATCTTTCATCATCAAGATCAAGTCGCATAAACAGGATTAATGATTAAAATTTCACCTTCCTTACGCATTTAAATCGAAGTGAAAACATTTAAGCAACCAAACAATTAGACCATGACCCAAAGATGTTTCTAATAATGGCCAAGTGTATGATCAAATACCAAAGTGTTGGACAAATTTTGATGTGATGATCATCATAGTCATCAGAGAAACTGATAACATATCCTGGGTTTGAATCCAATGGCCAGCTGGATTATGTGCAAATCAGCTTTTTGAGTAATATACATATCAGCCTCCCACCCTACATAAAAGCACATTTTATCTACCACGGTTCTTGCAGTTTTCAGAAACAGCGATAATGTTGAGTGATGAAGTCGTCTGCACGTCCTTCGGCTGCAGGAAGCCAAAATACAGATGGCCTCTTTCTGCTTGTTGATCCTGAAAAATCATCCTTCTTGTAATCTGTCCATTAATCACAATCACAAACGGCAGGTGAACAGTAGGCTTCGGTAACTGTGCAGCAGTGACAGCTGGGTAGCGTATATGTTTGAGGTGGGGGGTGGGAAAGCGGAGATTGGGATGTTTAGTGTTGCGCAAAACCAAATCTTACTGGACACAATTATCAAAACTCTGGCGATTTGGTTACAGAAGGAGCTGAGATGCAGGGTTACAGTTAGAGGTAAACAACGGAGCGAGGGGGGGGGGGGTGACACGTGCTCCTTCGCTGAGTCCGCTGAGGATCCATGGTCCATGTGCACGTCTGAATGATGATTAACTGTAATTACCTAAGCAGTACCTGGCCTGCATGCCAGGAGGCAGCCCAAGATTAATGGGGCTCTGCTGAAAACGGAACAAAAGCTCACATTTCCAAGGTAATGAATCGCTCTGGTACTAAGGCGTCTTCACATGGTGCGCCCGGGGCCCCCAGGGAGGTTCATTACAACGGGAGGAATAGATGGAACCTCTGCAGCATTTTCAACCAGGCAAAGCGAGCAGGCGGGCAGGAGGAAGTCTTAAATCGTCCCAGACATCCTGGTTGCTACACAGGCTCTACAACCAAAAGAGAGATAAACAAGCCTCCTCAGTGCTTCTTAACTGGGCGGTAAACATTACACAGCAAATTGCCTTGTTTGACTTTTCTTGCTCGCACAAGGTGTTTAAACAATAAAGCTTAGTGTGGTGGCGGGATAGGTTTGGCTGGATTGATGTCTTAGAGGAATGAGTGAGAAAAACATCAGAAGGAAATTACTGTTCTGTGCAGGTTTTATAAACACCAGCTCTCTTTAATGAAAGCCTTTAACTGATCTGACATGCCACTCAGGATTATCTATATTAAAGGAAACAGGTTTCATTTGCACAGGATGCATGCAGTTTGGTTAAAAAAAAGGAAAAATAGGAACCTGGAGGGCTACATTTTATTACAAGTGTCTCCTGTTATAAATCACTGTCCGAGGAATAACCCGCAAATGAATGGTGACGTTATTTTGCTCGCCGTTGTACACGTTAATCTCTGGTTTTTGACAAAAAACAGGAGACAGCCACTGGACGAGGTCCGTGTGAGACTTGAAGCGTTCGTGTTTTACAGTCTGAGAACTGGTGATGTATGGAAGTGGGCATCAATTATTGGCAGTCAAACTCCTTCAGGCCACAATGGGAGGATTTACAGGCCGTGACATTTTTCATGGCCTTGAACATGCTACCTCCGGATATGCAGGTCGATTGCTGGATGAAATACAACCCGACTGCATGTTTGAATGATTCCACAGAAGCCACATATTTCTGCCCCTGTTAAGTCACGTAAATACTTGAAGGGATCGCAGGTGAAGGCATGCCCAGCTTTACATCACGCTGTGAGCGGCGGGGCCTTGAAAAACCCGGCGGCCTTCTTTGTTTACAAGTCTCTAATCGTATTAATGCCGCCACGCTCCCCATACCTGCCATCTCTCGATCGATCACATCGACAAAGACCAAAACACAGTGACGAGCTCAGAATTTGTGCCTGCGCACGTCTGGAAGGGATGAGAGAGATGTGAGATTCAACCTTTAAACTGTCATTTATCAGCAGGGGACAACAAAGGAAGTCAGTGGCATTATCCTCCCTGGCAGCCTGTAGTCTGCATGTGTGTGTGTGTAAACATACAGATTATGCACATATACACAAAGAAGCCTGCACACTTGAATAATTTATTTAGATGAATAAAACAGGAGTGGGCATTACAGATGTGAATGCAGAAACATAAAAACTTGGGTGTTATAAAAGCCGTGTTACAGTTTTTTTTATATTACCCATTATCAGCATGCGTTAGAAGCTCCATATTACTGGATATCATTTAGAGACATTAGAGACACTGTTAGAGGCTTTTTCTAACAATCCAGGCAATTCCTGAAAAAAAGGAATTCCAATTAGCTTTTATTCAGATAGAACAAACTCATTACAACGTGCTTAGCACTGTTGCCTCACAGCAAGAAGGGCTCACAACGACAGTCACATCAAGGTGTTTTACATTGGAAGGTAAAGACTACAATATTAGAGAGAAAACCTCCAGAATCACATGTTCCCCCCCATAAGTGAGCGCTTGGCACCCCTCTATCAAGAGCCCTCCGGTAGCACCAGACTTGGGTGGGGTGGTGAGGGGAAAAAGAAGAGAAAAAAGGAAACCAAAGATGGACAAAACAAACTATGGGAGGGAGAGAAGACAAAGGTTAGTAAGATATAAACACATTGAGAGTGAAAAGAGGAAGTCGTCAGTGTATCATGGGGAGACTCCCAGGATCCTGAGCGTGTCATAGCATAACTGAGGGATTGTTACAATTCCCCGATTCAGCTCTAACTGTATCAAAAAGGAAAGTTTGAAGCCTCACTTCAAAAGTAAAGAAGGTGCTAAAGGGTCTGTCTCCTATTCAACTTTTTGAACCTCTGGGAACCACAAATAAGCCTACAGATAATATGCACATGATGTCAGATAAGGTTTAAATTTCTCTTATGGCGAAGAGTTCCCATGAAAAAGCAGAAAAGCAACAGTTGTCTCTATAACATTCAGCTCCACTGGTGTCCAAAACCTATAGAGTCAGCCACCTTTACTACAACAGTAACCTACCACAGGGCAAAGCTCTATAGTTTATTTTGATTCAGTCCAACATAGACTTACCTGCTGTAGCTATTAATACTAACAGGGTACCGAATGTGCATTAAGCCACAGCAAAACAAACAAACGCATTCTTTACTTTTGTGTGTGCAAGTGTAAAATCTACAGTGGCCCTGCTGCTTTAGGAAATAGCTGCCTTTTTTAAATTAAAGCCTTATCCAAAGGTTTACATAATTTATGGGCGCTAATGGGCTAGAAGCCGAGTGCAAAAGACAGACAAAAGAAGTAGAAGAGAGTGGAAAAAATGGACGAATGTGTTGTTTTTGTGGCAGAAAGAAAGGGTTCTCTTTAAGCCTCTGCTACCTATAAACCTCTTTTGAATAGTCTCGTGATTAATGGTTGTGGATAAGCTTTTAAAACAATCACAAAGGCTCATATTGTCCTTTAAATGATCCATCAAATTGTCCCAACATTAAAACTTGTGAGGAACTTCAGGCTTCAGCAGGTCTTTCCTTCTTTTGGTGTTTAACTGAAGATTATCACCGACGAGTTTGTCAAGGGGAGACAAAAGACTTTCCCCCCTGCTCATTTCTTAGCAATAAATAGTTCTCAAGCAGCAACGACAGTGTGGACAAAAGACCAGGCATTAATTTATCTTCCCTATATGACCCTGATGCAAATGAGGGAAATGAAAGCAAGCAATCAATTCCCTAATTGGGTTTGCACTATTTCAACTTGTTAAGGGGGCCTCTGTCTAGATTAAAGGGAAGGTCAATTTCTCATTGTGGCAGTTACTGTATTCATTTCACAGTGCAACAAAGGAATCCACCAAGGGTTGGAAAAAGACTGCACTCAACCAGATGGCTCTCCACGGTGTGCAGCTACCATCACAACATTATGTTGATCTCAGGAATCATGTTTATTAAGGAGTGAAACAATGGCTTTGTCCAACGTAATTGGTCCAAATGCACGTGTTGTCATTGTTTTGATTAAAGCATGTTAAGCGTCTTCTTTTTTAAAATAACAAGTCATTTTAGTATTTTCTTAAAATGCTTTTCAGTGTTTTGAAATGTCTTACTATGACATAAAGGTAGAGGTAAGACAAAAACGTCTGTCTCTATAACAGTATGCTCTCACCGGACACGTTTTTAGCCTTGCTAGCATGGGATTAAGCCTCCTTTTGACTTCAGAACCTTAATTCTTTGTAGCATAGATTCAAGAAGGTGCTGGAAGCATGCCTCAGAGATTTTGACATGATAGCATCACTCTATTGCTGCAGATTTGTTAGCTGCACATCAGTAATGTAACTCTCCCTTTCCACCACATCTGTGGTGTTCGGTATCAAAGCTGATATTGGTTCAATGCTAGAACAATAAGATTGATACTTTGTTTCTGTCCTCTAAGTTCAGGATGTAGCCCACTCAGTTGAGTTAAATAAATTATTTTGGAAATGAAAAAAATGCCTGAACCTCTTTATGTTGACTGTGAAGTCAATTTTATTTCTAGCCTTTGTCCCATTAAGGCTGCCTCTAAAGGGCTTTAGAGGCAGGAACATTTCCATTTCAGGTCTCCATAAAACTTTGTTCCAAAGTACATGAAAAGCTGAAAGATTGAGGATATCCTAATGACTTACCTCAGAAGATGAATACTGTCTTTATTCTGCTCTTTTCTCCACTTAATATTGTGGAAAGTAAAAATCACAGTGATTTAGAGGTCATTAAAATGTGTAAGGAAGTTGCCAATTGATGATGATTCAATTCATAAATCACAACACAGTGCTCTTCCCTACATATGCTGCTTTTATAAGTTAAAACTATCTGTAAAAGTAATGGTATCAGCATCACTGCCCCTGTATTTACTTGGTATCAGATTGATACCAAGTAAATAAGTATTGCACTAATTATTTGAGATGATTTGAGAAAAGACAGACAGTTTTGTGACATTGTCCATTATCAGAAGCCATCAGAAGACCGTTAAACTGTGGTTATAAAGGGATGGTCGAAAGCAACTCTCAGGTATGCTGCAGCATTTGAACGATGCTCTGGTGGCAGTAAGGCGCCTGCAGGCTGAAACGTTGATGCAAGGCACGATGGATCCATACCTTCTTCTTCTCTATCTGAAATTCTTACCCCACCGTGTTGCTGGAAAAATTGTGACTTATCAAACCGGGCAACTTCTTTCCAATATTTTATTTCACCAGTTTTGGTGGAACCATGCAAGTGTTTCCTGTTCTTGCGTAGTGTTTTGCTGGAACCCATCTACTTCAAAGTTTAATGTGTTGTACATTCATCTACATACCTTGGTTGTAATAAGTGGTTATTTGAGTTACCATCGTCTTCCTATCAGGCTCATAGAGGTCTGACCACTCTCCTGTAGACATTTTTACATAGACCATTCTCTGTTGTGTGCAAAAATCCCTGCAGATCAGCGGTTTTTGAAATGCACAGACCAGCCTGTCTGGCACCAACAACCACGCCACGTTCAGAGTCACTTATGTGAACTTTCTTCCTGTTCCGATGCTCGGTTTAAACTTCAGCAGGTCATCTTGACTATGTCTGAATACCTGAGTTGCTGCCATGTGATTAGCTGATTAGCTATTTGCTTTAATGAGCAGCTGAACAGGTGTAACATAGCGGAAATGTTGCTAAACCAATAAAAAGGAACAGTTCGTAATCTTTTTTAGGGCTGTGTGGGCGTATTGTCTTAACACTTGGCAGCGTTTAACCCCTTCAACTGTCAGAGTTTAATTCATATTGTTGCAAAGTCTTGGTTGTTGCACAGACATGCAAGGCATTTCCAACAGAGCCTTAAGCCAGTGAAAGGAGCATAAAGAAAGAAGTAAATCAAGAAACCTATGCAAAAACATAAAAATTTACATTTTGTGGCACTGTAGCTTCTTATTGACTGTGCAGTAAGAGGCTGACTGAGCTAACTGCAAGAATTTGATGTGAAAAATGCAGTGAGGAAAAGTAGGATTTGGACTTTGGTGGGTTGCTCCAAAGTCCACACACTGATGTGTTTGTAGTGTCGCTCCTTTAAAGAGGACAAGCACACAGCAGCAGCAGCCCTGCTGGGAAGGTTATAAGGTTCAAGCAGAGGTTGGTAAACCGGCTGGCTGCAATGCTGCATTGGAGCATTTATTTTGGGTGCCTGTGAAGCAAATCACACCGTTGATACAAAAGATGAGTCATCTCCTTCTGCATGTCACATCAATAGTTTATTTACAAGCAGCAAGAAACCACAGAATTAGAATAAAAATTAGATTTTGTGTCCCTATGCTAAAAGCAATGCATTCAATTAGTGCAACTGAAACCTCTCCTGAGGGGGAGTGAGGAAGATTTTTTACTGCATAGCCATATATCAAAAAGTAGAGTAGAGGGAGAGCAGTGTGTAGTGTCTGCTGGCTCCGTCTGTTACTGTGTTTTTTTGTTCTCTTTTCCTCCTATTGGATGGGAGGGGGAATTTCTGTTAAAAGCTCTACAAACCGCGCTAGCTTAACAAGATGCACTTAATCTTCCTGGTGTTTGCTTTAGTTAAGTAAGGGATTGGCTTTGTCCGGACTCAGAGTGGCGGGATGTTGATTCCAGCCGGTTTGTGAACCCTAACCTCTTATCAGACTTTATCTGCATTTAAACAGATTTCTCACGGGCCCAAAGGCAAGCGTACCAGTAAGATTAAATATAGACCCATTTTGCAAGTTGTTAATGTATCAACTGCATGTCAGAGAGCTGTTTATGGGTTCAACCAGAGTTCATGTTATTAGTATTTCAGGCCTTTCATGCTCTCAAATCTCACACAGATCAAAAGGGCTTCATGAGGTATGCCACCATCAGCCAATTAATGCCCACGAGTACAGCTGTTCTGCCTGCAAGGTCCAGATCAAGCACTTGTGTTTTTTTAAAACAGTGAAATAACTATTTTTCCCAAACTTTTAGAGTCTTTAGGCAACTCCTCAGGTCTTTGAGAACATTGGGAAGGTTTTGTAATTCACACCCCAAACATTGTGTAACAGGCATCACTAAAATGACCTTGAACTGCCTGAGTCAAATAACAAACATACTGGGTCTTAGCAAAGCGGGGATCTACACAAATCCCACCCACATTAACAGCTCGGGCAGATTGAAGTGAGGTATTTTAAGCTTAGAGGAATCTTGCTTTTGATAAAATCTCAAGGGCAATTGTTACTTATCATTTCACTGAAACTCAGCAACTTCGGCTGGCCTAAGGTGACTGAGAAGGACTTCTAACTCAATAAAAATGCAACAGGATGCACAGCTGCTGTGGCTGGAATTGAAATGCGTGATTCTTTAGCAGATTCTGATCTTCTACTCATGGATTTTTTTCCTTTCTCATTTCCAAAACTAGTAGTCAAACCACGGCTCCATGCCACAGTTAAAAAAAAGTAATCTGGACCAAAATGTAACAAGTTCTTCCTTTACCCATGCTCAACTTCACCAAGTTTATTCAAGTTTGGTATGGTAGGTATATATATACATACATACATACATATGTGTGTATACACAAAAAAACAACCCACAAGTTTAAACGCTGCAGAAGCACTATTAATGTATCATTTATTATAAGCCATACATTACACTGATAATGTATAAAAATGTAAATATGTTCTACTTTCAAAACAAATTAAATGGTTGTTTGAATTTTCAGTTATAAAATGAACTCAGAGGAAATAAGAGTCAGGGCCAAAAAAATCTGGAAAAGGGGAAGACTTGTGGAATAGTAATGAGGCTGTATAATTTGTTCAAGGAAAGTTCAAAAAGAGAATAAAACCCAATCAATAATCAGAAATAAGTTAGTAAACACACCCCAAACTGAGGAATGATCATCATTGTTTTTGTTGTTTCATTTGGTGACAAAACTGGAACTCTAAGCTAAAATAAGCCAAATCTTATAAAAGCGTTTTTGTTTCTATTCAATGTACTCCTTTATCATTTTTCTCCTTTATCTTTTTGTATAGTTTTGTAAAGTTTTCTTTTTGCATAGTTCTTTATCTTTTTGTATATATTATTTTTATGTTCAGTTTTTGCAAAAAGCTTCTATACAAACATAACCACACTGAAACACACAGACAACAGATGGGGCATTAGAAACCTTTAATGTTCATACCAACAGAAGCCAACCGTTGAGCTTTTCACACATTAACAAACCGCTGCCCAGCATTAAGATGACACTAAATGAAACGCTGCACAATAAATGTGCAAATAAAATACCCAAACAGGAACCACAGCCTTTAAAACAAAGACTTTGCAGCTCTGAAGTATAAGGCTAGATATAATGCTACCACCTAGTGTTCAAATCAACAGAAAAAAATCTGTTAAATCTAGTTTAAATAATAAAACTAAAATCTAATCTATAACAAAATGGAATCAGGAATTCCTGAAAGCAAACCATTGCCAAAGATTGCTTAGCGCTTACAGCATATACATGCCACTCTAAGAAGGCACATGAATAATTATAATATTAATGTAGTACTATGTCGATCCAGGTCTCCTTTGGACACATACAGTGATGGTGATGCACAGATTTACCAAAATCTAATAATAAACAATTCAAAGCAAACTGTTTGTGTTGTGAACCAGAACAATGACAAAAAAAAACAGGGTGCCATGATCACGGCGTCAACTCAAAGGAAACGCCACATGTTTCTCATGTCTTCTCATTGGCGTGATCATTTTTGAATTGCTGCATGCAATCCCAGCCTGCTGGTGAATTTTTCCCTATCGATGTTCTTGTGCTCCGGGACGTGTCTGAAGGTGCAGTCGTCCCTTGTGCATCCTGTCGTCCTCCAGAAAAAGCACTCCTTCTTGTATGTGCTACAATATGAAAAACAAGTGATAAATCATTTAAAAAATTCAGTTCTGGTGATGAATGATAAAATTTAAGTTAAAAAGAAAATACATTCATTGTTCTTTAAAAAAGGCCAAAAATCACAGAAATAATCTCATCACAAATCTGGAACTACAGGCCCTGATGTAATACAATATAAAGTAATCAGTTCTTACTTGTCTCAGTTCATCAAAGGTGAATAAAATCTAATCTTGTGACAAAGTGAATCAGTGCTTTTTCTCAATAAAAGGAAGAATGCCCTTACCTTGGGCGAGGGCAGCGGTCGGTAGCAACTAATTTGGACCCACCGAGTTCAGGGTGGACTTTGTAGGGGTATCGCACCGTCAGCGGAGCCCCCTCAAAAATCATTCCCTGGAGAGTGAACAGACCTTGTTAATCATCAATTACTGTGACCGTGGTTTTCTTGAGTAATTTATCAATGATTTATCATTCGGGTTGGTGCAACACAGATGCACTAAGAGTTTACGTGACCTATGATCACCGTTAGTGGGGCCACTACTGTAACAGTAAATAAAGAAGACTACACCAACAGGCGTGAGTGCAGTGTGCATAAGGTAGGTAGCTGCCGTGGAGACAGAACAGGTTAGTCTTATTACTTTATGTGCTTATATTTGTCTTCCATTAAATACCAGTTTACTAGAGATGTCTGCTGCCTCTGCATTTATTGGCCAGCTGCACTGCAGTGTAACAAAGAGCATAAGCAGACTCTTGGAAACCCACAGACTCAAAAACCTACAACACTGGACTTACAGTCAGACTTTACTCATACTATACAAACCTTAGGTTTCATATCACAGTGCTAAGTCTTCTCTTGCCTGTGACTCATGCTGCTCTACATTACACATGTGCTGCACCCATGGCTACGTTTGACACACGAGTTTTGTCCCTGAATGTAACTAGATATAACTCACTGCAAATGGCAAATGGATACATACATTAATACACTGGATGGCTTTATCACAATCTTCCTTTCTGGTGTAATTCACAAAGGCACACTGTTGCTCCAGGAGCATCTTGATGCTGTAGATGGCCCCAGCTCTGAGAGGGAGAAAGGAGCGAGTGTTGAAATGATCGATGAACTCACTACTTAACTGACAAAAAACAGACCCAGCAACTGCTCAAATCATATTTTGGTTTTTCTTTCTAATTTCAACCCTACAACATGAGAGTACTGAGGAAGATCCTCACACAACAATAGCATTGCCGTAGCTCACCTGCTAAAGAGCTCGTGGAGTTTTACATAGGTGACAGTAGGCGCCAATAATCCAGTCCAAACAGGGAAAAGTTCTCTTTAAAACAAAACGGCAAGAATAAAAACATTCAGTTTTAAATTGATATGCTCTATGATTAAGCAAATAACGTTAAAAGCTTGAAAGGAAATCTGAGCCCACTTCCTCTCAATATCAAACTTACAGTCACATTAAAATCAAGTCTTCCAGCATTATACACTTTTTAGTAGATCCTTACTCCGACTACATACACAAACTTATACATAGCACATCCAAGGTGAGACAAATCAGTCGTAGACCTGCAGAGTGATTATCACCCCCCCCCAAAAAAGCCCTTAAAATATTGCAAAAAGAAAACTATAATTTCATAAACACCCTTTTGTTTAAATTTTCACGTACATATTAATGAGGACTTACGGTTTTGGACCATTCCTGGAGCGAGGGGTCGGCGACTGAGACTTTGATCTGTTTAGGCCAAACGCGTCAGACTCTCTCATCTGCTGCATTCGTGGGCGGCTTGGTTGTAGGACAGTCCACTCTCCCACATCGTCATCGTTATCATCATCATCCTCGTCATCATCACTGTCATAATCTTTCAGCCCTGCTGGTGGGTCTGCTGTCTCTTTGCTGGTGGCAGGAACTGTGCAGACTGAACAAACAGTACAGTCATGTTCACACTAGACTGGAATTTATATATTTTTGTGATTTAACACAAAATCACGAGTGGTGACAACACTGTTCTTTCAGACGAGGTGTAGATTTGCTCTTTTTTTTTTTTCAAAAGCAATTTTCACAAATTGACTAACCCTACTCAATCATGTGCACTCTTTATATACCAGGACGCTGTTGTTGTTACAACTTTGAAAACATTTTATTTACCTCCAGGACCTGTGTTACTCTCACTGGCAAACAGAGCTTCCACAGCTTCCTCTAGTGTACCGTGAGTTTTCAGGGCTTCAGAGCTCAGTGCCCAGCTGAAGCCCATTTCCTGAAATCATACAAACATACAAACATTAAAGCCACAAATGACTACTTTATTAGCCCAACACACACACACACGATACTGGTGTATCCCAAAAAGAGCTTTTCATATGAATCTGTAGGAGGGAAACCAATGAATCAGACTTTTGTTTTGTCTCATTTCCATTTTTGCAAAGCGTCTCCTACCATGAGGTGCAGCGTCTGTGCTCGTTTCAGCTCCTGTGCGGCTTCAGCACTTGTACTTTCCAGCCTCAGGACCTCTTTGTAAATCAGTGAGGCTTCGTAGTATCTCTGGGAGAATCAATGTTAGGATTTGAAATTAGTTGGGGAATTTACAACAAGTTGTAGGATTGCGTTATCACACAAACAAAACCACCAAGTCTTCAGTTTTTAAACGAGCATGCTTAAAGAGGTTCTGATTCAGCCACACGGCATTTTGGAGGATGCAGTCTGTTACTGTTTAATAGCACCGGGCTCTTCACACAGGGACTCTGTTATGCTGGTAATGAGGGAATGCTAAATAACATAAAACACCCGAGTATGATGCAATGCAGCACAAGCAAGTATCTGCAGTTCCTCTATTGTTCCACAGAAGTATGTTAATCCCCAGAGATCTCAGTGTCAAAATGCCCATCTAAATCATATTTACAGCTACAACAACAACAAAAAAACCCAGCAAAATATAAGCTGTGTTAACTGGATAACTTACCTTAAGACCACAGAGAGCTTTCCCTTTCCTAAATAAACCTTTTATCCAGTTTGGTTCCATGGAGAGTGCAACGTCAGCATCCGTGAGAGCACTTTCATACTGCTGTAGTCTTTCAAAACAGAGGGACCGATTTCCAAATAACCTGAAACACAGCGAACAAACATTTATGGCCATTAACAGCTCCTGGTAGTTCTAATGAAGTCAATTTAAGTCAATGTTCTTACTTAAATTCCTTTGGGTTGAATTTAATAGCCTCAGTGAAACATTTTACTGCCTTCTCGTACTGCCCAGAGGCAGCCAAACGATTCCCCATGTCTGGAAAAGAGAAAAAGTACTGTTGTGTCCTGTTTGTATTTTGACTTTGTTTTTAACATAAGGCTCTCAATGATGATGGATGGAAAATGTCACTTACTGGCAAACTCAATGCTTTTCTTTGCATACTCCTCTAATATGGGATCCATTGATTTCTGTATAGAAAACCCCCCCAAAAAAGTCTGGTTGATGAATAATATTTTCAAAGTCGTACTTTGAATTGAAAAACTAAAACAAACACATTTGCGTTGTGGTTGCTAGTAAAAGCTAACAAAAGCTTCATCCAGCAGTATGACTGAGCTGAAATACTGAGGGTTGAGGTAGGAGCGCAGAGGGTTTTGCAGCATGCTTACACATCACATTAGATAATGGTTCGAGGGATATTCTCTGTGTCAAAGGGAGTCCGAACAGAATGTCCCAAACTACAATCAGTAATATTAAAATGATCAAGGCTAGGCAGGGGGTGTTTTTGTGTCTGTTTTTGTGATTCCAGGAAAAAGGAGCAGATAGGAGGTCGATTTCAAACTGCCAAAGCAAATTAAATCTTTTAAAACGACAGATATTTCTCCTGTACTTCCTTCTAGAAAAACTTTGAACACAACACTACTGGCAGTCCTAAGATTGACTGCTAAAGTCCCACTCAAGCAGGCCTAGAGACTGGTCAGTGACCCCTTGGTGACTGTCAAGTAGTTATGGAGAAGTGCAACCGTGTGCACAGGCAAGCCAATGAAGCAAACAAACTTTCCAATGCTCTCTTTCCACTCCCCCAACTTTCTCCTCCCCTGTACATAAAATATACGGGAACTGAGACAGTTTTTCCACATGAGCTTGGAACTATGTCAACCCCTTTCATAGGGAAGAGGACGGCCACTGTTTGACACAAGCATTACAACTGCCAGCCAATACTGGCTAACAACAGAGTAACAACAGAAGCTTCTGAGGACAACACGGAGGAAATGTTACCCATAGTGACATACCTGAGTTATCGGAGAACAGAGGTTATGACATTAATAACCTCACATTTGCATGGAAGATGCTAACTTGTCTGCATACAAGCAAACATTTGTCAACCAGTTGGGGAATATACATTTATGTTGCCAGGGGGCGCCAACCAGTCTCCAGGTTAGGTGTCAAAACATTCAGCAAATTGGGAGCAACAGACTTTAGTCTTGACCTATAAGAATATGTTTTCAAGATTCCCACCTCATTACTGGTTTCAGCTTTCTCTTTCTTTCTAACTTCAGGTTCCTCAGTGATATTTGGATTTTCCACTTCAGGCTGTTGAACTGCAGATAATTTACTTTCCGCCTTTTTTCCTCCTTTTTTCTGCTTCTGAATCCACGTCTCCTCAGGCGCCGATTCAGCAGAAGCAGCATATGAATTATTTAAATCCAAATCCTACGGAGGATAAAACAAGGTGGTTGTTTTGGGGATAATCATCCGCAAGGTGCTCTTGTGAAAAGACTGTCATTTAAAATACGCATGAAAAATAGTGTTACAGATTTGCATATAATCTGATACTGTTAAAGCTCTACCACTTAGTTCCCCAATGCATTAAAAGAAAAGAAAAGGTTGCCTTTCTGTTCCAAAAAACTGAGATTTACAACTCTGACAGACCTTTTGCTCCTCTTCCTTGTTCTCATTCATCTTCACAAGATTTTTTTCTGCAGTATCAGCATCAGTCTTATCACATCTGGCTGCCTCAGTTGGCTTTTGAGTTTTATCGCTTCGTGAAGATCCAGTTGTTTCTGCATTACTTTCAATTATAGTCTCATCATCTTCTTTTTCAGAGGAATCTGACTTGCCTTGTTCTTCCTCCTGAAATAACATAAACAGCATTACAAACAATCAGAGCAGCTTTAAAAATACCTTTCTGTGTGGATTTTCCACTCTGACACTTGCATGTACACACAACAAGAATAAAAATAGACTCACAGGTGAACCGTCTTTAACTGCACTCTCCTTTTCTAGACGCTTCTTTTCTTTTTTACGCTGCAACAAAAGACAGAAAATTCTGGTCAAAAAAAAAAAAAAAAGCAAAACGCCAACATTGCTAGAACGTTAAATCCTAATAAGTATGCATATGCAGACCATTTTTTTACGCTTGTTCTTCTTAGTTTTCTCCTTACGCCTTTCCTCTTCTTCTATTAACTCCTTTGCAATTCTATCAGCCTCCTGGTGAAAAAAAAAAGGCAGTGTCAACTAACGTTCCAATAAATTCCCAAAAAAGATTAAAATCTGACAGAGTGCACACAAGATAAATTGCTTTGGATAAAATTACCATTTTAAAAGATAAATATAATACTGCTTAAAGTTTTTGCAATGCTTTGGTTTATTCCCCACAGAGTACGTGAGTCAGAGAGAAAGATATGTCCTATTACAAATCAGACACAAATATTAAAGAGATCGTTCCTTGTTTCATTTCCCAACAAGTGCAATAAAAGGGCAATACCTCATCAGTGAGCTGTTTTATTTGCGGATGTGGTTCTAAAGTCCTGTTAGTGGCCTTGCATTGATAATAACCATCGCCATCGTCATCATCTGAATAAACAATATCTTCCTCCAAAGGATTTAAAAAATTTAAACCTGCAAGTTATAAAAGACAAATACAAAAATGTGATCGTCACTCCCCGATAACACAATGCAAAGATCACACCACATTCCCTGCTGTTTAATCACGAAAGTGGTGAAAAGAACCACAAGAAAAAAAAACACAACACCTGGAAACAAAATAACAACATTTTTAAGTAAATGAACTAAATCAAATCAACTACTACAGCTTTTTTAAGAAAGTTCCTCCTCACTGTTACAAAAGTGTCATAAGCATCTACTTGTTATACATACATGAAATAAGTGTTATCAGTTTAGTTGGATTTCTTGTGGCTATAATAGAGGTGGGAGATATACAGCAGCTTTAGAATTAAATAACAACATTTCAAGAACATTTGCAATAATTAGATTTTGGTTGTTGTGGGAAATATCTGTTATCTGTTAACACCGTTTTGCTGATGCTTGCAGCTTGGACGTAAATTTCCATCGGTCTTTTCTAATGAGCAACTGTCACTGATGACATGCATCCTAATTTGAACTGAATCTACTGAAACAAGGTCCCACGGGTGCCAGCAGCATTATGATGCAATAACAGTGACACAGCATAAGTCTGATGCAAGTGCAAATGTAGCCTTATACTTCATTTCCCTACAAATTAAGTATAAAATACCTGCTCAACACTTTCAGCTCTTGAGCAGCCTGCACAATTGCACAGAATACAAGTTAAAAAAAAAAACAAACTCAAAAACAATTCCTACCTAGGATGTAAACAGCTGCTTAAAACCCTGCTTTACCACCATGTAGCCATGTCAGCAATTTCCATCCAACAATTGCTCTGCCTGTCACATGGAGCACAACTAGCAATTGCTCCAACCAAGCTTGGTGGGCTCATTTGCTTACATTTGGGCCACACATCACTGCCAGCACCTCCTCCTTCATAACCTGGTTATCAATGTTGGGAGTTTGCCTGAAGTGGTGAAAGAAGTTTGTTGTTTCCACCTTTAGCAGGAGCATTTTTTCTGTATATTTTTTAAAAGTCTTGTGCTTTAATGGAGCGCACTGAAGTAGCTCCATTTTAAGGTGCTAAATACTCGTAGGACGCTGATCCACGGCTCTGCCTCTCAGGCATAACCGTGCTCGTCTCATTGTTGTCCACTAAACAGATGGCGTTGCTATATCAACAAATTTGTGATATGACAATTTTATATCATGTAAAATTTTATACTGGTATTATGGTAGGCAATATAATAGGCACAGTGCTAGTCTGTAGTTATGGATTTGCTGCAAATGGCTCAAGAAGATGTATGTCTGATATCCATTCCCATTCCTTCTGTTTCCTTACTCTTCCAAATGTATGCTCAGTGTTTCCTCCCTCCTCTATTTAACCTTAGATTATTCAACACTGCACTTGCATCAAAGCAGACCAATCTCAGTTTATATAAAAAGGAAAAAAAACAACACCTGAGCAGCAATGCTTAAAACTGTAAGCCCATTGTAAAGCTCGATTTCAATGTATTCTGAATCCTCTTTAACATAACTTGTAACAGCAGTTTCAGAGAATGCCTTACCAAATAAGCCAGGCCGGATAGCATTCAGGAAATTGGCAGAAGGATCTCGTCCACTCAGGTAATCTACCATTGATTCCTATAAAGAAAGAAAAAAGAAACAAACAAATAGTTAGCATCCAACATATTTACATGTTTAAAAAATGAATCTGCTGTAAAATAAACTACAACTGGTTTGATTTGTAATTAATAGTTTCAGTATTCAGCAGAACTGCAGCCTGCATTTCACAGGTTCTTGCTTCTTGCAATCAAATGTTTGCGGGTTGGATTCCTCTGTTGTTATCACATGAATATCTTTCATCCTTTTATACATGAAGGGGGTCAGAAGTTCAGAAAATGCTAACAGGTGGAATTGTGAGTAGAGAGTTATTAAATTTCTGTGACATTATATGAATAATTTCATTTGATACTAATTTGTCTCTAGGATTAGGATATTTATTCTCCTGTTGATTGACTAATTGATAATGATTAAACAAGTCATGTCTCAAATATGATGACTTGCAGCGTTCCTTCGTTTTATGTCATTATGAGTTTACTACCCCAGCTTCTTTTTCATTAGTACATCTTATCTTCACCAGCCTGGGACACAAAGCACAATACAAAAGTCTTAAGCCACCCTTCCTTTCTTTATATTAGTTCTTCGGGCTTTCTGAAGGGTCTTTTTTTAAAAAACATTGGCTTATTTACCACTCTTTTCCCCTCTTGTACCAATATTTTTGTTTGTTTACATAAAAATATAAAAAAGAGACACCTAACTCAAGAGACCAGAAACGAGCTGTGGCTGAAGTATACCAAATTACATGAAACGGGACAAAAAAAATCATAAAAAGTATAACAGGAGTTTCTTCAGCAGTGCCTCTATTTGTTTTGGGGCTAAATTTCAGAGAACGGCGCTGGGATTTTGTCAAAATTGATGGAATTATGAAGACAGAAAACTACCCTCACGTTTTGCTCTACCATGGAAATACCATCTGGAAAGAGTCTCACTAGCAACGTCTTAAGGATGACATTGTCAGTGTGTTTCAAACAAACACTACCAGTCCACAGTCTGGACCTCAACATTTATGGAGCAGTGTGGGATCATTGTGACAAAGAATGGAACAAAAGCAGCTTGTTAAAGAAATAAAGTAACTCCGAATAAACAGCAAGGCGTCTGCTTTATTACACGATGACGAGCCACCATGACCACACCTAACATCATAATAACCTACTTTTCTACATCTGTGATAACACTGTAATAACAACACAGCAGTTTTATGGCTTTAGTCATACTCACGTGTGTGTGCATTAGTCTCGAGTTTTCTCGAATTCTGGGCATGCCTGTCCCACCTGGCAGGCAGAGAAATGGAAAAATAAACTTCAAACATATATTTAAATACTCAAGGACTAGCATGTGACGTTGGAGAGTTAACATTAAAGGTGGTAAAAACACAGCAGCGTCACCTTCGCGCTCTCTGAAAGCCACAATAATACGTCGTTAGCTGGTAAGCTAAACAGCGACATATGCTCAAACAAGTCAATTTCTTGGTAAATGAAACTGATGGTCAGGCCTCCATACTAAGAAATAACTATCACTGCTTTATTCTTACCTTTCACAATCTTTCTAGGCATGTTATTATTTCTGTGAAGTGTCGTCCAGAAGCTGTGTTTATATATATGTCGTTGTATAAGCAAATTCTACAGTACAGTGATCCCTGCTTCCTGCTTTCTGCTTGTGGCGTCGGATTTCTTCTTCTGCTGCTCATTTAGCCACCTGCGCTTCTTCTTTGACGTTTTGCGGAAAGCTTTAATCATTAATGTTGTATTACTGCCATCTTGTGGTAGTGGATTTGTGTGCGTGTGTGTGTGCTGTTTAACTGTGACACTAAATAATATTAGAGAGCTCACGACGTCACAAGCCTCGAAAGACGCAAACACAAACTCATGATTCAGGATATTCTTCTCCAGGTGAGATGTGTGTTCATTTAAAGTTCAACCTTTATAAGGATTTGTAAGAAAAATACATCACTTGCAATGTTTATTGTTGTTCTTTGTTGTCTCCATGGGAAACATGCTTTTCTTTTCCATGTATTATTTATCTATTAATTTCTATGATGTGGAGTTGCTGGTGTGTTTTTGGATCATTGTCTTGCTGTATAACCAGCTTCAGGGTATAGATTACCTGAATAAACACAAAAGGTAATTTGTAAATGTGGATATCATTTATTCAGTGAAAAAACAAAACATTATCAAAACCTACCTACCAAACTTGGTAATGATAGTGTAATGATCTTGGAGCTGATTTGCTGCTTTAAGGTTACTTGCTATAATTGATGAAACCATGAAGTCTGCTCTCTACCAGAAAATCCTGAGGAAGAATGTCTGGCCATCACTTCATGTCCTGAACTCCAAGAACACATGTGTTATGCAGCAGGACAATTCCACCTCTGATGAACTCAAACTAGAGCAAAATAAAAACAGAATAAAGGCTTTGAGTGCCTAATCACATTTAGGACTCAAATGCAATTGAAATGCTTTGGCGTGACCTTAAACAGACCGTTCAAAGTTGAATCAAAAATATTTTTGCAAAGAAGAGTGAGCCAAAATTCCTCCACAGTCATGTGAGAGATTCATTGCCACTGGTGGCAAAGTTCTTTATGGTACAGTCAGTTTTTAAATGACTTTTTCGCACTGGTTTCAAATATTTATTTCCCTTAATAAATGAAATCAACAACAAACTTTTTCTCAGAAAATGGTCAAGTATAATAATAACGTGCTATTCTGAAACAAAATGTAAATAAATGGGGGTTCAAGACTTTTGTGCAGTACTGTAAATAATTCAGTTTGTATTTTTGTTTTTAGATGCATTCAGAGCAGTGGCCATGTCAGTATGGGTCTATATAAAATCAGGTTATGAGTTCAACTGCTCAGTTTTCAAAGAAGCTTAAGTTAAGTAAAAACTAAATCTACAAAAACAAATCACAATTTTGTTTTAAAAATTAAAATAAATGCACAATAAGATTCACATGTTCACAAACAATTAAAAAGAAGAGAATCACATACTGACGGGAAAACACATAATTCCTTAGAAGAAACTCACAAATTGTAGAGGATAAAAAGCAAAAAGTAATTGACAAGAGAAAACTTAGATAATTGTACATTGTTGAAAATCTGAATTTTCTAGACAATTTTTTTAAAATGATATTTTTGTATTTTTGTGGTAATATTTTGTGCTTTTAATGATTATAGAGTTTTTAGTGATGATATTTGAGTTCTCATTTGTTAAATGAGCTTTTGTTATTTTGTTTTTATTCTGAAATCGGTGACGGAACTTTAACCCGGAAGCGGTGGAGTGTTATTATGCTAATGATGTGTCATCAGGACCGAGGGTGGGAAGTTTAGGGAAAAATAAGAGCGGCGGGCAGTGGTTTGTACTTGTCTAGGGGTAGTATAGGACATTTAGAAAATCCTTTATTTGTGACAGCGCTGTCATAAAGTTGTCGCGATAGCAGGAGTGATATACTAAGCGCATTTCTTCCACAACTGGACTGTTAGCAGCAAAGCTAACAGGCTGTTTCTCGTCTTCTTGGGTCCGGACGGGACGGAAGAGGAATGTCCTGCAGCTTATTTGAGTTCTGTCGGCTTCAAGAGTTCAAAACGGTCCGGCACTTCTTGTTTCGGAACGAGAAAAGCGAGCCAGTCGAAGAGAAGAATCAAACAGGTAACGAGGAGGATGGGGGTCTTCTCCAGCTTCAAACTGAAGTGACAGTAGCTCAGATAGCAGCTCACAGCATTAGAAAAGTGACCTCGGTGCTGTAAAGTGGTTTGAAAATTCGGATAAAGTGTGCATAACTAGTTTTGGTTAGTTGATTTGTTTTATCATGTTACAACTGAATAAATGAAATGTTCACCGCCTTAATGTGCCTTTTGTGAGTCCAGAATCAAAAGCAGCTTGCAGCTGTTTGCAGGTGAATCCTTGTATGGTTGTATTCAGGCCTGGACTCGTTTTGCACGTCAATACAGTCAATACAGAAAGTCAATACAGAAATGCTACTATATTACAACCTGTTGATGTCAAACATATGGGGTGTATATGAAAGATGAATGTAGCTTCCAAATTTGAAAAGGAAACGTCTTAAACCTGCATTATTTCCACATGGTCAGCAGGGGGCGACTCCTCTATTTTAAAAGAAGTCTGATTGTATAGATGTCCATGAGAAAATGAGCCTATTGCTCATTTGATCTGTGACCTCAGTAAGCACTTTACCGATATGTTTATAGGCTCAGTCGTTAGTTTTATGTCTGGTTAGTACATTTTAGTACTCCTAGAAGAAAAACAGGATATGATTTGGGGTGGGCCTACCTTACGATTGTCAAGTGTGAGGGTCCCTTAACTGAAGGACTTTCTGACCATAGTGAAGATGGATGTGGTGAAAGTGTTAGGAGTATGTCACAATATAGAACATCTCGTTTCCTATTATGACTTTGGGGGAGGTGTTTTATCAACCATGTGAAGTTTAAGTGAATTTGAAATGTTGTGCACCAATTTGCAAGACACATAACTTTGACACAGAATATTTCAGCGTTTGAGAAAAGAACCATGGGCCGATTACAGCATGATCATTAAGCTCAGTATCAAGACTGCCTCATAGCACCGATGGCCTCATCTGAGATGTTCTTTTGGCCGATCACATCATTCTAAATCTTCGGTGTGATAATGTGTTTATATTGGCCAAACAATAAATCTGTAGCTAGACGCCAGGTAGCAAACAGTTATATGTCAATTAGCCCAAGTTCACTAATCCACCAAATATTGCTGGTATTAGGTTGTTGTTTGCATCCATCAGTCGGAGGAGGAGAAATCTGCAGGTCTTTTTAAGTGTGAGTCATTGCACATGAGGTCCCTCACTGCAGGATGCTCAGCAGAAAGGACAGATAGAAAGGGTGCTTGGATGTGTTGCATTCATGCGTCATTTCATACTGATGCCTGCAGACACACACACTGTCGTCATGGGGACACTGAAGCGCCAAGGCGTAAAGCAGCAGGATTTCCTCCTGATTTCTGAGCTTTACGCTGTTGCTATATTATTAGTTCATTTCCCTTTGGCACAGAGCTTCTGACTGCTCAACTTTAGCTGCCACAGTTATGTAGTTATATGACTTCCGCACCCCTTCTTTACAGTTCTTTCAACTGTATAGCAGAACTTAACATGTTAACATCCTGCTGCATATAACAGGTTTGATTTTTTTATAGCTAATTTTCTCCTTCATAACATTGATACAAAGGATGAATATTTATATAACTCACATGTTTAAATTTTGTTAAAATTTTCCTTAGGGATTATTAAAGTATTCTGATTCTGATTAATGCTTAAAGTTTGCTTTTTTTAACATGTGGATGCTAACTCAGGCGGTTGTAGCTACTAACTGTCTGCCAGGGTTCACCTCAGCTAATTGGACTCCCTAGACTGGACCTCTTTTGTATGTTTGTCCTTTTGGTGCCCAATTACCTGAGAAATTATTTTGCTTGCTGTGCAGTTAATTGTGCAAACAGACTGTCAAAAAAATCTGTGCTCCAGCTCATACTCGAATACTTTGTTTGGCACTTGCTATTAAATAGCTGGTACCTATGAATGCAGCTTGCTAGCTAAGCTAGCTGATAACTTGGAGTTCCATCATGTGGCTTCAAAAAACCAACACACATTTCGAGTCTTTTGAGTTTATCTTAGTCACTGCATTCATCTCTTCTCTACACTCTGTTTTAGCCACCGTACAAGCATCACAAACTTGACCCATTTTTAAAATTTATTTTATATATTTATTTATTTGTTTCCTGCCTCTTACTCAGAAGATAATGAGCTGTCTTGGGACACCTCTGACTGGGAGTCGGCATGGGAAGGTGGTGATAATAAAGAGGAGGAATCCACCTCTGATAAAAAGGTTTGTCTCATTGTGGAATGTGACATTATTGGTGTTTTAAGTTGATGTCTATTTATTTACAGGGAAAGAATGTGTCATTCTGTCATTTTTCTTAAAGTTGTCTGTGTGCAGTGATGAGACCTGCGCAGAGTGTCCTGCGCTGTGTGTCATGCATGTCGTATAATGACATATAATAATATAGTTAATGAAGTTACAGCTAGCTGGATAACCACCACCACTTTTGCTATTACAGACATTAATGTTTTGTGCCATTGCACATTTTACTGATGGCTAAAATTAGTAGTCTTTGACAGCGAAGCTAATAAGCATTTTCACTCAGATGTGATTTTGCTAGCAGTAATGTTAGCAAGCAAGATGCAGTCAGCCTGCTACCTGTAATGCATCTATGCTGCATGGATGCTGAAAAAAACCCTGTCTGAAGCCACATCAGCGTTAGTTTTCTTTTAGTCCATGTGTGGAGTTTGTGTTGGACTTCTGTGTTTGGGTTGGTGTGGTCACACATTGTCCGTTAAAAAAAGCCTTTAGCAATTCAAAAATATGACCTAGTTTACATTTGAATCAACTACTGTTAATATTGTCATTGGCTGTGACATAGGACAAACACTCATTTTATTGTTATAATGTCATATAATATTAGAATATAAGCGTTCTAAAGCTTATATTGGTCGCATAGGTCTGAAAATCTCCTTTACTCTGCAGGTCGCAGATGATGCTGGTGGGCAGGGTGAACCGTGGCTGCAGGACTGTGTCGTGTCCCTGTCGCCCTGCGCTGACCTGCTGGTGGTGGCCCGTGAACAGAAGGCGGCCTTTCTCTCAGGTCAGATTCTCAGACACGCACACCCTGATATGTGACTCTGGAGTTTTCTTTCATACTGTTCGTTTTGTGTCTCACTATGGAAATGCATCCCGTGTCCTCATCAGAAGCTCTCATACGACAGCACTAACCCTCATGTCAGGAGGGCCTAGGACCCTTCTATTTAATACCTTTTTCACAGAAGCCTGTTGACAAATAGACTATTGGGCACTAAAGTGTCCACAAATTCAAGCAGGAGCAGCTCATGAGCGGCACCAATAATTTCCTCTAGCTAGTCGTGGTGTGGTGTAGTAATACTTTTACCCTTGGAAGTAGAAGTGTTTCCCAAAGCAAAGTAGAAACAAATTGCTAATGAGGTGTCGGTAGAACAACTATCAGGATGCGCTACCCATTACCACTGATATGCTTGTTAGTTTCTCATCAGGTCTCTGTCACCATGCAGAGACTCTTCCATTACACAGAGACCTTCTATCTCAGGCACAGGGGGAGCTATTGCACCCCTCACCAAGAAAGGCTATCTCTGTGTGCTTAGCCCCTGAGTGGTTTAACCTGAGCACAGCTGAACTCCCTCTTAGTGTTATTGACACTGTCCAGTGTGCTCGAGCATCCTCTACCAGCATGCTATATCAGCTCAAGTGGCATTTGTTTGAAAACAGGTGCCATCATACTTTAGTGATTTGCAACACTGACTTTGATTTCCTCTGGCCCTGATTGAAAAGGGGAAGTTGTATTTGGCATTTCAGCCTGCCGTTTGTTTTTTTTTTTGGGGTTTTTTGGTTTAAGGCCCGCATTCCCTGGTATGCTGCTTCACGAAGGGTGTGCAGTATAATTACCCACGTCTAGGCCACTCCATTGTGGGATCTTTCCACAGTATTGACTGGCTTTACCTGTTCCCTCTTTGAACCGCTAGAATAGGTTGAGTTAGTCTAAGGTTGTCCTTGAAGACACCCCTATTGTTTGCTTTTACCAACCCAACAATAGGGCTAAGCATGTAGTTGATCTGGAATATTATAATAATAATAATAATATGAATGCAATGTAATAATATAAAGGTCAATATATGGCTTAACTCAAACTTTGTCACAAAGGCTATGTGCCACCTTTCACCTCTGAGCAACAGCAGTAGCTGCTTACTTTGTGTCCAGTTTATGCAAATCCAGATTTACCTGGACAGAACTAAGGGTTTTAGATTTAGTAACCAGTTGTTTTGTTTGTGGTTCTGATTGCTTTATGTACCTTTCTTCTTGCTTGTCAGTGAAATTAAGGAGCTTCCCAACTTTTGAGTAAATAAAGTATGCCTCATCTTTCTTTATTCTTACAGCTAAATGGCGCACAGATGACAGCGGCAGAGAAGAGATGACTCTGGGAGTATCTTGGACTGGAACTCTTAGCACTGAGGAAGGGTGAGAAAACAATATGTTAGCTTACACACAGTCATTGTGGAAAAGGTTGATAATGGCTCCTGTTGACGAATTATCCAGGTGATTGAATTGGAGGATGGAAGTGAGACAGATCAGTTATCCTTAGTTCAGTTTAAAAAGTGGACCTTTACTAAAATAACACCCCTACAGTTTTGATGAATGTAGAAATTCAGCTATAGAAACCAAAACAGTTTTTTCTGCTGGGTTTAAACATGAAAGTCTCAAGTGGCCGTTAGAGGAACTGCAGTTTTTGACCTAATTTTTCAGACCGGCTACGCTGCTGTTTTACAAGAAGAAATTAAATAAAAAGTTGACAGTTTATCAGAAGGCAAAACACAATTAATACATTAAAAATGATGATAATTAAAAACCTTAGCTAGAATGTAAATACATCAAATATATGTGACAAAATATGACTCTAAGTCTGATTTCTGTTTCCTCATAGAGAGTGTGTGAGCAGCACCATTTGTATTCCATTGGCAAGTCAGAAGAGGTGAGATTTATTTATCTGTGAACTAAATGAGGGGAAGTGCTTGTGTGTGTATCTTCACTTCATGTCTCAATACATTTTTCAGGAGCTCCACTGGGCGGCCTGACTGGACATGTGTAGTCGTGGGTTTTACATCCGGTTATGTCCGTTTCTACACTGAGGTACCTTTTTAATCTATAACGTCTTCAGTTCTAAATCTGAAAGAATTGAATAATTCTTTGAATTATAGACAAGAAAGTGTGATGTGACTGTCTCTCCCTTCATGCAGAGCAGTTTTGCTCAAATCAGAGTGCAAAGTTGCAAACATTGGCACTTTACTAAAACTTTTTAGGTAAAGCAGAATCAATCTGTATTGATTTAAAAAATCATGCATGGTTTCATTTTTTGCTAGAATGACATTGATATATTTTTTAAATGTTGATGTGTTTTCACCCAGCCCTGACTATCAATTGTGTCCCGTCAGAGCGGCGTTCTGCTCCTTGCCCAGCTGCTACACGAGGACCCGGTACTGAGGCTCAAGTGTCGCACTTACGAGATCCCTCGCCATCCTGGAGTAACTGAGCAGGTAACACACACCTGAAGCACTCTTCAAATTCAGAGAGGTGTGTGTGAGGATTATATTCATATTCAAAGTCAAAGTGACAGTCTGTTTCAATTGTGTGATTATCATTGAGCATGAAGATTGTAATCCTGATCTGTGAGCTAATGTTGATTGTTGATTTTTTTTTTTCGTCTGCAGCACGAGGAGCTGAGCATCCTCTACTCTGCTGCAATGGTCACCATAGATGGATTCAGCCTCTTTCAGTCTCTGCGGGCCTGCAGGAATCAGGCGGCAAGAGGTACGGCTGCTTCTCTATGTCTTTGTAGGAAGACAGTCAGCCATTTAGTTTCTGTTTGTGGCAGCAGTGTGTGTGCACAAAAAAGTGGCCACATCTATTTGCATTTATAATAGGGTATATAGCATGCTCCCTTAAACATTATATTCAGCTGCCCCTTTGGAGATACTCTCATCTAAAGTCAGATATCTTCCAACTTTATCATCTTGGACTGCAGCTGGTAGTCCTTTTTCTGCTCTGCACTTTCTACAAGGTGGTTCTCCAGGTTCTGGTTAGTGATCCACCAGAGATGAAGAAAGATGGCCAATCACAGGTTGAGGGATCCACAAAATGATATCAAAGGATGGACCAGAGCTAGCTGGTTAGCAGTGCCTGAACTTTCAAAATTGCTCAGCAAGTAAACTGAATGTACTTGCAAATAGATTTAAAAATAAATAAATTACATGCCACAGTGAGTCCCCAAATGTATATGGCCACTGTTAATATAGTCAGTATCAAATATATAATATATAAAGTGGCTCTCCTAAGTAAGTCAGACACTTTGATGAGAAGTTGCAACACATATGAGGAAAACTCTCTCCCTTCCTGAACAGGGAGGTAACAGACTTGTCAGCCTGACTGTATGTGGATTAGCGTGCTTACAATTGTAGTTAACCTCTCAAAAGCCAAAACTGAGCTGAAAAAAACAAAACATGCATAATCTCTCAGTACTGTTTGCAGTGTGTTAACAGAAGATGTTTTTCACTTGCTTGCTGGCTGGAAAGTGTTTGCCACAAAGCATTCAGGTACTAAGGTGAAACCAACCTACTTATACAGAACCCCAACCCCACAAACCCCACAAACACAATCACCTGAACTATAAACAGTTTGGAGCGTAGTACCCAGATAACAATGAGTGTTTGGCCCAAACGTGGCCCACATCTGCAGTTTTCTTTGGGCCGTATTTGGCCTTGATTTAGTGTCTGTTTGGCTGCTTAAACACACCCACAGGTCTGCCTGTCATGGGCCAAACATCAGGTGACATTTCAGTGAAGCCTGGGCCTACATTTGCTAGAACCAAAAGTGGCCCCAGGTCAGATCCAGATGTGTTTGCTATCTGGGGAGCCAAGCTTCAGCAGCATTTGATCTAGTGCTCTGTGTGTTTGTTGTCTGCTCCTATAATAACCCTGAATACTCTGTGTGACCCAAGACAAACCCTGTTTAGACCTTAGTAGAGTTAAAGTTGACTAATAGATAATTAAAAAAAGACTGTTTTATTAAAGTTGGTGCTTCTTACTAACTTAACCTCCTTTTGATCAGCTGCAGCAGCAGGTAATGATGTGATCCAGCCTCCTCCTCTGGCCTATAAGAAGTGGGGTCTGCAGGAAATGGACACCATTGTGGACCACAGCAGCGTGGGTAAGAGTCTGTTTGAGAGCTTTCCACTGATAATTCATGCTGGTGGTTGGCTGCTGCATAATGGATTGACTTATGATATTAAACAACATAATGTTTTGGATTAGCCCTTCATGCATTTTAATAGAGCAAATAGAACTGGAGAGATAACACTAACCAGTGTTAGTCAAAAAAGACTCCATCTGACGGATATGTTATTCACCTTTACATATTTCAACTGTGATATTTACTCTTAAAGTGATGAATTCAGATGGAGAGTCTACAGATTTATCTTTATGATTGATCCAGATGACAGTAAGTAACTCTTCTGCTTTTAGGCATCATGACACTGTGTGTCTTTGACCAAATGAAGAACGCATCTATCCTGGGGGGATTCAACGCCTCAGTCAAAGGCAGCCCCCCCGCCATGAGCCAGTATGTCACTGTAGGATCTGGGCCATACACGGGCTTTTACTATGCTATAGAGGTAATTATATTTTCAAAATGGGTATGTATCATGACTATAATGGCCTGCAGTTAAAAAATTAACAAAAAATCGCCTTTTTCTTGTGTCCCTAACTGTTTATAGGGGAGTTCTCAGCCTCTGCTGTCCCACGTGGCTATGGCAGTGGCCAGTAAACTCACCTCAGCCCTCTTCAGTGCTGCCAGGTAGGTGTGTGTGTGTGTGTGTGTGTGTGTGTGTGTGTGTGTGTGTGTGTGTGTGTGTGTGTGTGTGTGTGTGTGTGTGTGTGTGTGTGTGTGTGTGTGTGTGTGTGTGTGTGTGTGTGTGTTTTTTTACATTTTTATTTTCCTGGATCATACAGTGATGATTTCCACTGTTATACATTTGCTATGCAGCTATACGTTTAAGTTGTGACATGAATATATTCAAATTCAAATTTTATTTGTCACACACACACAACCATACACAGTATGACATGGGGGTGAAATGCTTGTAGCTGTACAATGCCCGACCATTAAATGACAGAAAAAAGTTTTACAGTATTTACAATTTACAGGTTACTACAAAATTTACAAAATAACTTAGAAATTTACAGTAAAGAAAATGTGCAAATAGCAGAAAGAGATTATCAAGATTATAAATTATAGGAATGATAGGAAATGTGTGGTGGTGCGTGTGGTGATGTGATGTGTGGGAGAGTCCAGTCCTACACCTGGTTCAGGGCCCGAATAGCCTGGGGGAAGAAGCTCCTCCTCATTCTCTCTGTTTTGGCCTTAAGGGAGTGGAAGCGCTTCCCAGACCTCAACAGTGGGAAGAGTCCATTGTTGGGATGGGAGAGGTCCATCATAATCTTCCTACCTTTGGACTTGCACCGCTTGGTGTAGATGGACAGCAGGTCAGGGAGCTCTGATTGAATGATGCGTTCGGCTGAGCGCATATCATTTAAACTCTTCATTGTGCTCATTAACTTTAAATCCAAGTTCATTAATCTTGTAATTTTTCTCTGGCTTTCAAAGTGGTTTCAATAAATCTGTTTTTAAAGTCTGAGGTCATTCACTGTTTTGGGCACCAAATTATCTTCAAACAAATACTTAGACACAACTAAGTCAAAAACGGTCCAGAGTCTTTGGGCTCCAATAAAATGATCCGACAAATGGATAGTTTTTGGAGGCTTGTATCAAAGCACAGGGCATAAGCGCACAGGTGGAAAAGACAAATGCCTCATTCAGTGGAGAAGTTGTTTCCAAGCCAAAGTCAGGGGTCAGTGTGCTGGAAAGCATCTGGAGACGGAAGATCTGTGTTTGAAGTTTCCTCCTCACTCACTTTTTCTTTTTCCTCTTTCTATTTTTTCTATCGTCACTTGTCATTTCCCTCTCAGCGGGTGGTTGGGATGGAACAAAAACAAGAACGAAGAGGAGGCTCCCCAGAAACAGAAGCCCAAGGTGGAGCCTGCCACCCCTTTAAGTATCAGGTACGAACTGGGATATCTAAAACACAAATCCAGTCGTCGTCGACTGTGTGCTGTTGAGACGGAAAACCTAATCTGACCTCAACACTTGCTGCTCTCCCTTGCAGATTTGGTCTCCCAGACTCTCGGCGGCATGGCGAGTCAATATGTCTGTCCCCGTGCAACACGCTGGCTGGAGTGACTGATGACTTTGGCCGAGTCACACTGCTGGACTTGGCCAGGGGCATCGCCATTCGCATGTGGAAAGGTGAGGTGTAAACACATGGAAGAACAATTAGTTGTGAGTGACACACACATGTAATAGAAACACATACATAAATTTGTTCCATATTGGCAGGATAGTGTCGCACCTTTACTGCAGATGTGTGGCCTGTGCACCCATGATGCAGACCTCCTGTTCCACCACATGCCCAAGTTGCTCTTTTGGACTCAGATCTGGTCACTGTGGAGGCTATTTGAGTACAGCGAACTCACTGTCATGCTCAAGCTTAAAATGATGATTTGAGCTTTGACACTTCCTGCTGCAGCAGCCATTAGAAGATGGGTACACTGTGGTCATAAAGGATGTAATGGACATGGTCATCAACTGTAACGGCAACCTTCGGTCCTTCTTTGCCGTTTCTGCAGGACGTAAAGTTTCTGACTCGTGCTGTTGTTAAGTAGCTTGGATGCCTTCCGGTAGCAAAAACGAGGTGAAGGAAAAAAGGGGCAAAACATTTATTTTCCATATAAACCGAAAGGTACAAAACAAATGCCTCTGGTGGGAGCTCCGTTTACATTCCCTTTATGATACAACAAAAAATAACATTAAAACGGTGACGATCCAAAAACTGTTGCTCCACATCCTGCTTGCTTACCTAACCTTTTACCCACACCCCTCCGCATGCGGGCCAAAAACACACCCCCTTAACGACACTTATCAACACTTTACAACAACAGACTAACAAAGCAGGATTAATTTATGGAGCACAGCCGATTACATTACAACATAAAATGATCAAGATTATAATAGAAACTTAAAGATCATGACAAATACTTAAATATGGCATGATGTAACTGAGTAAAATATTGGCCTGGACTTGGCTCCAACAATCAACAATAATCAGTTGATGACCAGTTGGTACTAAGGAGCCCAAATTATGCCAAAAAAACATCCCTACAGCAATACACCAGCATCAGCAGCCTGAACCTTTGATAAAAGGCAGGATGGATTGATGCATTCATGTTGTGAACACCTAATTCTTAACCTACTGTCTGAATGTTGCCAGAGAAATTGAGCATCATTAGATGGGCTAGAAATGCAGCTCTATCTCATTGCATTTATAATTTCAGTATGATATTAAAATAGGTCTGTAGATCAGGTATTTTATACATTAAAAATGTCACAGCCCAATTTAAAATCTGATAATCTAATCTTTGTACAGGTGATCAGATGAAGATGTTTCCTTTTTTTTTTCTCATAGATTTATTTTTAATTTTATGCTGCTTTTCTATCTGGGGTCACTTTAAAAATAATTAATTAAAGAGCTTCCCAATGTAGCAGGAGTTGTCCTAAACACTGTAATGTTTATTTTTACTATGATTCCTTCTTCGGCCTGTGTCATTATTAATAAAATCCTAATAATGTCCCAATCATATATTTATCTCCAGGTTACAGAGATGCCCAGTTGGGTTGGCTGCAGGTTCCAGAGGAGCGTAGCGAGCGTGATTTTTCCCCCTCGGCGTCCCTCCCCAGACGCCACGCTCTGTTCCTCGTCATCTACGCCCCTCGTAGGGGGATCCTGGAGGTTTGGGCAATGCAACAGGGGCCTCGGGTCGGAGCTTTCACTGTAGGCAAACATTGCAGGTACACACTGTGAAGCTCCCACATTTTCTTACTGAAGAAGAATCTCATTTGATCCTGAAGTTGGAATATAACAAAATATATGCTTGTACGGTGTTGCAGGTTGCTGTATGCTGGTTACCGTCTGATGGGGGTGAACAGTGTGACCAGTCAGGGTTGGCAGCTCCACACACAGCAGGTGTGTCTGCTTGATCCAATCACAGGAGTTCTGAGGACCGTGAACATTCCCTTCCACCTGGCTCTCAGGTTTGTACGCAGACTAAAAGGACAGGCTGTCATGTAGGTGTTGAAAATGAATGCAGGTGCAGTGAAAAAATCAATTTTTCGGAGTCTTGCCCACTTTCTTAGGTCAGATTTTCCCCACCTTTAAAAACTCTTAAATCTGACACAAAGAGTCATGAATATTTTGACATTAGGTTGGATCTGAAGAGCTGCAACTTCCTGGTTCTGTGAGGTTAAAAAAAAATCAGTTTTTGTCATAGGATTCCCACAGGTTGAATGATCATTTATTTTGAGCATATGTATACATATGTACAAGATAGAGCCTATATACAGGAAGGAGCATATTGTCTTCTAGTACAACCGGTGCTCGAAAAGGAGTGGGAAGAAGTAATTCATTGATGAGCAATGTCTTTATTGAGACGTGAAAGGCTAAGGCATCCAGTTTATTTCTTTTATTTGTATTTTACGCTTCAGCTGTAAAGACGGACTTTCTGAACTGACCACTGGTTTTGTTTTGGTACCCCAGAATATGTTGTGTGGCTATGTTTGCTATGTAAATGACTGGCTTTGGATACGTGCTAATTATTGTTAAGTAACATCCAGGTAAAATCTGTGAATTTTACTCACAGCAAAAACTCCTTTGACAGGTTATTGGTACACATAACCAAACGGTGAGAAATATGGGCGTGTGGTTCGACATGGTGCTCTCCTTCGAGTCTCGTGTAAAAGAGATAACAAAGACCGCCTTTTATCATTTGAGGAACGGAGCAGAATCAGACAAGTTTTGTTAAGAAACACTGCAGAGGTTCTTGTCCATGCATTTGTGTCTTCACATATTGATTATTGTAATGCTCTTCTTTCTGGGCTACCAAAGAAAAGTTTTAGAGGTCCTGCTGCTCACCTACAAGGCTTTAAACGGCACCTTCATACCTTTCCGACCTTTTACACCTTTACGATCTCAGGACTCTGGCCTTCTAAAGGTTCCTAGAGCCAGAAAAAAGACAATTGGAGAGCGTGCCTTTTCTTTCCCTGCCCCGTTTCTGTGGAACAACCTCCCTCAAGATATTAGGCAGGCATGCTCTGTGGAGGTTTAAACTAAGCTGAAGACACATTTGTTCACCCTATCCTACATGTCTTAATTTTATGGCTTTTAGTTTTTAAATTCTTACTGTTTTTAACTTGTATTGTGTTTTTTACTTGTATTGCTGTGTATCGCTTTTATTTATTTATCTTTTTAGTTTCAAATAGTTGTACAGCACTTTGTTTGAAAGAGCTTTATAAATAAATTATTGTCAGATAATTGCCTTAAAAAGTCTCCAAAAGGCACAAACAAAAAACCTACTGCACGACAGCAGCAAAAGTCCCCTCTAACTCCATCTTTCTGTCTTTCATTTCAGTGATAAGAAGAGCGAGCGAGCCAAAGATATGCACCTGGTAAAGAAACTCACTACCCTACTAAGGAGCCGAGACATTGAGCTTGGTAAGCTAAAAATGTGCATGACGAGAGATGTCAGGTTGCATGTTCAAATCTATTTCATGTGTTATACAGTATTATATTATTAATGACTCTGTGTTCTTTTAGATATATTGGAGAGTGAAGCCAGAAGCATCTTACTAGATATCAAACACCCTGCAGTTAAGAAGCAGGTACGACCAAAATCTGATGTGGTTATTGTTTTAAATGCCCCTGTTTACTCTAATTACAGACTTCTCCTAAATCTAACCAACCTGCAACTGAAAACTAAATATAAATTGAAAAAGAGATTAAAATTAGAAGTCTGTTAAGTCTAAGAAGGATGAAGCAACTTTTACTTTTTCTTTCACATGGGACAGGAACCCAAGTAATTTCTTTTCAAATACTTGAACAGCCCTGATTGGTCCAGCAGCTCAATCCTGGGCCCCTGTTCAAGTCTCCTTGGGCACACTGGCCCTATATGTAAATATCCTTTATTTTCCAGGTGTTTTTAAATTGTGGTTGCAACCGAACTGAACACCACTGCTGCCATTATTCACTGAAAACTCTTCTTGTCAGTTTAATATGATGTTGTAATTTCAGTGTCTCCATTTTCTTTCAGGCACTGGAGTCTCTTCTGTCAAATAAAAACACACCTGTCTCTTGTCTTGTTAACATCACACGTGCCTTAGATGACACTTTGAAACGGCAAGGTAAAGTATACGTTTACTGATGACAGAAATGTAACATGAAAGAAAAAAGTGTCAGGAACTTGTATCTCATAATCACCCTGGGCTTGTTTCTGCTTTTGTTTCTGCACTTCAGAGCCTGAGGAAGTGGATGCTGAGTTACTTCAGCTCTGCTCATCACAGCTCAAACTACTGCAGCTCTACACAGACATCCAGCAACTGTATTCTGCCACAGATGTCGAGGAAACCGCTGAAAATGTGAGAACACACACACACAGATTTAAAGAAATTAAGAGCTTCTTTAAAGGTGGTGAGCTGAAACCTCGGTGCTATTCCAGTATTTCTTTCTTCCATCCTTGCAGGACTCCCTTGAAGGCATAGAGGAGGAATTGTCCCGTGTTGCACCGACCTTGCAGCGCTATGCCCAGTTCACACCAAGACCCAGTGTTTCGTTTGCCCAGGATTCGCCTGACTCCCCCCTGCCTGCTCAGGCTTTTCTCTCCCAGTTGGAGTGCACAGAGGAGGAGGAGGTTAAGGTGATCCGTAGGTCTGAAACTGAATGGAACCAGTTGGGTAAGGCAGGCAACATAAGTAGGCACATTAATGCTGTTACACTCAATCAAAACTCAGACTGAGTACTTTTCCTGTTTGTCATTTGCAGGAAACTTCTTGTTCTGGAGTTGTCTGTGTGGAAAAAGTCCACTCCATAAAGTCTGTTACACACTACAGCAGGCCGGCATCAGCCCACAGCAGCTTCTGGTAAGCTGGGGGGAAAGAATGGGTGAAAGCTGGGATCAGGATGTGACAGGATGTGTAGCTGCTGTTGAGAGAAATCTTACAAATCTTATATAGTGCATACAATTTTATATAGAATTGCATAGCTTTTTAATTTTTTACTGTATGATACATACATAATACTGAGGCTTTTTAAATCTTTGCCAAAGATGAACCACAACCCACTGGTGTGTAATTTATTCAGTAATGGCCACTTTATATTGTGATATCAGTATTCAGTATTTACTGTTAATGAGTGAAAGAACACAGACTTCGTTATCTGTCTGCGTAAGTCTACCCAGCGTGTCTGGAGCTTGATATGTTCTCACATGAAATTAGGGTGTATAATATAATAGGTCTTTGAACAAATATCAGTAATTAATTCAGTTCATACTTCCTGTTTCTGTCAGTCTTTGCTGTTGAGTGTGTGGTTGCATCGGGAGAAGGAGTTGCTACAGAAACCAGAGGAAAATGTTCGAAACCTCCACAGACTACTTGTCGCCCTCAGCAATATGAAAGGTACCTGTAAGGCTTGTCGTGTTTGTGTAGTCCGCGAGGCTAAATAATACAACTCTATATGTTGATGGTTGAAGGGCTAATTCATCTGATGTTTCTGATGTTAGATGTGCTGATGTTGGTTGGTGCTCTGGTGGTTTTCTTCAGTTGGACAACAAGAAATCAAAAGAAATGTGAACCTCAAGAAGTAACTTGGTCAGACTGGAAAAGAATAAGTAGAATAAGAGTGGCCTCTTCTTTTTCTCTTCCTCCGTTTAGGTGCAGTCGAGGAGTCATGGGACCCACAGTCAATCTCCCCCTGGTGGCAGCAAGTCCGCACTACATGTGTTCAGTCCCACAACGCTGCCGCTGCCCTGCTGGCTGCACTGGTTGCTCACCGTGCTGCTAAAGCTAGCATCACAAGCCGAGCTGATAGCAAGGTAGAGAAGCGTCATGCACTTGAGGACTGTCTTAAGCAAAAAATAGGAACATAACCCCCTTTAAAATCAACCAACACTAATGTGTGTGTGTGTGTGTGTGTGTGTGTGTCAGTTTCAGTCAGAGTGGGAGGCAGTGTCACTGGAGTTGGAGCAGTGGGTGGTGTGTGTTCGCCAGCTGGAAGATGTGCTGGTGCTGCAGACTCTGCTGTTGGTGCCTCCTCCACCAGGAGCAACGGGGGGCGCTACAGTTCAGTGCTCTATTAAAACATTGTTGGAGGGAGGCACAGGTAGAGAAATATAAGTTCAGGGAGACTTCAAGCTGTATGAGCTAATTTTTCACTTGTCATGTTTCTTTTCTTGGTTTTTCCTCACTTCATAAATTTATTCAAATGCACTGTATCGCTTCTCTCCTCAGTTACTCCTTGTTTTTTTGACTTCTTCTCTCCATGAATTCAGTGTCTTGATGATATTGACTATAGTTTTCCCCTGATGGCTGCATTCTTCTTTGGAGTGTGGGAATCTGGAACAACTGCCACAACCCATTCAAATACACTGCCTGGCCTAAGCCTAGTTAGTAATTTCAAATACATTCACCGTTTGCTTTTGTCTGTTTCAGGCGGTATTGCCGACAGTGTCTCTAAGTGGGTGTTTAGACAAGACATTTCCCCAGAGCGGCTCAAGGAAATCCTCCAGAAAAGGGAAAATAAAGAAGCAGATGACAATGTGGAGCAGAGAGACGAAGAAGAAAGACATGAGAAGGAGAAAAGCCAAGAGGACACAGACAGGACAGCAGGTGAGGACTGAGACATTAACACACGTTCGGTATGTTAGTCTTTCTGGGCAATTTTGAGATATAGTTTAACTTGAAAATCCTAGAATAATGTGGCTTCAGCTGTGTTGTTGTTTGTGGTGATTTAAAAAAAATCAAATTCAAAAAGACAAAAAGTAAAATAATGGAAATCGATTACTTAGCCTATTTTTGGACCTCTGTATCAGTAATATATGTTTTTATGCCGATGACACTATGAACTTTCTTATTAAACATAAGCTTGTTCTCAGTGCTAGTCTGGTCACCTAAAAGCATCCAACCTATAGACCACAGTCAAACCAATGATCATCAAATTAAAACTGTCTATTGCTATAAATATTTTGGACTCTAGCTGGGCACATGAGTCTGCTAAACCCCAAGAATATTGAAAGTAGAAATTGGACATTTATATAGAAAGATCTTTCTACAGTTAATGTGCAGTGTGACAGTTCTCTTTGGCTAACAGAAGACAATAGCATTGTATGGTATTTAATCATAATGATCAAGGTTTGGTTAATGATCAAATAATCACAGGAAAATTAGTCATATTTCCTGTTCTGCAGTACACATTGTTTCATGGAACCTGAATCCAAATCAGCCTCTGTTTTCTTCTGTGTTTTTCAGAGTTGCTGTTAGCGGTATGCCAGCGGTTCCCACACTCTCTCTCACCTGATTTTCTCTTCGCCCACTGCTGCTGGGAGTATGTGGTGCAGTGGAACAAAGACCCAGAGGTGTGCAAATACACAAGCACGCACACAACGTGTTATCAAAAAGTCACACGTCTCCACCCATTAGAAGGAAAAAGCTTTCCCAGATTTAGCATTAGCATACGTCTCTTCCAAGGTTGTCTCCTTGTGCTCTTCTACACCATTTCAAAACCTGCTGCTATGCTTAGATCACTCACAGCCAACACTGGTGAAAATGTAGCAGCAGCAGACAGACTTGAAGGGAAAATTAGCTAAATTTACTTGAGGTTTTTGACTTTTTTATGGGTACAGGTGCAGCATTGTAAATCTTCTATCTGTGCGCAAACTAACACATACTGTATTTAATAGTAGAAAGTGCAAACTTTCAGATTTTCATAAAGACCTGAAGAGTTCTGCAGTCTGATCTCATACCTGCTTCTCTTCATAGGAGGGTCGATATCTCTGCTGGTCTGTGGAACATTTGAAGATGGTCTCCAGTCCTCATATTCAGCAAGGTGAGTACCACGCTGGCTTTCGGTCTGTTTTATTGATCCAATAATAGAATGCATGCTTTAGAAGACAGTACCTCCCCGGTAGTCAGCATGTCTTAACTCCTCACAGGTGTTTGTACAATGATGTGGAGCACATTCATTGCCAAGCGTCTCTCAGCAGCAACCTTTCTCATGGAGAAAGTAAGTTCTGGTCATAACGAGTCGAGCTGAGCTTTGTCACTGTGTCGGGACTTTGTACAGAATTAAATCTCTTATTTTATTGATTTATTTTGAAACAGGTGGGGAAAGCACCCAAAGATCGCTTGTGTCGACGGGTAAGAGTTACATTTCAGCACCAATTCTATTCAAAATGTTTATTTACCTGTAAATATATTAGTCCATACAAATATTCAGATTTAAAGCATGTACTAAAGATCTGTGAATTTTTGTGCAGGATGTCGGGATGGGAGACAAAGCGATGACGTCCTTCCTGGGCTGCTGCGTCCAGCTGCTGAATATCCTCATGGAGGTGACTGGAGTGTTGGTTAGGAATCAGTGCCTTTTTTCTTTTATGAAGTTTTATGTAAGTAAAGGAGACAGCAGAGTGATAGCATGGAGAGTGGTTAGCATGGCAGTGAAACACTGAACGACAACAGTAGGAAGTTGGTTAGGCTTATAGAAATGGGATTTTAGTCTAATATAATGGGAAAGCATTTCTAGTTGTTAGGTTTTTTTTCCACCTGCTGCCTGATCAAAAGAGCTACTAATACCACCCTCACTGCCCAGACTGCACCAGAGACCTGATTTATTCTATGCATGTGTGAAAAGGACTTCTTCCTGTTCTTGCCATTCACATAAAAGCTGCATGACTGCTGTACTCTTGTAGTAGTGAAGAACACTCTTGCTGAAAATATCAAATAAATGGCTTGAAAAGTAAGCATTAGGAATAAAATAAGATCATATCTTTGGTTTTTCTACAAGATCTCTTTTTTCTTAATGAATATGTATAATAGTGTTTAATATAAATTGGAAAATGAATCCTCTCATTAGCCGTATTTTCCTTTTCCGTGCAGGCGGACTCGGCGGTGGAGGAGGTTTCTGCCCCAGAGTTGTCCATCGAGGAGGCGTGGTCTGGAGCCGAGGGCCCAGCTTCCATTGCTGAACTTGCCCTGGAGCAAAGAGGTGTTCACTACCCGCTGGTCCAGCACCACTGCCTGTTAGCATCCCTGCTACATGCTGCTATGACCTTCAGTGTCAAGGTCAAACCATTCAGCCTTTTTGATAGCAAGGTGAGGAGATTGACACTCTGCTAAAGTTTAGAACAAAAACGTAGACATGGAGGGACACTCACTGCTGCATTTGAATCCATCCGTCACCCACTGGAGGTTCTGAAGTCTCCGTAAAGCCACCTCCATGTTTTTTGGAGTTAGATGTGGCGACATCTGGATGACAGTAGACAGTACTAAGTTATCAGCAATTGGCAAATAGGTGGGTTAGCAAGTTTACTGTATGGTTAGCTTACTGTAACATTAACTGTGCTAACAGTTGAGAGGTCCAGTTAAGTGATTTTAGTTAGCAGACAGCTGACCACCACAGTGACCTGATGGTACTCCGGTGCTGGCAGATACAGATCACAAATGATACCAGCCTACATTTCTAATGTTTATCTATTTGTGTCACATGTGTGTTTGCAGGGTAAGAATGCTTTCTTCAGAGACCTGACGACCATCCAGCTGATGCCCAGCGGAGACATGGACCCAGGTTTGGTCTCTGTGCGACAGGAGGTAAGAGGTGGAACAAAATGCAGACAATAATCGGACAATGATGTTCCACACCCATCGCCTGATCTCCTGCTGTTCCACTTTGTCCTGTTTCAGTTCCTCCTGCGGGTGCTGACCGGTTGGGTTCAGGCTATAGATGATCCCTCTAGCTCCGCTCCACTTCCTTCAAGCGGACCCAAAGCCGAGTGGTGGCCCTCGCTGTGTTTAGAGCTCGGCTCTCTGCTGCAGGTCAACCCGGACATCCTGCGGCGGCATCTCGTCTGCGAGCTCTACAGCCAAGGACTGGATCTTCGGGCAGAAGAGGTTGGAAACTGTTTCCTTGTAGATAACGAAAACTTGCTTAAACTCACTTTAGGCACTAAGACTACTTGGTTTAGGTATTGGTTAGGTGTGGTTATCTGAAGAGGTTTGTAGCCACAAACCGTAGATCACGAAAACTTAAATCTTAAAGCAATTAATCTTCCCGTCCTCAGGTGATGTTAGAGGTGGAAGATAAGGATGTTTTGGGCTCCCAGTTGTTGGTGCTGACAGGTCAGAGGCTGAGCTACTCGCTTCTCCACAGCCAGAACCAGACGCAGGCCGCCATGGAGCTGCTGGCCCGCCTGCCCCCCACCCTCTGCACGTGGCTGAAGGCGATGGTGAGATCCCAACACTACAGCCTGCTCTTTTCCTAAAGGGTTATTTGCAAGTAGTGCTTGGAGAACTAAAGTGCATAGTTGAGTGTACATACAGGGTAAGAGTCTTTGAACTCCACATTTATGTATTTTCAGAAACAAATAGGAACCTTTGGTGTCCCCAAAGAGCCAATGTGTTGTTGTTTTTTTCTATTGCTCAACTGAATTTGGCAGTTTCTCCTTTTTGTTTCTTTAAAATGTAGTCATTGCTGAGTTCTGTTCACAGTGACAAATTCTCTGTTATAACATGAAATTGTTTAACTTTTGCTCAAGTTGGTGCAGTCATGAGTGTCCAACATGAATAATTAGCCATTAAAATCACAATAGGTTAAATTTAAGGCGTATTAAAAAACTCTTTAATAGAATTTAAATGATCTCAGTTCAGTTATATCCAGTTCCTGCTGGTTTGGTTTAGGGAGCAAAAACTGGTGGTTTGAGAGTGAGTCAGTTCACAATGACCCTAGAAGATTGGAGAGACACCCAATGAGCAGACCGTGCCCTGTCAGCTGCTCTTTCTGAAATTGGTGCAATGATGTCAGTTTTGTCTGAATTTAGAAGTAGATAAAAGCAGCACAAATTAAAATCCTGGGAGTGAGAATGGGCTGATTTATTATTACTTACAGATATAAAAACTGACTGAAATCATTGGTGAGACTGTAATAAATTAGAAAAGGTGGGGGGGGGGGGGGGGGGGGGGACTGGTCGCTGCAAGTGCTGCCCCTCAGCCAGAACGTGTAATGTAGTTTAAATAAATCATCTGGTCATTTTTAACTGGAGGTGTGGTTTATTTTGCAGGACCCACGTGAGCTGCGGTGTCCCCTGATCCCGCTGCCCCAGACCAGCCGGCTGGTCGGTCGTCTGATCGAGATACTGCCGGAGAACCACGCTCAGTACAGTCTGGCCCTCCACCTGCTGGAGGCCGTAGAGGTCCTCACCACAGAGGACTGAAGGGAAGATGCTGCAGATAGTTGGAATGTGAGAGACTGTCAGAGAGGAAGATAAAGAACTTTCTCACCCACGTTTGGAGGTTTTGTTGTTCTGCTCAGTAATCATAGGTGGTGTTAAACACGGTGGATTCAGAGGCTTTTAATCGTTTTTTTAATCCATCTTATTTCCCTGCATGTGACAGCAAATGAGATTAAATATTTGTGTTAGTACTCACGTTAAAGTCAGACACCCTGTGTGCCGTGTCAGACGACGACGACTCTTCTTCACAGATCAGAAATGTATTAGCAAGAAAAATGGACCTGATTTTTTATTTATATATGCAGACTGAACTTTAATAGCTGTGCCTGTACACCAGCTGCTCCCATGCAGAATAAAGATGCTTCTTAAAGCTTAGAGAACAGTAGTCTGAAGACCCGTTCTTTATTTTTTCATTTATAAGTCAGACAACTTTGAATTCTTAATGTTTACAAGGACTACAAGCTATTAAACAAAGGAGAAGTACCCACCAGCACCGGTTTGCTGTCACACAGTGACTCTGTAGTGCATTCTTTTCCCATACAGTAAAAGGAGCAACTAAATCAAACACTCATTTCTCCTCTGGTTTGTAGAGCTGTTTAATCACCTGGATTTGACATCTGCCTTCCCCAGAATACTACAGATCTAAACAGGGAAATGCATTTTTGAAAAAGAAAATATCCACAATCCTTATGATCAGGTATGATCTAAATGCACCAACAAAAGAAGCTTGCAGCTAGATAACAACATTTACAGCAACACTGCAAGCTTACAATTTAGAATAATTAATTCAGTGCATTTTAGGACCTTTTAAAATCTCAAAAATATGGTGGCCAAGACGTTCATATCAGGAGCACCATCTACTAAATTCAATTTTTTTAAATGACAAAGTGCATTCAAGATTGTACAGCTTTGCTGACACCAGAACTGTCAACGTATCCGAGGCACATTTTATTTGGGGCTTTACACAAGGGAGGGAGAACTGAGGGCGCTACATCCAAATGCACTTCTGACAAATTAGCCTGTAGGTGCTGTAAGTGATTGTTTTAAGGTGTAACTGGAGACTCAGGCAAACCACACAACCCAAACTTGTGTCTCTAACACAATTACGAGGTTTTTTACTATTATATCATTAATAGACGAGACAACAAACATCTCTAAAGCTCCAAAACTTGGCAACTGATACCAAAAATAGTTTAGATTAGGGGAGAAAATGAGAAATAAACGCTACAAACCAGAGGAGACAAGTGTACATTTGCCTTTGGGGTCAAATGTGGCTGTAGCACTTTTTTTTTTAAAGAACACAGACACACGTAAGCTCTCTGAATGGAAACCCCACCTATAGACCATCTTTTTACATTTGTTAAAACACATTTCAGAGACCAGATGCTTTGTTGCCTTCCTGTGCTGAGCTGAGGCTTCGTTTTTCTTCCAATAAGCATCCTCTGAGAACTACGGCACGACAGCAGATGTTTTTAGTCCTTTTTACAGCCTCCAATGGGCGTGCAAAACCTGGTCTCTGGTCAGCCCTTCAAACCGAGCCAGAGGTCATCAGTGAGCCTGGGAGACGACACTCTGGCAGCGCGGGCAGAGGCAATCCGCTGAGTTGGCGGTGTAGCGGCGACACCGTGGGCAACGGGCAGCAGAGGTGGGCGTCACTGCGATACTGTAGGCGCTCTCCTCGCGGATTACACCACCTGATAAAACACAGACAGATTCTGGTGTGAAACTTGAAGATTTGCAGGTCTATGAATGTATAGAAATGCAAAAAAACTGTCAAAGCAGTTTGAATAAAAGTAATTTCAACACCAAAATCTTACTTTATGTGACAAAGTATAGATTACTATGGTTGCATACTTTAAAAAAAAAGGTAAGGCATTGCTGTGACAGCTATCAGCTGCTGTTACTCTTATCTGGGAGTTTTAGGCTGAAGGTCCTCACCCTCCAGGTTGATGAGGAAGGTGCCATGGTTCAGCAGAGCCTCCGGATCCAGGTCTCGAGGCATCTTTGTGGCCAGGTTGACCCGAGCTGCCATCATCAGCTCAGCCAGCTGGGAGGTGGTGGAGGTGGGCTCCTCCTGGAGAGACTGGAAGTAAAGTGGATGATGGCAGGAGTATATATATTATATATATTACAAAAATTCAAGTACAAAGTAGTGCACAGTGTTTCACAAATCAAAAAATGCACAATGTTTTAACTGAGTGCTAATATGAGGCACCAGAAATACAATTTCAGTGCACAACAGCAGCTGTCCCGGTAAAGGTAGTGGCTGTAATTGATGCCGTAATTAAGCAAAGTGACATGGTAGCTTGTAAAATCAGCCAGATATTAATTGATATTTAAATTGGATTTCAGTCCGTTTATGACGTTAAAAAAAGCTGGATGGGGTTTTGGTGATGATGGGCCAATCTTTGCTCTCCCATTTTAAGTTGTTTCGTGAGTACTTCAAAAGTTTTTCCAAACTCTGCTCAAAATGAATCAAGATGAGTGAGAAACTCAGACAATTTATTTTCTCACTGTTATGCTTGAGACGGGTATATTGGGAAGCGTTTATCATGCTTAGAGTGATGCAACATCTTCCTATCAAATTCATTAATATTTCTCTTCTCTCTGCTTCAAGGTGAGAATATGAATGAGATGAGGAGAAACTAGCATCATCATAAATAATGTTTTGAGGTTGGCAGACTCTCACACTAAGCTGAAATCAGACTAAAGCAACTAAATTAGCTGATTAACTAATTTATGATGTATAGATTTATAAACTTAAATTTATGGATGCATTTATTTGTAACATTTTACAAAGTTACAGCGCATGTGGATGTTCACCTGGGGGGGGGGGTCTTCTTCCTTTAAAACAAGTTTACTAGTCTAAATTTAATTGATTAAGAAATTAGTAATCATGGACGTCCCTTCACTCCAGCAGCCGGCTTCTTTCACAGCTTGCTGAGCTCAGCAGGTTGTTCACTAACACATACTATCCTACACCAGAGGTACTAGTGCAGTATACTACAACAGATGACCCAAATACAGCATCTCTAGGTCAGTTTAAAGTCTATATCTATTTCTTTGATGTTAACAAAACCAACACAAAAACAAACCCATGGGAGTTTCTGTCACACAATCCTTCTGCACTGTAGCACACACTTCTGTTCAGTTTATATGAAGAGCCAGCTTACCTCCATGAGTTCGAACAGGAGACCTGGTTCGATGGCGACAGTGAGGTCGTACCTGGCGGCGTTTTTGCCAGGAATGGAAGACAGGAAGGAGTCCCTGATGGCACACGCTCCTTCCACAGCCTCCTCTAATCCTGGTCGCCGCCACACAGAGCTGCTTTTAATCCAGCCACTTTTAAATAATGTCTCCGCTTCTATTGAAACACAGAAAACATAGAAAGGCTGTGTGGTGGAGAATGCATGCGGCAGTAAAAGAGTAACCACAGAAAATCGAAAGACACGTACTGTCATGTCCTGGTGCGTGCAGGTACACCTCTTCAGCCATATGTGGCAAGATCGGAGCGATGGATCTCGTCACGCCATCCAGAATTTCCCTCTAAAACCGTCTGGCAGGATCTTCGACCCAACGAGTCCTCTGCATCGCAGTACAGTCTGACCGACAGAGAGACAAAGACATGAACAAAGCTACTGGAGGCAAAGGAATCTTTAACATGTTCTGACATGTTACCTGTCCTTGATGATACTGAAGTAGAAGCTGGAGAGTTCTCTGGTTATGAAGGCCTGCAGCACACGGATGACCCTGCCAGCATCAAACTCACTGTAGGCGTCTGTAACCTGGGAACAAAGAGACGTCAGCAGGGGGCACAAATGTGCTCGTTTCATTAGTTGGATGGACTACACCTTAAACACACCTTGATGCTGTACTCGCGCAGCAGGTGCAGCATGTACTGGTCGATGTAGTGCATCTGTTTGGGATCCACAGCCTGCAGTCGTGGGTCGAAGCCCTGCAGGTTTCCGAGCAGGAATTTCAGAGTGTTCCTCAGCTGGAAGGCAAACAACAGCCATGAGAGGAGATGCAGCAGGTGATATGAACGTGGCGAGCAGATAAACTGCACCTTAAAGTACCTTACTGATACTGTCCCGGGCTGAGTTGAGCGCAGAGGGGCCAATCTGGACCTCAGAGAAGACGTTCGACTCTGCCACCCACCAGCGGAGCACGTCTGCCCCGTAGGCCGGCTCAGTGGGGCCCTGGCAAAGATGACAGTTTAGAAAGTTTCTACACAGAAATGCAAATTTATCTTCTCAGTTTCAGCTTCATTTAAAATCTTTTTTTTCTGTGTTTTTAAAGTGGCAAACAAGGAAATGGTAAAATCAAAGAATCACAATTGGAAATCTTTGATGCGTGAAGTTCTATATTTGCAGAGTGTAGCTCTGACACAACATGTAGATTGCAGTGAACAATTGTCCTTTATTTAACTTTATCTTAATTTTAAATCTAGAACAGGTTGAAAAGTCTTCATCCGTTTTACCTTCCCTCCATTAATGACCACATTAGGATCCACAACGTTGCCCACCGACTTGGACATCTTCTCTCCTTTCTCACCGACTGCAAAGCCGTGGACCACAAGAGACCTGCAACAATATTCATTTTTCAGACACTTTCATCAATTTTCTTTCCGTGTATCATTATCATCTGTGTAGCAAGTGGAAGGCACGCTCACTTGTAAGGTGCCTTGTTCCGGACAGCCACACTGGTGAGCAGCGATGACTGAAACCAGCCTCCAATCTGGTCCTTTCCCTCCACATAAACGTCAGCCCGAGAGTCCGACTCCGCTGCAAGAGAAAAGCTGAGCTCTGAGCTAAACTGTATAAAATTTGAGTTCAGCATTTAATGATTTGCAAGCTATTTTAAGCTAACAACAATAACAAATTCTTAATACATCTTTAAAGCCTTTACAAATTAATCTCCCATGGGTCAATGACATGATTATGGAATTTTCTAATGATTAATACATTGTTATCTAGTATGTTTAGCAAGCAATTTCAACTCCTAGCAAAACTTAAGCTAATAACTTCAGACTTTATTGATAATTTTAACTACGCATTTTAAATGACTGAAGCATGTTTAGTTAACAATTTATTTGCTAATAATTTCATTTCTTTATCCCTACTTTTAGATAACAGCTGGAAATTTTCAAGTTTTTACTGCTTCTCGCACTATTTCAACTGTTTATCCAGTTATGTAGCAAATGAACCTTTCAACACTCTCAGTGTCCTGAATGTTTTTGAAAGGGAGTCATAAAAGGCAGGGTGCTGAGATTCATACTGTGCTAATCAGTTACAATCTTCCAACTGAACAACATGTTCATCAAAAGTCACAGGAGCTTGCAAAGAAAAGCGTCTGGACCTCTTTAAGTTGCTTGAAGACATTTCACCTCTCATCCGAGAAGCTTCTTCAGTTCTAAGGTCAAATGGACAAGACTCAGCTGTCCATCTGCATCTTAAGGATAAAGGTCACTCTTTCGAGGATGCCAATGTTCACATTTTGGACAGAGAGGACAGATGGTTTGAAAGAGGAGTGAAAGAAGCCATCTATGTCCACTGTGAGCGACCATCTTTGAACAGAGGCGGTGGTTTACGACACCAACTCTCTGCCATCTATAATCCAGTTTTGAGATCCCTCCCCAGACGCCTTAACGCCCACTCACATCCTGGGCCATCTGACCTCAGGAAATTGCATGATAAGGTGGGGCCAGGTTTCACAATGAACTCACCCGAAACTCTGGCTGATTGGGACCCACACCCAGTTTCACACCTTGGCTCAGGCGATTAGAGGATCATCATTTTGTCCCTCTGTGGGGGGACATTCCCACTAGGTTTAAATCTGGGACTCCCCACCATTTGACCTTAGAACTGAAGAAGCTTCTCGGATGAGAGGTGAAACGTCTTCAAGTAACTTAAAGAAGTCCAGACGCTTTTCTTTGCAAGCTCCTTTGTCTACAATGACCTGGATGACTGAGAACCTTCACAGACATGTTCATCAAAAGACATCACTGAGTACTGGCAGTACTGAGGCACTGCAATGGAGTGGAAGGAAGAAATGGGTTGGCTGGTAAGTGATAACACATCATTAACAAATATCCCAAAAGATTTTAAAGGTAAAAAGAGGTAAAAAGTACAAGAGAAGATGGAAAGAGACAAAAAAGAAAATACATGACTATAATACAAAGACTAGAGTGCCTGTCCCTGTAGCTGAATGATCGAACAACCTGTAACCAGAGATTTCTGGAGCCCAGCTGGGAGCCATCTGAGACGTGACTCAGGCTCAGAGTTTTCCTCCATTTCCTCTACAAATGACAACACAACCACACAGATGATGGAAAAACTCTCATACTTCAGCAAATAAGTGTCTATTTGAATCTCCTGGAGCAAAACAAGCTACTGCGCCATGTGGTAGTAGTTCAAAAATACCTTGAGTGAGCAGGATCCAACTCTAATATTGGTTGAATTGCTATTAAAAAACATTAACTCCACTCACACCCCTCGGCAAATTTTGACCCAAAATGTGCTGAATAATAATCCCCCACCCCATTACGCCACCTGCAGCCTGAACCATTGACATGAGGCAGGATGGACCCCCTGATTTTCATGTTGTTTACATCAAATTCTGATCCTATCCCAGATATTTGTGTATCTGCTATTTCAACTTTTAACCCAGTGTGTTTAGTGAACAATTTCACTTCTTTATCCAAACATATATACATCTAGTTAACTGTTTCCATACTATTACCAGTTTTAACTTTTAGTCATACTTATTAACCGGTTTTCACTTTTTCCTACTTCTGACCCTGACAGTGAGCAGGAATTTCTTCCAGTTCTAAAAACAGATAAATAAATCCAATCACCTTGTCCGGTATCTGTGATGTGCTGACGTTTGCTAATCCAGGACTCCGACTATCCCACTCTCACTAATGATGCTTTGCAAAGCAGCTTAACTGGCATGTGGGACTACATAAAGTAGCTTCAAGTAGCTTTGTCGCTAATAAAACTAATAACAGGAGGTTTGATTAGAGGCACTTGGAAACCTTCAGTCACAGACGTGTTCTGCTGCTCTGAGACAATCATTTTCAATGTCCTCGGAGAGGTTTTTACAAAATTAACAAAATCCATCTATACTTTTACATGATCTGCATAACAGGACAAACTGAAGAAATTTCAAATGTACCTTCGAGCACTGCTGCCCACGACGCTCCACTGTCAAACCAAATGTCCAGAACGTCTTCTCCACGAACATAATCACTCGCTGCACCTGCTTTACTCTGAGACAAATATATATTCACAGAAAAACTGTGATAAGTTTTACATTTACGAGAAAAACATCTCAAATATTCTCTTAGAGAAAAAAAAATGTAAAAAACATTGCCAAGAGTAAAGCCATGTGCCCTTGACTACAGTCCCTATGATGCCTTTAAAATCATTAATTGATATAGTTTCAGTTTTTCCTTGTCCACAGTACGTAAGAAAATGCTTTTCCCAGACTTATCGAAGTCCAGCCACCATTTGAAGTGTAGCTGGTAACTTACCGGAGTAGAGACAGAAGGGTGTAGAGGTAAAGTGGAAATTTACCCAATACTGGTTTATAGATATAGATAAGAAGCATATGCATGAATGACACCATCATCAGCATAGAGGTGTATTTTTGCTTAGATGTCCTTGCAAATGTCATTAATAAAAACGGGTCCCGACATGGAGGCCTGTTAATCCAAGAAAAATCTGATTTACGGCCCCCTGTGTGGACACACACTGGGTTTGATGCACCAGTAGGTTTGCTCCTAAGCTTGTACACTGGTTTAGAAATAGAACCCAGAAGGGTTGTAACACTGTTGCACATTTTTCCTAGAGTTGTTGTAGTTTTTACAAAATGCCATTGCCTAAAAAGTGGGACAGCAAAGTTAAAAATGCTTGAGGATGGGAAGGGATGCCTCTGGCAATGACATCAATGATGACATGGATGACAGTGGGAACCCTGTTATCAGTAATATCTGATTGTTAGCTGTTTCCACACATTAGTTTACGCACCTTCTTGAGCACCTCGGGAGGCAGCAGAGTCTCAATGGGAAGCTCCCACCAACAGTCGCTGCCCTTTTCTTTGAAGAGCTGTGCGATGTGGGACACAGTGTATCTGTAAAGGTCAAAGAATCACAGATGTTTGCCAGTTTGTAAATACTGTTTAAAAAAAAAGAACAAAAAAAAAAAAAAAAGAACAAAAAAAAGATTTTAAGCAAATACAGTAAATATGTGCACGCAGCTGTTGGTGTGTGTGTTTTATTATGAATGTGTTTGTTGGCTTTACTTGTTGATGAGAGCTTCTCCACTTTCTTTATGGTAGAAGACGGGGATGGGGACGCCCCAGCTGCGCTGCCTGGAGATGCACCAGTATGTCCGTCTGTCCAGCATGGTGAGCAGGCTGCTCCTGGCCGACTCGGGCAAAACACGCACCTTCTGCAGGGCCTCCTGCAAAATCCCACACACATACTTCTTTAGACAAAACTGGAAATGTGAAGCACTCCCGCTCACTGGAAGAAATGAAGTGTCAGGTACAGAAGAAAAAACTAATCTGGTCCAAATCATCTAAATCTATTTTACCTTTGCTTTGTCTTTGAGTGACTCTGTGTTGATGAACCACTGTTTGCTGGGTCTGATGACTACAGGTTGCTTTGTCCTCCAGTCATACGGGTAACTATGGACGCACTGCTCCTCCTTCAGCAGAGCATTGCACTGCTTCAGCATTGAAATCACTGAGTGAAGCAAACATCAGATACATCCATCATCAAACAAGAAACAAACACATTTTCAAAACATTTTTCTATCTTGATTAACATTATTATTAAAAAATTGTTTATTTTTAGCAGCCTGTAGAAACCCTGTGTTCTGCCCTCTTTTTCATGTTTTTAATACCTTTATCGTTTCCTTCTGTCATTACAGAAAGCTTCTGTAGTTCAGGTCCAGCTAATTCATTGAATGTCCCATCTTCATCCACCATACATTCCTTTGGTAGAAGAATAATGTGCACAAATACATCAGGTTTTATCATATCCTGTAGCCACATTATTCAACAAACATGGTCCAAACTGTTAAATAAAAATCTCCTTGCATGTATATTGGCTATACTGATTAATGTTTGTATTTTATTTGCTTTTCACAGATTTCAGCCAACTCACAAAGCTTTCAAAAGTCAAAACTTAAGAAATTATGTCTGTGTGGGTTTGTGTGTACAAATTTTTTTTTTAAAATACATTTCCAATTGGATTTTTTATATATTTCTGTATTTTCACCTTAGTTATTTCCCCAGAAATATGTTTTTTTTTTTCTGTATTTCTTCCTACTTTTGGCTCATTGGGGCCTCCATATACCCACAGGTTTTTTCTTGACTGTTGGGATTTTTAGTTTTTACACACAGAACACACCACAGGCAGTTTAAACTGCGAGGCCACACTGTAGTCCTCCATCCCATGCGCCGGTGCCGTGTGAACCAATCCAGTTCCCTTCACCATGGTCACGTGATTAGCTGGCAGCAATGGCACTTGTTTGTCAGGAATCGTGGGATGTTTGCAGATCCCACCTTCAAGCAGGGAGCCTAGGAGAGGAAAAAGATGGAGAAACAACTCTGCTCGTGTTCTCAAACTTTGGGGCAGGGTCCACTGATGGGACGCAGAAGGAAAAATACAGAGAAGAATTTTATTTCCCCAAAATTCAACCTGGATTATTTTTGTTAAAAGCTCATTTCTACTGCAGGAAGTATCATGTCTGCACCTGGTAATGTGATGCTTCAGACACTGTGTTACCTGTAAAGGTGCCTACAGTCTGCAGGTCTGTGCCCAGCAGTGCTGCTATGCTGGCCGTCCGCTCAGTTGCTACTAGAAACTTCTCAGAGTTGTCCGCTCTCTTCACCACAGAATACCTGCAAAAAAGACAGAAAACAACTCACTCAAAACCCCACCACGCTATCCACGTTACTGACATCATAATAATAGTGCCTGGGTTAGACAATGTTTGGTTTAAAACAAACAAACAAATACACTCTATAGTTATGAAATGGAAACGCATCTCTTAGGTTTAGGTAATAAAGTCATGATGACATCTTATAAACAGAAACAAATCGTTTGCTTTTTTCACGACTGTCACATTTTGCAATGAGACCAAGCTGGACGAGTCTCCAGTGTGTGGTGCTGTTCCTTACTGGGCATTTGGCATGTAGCAGACAGCCTGGTTAGCAGGAATGGTCCAAGGCTGGGTGGTCCACACCAACACAGAGACACTTTCCATCCCTGCACAGACACACACAGTCAGGAGATTTCATACCAGGTGAAATATGACTAAAAGCTTTATCCACATGTGTGCTTCACCTTCTTGTGAAGCGATCTTTGGTGGAAGCGTGACGAGGGGGAACGTGGCATAGATGGCTCTGCTCACATGCTCGGGGTTGTACTCTAGTTCTGCCTCTGCCAGAGCTGTTCTGTAAAAGTTGCAGCAATAGATTCAAGATTAGAAGAAATTATTACAAAGATGTAATAACTGCAATAAACTGCATTACCCGGATGAAGGAGACCAGAAGACAGGCTTGTAGTCCTGGTAAATGAGCCCCTGAAGAACAAAGAGGGACAACCACATTAGACCATACACTGGAAGCTAAAGATATCTCAGTGAGTCCCATTATGATGTTTAAATTAAATAAACAAATTTTTAAAAAATAAATAAATAAGATGTTCTCTGACTGGAGTTTGGGGGTCTGTTAATCCAGCTGACACAAAGAAAGCCTGGTCATGCTGAACTTGCTTTGTAGGTACATCACTCTACTGTGACACTGCCTGATGCTTAGATCAGATCATCACCCACCTTACTGTGCATCTCTTGGAAGACTTTCAGCTGAGCAGCCTCGTAGGTGCCATCAAAAGAGTAGTAGCACTGATCCCAATCAGCCATCACCCCCCAGCGCTGGAATGCAGCTTTCTGGCGGGCTATCGCTCCCTCTGCAAACTCCCGCGCTGGATGAGACAAACCAAACAGCAGCTGCATAAAATCTGAATAAAAGTCACCAGAAAAAGCCCTCTTTCTACTTCCTCCTTCTTCTTCTCACCTTTCTGTCTGATCTGCAGAGGACTAAGGCCACTCGTCCCCAGGTCTCCCAGAGCCTTCAGCTCAATAGGGAGGCCGTGGCAGTCCCACCCTGGGATATAGTGCACCTGCCGCCCTCTTAGCATCTCAAAACGGTTACGGATGTCCTTCAGGATCTGAATGGAATAATAATTGAGAAGCTAGTAAATATTTACAAATCATGAGGGCAGGAATAAATACGCCGTTGTTCGCATCCAAAAGCTCCGTCTTAAAAATTTGTTACTTGGGGAAACTTTCACTTTAGGAGGAAGAGTAGGTGAAATATACTACTTCCTTGTTACTCTAACCTTCCCAGTCTCAAATTCCTTTGGAATGTATTTCCTTTTAACTGGGCTCATTCAGAGTTCCTTTAACAGAATAAATTTGATGACTTTTGTTGTAAACCTATTATCAAAAAGGACATCCAGGAGAAACCTTGGAGTACAAAATGTTATCTTTAACAGTTGATGTTTAAAGGACTAGTATAACTTTTATAATGAACAGTGACACAATTTTTGGATTTAAAAAGACTAAAGGTGGGTCAGGGTTGGTTGGCAGATGGTGTTAGCCCTGCAACAGGTAGGTGATCTGTCCAGGGTGTGACAGCTGGGGTAGGCTCCAGCTCAACTACAATGCTGAATTGGATAAGTGAAAGAAAATGAATGGATGGATGTGACCTTATGTACAAAGATGCTTTTGTTTTCCTCGTGAAATGCACTCATTATTCTACACGTGTTTTGTGGTATAACATTATATTTGCAAACCAATTTTCATTGGAGGAGGACTTGATGATAGAAAGCTGAAAGGTTTCATATTTACCTTATTGAGAGCGTGTCCAACATGAGGGTCTCCATTAGCATACGGAGGTCCATCATGAAGGCAGAACTTATTCTTGGCCTTCCTCTCCCGCTGCCATGAGTACAAATCTGCAAAACCACACTCCTGCAAAAAACAAAAATTAATATCTATTAAATCTTGAGTGAGCTATTTCCAATATGTATGAAGGCATGATATAAGTATTTTATCACGTGTGACCAGGCTTAGTAATCCCATTCCTGTAACTTTTACTCATTTGTGTTCATTTATAATTTTCTCAAGTCAAAATAGTTTTATTTTCTTCTTTTACTTTCTTTGTAAAATTTCTTATAATGTCTTGTGCTAATCACGTTACAGTAATCCCTTTAATATTTCATGAATAGCACTTTAAACTGCCTTGTCGTTGCAATGATCTGCATGTTTCAGCTCAAAATTGAAATCAAGACTAGTTAAAAGTAACAATGATATAGCTGTGAGCCTGAACAGTCATGCCGAATTAAAGACTAAATGCTAAACAAAAGTATAAACTATTCGTGTGTTGTACGTTATCAAAGCCACTTAGTAAGCAACATAAAAACAAATAGAATTTGACAATTTTTGAATGAGATTTCGTTAGCCTGCTGTACCTGTTGTATTTGGAGTTCTCGGTCCAGAAGGTTCTGTCCGGTCAGTTTCATCGGGAACTCGGTCTTGGGCAAAAGCACTGAATCCCGGTACAGTGCGTTACCGGAGCCGTTCTCTGCGGGCTGACCATTAACTTCACCCGAACCGGTACCGTGGCAGCGGCGGCTGGAGGTGCAAGACCGAGCGCCGTGCAGGAGGAGACCGCCTTCCCGCTGTGACCTCCGTGCCCATCGCACTAGCGTCTGGCTCCCCGCCGAACTCCGGCACAGCAGCCGCAGCATGGACAGACGAATAGCTCTGCGGCCGAGCTGCTAACTCGGAAAAACAGACAGCTTTGTTGTTTCTGCGTGAAGTTTCCGTGTTGTTTTAGTCCGCCCTTCTGTATTAGCGTGCTCTGTTTCCTTCGGAAGAAATACAGGAGAGGACAGCTACGGAAAACCAGCGGGGTCATGGGTGAAGCTTTCGCATTTGTGACAGCGAGATGCCGCCGGGGGCGCTGTTTATTTTGAACCATGACAGCAGAAAGAAAGACATTGCTATAAATTATTATGCATAAATTACTTTTCATGTATATAGAATATGGAGTGGTGCTCATCACTTATGCCTCACTGGGGTTCAAATCTTGATATTTAGGCCCCTTAAAGACCTTATAGTAACTTTTTACTCCAACAAAGCACTTTGCTCTCAGACTGCTGGTTTACTTGTGGTTCATAGCATATTTAGACGTAGAATGGGAGGCAGAGGCTTCAGCTTTCGGGCCCCTCTTCTGTGAAACCAGCTGTGAGTCCGACACCCTCTCTACTTTTAAGGCTTAAAACGTTCCTTTTGACAAAGCACATTGTTAGGGTTGGAGCAGGTGACCCTGAATCCAGGTAGGTGGACTCCCATGATCTATTGAGTGTTTCCACAGCAGTCTTTGTGTTTTCCTTCCCACTGTCACAAAAGTGCTTGTTTATAGGGGTAATCTGATTGTTGTTTTTTCTTTGTTTGTTTTTTGTATTTTGTAGGGTACTTACATTAAAGCTTGAGGCAACTGTTGGTGTGATTTAGTGCTATATGAATTGAATTGAATTCAGTCTGGGGCTTTTCTGTGTTGAGTTTGCATGTTCTCCCCATGTCTGGTTCTCTTGTGGTAATCAAGCTTCCTCCCACAGTGCAAAGACATATAGTTAAAGGGGTTAGGTTAATTGGTGATTCTAAGATTGATTATAGGTGTAAATGTCAATGGTCGCCTGTTTCTCTGGGCTAGCCTTGTGAAAAACTGGCGACCCGTCCGGAGTGTACTCTGTCTCTCGTCCTATGACAGCTGGAATAGGCTCCGGATAGATCTATCTGTTTATAGATAGATAGATGTAATTATAATTTTTGTGTAGTATTCACCTTTTCCAGTTGAGTTTAGTACTATGATTAACAAATAGTCTATTTTCCGTTATATAAAATGTCTTTTTTAGAGGGTGAGGTTTGTTCTACTAGATTAAATTCAATAAGTGATACAATTATGACACATAACTTAAAGATTCAGAATGAGAAGGAAAAACTTCCTTTTACTGCAGTACAAGGAAGTTTTTCTTTCTCATTCTGAATCTCCACGGGTGCTGAACACACTGAACCTTTTAATAATCTGGTTAATAATTGGCTCAAATAATAATCTTGTGTTTATGTTTCATCTTTACACAATGTAATCCCCACATATGAAATGGTATAACCTCTAAATGCAGGCCTACTTGTTGTTCCTAGAGTATTTAAAAGTAGAATGGGAGGGAGAGCCTTCAGTTTTCAGGCCCCTCTTCTGTGGAACCAGCTTCCAGTTTGGATTCGGGAGACAGACACTATCTCTACTTTTAAGATTAGACTTAAAACCTTCCTTTTTGCTAAAGCATATAGTTAGGGCTGGACCAGGTGACCCTGAATCCTCCCTTAGTTATGCTGCAATAGATGTAGGCTGCCGGGGGATTCCCATGATGCATTGAGTTTTTCCTTTCCAGTCACCTTTCTCACTCACTATGTATTAACAGACCTCTCTGTATTGAATCGTATCTGTTATTAATCTCTGTCTCTCTTCCACAGCATGTCTTTATCCTGTCTTCCTTCTCTCACCCCAACCGGTCGCAGCAGATGGCCGCCCCTCCCTGAGCCTGGTTCTGCCGGAGGTTTCTTCCTGTTAAAAGGGAGTTTTTCCTTCCCACTGTCGCCAAAGTGCTTGCTCATAGGGGGTCATATGATTGTTGGGCTTTTCTCTGTATCTATGAAGCGCCTTGAGGCGACATTTGTTGTGATTTGGCGCTATATAAATAAAATTGAATTGAATTGAATTGAAATTGAATTAAATAATGTGTGAGGGATAAATTAGAGTCTGGAAGTGAGACAAAAAAATTGGTTCTTGTGATTCAACTTCAAACTGAATTTAATTTGACCTGCAAAGATAGAAATGGGGAGCCTGGACAGCCTTGTTTTAATCACTTTATTGAGAAAGCTTTACTGAGCTATTTCATGCATTATCTAACACTCTCCACTCAAAAAGAGAACACTGTAAAATCACGATCAATGCATCAAAGACCACATAGAAAACAGGGAATGGTGCAGTATTAGTATGGCAGCTATATCTCTAATTTATTAAACATACATTAAGTAATTTTGCTATTCATTTGTTTTTATTTCTTATCCGGTTTACTATAACTCAAAATGCATAATTGGTAGCTAAGTAAAAGTAAATAACATTTGTTGCAGAATGATACATAAAGGCAGGTGTTTTGGCGTGGTTGATGACGTCACTGGGAGGTATAAAAAAGCAAAGGCTTGGTCTCCTGTTTCATTCACGTTTTCTCTACCAAGAAGAACAGAATCCCCTCCATCATGAAGAAACTGTGCGTCGCAGTCGTCGGAGTTTTGCTGCTGGCTTTCCATCTCACATCACAGGTCAGTTTGATCCGTACCTCCTTTCTTTTGTTTTGTTTCTTCATACTTTCACCAACCTTTTAGGTTATGGTGGGAATCAACTGTGGCCAACGGAATTTGTTTACGCATGAAACGCTGAAATGGCGCAGATGAGCTAAATGTTCAATTAGGGAGGTTAAAACGTTATGCTGGGAGTGCATCTACGATCTCGTATGTTTAGGGGAAAAGTCATGAATATAAAAATCAGTTTGTCCCCTGCAGAACAGACTGCGGCAATAAGAATACAATGGCAAACTTTTAGTTTCGGGCTAGGTCTTGAACAGAGGCTTTAAAGCTCTTATCTTAATTTTTTTCCAAATTAAAATGGAAACAAAAATGACTCCAGACGCTGAATTTTGATTAACTTTCTCCCTCGCACGTTAAATTCTTGTTTTGTTTTGTTTTTTTTTTTTTTTAAAAAAAAAAAAAAGAAATCACCCGGACTGAATCATCTTAATTAAATACAAATGTGTTTCAGGTGGCCCTGGCGAATAACGGCACGAATCCGGACAACACAAACATCACCACCCCAAGCTCCACGGGGGCTGGTTGTGGGACTACCGCCGCCTTCATGGTGCTGCTTCCCCCGCTGGCTCTGACCGCTCTTCTCCTCCACCGGTCCTGATTGAGTGGACTGACCGCGCTGGACACAAAAGCCAGCACAGGTTACACTGTGGATCCAGTGCTGGCTTAGTCTAAACACACTAATCTCTCAATCCACCCACCCACTCACTCAAAAACAGCCAAAAACGCGTTTTGGAATTAAATTTCAAGTGCTGGGTGGGAAAACTTGTCTTAAAAGGCGACGCTCACTTGCATTCTGCTCTATCCTCTGTACTGGCTCTGCAAGGACTCTGAATACTTTGGCACCACACCGGCCCTTTTACTCCTGCGTGCAGTGGGAGAACACCTCAGACTCGTGTACAGTGACCGACTTTGATTCTGGTGTCATTTGCCTGAACGTGATTTGTAAATGAGCTAAATTGTGACCACTATTGTACTTTCAGGGTGTGACTTGAACTGTTTATTTTTATGTAGATTAAATAAAGCTTTAAATTGTGAGTCCACATGACTGACCATCTCTTTCCTGCTTTGATTGTTTAAAGTTTTCAGGGTAGACTATAGAGCCATCAAATTAAAACCAAATAAAGCTGGGGAGGCTGAGAATGAAGAGAATCAGATCAAGGGTCCACAACTGATGCAGCTCTGGCTCTGCTTCCAACTCCAAGGCTCTTAATTGGTTTTGGATGAAGGGGAAAGAATACGCTGAAGGGGTGTGGCCTAATTCTCAACTGGCTTTAGCTGCGAGTTTATTTCAGTTTGGTTAAAGCACAAATTACATCTGGAGTGTGTGGGGTACTGACATTTCAGAAGTGGTTTTCTTAATCCACCACAATCTGGCAACAGTATCTCACAAAGCAAGACGGTGGCATTTTAATAACTGACCAAGAGCAAGTAAATAACTGAAGGGCTGCTGAGGCCTTCCTCCACCTATTGCAGGGGCTTGGCCATAAAGGAGCCGCCTGCTTATCTGTGAAGGTCGACGGCTGGATGGAATTACCTGAGACCTGTGTGGGAATTTCCCCCTTTGATCACGAGACAAAGGCCGCATTGTCCAGCTCATTCTCTGCTAAACTCAGATCAGGACCTACTTCAGGTGCTGCAGCTTCAACTGCATAAGCATTTTTCCTTGATCTTCACATTTTCCTTCCTGCTTGATAATCCGAAACCCGAAGAGGCCACATTCACCACCGAGGTGTGACCCCTTAAGTCTCTCATCCTTCCATTTCTTACCATCTGGAACAAAAGCAGAAACCTGAGTTCAGGTAAAGTGTTTGGTCATTTGTGGGAAAGGTGGGTGAGGGTACATGAAAGAAGGGAGAGGGGGGAAAGGTGAAGGACAAGTTTCAGGGTTGAGCTATTCAGCCACTTCTCCAGTTCCCAGGCTCTTTCTGAGCAGCAATATGCACTCAAAACTTGAATGTTGAAACAAATGGAAACCTTTGAGGCTGAAAAATGACAAAAACGCGTCAGGACTCAAAGTACTGCTGTTCCTTCAACAACCGGCTCCAAATGTGAGTCTTTTCCCATAAACCCCCATGTTTAAATGTCCAATTTTAGAGCAGAATTAAACATGTTTACAGCCTGGAACAAAAACAAGGTTTTGGTCTTTGGCTTGTTATACATGATAACATTATTAATTTGTAACGTATCTTTAAGCATCTTTTGTTTAACTCTGTGTGCTGAATACCAAATGTTGGTAAGCTTTGGAAAAGAGTTACCATCAGGCTGACAAAGAAAAGCAGGAAGTGAAACAGTGCAGATGATATCATCAAAGTGTGATGGCTGCTCTCTGAAGCATGGATTTACTGTTAAAAGTAAGTAACGTTGGTACGTGTAGGGCTGTAAGTATTTGGACATTGACTCAATTTTTGTCATTTTTCCCATTTATACCTCCACATTGGATTTAAAATCATGCAATAGGTGACTGAGTAACTGAAAAGATCCGATCAGATCAGCAGTTATTGTCTCGCTTGGGAGAAATTTATCTTGGACAAACAGGGGAAACACGTCATATAAGATAGCACACATACATTCACAGTTTCACCAAAAGCCCGCTCTATTGGTTGGATGTCAGGTTTCTGACTTGGCCATTGAAGAATATCCCATTTCTTTGTACCGAGAAACTCTTGGGTTGCTTTTGCAGCAGGATTTGGGCCATTATCCTTTTGCCCCATGAAGCACTATGAGATGGGTTTTGCACAAAACTTTTTTAATTTGGTGCAACACATTTTAAAAACTGGAATGTTAATGTGATTATGTTTAAAAAATACACATACACTGTTCTGGGTGGACTCTGTGATTACTTTTCTTTTACATGCTGTGAGAAGTGACCAGCCTGGTAAGTAGTTACAAATGAGTGAAAGTCTTCCTTGTGGAAGTAGGTTTTCCAACCATCTTTTAAACAAGGCATTTCACACCATGATGCAACTGCATTATGGCAGAGAAAAGCCCCTCAAGCTGGGCCTTAAAAGTGGCAACAGATATGAGAGCTAGAGCCCAGGAACAGAAGGGCTTCACCCACAGTTTGAGCAACCACACAGCCAGCCCAGCTCTTCACCTGAAAAAGAAACCAGGAGAGGGATAATGGTATGATTTGCTATGCAGTTAATTGCACTAATCCAAAACCAAGAAGTTTTTTCCTAAATAAAATTCTAGTATTTTATTTGGATGTTACATAGCAATAATTAGAATAGAATTAGAATAGAATAGAATTCAACTTTATTGTCATTGCACATGCACAGGTACAGGGCAACGAAATGCAGTTTGCATCCATCCAGAAGTGCTTTAGTGATATAGATATATTACAATATATATTAGCAATAATATAGATATGTAAGTATATTACAGAAATGGGTCTGTTATGGTATGTTATAATGTACACGGTATGAAGTATGTTATGAATATTCTATAACTATAAGTATGTACAGGCTGTAGTGATTACAAGTTATGTACAGGCTATGAACAGGATATAAATATGAAAAACTATACAGAAATCTGAGATATACAGTTATACAGAAATGTGAACTATGCAAGTTATAAACAGTTGTAGGATTAAAAATTATCGTATGTACAGAATGATTATTTACACAGAGCTATACAGTAGTGCAGTTAAGATAAGTGTATAATTTCTACAGAGGTATATAAAGTGCTGGTGGTTGTGAGTGGTGGTTCAGTCCATGTTATTATTGTGTGTTTGAGGGTACGGTTGTCCATTGTGTGTGTGTGTGTAGGTGGTTGTGGGTGTGTGTATGTCCAGTCCATGAGTTTAATGTGGGTCAGATGTCAGGAGGCAGAGTTCAGAATATTATAGAATATAGAATTCACAATAAGAATACTTTATTAATCCCCGAGGAAATTATGTAGTGGTGGTGGTGCTTGTGTGATGCACCCATATTGTGTAAAAATGCAGTTTACTTAAAAATAGTGCTAGCTGATAACTTAGATTTCCACTCATTATACTAAATGTGGTCACGTCTCTCTTAATAAAGAAAGAAATAATCATGGCAGCAGCCCAGCAAATTGAGACTTCAAAATGTGAGTCCACAAAACAATTGATGGCGTCCCACTGGCTAAATCAATGTTTTATATACAGTCTGTTGGTGACTCACCAAGCCACCTTACAATATTGTATTTCTGAATTTGATATCGACCTATTAAAATGTCCCCTCACTACAAATATTAACCAGAAAATAACATACTACACGAAAACCGTAGACATACAACCTTAAACCACCATTTAACAGCGGTGTGCGATGATATTTACAGACAGGCAAGCAAGTGCTTCCTCCTCTCACAACCAAATAAGTAAATAAATAATAAAATGAAATAAACTGTTCCTTATATTCTCCAGTCTTTAAAAAGAAAAATTGGTTAGATATTTCCTATATTAGTAGACAATGACGAGTGGTGGATAATTTTTTTTAGAACCACTTCTTTAGCAGTAAAACACTATGCAAACACTAGGCCAAACATTATTACCTTCTTCACACACAATGCGGTCCTGTGACCATGTGTAAGAATAAGATACCACACTTTCAACTCATTCATAATAGTGACTGCCACATCTTATTGGACTATTGAACTTCACACGTAATGGGCATGAGACTTTAAAAAAAAAAAGCTTTTAAAATATATTTTTATGCATAATTAGTGACATTTGGTAAAGAACAGAAGAGGTACACATATGAAGCTATATTTATTCTTCCTCTGAGCCCCCAGCAGCATTATAAACACCCTCTAGTGTCTGGATGTGGAATACTGCTGTATAATAACCAAAATTTATGATAGTTAAAAATTGTTTTTTTGAAAAAAGTCAACTTTGGTTTAATATTTAACTTAATTAATTCGATTATTCTCATTCTAATCTTACGGATTAAACTAGAAACAAAAGTACAGCTCCATTCAGTATTTTCCAATGACACCACAAAAACGGTTTGCCTTTACCAATTGACTCAGGTAAGGTTTCTGATTAAAAACAACTAATGGTGTCATCGTGCCCTCTAGTGGTGGCGAGCTTTATAAAACAAAAATACAGCATGCCTTTTAATATAGCTTTCACACGATGCAAGAGATTACGCTGCAGTATACCCACAATATAAACTTTAGGGGTGCCTGTTTGTATATTTTTTAATAACCCTAACCCTAACCCTATTTCCTAATTTATTCCTGAAGTTGGCGAAGATGAACTGATTAAAGATCTTATTTTAAGTCTATTGTTTTCATTATTTGTTTAATCACAGATAAAGTGTTGTTATTCACATTTTCATTTTAGGATACATGAACCTCATCTAAACAATCAGATAGGTCAAATGTATCATTAAGAGTGTAAAACATTAGCAGAAATGAAAACTTGAAGTTCCAGTATCATTTAAAGTTTAATATTGATCTCCACTATCCCATGTCCAGTTCTGCCTCATTAAAGGATGTAGAAACTTGGCACAGCAACAAGTATATAATTTTAGTGCATGTCAGGATAAAATTCAATACAGTGTAAATACAGACAAGCTATTAGGAGGGCTAAATCACTAATGTTACGTAGTTACGTTACTCTGAATACAGTTTTGCAATTTATGGTGTAATTTAGATGTTACAGAAGGAAAGAGGAAATAAGCTATACGACATTTTCGGTTACAAAAGGCTAATTATTAAATTAGTCTTAGCCCCGCACTTAAATGAGATTGAAATGATTATAATATTTATTTCCCATTATCTGATGTGCTGTGATGCAGGGGCGATTCTAGGATCAGAGCTTTGGGGGTTCTGAGCACCCAGACAGCTGCCCAGCCAGCCAAGATAAACTTGACTCATCACAATGAGACTTCTTCCCTGTCTCTGTCAGTCCCTGCATCCTTAAATGTCTCCAGTTGTCCCAAGTTCCCTCTGACTGTCTTCTTGGTGCATTTAAACCCCTGTTCCTCCCTGTCCTCATTGTCTGTTGTCTTCATCTCCGTTATCAGTCATCATAATTTTACCATCTCTATGCAAGTCTGCAAATTTCTTTATTAAATCATAAGATTCTTAAATTCATCAAGTTTCTCTGTGCCTGGGTCCTCGTCACAAAACATGACATCATTGTTTTGTACATTTTAACACAATTTAATCCCAACATTTGTGAAGGAAAGCAAAACACTTTTTTAAAAGTCTGTGACAAAACCATCAAATCAGATAAAGGTTATTTAAATGCTGCAAAAGAAGAATGGATTGGAATAAAAAAAAAAACCAAAAAATACAAAAAACACACACATCCTAACCTTAATTACTTTACTGGGGGAAAATGATGAATGATGATCATAGTGAGTAAGAAGTAAACTGAGTGCATTTTTTGGACAGAGATTCACTTTTAATGTGTATGTATAATACAATACAGATATATAAAAATACACTCCAAAAATAGAGTCATTGAAATGTACAAAATATTGGTAAGAAAAATATAAAAATGGAGGCAACTTTGCCTATGGTACAATGTATTAAAATATCTTTACTGCAGATACTACTATGGCTCTGCAGATTTATTTCTTTTATTTTAACCTATGTTGCCTCACCTTGAAGTTGGCAAATCTGTCTATCACTTTTTGGTGGTCAACTCTCTCAAGCAGTTTAACAGTTCTATCACTGTTCCCTGTCTGTTTTCTTACCTGGTTCTTCCTGACCTTGTACTTTCTCCTCACGTTCCCCTCTTTCCTCTCTCCCGCTTTGGACTGACAATCATACACAAATAGATTGTATTCAATTAGATGAAAAATTACATTAATATGAAAAAAATTCTATTAAGATCGCTAAACAAAAAGTCCTCTCTCAGTGTACTTTCAACCAAAAGGCAAATAACCAAACCACATGAACATCTAATAAAAGACATTGAAACACTGATCCAACATTATTCTTGATTGACGGATCATTTGATTTTACACTTTTACCTGAATGTGGCTCCTTTTTTTGAAAAAACTTCCTTATATTCATTATGAACCTGGCTGTCTCTCTGTACACAAACACACACACGCACACACACAATAGGAGTTATAAGGTTAATGGGCATTCAGTCAGTTAGCTAGTTAGTATCCATTTCAAACAGTACAGTGGTAACAACAGTAGGCTGCAGACAATTTAAAGTTTTAGATTTTAAATAGGCTGTATACATTTCAATGGGAGCAACAGGACGGTCAAATGTTGCTGAATTTACTACAGAGCAGAACGGATTGTAGGGTAGCAAACATTGTCGGAAAACACGTTTCCAACACTGCAGGTTACCTGGGTGTAATGTTTTTCAACTAAAAAGAAACTTGGTCTGACTCCTACCTAACTATATAAAGAGTAACTGAAGGTTAAATGCAGCTAATATGTCCTGTTTTAAGCCAGGCACTTACACCTCCTCCCAGCTGCGTGTCAGCCACCATCGCTCTGGCAGCAACGGCGCTATAGTCATGGCAGGGGAGAGGCGAGCTGGAACAAACCATTTTGGGAGGGGGGGGGGGGGGGGTATCTATACTTTTGTTGTTAAAATGTTATGTCTCAACCAAGTACTGTATGCTTTTTATATTTTTAGTAGTGTGTCACACAGACAGCAAATATTGTCAAAAAAGTAAGAAATATTTGGGGGTGCTTTGATTCATTTTAGCCCCAAAATGGGCTAAAATCGCTGTGATGTTTTATCTGAATTTGTTCAATCATGATCCAAAACGGATAACTGATGATATTCAAATATTAATTTTGAGGAAACTGCACCATGTTTTAGTTTCTTCTTTTCGTTTTGTCTTTTGATGAAACGTACATGGAAATGTTAAGTTTCGTTTTTCATTCGTGACCTATAAATACAGTAAGTGTGTCGCTCTGACCGTGTCAGTGGAGTGTTAGGGTCATGGAAGCAGTACCACAAGAACAACGGAGAAAGCGGAACTCCGTAAAAAGGCGTGTCGGTGAGTATTTTAATGCACGTATTACTGTAAAATAACGATACTCATGTGTTTAATGGTGTGACGGTGCCATGATGATAGCAAATGTTGGTGCTGATGTGAGCTTTGATGTTGTGTTTCAGGGACGATCGTTGCTGTTGTAGGGGGAGCAGGTAAGGCTTTGGACGGTCTGTGTGGTCACCGGGGTTCAACCTACCCACGGTATCTCTCTGTTATGTTGATCCACTACCCTTTACCGCAGTCAGGAGAAGCGGTCACACAAAGCTGGGTGTCGGCTTGATAAGCTAACCCAGGGCTTGATTGGGGCTGACGCTTGACAGGGATGGTTTTTGGCAGCATGTAAGCAATTCGCCACCAACAGGGAAAAGAAAAATGTTAAGGAATAAAGTGAACTGTAAGAATATAGATTTATTACTGATGCTCCTAAGGGAAAGCACCACGCTATTTTCAGAAAACTGAGTAGTTAGCAGGCGTTGTTTCATACCTGCTGATCGTTAATCATAACTTGAACCCTGTGTGTGCCATTGTAACTTATGCTCTCAAATGAAATATAGAGATCGGTATGCATGAAATCACCACCTCCTGACCAATACATCATCCAGACACTGTTCATAGAAAGTCCCTCAGACCTCTGTGTGTGGACAGTAGGAGGATCTAATGTTTTTGTGTCCGTTTTTCCCTGATGTCATTAATAAATCTAGATCTTTAGATACAACTTTATTGCTTCCAACAGGAAAAATTACATTATTATTGTTGCAATAATACATGATTGTGAAACAGGACAGAAACTTGTACTTGTAATCATCAGGTTCTCCTGTGCCTCACAGACAGAACTGTGATATTGAATCTATAAACTTACACAGCTTTCCTGCCTTCAAATAGGCCAGACTTTATTCATATAATTTGTATTTTCCAGTCATGCTGTCCAAAGTGCTTAGAGGGCACAAACATTGATACAACACTTTTAATACTAAACTACTGTAAAGTACTTTTTTTCGTCTAACACACTCTCATACTCTGCTGTGTTCAGTATCTGTATAATGTTTTTAACCTCTTCATATTTTTAGTATAGTTTTCTCTTTCTTTGTAAAATCAGCACTTGAGCTGCCAGCACGCTTACACTTCCCAACAGCACCAGCCTTTTTACGTGAGCGAGCAGAGCAAACCCTGGATAAACTCAGTTTCTTTGATAACAGCTTCATGTGACCACTTATCTGGATCAAATCCAGATAACTGAAAGATACCAGCAACCTTATTTTAACATTTAAAGCGAGCCCAGGATAAGATGTAATCCTGCCTTGTACCTCAGGCCTCTGCTTATATAAAAAACTTTTTACATGGCATATCATTTGTAACAGTCACACTGATGCTGGTGTTCTCGTCCATGTGCAGTAGGTGCAGTGGCCTTGGCTCCTGTTGCTCTGGGAGCCGTAGGTTTCACCTCAGCTGGAATAACTGCAGGCTCCTACGCTGCAAGCATGATGTCTGCTGCTGCGGTGGCTAATGGAGGCGGAGTGGCAGCAGGAAGTATGGTGGCTGTTTTACAGTCAGCAGGTAGGCTTGTTGTCTGACTTTACTGTAGTCTCATTAATAGTGCTGTACACATTCACTTTATTAGGAACCAAAGCAAAGGTGACCTTTGCTCCTGTTGTGGTGACCAGTATATGGCTCGTAAAACTCTGGCTACTCAGGGACTGAAATACAAATAACTGATAACATATTTACAAATGAACACACTGATTCAGCCTAAAGTCTATTTACAGACTTAAATGGAGACGGCCTTAATGTCAATAAGATGACTTAATTGTTCCAGCCTGTGTTGTGTAACAGGACTAAGCTTGTGGTGCGATTAGACTAAGGACTATAATCCAGCCACACTTTGAACTCCTTTATTATAAAGTGTGGTTTTATTGCCCTTGGACTGAGTATTGTCCACATATACAGACATCACATTTTGGGATGTCTGGACCAAAATACTAAATCTTGCTCTACAAGGGCCTGATATCCGCTTTCAAGGACATTATACTGCCACTGTTCTATCAAAATTTAAAATGAATGTCCTCATATGTGGATCATATGTGGATCTCATTTTTCTCAGAAACAAAAATTTGGTAAAAAAAAAAATTGGTAATTCTTTGTTTTTAAATTCATCAGGTCCCAATCAACCCAAATAGCAAAGAAACATTAAAAATGCATGCCATGAAAGAGTTCGGGTCTTAGGAGGTTAAAAGGGACTTGAACATGAGTGTGCAGCTGGCAGAGCCACAGAAAGGACATGTTGCAGTTATGTCAACACTGACGCAGTTCTGATAAGTTTGCCAATAGTTTTGAATCCATGCCGCAAAGAACTGGGGCTGTTTTGAGAATCAAGAACCGTGTATTAGTGTACAAGCCATAGGACATTGTTTAGTTTATGAAATCTGACACCACTGAGGGGGCAGTGATGCCACAATTAGGTAGCAGCCAGTACAGTTAGTTTGACTCCTGATAAAGTTATAGGCAATCTCAGCTGCTTGACTTGGAATATTTTTCCTCATCCCTCCCAAAGGTGCAGCCGGGCTGTCGGGGGCTGCCACTGCGGCTGTGGGCAGTGTTGGAGCTGCTGCAGGAGCAGGACTGAAATGGCTAGGAGGTCTCATTTTCAAGGACGAAGAAGACGATGAAGACGATGAAGACAAAAAGAAGTAAAATAATTTAAATGATCTCACGTGGCAAATTTTAATGATATTTGTTGGCACAATATATTAAACAAGAGTGAAGAGTTATCATTTTTAAAGATGTGCTGTACATTTGTCGCTCTTACAGCTTTGTCATTGATCATTTCAGGTGTAGGAATGGAAACTCACCATACCCGAGGCTCCCTGAACTGTCCTCACACTTTGCCTGAAGGCTGTGGATTCTGATGGTGTCATTCTGATCATTCCTTTTGTGCCTCTGGGTGACTTTTTCTGTGCACGCTGGTATAATATTAGTGAACTGTATACGACTGAAAAGCATGACTGTTTTTAAGCAAGTGTGGATTTTTTTCTCCTACATTTTCTAAAATTTCAATCATCATCTCAATCAATGATCTAATTGCAGGAAATCCTAATTCTTAAATTCTGAATGGTGTTGTTGCCACTGTCCTCACTAAGATAAAGCTAAACTTTGGTAAGAAAGTCTGGTTGAATTCTTTTAACATTCAGTTTTTTGGATTTCCTAAAACCTTCTACCCATTTCCGTAATCCTGCCCGCAGATCAGCTCAGTGCATCAACTATGAGAAAACTTTCTTTGGAAAATATTGTCTAGAAACTCTTCATTTATTTACTTTAGTCTTTAACAAGAGAATTTTGACCAGTTTCAAACATCTTCACCTCACTGCACTTCTTTCTGGCAGTAGAATTGTTAAATGTTATTACTTACTACAGCTAACTATTTATTATTAGCTCAAAATGAAGAGTGGTTGAGGATTTTTTTATTTTTATTTTTTAGAATCATTGTTTTATGTTTAAAATACTATGCGGACACTTCATTAAACATAAAACTGCATTTATTTTTTTGGCAAATTCTATGTAATATATCAAAAATAAAAGTATTTATTCTGCAGAAATCGGTGTTACATGGATCAGTATTACTGCTGCAGGTGATATTGTTAACTATCAGTGTCTACAATGAGATTAAAAATTAATGAAAAATTAACCAAACAGCTGGTTAAATTTTCTACAAGTGATTTCTCAGAGATGTTGGTCTGAAAGTGCTGATGGAGGCTACAGCTGTTCAACTTGCCCCTCTCCATCATCACAGCTTTTATTACTAACGTGCTAAATAAGTTAAAGGTTCATATATCACACGTGTTGGTCCAGGTCTTTACTAAGAGAAAACTAATTATGATGATAAATGAGAGTACTTGTTTACTTGCTAATGCTAGCTTTGTTTCCACGCAATACACAACTTGTAACTGATCTCAGGGATTTCCACAACAATGGATTTATGCACAAACAATCAGCTACAAGCTGCTGTCCTCTTAGTTTGACAAGATCCAGCCATGATTAACTGGGCACAGATGTTGATTAGGACACCTACCATATATTGATTTCAGTAGCTCTATAATCAAGCAGTGTCAAGTCTACTTTCAGAGACAATAGCCAATTGTGGCCATAGGATGGCAGTGATGTAAAGGATGGACGCAGACAGTCATGAGTACAGCTTTATGACAGAATGCTGTTTGCGCTGAAACAAGAGTGATTGCTTTACTTTGGTATACTTTAACTGATGTCTGTTTTTTTTTTTTTTACATTTAACTGGACAAACATTGTTTGCCTTGCTTGGCCTGACAGAATACCATTAGACTCTCTTCACAAAGCATTTTATTTATCCATCTTCTGCAAATTCTCCAACAAACAACATTTTCCACTCTTAAGATAATTAAAACTTTATCTGAATAGATATTTAGTGACATTTGGCAAAGAAGAGCTTTCGACAGGAAGATTTATTCTTCCTCAATAAGATTATTCTAATCATGCTGATAAAACTAGAAACAAAAGCACAGCTCTATTCAGTATTTTCCAATGATGAACAAATATACCAAAAAAAAAAAAAAAAAAAAACTGCCTGCCTTCACTTTATCACAGCACCTGACTCAGGTAAGGTTTCTGATTAACACTGCTCTCAAATGAGATTATAATGAAATGACTATGATATCTATTTTACATTATCTGTTGTGCTTTGTTTAAATGTCAAAATTCACTGGGGAAATCTTTAAATAATTTATCTTTTATATGTGATTTAAAAACAAATCTGAATTGCAAAACATCTGAACAGTCATGCAATATACATAAACGAAAACGTTAAGTTTGTTTTTTCATGTTACCATAAAAATACCGGAAGTGTCTCCGTGGCAGAGTCTATTGTTGAGACAGTTCTGCATCAATACGATACGCAAACATAGAAAGCGGAGCTCCGTAAACATGCATGTTGGTGAGTATTTTAATACACGTATTACTTTAAAATAACGATACTCATGTGTTTAATGGTGTGACGGTGCCATGATGATAGCAAATGTCGGTGCTGATGTGAGCTTTGATGTTGTGTTTCAGGGACGATCGTTGCTGTTGCAGGGGGAGCAGGTAAGGCTTTGGACGGTCTGTGTGGTCACCGGGGTTCAACCTACCCACGGTATCTCTCTGTTATGTTGATCCACTACCCTTTACCGCAGTCAGGAGAAGCGGTCACACAAAGCTGGGTGTCGGCTTGATAAGCTAACCCAGGGCTGATTGGGGCTGACGCAGGGATGGTTTTTGGCAGCATGTAAACAATTTACCACCAACAGGGAAAAGAAAAATGTCAAGGAATAAAGTGAACTGTAAGAATATAGATTTATTACAGATGCTCCCAAGGGAAAGCACCAAAACTTTAGAGGTCTGAGGGATCTTCTAGTGACGCTATTTTCAGAAAACCGATTAGTCAGCAGGCGTTGTTTCATATCTGCTGATCCTTAGTCATAACTTGAACCCTGTGGAATGCATTGCATTGTAACTAATGCTCTCAAATGAAATATAAAGATTATGCATGAAATCACCACCTACTGACCAATACATCATCCAGACAATAGGGTCACTGTTCATAGGAAGTCCCTCAGACCTCTGTGAGTGGACAGTAGGAGGATCTAATGTTTTTGTGTAAAGTCTTCATTTTTTCCCATATGTTATTAATAAATGTAGATCTTTAGATACAACTTTATTACTTTACGTTTTCCTGTTGGAAGCAAATGTTTTACAACATTTTCTTTGTTCTCCAGCAATAATACATGATTGTGAAACAGGACAGAAACTTGTACTTGCTGACCTTGATTATAATCATCAGATTCTCCTGTGCCTCAAACACAGAACTGTGATATTGAATCTATAAACTTACACAGCTTTCCTGGCTTCAAATAGGCCAGAATTTATTCATATAATGTGTATTTTCCAGTCATGCTGTCCAAAGTCCTTTGAAGGCACAAACATTCATACAGCACTTTTAATACTAAACTACTGTAAAGTACTTTTTCCTCTCACACTTACACTTCACAACAGCACCAGCCCTTTTACGTGAGCGAGAAGGGTGAACCCTGGATTAACATAATTTGTTTCATAACAGCTTAATGTGACCACTTATCCAGATTGCCAGTGTTGGGCTAAGTGAATCCAGATAACTGAAAGATACCCTGGATATGCTAAACTTGCTTTAACATTTAAAGCGAGCCCAGGATAAGATGTAATCCTGCCTTGTACCTCAGGCCTCTGCTTATATAAAAACTTTTTACATGGCATATCATTTGTAACAGTCACACTGATGCTGGTGTTCTCGTCCATGTGCAGTAGGTGCAATGGCCTTGGCTCCTGTTGCTCTGGGAGCCATAGGTTTCACCTCAGCTGGAATAGCTGCAGGCTCCTACGCTGCAAGCATGATGTCTGCTGCTGCGGTGGCTAATGGAGGCGGAGTGATAGCTGGAAGCATGGTGGCTGTTTTGCAGTCAGCAGGTAGGCTTGTTGTCTGACTTTACTGTGGTTTCATCAATAGTGCTGTATACATTCACTTTATTAGGAACCTACAGTGGCCCTGAGAGGCCAAACGGACTGCAACTTAAGAAAACAGCAGCCATAAGAAAAACGCTACAAAAGCACACAAAACACAACAGAAATAGGAAAAACGGAAATAGGAAAAACAGATTTCCAAAAGCACAAGGGAAGTGTTTCTGCGGAGACAATAACCCGACGGACGAGTTGCAGGAACCAAAAATATGCTAAGAATTGCGCTGGGAGACACTTAAAAGAAGTGGAGGATCTATCAGTTTTGTGAGGAAAGAAAAGATTAGAGGTAAGTGTGTTAGCCTAACTATTAGCCTAAAAATCCGTCATCAGTATTATATGAATCGTGATAAAACATGCCTACCATGTTTTGGGTTCCTGCAACTGGTCCGTTGGGTTATTGTCTCCCCAGAAACACTTCCCTTGTGTTTTTGGCTATTTCTGTTTTAGTTTTTCCTATTTCCGTTGTGTTTTGTGTGCTTTCGTAGCGTTTTTCTTATTGCTGGTGTTTTCTTAAGTTGCAGTCCGTTTGGCCTCTCAGGGCCACCGTAGGAACCAAAGCAAAGGTGACCCTTGCTCCTGTTGGTGGTGACCAGTATATGTATACTCGGGGACTGAATAATTCAATACAAATGACTGATAACACATTTACAAATGTACACACTGATTCAGCTTAAAGTCTATTTACAGACTTAAATGGGGACAGCCTTAGTGTCCTGTGTTGTGTTACAGGACACAGCCTTAGTGTCCTGTGTTGTGTTACAGGACTAAGCTTGTGGTGTGGGGCGATCGTGCCTCAAGAGTTGGCAGTTTGTCTTCTAATCAGAAGGTTGCCAGTTCGAGCCCCGGCTCCGACAGTCTTGGTCGTTGTGTCCTTGGGCAAGACACTTCACCCATTGCCTACTGGTGGTCAGAGGGCCCGGTTGCGCCAGTGTCTATGTGTGGCTACAATGTAGCTTGCCATCACCAGTGTGTGAATGGGTGGATGACTGAATGTAGTGTAAAGCGCTTTGAGGTCCATAGGGACTAAGTAAAGCGCTATACAAATGCAGGCCATTTACCATTTACCAGACCCTTAAAAGGACTTTAGTGCCTACAACATGAGTGAGCAGCTGACAGAAAAGAAGTGTGGTGTTGGTGTATTTTTTGTATTTGTATTGTATCTTTATTTCAGACATATACAGAAAAAAAACAATATATACACACGTACACATACAGTGGGGCAAAAAAGTATTTAGTCAGCCACCGATTGTGCAAGTTCCCCCACTTAAAATGATGACAGAGGTCAGTAATTTGCACCAGAGGTACACTTCAACTGTGAGAGACAGAATGTGAAAAAAAAATCCATGAATTCACATGGTAGGATCTGTAAAGAATTTATTCGTAAATCAGGGTGGAAAATAAGTATTTGGTCACCTCAAACAAGGAAAATCCCTGGCTCTCACAGACCTGTAACGTCTTCTGTAAGAAGCTTTTCTGTCCCCCACTCGTTACCTGTATGAATGGCACCTGTTTGACCTCATCATCTGTATAAAAGACACCTGTCCACAGCCTCAACCAGTCAGACTCCAAACTCCGCCATGGCCAAGACCAAAGAGCTTTCGAAGGACACCAGGAAAAGAATTGTAGACCTGCACCAGACTGGGAAGAGTGAATCTACAATAGGCAAGCAGCTTGGTGTGAAAAAATCAACTGTGGGAGCAATCATCAGAAAATGGAAGACATACAAGACCACTGATAATCTCCCTCGATCTGGGGCTCCACGCAAGATCTCATCCCGTGGGGTCAAAATGATCATGAGAACGGTGAGCAAAGATCCCAGAACCACACGGGGGGACCTGGTGAATGACCTGCAGAGAGCTGGGACCAAAGTAACAAAGGTCACCATCAGTAACACACTACAACGGCAGGGAATCAAATCCCGCAGTGCCAGACGTGTTCCGCTGCTGAAGCCAGTGCATGTCCAGGCCCGTCTGAAGTTTGCCAGAGAGCACATGGATGATACAGCAGAGGATTGGGAGAATGTCATGTGGTCAGATGAAACCAAAGTAGAACTTTTTGGTATAAACTCAACTCGTCGTGTTTGGAGGAAGAAGAATACTGAGTTGCATCCCAAGAACACCATACCTACTGTGAAGCATGGGGGTGGAAACATCATGCTATGGGGCTGTTTTTCTGCCAAGGGGACAGGACGACTGATCCGTGTTAAGGACAGAATGAATGGGGCCAAAACCTCCTTCCATCAGTGAGAACTTTGAAGATGAAACGAGGCTGGGTCTTCCAACATGACAATGATCCAAAACACACCGCCCGGGCAACAAAGGAGTGGCTCCGTAAGAAGCATTTGAAAGTCCTGGAGTGGCCTAGCCAGTCTCCAGACCTCAACCCCATAGAAAATCTGTGGCGGGAGTTGAAAGTCCGTGTTGCTCGGCGACAGCCCCAAAACATCACTGCTCTTGAGAAGATCTGCATGGAGGAATGGGCCAAAATACCAGCTACTGTGTGTGCAAACCTGGTAAAGACCTATAGTAAACGTTTGACCTCTGTTATTGCCAACAAAGGTTATGTTACAAAGTATTGAGTTGTATTTTTGTTATTGACCAAATACTTATTTTCCACCCTGATTTACGAATAAATTCTTTACAAATCCTACCATGTGAATTCATGGATTTTTTTTTCACATTCTGTCTCTCACAGTTGAAGTGTACCTCTGGTGCAAATTACTGACCTCTGTCATCATTTTAAGTGGGGGAACTTGCACAATTGGTGGCTGACTAAATACTTTTTTGCCCCACTGTACTTGCATTTACAAATACGAATATATATGTAAATACACACACGTATGTGCGCAGATAAAACAAAAAAAGAAAATAAATAAAATAAAACAGAGTCTAAATGACTCTGTTTTATAAGCCCTGTATAAGCCATAGGGCTTTTTTTTTTAGTTTATGAAATCTGACACCACTAGGGGGCAGTGATGCCACTATTAGGTGGCAGTCAGTTGTTTTGATTCCTGATAAAGTTATAAGCAACCTCAGCTGCTTGACTTGATGCAACATATTGAAGCTGTGAATATTTTCCCTCCTCCCTCTTGAAGGTGCAGCTGGGCTGTCGGGGGCTGCCACTGCAGCTGTGGGCGGTGTCGGAGCTGCTGCAGGAGCAGGACTGAAATTGCTGGCAGGTGTCATACGGAAATAAAAAATGTAAATAATCTCACATGGCAAATTCTAATGATATTTGTTGCCACTGCACTTCCTACTAATGAGCATTGTTGTGATGTCAGAAATATGAGTGATACATTTTTTAACTGTTTCAGTGAATAAGTGAAAGTGTTTCTGCGTGTCATTTCAGTGCACCAACGAGTAATTCCACAAATTCAGAGTGTTGTAAAAATTTCAGGATTTAACGAAATTTTTTGGTCGTACCACGTTACTGAAGTGTTTAAACTAAAGAGTGTTCTAGCGTTTATTCATTCAAGGTTCAAAATAAAGGAAGATATTAAACCAGAGTGAAGAGTTATCATTTTTGAAGATGTGCTGTACATTTGTCGTTCTTACAGCTTTGCCACTGATCATTTCATGTGTAGGAATGGAAACTCACCTTTCCTTCCTTCTCTAAGCAATATTTTACTTTGTTGAAAGATCTAAATAAGAGTAACTGAAATTAACTTAATTAAAATGCATTTCAAAGTTTCTGCTGGCTCCAGTGTTTTTAAAATTTGTAATGGTACAAAAGATTATTTAAAGATTTAACCCTCACAAAATAAACTGTAATAACACAATCCCCCCCCCCCTTTTTTTAAGGATGTGCAGATTTTTTTTTTAATGTTCTACACTAAAATTTTCATATCTATTGATTACCTTATTGTAGGAAATTGTAGTTCTAAATTTCAGAATGGTGTTAATGCCTTTGTCTTCACTAAGGTGAGTCTGATTTATTTATTTTTTAGCTTTCAGGTGCTCGTGTTTTGATTTCTTAAAGCCTTGCACCCGTTTCCATAATCTTACCAGCAGATAAACTCAGTGCATGTATTATGAGGAGTCTTTCTGTGGAGATTATTGTAAACTTCTGGAAACTGAGGCATTCATGGGCTCTATAATTCATTCTACTTTCTTTGCTTTCCCTGTTTTTTTGCATAGCACTGGGTGAAGCTGGTATTTGATCCCCTACAATCCAGTCAGAATTTTGGCACATTTTCTGGACTTTTATGGAGTGGTTGATATGTCTGCATTACATTATGATGTTTAAAATAAAAACAACTATGCTTTTATTTTGCATGGATTTTTATTTTCACATTAAATTCAGAAAATGCATCGTATCAGTCTTGGGTTCAGATCAAACAGCTTCATGCTCTACAATGATACCTAAAAATTATGCATTCAAAATAGCAGTAATCTAAATCCACCATATATTTAACTTAATTTTCAAATTTTACTTTAAGCTGAGTGTCTGACGTTTCTAAAATGATGCTTCATTTGAGATCTGTCACATGACTAAACATCAAGTATTTGTTCATAGTGTAAATCTTAACGTGTTCCATTCTGGTTACAAATGGTTGAGAGCAGCCAACCCACTGTTCCTCCAGCACCAGCAACACCTCCAGTGGCAGCTCCCGTCAGACCTCCCATACCTACAGTGAAATTATAGACGCCATCAGCTGTTTGTTATTCATGTGTAAAGCTTTTATGCTATTCTTTTTGTTGCTTCTCTGTACAGTATATGATTTGCATTATATCTGTTTTATATATTTAAATATGTAAGCAATTTTCTTTGCAACATCTAAATAATATTGTTTAAATAATTTACTAATTAAATCAAAATATCTGGTTTACCCCAGGACTGCAGGGTTGCTATGAGACCTCCTGCTGCAACTCCTCCTCCATTAGCAACTGCAAAATATGACATCAGTTTGGCATCGATGGAGCCTGCTGCTATTCCAGCTGGAGTGAACCCCAGTGCAGCCAGAACGGCTGGAGCCAGAGCCACAGTGCCAGCACCCCCTGAATATTATTTTATATATATATTTAAAGATTTTCACATAAAAAGTAACAAGAACCAACCTTAATTACAAATAGGTTTATTGTGAAATGTAAATAAAAACAGAAGACAGTGATGTGGTCCTGCCATGAAATTTAAAATGAGCTAATGTCATTTCTTGAAATAGTAAAATGTTTTAGTTGTTCAACTGTAAATAAAGTTTACGTTTATAAGACTTGCATTGCATTGTGGGTTGCGTGAAAGCGGTGAATCACGTCATCAGACAGCTTACCTCCGACTATAACGACTCCCTTACCTGTTATTGAAAGGCAAAGAGTGAACAAAAATGTGCATGGAGTAAGAAATTCATTAAATTACACTGCATGAAAAATAATTAATAACATAAACAGTAAAATATAAAGGATTTACATATTTCTTCCCAGTCCATGATATGTCCACATTCAGATGATACAGAGAGTGTTGGATATCCACAGTGCAGTGGTATATTTTGTCCAGTGCATCCCCTCCTGCCTTTTTATAATTATTGATAGAAGTTTCACTTTCATTTCTCAGTAAATGATACTAACTGCCCACACATGAACAGCAGCACCGGACAAAATACACCACTGCACTGGGGTCGCAATTTCAAGAGGTTGTGTGAGCAATTCCTCAGGTTAGAAGAAGGTTGATTTCAGCTCCCAAATTCCAATTAAAGTCAAAAACCACAAAAATCACAGGAGAAGAGCAGAGGTCTATGCCAGTTGTTTTATTCAACAGTGAAGTTCAGCAAAAAGAAGGAAAAGCAAAAGCTCCCCTAGGGTGTTTGCCGTAGGCACATGCAGGTTGGGACCAACCCCAACGGACAGACAGCAGGGATAAGCCCTGATGACTCTTCTGTCCCTTTCTTATGGGCCAGTAACCCCACCTCCTGCTGCTGGGTAACTTTCCACTTGTCCTCCAGCCAAAAACAGCAGAGCAGGGTCAGGTACCGACCAAGGTCCAGGCAGGGGCCAGACAGGACTCTGGCTAAGGGCCGTCTGCAGAGGGGCACCCTTTGATTAACCCTTTGCTTTGCCTTATCACAATTGGTCACATCATGGTCAAAAGTCACACATTGACATACATCAGCAAGTGGAATAATCTTATGACATTACTTCTGACTGCAGACAGGTGTTGATTTTGCTACATGCGAACAAATATCTGATGATGTTTATAGCAGATATGCGGTATACACGTCATTCAAAAAATCCACAACAACTATGCTGCTTCTGGGTAAAAATATTATCATTGTATTAGTATTTAGTTACTTGTATTTTTCTACCATACACAATAGTAGAGACATACATTTGAATAGCCCATAAAGTCCATACAAGCTCTGCATAATAACCTGGCTTTTGTTCATTTATAGTTCAGGCAAAATCACAGAAATACACCACTTAATGTGTGAAAGCATAATAAATGGATGGATGTCAACCCCCTGAGATCCAACCGCAGAATCACTTTCACTTCCCAAGAAACAACAGCTGACCCTCACACTTGTATATAAGGCACAGTCGAGTCTTAGGCTCCTCATCCTGTGTGAGATAATGGGTCTAAGTGAGTACAGCTGCCTATTTGACATCGTCTATAGCTACATCATCATATCATATTTTTTTCTTTCTTTCCTGTGTTTCAGTGACAGCTGCAGCGATCACAGCTGGGGCAGGTAAGACACTTAACCTTACTTTGTTTTTGTTTTTTTTAATCACTCAAGCTCATAGGAGAAGTCATAGTAGATATCATACATCACTGCTAAATTGCTTTAATAAAATATCCTTTATTCACAAAGTCTAAATTGTGGATGTCCCCCTTTTAATTCTTTGTGAAACAGTAAAGGTAGAAATCTTTGTGTAAATAGCTTTTACAAGTTACTCAAGTCATTTAAAAGTAACAGACCCTTGGAACTTAGTCGTGGAAGCCACTAAATTGAACCCAGTTAATTACCAAATGCACAGATGTAGAGGGGAGCTGCCATAACAGGTGTGACTGGTAAAACTGGTCCAGAAGGCTACTCAGGACCCATTTGTTTGTTGTTGTTTTTTTAATAAGGAGGGAGTAGACAACTAGAGAGCTTTTGAGGCAGTTAGAACAGGGTGAGTTACCTTCATCATTGGCTCCATCTAGGCTCTACACTGAGTATTGGGTAAGGCCCGAAGGATAAATGACTAGACATTTAAACTAAGAGCTGATCCAGACTTCCTGTATTGGGGTGCTGGTTCCACAGATAGACACACGTCATTATGCTGCAGTGAGGATAAAGCTTTCCCTTCTGTTGGATTCTACCTCAAGGTCAACTAAAACACTTGAATATATATTTGAATATATTTAAATCTACCAGGCGCTCCTGCTGTTTCCTCTATCTGTTTGTTTTGTTTAAAACAAAGAGAGAGAGAACAAAACAGAAAATATATTACCTGAGAACTACAAGGTTGCTATGACACTCACTGGAACTGCACCTCTGTAAAATATAGCAAAATATGACATCAGTTTGGAAGTACTGGATCCTGCTGCTATTCCACTTGAAAAGAACCTCAGTTCAGCCAGAACAGAAGGAGTCAGAGCTAGTTTCCATCTGCAGTCCTCGGGGGAGGTCAAAGAGACATAAAAACATAAAAACATGAAATGAATGAATCATGTGATGCTTACCTCCTAGGTAACATGCACTGGAAAAAATACAATACTGCAATGTGGTACTTTTGGGTATAATTACTGTAAATTTATTTGTATTTATTTTTTCTTACCATACATAATAGCATAGAAATACATTTGCAATGACCCAAGTGAAGTCCATACAAGCTCTCCATAACAAATTGTTTTTTTTTTTTTAATTTAGGCAGGGTGATTAAGTAACTTCCTCTCTTGCAAAGTCCCTGAAATACTTCATTAAACCTCACAATCACTTGTTCCAAAATGACTGAGGAAGCGTTGTTTACTTCACAGACCCAGTGACGCCCACTCTAAGAGTTTCGTTTCCTAGGAATAACAGCTGACCCTCCCACTTGTTTATAAGGCACAATCCAGTCTTAGGCTCCTCATCCTGAGTGGAATAATGGGTCTATGTGAGTACAGCTGCCTTTTTATATTATCTATAACTACATCATATAGGCTTATGATTGTAGCATCACAGAAAATGTCAAAATATTTACAGCTGAGCTGAGGTAAGATGTTTTTTTTCTGTCTTTTTTTGTGTTCCAGTGACAGCTATAGCAATCGCTGCTGGAGCAGGTAATACAGCTGTTTGGTTTTTTATTTATTTATTATCACTCAGGCTGGTAGAAGTTGCACATATCATACACGTATTCATTTCGAAGCATCCTGATGATCAGTAACCAGGTTTTTCTTCCTGTTGTCAGGTGGAGCAGTGGTGTCTGCTCCTATTGTCCTGGGGGCTGTAGGTTTCACCTCAGTTGGAATAGCTGCAGGCTCCTACGCTGCAAGCATGATGTCTGCAGCTGCTGTGGCCAATGGAGGAGGAGTGGCAGCAGGAAGTCTGGTGGCTGTTTTACAGTCAGCAGGTAAAAAAACAAAAACAAAAAAAACCCCTAGTATGATATACCGGACTTATAAACAATAACATGTCGCTGTGTTGCAGTGAGGATAAAGCCTCCCCCTCTTCTCTGTAGCTCAGTTACTTGATCTAACTGCTCGATCAGCTGTCTGGTGTTCTGAAGCCTGTTTTCTCTCTGCAGGTATGGCAGGTCTGTCTGGGGCCGCCACCGCAGCCGTGGGCTCTGTTGGAGGAGCTGTGGGATTTTTGGCTACTCTCATCTGAGACCAGGAAATTATGATAATCAGAAAGAAAAATAATAATAACAAAGAATATAATTACTGTTGTTGGACAGTTGCCAAAAGTATCAGCGTCATGCTTCAGTATGGCTTGGCTGAAATGTGAGTGCTGGTAATGCTGTGGTGTTTTATTACGAAACACATGAACACGGTCAAATTGTGCAACTTAGAATAAAGCCCTAATAATGAAAAGCATTTTAAAGTTGTGTTCACACATGATACAAATAATTTCCTTTTCCACAGCATAATTATGCACTGATAACAAAGTGATATCTTATCATCTCAGACATGTTAAAAACGTTGATGGTCTGCCCAAAATGATTTTCTGCTATATAAACTGTTGGAAATAAACTGCTGACATTTAATCTGTCAAACACATCTGAAACATGTCTCTCATTAATGACATCTGAGCAGTTTTGTGCCAGAAAGAACAACAACCACGCTCCAGTTTGTGTCGCTCTCTGTCGCCCTCTGTTGTTCAGCTGTGAACATAAAGTTTTGTTTCTGAGGAAATGAAACCTTGCTTGCTATAAAAATCAGCCCGTTTCAGAGCAGACGCAGAGCAGATAAAGACATGGACCCTGGTGAGCCATTCGTCTTTGATAGAAACCAGCTGAGCTATGGCCCAGTGTTCTTATGTTGTGTTACAGCAGTGGTTACCAATTTTTTTTGCTAGGACCTCGCTTTGTTTTACAAAGCATAAACACATAAACACATCCTAAAACCAGTTTTCAAACTCCTTTGCAGTTTATTCCACACCTCAAACCTTTTGTAAACAATTAAACAAATAAGTTAACTGCAATAAATTACAGGTTGCAATTAAATAAACCACTACCTCTTTTAAAAATCAGAAAAACAAACCATCTTTAATTATTTTACATATAGTTGTTTTTTTAATATTTACAGGGCTGGACTGGGACAAAAGTTGGCCCGGGCATTTTGACTAGAGACTGCCCCACCAGGTATTACAGGAAACGCCATAAAGTCTTTGAATGAAAACAAATGCTGTCGTGACAGTGATGTCTGTCTTGATGGTATATGTGTGATTTCTATACATTTTATATCAGATAAAAACTTTAGTTGTAAGATCCAGATAATTATTTATTAAAAGCGAGACATTTAAAATGAGAATAAGAAAGAAAAGTATTCCTTTGTGCCACCCTCTCCCTGTTAATGCCCTACCTGACCCCCTGGCAAAACTGTGCTAGACCCGCCTCTGCACAGTTACCAGCTGTCAGCTACGTAAAAAAAAAAAGGATCCTGGTGTTATTTGTCTCTCAGAAACGGTTCATAACTTCCCTTCAGCTCATTCATGTCATATATATATATCTATATATACAAAAAAAGAGAGAAAAACACCCAGCACGCCCCTGTGGGCGGTTTGTCCTTCAAGCTCGGGTCCTCTACCAGAGGCCTGGGAGCTTGAGGGTCCTGCGCAGTATCTTAGCTGTTCCCAGGACTGCGCTCTTCTGGACAGACGTCTCCGATGTTATTCCCGGGATCTGCTGGAGATCCCGGGAATATATATATATATATATATATATATATATATATAGTTACAAAATCAGTTTCACCCCGGTTCTTTTTATTCCTCGGGCATCCAGAGACAGCACCGGAACTCATTAGTCATTTCACAAAACCTTTATTCATCTTTATTCATCTTCTTTTAAGCATGCATCTTCTAGAAGAGGAGATGTGCAAGGCCGGTGTCCCTCTGCAAATCTTCACTCCTTTGTTTGTGAAACACAGTTTAGTAGAAGCGACCCCATCATAAAACCCCCATGGTGTGCTGCAAACTCTGTGTTTGTGTGTGTATGCACTAGAGATGGCACGATACCACTTTTTTATGTCCGATACCGATACCGATATCATAAATTTGGATATCTGCCGATATGAATCCGATATAGTGTGTTTTTTAATCAATAAAACGTTTTTTTTAATATCTTGCTGCATTTTGTATAAGTTCATACTCAAGTTTAAATAAATAACAACACTAAAGCTATTCTGTTATACCTGTATGTAAAAAATACACTGCGCCCAAAATATTTTATAGTTCAGCAATACTGATCAAACTAATAACCTTAAACCTGCTCCATCCTCCCTATTCTGGTATTTTAAAGAGTACTTAGCAGAAATATCAAGCAACCTAACTAATAGGGTTGCAAACTCCCAGCAAAAAAAAAAATAGGGAACCACCCTCCACCTCATGATGCTTAATCGATGTAATCAAATTTAATTTGATGCAGGGGGAAAATGCACAGAAATAAATTATTTTTCAAGAATAATTAAATAGATTCAACATCTTTCTTCAACAGAATTGCAGACTGCACAGATGGTATCTTCCCAAAGGAAAAAGTACTATAGCTTACTAGGGTATATTAGACTTAACAGTTACTATATACAGTAATGGACTTCTATATATTTTACATCAGATTAAAACTTTGGGTGTAAGAGTCAGATAATTATTTATTAAAAGCTAGACATTTTAAATGAGAATAAGAAAGAAAAGTATGTCTTTGTGCCCCCCTTTTCCCTGTTCATGCCCTATCGGCCCCCCTGGCTAAACTTTGCTAGATCCGCCCCTGCACAGTTATCAGCAGTCAGCTACGTAGAAAAGGATCCTGGTGTAGAAAGTATTAATAAATAAATTCTAACAACAGCTTATCAAGCTTAAACGTGCTGCTGTTGTTCAGCCGCTGGTTTCCTCTTTCTGGTGAGAAGTGGGGCAAAAACTAAGAAGAGAGACGGACTCGCGACAGAAAAGCCGATCAGCTGATCATTAAGCAGTTTCACATTGAAGTAGCAGCAGGAGAGAGAGAGAGAGAGAGAGAGAGGCAGTCGCTCCATAAGCTTTACAAACATTCAGAGATGAATAGGGATGGGTACCGGTATCCGGTGCCATGATGGCACCGGTTCTGACATAAACGGTAGTAACCAGACCGAAAAGCAGCGCACATTTCGGTGCTTTATTTCGGTGCTTTTTTTTCCTGAGATGTGATACACTTTGAATTCTAGCCAATCATTTTACGTTTCCGGGGATAGTAGGCGGGTCCAGGTACGTACGTTCTTTTAGAGCAGAGCTACAGATTAAAAATGCCCAAGGCGAAGCGGTCAAAAGTCTTGCTGTACTTCACAGCAAAAGATGCAAACTCAGCAGCCTGCAACAAGTGCTTTAAGGTGATACTGTGGAAAGGAGGTAACACCTGAAATCCGATGAAACACCTGGCGACGCATAGCGTTTTTTTTAAAAGCCGAAAAATGCGCCGTATTTGATAGCTTGCTGCGAGACCTCACACCGAGCGCATCTACTGCAGGTGTGGTGCCTGTTATAGGACGAAGAGTTAGCAACATCCCCCAAAAAGCTGAAGAGTAGAGTCCTGGCCCCTAGCCCTGCCAGTGTAGCAGAAATGATGAGGATGATGATGGCAGCAGCAGCCGTTCTTCTCTGCGTGAGTAGCTTAATGTTGTTCGTGTATAATTTACGTTGAGTAGGCTAACCACGTTATTACATTAATGCATGTAAGGTGAACTAGCAAACACCATCATAGCTACATGCGGCTGTCTTCTTGTTTGATGGCAGATACTCCCTTCACCCTGGCCAAAAAGGCAAAAATGACCAAATAAAAAGAGGAAAACAGTTAAACATGAGAGGTTTTTGGATAAAGTTTTTGTTTTTTCCATTGTTTAAGCTGCTTCCAGCCAAGAGTGATACCATATATGCCCTATAGCTGCAGAAAAGGCTAACATTGTTATCTTTTTACTAAAAAAACAGCTGAACATGAGAGGTTTTTGGACCAATTTTGTGTTCTCCATTCTTTAAGCACCGGTTCGAGCACCGTTTAAGCACCGGCACCGTTTCAAAAGTACCGGTTTGGCACCGGTATCAGATAAAACCTAAACGATACCCATCCCTAGAGATGAACTTACACACTTGCTTTACTTCTCTCTGGGAAAACTTCCTCGGAGATGAAATGCTGGTTTGCTAGCTAGGCTACAAATACACACAGCCGCTCTATCACGTGAGCACACTGCTGCAACGTGCTACGGTTATGAGAAGAGTTACGCTGTGTAGCAAGTTTTGTGAGGTGCTTTTTTGATATTTAATGGATCGGATTACATTTTTTATTTCTCGCCGATATCCGATCCAGTAATTTGGGTCAGTATCGGACCGATACCGATACGTAATATCGGATCGGTCCATCTCTAGTATGCACGAGCACGTGAGTGCCTGTGTGTGCGCGTACCCGTGTGTATGTGTGTGCACGTGAGTGACTGTGTGTGCGTGGGTGTTCGTGCGTAACAGTTAAAGCACTGTGTGTGTGTGTGTCTGTGACTTTCTGCTGGTCAAACGTAATCTCCTCACCCAAGCTACACCAGATTCCCTTAGACAACATACAAAACAGAGTTAACATATTACAAACAGTGAGACTCCCACTTTGCATCCACTGGGCCAGTGGCCTCTTGTTGTCTTACATTTACAGATAAGCATGTGGACAGTCTCCTACAAACCTACTTCTAAGTTATAACAATTATGAGTTTTTATTAAAGGCACAAGCATCAGCATCAGCAACCCCCAACTGTAGCTTCCTGCCTCCTTCTATGACAGCAGACTCCCAGTGTCCATAACTCCTTTCTCTCTAAACAATTACACACATTCTCAGGCTACAGCTAAGCCAAACTAAAACACAGACCAATCCTTCCTTATTCCTGTAATCTAAACAAATTTAACACACACACACACACACACACACACACACACATATATATATGTAATTTTAAAAATGATGAGTAAAAGTCATCAGCAATCTTTATCAATCATTTTTGTAACTCGGTTCTCAAATCATGCTTTAATCTGAGTGTCTGTCCTTTACACATAAAAAAATAAATTTTAATTCAGGCTATTGAGTCAGTCTAATTTGACACAACAGGAAACATTTGAAGGCCAGTTTGTGTTTATTCGGTTTGTTAATTTTCATATTTCACAGTCACGTTGAGGTTACACACAGCTGAGATTATCCAACCCGCTGCTCCACCAACACTGCCAAACAATGCAGTGGCAACCCATGACAGACCTGCTGCACCTACAGTGAAATCACATTAGACACTATTAGCTGTTTTTTATACTTGTGCAACATGAGAAAAGCTTTTATTCTTCATTGTCACACCCTGATTTACATACACTATTTCACTCATACACTACTCATACACTATTTATACTGATGTATGCAAAAAGAGTGTTTCATATCTTTGACATTTAGATAAACATCAACAGCCAAAGTGGACTAAAATATTACTCTTAGGTACTATTAGGAAAATATAATAAAATATGTCTATTGTTTGTTTTGTTTGACACTCACTTAGAGGGAGCTAGTGAGAAAGAGAGAGACAGAGAAAATTTATTACAAATTATTCAGTTTACCCCATGACTGCAAGATTGCTACGAGACCTCCTGCTGCAACTCCACCTCCACTAGCGATTGCAAAATATGACATCAGTTGGGCAGCAATGGAGCCTGCTGCTATTCCAGCTGAAGTGAACCCCAGTGTAGTCAGAATGGCAGGAGTCAGAATCACAGTTCCACCAGCTCCTAGATAAAAAAGTTTCGATTAAAGATTTTCATATCAAAATTATGCTGTGGTTAATGTGGTTAATGTGATGCATACCTGCAATCGTAACGATTGCCTTACCTGTCAATGAAATACAAAAAGATATCAAGAAAAATTTGCAATAAGCAAATAATAACAATTCATAAACACTGTATAATGGAACTGTCACGGCTGGGGCGGCAGTCGTGTGGAGGGTGAGAAAGGAGGATCCAATGGCAGACAATGGTGGAGGTGCAAGTGGGTTTTATTTACAGTGCAAATAACAGAAGTGAGGGCAGGACAGAACATAAACCTAAACTGGGTGAAACTAACAAACAAACCTGGAACATAAGGTCAGCGGGAGAAACTCGGAGATAGCAGATGAGGACGGCAGAACAGAGAGACGTAGAGAAACATAGGGAATGAACACAGACGACGTGACGAGAAGCACAGGCAGACACGCACTATAAATACACACACCAGGTAATCAGGAAATGGCACACAGGAGGGGACACAGCTGGAACTAATGGGCATAACGAGACACAGACCTACAAAGTAAAACAGGAAACACACAGACTGTTTTACAACACAAAACTCGGGGACCTGTACAGAGCACAGAGGGAGACACAGGTAGGGAAAATAAACACTACAACCAAACCCCAACAACCAATACGAAAACAGAATAAACTAGAAAATAATAACAAACTCAAAGCGCTGAGTCACCGACCCAGGACCATGACAGGAATAAAACTATTACTAAAAATATAGACTCACATGTGTCTTCCCAGTCCATGTCTATGCTTTCAAAGATAGCTTAGATGACACAGAGACCTCAACTGCAGATACTAAAATATGTTTCAACCTGATGCATTTTTTTTACTTTTTCCAAGCATGGCCACTCCCATTTCTTAGAAAACAACACAACCTGACAGCAAATATGAACAGGGGAGGAGCAGCATAAGGATGCTGTTTTTTTAAAAATAGCATGAACACTATTATCTGTATATGTACAGTGGCTTGCAAAAGTATTCAGCCCCCTTGAACTTTTCCACATTTTGTCACATTACATCCACAAACATAAATCAGTTTTATTGGAATTTCACGTGAAAGACCAATACAAAGTGCTGTACATGTGAGAAGTATATATGTGTGTGTGTGCGTGTGTATATATATATAGATATAGATATAGATATACACACATATGTCTTGCATGTCCATGCTTTCAAAGATAACAATCAAGAGCTCAGCTGCACATATATAAAAACATACCTAATGTATGTCTTTTGCTTTTTATCCAAGAACTGCCACTCCCGTTTCTAAAGGAACAATACAAACCAGATAAAGGAGGAGCAGCACAGGGATGTAGTTTTTTAAGAAATAAAATAAATATGGTTATCTTGTACGGTTCATAGCTGTGGAAGCACAAACGTCTTTGCCACATAAAAAAACAAAAACATATCCCTTTGCAATGTTCCACATGAAGTCATTTGCGGTGATGATCGAGCATCTCAGAGATGTTAAAAAAAGGCTTAGTTTTAGATAGTTTTAAAACATGAGAAGTTGAAATGTGCTCCTATCATTTCTCCTTCATTGGATTTTCAACATTTTGCTTCTCATGCTCCAAGTATCCTTGTAGTCCATCACTCCAGATTAGGTGAAAATGATTAGGATTAAATGCAGTATAATAACACTTTCATGAAACTGTGTCCTCCATTGCTGCCATTTCGTAGGATCTCCTGTCCTGTCTCCTCAATCACTGGTTGTTCTTATAACTCATTTCACCTTCTGCTCTAGTGTTTGCTGTGATAAGCCTTTTATACTCTCCCATTTTATTTCTGTTTCTGTTTCTCACTATTTTTCATAACAAGCTTAAAACCAGAATTGAGGTATGACTCAAGCAGTGACAGTTTGTTATTATTAAGCAATCTATAATTTCTTTATTTTGTGCTTCACAGGTGTTTCATACCTGATGTTGCTTAGCATGCAATAACTCGAACTCCTCAGAGTACAGTATTCTTCCATCCCTCCTTGCAAAACTGTGAAACATTGTACACAGTTTTGTAGGGAAACTAAACATTCTCAGTAAACATCAACACAAGGGTTTCTTTTTCTTAGCTGAACTGTGGCACAGCAGTCAACTTCAGGTGAAAGAACCCGGAGTACACTTGAAATCACAATAAACGCACAGTAAAGTGACCTTTAGTGGGATTTTTAATCTTGTTTTTAATTTTAATCATACTGTGTTTAATATAAGTCTGCAGATGAGGAAGTTAGAGCACCACAGCTTGCAGCACACAGCACTGTGCTGATTCATAATAATGCAAAGAGAAGTTTCCTCCTAAGCAAACAGAACATATAACAAAAGGAAAAACAGGTCATTCAAACTAACCTGCCCTGACAAATTAAATGTACAGAACTTGTTTTGAAGTAAGAAAGAAAAGGCCCTAATCCTTTATTCATTTGATTCCTGAATGTAAAGGAGGACTATTCATGGGCGAGGCTTCATCACATTCACATTTGCTGTTGTCACTGCAGTCGTGTGACGTCACAATTATGTCTGAACAACTACCAGAAGTTACAAAGTGCTTCAAAAATAGAAATAGTACAAATGTAAATAGAATAAGTAGGAAAAATAATAAATAAACAAGAGCAATAACAAACATAGCTACATGTCAAACATTCATAAAAGCTTTAATTTTTTTTTTAAAAAAAGTATTAAGAAGCAATTTGTAAGGCAATAGTGAAGTTTCTGCTCAGACCTCCATGAACTGTTCCAGAAAAAAAACACTTTGGTCTCGCCTGTCCAAACAACATTGTTCCAGAAGTTTTGTTGTTTGTTTAGATGAAAACAATACCAGCTTCAATAAAAAATGCATTTAAAATGTTCATCACCTCATTGTCTTATTTTAAATTATTTAAAACAATGCAAAGGTTAAACCCCTAGGTCATCTATTCAAATCAATTTTATTTATATACTGCCAAATCACAACAACAGTCGCCTCATGGCGCTTTATATTGTAGAATAGATCCTGCAATAATACAAACAGAGAAATACTCAACAACCATATGACCCCCTATGAGCAAGCACTTTGGCGACAATGGGAAGGAAAAACTCCCTTTTAACAATTCAATTCAATTCAATTCAATTTTATTTATATAGCGCCAAATCACAACAAATGTCGCCTCAAGGCGCTTCATAGATACAGGAAGAAACCTCCGGCAGAGCCAGGCTCAGGGAGGGGCGGGGCCATCTGCTGCGACCGGTTGAGGTGAGAGAAGGAAAACAGGATAAGACATGGTGTGGAAGAGAGACAGAGATTAATAACAAGTGTGATTCAGCAGAGAGGTCTATTAACACATGTTGAGTGAGAAAAGTAACTGAAAATGAAAAACTCATTGCATCATGGGAATCCCCCAGCAGCCTACACCTATTGCAGCATAACTAAGGGAGTATTCAGGATCACCTGATCCAGCCCTAACTATATGCTTTAGCAAAAAGGAAAGTTTGAAGCCTAATCTTAAAAGTAGAGATAGTGTCTGTCTCCTGAATCCAAACTGGAAGCTGGTTCCACAGTAGAGGGGCCTGAAAACTGAAGGCTCTCCCTCCCATTCTACTTTTAAATACTCTAGGAACAACAAGGAAGCCTGCAGTGCGAGAGCGAAGTGCTCTAATAGTATATATATATACAGTGGGGCAAAAAAGTATTTAGTCAGCCACCGATTGTGCAAGTTCCCCCACTTAAAATGATGACAGAGGTCAGTAATTTGCACCAGAGGTACACTTCAACTGTGAGAGACAGAATGTGAAAAAAAAAATCCATGAATTCACATGGTAGGATTTGTAAAGAATTTATTCGTAAATCAGGGTGGAAAATAAGTATTTGGTCACCTCAAACAAGGAAAATCCCTGGCTCTCACAGACCTGTAACGTCTTCTGTAAGAAGCTTTTCTGTCCCCCACTCGTTACCTGTATGAATGGCACCTGTTTGACCTCATCATCTGTATAAAAGACACCTGTCCACAGCCTCAACCAGTCAGACTCCAAACTCCGCCATGGCCAAGACCAAAGAGCTTTCGAAGGACACCAGGAAAAGAATTGTAGACCTGCACCAGACTGGGAAGAGTGAATCTACAATAGGCAAGCAGCTTGGTGTGAAAAAATCAACTGTGGGAGCAATCATCAGAAAATGGAAGACATACAAGACCACTGATAATCTCCCTCGATCTGGGGCTCCACGCAAGATCTCATCCCGTGGGGTCAAAATGATCATGAGAACGGTGAGCAAAGATCCCAGAACCACACGGGGGGACCTGGTGAATGACCTGCAGAGAGCTGGGACCAAAGTAACTAAGGTCACCATCAGTAACACACTACAACGGCAGGGAATCAAATCCCGCAGTGCCAGACGTGTTCCGCTGCTGAAGCCAGTGCATGTCCAGGCCCGTCTGAAGTTTGCCAGAGAGCACATGGATGATACAGCAGAGGATTGGGAGAATGTCATGTGGTCAGATGAAACCAAAGTAGAACTTTTTGGTATAAACTCAACTCGTCGTGTTTGGAGGAAGAAGAATACTGAGTTGCATCCCAAGAACACCATACCTACTGTGAAGCATGGGGGTGGAAACATCATGCTATGGGGCTGTTTTTCTGCCAAGGGGACAGGACGACTGATCCGTGTTAAGGACAGAATGAATGGGGCCAAGTATCGTGAGATTTTGAGCCAAAACCTCCTTCCATCAGTGAGAACTTTGAAGATGAAACGAGGCTGGGTCTTCCAACATGACAATGATCCAAAACACACCGCCCGGGCAACAAAGGAGTGGCTCCGTAAGAAGCATTTGAAAGTCCTGGAGTGGCCTAGCCAGTCTCCAGACCTCAACCCCATAGAAAATCTGTGGCGGGAGTTGAAAGTCCGTGTTGCTCGGCGACAGCCCCAAAACATCACTGCTCTTGAGAAGATCTGCATGGAGGAATGGGCCAAAATACCAGCTACTGTGTGTGCAAACCTGGTAAAGACCTATAGTAAACGTTTGACCTCTGTTATTACCAACAAAGGTTATGTTACAAAGTATTGAGTTGTATTTTTGTTATTGACCAAATACTTATTTTCCACCCTGATTTACGAATAAATTCGTTACAAATCCTACCATGTGAATTCATGGATTTCTTTTTCACATTCTGTCTCTCACAGTTGAAGTGTACCTCTGGTGCAAATTACTGACCTCTGTCATCATTTTAAGTGGGGGAACTTGCACAATCGGTGGCTGACTAAATACTTTTTTGCCCCACTGTATAGGGCAGCACGGTGGCACGGTGGTTAGCACTGTTGCCGCACAGCAAGAAGGTCCTGAGTTCAATTTATGCCAAAACTGGAAGTCTTGTTATTCTCTCAAGATTGTTTTTAATCATTGTGTTGTGTTTTCATGATGATAATTTCTATACATTTATATTAAAATTAACTATTATGGTGCAAAGCTTGTGTGTATCATTAGTACAGCTAACTGTGTTCAATACACTTAATCCTTTGTGAAAGAGTAAAGGGATAAATGTGAGTATTAAGTAGTTTTAGTTTAAAAAGCTCCTACAGGCTACTCCACCTTCTAATGTTACAGTCCCTTGGTGCCTTCTTTCCAGGCCTCTTAAATCATCCCAGGTGAACAAGTGCAACGATCAAGAGGGGAGCTGCTGCTAACTGGTGTGACTGATAAGATCTGACCTATAGTGCTTCTCAGGGTTTATCATATGAGGGAAAGCAGGGGATACACTTGGACTTCAATAAAAAAGCTGAACCAAACCAGACTTCCTATATAGAGGTGCCCGTCCTGCAGATCAACAATCCAGCCTGTCTTATCAAAGCAAGAAACCTTCAGAGGTTGCAAAGGCATTCTGTATTTTTCACGAGTTGTCATTGCCGATTTCCATCCTCTATACTCAATATACTGTTAATGCCTTTGTATCTTTTTATGCCTGTTTATGTCTTTATACTAGACACTATAAAGTTGGTGTGAAGGTAGAATTCAGTGAAGGAATCTAAGCATCATCAGCTTAACTTCAAATTCATCTCTATTTCACTTGATGTAACGTAACTCTGACCACAGACACTGTAATAGACGGGCTCATAGATAGACTTTTTTTTTAAATCTTAAACTTTAATTTACATTTGACCTTTTGTATTGTCTTTAATGTCTATCTGAGTACCTGAAGTTCTGTTTATTTAAGCCCTGTCTGCACAGTGCTTTGTGACTGCTTGTCTATGAAAAGTGCTTAATAAATAAACCTTACTTACTCTCTTTTGATTAACAGCACATATTTCAATAATAATACTTTAAATCTTCATCCTGAAAGATTGTTTCTGTGTGAGAAATCCAAGTCTGCTTTTGCAGCTCTATCACATAGTTCAGACTTTTTTTTTTTTTACATAAAATATTTTTTATGAACATAATGTCACAAAAAATGCTTTCATCACTTCTGCCATCCCTTCTGATCTGTTGATTCAGTTGTTGAAGTGGTTTGTTTTTCACTCAACAGCGAAAAGAAAACCATCAGCTGATTTTCACAAACAGCTGATTTACTAAGAAGCATTTGATAGAATTCAAAATTTATAAAACATTGATACTGTAGAAAAAAACACAACAGACCACAGATGAGATGAAGATGTTTGTTTGTTAATTTATTTGCATTTATGAAGCATTATGGAAACATACTTTTCAAGTTCACATATTTCCAGCAGTTATAAAATCCAATCAACAGATTGCTATTTATTGTTAGTTTGGTGAGAGCACCAGACATGCCACTGTGCCGACCTCCAATGCAGCACCAACGTGTCTCTGCTGGTCATCAAAGAAGAGGTGAGGCTTGATCCTCTCCAGTGTAGGACCTTTGTTAGCCCCTCCCACAAACACAGCTTCATCAAGCTCCAGACCCCAGGTCTGCAGAGTGTTTAAAGCTCTGTAGCCGTCACAGCCTGCCCCTCGAGATGTCACCAGGTAGGTACGAATGGGACACTTCTTGTACAGGCCTCTATTATGCAACTTTTTCTGCAGTTTTATTAAAACCTCCAAGAATCCTTTGAATGGTCCCTGAATACAGAAAAGAGAAGAAGAGCAGAGACTCAACACATGACAATCTGGTCAAAGCAGGAAAGTGCATTTGGATAATTTAGCTGATATCAGTTTATTTGAATGTAATTAGCAAAGATTTTCTTTTCTATTATTAAATATATATTGCTTATAACAGTGCAGAAGGCCAACATAACTGTAACCATATAGTTAAATTAGCTGTTATAAATATTAAAAGAAGATGGAATGTGTTTCTATCATCTATCTTTCATACCTCGTTCATTTGAATTTCAACATTTTGCTCCTCATTCTTCAAGTATTCTTGTAGTCCACCACTCTTGAACACGAGCTCTGACTCATTAGAGAAGAGGACAGCGTCGCCATCAAAGGCAACACGCAGCTGATTCTCAGACTCTGTGATGATGTTTGTTGGGGTGGACATGATAGCAGCTGCTACACCTGATGCAGGAACATTAATTCACAGTAACACACAGAGTCATTAAAGTACAACAGCAGAAACTGCACTTTGTCTTAAAATTAGCACCACATTTAACACTTTTACCTTCATTCAAAGCTTCCTGAACCTTCAACCTGTTTGGTTCATCAGACAGGTACAGGTGGGGTTTGTTTCTTAACTCATTCACAAGTTGATCTTCAGTCACGGGTAACAGAGTGATAAGTTCTTCCAGCCCTGCAAACAAGAATGAATGAAAAGGCTGCTGGACCATCTGATTTACCAAAACTGTTTAGATTTATCAGAGTAGTGTTAGCAATAGTGTTACTATTACTTACTTATATCTATTATTTTTGTATTGACTTGCTTTTAGAGTACTTACACTTTCAAGTGTATTCTACTTTATAAGATTCTGTTTTAGTTGTTTTGTTGTCTTATTGTAAGCCTGTCATTAATCTATGTAAAAATTTGAAGTGCATGAAAAGTGCTGTACAAATGAAGCCTGAATGATTTAGAAAGGGTATTGGGGTAAACAAGAGTTGATCAGAATCACTTAGAAGTGGAAAGATTGTCTCTGTCTCAGTCTAATTATTTCCATTTATCCATTTTCTCAAAATTTAAAAGTTTCCTCATACGACACATGTATTTGAAATAATAGTAAGTGTGTTTGGAGGTATCATTAACTCACCGTGTTCACAGATCTGATTCATGAGAAAGTCTGATGATGAGCTGTCATCGATGAGTATGACTTTAAAGAGCTCCTCACTCTCAGGGTAATGGTTTCTGAGTTCAGCATTGACTGCCTTCAGAGCCTGAGAGCACGACAAGGAAGAGAAATTAAATTCAAGCGAATGTTAAGTAACTGTGTGAGTGCAGTATTTGTGTGCTGGTTTCTGTGGTGCTTTGTCTTATGTGGTATATTCTCATCGTCCACATAACCACTACATGCTATTTTGTGTATGTTTTTTTCCCCTCATAATATATGACCTCAACAAATTTGAAGGCAGGGCCACAGCCCTGCTGTTCTTGCTTGAAGAGGAGTCCTGAAGACATGGCAATGGTGATCTCTGGTTCCGGCAGTGGGATCTTTGGTTCAGGCTAAAGGAGAAAAAAAATGTTTCCCACAATTCAATAAAGACATTCTTTTGCGTAGTTTACAAATAAATTGTCAACAATTTTCTTATTTGACCTCTGCACTCATACAGTATGTTATCTCACTATTTTTTGCACTTCTTGCTTGCTGATTTAATGCTTTATCTGTACTTTTGTAGGAACTTGTTATGAATCAGTTTTCAACCTTAAATCTTTCTCTGTCTAGAAGACCTTCATGAAAATGACTGGATTTTTTTTATTCACTGAGTTGCCACAGCTGCCATTCAATTTTGTCTTCTGCTCTTGGGTTTGGTGTGATAACTCTTTATACTCTCCCACTTTCTTTCTGTTTCCCACAATTTTTCCTAACAATCAATCTGAGAATCAATCCGAGTTAGTTAGTGAAAATCGTCCTACAGAATTGGTTTTTAGCGACAAGGAAGGATATGATTTCTGTTCAACACATAAATATATTGTGGTGATGAGTAATTAAACATCACACTGCATACTTTCATGCTCGTGCTTCCAGCATCTTGTTGTTAACACTCATTTGCCGTTCACAAACACACATTACCAACAACAACAACACTGCAGGACCTAGTTCAGCTTTTAAGTCGGCGAGGCGTGATTGTGCCGCTCAGGTGTGTCTGCCGCCCCTGTAGTGGCACCGCAGACCACGTCCCGCCACAGAGTATAAGGATGTTTAAAAGATGCTGCAGAAAGCTGCATCCGGTCGGACGGAATGTTACGTCCCCACGAAGAAGGTCTAGGGTTGTGTGTGGGGACTGGTAACAAATGGGTCCAGAACAGAATGAAAGGAGAACAGACAGGTGTTTAATTCAATTCAATTCAAATCAATTTTATTTTATTTATACAGCGCCAAATCACAACAACAGTCGCCTCAAGACGCTTTATATTGTAAGATAGAGCCTACAATAATACATTCAGAAAAAAACCCAACAATCATATGACCCCCTATGAGCAAGCACTTTGGTGACAGCGGGAAGGAAAAACTCCCTTTTAACAGGAAGAAACCTCCGGCAGAACCAGGCTCAGGGAGGGGCGGCCATCTGCTGCGACCGGTTGAGGTGAGAGAAGGAAGGTTTAGTAAATAAGAGTTTTTATTATAGACAACCTTAACATAAAGAGCCGGCACCGCTGTTTTTCCAATAACACTAGAAAAAGGTCACAACAACAAAGAACACAACAGCCAAACAAAAAACTCCACACCACGAGGAGGCACTTCCAGGGGCCCACAAGTTCACCCTGTCACTAGCGGCAGCTAGCTTTACTGCTGCCGAGGCCCACACTACTCACGTGAAGCAGCTACACTGCATCCACAACTCTATACTATAGGCTCTCTCCCGACACCTTCGACACAATGTGGGAACACCAGAGAAAAACCACGCTCTCACATCCAGTTCATCCCCAGTTTATATGACCTCAGAGAGGTGATTGCTGACTGGGCCCAGGTGGTAAATGAGGCCAATGAGCAGCAGCTGTGTCCTGGGGAGAGAGAAGAGCAAGAGAGAGACAGAGGGGTGGAGCAAGAGAGGAAGAGGCGGAGAGAAAACACCACACCCACACAAGGGCAGTTTCAGGAGGCCCGGCTAGGGCCGTAACACGGAAAAACACACACACTCGGATGAGTGTGTGGCAGAGGTGTGGTTCCTAGCTCAGCTGCAGGGGAGGTGTGCTGCAGTGTATAAAAGGCCCCAAAGTTCATAGGTGAATTCTATTTGAGTTCTGATACCAGTGTTTGTAAGTTTGTATAAGTTTGTATAAGGGCTTTGGAGCGTGATGTCACGGGGGTTGGCGTGGAAAGGATTTTGGCCCGATCCGCCATTTTGGGGGTCTAAACAAAGCGCAAGCGAAAAGGGAGCGAAGGCACACACATCAGCCATGGTTCATATTTGCTGTGTGGTCGGCTGCAATGTTCGATCGCATGACCGGCAAGAGAATAAGCTTGAAAAGGGTTTGTCTTTTCATTGTTTCCCAACCTGGAAGCAACATGAGGCAGCTCGTGTATCGATGTTACCAAACGAGGGCGTCTAGCCTGGATAGCAGCTGTGAGACGAGCTGATATCCAGTTCTCTTCCATCTCCAAATATCTGTTGGTGCTCCAGACATTTTCATTCCGGTAAGTTCTAAATATGTTCATATCACTCTTTATAGCCTATTGGTTTTATTTTCGATGCACTCTGAGCTCATAGCAAATTAGAACAAACATCCTACTGAGTGATTTTGCAGAACTACCTTCTATTTATAGAGTTGCTAATTATTTGGCATTATTGCAGCAAACCAGCCTATGAAATGGATGAAACACATCGTGACTGGGTTCCAGCGCTACACAAGGGACCTGCTTCAAACATACCACCATGCCAATCAGATTACTTCTTCCATGTCAGGGTGAAGAGGTGACCCTTCTGGATAAGATGGTGAAGGTTGCTGGTGAACAGTGTGGTAATAAAACCATAGACCCCGAAAATGGTGCCACGCTCCCACAATGCATTGCGGCGTGATGTCAACTCCAAAGCCCTATACTGTTCATTTAGCATTCGACCTTCTGTTAGTTACAGTTACTAACATGAAAATGTGGTGCGGTCGCGTTAATATTTTCTTACCGCACCTTATATCAGATTAAATAAGTAATCTGGGCGCTACAGCATTACGCAGCTGTGCGCGCTCCTGCGGACGGCAATCACGATCACTTTTTGGCACAACACCTGGAACTAAGGGGGCAAAGCAATCGCATGAGTGCTGCTGTTTGACTGAGGAAGTCTAAAGTAGTCGTGGTAAGCCAACAGTGTTGGGGAGTAACGGAATACATGCACCGCCGTTACGTATTTAAAATACAAAATATGAGTAACTGTATTCCGTTACAGTTACCGTTTAAAAAGGTGGTATTTAGAATACAGTTACTTTGTTGAAATAAATGGATTACACGGCGGTACTTCCCTGCTTCATATTGTGGCGGGTCAAGACTGTTTGGGTTTTGTTTGACAGCTACGTTCTGTTGTTCCAGGCGGCAGCGTTACGGTTGCCATGGTTACAGGGTGACGCTCTCTCTCTGCGTGTTTCCTGGGTGAGAGAGGCCTTTTTGTTGTTGTCCTGCTAAGCTAATAGGCAGAATGCTAACGGTATAGCTCTAAAGAATGTAGCATCATAGGCAGTGTAGTCCGTGCTGCAGGGAGAATGGACTGCCATACCCGTTATGTGTCTGTGAGGGAGGGAGGGAGAAAAAGGAAAAGTACGAGCTGTCATCGAGCAAAAACGGGAGCTGGAAGCATGTAAATATAATAATAACCACTGCAGCCAAGAAGAGTGCCTGACGAGCCCAGTTGTAAGTAAGCTATTAAGACTCGACTGTACACCGTGTTCGTGTTTTCCTCCGAAACAATAAGTTCCGTTGGAGCAGCCTTTCAACGCCTCTCTCTGTCTCTGGCTAGCAAAGTTGACCCAGACAACAAAGTAAAGCTAGTTTTCGGCTACGAGCCCGACACAGAACCCGCCGTATTAGCCAGAGGTCCCTTTACTACGGTTCGGAGCCGCGGACCTTCAGTAACAGTAATAAATCACAGCAATAGTACATTCATGTAGTTGTAAACAGCATGATAATATATTAAGTAATCCAAAGTATTCAGAATACGTTACTCTCATTGAGTAACGTAACAGAATACGTTACAGAATACATTTTGGGGCATGTATTCTGTAATCTGTAATGGAATACATTTTAAAAGTAACCTTCCCAACACTGTAAGCCAATCACACGACCACCTTAAGATGACAAAGCAACAAGGTGATATATACCAGTTTTTATGATAAGTCATGATAAACAATATATATGCGTGTTTTTTCCTCAATAGTTTCGTCATGTTTACTGTCTGAGCACAGCGCTAGCAAGCACTCTCTGCTTATGAGCAAAAAATAAAAAACACAAAACAAAAAACAGCCCGTTCGTGTTGGTGGAAAAATGAACCCTGTCAACTAATCAAAAAAATGGGCAACTTGACATTTGGTTGTTTAGGAAGAGGGGGAAGTTTTAGGAGTGACGGCGAGAGAGGGTGAGAGAGAAAGACAGCAGAAAAAGAGAGAGCGAGTTTTGAGATGTGAGAGATTTGCGATGTTTAGCATGTTTGGAGTGTGTAGTTAATGTGTTGTCTTCTGTAGTTAGTGTGTAGTGTTGTGGATGGTTTTGTGTTGTGTGTCAGAACAATGAGGCGACTGCTGTCTCCAGGTAGAAAACAGGAGCCTGACACCTCCTGCTGTCAGGCTTGTAATGTTGTCCTTTATAGTGGACAGAAATGATTATTTTGGAGTGGCACAAATAATTTGTGTGGCATCTTATTGAAACTGCAAATAACTTTGTTGTTTTCAAAACTTGTGCATTTGATTTTAAAATTGACAATTTATATTTGCATTTAAAGTTATGAAATATGATTCAATAAACATATTTGTGGTTGTTACAGTAAAAAAGACTTTTTCTACTCGGATTTTATGTTTTTTGTCTTATTTTAGATCAATTGTGTTAATACAGTATGTCAAAATGAAAACATAACTGTAAATTCAGACACGTGAGGTTGTGCTGAAAAGGATAATATTAAACAAGGCAAAGTAAATAGTTTTTAAAAGTGAAATGTAGAGGAAACATCAAATGTATTAAAAAATGACCAATTATACCCTGGACACCAGAGTTAAACAAGTAACGCAATAGTTACTTTTTAAGTAATTAATTACTTTTAGAATCTTGTAACTCAGTTACTAACTCACTTACTTTTTTTGAAGAAGTAACTAGTAACTATAAATAATTACTTTTTCAAAGTAACTTGCCCAACACTGGGCACTATACAGTTGGTATGAAGGTGGAATTCAGAGAATGAATCTCAGCATCATCAGCAAAAATTCATATGAATCTGTGCTACACTTGATGTAACATAACTGTAGGGATGGGTACCGGTATCCGGTGCCATCATGGCACCGGTTCTGACATAAACGGTAGTAACCAGACCGAAAAGCAGCGCGCATTTCGGTGCTTTATTTCGGTGCTTTTTTTTCCTGAGCTGTGATACACTTTCTTCTTCCTTACATTTCTATTGGCGTTTGGCAAACAACTGAAAGGTGCATTACCGCCACCAACTGGTATGGAATGATACACTTTAGATTCTAGCCAATCATTTTACGTTTCGAGGATAGTAGGCGGGTCCAGGTACGTACGTTCTTTTAGAGCAGAGCTACAGATTAAAAATGCCCAAGGCAAAGCGGTCAAAAGTCTGGCTGTACTTCACAGCAAAAGATGCAAACTCAGCAGCCTGCAACAAGTGCTTTAAGCTGATACTGTCAAAGGAGGTCACACTTTAAATCCGATGAACCTAGCCCTGCCAGTGTAGCAGAAATGATGATGGCAGCAGCAGCCGTTCTTCTCTGCGTGAGTAGCTTAATGTTGTTCGTGTGTAATTTACGTTGAGTAAGCTAACCGCGTTATTAAATTAATGCATGTAACGTGAACTAGCAAACACCATCATAGCTACATGCGGCTGTCTTCTTGTTTGATGGCAGATATTCCCTTCACCCTGGCCAAAAAGGCTAAAATGACCGAAGAAAAAGTGGAAAACAGCTAAACATGAGAGGTTTTTGGACAAAGTTTGTGTTTTTTCCATTGTTTAAGCACTGCTTCCAGCCCAGAGTGATACCATATATGCCGTATACCTGCAGAAAAGACTAACATTGTTATCTTTTTACAAAAAAAACAGCTGAACATGAGAGGTTTTTGGACCAATTTTGTGTTTTCCATTCTTTAAGCACCGGTTTGGGCACCGTTTAAGCACCGGCACCGTTTCAAAAGTACCGGTTTGGCACCGGTATCGGATAAAACCTAAACGATACCCATCCCTACATAACTGTGACCTTTTAATCCATCACAGTGTAGCAAAATAACCTATTTATCCTGCAGAGGATTTTCATGCAACGTTTAAATAACTCAGTTAGTGTACCACAGCATGTTTCACATTATTACTGCAGCAGCTGGTTGTAGTGTCGGTTACAGGAAGACAATTCACTGACTCTCTTCATAACTGTATATCTTTTTTATTATTCTTGATTACTTAACACAATTTTACACCTTATTTCAAAAGATGACGAAGTTATAGAAATATTCATTAAAACTGCTATAACAGACATATTTTCTTGTTAATAGTGCACAGCTTTCTGACATAGTGAAAAGAAAATCACAAAGGATGGCACACCATCATCCACCAGCAGAGCATATAGCTTTCACTAAGTTGTTAAAACTACTGCATAATTGCCACACACCAGCATATATTAATACATTAAAAGCTGACTTACTGTAGAAGTTCTGCACTCACTCATCGTGCTTCTTAAAGTAGGAACACAGATAGAAATAAACTTGAATTTCCTGTTTGCTGACTGCAGAACTGCGGTTCTTCCTTTTTATTCTAACTAGAAAAGCCACGTCATGATGCAGAACCTGTGGAGCCTTTGGAACGTGTTGCCATGCCATTTGTTTTGAATAGTGATGTTCGATTCGTGAACGAATCGTTCAATACTCGAGAATCACTTTACTGACTCGTGAATCATGATTCACAAGCGCAACTGACTCACTGACTCATCCCTGTTGCTGTTAGCAAACTAATTCCATTAGTAGAAATATATCTAGCTTATAATTAAAATTGTGGGGAAAAAACAACAGCCAGTTTCTTAACAAAAACATTTCTGCTCTGAACTCGAAGAAAAAACCCTGAGTAGAAGCTCACATCAAGACAATAGCTCCTCAGTTGACAGTAGCATCGCTAGCATGCTAACAGCACATTTGAGTTACTCACCCCCTACCTTACTGTGCTGAATCATAGCGTAAGGCGAATCACTCACTCACCCCCTCCCTCCTGGCTCACAGCTCAAACAGGTTGAACGAATCACTGATTTACTCACCCCCTCCCTTGCTAGGCTGAATCATAGGGTAAGGCGAATCACTCACTCACTCACCCCCTCCCTCCTGGCTCACAGCTCAAACAAATTGAACGAATCACTGGCTGTATCCCAATTCAGGGTCTGCAGCCTTAAAGTACGCAGCCTCAACGGTCCTCAAGGGCCGCGTACTCAAAGACCGCTAAGGCCGGAAGTGCGAGGCTTGTGAAATGGGACGGTCTAGCCTCCGTCGCGCTGCCCAGGTTGTCTAGCAACCATGATAGCTGGAAACGTGTGGTTGACAGAAATGAAGGAGAACATATTTTGTTCGTTTGTTTGTTTCTACATGAGCTTTGTGTGATTTAATAAGTATCTGAGGCTGAGACCACGGGACTGTAAAACATGATTGTTGGGCTTCATTTCTGTACTGAACAGTCATTTAAGATTAACTAGTAAGTAACAATTAGTTAATGTTGTTCATGAGACTAAAGTCAGTGTAAATATAATATGGCCAATATCATAGTTATTATATTAATCATTATAAGTTATTACAGCAGTGAGTTTGAACTCTCAAATCAAATCACTTCTATTGTCACATCACATGTGCAGGTACACTGGTACAGGGAATTCAGGGAAATGAAGGATGCATTTGAGGGCCACATTTCGAGCAGCCTTTGAATAGGGCTTTGGAGTTGACGTCACGCCGCAATGCATTGTGGGAGCGCGGCACCATTTTTGGGGTCTACGAATCAAAACAAACACACTGTGTTGGAACGGCGATTACAAGATGCTTAAAAGCAGCTCAAAAGGGAATGGACTATATAGAGACCGATTTCGTTCAGAGGCAAAGCCGCGGTACTTGCAGAAAATAGCGTGCATTGGAAATGTGGACCCGTATGAAATACCGCCGTGGAGTAGAAACCCTGAAGACGTATTGACGTAGCCTGACATGTTTTCGTACCTTATCTGTGGAGTCAGCGCGTACAAGTCGTCATTCAAACAAAGGTAAGTCAGCTCGAGTACTACGAGTGAAATGCGTTTGATTTCCCTGCAAAAATTCACATTAGGGTAGCATAAATTCATTCATGAGGGGGAAATTACAGTGAGAAGATGTGGAGGCTGTTAGAGGGATAACATAATGAGTTCAGTGCACTGATGTGACATTGTCCTGAAGGATTTAGTGGTTAAAGAAATTGCACTAATTTATTCATATTTATTATAAATAATTCTAATAGGGCTTTGGAGCGTGATGTCACGGGGGTGGGCGTGGAAAGGATTTTGGCTCGATCCGCCATTTTCGGGGTCTAGCGCAAGTGAAAAGGGAGCGAAGGCACACACAACAGCCACGGTTCGTATTTGCTGTGTGGTCGGCTGCAATGTTCGATCGCACGACCGGCAAGAGAATAAGCTTGAAAATGGTTTATCTTTTCATTCTTTCCCAACCTGGAAGCAACACGAGGCAGCTCATGTATCAATGTTAGCAAACGAAGGCGTCTAGCCTGGATAGCAGCTGTGAGACGAGCTGATATCCAGTTCTCTTCCATCTCCAAATATCTGTTGGTGCTCCAGACAGTTTCATTCCGGTAAGTTCTAAATATGTTCATATCACTCTTTATAGCCTATTAGTTTTATTTTCTATGCACTCTGAGCTCATAGCAAATTAGAACAAACATCCTACTGAGTGATTTTGTAGAACCACCTTCTATTTATAGACTTGCTAATTATTTGGCATTATTGCAGCAAACCAGCCTATGAAATGGATGAAACACATCGTGACTGGGTTCCAGCGCTACACAAGGGACCTGCTTCAAACATACCACCATGCCAATCGGATTACTTCTTCCATGTGAGGGTGAAGAGGTGACCCTTCTGGATAAGATGGTGAAGGTTTGCTGCGTTTTGGTGAACAGTGTGATAATAAAACCAGGGAAATATGAAACCTGCTCCTGTTAAATATTCTTAAGTATTGTGCTGTTAAAATTGCTGTATTTTTTTCAAAAGATACAGTAAATAAAGTAATGTTAGTAGTGGTTGATATCATGTAAACACTGTCATGATTTTGTGTAAACATTTTGTCATTTGTAAACTATAAATGACTGGATTCTACATTGTAACAGATGTGATGTTCTATAAAGTGGTTTTCATAATAATAAAAAAAAGAGGCAGAAATTAGTTTGTTTCTTTATTCAATTTTTGAACAATGGGACCCAGTGAGTACATATTCAGTAAATGCAAATTATTTACATGGCAGTGCACTACAGGCATAAATCTAGACCCCTAGATAAAACATTATGGGTCATTCCCACAACCCACAGCTTTACTGTGCTCCAGCAAAGTATCCAAGTATCCTCCAGCAGTGACAACTCCTCCACAGTAGCAGGTGGGATTTTTCTTTTTTGAGGACGGCTCCTTTTACCTGTCACTACAGATGGTCTGTTTATGTTTTGATCAAGAGCCTTTTTTTGGGCAGCTGAAGAGGAGAAGTCTATCTTACGGCCAACCTCTGACTGTATCTTGGTCACATTACCCAGCAAAACCCAGCATGCAGGTTCATCTGTAACAGTCCTGTGCCACAGATCAACACTGTTGCTTCTACATTAAACAGAAGAGCAGTGACGTGGGTGCAGGTCTCCACGACTCCGGCCTTACAGGTGCAGTGGGCGGCTTCAACCTTCCCTGTGATGCTCACAGTGACCCATGGCTGTAATGCTTGTTCATTCAGTCTTTGAGAGTGCAGGACCTGAAACACACAAAGTTCATTTAAAGACAAGAACTATGAGCCAAGGCCGACATAAATGTGTTTAATCTACTGTATCATAAATGTAACAAAGTGTTTAGAAAGTTAGCACATACATGTAATTTTTCATTTCTTTATGTGTCCATCTATAGAACACTGCATGTTATAGTGTAAATCTGCCTGTTCTCTGTCAGAAACCTGCCTGCAGAAAATGAACCTAAAGTATGTAATGCAAGGATGTCATCACTTTAAAGATGGAGAAAGCATAAAGTGACAATTATGAATCACTTAATATGATAAGGAGATTCTGCAGGTCATTAATCAATGTATAAAACTAAAATAAAATGTATTTTTAGTGACACAAGATACAAATATGGAAGCAAGATGTATAATTAGAATTATTTATAATAAATATGAATAAATTAGTGCAATTTCTTTAACCATAAAGAATAACTAAATCCTTCAGGACAATGTCACATCAGTGCACTGAACTCACTACGTTATCCCTCTAACAGCCTCCACATCTTCTCACTGTAATTTCCCCCTCATGAATGAATTTATGCTGCACTAATCTGAATGTCTGCAGGGAAATCAAACGCATTTCACACGTAGTACTCGAGCTGACTTACCTTTGTTTGAATGACGACTTGTACGCGCTGACTCCACAGACAAGGTACGAAAATATGTCAGGCTACGTCAATAGCGGTTGGTCTTCAGGGTTTCTACTCCACGGCCGTGTTTCATACGGGTCCACATTTCCAATGCACGCTATTTTCTGCAAGTACCGCCGCTTCGCCTCTGGACGCAATCGGTCTCTATACAGTCCATTCTCTTTTGAGCTGCTTTTAAGCATCTTTCTTGTAGTCGTCGTTCCAACAGTGTGTTTGTTTTAATTCGTAGACCCCGAAAATGGCGCTGCGCTCCCATAATGCATTGCGGCGTGACGTCAACTCCAAAGCCCTATTATACATCTTGCTTCCATATTTGTATCTTGTGTCACTAAAAATACATTTTATTTTAGTTTTATACATTGATTAATGACCTGCAGAATCTCCTTATCATATTAAGTGATTCATAATTGTAACTTTATGCTTTCTCCATCTTTAAAGTGATGACATCCTTGCATTACATACTTTAGGTTCATTTTCTGCTGGCAGGTTTCTGACAGAGAACAGGCAGATTTACACTATAACATGCAGCGTTCTATAGATGGACACATAAAGAAATGAAAAATTACATGTATGTGCTAACTTTCTAAACACTTTGTTACATTTATGATAAAGTAGATTAAACACATTTATGTCAGCCTTGGCTCATAGTTCTTGTCTTTAAATGAACTTTGTGTGTGTTTCAGGTCCTGCACTCTCAAAGACTGAATGAACCAGCATTGCAGCCATGGGTCATTGTGAGCATCACAGGGTAGGTTGAAGCCGCCCACTGAACCTGTAAGGCCGGAGTCGCGGAGACCTGCACCCACGTCACTGCTCTTCTGTTTAATGTAGAAGCAGCAGCGTTGATCGTGGCACAAGGACTGTTACAGATGAACCTGCATACTGGGTTTTGCTGGGTAATGTGACCAAGATACAGTCAGAGGTTGGCCATAAGATGGACTTCTCCTCTTCAGCTGCCCAAAAAAAAGCTGTTTATCAAAACATAAACAGACCATCCATATTGAAAGGTAAAAGGAGCCGTCCTCAAAAAAGAAAAATCCCACCTGCTACTGTGGAGGAGTTGTCACTGCTATAATGCCATAATGTTTTATCTAGGGGTCTAGATTTATGCCTGTAGTGCACTGCCGTGTACCCTGAATTGGGATACAGCCACTGACTCACTCACCCCCTCCCTCCCTGTTACGAATCACTGACTCACTCACCCCCTCCCTTCCTGTTACGAATCACTCACTGGCCCTTTCTCACTTCTAAGTACGCAAGTACACACTCACGTTCTCATCGAGACTGGACTTGCCGAGACCGCACGGGAGTACAATTGGAACACCAGCGTACTTGATGATGTCACAGGTCCGGAGTTTTTACTGTAGTGATGGGATTTTCGGCTCTATTTAGAGAACCGGCTCTTTCGGCTCCGAACCGGCTCTTCAGGTTGTTTTGTTGCTTTAATTAATTTATTATTAACAATAATATAAAATTATGCACAAAAGGAATTAGGGGTTTGTATGTGTTTCGGGGTTTGTACGTGCTTCAGGGTTTGTACGTGCTTCGGGGTTTGTACGTGTTATGGAGTTTTTACATGTTTTGGAGTTTTTACGTGGTTCGGGGTTTGTACGTGCTTTGTCTCTAGGGGCCACCGTAAATATACTTTTATTTATTCACTACACATAAAATGTAATAAATAAATCATATATTACAAAAACCAACTATTCACAGTTCAGCTTGTGCATTGTGGGAGCGCGGCACCATTTTCGGGGTCTACGAATCAAAACAAACACACTGTGTTGGAACGACGATTACAAGATGCTTAAAAGCAGCTCAAAAGGGAATGGACTACATAGAGACCGATTTCGTTCAGAGGCGATGCGGCGGTACTTGCAGAAAATAGCATGCATTGGAAATGTGGACCCGTATGAAATACGGCCGTGGAGTAGAAACCCTGAAGACCAACCGCTATTGACGTAGCCTGACATGTTTTCGTACCTTATCTGTGGAGTCAGCGCGTACAAGTCGTCATTCAAACAAAGGTAAGTCAGCTCGAGTACTACGAGTGAAATGCGTTTGATTTCCCTGCAAACATTCACATTAGGGCAGCATAAATTCATTCATGAGGGGGAAATTACAGTGAGAACATGTGGAGGCTGTTAGAGGGATAACATAATGAGTTCAGTGCATTGATGTGACATTGTCCTAAAGGATTTAGTTATTCTTTATGGTTAAAGAAATTGCACTAATTTATTCATATTTATTATAAATAATTCTAATTATACATCTTGCTTCCATATTTGTATCTTGTGTCACTAAAAATACATTTTATTTTAGTTTTATACATTGATTAATGACCTGCAGAATCTCCTTATCATATTAAGTGATTCATAATTGTAACTTTATGCTTTCTCCATCTTTAAAGTGATGACATCCTTGCATTACATACTTTAGGTTCATTTTCTGCTGGCAGGTTTCTGACAGAGAACAGGCAGATTTACACTATAACATGCAGCGTCCTATAGATGGACACATAAAGAAATGAAAAATTACATGTATGTGCTAACTTTCTAAACACTTTGTTACATTTATGATAAAGTAGATTAAACACATTTATGTCCGCCTTGGCTCATAGTTCTTGTCTTTAAATGAACTTTGTGTGTGTTTCAGGTACTGCACTCTCAAAGACTGAATGAACCAGCATTGCAGCCATGGGTCATCGTGAGCATCACAGGGTAGGTTGAAGCCGCCCACTGCACCTGTAAGGCCGGAGTCGCGGAGACCTGCACCCAGGTCACTGCTCTTCTGTTTAATGTAGAAGCAGCAGCGTTGATCGTGGCACAAGGACTGTTACAGATGAACCTGCATACTGGGTTTTGCTGGGTAATGTGACCAAGATACAGTCAGAGGTTGGCCATAAGATGGACTTCTCCTCTTCAGCTGCCCAAAAAAAAGCTGTTTATCAAAACATAAACAGACCATCCATATTGAAAGGTAAAAGGAGCCGTCCTTAAAAAAAGAAAAATCCCACCTGCTACTGTGGAGGAGTTGTCACTGCTATAATGCCATAATGTTTTATCTAGGGGTCTAGATTTATGCCTGTAGTGCACTGCCGTGTACCCTGAATTGGGATACAGCCACTGACTCACTCACCCCCTCCCTTCCTGTTACGAATCACTCACTGGCCCTTTCTCAATTCTAAGTACGCAAGTACACACTCACGTTCTCATCGAGACTGGACTTGCCGAGACCGCATGGGAGTACAATTGGAACACCAGCGTACTTGATGATGTCACAGGTCCGGAGTTTTTACTGTTGTGATGGGATTTTCGGCTCTATTTAGAGAACCGGCTCTTTCGGCTCCGAACCGGCTCTTCAGATTGTTTTGTTGCTTTAATTAATTTATTATTAACAATAATATAAAATTATGCACAAAAGGAATTACTAATGTAAAAAAAGTGGTTTTATTTATATATGTTTGTATGTTTATATATAAATATATGCGGTGGCCCCTAGAAACAAAGCACGTACAAACTCCAAAAAGCACATACAAATTCCAAAGCACGTACAAACTCCAAAATACATTTCTAGCGTTAACTGAACTTCTAAAATAGAGCTACCTAGATCACTTAAATTACACAATTGAAAGCATATGTGTATGGTTTGTGTATTTATACACAGGCACTCATATATATTCAAATAATTAAAAAAAATGTTCATTTACCTGTTACTACCACACACCAAATCCGGTTGTTGGTACTTCCTGGCTTGTGTAGCCACTAGGTAACAAAAGCTCAACACTGCGCCTAGCATCCTGGAGTACTTCTGTTGTATTTTGTTAATGTTTTGTAGTTTTTACATGCTTCTAAGTTTTTACGTGTTTTGGAGTTTGTACGTGCTTCGGGGTTTGTATGTGTTTCGGAGTTTGTACGTGCTTCGGGGTTTGTACGTGTTTCGGAGTTTGTACGTGTCTGGGAGTTTTTACGTGCTTCGGAGTTTGTACGTGCTTTGTCTCTAGGGGCCACCGTAAATATACTTTTATTTATTCACTACACATAAAATGTAATAAATAAATCATATATTACAAAAACCAACTATTCACAGTTCAGCTTGTGCATTGTGGGAGCGCGGCACCATTTTCGGGGTCTACGAATCAAAACAAACACACTGTGTTGGAACGACGATTACAAGATGCTTAAAAGCAGCTCAAAAGGGAATGGACTATATAGAGACCGATTTCGTTCAGAGGCGAAGCGGCGGTACTTGCAGAAAATAGCGTGCATTGGAAATGTGGACCCGTATGAAATATGGCCGTGGAGTAGAAACCCTGAAGACCAACCGCTATTGACGTAGCCTGACATGTTTTCGTACCTTATCTGTGGAGTCAGCGCGTACAAGTCGTCATTCAAACAAAGGTAAGTCAGCTCGAGTACTACGAGTGAAATGCGTTTGATTTCCCTGCAAACATTCACATTAGGGCAGCATAAATTCATTCATGAGGGGGAAATTACAGTGAGAACATGTGGAGGCTGTTAGAGGGATAACATAATGAGTTCAGTGCATTGATGTGACATTGTCCTAAAGGATTTAGTTATTCTTTATGGTTAAAGAAATTGCACTAATTTATTCATATTTATTATAAATAATTCTAATTATACATCTTGCTTCCATATTTGTATCTTGTGTCACTAAAAATACATTTTATTTTAGTTTTATACATTGATTAATGACCTGCAGAATCTCCTTATCATATTAAGTGATTCATAATTGTAACTTTATGCTTTCTCCATCTTTAAAGTGATGACATCCTTGCATTACATACTTTAGGTTCATTTTCTGCTGGCAGGTTTCTGACAGAGAACAGGCAGATTTACACTATAACATGCAGCGTCCTATAGATGGACACATAAAGAAATGAAAAATTACATGTATGTGCTAACTTTCTAAACACTTTGTTACATTTATGATAAAGTAGATTAAACACATTTATGTCCGCCTTGGCTCATAGTTCTTGTCTTTAAATGAACTTTGTGTGTGTTTCAGGTACTGCACTCTCAAAGACTGAATGAACCAGCATTGCAGCCATGGGTCATTGTGAGCATCACAGGGTAGGTTGAAGCCGCCCACTGCACCTGTAAGGCCGGAGTCGCGCAGACCTGCACCCAGGTCACTGCTCTTCTGTTTAATGTAGAAGCAGCAGCGTTGATCGTGGCACAAGGACTGTTACAGATGAACCTGCATACTGGGTTTTGCTGGGTAATGTGACCAAGATACAGTCAGAGGTTGGCCATAAGATGGACTTCTCCTCTTCAGCTGCCCAAAAAAAAGCTGTTTATCAAAACATAAACAGACCATCCATATTGAAAGGTAAAAGGAGCCGTCCTCAAAAAAGAAAAATCCCACCTGCTACTGTGGAGGAGTTGTCACTGCTATAATGCCATAATGTTTTATCTAGGGGTCTAGATTTATGCCTGTAGTGCACTGCCGTGTACCCTGAATTGGGATACAGCCACTGACTCACTCACCCCTTCCCTCCCTGTTACAAATCACTGACTCACTCACCCCCTCCCTTCCTGTTACGAATCACTCACTGGCCCTTTCTCAATTCTAAGTACGCAAGTACACACTCACGTTCTCATCGAGACTGGACTTGCCGAGACCGCACGGGAGTACAATTGGAACACCAGCGTACTTGATGATGTCACAGGTCCGGAGTTTTTACTGTAGTGATGGGATTTTCGGCTCTATTTAGAGAACCGGCTCTTTCGGCTCCGAACCGGCTCTTCAGGTTGTTTTGTTGCTTTAATTAATTTATTATTAACAATAATATAAAATTATGCACAAAAGGAATTAAGGGTTTGTACGTGTTTCGGGGTTTGTACGTGCTTCAGGGTTTGTACGTGCTTCGGGGTTTGTACGTGTTTCGGAGTTTGTACGTGTCTGGGAGTTTTTACGTGTTTTGGAGTTTGTACGTGCTTCGGAGTTTGTACGTGCTATGGAGTTTTTACATGTTTTGGAGTTTTTACGTGGTTCGGGGTTTGTACGTGCTTTGTCTCTAGGGGCCACCATAAATATACTTTTATTTATTCACTACACATAAAATGTAATAAATAAATCATATATTACAAAAACCAACTATTCACAGTTCAGCTTTTAACTATTTAAATTTTCAGCTTTTTCTTTTTAAACAAATTTAAAGTGAAACAACACAAAACACTGCAAACCACAACACGATTAAATATAAATTAAAATATGAAAAAAAAGAACATGCATATTCTCTGTCATATGGGCCTACATGAATAAACTTTCTGAATCCTTTATCATCTGCAACTGAAAATAGTTGTAGATGATTACTATGTGGAGGTAAGCATCAACGACACAGAGCTCTCAGTTCTCATTCCTTCTTTATTCCTCTCCAACATCAACTGCACATATCGCGCCACAAAACACAGGAACACACTTCCTTAACACTGGGTGTGAGTGGAGCCCTCTAGTGGTCCACCACACATGCCCCCCCCCGAACACCCAGCAGAACTAGTCCAGGCCCCGGGGCCTAAGCAAACAGCTGGAACGGCTGAACCGGGGGGAGGGGGAACTGACAGAGGGCAACTCAGCCCGGGAGCGAGACTGGCACTGGCGGTCAGAAAAAACTGCAGACGACTTGGACTCCGTTGATTGTGGGTTGCTCCTGGGGGAAAAAACAGAATCCATCTGCCCGGTGGCAGGTGGGCGGCCGCGGCGAGGGGCCTGGGCCGGGACCACCTGATCCTCTTGCATAACATGTGCAGGCTTAAGTCTGTCAACAGAGACAACCTCCTGCCAACCGCCAAAGTCCAAAATGAAATATTTGTTGCCTGGTTTAAGAACCCTGTATGGCCCGTCATATGGTGGACGTAGCGGAGTCCTATGGGCATCGTGACTGACGAAAACGAAACGAGCAGAATCCAACGAACTCGGAACAAAAGTGTCAGGCAGGCAGTGGTGTACAGGACCAGGAACAGGAAATGAGTCTCTTTGGGGGCGAAAAGGCAACAAAGAGATATTGAAACATGGGGGAGGGCTCTCAGGTAAGAATTCCCCGGGGACCCGGAGGGGCTGGCCGAGGACCAGTTCAGCCGAAAATCCATCGGCACATGCACGGTGGATTCCTTTTGTTAAGGAAGCCCGGAGCGCGGCCTTAAGTGACCGGTGAAACCGTTCGCACATCCCGTTAGCTTGTGGGTGGTATGTTGTGGTGCGGTGGACCTTGACCCCCAGGCCGTCAGCCATAGCAGACCAAAGCTCAGAAACAAACTGGGGGCCCCTGTCCGAGGTAATGTCAGCAGGGGGACAGAAACATGAAACCCACGTTGACAAAAATGCTCTGGCCACCATCACCGCTGTCGTGGACGCCAGGGGTACCGCCTCCGGCCACCTGGTCATCCGGTCCACCGGTCCACCAGAGTCAAAAGGTGCGTGAAACCCTGTGACTGCGGCAAGGGACCAACCAGGTCCACATGAACGTGATCGAAACGCCTACCGGGGACACGGAAAGGTTCGAGGGGTGCCTGCGTGTGCCGGTGGATTTTTGAGCGTTGGCATGGGATACAAACTGCCGCCCATTCTTTCACCGTTTTGCGAAGGCCCGGCCAAACGAAACTGGCGCTGACCAGTTTGACTGCGGCCCGGACGCCGGGATGAGAGAGGGCATGCACCGAGTCAAAAACACGACGACGCCATGAAAGGGGAACCACCGGGCGGGGGCGGCCGGTGGAAACGTCACAAAGAAGGTGCAGACCGCCGTCCCACACCGGGGTGTCCTCCAGCACGAGGCCCGTTTTCGTTGACTGAAGGGCAAGGATGTCCGGGTCAGCACGTTGCCCGGCGGCCATGGCAGCGTAGTCGACGCCGACATACACCGGAGAAACCAACACACATGAGAGACAGTCAGCGACGTGATTGGACTTACCAGCCAAATGCTGAATGTCTGTGGTAAACTCTGAAATGGCCACCAACTGGCGCTGCTGGCGTGCGCTCCATGGGTCAGAGACCTTGGACATCGCAAACGTCAAAGGTTTGTGGTCAATGTACGCAGTAAAGTTGCAACCCTCGAGGAAAAAACTAAAATGTCGTGTTGCGAGGTGCAGGGCCAGCAACTCCCTGTCAAAAACACTGTACTTGCGTTCAGCATCCCGGAGCGTACGACTGAAAAAGGCGAGCGGTTGCCAGAGACCTGAAACCCGCTGTTCCAACACCCCACCCACTGCCACGTCGGACGCGTTGGTGGTCAATGCAATCTCCGTCGACGGAAGCGGGTGGGCCAGCAGGGTGGCGTCAGCCAGCGCAGACTTGGCTGCGGAAAACGCATGGACGCGTTCCGGCAGCCAGTCAACCGGATCTTTGGCTGTTTTACCTTTTAAGGCAGCATAGAGTGACTGTAGCAGGTGGGCAGCTCTGGGGAGAAAGCGGCTGTAAAAATTTATCATCCCCAAGAACTCCTGCAACGCTTTAACCGACGTGGGATGCAGAAAATCCAAAACGGCCTGGACTCTGTCGGGCAACGGAACCACACCTTCAGCGGAAATGCGGTGCCCGAGGAAATCCAGAACAGGCAACCCAAACTGGCACATGGAAGGGTTGATGACCAGGCCGTGTGCTGCCAAACGCTGGAAAACCTGGCGCAGATGGGACTCGTGCTGGCTCGCTGAGCAGCTGGCCACCAATATATCATCCAGATAAACAAAAACGAACAGCAGCCCACGCAAAACGGAGTCCATCAGCCGCTGAAAGGTCTGGGCGGCACCTTTCAGGCCAAACGGCATGCGCAAAAACTCGAACAAGACGAAGGGGGTAATGACAGCGTTTTTAGGAACGTCTTCGGCGCGCACGGGAACTTGGTGATACCCCCGCACCAAGTCAATTTTAAAAAAAATCTACGTTCCGGCGAGATTGGCACAAAAATCCTGAATGTGGGGGATGGGGTAACGGTCATTCTCCGTGGCATTATTTAAACGGCAGAAATCTCCTTATGGCCGCCACCGACCGTCCGATTTGGGCACCATGTGAAGCGGAGAGGCCCATGCACTGTTCGAACGCTGTACAATGCCAAGGCGCTCCATGGCTGCAAACTCTTCCCAAGCGACGGACAGTTTCGCGGGGTCAAGGCGGCGAGCGCGCGCGAACACTGGGGGCCCGACCGTCGGAATATAATGCTCAACCCCATGCTTCGTTACTGTGCTAGAGAAATTAGGGACAGACAGCGATGGAAACTCTAAAAGCAAACGCTGAAAAGCATCCCCGGAGGTCACTACATTAGCCCGAATCAGGGGCTCGGCGCCCCGAGTAAAACAGGGTAGCGAAGAAAACGAGAGAGCATCAATTAAACGTCTGTTAGCAACATCGACAAGCAGTCCATGAGCACACAAAAAATCAGCGCCTAAAATAGGTACAGAGCTTGCAGCAACAACAAAGTTCCACTGGAAATCCCGGCCATGAAAACAACAGTCACCAACCTTTCCCCAAACGTTTTGGTGGGAGAGCCATGAGCTGCAATGAGCTGCGGCCCACAGTTCGCTGCTAATCCGTCGGCAGCGGTAGGGGGAAGGAGGCTCTTCTGGGAGCCGAAGTCCACGAGAAAACGTCTCCCGGAGCGGGAGTCCTCTATGAAGAGCAGCCTTTCTGTATTGCCAGTGGTCGCGGCTGCTACGGCACGCTGGCGGGTCCGTTTCCCTGGGCCGTGAAAGCGCAAGGCGGCAGGCAGCGACGCGCTCTGTCGCCAAAATGCTGATGGTAGAAACATTTGCTCTTTCCGCGGTGCCGACGTGTAGCAATCCCTGCCGTCAGCAAGGGGGCGGATGCTCCGGGGGAGGCAGGTGGAGGCGTGGAAGGTGCCAATTTGTAGCTGGCCTCATTCCCTCTTCCACCAATGGTCAGCCTCCACCTGGAAACTTACATAACAGACATCACAGAGTACAAACAATGCCCCGCATGGTGTGGCGAGTAACAGCACCACACGGCAACAATGACCTGGGTCATAACATGTGTTACACTCATTTTTGCTGTGACGTGATTAAGGACACGTCCCTCTAATTACGATGGTCCTTCAACATGTGCTATACACAAGTCAATTGCTTTTGACTGAGGATGAGTTAAAACACAATAAATGATATATCACAGTTTTTCTTTAACACCACTTTTAAATGCTGAAATCACAAAACCTTCAACACCAGGCTATTTGGAGAACATGACCTGACTCGCTTCCGATGAGTATCTTCTGTTTTGCCACTGTGGACGCCTCCAATGCAGCACTAATATGACTCTTGTGGTCATCAAAGAAGATGTGAGGGCTGATCTTCTCCAGGGTGGGACCTTTTTCACTCCCTGCCACAAACACAGTGTTCTCTGATCACTTCGTTGAGTGATTCTGATGGGCCGTCATCAATGAGTATAATCTTACAGAGTTCTTCACTCTCAGGGTAATGCTACTTAAGTTTAGCATTCACTGCCTGCAGAGCCAGAGAGCACAAAAAATCCCCCCAAAATTCTGTTTCATCAGGTGGAAACTAAAGAACTGTTTGAGAAAAGTACTTGCTTGTATTTATGTGGCGTTTCCTGCTGTTTGTGTGTCACCTCATCTCACCTACTGCTCTTGTGTCTGCTGTGATAACTCTTTATTCTTTCCCAGACTATTTCTGTTTCTCAGTATTTTCCTTAACAGGAATCAAACCAGAATCAAGCTATGAGTCATGTTTGCGATTTAATTTTACACTAGTTATAACTTGCCATCTTTCACTTTACATTATCATAGTTTGTTTTTAAGGATTTGTTTGAGAGTAGATAAATGTATAGATTTACAAGGAGTGACTCTTTTGTGCAGCCTAAAATAAAGTTGGTTATTATCTGCTTCATACGTGTTTCATACCTAATGTTGCTTAATTTTGCCATAACTTAAGCTCCCCCACGTGTGGCATTGTAGAGGAACTCATTAATGATTAACACAGTGGTTATTGTGACTGTAGCCAAGGTAAACACAACAATCCTGTTACCTTTGTGCTCGCCTTCCCTGGCAGGCATCACATGGACTAAATTAAATGCTCATTTCAAAGACCCCCCATAAATTAAAGCAATTCAGTCTCATTGTACTCTGAAATGAAACTGTAGGACAAATAAACTGTTATGGTCCAGGCTGAGTGTCAAGAGTTTTGGTGTATTGTTTCCTTCCAGCACCTGAGTCCAGGTCCTCCTTTATGAGGAGAAAACATCTTTTTAAAAATAAACCTGCGTTATGAACCAAAGATTTCAAATTTTCATTCATCAGTTCATAGCACATTCCTCCAGTCTTCAGAAGACCATCAGTAAAGTTTCATAGATTTTAACTTGCAACAGCAAAGTGCAAAAAAAGGTTAACATTATTGTCATTAAAAATCATTATTTTAGATTAGATAATGACACTTTGTTGCATTGTCATGACAATATATATAACAATGACATCATCAATGATATCATTAATTATAACAATAACTGTGAATAATGATGATGATAATGATACAGTACACTGTGATATCAGCAGGACTGTAGTGATATTTACTTATTAGGCACGAAGTATAAGTATTTCTCTGCTTCTTTGTGTTATGGTGCTGCAGGTGCAGCTGGTCTGTCAGCTACTGCTGGTGCTGCTGTGGCTGTTTCTCACTCACTATTGTTGGGTCAGACCTCGGCTTCCCCAGTGCCCTTTTTATTCTGTGACACACAGTTTACACAAACACCCATTGTTAAAAAAAAAACAAACTATGGTCACAAAAGGTTAAAACACTGTGTGTGCGTGTGTGTGTACGTGTGTGTGTGCGTGTGTGTGCATGTGCGAGCATGTGTGTGTGTGCACGTGAGTGAGTATCTCTCTCTGTGTGCGTGACTCCCTGGTGATCATCTTCTCTCAACGGTTTACCATATACAAACACAGGTGAGGACATAAAGGGCAGGAAGTTTACTAAACAAGAAAACAGAACCTTCACATATGATGTGCCTGCAATTAAACACTATAACCTCCCCCACCATTCAACAGGCCGGGGAGGGGAACAAAAACAGAAGAATGTCTTTGATCATGCAGTTTAAGGCAAGGCTTACAAATTTAAGTAAAACAATGACAACATTTAACAATTTCAACCTAACAGTCCCCCCTGTTTGTCATTATGTACTTAAATTTACAGTTCTGCACCCTAGTGTTTGACAGTTTCAGTGTAGGCTTCATTTAAACACAACTTTTCATGTCATTCACCTCATATTGTTGCAAAGTTTATAAAGTATAAAGTTCACAGTTGATAAATGTACTAAGCATGTTAGCAATTATCTTATGTCTCATTGATCTCACACACAGTAAACTGCATCCTACAAGTCAGCAACTGAATGTCAACAGTCAAAACACAGGAATTAACATTTCCAAAAGAATTCCAGCTTTGTGGTGCATTTCCCAGTGTATCATTGTCCATATGACCAGAGTCCAAATGTATGTAGACCTGGGCATTCAAACACACCAACTGGTTTTGCTGTTTATCCATGTGGCTTCCAGCTATCTTCAAAGCTGTAGGCCTGGTCAACAGCCCCCTTTTTATGACATCTATTAAACCCCCAAATCTTCTCACTTCAAGCATTCTTCCTGTAGGGGGATAGAGTCAACTGGTGGATTATCTGCACTTATGACTCCTCTCCTTTCCTGTCTTGACTGCAGAATTTTTTCTAAAAAGGAAATTGGATCCAGTTGTTTTGTTTTACTGCTGTTATGCTCTAGTCCCCCCTCTTGAGTAATGGACACGCCCATGGCTCAAAATTCAGCCAGCTTATAGAAGTATTTTGTATATAAGTATAAATTGCTGTCAGTCATTTCCCAGTCACAGTCATAGCCGTGTCTGTGCCGTTCACAGAATCACAATTCCATCGCTGAAATCCCTCTCTGCGCTGTCGATTGGAGCTGGGCACGCTCCCTTCATCCTTCAGTTTCCCCTGTTCCAACGCCGCTGAAGATTTAGGGCAGCGCAAGTCGTACACCCTGGTCGTCTTCCTCGAGGTCAACGTTGAATCTCTTCCACTTTTGCTGTTCAAAACCTCCTTTCGATGATCTCTTGGAAGCCCAGTGGCACAGCCCTCTGTGGGATGTCTGCTGTGCTGGAGGTGACCTCTGCTCTTCACTGATCCTCTTGAAGCCTCTCTGCTGGCCTCAGCTTCCATCTTGTGGGCGATCTCCTTCAATAACTCCTTCCGTCACTGCACCTCACGATACCTGCAAGTTAAAACTCGAAACTCCTCTTTTGCCACATGGTCCTTGCCATGTGTCAACTCACACTAGTAGACACGCACAAGAAAATTGCACATTCTCCTTGAAAAATTCCCCAGGGCCTTTCCCCTGGAGTAGCTCCACTCCAGGCCTGTAACCCTGTAAAAAAAAACATTAGCCGGTGGTTAAATGTTAAGTTGTTCAACTCCTAGCTCCACTTGGAGTCTGTATGCTAGAAGACAAAACCTGCAAGTTGAAACTTCACATCTGCAACCAACTTTATCATAAAAGCAATAAAGTATTCAGCACCACAGAGACAAGTGAAGAAGACCCTTTCTGGACGGATTTAATGGCAACGAACCACGGAACGGTACCAACGATGAATAGATCAACTAACATTGCTATTAATGGACCATCAATGATGGTAGGAAAGAAGCTGCAGAACTGCATTTGTGGCTGGTCAAAACTAACAACTGACATGGGCCTTAAAATCCACCAAGGCAGGAAGAAGTGCCTCAGCGAGCTGAGAAAGGGGCCTCGCATTGACACATAGTTTTTAAGAAGTAAGTCAAATCAGTCGATTGAAGTCCAGAGGCAGGAGAATCCCCACAGTCCTCAGGATATCAGCACCCCATTCAAAGTTCATGGTCGTACAGACTCCCCCAACTTTATCATAAAAGCAATAAAGTATTCAGCACCACAGAGACAAGTGTCAAGTGCAGCTTTATTCTAAATCATTAAACCACTGCTTTTTGCCATAATTTGCCCCAAATCATGCATCATCCCATGTGTTCATTCCACATTGTAATCAGTGACTTTCCGTAAGTTTGTCACTCCACTTATTTCATCTCTATGAGCTCGTGGTCAGATAATGAGCCCAACATCAAACTATTCCATAATCACTGCACATTTGCTCTATTGTAACTTGTCTGTCTGTGCTGAATCCTTCATAAGCACTCTTAGAGAAAAACAAACGTTAGCAGTTGCATCCTGGAGGTCAGGCCTTGGTCACCAGATTCCAGAGGTGCTGTAAAAGGTCACAAAGTTAACACTCTGCTGTAAAAAGGGTAACACTGATTTCAAACAGAGTATGTCTCAGACTGTATTCACATTTTCCCACTGTAATATTCACTATTTTCCCAACAACACAGTGTAATAGCACACCCAACACACAGCCTGTAAACACAGTTCCCTTCACAGAAAACCCAGTAACCCAGAAAAATTACAGCTAAAAGGTTAAATTTGTAGAGCTCACACTCTGTCATGTGACACAAAGTTTCCTCCTCTGGTATCCTCCTGCTCCTGCAACAACAAAAAAAACCCTCATTCATACATCCACCCCTTTGTCACATCTTGGTGGGGGTTAACCTTGCATAGTGGTGTTAAGTCACTCAAGTCTTGTCAGCTTTTACCAGTCCAGTCAGTTCCCCATTTTTCATTCATTCATTCATTCATTGCTGATAGTGGAATCTTTTGTCGCATTGCGTTTCCACCGTCAGCAATATGAAGCCATTTCAAAAAGAAAAAGAATTTAGACCGGATTACCTCACTGAATCCTTTTAAACAGGGCCTTGCTACCTGGTTGTGTCCCAAAAGTGTGGCTTTCTCCCGAGCCCATTTTAATTTTGGAGAAACTCACTTTGCGATTGTTCCTGACAACATGTTGTGTAGCGCTTTCAGTTCAAACGTTCAGATCTGCTTAAATGACAGAGATCTTATCAAACACAACTTTCAGTGCACTGTGAAATTAAAAATTTAGAAAGGAAAAGACCTAGTTAAGTTATGACACGCTTTTCATCTCAGGAGGATAAATCATACCAAACCTAATTGGCTTGGCAGGTTCAACTTTGTAACAAAAGAAAAATCATCAGCCAGATTAATCCCAAAACATTCATCCATCAGCCACACACCTCACACACAACACACAACATAACCCTGATGTCCTGTCACATAATGAGTCTTCCCATGTAACCAAAGGTGTGCCATGTTAAACCTTTCTCACTCACCAGAAACAAAAAACTCAACAGCCTATCAATCTCACTCATTCAAGACCCCTCGTCAGCATTCTGTTTCCCCCTGCTATAATTCAATCATCTTTCCCCAAACAATACTAGTCCACTAGTCTATGTATCACTTTTTATCTTACTAAGTGAACTGGACAAGATGATAAACAGAAACACAGGCTTAAGATACTGTCTGGTCTTCAAGAGTTTCATTGTATGTGTATGTAGGTATTAGTAGGGTTAATGCATTTTCTGTTTGTGTATGTGATTTTGTGCACCTTTCTCATTTTGTGATCCAGACTCCTTCTCAATTTTCCCACTTAAAGCAGTCATTTTTCCTTTTTCCCAGGTTTGCTAACCCAAATTTGATTTCCCACATTAAACAACCGCATTCCTCTGTGTTCTCACCTGCTCCTTCCACTCTGTTCTCCTCTTCCACTTTGCAGTCCAGCAGCTGATCAGTTTCCTTAATCTTTGTCCTGTGTAGTCCCCCACTGTCTCTTTCATTGCCATTCCACTCCAAACGTGGCAAATGTCAACTCACACAGCCTCCTCAAAAGTCCTCTTCACACACAGTGAAGTTGCAGCTTGCTGGAAACGTATCTCCCTCCAGTCAAGGTGATGGGTTTTCTTTCTCTCTGATGCCGTTTGCACATACTCCTGCTTGCTGGGTCTCTCACTCAGGACTCTGTTGTCTCTTTGACTGCCATGTTGTTGCTCTTTGGAACTGCTTTCCTTGTCTTCAGGTAGAACTTCCTTTGGAGCTCACTTTTCAGGATGAGGACCACAGGAGTGAAGCTGTAAACACCATTCAGCCAAAAACATGGCCTAAGTGTTTCTAATGATGTTTAACCTATAATTTTCTTCCAACTGCTGCACGTGGAAAATTGATCCAGGTCTGCTCTTCACCTGCAAGTGACACACTGAGAGACATTTTGATTATTCTCATCACTGCTTAAATAACACACATCTCCTCTCTCTGGTTTTTGAACTCTCCTTTCTTAAAAACAGAAAGTGAGATTGTAGTTGTTTTAGGCTGAGAGACGCCAAACACTCTTCATATTATTGTTGCTTATTTTCATCAACAATGCAACTATTTTATTTCTTTTGTGTCCAGTAGGGTAGTTGGTGACCTGCAGAATCACCCTCTTCCCCAGTTGGAGACCGCTTCACACACATATTTTCACACTCTTCTGGGGCGCACACACACAAAGTGACGTCAGGCACATTCAAACTCACTTTTCCGTCTGCTTTGTGCACAATTTGACTTCTTTCCTTTCGTTTTTTTCAATGATCTACATACTACATTCTGCCCGGTGAATACTTTGCAATGTATTTCATCCCCTTTCAAGGCAGTCTTACTCTGTTTATTCCCCATTACAAGACAACTTTCAAGTTTGCGGTGGGCAAAGTGCCTCACCCCAAACCCAGGCTTTGTGTACACAACAGGCCACAGAATTTCATTCGCACCACTTAGGTTTCCTTCTGTGCTGCTGCGTCCACCGCTGGCACTCACATGTGCACTCACACTAGTGATGGGTCGGTCGCGAACGAAATGGCTCTTAGAGCCGGATCTTTGAAGTGAACGATGCGAGCCGGCTCCTTATTGGGAGCCGTGGGTTTTTTGTTTTCTTTCTCCTGCCCTCTCTTTCACTTTTTTTCGCTTCACGCTGCAAGTCACCCTTGTGTTTGCACTGAGCAGAGACGGCAAACAGAGCCTTGCGTTTGCGCCCCTCCCCCCCTGCTCAGCGCTGAGCTGAGGGGTCGGGGTGGTAGTTACACTCGCAACAGCAGTAGCACACAACAAGAGCAGGAGGGAGAGGGAAAGAAAGAGAGTGACACCAAGAAAAGAAGCAAAGTCTGGAACCATTTCAATCTTATTGACAAAACAAAGGCAGAGTGTAGTCTACAAGAAAAGGATATCATATAGAGCCGGCTCCACAAACAACATGCACAGGCACCTAAGAACTGTCCACCCATCAGTGCAATGGGAAGATAAAACGCAGTCAGCTGAGTGTGATATTAATATTTCTAAATGCCAACCTTTCCCTTAATTAAAGATCTGGGCGTTCTTTTTTTTTTTCTTGTTTTTCCATATTTTAATTTATATTTTATTGTGTTGTGGTTTGCAGTGTTTTGTGTTGTTTCACTTAAAATTTGTTTAAAAGGAAAACGCTGAAAATTTAAGTAGTTAAAAGTTGAAATGTAAATAGTTGGTTTCTGTATTTTATAATTTATTTATTACATTTTATGTGGAGTGAATAAATAAAAGTATATTTACAGTGGCCCCTAGAGACAAAGCACGTACACACTCCAGGATGCTGTGTTGAGCTTTTGTTACCTAGTGGCTACACAAGCCAGGAAGTACCAACAATCGGATTGGGTGTGTGGTAGTAACAGGTAAATTAAGTTGTTTTTTTTATTATTATTTGAATATATATATATATATATATATATATATATATATATATATATATATATATATATATATACGTATATATATGACTGTTTGTGTATTAATACAAAAACAATAGACATATGAATTCGACTGTGTAATTTAAGTGATCTAGGTAGCTCTGTTTTGGAAGTTCAGTTAATGCTAGAAATGTGTTTTGGAGTTTGTACGTGCTTTGGAGTTTGTACGTGTTTCGTATCTAGGGGCCACCATAACTATTTATATATAAAGAAAACCACGTTTTTTTACATTACTAATTCCTTTTGTGCATAATTTTATATTGTTGTTGATAATTAATTAAAGCAACAAAACAACCTGAAGAGCCGGTTGGTAGCCGAAAGAGCCGGCTCTTTTTAGTGAGCTGAGCCGAAAGAGCCGGTTCTCTAAAAAGAGCCGGAAATCCCATCACTAACTCACACTCATACAAAATAGGCCTATAGCTTGCGTCTGCACGCACAGCTAACGCGCTTCTGGACCTGCGTCCTGCCCGCACGGTCACAGAGCCGGTTCCTTTAGGTTTGCGTGGATCCGCGCAACCGACGCACTCTTGTGCTCGCGTGAAACTGTGCAGCTACGGAGCCGTTTCTTTTCTTTAGTAGCCTGAATCCTTCCCGCACCGCTGGCGCGCTCCCGTATCTGCATTTAACCGCACGTCGCCGTCTCCCCCTCCTCGGTGGAAAGCCATTTGTTGGGCTCCGGCTCGAAGGACCAAATAATGTTGGGTCTGCCCTTCAGCAGGCCAGCTAGTTCGGAATGAAGAAAGCAAGACAGAAAAGTTCAACCGGTTTTACTTGCTAGCAAGGGGAGCCCACTCGGCAGCATCTCTGCCCTCGGTGTCAGACCACTCTGACCTCGGCTTCCCCTGTGCCCTTTTTATTCTGTGACACACAGTTTACACAAACACCTATTGTAAAAAAAAAAAAAAGGTCACAAAAGGTTAAAACACTGTGTGTGCGTGTGTGTGTGCGTGTGTGTGTGCGTGTGTGTGCGTGTGTGTGCATGTGCGAGCATGTGTGTGTGTGCACGTGAGTGAGTGTCTCTCTCTGTGTGCGTGACTCCCTGGTGATCATCTCCCCTCACACCTGTATATGGCTTAGCTTCCTCTAACGGTTTACCATATACAAACACAGGTGAGGACATAAAGGGCAGGAAGTTTACTAAACAAGAAAACAGAACCTTCACATATGATGTGCCTGCAATTAAACACTATAACCTCCCCCACCATTCAACAGGCCGGGGAGGGGAACAAAAACAGAAGAATGTCTTTGATCATGCAGTTTAAGGCAAGGCTTACAAATTTAAGTAAAACAATGACAACATTTAACAATTTCAACCTAACAACTATGTGTTGATAGACCTCTCTGCATTGAATCTCCAAAAGTTGATTTTGTTCATCTGGACGTAGCGTTTTGTGGGAGAAACGTTTTGTCACTCATCCAATTAACTTCTTCAGTCTCAGCTGACTGCAGGTTTCTCCAACCTTATAAACAGTAAATTTGCATAATGACTGAAACCAGCCCACTGAAGGAACAATGGGCTGGGAGGTCAGTTCCTTAATCATAATTATGCAAATTCTCATGACCATTGATCAACAACCACTGACCAAAACCCACTGATCAATGGCCATGAGTACCATTCACAAAGAGTTGGGGAATGGCTGCAATCACAGCATTGTAAGATGGTGAAAGATGTACCCTTAGGCCCCCTCCTCGATTCAGAGATGGTCTTTCCCTTTTCACGTAAATCGCCTCCTTGACTCCGAGATTTACTTTCCTGGATGATTGAGAATGCATCAAGACCTCTCTGCATTGAATTGTACCTGCTATTAATCTCTGTCTCTCTTCCACTGCATGACTTTATCCTGTTTTCCTTCTCTCACCGGCTGCCCCTGCCTGAGCCTGGTTCTGCTGGAGGTTTCTTCCTTTTAAAAGGGAGTTTTTCCTTCCCACTGTCGCCAAAGTGCTTGCTAATAGGGGGTCATATGATTATTGGGTTTTTCTCTGTATCTATTATTGTAGGATCTACTGTACAATATAAAGCGCCTTGAGGCAACTGTTGTTGTGATTTGGCGCTATATAAATAAAACTGAAATGAATTGAATTGGTGCTAGAGTAGCAGTGGGATGATTGGCGAGTTTCATCAGCTGAAAATCATGAAGCATTTATATATTTGCTTTATGCCGAAACTGAAAGTCTTGTTATTCTCTCAAGCTTGTTTTCATCATTGTGTTGTGTTTTAATTATCTTCATCATGATACATTTATATTAAAATTAAGTATTATGATGCAAAAACTTTAAACCTCAGGTATGTCATTAGTACAGCTAACTGTGTTCTTAACCATCAATACACTTTTTTAAGGACAAGACATGATTTTGTGTACAAGTTCTTAAATATGGATGACTAATAGTCAGGTTTAAGGGTGCAGTCAGAACTGAACATAACAGCCATCTCTTTAGTTTTTCTCTCTTTTGGTTTACATTATTTATCGCTTCAACACCTGGTGGGATGACAATACCCTGTCAGCCTTTTATGGCTGATAGGATAAATGGTATGGTATTTTTTTTACTCTACCCTGTTTCTTATGACTGTAACTGGAATTAGTTCCTGATCTATGTTTTGCAAGCAGTTTAGAGGAGTCAGAAATAAACTAGTGTAACAGGTCTGTAACAGGTTCTTCCTGATAGAGACCTGTTACACTAGTTTGTTATACCTGTTGTATCAACCTTTTTCTTTGTTTGAGCAAAAAGAATTTTAACCATCTCCAGTCAGTCCAGAAAGACTGCTGCAAGGCTCTTAACAAAGACACGAAATGGAGAGCACATTACATCGCTTTTATTCTCATTACACTGGCTTCCAGTACATTTTTGAATTTATATCAAAATTTTTGTACTGACTTTTAAAGCTCTGAGTCGTGACGCTGCATCACTGATCTTTTAGAACCTCCCTCCCGTAGCCTGAGATCATCTAATCAAAGGCTTTTGGTCAACCCACGAACACATTTTAAGACCAGAGGAGACATATCTTTTAGAGCAGTGGCCCCCACAGGTTGTAAAATGCTTTGCCTCCATCTTTACATTGCCTTGATTGTATTTATCCTTTTAAACAGCAGCCAAAGACTAATTTATTTAGAGTCTCTTTTAACAGGATTTGTGCTGTATGATCCATTGTGTTCTTTTATGTACACTCTGCATAGGATCAGAGATGAGAACATCTTCAATAAAAGAGCTAAAACAGACTTCCTGTATAGAGGTGCCCGTCCCGCAGATCAATAATCCACAATCCAGTCTGTATCATCAAAGCAAGAAATCTTCAGAGGTTGCAAAAGTACATAATATATGTTCCATCATGAATTGTGATTCCATCCTCTACACTAAGTATAGTGATATGTGATATTGGTAAAAGAATAAACAGCTGTGTCCTTGGAGACTTCTCGATTATTAACATCTTCATTGACGCTTATGACTCCGGGAGCAACAAAGCCCTGATAAGTAAACTGTACAAATGTATGATTAAGCTAAAAAGGACTCAACAATTAACATAAAACAGAAATTGGAAAGAGAAATGGACATTGAGATTACAGAAGACGGGTGGACAAGGACTTGGGAAACACAGTTCACCACAACTAACGTGGCGGGACTTTTGTTGGAAGAACATTATACATTTTTCCATAACACCTAAACAAAAGTCTAAATTCAGTGCTACACCTGCACTGTCCTGGAGAAACTGTGGGGAAGTCATGGCAGACCATGGACACATATTGTGGTCCTGCCGGTCCATACGACCCTTCTGGTTGGAAGTTTCAAAAAAAATTCCAAAAGCACCGGGATTCAATGTGAGCTGTACATTCGCATCAATGTATCTGGGATGTTTTGCAGAAGATTTAGTTACAGATGAAGTTTATCTCCTGAGAATTCTTTTGGCATCTGCGAAAAAGGCTATCCTCCCACTGTAAGTCTTTTTATTTCTATAGTGAAAAACATCAGAACATGGTGGAGTGTATGGCTTTCACCCTGCGACTTCAGAGGGACTTGGGAAGGAGACGTTGGAGGAAATGGCTGGGCTTTACAAACTGTGGCAGCATTATTTAATGCATAGAATTTGCAATACTATAGTATTTATGTGTATATGTATGTATGTGCAGATGTATATGCGTGCATATATTTGTCTTCCCATGACCTCATAATATTTTGGGTTTTTTTGTTTCCCCTTTTTTCCCTTTTGCTGTATAAAAATGTTCTCAAATAAAAAGTATAAAAAATGACTTTCATGTAAGCTTTAAATTTCCAGTTCATCAATTGCCACTCAGCAGTCTTTGCCTTATCCTCTTCCTCTCCTTTCTTATATTTTTCCCATCTCTGAGTGAAGTTATCTCTTTCTGTTCTCTCCCTGTGAAATACAACTCAAAGACCTTTGACTGAGGATAAAATGTGATATATTACATGCTATGTCAGAGTTGGAGTAAGCTGATTTACTAAAAAGCATTTGATGGAATTAAAAAAAAATTACAAAAACATTGATACTTCAGAAAAAAAACACAACAACGCCCTAGATGAAGATGTTTGTTTCTTTATTTATTTGCATCTTTGAAGCATTATGGAAACATACTTTTCAAGTTTACATATTTCCAACAGTGATAATATCCAATCAACAGATTGCTATTTATTTTTAGTTTGGTAAGGCACCAGGCATGCTACTGTGCCGACCTCCAATGCAGAATCAACGTGTCTCTGCTGGTCATCAAAGAAGATGTGAGGCTTGATCCTCTGCAGTGTAGGACCTTTGTCAGCCCCTCCCACAAACACAGCTTCATCAAGCTCCAGACCCCAGGTGCGCCGAGTGTTTAAAGCTCTGTAGCCGTCACAGCCTGCCCCTCGAGATGTCACCAGGTAGGTACGAATGGGACACTTTTTGCCTTTATTATGCAACTTTTGCTGCAGTTTTATTAAAACCTCCAAGAATCCTTTCAATGGTCCCTGAATAGAGGAAAGTGAAGAAGAGCAGAGACTCAACACATGACAATCTGGTCAAAGCAGGAAAGTGCATTTGGATAATTTAGCTGATATCGGTTTATTTTAATGTAATCTAGCAGACATTTTCTTTTCTTTGATTAAATATATATATTGTTTATGGCATGTGGTGTTTTAAAATGCTTTTTTTTTTTTTTTTTTTTTTTTTTTTTTTTTAAAAAGGCAAATCATACCTTCTTCATTGGCTTTTCAACATTTTGCTTCTCATTCTTCAAGAATGCTTTTAGTCCAACCCCCTGGAACTCATTAGAGAAGAGGACAGCATCGCCATCAAAGGCAACACGCAGCGGATCCTCAAAAACTGGCATGTCCGTCTTTGGGGTGGACATGATAGCAGCTGCTACACCTGATACAGGGACATTAATTCACAGTAACACACAGAGTCATTAAAGTACAAAAGCAGAAACTGCACTTTGTCTTAAAATTAGCACCACATTTAACACTTTTACCTTCATTCAAAGCTTCCTGAACCCTCAACCTGTTTGGTTCATCAGACAGGTACAGGTGGGTGTTGTTTCTTTTTAACTCACTCACAAGTTGATCTTCAGTCACAGGTAACAGAGTGATAAGTTCATCCAGCCCTGCAAACAAGAATGAATGAAAAGGCTGCTGGACCATCTGATTTACCAAAACTGTTTAGATTTATCAGAGTAGTGTTAGCAATAGTGTTACTATTACTTACTTATATCTATTATTTTTTAATAACTTGCTTTTAGAGTCCTTACACTAATAAAGTATTCTACTTTATTAGATTGTGTTTTTAGTTGTTTCGTTTTCTTATTGTAAGCCTGTCATTAATCTATGTAAAACTTTGAAGTGCATGAAAGGTGCTGTACAAATGAAGCCTGAATGATTTAGAAAGAGTGGTGGAGTAAACAAGAGTTAATCAGAATCACTTCGAAGAGGAAACATTTTCTCAGTCTAATTGTTTCCATTTATTCATTTTCTCAAAATTTAAAAGTTTCCTCATAAGAGACATGTATTTGAATTAATAGGAAGTGTGTTTGGAGGTATCATTAACTCACCGTGTTCACGGATCTGATTCATGAGAAAGTCTGATGATGAGCTGTCATCGATTAGTATGACTTTAAAGAGCTCCTCACTCTCAGAGTAATGGTTTCTGAGTTCAGCAGAAACCATACTTAAGCATTTAATGCTTTATCTGTGTGGGGACTTGTAATGAATCAGTTTTCAACCTTTAAACTCTCTCTGCCTATAAGACCTTAATGAGAATGACTGCATTTCTCTTGTATTCAGTGAGATAAGTGCTAATACTGCAGGCTAGATTTGCTTTCTGCTCTTGTGTGTGCTGTGATAACCCCTTTATACTCTCCCACTTTGTTACTGTTTTTTTTTCCCACAGTTTTTCCTAACACAAATCAAGCCGGAATCAAGGTACGATATAAGTATGTGATTAAATTTGATTTTAATTTTAAGACACTGACTGTACACTGTTAATGCTGTCCTCTTATTAGACATTATACAGAGGGTATAAAGGTGGAATTCAGAGAATGAATCTCAGAATCATCACGTAAAATTTATATGAATCTGTGCTACACTTGATGTAACATAACTCTGACCTTTAAGCCACTGCCATTGTGCCACATCGTGCACCGATCACACACTGCTCTTTTTATCCATCACAGTACAGCAAACTCACCTGTTTATCCTGCAGAGGATTTACATGCAACTTTTAAATAACACAGTTAGTCTACCTCAGTTTCGTTTCCAGCATGTATCACATACTACTATAATACTATGGGATTTAAAAGTTATCTGTATATGACAATGAAAGATGTGTCTAATTTGTTAAAAGAAAAGAGGTTTACAGGAGTATACTGCAACAGTTGGTGTCCGGTACAGGAAGAAAATTCAATGACTCTCTTCATACCTGTGTGTATTTTTTGTTATTATTGAATACTTAAAAAAATTTTACACCTTATTTCAAAAGATGACACAGTTATAGAAATATTCATAAAAACTGCTATAACAGACATATTGGCAGGGATAGCTCAGGTTTGAATCCACTGAATGGCTACACTGAGCAAGACTATTGTCCCAACACACTGCTCTCCAGGCACTGGGGTGGGTGGGTGCCCACTGTTTCACTGAGTGAATGGGTTAAATGCAGAGGACTAATTTCCCCATGGGATTAATAATAATAAAGTATACATTATTAAATTATATTTCTTGTTAATAGTGCACAGCTTTCTGACATAGTGAAAAGAAAATCACAAAGGATGGCACACCATCATCCACCAGCAGAGCATATCTTTCACTAAGTTGTTAAAACTACTATAATCACCACACACCAGCATATATTAATACATCAAAAACTGACTTACTGAAGAAGTTGTGCCCTCACTCATTGTGCTTCTTAAAGTAGGAACACTGATAGAAATATACTTGAATTTCTTCGGTTTGCTGAATGCAGAACAGTAGCTGCTGTTTGTCTTTTTGATTCCAACTAGAAAAGCTACGTCATGATGTAGAACCTGTGGAGCCTGTTGCCATGCCATTTGTTGTGATTGTCTGACGGTGGTGTGACAAGTCCACTGTGTCTGAAGAACTACAAAAGTCATTTCTTATGAACTGAAAGTAAAACAACAAAGTGCTCATATTAATCAGATCAATTATTTCTCAACATTTTTCTGTTCTTTCACAAAAAAAGCATTCGACGTTTAAAGAGTTTTAATAGCAACAATTATAACAATAATAACTGGAAAAATCAAAGAAAGAATAGAAATATGAATAGAACAAATAAAAAAACAAAAGACAAATATAAAAGATACCAGGCAGTAATAAAAAATAAAGTCTGCCAATAAATGAAGAAATAAACAAAATTTTAAAGAAGAGACTTTGATCAAAAAGTCCCTTTTCTGATCTCCATGAATTCTTCATACATTTGTGTGTGTGTCTGTGTGTGTATATATATTGTTCAGTCCTGGTCCACATTTCAGGTCCACATGCCCTGTTTCACACAACAAAACCAATTTCAACTCCACCTTGATTTTATTGTTTGTATTGGGGGTTTTTTCTTGTGTGTTAGTGAAAAATTATAAAAGTACCCGTACAAAAATTCAGCACGAGCCAAAGTTTGAATACTAGATGTTCACATCACCTATCATTACTATTACTATCATTCTTATAATTAATCTGTGATTTTCCCATAGTGAGCTGGTGATCAATAAGCTGATCAATCAAGTTATAAATGTTTCAAAATTTATCAGTGTTAAATTGATCTAATTAAATATGGAAAAATTCATATGTATCTGTTTCTGGGCCTTTGCATCCAGGCTGATTTACCATGACGACGCTGATTTTTATTGCAACTCATCTCAGCTGGTTAGCTCCACATCTCACCTCCAGCCTGAACACCTCAGATTTTTTTCCATTGTTGTTTCTTTGTTTATATCCAAGAGTCTTTTGAAAAATGTTATGACTCAAGTGTTGTGAATGAAGGTTTAAAGGAGTTTTAGACCTAAACAGGCTGAACAAGTCTGTAGGTTTTCTGGCTATTGGTGTAATGTGGCATTTAAATTGATGATTGAGATTCTCAGAGATGTTAAAAAAATGCTTATACTTTTTGTCATTCACACACCTAAGATAAAGTCCTTTGGTTTTGTAATTGTTTTTGTTTTCTGATTGAATTTTTTATGAACAAGCTCCATTTCTATAATAAAACATAATATTTGCCTGTTTTAATAAATCATAATTTTCACAGCTTGTTCATCAAATGATTACGGTGATGAAGTGGCTGGTTCTTCTTTACTCTCGATTCCAGCAAACAGCTGATTCATTAAAAAAAATAAAAGATGAGATAAACATATGTTTCATTTTTTGTATCTTTGAAACAATATGGAGACATACTTTTTAAGTTTTCATGTTTCCATCAGTTATAACATGATCGGTTTATGACTCCAATACGTAAATTGTTATTTATTGTTACTTTGGTGAGGGCACCAGGCATGCCACTGTGCCACTCTCCACAATTCAGTTTGTGTATTCACAATTTAAAATGTAAATTGTGAATACATTACACGAAATTGCCATTCAGATATTTTTTTTTTCTTGTTTGACCTTTGCACTCAGACATAATGGATCAGATTATTGCACTTTCCACTTGTTGGTAATGTGCTTCTTATGCTTTATCTGTATTTGTTTGGGGACTTGTTATAACTCTGTCCTGGTATTGGGTCACAGACCCAGTGTTTTGTGTTTATTGGTCAATATTCTTGGATTATTGTCATTCATGGTTTTCTGCTTGTGCTTATTCTTAGTTCCAAGGCTTTAGGTTTCTATTTCTTTGCCTTCCCCGTGTTCCACGTTTCATGTGTAGTCACTCTTGTCTCCATGTTCCCTCTGTCTCTCCAGTCAGTCAAATCTGCGTCTGTGTGAATGTCTTGTGTTCCCTGTTTTACTTTGACAGTCCCATGTCCTATATCAGTGTATTCAGTTTTGCTTCTTCCCCGTCTCATCATGTCTGATTAGTCCCAGCTGGTTTCCCTCCTGTCTCCTATTCCTTCATTACTCCCTTGTGTATTTAAGCCCTGTTTTTTCCTTTGCCCCTTGTTGTGTCATACACCCTTAGTGCTGTGTGTTGTCTCTGTGCTTCTGATTTCTGTTATTGCTTCTCATCAGTTCTTTGTTTCTGGTCTCCTAGTTTTCAGAGTCTTAGTTTTCAAGCATCTAGTTTTTATGTTTTGCTCCTTGTATTCAGTGTTTGGGTTTTTTTTCCAGCAAAAGCTGCTGCCTTGAGTTTACCTTTTCATGTTTGGGTCCTCATCCTGCCTGCCACACAGCGAACATGACAAAATCCGTTTTTAGTCTTTAATCTCTTTGGAGAGTAGTTAAATGTATAGATTTATAGGTAGTGACTGGTTATTTTGTGCCTCATATGTGTTTCATAACTGATGTTGCTTCACATCCCATAACTTGAGCTCCCCCAAGTGCACTATTTAATTTGTCCACTTGGGAAATCATTACCGACTAACACACTGGTTACTGTGACCAAGCAAACACAACAAGCCTGTTCACTTTGTTCTCACTTTCACTGTGAGGTTTCACATGGACTACCTCAGATTACCCTCGGTAACACAAATCCCAGGCTTTTTATTTTTTCATCGTGGCTTAAGTGTAGCACTATAACCCAAAAAGCGCAACTCATGTTGCACTTGAAACCGAGACTTCCTTATTATGATTAATCACAATCAGAATACTTTATTAATCCCTATGGAAATTATGTACTTTTACTTTTGTGTTTGAAGCTGAGATTCTGTGACTCTTAGAAACTTGTGTTCTGACTCTGTGTCTTTGGGTCTGCCAGATCTTTTCTTGCATAACAAAGAAAATAACATAAAATAAATAAATATGTCAACCCCCCACCCCCACTCCCCACCCAAGATGCAACCTCAGAATCACTCACTTGTTCCATCATGACTAAAGAAAGTCCATTTACTTCACAGTGACACCCGCTCTAAGAGTTTTGTTTTCCACGAAATAACTGATGACCCTCCCACTTGTATAAAGGACACAATCCAGTTTTAGGCTCCTCACCCTGAGTGGAATAATGGGTCTGTGTGAGTACAGCTGCCTTTTTCAAATCATCTCTACATCATATAAGTTCATTATTGTAGCATTACAGACAATGTCTAAACATTTCCAGCTGAGCTGTGGTAAGATGTTTCTTTCTTTCTTTTTTGTGTTTCAGTGAGAGCTATAGCGATCACAGCTGGAGCAGGTAACACACCAGTTTGTTTGTTTGTTTGTTTGTTTATTTATTATCACTTAGGCCCATACAAGAAGTCACACATACCATACATGTATTTATTTTGAAGCATCCTGATGATCAGTAACCAGGTGTTTCTTCCTGTTGTCAAGTGGAGCAGTGGTCTCTGCTCCTATTGTCCTGGGGGCTGTAGGTTTCACCTCAGCTGTAATAGCTGCAGGCTCCTGTGCTGCAAGCATGATGTCTGCAGCTGCTGATGGAGGAGGAGCGGCAGCAGGAAGTCTGGTGGCTGTTTTTCAGCCAGAAGGTTAAAAAAAAAAGGAAAAGAAAGAAAAGAAAGAAGTGTGCCTTGGAACTATTTTCTTACTGATTTCCCAAAAACCCTTAGTATGATAAACCTGACAGGCCATACAAATAATAACATGTTACTGTGTTACAGTGAGGATAAAGCCTCCCCCTCTTCTCTGCAGCTCAATTACTTCATCTAACTGCTCGATCAGCTGTCTGGTGTTCTGAAGCCTGTTTTCTCTCTGCAGGTATGGCAGGTCTGTCTGGGACCGCCACATCAGCCGTGGGCTCTGTTGGAGGAGCTGTAGGATTTTTGGCTACTCTCATCTGAGACCAGGAAATTATTGAAATTGGAATAAAAAAAAGAAATAATAAATGATATCTACTGCTGCAAATAGGAAACAGTTGCAATAGTGTGTCTTGCTTCAGTCAAGCTTGGCTGAAATCTGAGTGCCGGTATCGCTGTGGTGTTTTATTATGAAACACATTAACACGGTCAAATTGTGCAAAGTGATCACAAACTTTGAGTGTCGTACATGATACAAATGATATTTGGTTTTTCACTGCATCATTGTGCACTGATAAAAAGGTGATATCTCATCATCTCAGACATGTTAAACACATTGATGGTCTGCCAAAACATGTCTGAAAACATCTCTCTCATTAATGACATCTGAGCATTTTTGTGCCAGAAAAAAGATTCCAGCTCAAACCACTTACAGTTTGTGTTGCTCTCTGTCGCCCTCTGTTGTTCAGCTCTGAACATAAAGTTTTCTTACTGAGGAGAGGAAACTTTCCTTTGCTATAAAAATCAGCCGATTTCAGAGCAGACGTAGGGCAGATAAAGACATGGACCACGGTGAGTCATTTGAGTTCCTGTGCATGGAGATTGTTCCCTCTTTAGTTTTTCTCTCTTTTGGTTTACAGTTAAAAGGAAGACTGGCTATTTTAATGACACCCCACAGATTGTCATCATCATATTGCATGATTACTGGGAGACCCATATAATGAAAAAAAAAACTGCTAATGCCTGCCAGTGCTACCCCTCAGCATCCAAGTAGATACATGGTATCAATTTGATTTGAACTCTCCTGAGATTTTTAGTAGATACAGCAATGGTATCGATTTGAAACACCTCGATTTTCAAACCCTTTCAAACTCTAACCCTGTTAGTTCCTGATCTATGTCTTATAAACAGGTTTGGGGGAGGAGCCAGAAATAAACTAGCGTAAAATGTCTGTAACAAGTTTTTTCTCATATTCAAGTCAGAGAGATGACTGAACATCTCAGTGACACTAAATCGGTTTTATCTGTTCTTTTGGAACATTTGTGTGCATCAGTTGTCTTGTGGAACAGTTTCCAAAACACTGATGGATTTCATTATGTACAGCTGTGATATTCTTGCAAAAGCTGAGAAAATATCAGGATGAAAAGCCAGATTATTAAAAAAGGCTTTATTTCCTTCCATATCTGCATCTCAATTTATATTATTGTGGGTAATTTCACTCCTCAAATTGTCAATGTTATAAACACATGCCTGCAATCACAATGACTGCCTTACCTGTCAATGAAATGCAAAAAGATATCAAATACATTATTTTGCAATGAGCAATTAATCATTTTTACAGGCTATATGAAGGGATAACATCATTATAAAAAAATACAGTCTCACATGTCTCTTCCCAGTGCATGTGCATGTCCAGATAACTCAGATGACACCAAAACCTAGACTGCAGATATGGAAATATGTGTAATATGTTTTTTCCCAGTGTCCAATCCCTGCCACATGCCCCGTTTCATATGACGAAACCAGTATTAAGTCCACCTTGTTTATACATTATACAGCTTTTTACCACCTTCAGAAGAAAAAGAAGTTCCATAACGAGTGGTGTGTTAGTGAAGAAAGTACCTGTAGATGATACAACAAAAAAGGCAGGATGAAGCAAAGTTGGACTAGCTGTTATTTTTAAATTGATCTATGATGTTAAAACAGTTTTTATAAAGGTGTCTTTAACATTTAATCTCACTCTTGATAACTGCACTGAGTGATTGTGTTTGCTGAAATTTTCTATTTCCAATTGTAAACTGTTTTTCAAGAGCAGTAATTAAAAGGCTAGAACAGCAGCTAGTTTGCTTTCTTCAATATCTATTTATAGAGAAATAGTGTGTTTTGGGAACATTTCTTCGCATCTTCGTGGAATCATAAGAAGTACTACACAAACAGTAATGTAGTACACAAACATTTAGTATAAAGTTGGTAGCTTAGAGTATTTCTTAAAAGTGTGGAGATGCATGTAGTGTCTGATTTAGATGGAATAGTGTTGGGAATTATTCCAGCAGGACCCTGCTGTGAGCATGAGAGTACTGACAGCAATGATACGAAATTATATGAGGACTATGAAGACAGTTAAGTAGACAAAGTTTATATTCTTACACAGTTTTCTGAGCATACACTTGAAATGTTTAAACAATGGAGGAATGATTCAGATTCTTCACTTTGCAGCAAAGTACTAACATCACACTGTGAACATTGTTTCTTACAAAATTAATTCTCTAAGAAGTTTTTTTCATTATTATTAGTCAATTAAATTCAGTTTTATTTATACAGCACCAAATCACAACAACGGTCACTTTATATTGTAAGGAAGACCCTACAATTTATGTCACAATAGCAGGAAGTCAGAACCTGAAATTCAGATTGGGCAGACCGTTCTATCACAAAGGTTGGTTTTTTATTCAAACAAAGGCAGTGTGACCAAGAAGTCAGAGAACTCTTAGGCTGAGCGATCTGCGCAGAGTGATTGAGAATTGATTGGGGGTTTCAGATAATCTGGGTTAACTGTTCCCGCGAGACTTCCGGAGCTGAGAGGGGTTAGTCCGTAAGGTGAACCAGGGAGGGAACGGTGGACAGGTGGGTGGAGGGCTCAAAGTTCTACGATCCATTCAGAACCGTTAAGGGATGATGGCTTGAGATCTTTGACCAGCGCGATCTGCTTCAGCTGATGAGCTGGAACAAATAGAGAACTAGTTACCACATAACTAGAACTAGAAATAAACACTAGTAGGCAGATCTGATTACCACTGAAGAGGTGACGAGAGTCTGGTGAACCTCTGTGGCATACGGCGTCCTTAAATACTGCCTGCTCCATGAAGCAATCCAGCTCAGCAGGAAAGACTCTGCCAGAGAAGGGGAGAGAGGGAAAGAAACGTTTCCATGAAACAAAGAGAGAAATTCTGGGTTCATGACATTTTCATCTCTTTTCAGACCAATATAACTCACAAATCTGAAGCTTCAGACCCTAAATTAACCAAATGTAATGTTTCTTTAATCAGCGCAGTAACCTTCAGCTCTGCAGTATAAAGATGTTTGTAGTCAAATATGAATTATCTGACATGAAAAACGTGTATTGAGTACCACAGTGAGATTGTTTCAAAACAGGAGTAATTGTTACTCAAAATGTTATTTTGTATGGTTGTGTAGATATTTCCTTAAACATTATAAGTGATTTATGAGGACTGATTTAGTTTCAAAAACATCTGTGGAAACATTTTGCACAAGCTTCATGGAATATTACATTCAAATGAATGTACTTTAACCATGAAAAACAAGGACTCTTCAAGCTGAGCACAAACGTTTGAGCAGTAGTGTATATTGTATGTTTGTATCTAACTGTATCTGATCAAGATTTTGAAACAAAGACAACTTTTTAGCTCTGTATTTTAACAAAAATTGAGCTAAACTGTTCCAACTCCGATAAAAATCTCTCCCTAACAAGTCCACTTTATTGCATGCTCATTGGTTTCTTCTTATCAGTGGCTCATAGCTGTTTAACAAATCCACTTTTACATTCTTATTAATACTGATCTGTCACACTTATCAGTGGCTCGTGGTTGCTTAGAGCCTATGTCTGTACTTGACCACAGAGGCAGAGCATCATTCAATCCTGCCAGCTGCCTGTCTTGGTAGCATTTCAAGGATGACAGACTCCACTTTCTCTGCAGCAAGATAGCTCATAACGTTTTAACAGTCTGTCCCTGTCCTGATACTCTACATCATCTGCTATAATCAATAACCATGGACTCTCACTGCAATGTACGCTACAGCTCAAAAGTTTGAATCCACTCAGAAATGTCTTGATTTATGAAGAAAATAATGGTTAGTTTGATGTTGAGTAACACAAAATTAATCTGAAATTTAAAGAAATATAAATGCTTAGTAGTAACACTGACCATAAATCATGAATGAGGTTTAATGGAATATCTACACAGGTGTACACAGGCCCATTTTCAGCAACAATACCTCCTGTCTTCCAGGGGTACATTGTCTTATCTACTGTAAGTTTATCATGTTAAATCCCAACTTATCAGTCAAGAAAACTGTTACCAAAGATATCAGCACAGACCAAAACTACTTTGTGATTAAGAAAATAATACATTTTCACACATGACTGTGTGGATCATCCCATTTTCTCTTTCACACTAATTAAACCAAGATGGCACTTTTCCATAAACAATGTGAACATTTGGGTTCGCCACTACCTTCAGCTTTTGATCAGCTTCACTCATGTCTAGTTTGCTGTCTGCTTCTTTTACTTGGTCCACAATTATCTCTGCACCATCTTTCTCCTGTTGTATCTCTCCTCATGCTGCACCTTCATGTGTCCTTTCCTCAGATGTATTCCTACCATCTGCTTCCTTGTTTCCACCTCGAGTTTTGTTATGCAAATTTGCAAATTTAAGAGAAATCCTCAAAAGTTTTCCTGCTTGAAATCTTCTTACAACCTGCTGTCCCATTGCCATCATTTAAATGTGGGCTGTTTCATTTGTGTTTGTATTTTTTTTTTTTACTTCATATTGCCATGACAACATAAAACTGAGCATTATGATATATTAAATCAGGGAGTTCTGTCATACTGCAGGAGACTTTTTTTTATGCTCTTTACATACACAAATTTAAAAGTTTGTCAAGCCAAATCAATTCTACAATGTTTTTCTTTGATTTTTGATGAACACCTGTCTGTGCTAATTTTTACTGTGTACATTTCATGTTGACATCCCCCGGGACAACATCACAAAAACCTGTTTTATTGTGAATACATATGTGTGATGGCTCTTAGACATCTATATCCACTTCCAGGTTTTTGTGGCTACTTGTATTAGGGCATGGCTTATTTAGAGCAATATTTGTCACCGTGCTTAGTTACTCCACTGAGATTATATATGGACCTCAGCAACCTCAGTTTCTATTCTTCCAGGTCATTTGGGATTATTTGATCTTTATTTGCTTTACACACCCAGTGAAAGAGAGAGAGGGGGATTAGTTAATTCATAATGTTGCAGATTTAGGGGCTTTCACACAGGACTTGGTCAAGAACTGAATGACTCTATAAAATATATTGAGTGTTTGGATGCTAGTGAAGCTCTGAGGTGTGTTGGATTTCATCACCGTCAATAGAAACAAGTCATCTGACTGACAGAGAGAAGGTCAAGACCTCAGGAAGACGGTTCATCCTCAACATTTAATCTTATTCAGCTCGTTTTAGAACTGAAGAAGCTTCTCGGATGAGAGGTGAAATGTTTTCATGAAAATTAATGAAGTCTATTCGCTTGCTTTCCAAGCTCTTTAGAATAGACAGCTTTTTGTAAGTAGCTTCTAAACAGCTTTACATTGATAAATGTTTCTATAGATTCATGTAGAAATGCATTAAAGCATCATAGTCAAGCTAACAGGGGAAAGAGGCACATAAACTCTGACTATCTTGCACTGCCCTCTGCTGGGAGTGAATGAAAACACTTACTGACGGTTGGATCAACATCCGGAGTTCAGTGCCAACGCACCATTAAATAGGGAATGTCTATAGAAGAAGATCATTGAGTGAGAGTACACTGATAACAATAACCTTCATTATATTTTCAGCTGATACAAATGGCTAAATTACCTCCTCAACATGTCTTGAAGTTCTCCAGAGGCCTGGTAATGAACTAATCATTTGATTCAGCTGTGCTGACCCAGGGTGAGATCTAAAACTTGCAGGACACCGGCCCTCGAGGCCTGGAGTTGCCCACCCCTGATATAAAGTGTTAATACTTTAAGTGCTTACAGAGATTTGTGTGATAGTAGTATTTACTTATCTGAGATTGTATGTCTCGTTACATAAATGTTACCTCCTAGATTTTGGTGCTTTTTAATACATCCATGCAGCATAATGTGCTACAGTCATATTTGTTATATTTTAACATGTGCTATACACAACTCAGATGTTTTTGACTGAGGATGCACATAATAACATAATCAATGATATAGTTACATACTATGGTTCATCTTTACATCCTGAAACATTGTTTCTGTGTGAGGAAATCCCAGCAGCTCCAACATGCAGTATATTTTTTGATTACTTTAGTACATACAAATATATTTTATGAAGATAAAAAATAACAGATGAGATTTTTTTTAAAAAAAGTTTATTTTTTGTGTCTTTAGACCAATATGGGGACATATTTCAGTTCACATGTTTGCCTCAGTTAAGACATATTATAAAACAAATTGCCCATTTTTTTGTTAGTTTGGTGAGGGCACCAGGCGTGCCACTGTGCCAGACTCCAATGCAGCATCAACATGTTTCTGCTGGTCATCTAAGAAGATGTGAGGCCTGATCTTCACAGATCAGTTTCACAGATTAGATCTCATTGGGGAGTGAGCAGGAATGTATCAGGCTCACTTAAAAGAGCAAAGATTATCTCAATGTAATCGCTTCCATTTAGGATTATTTCAATAGAAAGAGCTGAGACCTTTAACAGCTACTATCTAAAGCATCCTCCTGAGGTCGTACCTACATGTATGTCTCAGTGGTAGATGTCAAATCACATTGAACATATCAAACCTCTAAGAGACATGCCTAATTAAATTAGTAGTAAATGATATGTCATTAACTCATCATGTTCTTTGATCGCTTTCTTCAGTGAGTCTGATGAACTGTTGTTGATAAACTTAAAGAGCTCCTCACTTTCAGGGTAATGTTTTTAAGTTTAGCATTCACAGCCTGCAGAGCCTTAAATTTGAGTGAGAAATCAAACTTGAGTGAGTTTAAATAACAGTATGAAGGCAGCATTTATGTGCAGGTTTTCTGTGCTGCTATATTTCACTGACAACCACTGCATGCTCTTGGTTTATGCATGTGTTGTGGCATGTGTCCTGTCATGATCTCTAGTGCTGCCATTTTTGTAGGATTTTCCTGCTGTCGTTCATTGCAGTGTGTGACAACTCCATTATCTTTGACTACTAGAACCATTTCTTATGAACTGAAACTTTTGTGCAAACAAATACACAACAACCACGTGCTTTTTTAAATCAGGTCACCTAAGACATTTCTTCTAAGGCAAAAAGGAAGTTTCTGTTCTGGTCCTCCATGAACTGCTCCAGTAGTGACTGAAAATAAAAACTTAAAATGCTGCTGAGAACACAGTAACTAGGACACTGCTTGTAAGTTGCACAGATATAAAATGCTGCATTTGAGTGAAAATAAAAAGCCAGCAGTTTCAAAAATGTGCTTGGATGTATGTTGGTGTCTGACTCCATCTGCAGACAAGAGTGAGAATTTTTTTTCCTCTAATTATTTTAAATTTGTAATTTATTTTCTCTGAGGAAGGTCAGAGGTTTAAAGAAGTGCAGTATATCTGCCGTCTTTACAGATCTGCCACGGATCATTTTTGCTGCCAGACATAATACAGACACATTTTCAGTGACCCAAGTAACGTTTATATATGCTCCCTATGATAAGCTTGTTCTTGTTTGTGTTCATTTTAAGCAACTGATTCAACATAAGGATTAAAATAGAAAGAAAAACCCTTGAAATAACCTGTGTGTGAATTCCATAATAAAGATAACATAAAATAAATAAATATGTCAAACCCCCTGAGATCCAACCTCACAATCACTTGTTCCATGATGACTAAAGAAAGTTTATTCACTTCACAGACCCAGTGACGCCCATTCAGTTACATTTCCCACGAAATAACAGCTGATCCTCACCCTTCTGTTTAAGACACAGTTCAGTTTTAAGCTCCTCATCCTGAGTGGAATAATGAGTCTGTGTGAGTACAGCTGCCTTTTTCAAATCATCTCTACATAATATAAGCTCATTATTCTACCGTCACAGGAAATGTCTAAATATTTCCATTTGAGCTGTGGTAAGTTTTGTTTGTTTTCTTTCTTGTGTTTTAGTGACAGCCTTAGCCATCGCAGTCGGGGCAGGTAAAAAAAACCTATTTGCTTATTTATGTATTTTTATCTCTAAACCTCATAGGTGACGTCATACATATCAAGACGTATTCATTTTGAAGCATCCTGATGATCAGTAACCAGGTGTTTCTTCCTGTTGTCAGGTGCAGCAGTGGCCTCTGCTCCTATTGTCCTGGGGTCTGTAGGTTTCACCTCAGCTGGAATAGCAGTTGGTTCCTACGCTGCAAGCATGATGTCTGCAGCTGCTGTGGCAATGAAGGAGGAGTTTAGCGCGGTGGCTGTTTTGCAGCCAGCAGGTAAAAAACGAAATAATTATTTTCCCAGCAATTACTCTAAAATCTTTATTATGATAAATCCGAAAGATCCAAGAAACAATAACATGACTGTGCTGCAGTGAGAATAATACGACGGACTATTAGCTGTTGGAGGATTGTTTGTTGCACTCATTTGACACCAGGAAATGATGATAATCAGAAAGAAAAAAATAATAATAAATGATATATTTACTGCTGCCAACTGGAAACAGCTGCCAGTAGTATCAGTGTCATGCTTTAGTAAAGCTTGGCTTAAATCTTAGTGCTGGTAATGCTGTGGTGTTTTATTACAAAACACATGAACATGGTCAAATTGTGCAACTTTGAATAAAACCCTAATAAAATAAAATAATGAAAAGCAGTTTGAAGTTGTGGTCTGGTAAATTTTTATTATTATGTTTATATTTTATTATTCTATTATGTATCTGAAAATACTAAGACATGGGTCATTATTTTTATGTAATTGTAGTCCCAAGAAGACATCGCTCTACAGTTTGTGTTGCTCTCTGTCGCCCTCTGTGTTCAGCCCTGAACATAAGGTTTCGTTAATGAGGAAAGGAAACTTTGCTTGCTATAAAATCAGCCATTTCAGAGCAGATGCAGGACAGAGGAGCAGTGGCAGCTGGAAAGTGTGGTGGCTGTTTTGGAGTCAGCAGGTAAATTAATACTTAGATGTTTCATTAGGATTTTAAGTTGCAACAACATGCAAAAAGAAAAAGTTCATGAAAATATCATAATCTTAGATTAGATAATGGCACTATATTGTATCACTATGATAATAAATATAATAATGACATCATCAATAATATAATTAATGATAATGATAATGATACAGTATGCTGTGATATCAGCAGGACTGAAGTGATATATATTGTCATATATTTGCTTTATGCCAAAACTGGAAGTCTTGTTTTTCTTCTCAAGCTTGTTTTTATCATTGTGTTGTGTATATTAAAATTAAGTATTATGGTGCAAAGCTTTAAACCTCATGTGTATCATTAGTATAGCTAACTATGTTAGGGCAAGGACAAGACATGGTTTTGTGTGCAAGTTCTTAAAGATGGACGTCTGATAGTCAGGTTTACGGGTGCAGTCAGAACTAAACATAATTGGCATCTCAGTTTTTCTCTCTTTTGGTTCACAGTTAAAAGGAAGACTGTCCATTTTAATGTGACCTCTCAGATTATCATCATCATATTACATGATTACTGGGAGACCAAGGTAATAAAAAAAAAACTTTTGGTGGCTGCTAATGCTACCACTCAGCATCCAAGTAGATACACCCATGGCATTACTTCACCTTGTTCTCAGTTTTCACATTCAACAGATTTTCAGAAAGCGTGGCCTCTGCCCCCACGTTCAGGTAACTGAGATGCAAACTCCCCTTAGATTTTTAGTAGATACACCCATGGTATTTGAAACTCCTACATCACCTCATTCTCAAGTTATCGCATCAACACTTGGGTGTCTGCACTAAACCACCTGGTGGGGTGACAATACCCAGTCAGCCTTTTATGGCTGATAGGACAAAAAGTATGGGGGTGGTGGTGTTTAAAAAAAAACAAAAAACTCTAGCCCTGTTCCCGAAGACTGTAACTGTGATTAAAATGGTAAATGGTAAATGGCCTGTATTTGTATAGCGATTAGTTCCTGATCTATGTTTTGTTAGCAGATTTTTTTTTGTTGGGGGTGGGGGGGGGGGGGGGGGGGAGTCAGAAATAACCAGTGTAAACAGGTCTGTAACAGTTTCTTCCTGCTATTTCAGTCATAGAGATGGACTGAGCATCTCAGTAAACACTAATCTGTTCATTCGTTGTGTTTCTACCAGCTGTCTTGTGATCAGGTCCAAAATTCTTAAATCAGGTTTTTGAGATTTGTAAACAGGAGGAAACATTTGTAGGCCAGTTTGTATTTATTCAATGTGTAATCTCATATGTCACAGTCATGTTACACATAGTGAGAGCACCCAACCTGCTGCAGCTCCAGCACTGCCAAACATCCAGTGACAAGCCCATGGAAGACCTGCTGCACCTACAGCGAAATCACATTAGACACCATTAGCTGTTTGTTTATACTGTTCAACATGAGAAAAGCTTTTATTCTTCATCGCCAAACCCCAGAATTTACACTACACTATTTTACTCATGAACCTTTATTAATAGAGACGTGTCCAGAAAGAGCATTTCATATGTTTGAAATTTAGATAAAACATCAAAAGCCAAAGTGGACTAAAATATACTATAAGTATTACTTAAGAAAATATAAGAAAATGTCTGTTGTTTGTTTTGTTTTACATTGAGAGAGAGAGAGAGAAACATGACATCCAGCTCACCCCAGGACTGTAAGATTGCTATTAGACCTCCTGCACCAAAATATGCCATCAGTCTGGCAGCGATGGAGCCTGCTACTATTCCAGATGAAGTGAACCCCAGTGCAGTCAGAATGGCAGGAGTCAGAATCACAGTGGCAGCACCTCCTAGATAAAAATGTTATATGTCAAGATTTGATATCAAATTATGTTGTGGTTAATGTGATGTCATACCTGTGATCGTAACGACTGCCTCACCTGTCAACGAAATACAAAAAGAAAAGAAAATGTTGTAATGAGTAAGTAATAATTATTCAAACACAATTATATGAAGGGATAACACCATTATAAAAATATATAGACTCACATATCTCTACCAAGTTGACATCCATGTTTTCAATAATAACTCAGATGACACCAAGAGCTCAAGTGTAGATATGGAAATGTGTTTCAACCTGAACTGTGCCTGCCACATGCCCCATTTCACGTGACAAAACCAGTTTCAACTCCACCTTGTTTATACATCATCAAACTTTCAACTACCTTCAGATAAAGAAAACGTTGCATAAGGAGTGGTGTGTTAGTGGAAAAAGTGCCTCTAGATGATACAACAAAAATGCAGCATGAAGCAAAGTTGGACTAATTGTTATTTTTAAATTAATCTATGACATAAAAAACAGTTTTTATGAATGCATCTTTAACATTTAATCTCACTCTTGATAACTGCAATGAATGTTAAACCTTTTGAAGTAATGACTAAGAATTGAGAAAATTATATATCACAGTTATATATTATTTTGTTTTCTTTTGAGTAACTGTGCAGATTTACACCACTTTAAAATGCCAGCTAGTCTACTGGAGACAGAACAGGACAGAATGAAAACAAGTTTAACTGTCTTGATATCATGCTGTTACAGCGCACTCACACAGAGGCATTGTGTGCTTCGGCACAGTGTGATTTGTTATTATTAATTAGGATTTGTGCTGCTGTGGCAGAAAGACGACAAACAGGTAATTTGATGACACAAATCCATGGAGATATGAAACACACTTTATCTGAAACACTGGCAAGCAAAAGTGCAATCTGTTTAATTTTATTTGTTTTGTTTCCTAAATAGTGTTAAATACTTAAATATGAATTGGACTTCAGTGTTTGTTTATAGTACAGCTCTAGATCCAGGTGACAGCATGTCAAAATGATGTTACCAGTCAATGGCCAGCAGCATATTTAGTGTAAATATTGCTATAAATTAAAGTGGATGTGTTTGTGCCTCATAGTAGATTTTAAAAAGCTGTGTCTGTTGTAGAATGTTGATGGAATAACTGAGAGAACCTTGAGCCCTTCTCTATGATGGGGAGAGAAATTTTCTTCCTGTTAAAAGGGAGTTTTTCCTTCCCACTGTCGTCAAAGTGCTTGCTCATAGGGGATCATTTGATTGATGAGTTTTCTCTATATGTATTATTGTAGGGTCTACCTTACAATATAAAGCGCCTTGAGGCGACTGCTGTTGTGATTTGATATCATTAAAATTGAATTGAATTAAAATAATCAAATAATACTGCAAGCAAGAAATCCTCAGAGGTTGCAAAAAGTACAGAATGTCTGTAGTTTTCATGAGTTGTCATTGCTGATTTCCATCCTGTACACTCAGTTAATGCCTTTGTATCAATGTATGGCAGTTTATGTCTTGATGTTATACAGTATAAAGTTGGTGTGAGGGTGGAATTACGGGTGCCCTAGACCTCTTTTCATAGTGATTGCTCCAAAACCTTTAGTATGATAAATCTGACAGGTTTACTAAAATTAAATATTGCAGTGTGTGTTGTCAGTGAGGATAAATTACAGAAATTAGATGGAAATTATTTTATTATTACGTTTTTTCAGATAACAGATACATATGTATATCATAACTTTTACATAATTCAGTTCCAAGTCTGACATATTTTGCTTGTTATAACTGGCAGAAATAAAGTGATCACCAAGGCTTGAAGTGAAAACACGAAGTGATCACACACTTTGAGTGTCGCACATGACACATATTGTATTAAATTATTTTTTATTTAGATTGTTATCAGTGCATCATTATGCACAGGACTCACAGGCTGGTAAAGGATTATTTTTATTATACCTGCAAAATTAACACAACATAAGAGGGCAGACTGATTGGCTGACTGAACTCAACCGGAAAAACACATGGAATCAACAATGTCAAGACAATGAACTGAGAGAAATGGAGGGTTTAAATACTTAAATTAAACTGGGTAATGATGATAAGAACCAGGTGATACACACAGCTAAACTAAATCTAAGTAATTACACAGGAAGTGGAACAAAACATAATTCACACAGATCAAAGCTAACATAATAAAACAGGAAACACTGACAAAGTCCAAAACTGAAAACACTGGGACAGTGACCCAGGAACACTGACAGATCTCTTTTGTTCAGAAAACCACAGGCAGTTAACTGCATCAGTTTTCCCAAAAGAGAGTAACCTGGCTCAGCGGTGTACAAAGTTTTATATGAGAATGTCCGTCTATGTAACTGGTTAAAACTGATGGGGAGAAATTATAGTTTGCACTAAACTATCCCTTCATTGGTGCCCCAAACTAGTACCAGCCTCTCAGCACTAACGACTTTTCCCTATTTTCTAACCTTTACCAAATAATGTGTTGTCTTACTGACCATGAGAGCAACCCTGGCTGAGTTACAGGATACTGTTTTTGTCTCACGCAGTCCCGATGACCCACACACCACAGCATTTCAGTCAGGTTAAGGTCTGGACTTTAATTTGCATGTGTTTTTATTTTCACATTAAATTTGTAAAGACAACAGAAGCATGATATCAGTCACTGGATCAGATAAAACATCTTCATCCTCTACAATTATATTTTATTTCAAAATCATGAGTAAAAATCAGCAACAAAGGTTATCAAACATTTTTGTAATTCTCAAATCATGCTTTAATCTCAGTCTTTGACATTTACATATAAGAATACATTTTCATTCAGGATATTGAGATTTGTCACAGGAGGAAACATTTGTAGGCCAGTATATATTATTCAATGGTTTGATCTTCATATTTCACAGTCACGTTACACATAGTTGAGATCACCCAACCCACTGCTCTTAATAATAATAATAATAATGGATTGCATTTATATAGCGCTTTTCTGGGCCCTCAAAGCGCTTTACAATTCCACTATTCATTCATTGTAGCCACAGCTGCCCTGGGGCAGACTGACAGAATGCAAGAAGGAATTTCCTCTTAAGCAAACAGAACATCCAACAAAAGAAAAAACAGGTCACTCAAACTAACCTGCCTTCATAATTAAAAGTACAGAACTTGTTTTGAAGTAAGAAAGAAAAGGCCCTAAAGGCAAATTCTCACGAGGGCCTAAGAGTACATCTTTCACCATCTTACAATACTGTGATTGCAGCCATTCCCCAACTCTCTGTCAATGGTACTCATGGCCAATGATCAATGGGCTTTGATCAATGGTTGCTGATCAATGGTCATGAGAATTTGCATAATCATGATGAAGGAACTGACCCCTCAGCCCATCCCAAGAAAGGATTTCCTCCTAAGCAAACAGAACATATAACAAAAGGTAAAACGGGTCATTCAAACTAACCTGCCCTGACAAATTAAAAGTACAGAACTTGTTTTGAAGTAAGAAAGAAAAGGCCCTGATTCTTTATTTATCTGGTTCCTGAATGTAAAGGAGGACTATTCGTGGGCGAGGCTTCATCACATTCCATTGCTGTTGTCACTGCAGTTGTGTGACGTCACAATTATGTCTGAACAACTACCAGAAGATACAAAGTGCTTCACAAATAGAAATAGTACAAATTTAAATGGAACAAGTGGGATAAAATAAATAACAAATAAACAAGAGTAACAGAAAAAACATAACTACATGTCAAACATTCATAAAAGCTTTTTTGTTTAGATGAAACTTTGCAAAGCTGCGCTGCCTTGTTCTTTTAAAAGAGAAGAGGCTTCTCAAGGCTGCCCTTCCAGCCATTTTCTAATTGTGCTGTCATGAGCTTTAGAATAATAACAGAAATAATTATAGAGAATAATAGAGTCAGTGATGAAGCTCTTTGTTTTTGTTTTGTTTTGTTTACAATTTCTCTAATCCTTGCATTATCTGACCATCCGATAGGATTGTGGGACTGTGCAGAAAACAAGCACCAAGCAGTATATCAGTGAAGAGCCGGGTTTTTAAAAACAAAACAAAAAAGACTTTCTTTCTAACATATCTGCCTTAATTTGTATCTCCATCAATAATATTATTGTAGTTAATCTCAGTCCTCAAATTATCAGTGTTGTCTTCAGGCCTTTAAATCCACTCTTTATATTTCTTCCACGTTTCAGTTAAAGTGGTAGAAATAATTTTTTTGAACCCTTGAAGAATTTGTATGTTTCCTCACTTACAAAGAAATGAAGAGTCTCTCATTTTCATGGTAGTTTAATTTTAATGGAGAGGGACAGAATATGAACCAAAAAACACAGGGAAAAAACATGACATAAAATGTGTAAACTGCTCGTCACTGACTGAAACAGGTGTTTGAGCCCATTGAACACAGTCAGATTACTGGCTCTGTAAGAGTGATACATTTATGGACTATGGATTTGATATCGTTACTGTGCATTACATTATGGTGTTTACAATAAAAACAAAAATATTTTTATTTTGCATGTGTTTTTATTTTCAAATTAAATTCATAAAGAGAACAGAAGCGTCATATCAGTCTTTGGATCTGATAAAGGATCTTCATCCTCTATGATGATATTTTATTTCAAAATCAGGGTGACCGTCGCTCAGGGGGTTGGGAAGCGTATCTGTAACCGGATACGCCGGTTCGATCCCCGGGCTCTCTGTCCTGGTCGTTGTGTCCTTGGGCAAGACACTTTACCCTACTGGTGTTGGCCAGAGGGGCCGATGGCCCGATATGGCAGCCTCGCTTCTGTCAGTCTGCCACAGGGCAGCTGTGGCTACAACCGTAGTTTGCCACCAGTGTGTGAATGTGAGAGTGAATGAATAGTGGCATTGTAAAGCGCTTTGGGTGCTTTGAAAAGCGCTATATAAATCCAATCCATTATCATGAGTAAAAATCAGCAACAAAGGTTATCAATGATTCAGTTCTCAAATCATGCTTTATCTGAGTGTTGGAAGCACATACACTTACACATAAGAATAAAGTTTCATTCAGAATATTGAGATTTTCACAGGAGGAAATATTGTAGACCAGTTTGTGTTAATCTATATAACAGTCACATTACACGCAAATGGTAAATGGCCTGCATTTGTATAGCACTTTTCTAGTCCCTAAGGACCCCAAAGCGCTTTACACTACATTCAGTCATTCACCCATTCACACACTGGCAATGGCAAGCTACATTGTAGCCACAGCTGCCCTGGGGCGCACTGACGGAGGCGAGGCTGCCGGACACAGGCGCCACTGGGCCCTCTGACCACCACCAGTAGGCAAATATGGGGTTAGTATCTTGCCCAAGCATATTTGGCATGGGATCGAACCAGAAGATCGAACCACCGACCTTCTGATTAGTGGCTGACCTGCTCTGCCACCTGAGCTACAGCCACCCATGAGAACATCCAACCTGCTGCTTTTCCAACATTGCCAAATAATCCAGTGGCAGCCCATGACAGACCTCCTGCACCTACAGTGAAATCACTGTACTGATCTTCTCCAAGGTGGGGCCTTTCTTACCCCCTACCACAAACACAGCTTCATCAAGCCCCAGACCCCAGGTGTGCAGTGTTTAAAGCTCTGTAGCCAGGACAGCCTCCCCCTCAATGTGTGACCAGGTAGGTATGAATGGGACAATTCTTGTACAGGCCTCTATTATGCAACGTTTTCTGCCGTTTTACTAAAACCTCCCCAGAATCCTTTGAATGGTTCCCGAATAGAGGAAAGAGAAGAAGAGCAGTGACTCAACACATGACAATCTGGTCAAAGTAGGAAAGTGATTTAATAATTTGATAATTGATCTGATATCAGTTTAGTTTAATGTAATCTAACTGAGATTTGAATAATTAGACATCAGAGAAACCCAACATAACTATAACCATATAGATAGGTTTAAAATATGAGAAGAAGCTGACATGTGTTTCTACCATTTCTCCTTCATTGGATTTTCAAAATTTTGCTTCTCATGCTCCAAGTATCCTTGTAGTACATTACTCTGGATTAGGTGAAAATGATCAGGGTTAAATGCAGTATAATAAAGCTGAAAGTGCAATTGAGATATTTATTTTTATTTTTATTATTTGACGTCTGTGTGCATACAGTATGTATCACTTCTCAATCATTTATTGCACTTCTTGCTCATCAGTGAGGTGCTTTTATCTATGTTTGTGTGGGGACTTGTTATAAATCAGTCTTCAACCTTTAATCTCTCTCTGGAAATGACTGGGATTAAATGCAGTCAAATAACGCTTACGTAAAACTGTGTCATGTCATAATTTCTACTGCTGCCATTTTGTAGGATCTCCCGTCCAGGGCTCCTGAAACGTTCTTATAATTCATCTCAACTTCTGCTCTTGTGTCTGCTGTGATAAGCCTTGTATACTCACCCATTTTATTTCCTTTCTATTTCTCATTATTTTAATTATATTATATATTATTTAACCGTAGTCAAGATGAACACAACACGTTTGTTTGTACTTGCTTTGACTTTGTACTCAGATCTCATCTGTCATTTCCAAACAGCAGGAAAATGTAAAAAAATTGCCTTTAACTATCTGTTATACACAGATGCTGCCACATATCTCTGTTGTAGGTAACTGAAGTGACTGGCAGCCTTCACAGGAAATAAATGAAATCCTCAATTATCCTCAGTAATTATCCTCAGTAATTATCCTCAGGCAAAAAAAAAAAAAAAAATTGTCCTCAGTAAACATCAACGCCAGGCTTTTTTTAATGTTAGCTGAACTGTGGCACATCATTCAACTTCAGGTTAAAAACCCCTGAGTACACTTGAAATCATTATGGAGAGCAGAGTAAAGTGACCTTTAGTGGGATTTTTAATCTTGTTTTTTTAATAATCATACTGTGTTTAATATAAGTCTGCAGATGAGGAAGTTAGAGCACCACAGCTTGCAGCACACAGCACTGTGCTGATTCATAATAATGCAAGAAGAAATTTCCTCCTAAGCAAACAGTGCATACAACAAAAGAAAAACAGGTCATTTAAACTAACCTGCCGTGAGAAATTAAATGTACAGAACTTGTTTTGAAGAAAGAATGTGTTAATCTTCATATTTCACAGTCATGTTACACATAGTTGAGATCACCCAACCCACTGCTCTTAATGCAAGAAAGGATTTCCTCTTAAGCAAAAAGAACATACAACAAAAGAAAAAACAGGTTACTGAAACTAACCTGCCTTAATAATTACATTTACAGAACTTGTTTTGAAGTAAGAAAGAAAAGGCCCTAATGCTTTATTCATCTGGTTCCTGAATGTAAAGGAGGACTATTCATGGACGAGGCTTCATTACATTCCTTTGCTGTTGTCACTGCAGTTGTGTGACATCACAGTTATGTCAAACAACTACCAGAATCAAATCAAGTCAAAATGTTTTTTAAAATGTTTTTGTAATTTACTTCTCAAATCATCCTTTAATCTGAGTGTTCGACATTCACACATAAGAATAAAGTTTCATTCAGGCGATTGAGATTTGTCACAGCAGGAAACATTTATAGGTCAGTTTGTGTTAATTCTCTATGTGAATCTTCATATATCACAGTCACGTTACACACGGTTGAGAGCACCCAAGCCACTGCTGCTCCAACACTGCCAAACACTAAAGTGGCAGCCCATGACAGACCTGACGCACCTAAAGTGAAATCACATTAGACACCATTAGCTGTTTGTTATACTTGTTCAACATGTGCAAAGTTTTAATTCTTCATAAAATAATTTATGATGTACATAAATTATTTTACTCATGAACCTTTTATACCATTTATAGAGACGTGTCCAAGAAGAGCATTTTATATCTTTGACATTTAGATAAACAGCAACAGTCAAAGTGGACTAAAATATTACAATTTCTAATTTATCTGGCCGTAATCCTGCTCTATAAGAAAACATGTCTATTTGTTTGGTTGCGGATTTTTTTTACACACATTTAGAGAGGAGAGAGGAAGAGAATATGTAACAAATTATCCGGTTTACCCCAGGACTGCAAGATTGCTACGAGACCTCCTGCTGCAACTCCACCTCCACTAGCGATTGCTAAATATGACATCAGTTTGGCAGCGACGGAGCCTGCTGCTATTCCAGCTGAAGTGAACCCCAGTGCAGCCAGAATGGCAGGAGTCAGAATCACAACTCCACCAGCTCCTGGATAAAAACGTTTATATTAAAGATTTTCATATCAAAATTATGCCGTGGTTAATGTGATGGCGTACCTGCAAACACAAGGACCGCCTTGCCTGTTAATGAAATACAAAAAGATTTCAAATAAAATCTTTACAATTATAAAAAGAATTCATATCCACTGCATAATGTGATAACACTGTTATAAAATACACACACACACACACACACACACACACACATATATATATATATATATATATATATATATATATACATATACTCACATATCTCTTCAAAGCCTGTGTCCATGCTTTCAACGATAACACTCAGACACCAAGAGCTCAACTGCAGTCATGGAAAGATGCAGTCATGGAAAGCTGATCCATGTCATGGAAAGCTGATCCATGTCTTTTACTTTTTTTTTTTTTCAAGAATTGCCACTCCCATTTCTGAAAGAACAATACACACTAGACAGGGGAGGAGCAGCATAATGATGTTTTTTTTTTCTAAACAGTAACATATTCATCTTATGATTGTGGAAACCACATAAAAAATGAAAGAATTTTTTTTTTTTGCAATGATCCAAATAATCTCATTGCAGTAACAATGGGCTCTGCACAATAACAAATTATGTGTAGTAATAACTTCATTATTATAACAACAAACCTGGGGCAGCACGGTGGCATGGTGGTTAGCAGTGATGCCTCACAGCAAGGTCCTGAGTTCAATTCCACCTTTCTTTCTGTGTGGAGTCTGCAGGTTCTCTCCGGGTACTCTCGCTTCCTCCCACAGTCCAAGAGCTCAACTGCACAGTCCAAACACATGCAGTTAGTGGGGCTAGGTCAGTTGGAAAGTCTGAATTGCCCATATGTGTGAATCTGACTATGAAGATTGTGTCTATGAGTTAGTGATCCCTGAGACAGACAGTACCCTGCCTCTTGCCCTAAAACAGGGGGAGTTGGCTCAAGCCCCACCCCCGTGACCCTGAAAAGGATAAGCAGAAGATGAAGTTTTGACTTGTGGTTCTGGGTTTGTTATTTGTTCTTTTAAAGTATAATATCATGTATCTTCTTGTTCCTGAGTGTGTTCTTTTCTAGTTCCTCAGAGTTTGTCATTTATAGTTCTTGTTTCTTGTTTTATTTTTTATTTTTTTGCTGGGCGTTTGCAACCCTATTAGTTAGGTTGCTTACTCTTTAAAATACCAGAATAGGGAGGATGGAGTAGGTTTAAGTTTATTAGATTGATCAGTATTGCTGAACTATGAAATATTTTGGGTGCAGTGTATTTTTTACATACAGGTATAACAGAATAGCTTTAGTGTTTTGTTTTCTTTTAAACTTGAGTATGAACTTATACAAAATGCAGCAAGATATTTAAAAAAAAACAGTTTAATTGATTAAAAAACACACTGTTACGGATTCATATCGGTATCGGCCGATATCCAAAATTATATCGGTATCGGTATCGGACATAAAAAGTGGTATCGTGCCATCTCTAATACATATATATATATACATTTACAGGTAGTGACTCTTTTGTGCAGCCTAAAATAAATTTGGTTAATATGTGCATCATACCTGTTTCATACCAGATGTTGTTTAACATGCCATAACTCGAGTTTCCCCAAGTGCAGTACTGTAGCGTCCCTCCCTACAAAGCTGTGATCTGCAGAATTTCAATGACCTTTAGTAACCCTGAGTACAATAATACCAGACTCTTTTTTTTCACCTTACCTGCAGTGTTGCATCAGCATAACCCAAATATCCTTGGGCAACATACTAACCCCAAGTTGCTCTCGGATTCATGTGTGTGTATGTTACATAAAAACCACTTGCAGTTTCTCTGTAGCAAAGACTTAATCCTTTAAGTGTTATGACGTTTTCAGTGTGATAGTCATGATTGTTGATTGGCTTCTTCTCCACATTTTTATAACAGCACTACTTTCTACACTGCAGTACCTTTTAAATAATGCTCACAAGGATATTGAATCAAAATGTGTTCCAACACAACTTTTACACCCTTTTGTTTATAAGTCTGTAGATGAGGATGTTAGAGCACCATGAGGCAGAGCTACAGCCTATAAACCATCATTTATATTAAGGTTGACATTTTTTAAACTTAAACTGTGTTGAGTCACATTAATGTCATGAGGAATGCTGAGCTTTGCTACCATGAGAAAATAAATACCCACAACTTGTTTTGAAAAGGGAAAGACAAAGTCCTGTTCCTTCAATCATCACATACCTGAATGTAAACTATGCCGGTATGTCATGGGTATGTTTGCAGTATGGGCGAGGTTTAATGCTGTCGTCATTGCTGTGGTGTGACAATCTTTGAACAACTACAAGAACCATTTCTTATGAACTGAACCTTTTGTGCAACAAAATAAATACACAACAACCAAACTGCTTTTTTAAATCAGGTCACCTAAGACATTTCTTGTAAGGCAATAAAGACGTTTATGTTCTGGTTCCATGAACTGTCACTGTAGTGACTGAAAAAAAGTTAAATTGCTGTTGAGAAAACAGTAACTAGGACACTAATTATAAGTTTGACAGATATAAAATGCTGCATTTGAAATTAAAAATCCAGCACTTTCAAAAATGTGCTTGGATGCATGTTGGTGTCTGTCTCCACCTGCAGACAGGAGGAAGAACTTTTTTGGCCTCTAATTAATTAAAATGTGTAATTTATTTTCTCTGAGGAAGGTCAGAGGTTTAAAGAAGTGCAGTATATCTGCCGTCCTTACAGATCTGCCAGTGATCTTTTTTGCTCCCACACATAATACAGAAACATTTTCAGTGACCTAAGTAACGTTTATATACCCTCCCTGTGATAAGCTTGTTCTTGTTTGTTTTCACTTTAAGCAATTTAACATAAGGATTAAAACAGAAAGAAAAACCCTTGAAATAATCCGTGTGTAAAATCCATAATAAAGATGGCATTAAATAAATAAATATGTCAAACCCCCTGAGATCCAACCTCACAATCACTTGTTCCATGATGACTAAAGAAAGTTTATTTACTTCCAGACCCAGTGACGCCCATTCTAAGAGTTTCATTTTCTGGGAAAACAGCTGATCCTCACACTCCTATATAAGTCCAGTTGTCCAACACAGTCCAGGCTTAGGCTCCTGATCCTGTGAGAAATAATGGGTCTGTGTGAGTACAGCTGCCTTTTTCAAATCATCTCTACATCATATAAGCTTATTATTGTAGCATCACAGAAAATGTCTAAATATTTCAGGCTGAGCTTTGGTAAGATGTTTTTTTTCCTTTCTTTCTTATGTTTCAGTGACAGGCTTAGCGATCGCAGCAGGGGCAGGTAACAAACCTCTTTGTTTATTTATGTATTTTTACATCTAATTTTCTCTGAGGAAGGTCAGAGGTTTAAAGAAGTGCAGTATATCTGCCGTCATTACAGATCTGCCAGTGATCATTTTAGCTCCCACACATAATACAGACACATTTTCAGTGACACAAGTAATGTACATATATGCTCCGTGTAATAAGCTTGTTTTTGTTTGTTTTCATTTTAAGCAAGTGATCCAACATAAGGATTAAAACCAAAAGAAAACTCCAAAACCCATGTGTGTGAAATCCATAACAACAACAAAAAACATAAAATAACCAGATATGTCAAACCCCCTGACATCCAGCCTCACAATCACTTGTTCTATGATGACTAAAGGAATGTTATTTACTTCACTGACCCAGTGATGTCCATTCAGTTTATTTCACTCCTACATAAGACACAGTCCAGTCTTAGGCTCCTCATCCTGAGTGGAACAATGGGTCTATGTGAGTACAGCTGCCTTTTTGACATCATCACTCTACCTCATATAAACTCATGATTCTAGCATCATAGGAAATGATTTAATATATCCAGCTGAGCTGTGGTAAGATGTTTGTTTGTGTGTTTCAGTGACAGCCGCAGCCAACGCAGCAGGGGCAGGTAACAAATCTGTTTGTTTATTTATTTATTTTTATCTCTAAAACTCAAAGGTGAAGTCACACATATCATACATGTATTCATTTTAAAACATCCTGATGATCAGTAACCAGGTGTTTCTTCCTGTTGTCAGGTGGAGCAGTGGTGTCTGCTCCTATTGTCCTGGGGGCTGTAGGTTTCACCTCAGTTGGTATAGCAGCAGGCTCCTACGCTGCAAGCTGGATGTCTGCAGCTGCTATAGCCAATGGAGGAGGAGTGGCAGCAGGAAGTGCAGTGGCTGTTTTGCAGTCAGCAGGTAAAAATAAATATATAAATAAATATATATAATATAAAATATTTTACCAGCGATTACTCAAAAACCTTTATTATGTTACCGCGCCAGATCCGCAGTCCCGAACCGTAGTAAGGAAACCTCTGGCAGTTACTTGAAAGTTCCGTAACTGACTCGTAGCCGGCAACAGCTTAATATACAGGTCAACTCCGTTAGCAAAAAGATCGAAGGAGGCGTAGGAAACTGCTTCACCGTTACTTTTCTTCTTCTCCGCTCTCTCTCTCCACACCCACACACGACAGTCCCGCTACACACATTCCAAAATACATTTCCCATCAGGCTTCACCCTTAAAGGGCCATGCCTGTAACACTACCCCCACTCTGGATGATAATTAAACCCTTAATATCATTCCAGCACATGAACCCCCCATTAACAAGGAAACATACAGCATTCTATGCGGGACAGCAGTCATGCCCCCAGTCCATAAATGGCGAACCTTAGGAGGGAACAATCTTGAAGTAGACAACTGTCCATATCTTGCACACAAAAAAAAACATAGAATGTACAAGGTTCACTTTGAGGAGGGTGCAAGTCAATGTCCATATCCCGTCCCTCACATATACAGTATTCACAAAGAAAGAAAAAAAAACACACAACAGCATTTACATCAATCCCATGAGTGTTCAGAGGTGATGCCCATATTATTCAAGATGCGCTACGACATTAAGGCACTACAGCTGAATGTTTGCCCCTGTCTTACACCATTTGCCCCTATATCCAGCTTTGCTTCATTAAACAGTTCAAACAATAACTCGCAGCCCGTCGATAGCCACATTACCAGCAAACAGCAAGACAAACAAGCCCAACAGTACACGTAAGAATAGCCCCCTGTAACAACTCAATCTACAACAGTCATATCACTTAGCATATGCAACATGAACAAATTTTTTTTTTTTTTTTTACATTTTTTTTTTTCTCAAACGACTGAGCAGGGCAGCGATCCGCCTACACCCGACTCAGTTTGGACATACTAGCCTAGTGACTGACCCAGTCACCAAACATGTCCGGCGCCCGCCGCACACGCTGTGGTCTGGAACAGGGTGTGGACCTGAAGGAAGGGCGATGTCCTGGTCCTTCAGCCTCATCCACGTAAGGCTGAGCAGGGCTGGCTGGCAACCCGCTACCGTCTTCTAGAGCGGGTGGCGGAGAGCCAGTTCTCAGGGAAGCACCAGTATCTGGTTGATCTGCCCCGGATGGGGCCTCCCACAAGTCGAGGGGACCGAAATCCATGTTAGAATCGCTTTCGTCGAGCGCTGGAGGAGGCACCTCGATAGGTGCTGCCTGGTCGGAGTCTTGGAAGACCCAGCTGTTGTCCAGCGGCGTTCTTGAGTGATAAGGCTTGAGTCTGTCGTGATGAACCACTTTAGCCTTTGCTCGGGGCCCCTTTTTAATGCAGTAGACCAAATCATCCAGCAGGCCCACTACGAAGTAGGGGCCCTCATAGGAAGGCAAAAACTTGTGAACCTTATGACGCACTCTCTTGGTCCCTTTGATCAGATGCCACACTGCAGCGCCGACTTGATACTGAACTTGGCAGACATTCTTATCGTACTGTTTCTTAGCACGCTCAACAGATTTCCCAAGAGCCTCCCGTGCCAGTTGGTGGGAGAGCTCCAGCCTTTCCCTGAGTTGCACCACATACTGTGGTGCAGTGCAGTTGGGGGTGTCGTCGGCTGGCAGACCCGCGACCAGGTCAATAGGCTCGGTTATCTCTCGCCCCAGAAGCATCATGTTTGGGGTCAGTCCTGTGGAGCTGTGTTTAGTTGCCCGATAAGCCATGACAGCATATGGGATCATTATATCCCAGTCCCAGTGGCAGCGCTCCGCGGTGGTGGCTAAGGCCTTCTGAAGGGTAGCATTAAAACGCTCTACCTGGCCATCGGACTGTGGATGAAACGGCGTGGGTGCGCGTCTTTTTTGATTCCGAACAGTTCGCACATCCCTGGAACACAGCTGACTCAAAGTTGGTGCCCTGGTCACTATGCAGAGACTGTGGGGCTCCATATCTAAACACCCACTCCGCAACAACCTTTTCTGCCACCGTGGGTGCTTGTCCATCGGGACTGGATAAGCCTCCACCCACTTGCTGAAATAGTCTTGTACCACCAATATGAATCTCTGTTTCGTTCAACGGTCCCATCAGATCGACTGCAATCCTCTCCATGGGCGCGCCAACACGTACCGTGCCCATCGCTGCCTGGGGGTTTTTTAGGGGCCGCGCCCTTTCAGCACAACTGGTGCAAGTGCGGCACCACAGGGTCACATCATCTTTCATGTTGTACCAGTAGTACCTGTTCTTCAGGCGTGCCAGGGTCCTTTCTGCCCCAAAGTGGCCGCCCACTGGGCCATCGTGCATCTGCTGCATTACGGAGTAACGATAGGCTTGAGGAAGAAGGATTTGGGGGAAAAACACATTACTTTCTGTACAGTGGAATTTCCTCACCAGTACTCCATCTTTTAGGTACAGTCTTTTCCACTGCGTCCAGTAGGCTTTGGTTGCGGGGCTGCATGCTGCTACATCGGCCCAGACTGGCCGACCTCCCCCTTTTTCCTTCCATTCCCAAACTGGGCCCATATCCACGTCGTTCTTCTGGCTAGCCACGAGCTGTTCTGGGGTCCAGCCACTGAACAAGCTAGTGTGATGTGACTCATCCACCCGGTGGATATTTTGGGCGGGTGTCGTGGCTACTATCGGAACAACAGTCCACTGCTGCTACGGGTGCACACTCTGGTCCTGCTACCCGGCTTTTCCCACTGGTACCGTCAGGCCCCACTACCCCCACTGGGGGCTGTCCTGGGGGGGTTATGCCGGTGCAACAGTCCTCTAAGTACACTGCACACCTTTATGCTCGAACCGGCCGCTGTGGTGGTGGGGCTCGGGAAGTGTGCACGGGCATGAAGCACGGCAGGGTTCTCCTGGAAAGCGCATCCGCATTCTGGTGGTTTTTCCCAGGTCGGTGCAGCACCTGGAAGTTATATTCTGCCAGCTTCTCCAACCAGCGGGCCAGCTGGCCCTCGGGCTCCCTTAGCCTGGTCAGCCAGCGGAGGCTGCTATGGTCAGTCCGGACAGTGAATGGCCTACCCAGCAGGTACTGTCTGAAGTGGGAAGTGAACGCCACAACCGCCAGAAGCTCTCGCCTGGTCGTACAATAGTTTTGTTCGGTAGCTGACAGCCGCCTGCTCCCATAAGCCAAGACCCGCTCCTCGCCCCCTTGCACTTGGGAGAGAATTGCTCCGATCCCACAATCGCTGGCATCAGTGTCAAGGAACAAGTCACCCTGGTCCAGTGGGTAACCCAGGACAGGGGCTGCTGTAAGCCGTTTTTTTAATTCCTGGAATGCTTCCTGGCACTCAACAGTCCAGTTTTAAAACGGGCCATACTTCTTAGTGAGTTCATGGAGGGGTTTGGCTATTGTGGCAAAGTCCTCCACGAACCGGCGGTAGTATGAGGCTAAGCCAACAAACTGGCGCACTTCTGTGACGGTCCGCGGTGTAGGCCAGTCCGTCACCTGCTGAACTTTCTGGGGGTCTGTGGAAATACCTCCAGCAGAGATGATATGGCCCAGATAGGCCACCTGCTCCCGAAACAGGCAGCATTTAGATGGCTTCAGTTTTAGGTTGGCTCCACGCAATCTGATGAACACTTGCTCGAGCCGCTCCAGCATCTGGGTGCTATCCTGACCCAGGACAATGATGTCATCTAGGTATACTAAGCACGTCTCCCACTGCAGCCCAGCCAGGACTCTGTCCATAAGCCTTTGGAATGTGGCCGGTGCATTGCACAGTCCAAACGGCATCACATTCCACTCGAACAATCCCTTACGGGTACAAAATGCAGTTGCTTTTCGGGCTCTGGGGGTCATTTCTACCTGCCAGTACCCTGATGTCAGGTCTAGTGTACTGAAGAACTTGGCAGTGGAAAGCGTGTCAAGGGTGTCCTGGATGCGTGGCAGGGGATAAGCGTCTTTAAGGGTTCGCTCATTTAGTGGTCTATAGTCCACACATAGTCTGGGACTCTGGTCTTTCTTCTTCACCATCACAATTGGAGCAGCCCAGCCACTATTGCTAGGTTGAGCTAGCCCAGCCTCCAGGCTCTGCTGTACTTGCTGGTCGGCCGCTATTTGTTTGTCCCCTGCCATCCTGCGCGGCGGGTGCTTAACTGGTGGCCCTGGCGTGGTCAGGATGTCATGCTGGACAACACCAGTGCAACCAAGGTCATTTGGGCCAGTGGAGAAGACATCACCATAGGACCTCAGCAGGCCTGCCAGTTCACAGTGGGCAACGTGAGTCAAACCGGGGCTGCTCTCAGCATAAAGGGCCTGCAAATGGCTTGGCACAGAAGCAGGGGGAGTACCATTAAGCTCGAGGGCTGCCAAGACCCTTGGTGGGTGACTCCCCGACCCCTCCAGGACCTGCACCGGCTGAAGAACCCCTGCCACGGCACCCCGCTTTAAGGTAACAGCTGCAGCCCCAGGGTTAAAGACTCTGATTGGGATGCTAGAGGGTTTACGAGGTTGCACAACCGCGTGAGCCACCAGCACTTGGTGCTTCTCCACAAAACCCTTTGTGGGGCTTAGCATCATGTCTTTATGAGCGGCACAATGGAAGCTGGAAAACCCAGGGACCACATACTCGCAGCCTGGTTCCAAAACCGTAGTGCGTGCCACCCTAACAACAAGCACCTGGGGTTGAGGGCACAAGCCAAAGCATGGTATCTTTTCATCAAACAGGGTTATCTCTTGGCGGCCGTAGTCTAAGCAAGCACACGATTGTTGCAGGAAGGGGTGCCCCAGGATAACTTCAGTGCCCTCAGCCATGTCGGCCAAAAGAAAGTCAACATTTTGAACACCGCTCCCCACATGTACAGGCAGGATGACCTCACCCAGGACGGCCAATCCCTCTGGACCAATGCCTTGTAGAGTCTGAGCAATGGATGCCTGCACCTGGGGTCTTGACTCTGCGGGGATGGTGTTAAAATAGTGGAGGGGCAGCACATTCCGCCGTGCACCAGAATCCAGTAAGGCCCATATTTCCCGTCCCTGTATTACTATCTGGACACACATCACATCTTGGCCTCCGTTGTGGAGCACTGTGCCTGGGTCAGGGGCTGGGCCTCTAGCAGCTTTAACAGGCTTTTGGGCAGGTGAGCGAGGAGAGGGGCAGTTCCTCTGTAGATGTCCAATGCCAGAGCAGTTATGGCAAACAGCCTCCCTCCTGCTTGACTTGTTAAATGTGCTCCAGCTTTGGCGCCCACGCTGGATAGGTCTTTGAGCTCTCTCCGGTGGTTCATAACTTAGTATATGAACATTCTCCCGTAATGCAGCTGTTCGGGCCCCCTGTGCTGCAGAGACTCGTGCCCCTGGCTGCATAAGCTGCGTGACTGCCCTGGCGGCCCTTTTCGTTGTCTCGAACCTGTGGGCGATTTCATAGGCTCTTGCCAGGGTGCGTGGTTGTTCTTCCAATAATTTCTGGACCATTTCAGCATCTGCCAAAGCATTAGTGAAGATCTCTACAGCAATACAGTCCTGTTCCAGCTCGGAGCGGTTGGCATACACAATGGAAACCTTCTCATATATATCATCTCTGAGGGTGTGCAGGGCCTCACCTGGTTTCCTGACTCTCTGCCGTAGCTCAATGCCAATGGCCGCTGCATGCTCTGAACACGGCCCATAGGCAGCATCCACCTCCTCCACAATCCTCTGGTAACTCCAGTGAGCAGATTTAGGGTTTTTGTGGATTATGGCTCCAGCTGCGCCCCTCAGGCTGAATCTGAGTTGGACAGCCATGGTCTTCTCCGTCCAGCAGTTGGCCTTTGCACAGGTCTCGAACTGATAGAGAAAGTCTTTCCACGACCCTGACCCATCAAAATGGTCTGGTTGTAATGTGGGAATTTTCTCCTTGCCCCTCGTCTGTTCATCAGCAATACAATCTGCAAAGCCACCATCTTGCACTGCACAAGGAAAACAGCCGCGTGGCCCTGGCGTGGCTTGTTTTGAACTGTGACCCTGGCCATGCTTACAAAGTCCACACCCCCCATCTGGTGCTGGTATTACCGTGCGAGGTGTTGGGGAAAAATAGCCCTGAGCTGGCATTTCATAGCTGTATTGCGCAGGTTGGGGTGTACCTGGCATAATGTGTAGCTTCGCTGGCTCAGTAAACTGTGTTTTTGTAGGGACATTGCAGGTACAGCTCATGGCGGTGAATGGCTGGCTGCATGGCAGAGATGTAACAATCCGAGATAGGTGATCATGTGTGCCATGCCGTCCCACTGTAAGCGGTGTAGATGTAGTATTACCAGGGCCTTCGCAGTCTGAGCACTGAAACTGCTTAAACTCACTGCACACTGCATTCTGCTTTGCTGTTGGTGTTAAGAAAGGGTTGGTGTGAGCTGAAGGTGGTGGGGTGAGATGCCATGCAGCCTCAAACTCTGTCATATTGGCTGCTGGTATGCTCGCCGCTGGCGTTAACTCTATGTCTGTGATGAAGGGGTTGCTGCTATGGATTCTATTGTTTACATAAGTGGCACGGTCCACATTAGCTGTGCCACTCTCTGGGGATTCTGACAAAAATGGGTTGCTGCTCTTACTGAAGTACATTACCATGTCACCCCCTTCAGCATCTCCCGGCGCCGCCATTTTCTCTGTCGTCCGAGGGAAAAGAGAAAAAAAAGTTCGCTCCCTCTCTCTCGGCGCTTTGCGGAGTTTAATCCCGGAAAAGAGCCCCCAGTGTTACCGCGCCAGATCCGCGGTCCCGAACCGTAGTAAGGAAACCTCTGGCAGTTACTTGAAAGTTCCGTAACTGACTCGTAGCCGGCAACAGCTTAATATACAGGTCAACTCCGTTAGCAAAAAGATCGAAGGAGGCGTAGGAAACTGCTTCACCGAACTTTATTTCTTCTCCAAGACACGAACACCGCGTACAGTGGGCTGAAACAGTCTACTCACAGCGAGCATCGCCGACACAACTCTGGCTGTCAAGGGAGTTATTATATTCCTTTTATTTATTTCCTTTCCGTCTCTTCTGTAGCTAACCGTTACTTTTCTTCTCCTCCGCTCTCTCTCTCCACACCCACGCACGACAGTCCCGCTACACACATTCCAAAATACATTTCCCATCAGGCTTCACCCTTAAAGGGCCATGCCTGTAACAATTATAAACCTGAAAGATCCCAGAAACAATAACATGTGACTGTGCTGCAGTGAGGATAATACGACGGACTATTAGGTCCACGTAAAGAAAAATATTATCAATCATTTTGAGAATAAAGTCAAAATGTGGAGATAAAAAGCTGCCACGGTTGCTACTGTATATCATCTGAGTTTGTGAAATTGTGCTTCAGAATCGGTTTTAGTAAGAAAGAAAGAAATGATTTTTCTTTAAGCTCATAAACACAGTGTGGTGATAAGTGTTAGGTTGTACAAAAAGCAGCGGCTGGTAATGGACAGATGCGAGGTTATCGATGGTTACATCTTCGTGCAAAAAAGAGGATGAATGTTGTATCACAAGATGGCTGATCAATTTGTTTCACTAACTCATCTAAATAAGGAATTTTGTAGCGGATATAGCGCATGTGGCAGTGTTCAAACAGTAATGTCCATATCAACAACATTTCTCTTGTGGCTCTAATACTCCGTCGTAGGATAAAACCTCCCCCTCTTCTCTGCAGCTCAGTTACTTCATCTAACTGCTCGATCAGCTGTCTGGTGTTCTGAAGCCCGTTTTCTCTCTGCAGGTATGGCAGGTCTGTCTGGGGCCGCCACCGCAGCCGTGGGTACTGTTGGAGGATTGGTGGCTGCTCTCATCTGAGACCAGGAAATTATGATAATCAGAAAGAAAAAACAATCATAGTAATAAATGACATATTTACTGCTGCCAATTGGAAACAGTTGCAATAGTATCAGCGTCATGCTTCAGCAAAGCTTGGCTGAAACTTGGTTGCTGGTAATGCTGTGGTGTTTTATTACAAAACACATGAACACGGTCAAATTGTGCAACTTTAAATAAAGCCCTAATAAAATAATGAAAAACATTTTAAAGTTGTGTTTTGGTTATTTGTATTGTTATGTTTATATGTTATTATTTATTTATGTATGTGTTATTTTAAAAAAAAAATAAGACATGTATCATTATTTTTATATAACTGAGTCCCAAGGCTGACATACTTACTATAAAAATAAAGCGATCACCAAAGCTTGAAGTGAAAACACAAAGTTGGACACACTGAGTGTCGCACATGATACAAATTCAACCTGTAAGCATAAATTTTAGATTTTATTTTTTAACTGCATTATTATGCACTGATAACAAAGTGACATATTACTATCTGGTTATAAATTGATGGTCTGCCAAAAACTAATTTCCAACATTTAAACTGTTGTGAATGACGCACGGGCGTTTAATCTGGTGCAATTCTCTCATGAATCCCATGAAATCAACATATATTAATTTTATTTTATGCTATAAAGAACATTTCTGTCAGAAGCTACGGTCACAAACACTGGTTTCTTTATTTTATACATGTGACCCCTTCGTAAATCCTACTAACACCACCACATTTATCAATATAAGCAAAGATAAGAAACACAAAAAGTAAAGAGAAATCACTCTCCAGTTTGTGTGGCTCTCTGTCGCCCTCTGTTGTTCACCTCTGAACATAAAGTTTTGTTTCCGAGAAAAGGAAACCTTTCTTGCTATAAAAATCAGCCCATTTCAGAGCAGACGCAGAGCAGATAAAGACATGGACCCCGGTGAGTCATTTGAGTTGCTGTGCATGGATCGTCTTTGATTAAAAAAAATTATGGAATGTTAATGTGTGTTCTTATGTTGTGTTGTAGTGACAGCTGTGTGCACTGCTGCAGGAGCAGGTAAGCAGTTTTTTAAATTTTAACTCATTTGAATCAAAGCCCGATCCATGTCTGATCCATGTCTGATCCATGTCTTCTTCCTGCAGTAGGTGCTGTAGTCGCTGCTCCTGCTCTTCTGGGAGTTGCTGGTTTCACCTCAGCAGGAATAGCTGCAGGCTCTTACGCTGCAGGCATGATGTCGTCTGCTGCAGTTGCTAATGGAGGAGGAGTGGCAGCTGGAAGTGTGGTGGCTGTTTTGCAGTCAGCAGGTAAATAAATAATTAGACGTTTTATTCGGATTTTAACTTGCAACAGCATGCAAAAAGACATATTTCATGAAAATATCACAATTTTAGATTAGATAATGACACTATATTGTATCATTATGATAATAAATATTACAATGACATCATCAATTATATCATTAATGATAACGATAACTGTGAATAATGACGATGATAATGATTCAGTACACTGTGATATCAGCAGGACTGAAATTATATTTACTTATTAGGCACAAAGTATAAGTATTTATCAGCTTCTTTGTGTAATGGTACTGCAGGTGCAGCTGGTCTGTCAGCTACTGCTGGTGCTGCTGTGGCAGGTGCTGGAGCAGCAGTGGGATGGCTGGAGAGTTTCATCAGCTGAAAATCATGAAGAACTCATATGTTTGCTTTATGCCAAAACTGGAAGTCTTGTTACTCTGCTAAAGTTTTTTTCCCACCAGTTTATGTAAACACTTTTTCATTATTATGTTTTGACTATTAGAAAATTATATTAGTATTAATAAAAATGCATTTAAAAGGTTTAATACCTCATTGTCTTATTTTAAATAAACCCTTTCGCGCGTAGTGGTCACTACAGTGGACAGCTATTCAAAGGCTATTTTGTTGTATTTGTGTCATTTGTGTCAGTGGTGATGGTTTACTTGCACATAAACCACTACATTGGACACTAATGTGTCATACCCTGCCACCCACTGGTCGTTTAATGTTACTATAGATGTATGACTTGTTTCATTCTAATTATTGTTAGTATTTTTATTCATCTTTTTATGCCTAAAGATGAATAAAAATACTTACGAAAAAAATCCTGATCGAAGTTGTCATAATTCATCCATGAAAGGCTTAAGTATTACAACAGTGTAAAGATTTAAACTCCAGGTGATCTCAGCAATAATATTGTTTTTTAGCCGTTTGTAATACTAACTGTACTCTTAAACTTATATATAACAAGGACAACACAAGTTCTTACAGATGGACGACTGATAAGGCAGGTTTAAGAGTGCAGTCAGAAATGAACATAACTGCCATGTGTTTAGTTTTTCTCTCTTTTAGTTTACAGTTAAAATGAAGCCATTTTATCCAAAAAATCTAAATCCAATTTTAAAACAGAAGGTTTTCCTAAAGTGCTGTACAGAAACAAAAGGGTAAAACACAAGATAAAACCACTGACACTCACATTGAAGCATAATAATATACATAATGAACATATCAACTCACACCAATCTGAGCGCTATCGAAAAAAGGTGTGTTTTCAAAAGCGACTTAAAAACAGGAAACAAAGATGCCTGTCTAATATTTAAAGGCAGCGTATTCCAAAGTTTGGGGGCCATAATTGAAAAGGCTCGTTCACCTCTACGTTTTAGCCTAGATTTTGGGACAACCAACAGCTGCTGGTCAGCTTTTAATGTCACCTCACAGATTATCATCATCATGTTTACAGCAACTGTTAGTGTGTTTGTTTATTCACCTTGAGAACTCTCAGCCAAAACATTTCTTCTCTTGATAAATGTATTTGTAAGGCATTGAATGATTAAAGATGAGCATGTACATGAATTCTGTCAGGTTCATGTGCTGAACTGAACCAGAAACACACATGCAGAATCAACAATGACAGGACAATAAACTGAGAGAAACAGAGGGTTTAAATTAAACTGGGTAATGGTGATAAGAACAAGGTGATACACACAGCTGAACTAAATCTAACTAATAACACAGGAAGTGGAACAAAAGATAACGCACACAGGTCAGAGCTAACATAATAAAACAGGAAACAGTGATAAAGTCCAAAATGGAAAACACTGGGACAATGACCCAGGAACACTGACAGATCTCTTTTGTTCAGAAAACCACAGGCAGTTAACTGCAGCCAATCTTCCCAAGAGAGAGTAACCTGGCTCAGCGGTGTACAAAGTTTTATATGAGAATGTCCGTCTATGTAACTGGTTAAAACTGATGGGGAGAAATTATAGTTTGTACTAAACTATCCCTTCATTGGTGCCCCATACTTGTAGGGTTAGGGTTAGGGTTAGGGTTGTACCAGTCTCTCAGCACTAACAATTTTTCCCTATTTTCTAACCTTTACCAAATAATGTGTTGTCTTACTGACCATGAGAGCAACTCTGGCTGAGTTACAGGATATTGTTTTTGTCTCACGCAGTCCCGATGACCCACACACCACAGCATTTCAGTGAGGTTAAGGTCAAGTTCAAGTTCAAGTTCAAATTTTATTCGCCACATGCAGAGGTAGGTTGCCAGCAGTGGAATGAACCCGCCCCCCGACCTTACACACACAACACAGACATCACATGGGGATACAAGTCAGAGAACAGTTGATACAGAAAAACCACTGAAATGGACATTACAATGGGAAAAAGTACAAGAGGAAAAAAAGAGACCTCTACTCATGCTGGGCTACAGGAGGACAGCATGAGAACAGGAAACAAAAAAACTCCTCTGCACAGAAAAGCACATAAATGTCCACAGTACAACATTCTAGAGCACGTGACCAGCAACAGGGTTGGGTAGGGGATAAGGAGTAATCCCAGGCAACACAGCAGACATCCTGCCACTGCGCCGACTCGCCACTGGACTGGACAGGTCTGGACTTTAATTTGCATGTGTTTTTATTTTCACATTAAATTTGTAAAGACAACAGAAGCATGATATCAGTAACTGGATCAGACAAAACATCTTCATCCTCTACAATTATATTTTATTTCAAAATCATGAGTAAAAATCAGCAACAAAGGTTATCAAACATTTTTGTAATGCTCAAATCATGCTTTAATCTCAGTCTTTGACATTCACATATAAGAATACATTTTCATTCAGGATATTGAGATTTGTCACAGGAGGAAACATTTGTAGGCCAGTATATGTTATTCAATGTGTTAATCTTCATATTTCACAGTCACGTTACACATAGTTGAGATCACCCAACCCACTGCTCTTAATGCAAGAAGGAATTTCCTCTTAAGCAAAAAGAACATACAACAAAAGAAAAAACAGGTTACTGAAACTAACCTGCCTTAATAATTACATTTACAGAACTTGTTTTGAAGTAAGAAAGAAAAGGCCCTGATTCTTTATTTATCTGGTTCCTGAATGTAAAGGAGAACTATTCATGGGCGAGGCTTCATCACATTCCATTGCTGTTGTCCCTGCAGTTGTGTGACGTCACAATTATGTCTGAACAACTACCAGAAGATACAAAGTGCTTCAAAAATAGAAATAGTGCAAATTTAAATAGAACAAGTAGGATAAAAAAATAAAAAAATAAAAAAATCTGAGCATTAAAAAACATAACTAAATGTCAAATATTCATAAAAGCTTTTTAATGTTAAAAAAGAGCATTAAGAAGCAACACCTAAGGCAATAAAGTTCCTGTCCTCCACTATGGGGTCACCTGTCCGAATGACAAGTTTTGTGGTTTGTTTAGATGAAACTTTGCAAAGCTGCGCTGCCTTGTTCTTTTGAAAGATAACAGGCTTCTCATGGCAGCCCTTCCAGCCATTTTCTAATTGTACGAGTTTTAGGATAATAACAGAGAAGTCTATAGAAAGTAATAGAGTCGGTGATGAAGCTCTTTGTTTTCATTATGTTTTATTTGCAGTTTCTCTAATCCTTGCATGGTCTGAGCTTCCAATAAGATTGTGGCACCAAGCAGTATATCAGTGAAGAGCCGGGGTAAAAAATGAAAAGACTTTCTTTCTTACATATCTGCCTTAATGTGTATCTCCATCAATGATATTATTGTAAGTGATCTCAGTCCTCAAATTGTCAGTGTTGTCTTCAGGCCTTTAAATCCAGTCTCTATATTTCTCCCACGTTTCAGGTACAGTGGTAGAAATAATTTTTTGAACCCTAAATAATTTGTATGTTTCCCCACTTACAGAGAAATGAACAGTCTCTCATTTTTATGGTAGTTTAATTTTAATGGAGAGGGACAGAAAACCCAGGAAAAAAACACATGACAAAAAAGGTGTAACTTGCCCGTCACTGACTGAAACAGGTGTTTGAGCCCATTGAACACAGTCAGATTACTGGCTCTGTAAGAGTGATGCATTTATGGACTATGGATTTGATATTGTTACTGTACATTACATTATGGTGTTTACAATAAAAACAACTATACTTTTTATTTTGCATGTGTTTTTATTTTCAAATTAAATTCATGAAGAGAACAGAAGCGTCAAACAGTCTTTGGATCTGATAAAACATCTTCACCCTTTACAATGATATTTTACTTCAAAATGATAGGTAAAAATCAGCAACAATTTTTATCAATGATTTTTGTAATTCAGTTCTCAACACATGCTTTATCTAAGTGTTTGAAAAATTGTGTTTATTCAGTGTGTTAACCTCTTAAGCCCCAACGCCCCCTGATACGGGGGCAAAAAGCAGGAGATCAGGTAGGCTTGGGGCTTAAGAGGTTAACCTTCAAATTTCATAGTCACGTTACATGCAATTGTGAACATCCAACTTGCTGCTCCTCCAACACTGCCAAACAATAAACGGGCAATCCAAGACAGAAATGTTGGACCTACAGGAAAATCAGATTAGACACCATTAGCTGTTTGTTATACTTGTTCAACATGAACAAAGCTTTTATTTTCCATCTTCACCCCCTGATAAATAAATTATTTTAGTCATGAACATTTATTTATAGAGACGTGTTCAATAAGAGCATTTCATATGTTTGACATGTTCTTAGATAAACATCAAAAGCGAAGTGGACTAAAATATTACTATTCTGAATTTACCTGAAGCTGATCCTGTTCCCGCTCAATGAGAAAACATGTCTGTTTGTTTGGTTTTGTTTTACACACATTTAGAGAGAGCGATAGGGAGAGAGAGAATATATAACAAATTTTTTTTTTTACCCCAGGACTGCAAGATTGTTGTGAGACCTGCTGCACCTACATTAAAATCAGATTAGACACTATTAGCTGTTTGTTATACTTGTTCAACATGAACAAAGCTTTTATTTTCCATCTTCACCCCCTGATAAATAAATTATTTTAGTCATGAACATTTATTTATAGAGACGTGTTCAATAAGAGCATTTCATATGTTTGACATGTTCTTAGATAAACATCAAAAGCGAAGTGGACTAAAATATTACTATTCTGAATTTACCTGAAGCTGATCCTGTTCCCGCTCAATGAGAAAACATGTCTATTTGTTTGGTTTTGTTTTACACACATTTAGAGAGAGCGATAGGGAGAGAGAGAATATATAACAAAAAATTTTTTTACCCGAGGACTGCAAGATTGTTGTGAGACCTGCTGCACCTACATTAGCGAGTGCTAAATGTGGAATCAGGTTGGCAGCGATGGAGCCTGCTGCTATTCCACCTGAAGTGAACCCCAGTGTAGGCAAATCGGCAGAGGTCAGAATCACAGTTCCATTAGGTCCTAGATTACAGTTTTTTCTGAATGCTTAAACCCTAACTGTGATTCTTATAGCACAATTCCTAAAACTATTAACACTTATAGCAAAACCACTCACTGAGTTTGCAAAACTAAAAGCACAAACACTGCTTTGCACTCAGTTTGCAATTTTGTAACACACACTTTGCAAAACTGTAGGCACAACTCACTGCTTACACTCAATTACCAAATTTCCAACACACTCCTAGCAAAATTATACACATGTATGGCTATCATTAACACTATTTTGCCAACTGTCTGGCACACTTTCACATGTGAAAACTGTTTTAGATAATTAGTCCACTTTGCAATCAGCCTAAGCACTATAAACAGGCCACAGGTAAGCTGTCTATGTGGAGTACAATGGAAGGAGCAGTAAGAGTGAGAAGAGTGAGAATCAGAGGAGGCCGAGGGAGAGGACGTGGAGGTGAAGAAGCAAGAGGGTTAGAGGAAGTTAGAGGAAGAGGACAAAGAGGAGCAAGAAGAGGACGAGGAGGGGAAAGAGGAAGGGTAAGAAGAGTAAGAAACAGAATAACTGATGACATCAGGGCTACAATAGTGGACCATGTCATCAACCATGGGATGACCCTGAGGGAAGCTGGCCAACGGGTTCAGCCTAAACTGAGCCGCTACACTGTGGCAAGCATCATTAGGACATTTCGAAATGAGAATCGGTAAGTACTTTGTAGCACTGCCATACTCTAATGAGAAACACAACAGTACCATACATGCAAAAATACTGAAATTGTTACTTTACAGAATTGCTAGACGTCCAGATGTTGGGGGCAGAGGCAGAATGTTCAATTGACAACTGTACACAGAGAAAGCAAAAGCCAGATGTGTTTTGTATTCATACCATCAGTGTGCAGTTGGCGCATTGTGTGCTTAGTAGATGATGGCTTGTGTGTACTGTTTGATACGAAAACACCATTTTTACGAAGGTGTGAAGAGTTAATCTAGCTGTGTTCACTTTTGCAAGAGAACTACAATGTTTTGATAATTGGGTGACAGGTTTTCTTATTTGTGTGTAGAGTTTTGCAAAAATAGCCAATAGTTACAAAAAATGTGCTTAAGCAATCAGAAAAAACTGTAAAAACAAAAAACAAAAACAAACTTATACTAAAGATTTTCATATCAAAATTATGCCGTGGTGATGTGATGGCGTACCTGGAGACCCAAGGACTGCCTTGCCTGTTAATGAAATACAAAAAGATATCAAATAAAATCTTTACAGTAACAATAATAATACACATAGACTGCATTATATATATGTGTGTGTGTGTGTGTGTGTGTGTGTGTGTGTGTGTGTGTGTGTGTGTGTGTGTGTGTGTGTGTGTGTGTGTGTATACTCGCATATTTCTTCCAAGTCCATGTTGATGCTTTTAAAGATAACACACACAAGAGCTCAACTGCTGATATGGAAACTTGATGCATGTCTTTTACTTTTTATTTCAAAGAGCTGCCACTCCTATTTCTCAAATTACAACAGAGGAGGAGCAGCATAGGGATGTAGTTTTAAAAATATAACACTAACATATTCATTTGAAAACAAAACATATTTCTTTGCAATGTTCCAAATAAAGTCATTGCATGTAACAAAAGGCTCTGCACATAATATGTTTTGTAATAATAATAATAACTAACAAAAGCCCTGTGACTGTGCTATAGAAATCTTCTCTGAAACTCTACTACCTTTCAGCCGTCTTTACAGCCTGTCATGGCCTGAGAGGAAGGCTATGAAAAAATATATTCGAGAGTCTTTCGCAGCAGGCATCATCCATCCTTCCTCTTCCCTGGTAGGCGCAGGTTTCTTCTTTGTGGCCAAAAAAAGATAAGACGTTGTGTCCCTGTATTGATTACAGAGGTTTAAATGAAATCACAGTGAAAAACAAATACCCCTCACCTCCATCAGCTTCACTGATGAGTGGATGACGGGGTGGGTGCAGTTTTCTCTGTGGTGGGCTGTCCCGGGCTCTGTGTGGCCGGGCGGCGCTGCTGCTCTGGGCCCCGGTCCGGATGGGCCTGGGCCCCCTTTCCCTGGCGGGTTGCAGAGTATGGGGGTGCCTACTGGGGTCAGCAGGGGAGCTGGCCCCAGGGAGGGGTCACTTGCCCCTCCCTTCCTTCCCTCCCCATCTCCAACTGCCTCCCTCTTCCCGCTCCACCACAATCACCCACACATGCAGGGCCTTGGGGTAAAGATGTGTCACCAGGGTGCAGGGGAGAGACCACCCCTTCTGTCCCCTTCTGGCTGCCTGTGCCTCAATTTTATCTCACAACTTAGACATTCACATTACTCTCACTCTCATTACACATACATATAGGATCTTGGGGGTGGGCATGCTACATGGACTCCAAAAGACCATCAGGGTGTAAAACCTCACCCCTGGTGTCGTTGCCCACCTCTCAATTTTAAATACACGTAGAATTTGAGGGCTTTCAGGAGGGGCTATGTGCTTACCTGCTGCTCTCTGGCAGGTAGCTTCATGCCCTCCTGGGTTTTAAATGCACCTTAGAACACACATGCATCAACACTACATATGAGCGGGCGGAGGGAGGTTTGGAGTCTTCTCACACCCCCGTTCTCTGCGGCCTGCTGGAGCGGGGGGCCAGGAGGAGGAGTTGGCCATCCGACTGGGGTCTGGAATGTGGGGCCTCCCTGCTGCTGCGGAGTCGGGGTGGTCTGCTTCTCCCCACCGCAGGGTAAAGGGTAACACCACCTGGGTCTGGGTGCAGTTTCCCCCTCTAGGGGCAAGGGTACCTAGACCCGGGGCTTAGAGTACGCTTGGGGAGTGTGATTGTGTGTACAGTGTCTCTCTATGTCTGTCTCCACGTTGGGTGAGTGTTGAGTAATTGCATATGAGAGCATGAGGGTGGGAATGGATGTTTGTATCTGTGTGTGCCTGTATGTCTGTGTCTATATGTCAGGTTGGGTATCAGACGCCACCTCTCTGGGGACATCTCAGGTCCTCCAAGGTATGGAGGCCTATCTCCCCCCACCACTTCCCCTGCCAGTGGCAGACGCCCTCAGACATCGGTGCGTTGGTGGTTCTTTGTGTCCGAGGATGGGCGTCCGGGTACCCACCGGCTCACTCCTGCTTATCAGGGCCTGGAGCCTGGGGCTCGCTCGGGCCACTTCGGGGGTGGGGTGCCCTCTGCCTCTCTGCCTGGGGCTCGGTCACTCTGGCACAGCTGGCTGCCGGCGGAGCTCACGGGCACGTCACTGCAACCCCCCCTGGCTTCTGCTCCGCGGCTGCTGAGTGACCCCTCATCTGGGACTCTCCTCAGCTCTTTCTGGGATAGTGGCGCGGCTGCCCCTCTGTTGGTCTTCCTTGGTCTCTTGTGTTCTGAGGGCCTCTGGATGTCTGGAGTCTTGATCTCCTCCATACCTGCTTCATGCCCTGGAGGACGGGGCAGTGCCCCCCCACACCCTCTAGCAGATCATTACATGAAGGAACCTTTTAAAAACAAGCGCGTCCATGCTCACAGGTGTACATACGGGTGCTCACAGACACAAACTACACCCTTTTTGGCTCCTACCTCAAAGCACTGTCAATCTTACGTGCTGCACAATAATGTTTAATATTTAGTATTTACTGTTATATTCCTATAGATCATCGTGATGTTGTTTATTCTATTGCTCTCGTTTTCTTCTGCTTGTTTTCTTTTTTCTTTCTCAACAGGTGATCCAGGTGATTAATATATGTATTATTTTTTTTGTCTGCTTATTTAGTTGGTTTTTGTGTTTTTGCCCTTTATCCCCGTCCCTCTTCTCCGCTGTTTTTCCCCCTCTTCCTTTCTCCCTTTTCTTTTCCTCATTCAAGTCTGTCCCGTATCTAGCAAGTGAAAAATTATACCCGTCCATTCCACCCCATTGTCCAAGCCACATACCAGCCCCTGTGACACTTTCTGTGTGATGAAATCCCATTCTGCATTGCAGCTCAATCATGCAGTACATTTTTAGATTACTTTATTATATTAAAATATTTTTTATGAACACATCTTCACAAAAATAACAGATGAGATAAAAGTATGTTTATTTTTCGTGTCTTTAAAATAAAAATATTTTTAAGTACTGATCTTCTCCAGGGTGGGACCTTTGTTAGGCCCTCCCACAAACACAGCTTCAATTAGGAATACATTATAATTGTTTGTTTTTAAGGATTTTCTTTTAGAATACATAAAGTTATAGATTTACAGACAGTGACTCTTTTGTGCAGTCTAAAATAAAGTGACAGTTCGTTATTTATAACCAATCTGTCATTTCTATATTTTGGGCCTCATACCTATTTCATACCTGATGTTGCTACGCATGGCATGACTCAAGCTCCTCAGTACACTAGTCCACAGCTTTGTAGGGAGGAAATCATTAGTGGCTAGCACACTGGTTACTCTGACTGTAGCCAACACAAACACAACAACTTTGTTTGTACTTTGCTCTCAGATTTCGCCTGTCATTTCAGAGCAGCGGGTAAAATGGCAAAAGTTTGCCCTTAACTATCTGCTATACACAGATGCTGCCACGTATCTCTGTCGTAGGAAACTGAAGTGACTGCCAGCCTTCACAGGGAATAAATGAAATCCTCATTTATCCTCCGTAAACATCAACAACAGGCTTTTTTTTTTTTTTATCTTAGCTGAACTGTGGCACAGCAGTCAACTTCAGGTGAAAGACCCCTGAGTACACTTGAAATTGTTACGGAGAGCACAGTAAAGTGGTACATGGACTGGTTCTTATATAGCGCCTTTCTACTCTATCTGAGCACTCAAAGCACTTCTAATTCATTCACCCAATCACACCAGCACTTTTTCTGAGCTGTTAGTGCCTATCTAACATTCACACTCAGGTGGATGCATTGGAGAGCAACATGGGGTTAGTATCTTACCCAAGGATATTTGGCATGTAAACTAGGGGGAAAGCCAGGAATCGAACCACCAACGTTCCGGTCAGTATGACCTGCTCTACCACCTAAGCTACAGGCAGCCCAAATCCCACTAAAGGTCACTTTAGATTTTTAATCTTGTTTTTAAATATAATGTGTTTAATACGTATGATTATATTTAAAATAATAAGTCTGCAGATGAGGAAGTTAGAGCACCACAGCATGCAGTACACACCACTGATTCATAATAATGCAAGAAGGATTTTCCCCTTAAGCAAACAGAACATACAACAAAGGAAGAAAACAGGTCATTCAAACTAACCTGCCCTGACAAATTAAATGTACACAACCTCTTTTGAAGTAAGAAAGAAAAGGTCCTAATGCTTTATTCATCTGATTCCTGAATGTAAAGGAGGACTCTTCATGGGTGAGGCTTCATCAGATTCCACTGCTGTTGTCACTGCAGTCGTGTGACATCACAATTATGTCTGAACAACTACAAGAAGTTACAAAGTGCTTGTAAAAATAGAAATAGCAGAATGTAAATAGAATAAGTAGGATAAATAATAAATAAACAAATAAATAACTACATGTCAAATATTTATTAAAGTTTTTTAATATGAAAAAAATAAAGTGACTTATAAAGCAATAGTGAAGTTTCTGTTCTGACCTCCATGAACATGACAGAAAAAAACACTTTGGTCTCACCTGTCCAAACAACATTGTTCCAGAAGTTTTGTAGTTTGTTCTCATTGAACCTTACAAAGCCTTGTTTGTTTTTTAGAACAGAAATAAAACAAACCTGGAACACAAATGAGGCCATTTGGAGAAATATTACAGATAAAGTAAATAGCAGATTTTATTACTATTTTGACTTGGTAAAATGTTGAAAAAGTATTAATTTAACAAGCTCCTCCTGCTAGGCATGACTGCAAAATGTAATTACTTATTTATGTTTTACATAATTACTTATTTTCTTGAAGAAAAACATATTAGAGATGACATTTCCTGTTACACCAGTTTAAAACTTTTTGATATGAAACTTTTCTTAACAAAGTTACAAAGTGCTTGAAAAAATAGAAACACTACAAATGTAAACAGAGTCGAATAAAAAAGAATAAATAAACAAGAGCAATAAAAAGAATAACTACATGTCAAACATTCATAAAAACCCTTTAAGAGTATTCAGAAGTGACTTGTGATACAATAAAAAGTTTCTATTCTGACCTCAAGAGCTGTTCCATGGAGTGACAGAAAAGAAAAAAACACACTGAAATTGTTGTGCGGAAACATAGTACAGTGCTTATTAGCAGTATCATTATAAAACACTACACTTGATCATTAGTAAGTAGAAGTAAAATGACTGGTCTTTGGTTAAAAATCCAGCTACTGAAAAAATTTGCTTATGCATCTTTGTCTCCCCCTGCTGACAAGAGGAAGAATCTTTTTGGCCTGTGACCTCTAAGCATACTGCAGCGTTTTGTGTGTACTGCTGCCACATTACTCCTGAAGTCAAGAAGAGAGTTGCGTAAAATACTAGTTTTAAGATTTGCATCTAATTTCTTTCTCACTTCTCCTCCAGACTGCACCTGGCCTGCATCTGGTAAAAACATAGCAACAGCCAAACCAGTTGGGTTTTCTGACTCCTTTTATGGTAAAGTTCCTTGGAGGGAAGTTACTAAGTGTTATGAAGGAGCAGGAGTTTGGTATGAGTTTGAAGAATCTGTTGATTTTAAACATTTACAGTTGCGTGGGGATTTTCTAAATATATGTATATTAATGTTCCCATTGTTTAACTATTATATTATAATAAGAAATTTAAATGGCAGATTTAACACTACTATAAACAACCTATGGTTACTCTTAATTTGATATTTCATTGTTGTTTCAGACAGTGGGAGGACACTCTCACTATATAATCAGGAGCTGCATCTCCTCTCCAGAGCTAGCGTGGGCCAGGTTATGATTGTGAACAGATTATAGTGCTTTATTGTCAGGGGCCCCATTAAAGGGGGTTTCACCCAGTGCAAAACTGTTTCTTGATTAGTTCACTTTAGTTAAGGATTGTCTTGAAGTTGCAGATGTGTTTTCCCCCTTTTGTTTCCTTGTAAAGCTTTTCTAGTTTCATTTTTATTTAGTTGGCTCAACCACAGTTGTCAAAAAAGGAATAAATCAATAGGCTGTCAACCAACACTCTTTTTCTGCCTCTGACTCAGACAACCTTCACAGCCTCTAATTTATTTTCTCCATGGTAGGTCAGAGTTCACTCTGCCACTGTTGGTACTAATTTATATGTCAAAGTGGGGTTGCGCTGTTGACGTTGTTCTTAAGTGGCAGAGAATTTCAAATTCAGTGTTTCAAACAGCTCAACAAATATTACCTGTGACCTGCTCCCCCTGAGCCACAGCCACCCCATATGATGACGAGTTCACGATGAGGTGAACTGAAGAGGAGGAGATGGACATTTGCTGCCAGGGTGAGACACGTGTTGCTTGCACAGTCCTTTGGTGCTGCAGGCAGATCCAGGTACAGAGAGAGAAAAGGTGGAGCTGTTGGTGACATGTAGCACTGTTAATGAATTTTGGAAAGTGAGTTATGTCTAGGCTTAGGTTTTTGTGTCTGTGTTAAAAGGACAGGGATTTACAGAATCCCATTTGTTCAAATTTACATGAATAAATATGGTTATGAAATAAGTAATTAAATAAATACATGCTACAATAATTAGCTGTATGAGTTTAGCTTTGTATGTCCCTAAGATCAACTCACATCAATTCAATTGGCCTAGATTTTGTCAGGCAAAATTGCAGAACATTTAAAGTGGATTATATACGCTAGGTATCATTACAAAGTCACAGTATATTCAAAGTATTTTTTTATTTATTGTATGAATTCTTCATAATTAAAGAAGAAATAGTCTGATGTCTTGTATTCATTATGAAAGTATACTAAGTACACTACTTTTTGTTTTGATTTTACAACCACATTATGTTTTAGTATTGTCAATAACACCCTGAATTTGATTTGGTATCAGATTGGAAAGAAATTCAGTGATATTGCACAAGCTGTAAATCATCCATGATACATCATGTAACATCTGCTTATATCCTACTAAATTCTGCTGTCTAAATCCACGAAGAGCAGTAAACCTTAGAGGAGCAGCTGTAGTAGCACATGTGAGCTCATCACAGTCTGTATACAAAGAAAATCTTAGTGGAGCTTATTAGTGGAGCGCACTAGTTGCCAAACCATCTAATTGGTCCGAACTTTTTATTCACCAGAGAAAATTGGGAAAGCCAAATTGGAGTTGAAAAAATAAAAGTAGTAAATTCATCTTGCCAAAATTACATGGTTTTGGTCAACAGCCGCATTAAAACAGGTGAGTCAGAAAAACAACTAACGAATAAAAGACAAATGTCATGGACTCAATGTGAAAGGGTTTTTACACAAGAAATTTGGATCTGAATTTTGTCTTTATTTCTTATTTCTTTCTATTTCTTCTTTTCTATTCTCTATTCTATTTCTATTCTCTTTTCCCACGTGTAAAATCTTACTTTAACCCTAAATCATAAGTACATTTTTGGACCTTCACAGCCCAACGATGGTAAGAGACAGGAAAACAGTGATCTGATTATTTTTACAGCGTTTTTACTTCCATTTTGAAACAGAAAAACATCTACACATTTGTCCCACTCTTAACCCGAATTCACATCGGACAGCAACATTGGTCTCATTCAACACCAACTTTCTTTACATTCATTCACAGAACGATAAAGTGCAACAGCATCAACACAACTTCATGACAAAAAAGACAGACAGAGGCAGACAAATAAAAATTTGGGACACTGAACTTTCGGCACTTCAGGAGGAAGCAGTAGAAATTAAAACTGCACATGGTAACTATTAGTAAATGCTGAATATATTTAGACTTCTCTCTGTCATTATGAACAAGGAGAAACATTAAATAAATAAAAAGTAACGTACACATTTTCAAAAATATTAAATCTTAAGGTACATTCATATAACCTACATATACAGCATATATACCACCAACATGCAAAAGTCACATAAAAGCATACATCATAAAACAACAGAAAACAACAGAAGGCACCAGCTTGCAAAACTCAAACTTGAAGACAAGAATTAAAGTGAATGAATTGCACAAATGCACAAAACAAAAACGTATCCTTCATGTTTCTTTAGTATCCTGGAGTCTAAATATTATTATTTAGAAATAATTATAGATTCTAATAAATTTATCCTTTAGAGTTGTATGAGCATTTCTAATACTTTGAAATAGCCTTTTCTCTTTTATAAGATATATCAGTTAAACATATAGCAGTAAAGAAAATAAATATCTGTTTGGTAGAGAAAATGAATCACCAAGAATAAATGTTAAATTAAAATACCACTTTAAGCATCAGGTTATAATAGGACATCATCTTGATTAAGGGTTTTATGACTAATGACTTTTAATAATGGTGCCTGAATCATTTATTCAGATTTAGTAGAACAGAATGAGCTGATGATGAATTCATGTTGACTAGAATCCCTTTGTGGAAAGTTCATTCTTTATTCTGTCAATAAATTCTGTGTTTTATTATGTTTTATAAAAAAAATGTTAACAGCATTTTCAACAGCAATCCCTGTGATATAGTTAAAAGATTTTTTTTATAACCTGGCAACATAAACATTTAATGTCTGTTTGATATCTTAATATAAATCGATAAGATTAATTAATAAAGCCATTTGATACAACCTGTAATTTTTTTACTTACTGATAAAAATAATAATTACGTATTAGCGAAAAATAAATGCTTTGATAAATATTAACGTATATATTTTTAATTCTATGATATTGCATTAACTACCTGCACTGTTAATCCAGGACAGCGTACTTCTTCCAGTAGTGAAATCATGAATGCCGAAGGTAAATGCCCCTGTATGCTGTGCTCCTGCACAGTGATACCTCAGCTATTTGGATGCATTAGGAGTCTCTTTGTCCTTTGTTCCCTTTTTTACTACTCTCTGAGCGATCCCATATGGCACGTGGCATGCCACTGTTCCCATTTCTGCTGCTCCTTCCACGTGAAACATTTGGTCATCGAAGAAGATATGTGGCCTGATCTTTTCCAGCATTGGGCCTTTGGGCGCGCCGGCAAGAAAGAGAGCTTCATCGATCTCCAGACCCCAGGAGCGCAGCGTTTTTAGGGCTCTGGTACCAGAACTGGCTGCACTCCGAGCTGTCACGAGGTAGGTCCGGATGGGGCAGTCCATCCGCTGACCTTTGCCGTAAAACTTTTTCTGGAGCTTTCCTAAAACCTCCAGGAAGCCCTTCAGTGGCCCCTGCAGAAAGAAGGACAGATTCATGAATGTTAATCTTTCTGCACGTATACGTGACTCACTACATGTTAGACACACTACAACTGAATTCAGGCCAACTGAGCTCAATGTGTAGATTTTACAAGCGGATTTAATTTTACACTGTGTAAAATGTAAGCTAAAAGAAGGAACATCCAACGATTTGCAAATCTCTGAAAACCATATTTTGTATTAGATGTTTAAACTGAGAAACAAAAATCCAAGCTGGGACAGGCCCAAAATCCTTTCTTCTTTCAATAACGACCTGTAAACATCTGAGAACTGAGGAGAACAGCCGCTGGGCTTTTGGAAGAGGAATGATGTCCAATTCTTGTTGGATGTAAGATTCTTGTCATGTTTTTCATTTCATGATGCACGGTACACAGAACAGTGGTGTTTAGAGATCACTGTTCACATATGGCTTCTTCTTTGTGTGCTTTCTGTGGATGACACGGTGAGCTGTGTTCACAGACAGGAAGCATTCCTGACCCCATGCAATGATTTTCATGACAGAATCATGTCTGTTTTTAACGCAGTGCCACTTGCCTAAGGATCATTCATATCCAGTAATGATTTTCAGCCTTGTCCATTGCGCACTTTTCTAGACTTTTCTTGCCATCTTCACAACTTTTTGTTAGACAAGTTACTGCCATCTAACTTAAAATAAGCTGTTTTCCATAAAAGTAAAATGTCTCACTTTAAAAATTGCATGTTTTCAGTGGTGAAACAATGTGGAGAGTTTTCATTTACATTTTACACAGCTTTCCAACTTTTTGGGAATTTGGGTGGTTGTTGTAGGTAGGTGTAATTCTATAAGAAATAAGAGTGTTATTTGACTTTTGGTGTCCCTTCCTATCATTCTCCAATGGAAAAATGTATCGCTGTGTATACTGTACATGGTCTAGAGGCTTGTTTTCATGCGCCTTCTCATGCTCAAAGAACTTGTCCAGTCCATGGGCCTTGCAAATCCGCTCAGACTCATCTGAGAAGAGGACGGCATCTCCATCAAAGGCAACACGGAGCTGAGTGTCCGACACTTCCTTCATCTTCTCCGGAGTAAACATGATGGCTGCTGCTATACCTGGTTCACATATTTGACAGAGGTTATCTTTGAAAATTAGCTGTATACATGGACACTGATCCATGTATACAGCAACCAAAAAACTACATAGGATTTTTTTTTACTGTTTCTTATAGATTTTTACCAATTCAAACCAGGAAAAAATATTTTAAATTCCATCTTGTCAGGTTTTTCTTGCAAAACTCGTGTTTTTAGTGTATTTAAGTGACAATTTCCCCTTTTCAACTGAAATCTGGTATCCTATACTTGAGTAAAAAAAAACATATCCAATAATGATTCCTTATATTAATTTAACAGTTCTGAGAGTGAGACAATTAGAAATATCAAGAATATTGACAAGGAATATTACAGACATGAGAATATTAACTGTAACAGGCTGCATGCATGGTTGACGCATGCACAGGTTTATTTTGTTCATAGTGAAAAATAAGGAATTTCAGAAAAATTATGCATAGTTAATTGTGTTTTTGCAAAAAAAACAAAAACTGATTCATCATATCACTCATGTGATGAAGGGAAATGGATTCAAAACTCTAAAAAACATCAAATTTACCAAAAATATCCCATGCAGCTGAATCTTTTTTTCTGTTTTTTGCAGACCTGTGTTATCACACCACAGAGACTGACACTTACTTTTTTTCATTTTTTAAGGGACTTTGTTTAGGGGTCAGTAATAGAAGCAGGTTGTGTACTCACCTTCTGCCAGAGCTTCACGAACCTTGACCGGGTCAGCAGACAGGTAAAGATTAGTGTGATAGGCCTTCAAGTATCCTATGGGACTGTTTCCTCCAGTCATACAGAAGCGCTCAATAAACAGCTCTGCAGAAAGGAGAAATCAAAAGCTAAGGAGGCAGTCAATAACACTGATCATAGATGATATATTCACACACACACACACACACACACACACACACACACATATATGTGTGTGTACTTCCTCTGGAATATATCCAGAGGTGTGTGTCCCTTAAACTTGCATTATTTTTAAACACCACCAGGGGGAGATAATTGTGTTTCAAAAAGACATTTTGCAGGACACTAGCAAAACAATCCGCTGTAGTCACGGTTTATGATTATTATGCTACTTTTTTATCAGTCATAATTTTTTCCTGCTTCTTTCCCATCATGGTGAACTCCGCTGTTCAACTGAACTTTTAATCAGTCAACAATCTATCGATGCACAGTGTAACCCTCGTGGGTTTACTAGTTGTCAGCTTTTGAAGGATTGCATGGATGCAGCGTAGGTTGCATATTTAATCCTTAACTCTGCATAACCAAATACCTATGCAAACAGACACCAATATAATGCTATGAATTCAACTTCACAGGAAACTGGACTGTATTTGTTAAAGCGGGCAGAAGTGAGGGGTTTCCATTAATTCTACAAACAATGCTACTTTAATGAAAACCAATAATTTAATAATGGAGCTGGACATGATTAAAATGGTCGCTTTTACTTAACATTTAGTTGCAGAAAATATCCAGAGGAGGGAGAGCCGGGAAAAGAAGGAAAGTGCCATGATTTTGTGATTTTCTTAAGTGAGTATGGGGTGCTAAAGTGCCAGGACCCAAACTCTCACCACTTATTATTGGGGTCATACTATGGGACTGGGATCATGAGAAACATCCCACTATAACCACTGTCAGTCTCTATTCATCCAGTGTGGTTTGAGTGACTCCTTAAACTGAGCCGAGTGGAAGTCTATTGATACGCTTCAACCAAGAAATAAACAAAAGGGGCTTCGGTTAAATAGTGACGCCTCACATTACAAGAGATTCTTAGATTACAGTCAGTTGTTTTCCTCTTCTCTTTCTTTCTCTCCGTCCTTTTTCCTTTTATTTAGTCAACAGAGAGTACTGCAATGCCTTGAGGAGAGTCTGTGAGCACACTTGTGTGCCTGTGTGACCTGGGAAGGACTTGAGTCGTAAAATAACTGACAGTGTGGGAACAGAGGCGGCCAGCTGTGGAGAGCAGCTGGAGAAGAATATGAGTCAATACCAAAGTTCAAAGTTCAGTTTTTATAAAGAGCTAGGCATAAAATTCTCAAATGTATTTTAAGGGTGTATTTGTTAAGGGCTCAGTGGCTCCAGTTACTTGTTACAATCATGGAATAAAACAAAAAGTCAGATTTTGTTTTTGTTTTTTTGCTAAATCTGTGTTTCAGAAAGAAGGATTATCCAGGGTATGCTCAAAATCATTAGCTAATGAAATGTCAGTCACAACTCTTTAGCCAGCAAGTGTGCAGTATCAGTCAGATCTGTGCCCTGCATTGATCCAGTTGAGGCTTTATAATGATGCATCACAAACCAGGAAGTGATATTATGGTGGCTATGTTGACTGTTTGTAGCAGTTATTTTATTTGTCTGCATCTGTGCATGGCCCTCAAACAGTACATGTTGTCTAAGCTAAGAATGCTAAGTTAACAAGCTCGTTAGCATTCTACCCACATCCAAATATGGTCAAGCTACTAGATACAGGTAACACTTTAGTAAGGGTTTCAAAACACATGCCAATAGGTAATATTATGGTGGCTATGTTGATTGTTTGTAGCAGTTATTTTATTTGTCTGCATCTGTGCATGGCCCTCAAACAGTACATGTTGTCTAAGCTAAGAATGCTAAGTTAACAAGCTCGTTAGCATTCTACCCACATCCAAATATGGTCAAGCTACTAGATACAGGTAACACTTTAGTAAGGGTTTCAAAACACGTGCCAATAGGTAATATCATGGTGGCTCTGTCCAGCTCTTCTGTATTATCTATTGTTTGAATCCTGTGAGCTTCAGATGTATATTAAATGTTGTATCTACATAAAAGCAAACCTTAATCTTTTCCAAAATGATGATCAACTGTTTGTGCTTGCTTTTTCATGACTGCTCTCTAGAAATTATCAACAATCATATTTCTACTTTATTTACACCACTTTCTTAAGATATTACAGTGAATTTTTAAATTGCTCATTTACCTTGAAAATATGAAACGTTTGATTAAAAATTAATAAACTGACATGCATTTCGACTTTTTTTTAGATTTTTTTTAGGGGAAACAACATCATGCAATACTTTGTAATTAATTTTATCTATTTATTCCAATATTCTTACTTTATTTTTTTTATTTTTTTTGTCTTTTTCTGTAGGTACAACATATGGACAAGACTACTAGAATACATGTACAGGAGCTACTTATGGCATGAAGCTGATAATGACAGAGGAGGTTTTAATTCTGGCAGAATCAGCAGAGAACTGGTGACTTTTACACAGTTATACCCCTCAGCACTCAGCGAATCCACTCATGTAGCTTTACATGGTCTGCTACTTTGTGTCTCAGTTCCTGAAAACTTCTGGTTTGTAATAATACCACTTACAGTTGATGGTGGAATATCTAAAAGTTAAGAAATTTCATCAACTGATTTCTTGCAATGATGGCATCCTCTTACAGCACCACGCACGAGTTCACTGAGCTTTAAAACAACCCTTTCTTTCACAAATGTAAAGGCAGGCTGCGTAGCTATGTGCTTGATTTTACAACACCTGTGGCAATGGGACTGAAAACACCTGAATTAAAAGATTAAAAGGTGTGGACCAATACTTTTATGTATAATGAAAGGTTATGTAACCAAATAATTTAAAAAATGCTATAACCACATATAAATTCTACATGTTGCGCCTTTAAAGGTCTAATTAAAAAGACGACTGCTGAAGAGAACAGATAAAAGGACATGTCACCCAGATGCCCCTGGAACTCACGGTGGTGATTAATGGTATTGATGAGTCTTAGGCCCACATTTGCGTGGTTGTTGGTCATGAGCACAACATCAAAGAGCTCCTCGCTCTCGGGGTAAAGCTCCCTCAGTTTAGCGTTCACAGCCTCCAGAGCCTGGGAACACGAGCAGACAGGTTTCAGTTATACAAACAGGGTAATTCTGTATCCCCGCAGTGGGATGGAAACGTGTGAATGTGTTTGAGTGGGTTTGTGGTTGTGGTTTGTATTCATCCACCGACTCCAGAGACACGACCTAACACTGACAACAGTGAATCTCTCTCTGCGTTAGTGTGCATGTGTGAAGCCGACTTAGAAGCCGACTCAGACAGAGACTGAGTCATCTATGAAGGGAGGTGCAGCTAACACAGGATTTAATAGAGCTGACAACGACCTAACACTGACAACAGTGAATCTCTCTCCGTGTTAGTGTGCATGTGTGTGTGTGCTTGTTTCTCCAGCTCTTTGCCTTCCCAGTCTCTGACCTTGACAAAGGAGAAAGCAGGTCCGGGGCTGAACGGCTCCGTTTCGTGCTCCACTTGGTACTTGATGTACTCTTCCATGCCTTGCTGTTCATAGATCTGCTGCTCCTTCTCCATGTTAAAGAGGACTCGCGATGACACGGCGATGGTGATGGCATTTTCAGGCTTGGGCTGGAGCGGGAATGAGAGGAGCTGAGATTGTTACCAAGTTGGGTAGAGAGGTGTATTTTTTTTCCTGAACGTAGGCACAAGAGACATTATAATTTTATAAGAAAATGCACAAGATCCTGATGAAACCTTTATGTTATTGACCTTGCCTGGCCTGCAACAGTAGATAAACTGAGTGAGCTGATGTGACAGAATAGAAGTGACAGCGTGATATGACATACTTTCCTCAGAGCCTGATAGTGTAGGTCCAAACACCAGAGGTCAACACCTGTTAACTCTTTAAAGGCTGAGGCGTTTAAATTGCTTGCATAATCTGAAAGGTTTCCTTTTGTGTAAATACTTTGGTGTTTATGAGTCCACTAAACTTAGAAATATGCTGTCACACCCTTTTATTTAATTGACAGCACGAAGAAATCCACAGGAGGAAAAATATTCAAACTACTTAAAAAGTATTAATCGAATCAGGACATATTTCTGTCAGATTCCCAGGTTAGACAATTCTTTGTGTTCTTAATGCGCTTTAAGTTTTAGTTGTATCAGTTTTTAACCCTGTAAGTTCTGAATCTTCATCTATGTTTTGGAAGAAAGCAAAAATAACAGAACTGTATATTATGATTGCAAAGATTAGGGTTAGCGCTAAGGCTGAGGTCATCACCGATGATGACTTGGACCTGGCAGGGTGAAATTTCGATTCTTCCCCTCCAGAAAAAAAGTCCAAATGAGGTCACTTTACTGACCCGAAACAAGACCCATCTGTACCTCGCTCAGTCTCCAGGCAACACAATACAGCCGCGCCATGCCTCCTATACTATCCTGTTTCACTGAACTACATTATTATGTGCTTTAATTTTCAGTTAACCCAAGGCTATAAATGATGCAGTACTCACTTGCAGACCTGTTTCGACCCTCCCCCTGGTTTTGAGAATGTTGAGTGGCTCTGTGTGTCTGCACTCTGTCATTTGTCATCCATAAGGTGACATAACTCTTTGACACTACAGGCAAGAATAGTGAACATGAATCTGTTTTGGCTGATAAATAAGAATACAATTGTCACGCTTTCATTTTAACTTGAATTATGTGCAAGGAGAATCTCCTTTTGCGTTGTATAATTAATAGTACCCGTTCTGTAAGTGTAAATGGATACTGTAAACAGAAGGCTGTATAGATACTCACTGATTTAGGTTTCCTGGTGGGGGTCGAGGGCCTCAAAACTGTCCTCGCATCTTCCCAAGGGGCTCGGCTGCTGTTGCCTCCATTCTTGGTGAAATCTTGTCCGCCGACATTCAGACTTTGGCCGTTGTTTAGACTCATCTTACCTCTGTGATTCACCACTCTCCTCCAGGACCACACTGAGCCCTAGCGTTTCCCCTTGATGGCTCACTTTATTAGCTCACTCTCTGGCAGGAGTTCCCAACAAAGTCCTCACTCACTCTCACACATTTAGAATTTGAATTCAGTCCTGCTGCACTCAAGAGATGAGATCAGCCTGACTGCTGCAGCTGCAGAGCCACTTAGCTATAATATAGCTCTAATAAGGCCGGAGCAGCAGCGAGAGGTTGCAGGACGAGGATGGAGAGAGATTCAGGAAAAGGGCTGAATTCGAGCTGCAAGCACTTCCCTTTTTGTCTCTAGCATCACGCGTGTTAGGACATTCCTTCCTCAGCTCTTCCTTGCTTCTCTTTCCTCTCTCACACACACTACTGACTTCAAACCATTTTGCATCCTCCTCCTCTTTGTTAACCCTTTCAGTGTCTAACTTCCTGGAGCAGTACTACAGCACGTGAGAAAGTGTGTGGCAACTGCTTGTTGCTGCCTATTGGACAGAGCACGCTGGTGTGTCAGAGGAGGGATGAGTCACGATGCTTGAAATATAGCCCTCCTTGCCTAGAGATGTAGCATCTGATATAACACAGAGCACAACATTACAGCTATGATTAGGGCTGTGATTATAATAATAATAATTATTGTTGTTATTATTATTAGTGCATTTTATGGCTTTTTTAGATTTGACTGCAAGAGTAATTATGCACATTGCATCCCATGTGCTTTCCACTCGCTAACATTTCCTGCTCCTGTTCAGCAGTGTGAGAAATCGAGTCCATCCTGGGTCATTTACTCTCCCCCATGCTTTTACAAATAATGCCTCCTTGCCTCCTTCCCGTTTAATCCCTTGAGGACGTTTCCTTGGATTGAATTACAAAGCCATGGTCGCAGTTTCCAAGCAACGGCCACAGAGTCAGACAGGCTGGGACTCCAGCACAACATCTAGAGCTGATTGGCTGTGTGGACACAAGAGGCAGTGCAGCCCGCCTCCCAACAAAACACTGGCATCAGTCAGAGGAACAGGCAGGTGATGCAGGAAACAAAGATGAAAGTGCATGTCGTGCTTTGAAGAACATGAATGCATTATTAATAGTGTTAGCTGGGCTTTTATCACAGCAAACAGGCAATTCAGCAGCTAAAGATGTTTGTGGGAAGACGATACTGAGCAGACGCCCATGCAAGGAGTAAAAGAGGAAATAGACCCGCATCCTATCAGACTCCTATTGGATACAACATGCATCATGGCTGTCATTTTTAAATATCTGATAGCAATATACAAAGGCAGCAAAGATTGACTGTTGACTTCAAAAAAAACACATGCACATATTTTTAACCACATACAGATACAAATCTTAAACGCGTGTGTGTGTCTGGGTTAAATGTGTGTTATATTTTCCAGGAACTGACAACCAAATTGCACAAAGCTGCACATCAGGGTTGATTACACTTATCTTTCCAATACAGCAGCTTACATGATTACGCCCCCCGACGGGATAATATATGTGTTGCTGTGACCACACACGCTCCTCCACGTACCAGACACAAAGAGCTTTTGTTGATTCTCTGGATTACTTTTATGGATTGAAGACAACTAATGGATTTTTTGGCTCAGTGTGTGTGTGTGTGTGTAGCATCAGATAAATATGTGTTCATTTAGATATTTGAACTGTCAGTAGATATGTTAGAGAGCAAGTGAAGAAGTAAGTGTTCAAAATGAGGAGATGTAAGAAATACAAATCTGACACTGTTGATTCAGTTCATAATTTCTATTACTGTATTTGTTTGTTTTTTTCTAAAGTTTAGCTTTGCATTTTTAATTTCATACAGCAGCTTTGATTAATTATTAATACACAGATTTGTTGTATTATTATCAATGTACATTTGTGCACATTTTCAGGCAGGCAGGAAGGAAAGTATGTTTTGCATCAGCTTGAAATTATTTACAACCTATTTGTTGAAACAGTGAGGAGGAAATCACAGACCTGTGGATTCTGGCATTCTGGCGTAGTTCACACTGGTATGCCTTTTTGAGGTGTTAATGCCTCTTTTCTGCTTCAAATGATGATGTCTAATCTAGAAGTGGTCTCACACATTTCCACCAGTAATGTTCACTTTGTTAGGTACACCTGTTCAGCTGCATGTCAGCACAACACAATACAGGCAACACAGGTGAACCACATGGCAGCAATTTAATCCATTTAGACATGTATGAACAAGACATTCTCAGAATGAGCGTCAGCACGGGGGAAGACTTTGAGTGTGACACGTTTGCTGGCTGGTCTGAGTATCTCAGAAACTGCTACTCTACTGGGATTTTCTCACAGCCATCTTTAAAGTTTACAGAAAACAAAGAAAATGAAAACATGAAAATGTCTTGTTGATACAAGAGGTTGGAGGGGAAAGGCCACAAAAGCTAGAAAGGAAGGAAGGAAGGCAACAGTAAGTCAAACAGCATGAGTGAGTGTGGATCCATTCTGCACTGTATCAACAGTTCAGTCTGGTGCACACTGCAGGGCCTTTAGTACCAGTTAAGTGTTGTTTAAACATGCCACAGCTTGCTGATCGTATGACCAAAGTGCACGTCTTTTGATGGTTGCTTCCAGCAGGATAACACACCATGTCACAAAGCTGTGGGAGGCCTGTGCCCCTGGCTCAGCACTACAACTGATTTGGAAAAGACAAATAAGTGCAGAGGAGTCAGCAGCATCACTCTTTTTTTTCTTTTACTTTTTCTTTTTTTGCATGTGACACTTACATCCACTAGAGTGTAGTAGAGGCTTGGTTGTGACTCTCTGCATGTTCTGACTACTTCACAGCTCCATTCATCTTTTACGGGGCTGTAAACAGAGGATGTGAAATAGAAACTTTGCAAGTGTGAGAGAGGAAGTTGTTAAACTGTAGTACACTGCTGTCTTAAAACATTTAAACTTTTCAGTCCTTGCTGCTATTATTATTTTCTAACAACTATGCTTTTAGAAAAATAACCCCAAATATAAGACCAAATGTTAGATAAAAGAAAACCCAGTAAAATGTAACAATAAAGCTTTGCATACGGCAGCGTGCATGAGTATCAGGAGCAATAAAAGGGTACACGTTAACAAAACTATATCAGCATCTTTCCTATTAGTTGTAATTGTGTAAAAATTGCAGTTGTGCTATCTGCACAACATCAGTGATGTTTTTGCCATTTAAGAAGCAAATCCCTGAGCCTACAATTATATTCGCCTTTGTGTCAAAGCCTGAAACTCTTAGGGGGTTAACAGGACACGGAGACAGTTGGGCCGCACCCACCAAGTTGATTTGAATAACGCCAGCATTTGGCCTGAGGCTCACAAGAGCCAGCCTTTCTTCATACCGGCTGTTAAACCACTCCCCGCCTGATGCACCCTGTAGTGGCGGGAAATGTTAACAAGGACACAGAAACACTATAAATAGGAATAAAGAGGGAGTCTGGGATTGCACTGACTGGACTCTGTACCTTCATTTATCCTGCAAAATCAGATACACCGTAAAAGACAAACAGAAAGGAAGAAGGCTAAAGAAGAAGCAGAAGAAGAAGCAACATGCAGCTCCACCTCCCTTTTTGGCGCGAGACTGCAATAGAGATAAAGGTCCTTTAGTGGGTGGAGACAAAGAGAAGGCATGAGTGGAGCAGGGCAGAACAAAGAGAGTAGAAGCACCGACCACCCCTCCACCCCCCTTTACCCTCACTCCTTATCAGGCCCCACCCCCCCAAACACACAGCCTGAAGGCTTGAGGCAAGCCAGATGACTATTATAACCTTAATCAGTCCTTGAAAGCAGCCACTCAGGCATGTTCACCAGCACCGGATTCTTTGTTCTTACTGGGGTTTTATTTGGTTTTAGCTTCCTCCTTAATTTATATTTCAAAAACACACAGCCACACACACGTGCAAATACTGTTATCCCGCACAACTAGGGCCTTTCTTCCCTTTTACTGATTCAGAAAGCTCACACAATCAAGCTAAAGGGCCCGGGCTGTATGCTGAAATGGTGACATAGATCACTAAAAGGGACCACAATGTACTCCATATACCTATCCTAATTCCTTGCCATTTAATTAAACACATCTACCTTTATGTTGTGAGAAAAAAAATACATAGCAGCAGTTCCCCTCACTTCCTGCCTTCTCCAATGGGTTCTTCACAAAAACAGGAAGTCTGTGCTGCTCATGTGTTTCCTAGGTCTCTCTGTCTTTCACAAGAACACACACGCAGGCTTATAGCGGGAAAGGGGAAAACAGGGCATTCATTATTACATAATCTCCACAGAGGTGGACACTATAGACCTCTGACAACAGCAGTCACTGACTGTTCTGACTTGCAGTTGAAAAGAAGGAATTGTAACTATGCAAAACGAACAGACGCTTCTGCACCTTTGCCATCTGATAATGCAGACCTAGAGTACTTATATGTGTCCTTGGATGTGTATGCATTTGCATTCGAGCACTTTAAAGGTATACTGATGCAAAAACGCCCTGCATCAGCCTCGCTTTGCAGTAACTGGTCAATAAATTGGCCTTTGTGTGGCGGGGGTAGGGGTCTGACCCAAGGACCTGGGGAGAGGGGGGGTAAAAGTTGTAGTGGAGGTGGTGGGAGTTGTGGTTGCGGGACAACAACTATGAGGTCTGTCGGGGGGTTAAAGGGGACAGGGGGGAGGGGTAAAGCCCCTCTCTGAGTAGCTTTTGGGTGAACGGGGGGGGGGGGGGGGGGGGGGGGGGGGGGGGGGTTGGGAGGGGTTGATGGCACTCAATGGGGCTAAATTCAAAAGATGCAGCAAGTGTCCCAACTTTAACTGAGGCAACCCTACACCACTGAGCCAAACAATGGAACATCTGCTGGCTGACAAAAGCTGGCAGTTTGCTGAGAGAGCAGCGCTAGCTGTGTGTTGCTTCTCTGCGTGTGAAGCCCCCCCAGCAGTGGCTACAGGTTTGAACATACTCCTAAGATTCTTGACTGATTACCACACCTCCTCTGAGCATAGCAGATTATTTCACTTCATTTTAAAAGCGTAAGATTTTTCTTTTTTAAGTGGTTTTAAGAGTAGAGGAAGTTGATTCTGGCAGTCAGGGAAGTTACCAGATAGAAAAAAGTACTGGTATGCTGGACTTTGAAGCATCTAAGTTATGTGTGTGTGAACTATCTGCCATGACAGATTGCCATCTTGAACGTGAGTTTCAGATTAACAGGTAAAACTAACAGTATTAATATAAAAATTGCAGTAACTTAAGTAATCAGTGTATTTATTTGCTTGTGTTTTCATTTGGGTGGTAGCTTTAAACACAAAAGTGAGTCTGTCTTCTTTAGAGGTTCATATGAGCAGACAAGGAGGAACAATAATATTAACTAGAAGTTTTGTTTGTGTCAACCAGAAGAAGAAAAGCACAATATTCACTCTCTTTTTAGTGACTTTTTTGTGCTTTGTTGACTTAAGAACATTTTTTACATTTTGTTGTACACATTGTTTTCTGTATACAGTTCAAATCAATACAATCCAAATCACAACAAGAGTAACTTTAAAGGGTTTTATATTTTAAGGACCCTGTAATAACAGAGAGAAAACCCGGCAGTCAGACATCCACCTATGAGCAAGCACTTGGTGATAATGGGAAGGAAAAACTCCCTTTAAACAGGAAGAATCATCTGGCAGTACCAGAGCGTTTCACCTAGGCTGAGGCCTGGACTTGGGCTGAGCCATCACCTTGATCTGTTTCTTTTGCAACCATTCTGATGTAGATTTGCTGTGCTGCGGATCACTGTCCCGTTTATGATGCAGTTTGGACCAAGCTTTAACTGTTGGACAGATGGCCTCACATCTAGAATACTTTGACATACAGAACAATTCATGGCTGTCTTAATGATTGTAAGGTGTCCACGTCCTGTAACTCCAAAACAAGCCCAAATCTCCACCCCACCACCACGGTGCATGACAGCTGGTATGAGGTGTTTGTGGTGATATGCTGTGTTTGGTCTTTGCCAAATGTGGTGCTGTATGGTATGACCAAAAATGGCAAATTTTCCGGCTGCAAAACTAATATAAAAAGCTAAAAGGTTGCTAAAGCAGTGCTAGATTTGAAAGCCTTAAGTCTATCACATCTGCAAGTTAGCCTTTTTGTATTAAAATAATAAATAAAGCATGGTTACAAACATACATTTTACTCATTGCCTTCTAAAATACAATGCACTGTTAATTACAAGCCAACCATCAAGAAGTCAAACTCAGCTAAACTAAATGTGGAAAGTCTCGGCTAAAAACAGAAGCCAGAAATTTATAGCTTCTGCACAGAGCCACACAAACAGTAACTAAACAATGAATTATAGGCAGCCAATGACCAGATTTTATATAAATCTCAAAGCATTTAAGACCAGTTTTTAATTGTAATATGTTATAAATACACAGTGAGGTAAATTACCTCCTTTATCTCAGTTAATGTCTGCATATAAACTGGAAGTAGTTGTGGTGATTGTCAAGCTTAAAGCTCCATGTTTAGCCAAAGACACTGGAACAACAACCATAATAATAAGCAGAAGAACTGAGCAGCTTTAAAACACAAAGTTGTAAGTTGCTTTACAACAAGAAAAAACATAATAAAATACAAAGCATAATTTGAGAATTAATTACACAGAAACAATGCCATCTAGGTAAGAATAAAAGGAAATTTAAATACAATAAATAAGCTGATGATGAGACAGAAACACATTATTCATGTCCTCTAACACAAAATATATTTTACTCTTCCTAACCATCCTGACAGTTGACTGCTTTATTAGCATCGGCGTATGGCTTGAGATAAATTGGGCACTCATTAGCGCCCGAGGACCAGAGTTTTGGTTGGAGCCACCGAGGGCTCGTGAGCATCCTCGAAGACCTTTTGATGGGTTCATTATAATCGGAGTGGTGCTGTGTCTGGGCCCAGATGGCGATAGTGTTCACACTAACAGGATTAAGATAAACCCTAGATTAGATTATTACCCTCCCGAATTTATGCTGCTAGCTCACAATGGGCCAGACGTGGATGGGTGACAAATTAATGGAAAAAACCTGCACGCTCATGAGTACTTGTTACTGCAAATCAGTACCAAGCAATCGGCGTTATCTGAATCTAAACATTTTTTATCTTTGTGGGATTAGTCCCTTCTCGAGGAATGAGAGGGGGTCACTGAAAGATAAGAGGGTGAATAGTTTACTGATGTTGTCACACTCACAGATGTTAACACAGCTGAGGATAAATGGAAGACTTTTGAGGGATTTGTTAGACAGTTCACGAAGTGTGACTCTAATTTTGACATAGCTTTAAATAAGAACGCCGAGCCACAGTAAAGCTACTCTCGGGGCCCAGCATCCTTATTTTTTTCAGTTAATTTGTCACCCATCAGCTGTCTGCTGAGGGGGGTAGTTGAAGTGCTTGTGGGGAGTCACAACAAAAGCCTTACGAATTGCTGTGCTGTACAACAGGTGCTGCACAGGAACTTGTGACACCTATGTGTGCTCGTTTGGGTTTAAGAGCACCTCCATTTGTTGGACCTGGTTTGACACAACTCAGCTGAGGCCAGATGGATAAACCAACACGTGGGGCCTATTCCAGCATCGCTGTTACATAACAATGGTCTTAGGAAGGGGAGAGTGAGCGGCACAGAGAAGGAGAGAAACCGAACCTCAGAAGACTGACCTAGATCAGCAATCCGACAGATAAGTACCCGAAGAAAGGGTGAGGAGAGGGAAAGAGGGGGTGGTGGGAGCTCTCACTCTGGAGGGTGTTGTGGGTGGTGAGAAAAACAAACAGGAAGCCAGGAATAGTGGAATCGCCACTTAGGAAATATGACGAATTTGGGTCAGTAGGCAGAAAGATTAAGGACAATAAGCAGCGAAAGTTTCCTTGAGCATTTTGGTCATCTGTGTTTTGTGTACACCCACAACCAGATGTGTGCATGAGCGCCTTTTCCCGCTTGTGTTTTCCACATCTTCCCTGACCGTCAGCCTCTTGAAAATAGAATAAGGGGAAGGGTGTGTGTGTGTGTGTGTGTGTGTGCAGAGAGTTGAGTAAGAAAATGATGACAATAAGTCCACTTCTCGTGGTCCACTTCTCGTCTTTCCACCAAACTAAGATTCAGAAAATCTGTGTGCACAAGCTAAACACAGGGCCTCTGACTGGAGATTATTCAGCTTATTCTCAAAGACAGAATCATAAGGTTATTATTTTTGTTTGTAAGTCAGCGACGAGCCGCCAGTCTTACAATCACGACCTGTGCAGTGCGTTCATGGTCTGTTTCCTCCTCTGTCCCACTGTGTCAACAAGCAATATATACAGACTACACAAGTCAAGCCAGTCACACAGCCAGATAATACACTGAAAATATTGCACAATGTGCCAGTGTCTGTATCTGTGTCTCTGTGTGCATGACTGTTTCCCTCTCTCTCTCTCTCTCTCTCTCTCTCTCTCTCTCTCTCTCTCTCTTAAAATGCATAGCTAAGAGATTCATCACAGTGACAGCTAGGGGATTTTAACAATTGCGAAAGCTGATCCTCTCACTTCTTTCCTAGAACACGCATGCACTGCCTGAGTTGCTTAATTAAAGGTTAAGTGACATTAAAAAAAAGAAAGAAAGTAAAAGAGGCTCTCCAGATTCACATGTACTGTAGTTTATCAGCAAGAAATGCCAGAGCAGCAAGTACTACGAGTCTTTTTTTTTCATCAGGGAGACTTGCCAAAGATGTCCTCACCTGCTTTTTTCTTTTTTTCTTTCTTTGTTTGCCATTTCATCTGACGAGATGTTTTCCAAAGATAATAAAGTCAAAAATATAAATTCATTCTTTCACTGGCAGCACATAATCAGGGTGGACTCGTTGTTTAACGCCTAACTGTATGTGATAAAGTCAATTACAGTGCGTGTTCTGCCGTCTTACTCACAAGAGTTTAACACAGCAGTTGGCCCCACATGTTGGAATTGGCTTTACTAAGAATGCCAGATGCGCTTCTTGAATAACAAATAAGGGATTCATGCCTCTTCTTGGGATTGAAACGGGAATCTTTTTCTTGGTAGGTGAATGAGCAAATATACGTGTTTCATCATTTCTGAACTTGTCAGGGTTCTTTCAGTTTTCCTAGCCTTTCCTCTCCAATCTCACCCTATCTGCTTGGTTAAACACAATTTGAATCAATCATTTACCCTATTAATAATGCTACTCAGTATTGAGTCAAAGGATTTCCCGTGCAGCAGTGCACTGATGCATCTGACAAGAAGTTAGCGACAGCATTAGATCTCATTCTTACAAGCAGGTGCTCTGTCATTGCACATGGCCTAGTCGCAGCAAAAAAAACAAAGTGGATTGACTCAAAAAGAGAATTTAAGATTTCGTGTGTGACTGGGTTTAGAACAAGGATATAAATCAAGGCTGCCCTCCCAGTCAAATCAATTCTCCACAGTCCCACCCTAGTCTTACACATCACACACTGCCTGACCAGCAGTGATGCTGTCACTTTTCTCGAGGATTTGCAGTGTACGCTACAAGTCTCGGCACTTATATATACTGGATATTGAGCAAGAGCTATAGGCTACAGCGAGAAATTGCAGCTGTAAAAAGTGAGAGGCACGTTGCTCAATGTGGACGACCAGAAAATCCAGTCTGGTAAGTTAACCATCAGCAGCACAGAGCATCCAGCAGGACAATCAGATCCTCTTACCTCATTGTTTCCCTCAAGAAAAGTCTTGTTTTAAAAAAAAAAAACTGGAGCCCCGAGTGTCTGCTGTCAACATTAGCAGGAATGCAAATGGTTTTCACCTTTTAAGTGAGAAATGACACTTTTTTGTCACCGTTCATGTCTACATAGCGCACTGCAGGAACCCACGTGTGCAGTATGTGTTATAGTTCCTCAAACGGCATCTCAAGATATGATGTTTTGCCCAAGAACTAACATTTTATTTGCATCCACGACACGATGCACTTAATACTTTACATGTTGCTGGTGGGAGTTAGAAAATGAAGTGGAAAAGGTGATTTTTAAATGAATTTTGTCGTTGGAAGGTAACTGGAAACACACAGAGACGTTGTTCCTATCTGGCTCAAGACCTGATATCTGATTTCTGCTTTCACTTCCTGATGCAAAATAAAGTTTAAGCAACAAACTAGAGGCCTTGTGCACCGAAGCTGGTTGCCATCACAAGTTTGTTCAGGGTTGCATTACCTGATATCCTGGTTGGTTTGTTTTCTCCTTAGTGTGGAAATATGAGACCTGCAAAACATACCATGTTCTTCAAGAAATATAAGGTAATTGGGAAGAAAGTATAGCATAGTCAGTATTAAGTTATGTTAAACTGGGCCTCATGAGGCCAAATGTTGACTCGGTGAAGGAAATATATATTAAACTGTGCTAGAAAACTGTGCCTTCAGGACTAAAAACGGGACCCGTTGAATAAACACGGGCAGGTGGAACACCAGCCAGTTCCAGGCATAACAAAAGCCAAGTGAGGTGCAAGACGGTTGGAGTTCAGGGTGTGCCTGGCTCGTCTGTCAGGCTGAACTTGAACAAAGTGCCTGCTTTGAGTTTATTAAACAAATGACTGCAGCTCAAACCTGAGTAATCCAGGCTTGCAGAGACTCGTTGGTAAGGTCGCACACCAGGCAACAACATCACCAGGAGCTTGGATGCATAAAGTTAGTTTCATATTCATCCTTTAGGACAATTTACTATAGAATGAATTCCACTTAAAGGGGGTGAATAGAAGGATGCTAACATATTTGAGACCAGTGTTTTTAATGTAGGTTAAGAATGGTCTACATTTTATGTATTGCTTTAAATATATAGATAGATCTCTATATATCTCTCTATATATAGATATATATCTATATAAGATATATATCTATATATAGATATAGATATATATGTATTTTTTTTAAAGGAAAAAAAACCCAAGGGACTGTTCTAAAGATACCGATTGTATTTGTGTGTGAGCGTGACCCAATTCAGAGCACATCAGGTGCCCAGCATGCAGCAGTCACTGCAGAGGGGAGAATCACACAGGAATCTCTTCAAGGACGAGTCTCAAGGACAACCTCAGCTCAACCTTGTGTAGACCAGCATCTTGTGCAGGAGAATCAATACGTTAAGATACTGTTTGCTAATTTGAATGATCTGCCCTTATTTTACACTTGATCAGGTACAACAGAAGGCGATGATTCTGGAGGGCAGCAGCCCATCAGCACGACAGAGAGGCCCCTCATAACTTTCTCTATTTTAATAAAACAAACAGTAGACCTCAGGTTCGTATGCAAATATGGTATAAAAATTTAATGATGCTATTGTTGTTAGCATGCTTATAAAACAAAATCAGAAGAAGCATTGAAAGTGACGTGTGAGTATAAAGTACAGTAGTGCAACCTTTATCATCCCAGTTTACCTCCTATTATCATATCAAAACAGAAGCTTTTGGGTAGCCTGGTGTTACACCACCCAGAGGAGTAGAGTCTTTGTTTTATGGAACCTCAAAAAATCAGTCATACAAAAAAAAAAAAAAAAAAAAAAAAAAAAGTAATTCATTCACTCCCAGCTACACAGAAAGGCATTCATGCATCACTCCATGTGCAATGGTGAAATGAAGAAACACACATATTCAAAAGGCTACAAATGTTTGCTCTTGGTAAGCAATTAACAGGCAATTCACATCATGGTATTGATGAGCATCAATTCATCAACCCAACTATTGACCAAAAAAAAAAAAAAAAAAAAAAAAAAAAAAATCGAACCACTCCTCATCGTCAGAACAGGTTCACAGGCCAGCACAGTCAATTCACAACAACAGCTGAATGCATTCCAAACAAATTTCACAGCTATTCACATGAGGCATGTAGAAAAAAAAAAGCATAGCTTTTCAAAAGTGACAGGTAACTTGTGAGCAAAAGTTCTCGGGGGTGAATGAGGCAGTTTATTTTGAAGGCGCGCTTGTTTGGAGGCTCAAGAGCACTTGAGTTCAGATAGCCTGCGAAGGAGCTGCTGGCGTCTGGATTTGAGGCGCTTCTTCTCCTGCAGCTGCCGTTTCTCCCTGCTGTGCAGCTCCATGAGGTACTCTGTCGCCTGGGTCAGGATGGCCACCTTTGGCGTTTTGGCCGACTCCAGGCCAGGAATCTGATCCCGTAGGGCAAGGAAACGAGACCTGAGGTCATTCCTCCTCTTCCTCTCAAGGAAATTGTGGTTCCGTCTGCGGTCCGTGTCGTCTGTGTCCGAGTTCTGCGAAGCCTCCGAGGAGGATGATGGTTGGGAGAGATGAGCTGAAGCACCGGGTCCCATAAAGGCACGCTTGCTTGGGGGTTCTTCCTCATCCTCCTCCTCCTCCTCATCGTCATCCTCTTCCTCCTCCTCCTCCGGTTCTGGATCACTGTCTGGGGAACGAGCGGCATAGTTGTGCTGCTGTCTGTGGACAGACATGTGAAAACGTTTGGGGCAGGGGTCTGCCCGGACCGTGATGGTGACTGGTTTTCGGACATTTACCAGCCGCACCCGGTTCTGCTTGTTCTCCACAGTGACTACATCGATCTCCTCTTCATCATCTGTCATCACACAGACAAATAACTCATCAGTAAACACAGAAAAGGGAGTCACTCTACAAACTTGCAAATTCCTACAAAGCACTCAAGCTAGTTCAACCTTTAAAAGCCATTCCATAAAACAAACAAGCAAATAATCTCTATCCCTCAGCGCCAGGATGGCAAAGCAGCAGGTGAGGCGCTTAGAGCAGTGGTGGTGCATGCCAGGTTCAATTCCATAGCAAGAATTGAGGCTTTAACCACTGAGCATTATTCAGCAGTTTCAATGAACACTTTTTATGCTGATAGGGGACAACCCCTAATTTGGGAAATGCTTGAAAGTTATTCTCACGGTCTGTCAGTGTTTTTGAAGCAGCAATAAATCATCAGCGGGTTACCCCACCCTTCTACTGCACTCTGATTTCAATGCAGAGCCAGAGGAAGATAGAGAATTGAAGGGGGGGGGGGGGGGGGGGTAGAGCGAGAGTAGCAGGGGCGCGGTTTTTAAAATACTACACTCAGCAAGCTTCCAGCCTTTAGGTGACTGTGTCACACTTGATAACCTCGCCATGCGAGTCAGACCACAGCTATGCAACCGCAGGCCCTGCTTTCCAAATTACGCACTGTTATGGGCAATTTAATCCTGGAGCAGGGCAGGGTGGGGCAAATCAGAGGCATGGCTGTATCCTTACCAGAGGAATCAGAGCGGGACTCTGAGCCAGACGACGCCGGCTTCCTGCAGCTGCTTGCGGGGAAGGTGAGAACAGCAGCGGGGTCAACGCAGTCCGTCGCCTTGATGGAGAGCAAGCTACCGGGCGAGACGCACTGCGCTTTGTTCGCTCTTGCGGAGATCTGGGGGACGGGGGAAACACCGGTGTGCCCCGCAGCCGGCGTTCTCCCGTTGACCTTCTCCAGCTGCTTGCTGGCAGAGAAGCTACTCCACATGCAGTCCTGAATTATGTGAGAGCTGAGGTTACCGAATAACTCCTCGGTGTCCGGGATGAACTGACCCTCGCACTCGTCCTCCTGGCCCAGCATTTTGGAAAACACGCTGAGCCTGTCTCCCGGCGAGAGGGGGTACAGAGTCCGGGTGGGAGACATGGGAGGGGTGGGAAGCAGTTCGAACTTTTTCCATATGTCCTCGCTTGGTGCGGTTGATTTGTAAAAATCCTCCTCGGTATCCAAATAATCGAAAAAATAGTGCGAGTCGAAGTCCATTTTCCCGGCTAATAATATCCTCCAGAGTTTATTCCCAGGAATGATCCAGTGGCACACACGAGTGGCTTCTGAACAACGTTCTGCACAACCAGAGAGGACATTTCAGAGAGATTAGCAATGATCTTTTTAAAGCAGCCTAGTTCCCAGCACATGCACGATCACATATCAAGTAGCCCATCCATCTAATGGGACACTATCAGGACATCGCAATCCCCCTAACAGCCTACTTTCTTCAAATGGGACCATATCAATAATTGATGCCATCTTGCAGATGCTCCTCTTTGCACTGATGGACTCAAGCTGTTCAGACACATATGGTTATTAAATAATCTAGTTATATCTAGTTATATATAAGTGTTAGTGTGTGTGCAAACTTGGGATTTAAAACAAGTGTGAGGGCATACGAGAGGCTACAATAACTGCGTAAAAGTGCCAGACGGTATTTCCTGAATTGAAAACAGCGCTTTGTTCCACTAAGCAGCTATGTGAAGCGGTAGAGGAGATCACTGAGCAGCCACACTGTTACTGAACAGGTCCGTTTCTTCAAGTGAAACTTTCAAAGACGAGACTACAGAATTAAACCACTTACCGGCGCTCCTTGAAATGTCTGATGCGTAATTCAGCGCACAGGGGAAAAAAATAGAAATCCCCCCAACGGCAACGAAAGACCCAATTCACGAAAATGTAATGGATTAAAACCAAATCCAGTTGTTTCTGGTGTGCGATCTACACGTTTTTGTTCCAGATAAATAAAACAAAAGAACTAAAAAATAAGAGAGAGCCCAAAAAACGCCGGTGCTGAAACAGCACGCACGATACTCTCCCCGGCCTCCACAATAAAGAGCCACACAGTGCGTTTTTCGCGCCAGTGAGATACCCTGTTATAAGGCGTCTAAAGCAGGGAGGAGCCTCAGAAAATTCTGCAGCAAGCTGTAGATCCGGGTAAGTCCCCTTCATTTGCATCAGAGCCGTAGTGTAGGTGGGGTTGTTGCACAGCCCCGCCCTGGCTGCTACACCAGTAGTGATTACAATAACTGACACTTATTTTCATATCATTTTTCACTGTTCTTGGCAATTGTGGGCTAATGGGGAAAGAAGAATAAGGGAAGCTAGGAAATGTTTTCCATTGCAGAAGAACAATGCAGGGCAAATGTGCTAGATCCAGACTTGTTACTGTTTGGTGTGGTGTGGAATATTTCCACCTTATTGCATTTTAAGTTTGAATTGAACGTTTTATGGTTAGTCATAAATTATAAAGCACTAAATAATATATTACTAAAACCTAATGGGTTTTAACTTGTCACATTCAACAAAACTGCATGCCCAAAACGTTTCGTTTAACTCATTTAATTACATGTCAGTTTTCGGTTCTCATTTTCTTACAAAATTAAAGAGTAAAATGTTGAATCTGATGCAATCTGGTCCAATAAAATATTCGTGCTTGACATGATAATACCCACGGGAACCATTTTTGCATGAAAAGTGCTGCAGATACAGGACCGACTCAGTATTTTGACATTGTTTTGCATGTAGCCCTAAATCAGTTTTAGACCCTGCATAGTTTTCACTGTGGGGCCACGATGCATTTGATGTCGTTACTCACTTCAGTCTCTAATCAAACAAAACTGCAGGACAAGGCTGTCAACCCTGAAGCCAAACAATACTTTTAAGATTAAGACCGTTTTCTCTAATCCCGTCAAAATCAGCAGAACTGCCAGTTAAAGGCTATAAAAAAATGCCAGAGTAGTTGGAGTTAATCTCCATTACTGATAAGCAGTGGTAAGAAGTTACTCTTAAATGAGTTCAAATGTGGATTGACTGGGCATGGAGCAGTTTTCCAAAGCTGCATGCAAACCCCTGTTGAATCACACTAGCAGGCCTCTTCATTTGTATTACAAAAGCTATGAATTCAAAGGAGATAGACCTTCATTTCCATACACAACATCTCCACAAAGACAGAGTCTGAAGTAGTTAATAGGTGTATTCTGTCCCAAGTTATGAAACATTGTCCTGCCGCTGGGTGGAGCGCACATCTTTGAACGACCAGCTTTTATCACAAAAGATCACCAAGCACCCAGTCAACGTTCAGCTGTTAAAATATCTGGCGGTGGGGGTGAAGTGATCAGAGTAATCTTCTTTACAGTTGGTGCATAGTTTTCCAGCAGCTGCAGGCTAACGTCTTAAACAAACACTGCTATGTTTGCTTTTAACTTACAGCTTTGCCAGCAGCATAAGTCTGCCCTCAAGTGACCTCAGACATTTAATCATGTTAACACTGATCATGATGTAATCACTGGGTAATGATGAGGCTTTGTGCTCACTGGCAAGCAAAAGGTCAAAGTTTGCCAGCGTCTCGTGATCAGACAACAGCAGACTGAAGTTGTACGCCACCCCAAATCTTTCCACCCTCCTAAAATATTGATTGGTTTGGTCCATAGCGTACGCACGCTGTGATACAGAGGCCGAATTATGGATTCTGATTGGTGACTGGGGCTTATTTGGTCAGTGACTGACTTTAAGTTGGCCACATGCCACTGTTGGTTTGGGCAGCAAAGGCAGCTTTAGTCAGTTTGAGGAAAATTGATTACTGGATCTTCTAATAATTGTCCTGGTCCTGGCACGACATAAGTAGAGTCAAAAGATAGGATTTTTTATTTTTATTTCTTTTGAGGATTTTGAAGCACTTAGAGGTTAAAATTCTTAATTCTTGATTTTAAAGATCACCAGCTTACAAAAGACTACGTAAACTCTCCAAACACAGCCCGGCAAGTAGCAGCTCTGGAGCGTTTCAACACATAATTAGAGCTTCCTGAGCAGATGGCGTATGCCAAGAGTAACCATTTCTATCTCCACTGAAAGTTCAGAACTTAAACTCAGTAGTGAGCAACCAGGACGTGAGACATATGTCTAAAGTATAAGCTGCGTTTAAGTTACAAGCCTTCGTATCAATAATAGAGATCATCTTATTTGTGTTGTTCAAATTGTTGTGACTTTTTAAAAATAGCAAAAATAAAGGAAAACTCATAATGTCTGCAGAACCTTGTGATATTTTAAAGCAGATTCAACGTGGTCTAAATAAAAAATGAGTTGAACACTTTGAAATCTGGGCTCATTTTAAGCTTCACCGATGTGATTTTGGAGCTCTTTTGCCCTCAAAGCAAAGACCACAGCCTTTAGATCCTGGAGCTTCACATCCTATAATTACACAGTGGACCAGCCCTCAGTCTGCTATGTTGGGACTGTTTCATCCCTGCCAAAGAGAAAGAAGAAAAACACTGGTCTCATAAAATTCAGATGAGTTCCTCCTCCTCTGCTCGTCTTTTCGGTCCCTTTCGTTAAAACCTGGAGATACTTTCTTCATCCGAGACAATGTAGGGGTAACAATGCTTAACACCAACAATAGTATCTCCCCAGGTCACTGCCCAGCTTAACTTCAAGTACCCTCCTTTGTTCTTTATTGTTATAGTAACATATGTGTGAGGGTGGTAAAAAGGGGGTGCAGGGACTTTGGTTTCCCCCTCAGTAGAGCCCTCATGTATCTGTAACACCCACTCAGCAGCATGAAGAACATCAAGCACTGCTGCGGAGGAATTTCGATGGGTTTTCAGGGTCTGTCTGTAGAATTGTCCCCATTTGCTACACGAGGGAGGGGGTGCCCTGTTCCCCACGACCCCAGTGACACACAGAACCTCCTAACCCCGAACTCTGACCCTATCCTCCCAAATATCTTTAACAGGTCTAAAAATGGAACCAGCCAACCAACTGCGCAGGAGAAAGAAAACATATATAAATCCCCAAAGTCTTATTGCTCCCGTGGGATGTAAGACATCATAGTGTGACACCTCAGGGCCTTCCTGAGAATATTATGAGAGTGCATTCAGCAGGGCGCCAGTTTTACCTGTTAACTGTTGTCACATGCCAAAGATTTGTATCAGTCAAAGCACGCATTACATCAGCTTTTCACTGCTGATGTTATCTCACACGTGTTCACTTCCTCAGTTAACTGCCGCACATAGTGAAAGGATTGTAGATATGATTGCTGTGTAAGTTATTGAATTAATACAACGATGAAATCAACACTTGTGGAACGTGAGCATGGTTAAAGATATGATTGAAGAATGTTTACAGTTTTTAATTGATATTTTTTCACCATTCTGCAGTTTCTCATCACAGCACTGTCAGTCACTTCAAACCCAATGAAGCACTTTACATACAAGATTAACTAAGTTCTGTGCAAATATTTCAAAGGACAAACCAGTGTTTTGTCTACAATTGAGAACCTAGCAAAGAATCTGTGTGTTTCTAGCAGCCTGTCACAAAAACACACAATTTGTTCACCTCTTTAGTTGAATCTCTGAAAAATGCCAGATTCTTGATTTTAAGATTCTTGATTTTGCAATACGGGCATAAAATTGTAGTTGTGCACTGATCTGATGTGCAAAGATCTATTAGCCAGAAACGGGGAAATGGGGAGAAAATGCTGAGGCATGCCAAAATACACAAGGATGATTTCCCGATCAGTAGCAACACGTCTAATAGAGTCATCACTTCAGGTTAAAGTTTTTGGTTAAAACTTTCAATATGTGCAGAGAAGTTCAGGAAAGAATAAAGGTGTTCATACCCCATACACTGAATTCCCATGCATATTTCAGTGAACCGCGGCAGCTACTTCTCTTTTTCCTAACGAAATAGAAAGAAATTAGTGTTGTGACTTTTGCACAGTACTGTATGTGCCAAAAGTTTAATGAGACGGTTCAAAGAGGCCATGAGAACACTGCTATAGTAGACTGACTTAGACTGCCACCTGGTGCTTGCTAAGGGTAAATAATCGATTTCTTTGAAGTGCACCTGAAAAACTAGAGTGAGATAACAGAGAGGGAGATGAATGTTGGAAGGCAGGCAGCTATTTTCAATGCACGCAGGTAAAAACTGCTCAAAGAGCAAGCAAAGTCTTGCATTTAAAACACATTAGGAAACAAATCAAAAGTACTGAGCAGTGTCTACTTCAAAAATCACATCTTTTTTTTCTTTCTCATTTTGTGCTCATTTTAGTCTTTATTTAAAAAAAAAAATACAACTGAAACATGATGCCACCCAACAGGAAGCATTAAAACATGTCTGACCCTAATTTTTAAATTAAATGAAGAAACAGGCAGCTGTTGATTAGCACTGTTGTCTCACAGAAAGAAGGTCCTGAGTTCACTTCCACTATTTAGCCTTTTTCCACAGTCCAAAGACATGCAGTAGTGAGGTTGAGTTCAATGCGAATGATCGACGTGTCCAGGGTGGACCCTGACTCTTGCGACCCTGACAAGGAAAAGAGGATGGATGGAAGAGAAAACTGATGTTCTATTGTTACAATCCTCTCACCATCGTAAGTGGTGTTCTTGGCCCTTACATTAGATCCTTCACATTCACACCTATGGGCAATTTAGAAACACCGGGTAACCGAAACCACTAATCAACAAACTGAAGCTGTTGTCAGAGTAAGCTTCTTTGAGCTAAGGCTCATTAAAAAGGATTAAGCTGTGCCTCACCTTCACTGATTTTGAGAAGATGATTCTCAGATTTTTTTTAAAAATAAATTTTTTTTAATTTATCTATTGCAATAGTTCATTCAGTTGCTGTTGTTTTTACACTGACTCACAATTAGAAATGATGTTACATTTTATGAGTTTATGCTGCACTATAGTATTATTATAATTATTATTAGTAACAGTGATAAAAAATATATATTTCATTTAATTTAACATGATAAAATATTTACTTTCTGCATCATATAGTGATGCAGAAACATGATGTAATGTTTAACTTCCTACGGAACTAATTTGCTTTTATTGGCGAGAACGATATCTACCACTGTGCAGTGAAGCTGTAATTTTGAAAAGATCACAAACAGCATCACTACAAATTGTAAACAGTCGTACAGAAGCCCTTTTCCAGTAATGTAGGGATATATATAAATCCTTGTTATTCTTTGAATTTCTGCCTTGCAACCACGAAAGGACTCATTTTGTTTGTGCCGCTTCCACCTCATCCATATGAGTAATCCAGGTAGCCTATGAGTCAATAGTGAAAAATAATAGGGACCACTTCATCTGAATCATGGTTTTAGTGAATCATGTATCATTGCTGGGTCTAAAAATAGTGAATTCGCGTCACAGATTTATGAGATTCACATCTTTTCCGTTCTGGCAAATTTTCGCTTTCTATGTATGGGTAAATCCACTAGATGGGGCTAGAATTAAAGTTTTTGCTGCATATAGTTTGCGAAGAGATTATTTTCTTCTGGTGCTGAAACACGGATATTTTTATGATTGTTATAATTTAATTGAACTGTTCAGATGTTACTATACGATCGTGTTTTAGGCTCCTTCAGTTATCTGAAGATACTAAATATATATACTTTAGTTGTTGTTTTTTTGTTGTTTTTACTAGAAAGTATAAACTCATCAGCAACCACAGAAGGACTCACTTGTGCTGCTTCCATCTCCCCAGTTTTTAACTACAGGTAAATTTGCATTTTCATTAGAAAAGGCCTATAAAATTAAACACGCTGTTGCCTCACAGTATAGGTTCAGGGTTTGAATGTGCCAGCCCGGGGCCCTCTGGTTCTATGTTTTACTCCCACAGTCTTAAAACATGCTTGTTGGCTTATTTATTGATTATAAATTGATTGTGGGTGAGAGCACATGGTTGTATGTCTCTCTGTGATAGACTGTTGACCTCTCCGGCATGTACCCTGTCTCTGTTTGCTTTCTGTGACCCTGATCTGGATAGGATTTTTTTTTTTTAATTGATGAAATATAAAGTAAATTATGTAGCCAGATTGATCTTTCTTACACGCAAAAACAACACATACTAACTGTACACTCTTTGATAAATGAGATTAAATATTTTATAAGATGTGTTATTACACCCCAATAGAAACAAAAACTCAATTTTCTCAGTAAAAGCAGCCTTTGTGGTTTTATTCATTACATAAAGCGTTTTAAACTGGAATACGGTTTTCCTAAGCATCTCAATGTGCAGGATTAAGATGTTTCAGGTTATTATATGTCATAAGACTAGCTAAGTTCTCTGCACTGACACCAAAGTAACCATATACACTTTGTTTCACTCCGGCTGGGAGAAAATTGTGTCTTTTAGTTTTCTTTAAAAAGAAGCATAAACTCCTCCAGTGTGTTTGTTTGGTATTATCAGATTTGTTGTAATGGGTTCCATGTCTCTTTTTAGTATATGCTCAAATTCCAACAAGGTTCTGTGTTCGAACAAAAAGGAATGGGAACAAAAAGGTTAATGACCCCTGTTATTGAGGCCATAAAAACATAATAGTGCTGTTCACAATGACACAGTGAAGGCTCAGTGCACAGGCCTTATAACTTTGGCAGTATGTAAATGTTATATGGCCAGATCATACTGCTGAGGGAAGAAATGTCAGTGGACCTTCCACAATTCACTTACAGCAGTTTTTGAATTTTTGCTCTTAAAGCATTTTGTAACATATTTATATTGAAACATTATTGATCTATTTAACTTACATTCACAAGCTGAAATCTTATGCTAAAAAGGAAACTACTGCTTTACTGCAGTCTTACATACATAAAGTGCACCGTCCTGTATGGTGCCTTTTAGGCTGTTTGCTTTATGTATATATAAAGAGAACAGATTGTATCTTGTTTCAAAAAAGGCCCCACTTCCCTTTTGGAACATGTTACATTTGAGAACAGATGACATGACTTTATCAGACAGGCTTATTTGCACAGTACCAGGCTGGAAAATGAGGAATCCAAACAGGAGGAGTGGTCTTTTGCACTATACAATGTCTCATAGAATATTTTTATTTTTCAGATTTTTATTTCCCAAACATTGACCACAGGTAGCATGACTAATTTGAACAGTAGCACAACAGTTTTGCATTTTTTTATTTTATGCCTGCTTAAGTAATGGTTTCCCTACAGTTATACATAATAAATGAAGATTAAATATTAATTGATAATGTTTTGCAATACTGTGCACGTTTGGTGGGAAAAGGGCTTCATACTGAGTGCCTGTTATCACTAATACCCAATGTAGCTCTAAGCATAACACTGATTACAAGGGGGTATCTCAGACAGCACTTAGCACCCTCCACAGTGTAGACATTTGAAGCCTGACAAATCATATTTGTCTGCATGATGTGGCTTCTTATATTATATTAAATATTTTTTTGCATATAGAATAGGCAATTATTATTATTTTTATTTCATTGCATTAGATGCTTGTGCCCAAATAGATATGTGTTTAGCCAAGGAAAGGCATGTCGGCTACCCCATTTAGATAGGTGTGTAGACATGGTCAAGATGATCTGCTAAAGTTCAGCAGAGAATGCTATGAAAAAGAGAAAATCCATTGAGCAGCAGCCCAGAGAACTGACGTTGACTGGATTTAAATTTAAGCTCAGAACATGGACAGAGTGTGTCTTTTAACAATGAGTCAGGTTTGTGGTGTTGGTGTGATGGTGTGGGGATATTTTCTTGGCACACTTTGGGTCCCTTAGTACAAGCTTAGCATCATTTAAATGCCACAGCCCACCTGAGTCTCATGGCTGACCATGTCCATCCCTTTATGGCCACTGTGTATCACAATCTTCTAATGGCTGCTTCCTGCAGGATAACACGTCATATCACAATACTTGAATCATCTCAAAGTGGTTTCTTGGAAATGAAAAATGGAAATTAGTTCACTGTATCCAAATGGCCTCCAACGTCACCAGATATGTTGGAATGGGAGATTTGCAATATAGATGTGCAGCTGACACTATTACATCAATATGTATGAATCAAAATCTCTGAGAAATGTTTCCTGAATCTATGCCATGAAGATTTTAAACAGTTCAGAAGCCAAGGGGGGTCCAAACCAGGACTAGTAAGGAGCACCTAATGATGTCTCTGTTGTATCCAGACTATTCTACTTTGGGTGTGTCTCTTTGCGTCTTACACAAAGTTAAGTTGATATTACTTCACTCATTTGTCAGTAGTATTATTACACAAAGGTTGAAAGTAAGGGAACGCTTCTGCTTTCAGTTACATACAACCGAGCAGTGTCTGTCATCAGGATTTGCCCTTTCACTCAGTCACAGTGATACCGGATACAGAGGGGAAAAGAAGAAAGCTCCAATTCATAAGGACACCACTTACTTTCTACTGCAGATAGAAATTAGCATTAGCTTCAAAGTCCTACCCAACTCATTAGAGGTTTAAACAGAGTAACAAACATATACTTGACCATGTACATCGCTTTATGACCACAGTGTACCCATCTTCTGATGGTTGCTTCCCAGAGGATAACGCCCCATGTCACAAAGTCCAAATCATGCCAAACTGGTTTCTTGATCATGACAATGAGTTCACTGTACTCAAATGACTCCCATTGTCACCAGATCTCAACCCAATAGAGCACATTTGGCATGGAGATTTATGCCATGGAGGTGCAGCTGACAAATATGCAGCAACTCTGTGACACTGTCATGTCAATATGGACCAGAATCTCACAGCAACGTTTTTCAACACCTTGTTGATTCCATGCCATGGACACTTAGTGTAGTGTAGGCTATCCTATTTCTAGTGTGCTTTTTGTCTCTTACACAAGTTCATATTATTACATTCATTTTTCAACGGAATTGTATTACATAGTGGGTGCCACCAGATCTCAGTCCAATAGAGCGTCTCGGGGATTTGATGAAATGGGATTCAGATCATGAATGTGCACCAAACAAATCCGCACCAACTATGTGAAAGTTTCCTGCGTCTTAGCTGCTCTGAACGCAAACGTGGGTCCACACCTTTATCAAGATGTAAAATGTCCAGTGAGTGTATAGTTATTATTTTATGAAATTAAATGAAATTAATTAGCGCAAAGAAAAGGTTAAAAAGTTGGTGATATTGCTGATGCCTTCCTGTTAGCTGCTTCGTTATTAGGTAAGGGTTCTTCAATCTCCACTGAAGCTGGAATTTTTACTGATTTTCTAACACAAAGAAAACTTCTTAAAAGACCCAGCGTACTAAACTTTTAGTAGTTACTGAAGGTCACGAACAGGGGGAAAAAAAGGAAAAAATGGTGGAACATCCGATTGTGACGTGTAACCTGACGTAGGCCACATAGTAGAATGAATGAGGTGGACGAAAGCAGCACGAGCGCTCTGACTCAGAAGCTCCCAGAGCTCTGGCTAACATGGCGATGCTGTGAACTCGGTTCATTCTTCTGACACTAAGGAAGATATTTACATTTTACAATATCGGAAAATAACATCAACTAGAACAAGATAATGGCACGAGGAGAGGGCGCCGAGCAGTACGCGGCGACTTTATTGTCAGTCAAACCGCTCAATGCAGAGATCAAGACGGTGAAGGTAAGAGCGACGTTTAACCGGCACGTTTGATCTTTAAGAGGGGTGTTAAAATGAACAGGATTTATGTGCCCACCGCGCCCACTTAAAAAAAATAAATAATCAGGTGCGTTAAAGGGCGCCTAAATTCAAAGTAACGTTTGATAAAATGCGGTCGTTACTTCCTTTCTTCCCAAAAACCTCACACCCTGCCTTGTTCTGTGCCCTTTCCTGCCCTCGAGGTTTGAATTTCGCCCGGTCCACGTTTATCTGTCCTCCAGCTCTCGTGATGCTGGCATACCGGTTTTAAAGGGACCAAACACCTTAACGAAAGCCGGCGTTTTCTCTCTGTCACATTCAAATATAGCTGCTGGCAGATGTGGAGAAACGTGGCGTGATGCTGTTTTTAGAGCCACAACTTGTGAGCCATATTTGGTTTAAGTGGCTGGAATTAAGTCCCTATATTTAACGATTAACGCCTTAAATTTCCCCCCAAAATGGTTTAATAGCTTCCATATCGTTCAACAGTGGTGGTATCTTTGCACGAGAAAATACACAGCAGGTTGCATTTCAAACATCAGTGTCTTCTCTGTGATCTTTTACATTAATGTGATGTAGATTTAAAGTGTAACAAAACTCCTGTGAAACATTAGCCCCAAAGCTGCTAATCTTTAGTAACCTTGATGTGCATTTAAATTCATTGTCTTTGAGTTTTTAGACTGCTGGCTGAAAAAGTAGCGATGTATATGGCACCATGGTTCAAACTGTAAATTATACTGGTGGTTTTCTTTGAATCCAAAGGCACTTTTCAGTGAAGTCCTCTTGTACTCTGGGAAAGACTGTGGAGATCTTTCTTTAAAGCACGTTAAAGGTTATGCAGGCTGCTGTTCTTTATTTAGCATCAGTATTATTTTTAGTCTTGCATCACTGTAATTCCAGACATGCACTCTGTGGAACGTGACCACAGAGAGAATATTGTGTGTGCCTGTTGATAAGGTTGTAATTTGCGTCCTTCAAGAGGTGATTCTGCTTCTGTGTCCGTGATGGTTGTAAATCAGGGTGTGTAATCCCCCCTTTGCTAACATCACAACGCTTGAGAAAGAGTATTGGCTACCGCTGATAGGCTCTAGTCTGTCTGGAGGCTGTTGGCTATTCAGCATAAAATGTCACACTACCTCTAACATACCATTGCTGGAGCCAATGGCTGTGCTGAGGTGATGTAGTGATGTGGTTTCACTCAGCATGAACTACAGTAACCTCATAGTTCCGCGTTGCAACGCAAAGTTTGATAGAGGGATGGGTGGAGGGATTTGAATCAGAGGGATGAATTAAAGACTGAAGGCAGAAATGGAACCAATGATAATGTGTTAACCCGCTGTCTACATAATTACACTTTAATTTATAGCTTCCCAGTGGAATTAGAGTTTACCCATGTTTAATGTCTAAATGCACTAACATCACTGCATTTCCCCTCTGTTCTCCCCTCTTCTTCTCTTCCAGCTGAAGACCCAGAGAAATCGTCTGTCTGTGTTCAGTAAAGTGTGCTATGCCTTTGGCGGGGCTCCCTACCAGATCACAGGCACCGCTCTTGGCTTCTTCCTCCAAATCTACTTGCTCGATGTGGCACAGGTAATTGCCAAGCGCTGGGCAAAAAAACCCAAAAGGTTAAAATCACACACTTCTGTCTCCTTTATAAAGCTGCACCAAATGTGAAGATTCTGGGCTGATGCCAGTATTTAAAATTAAAAAAAATTAAACATTTCTGTGAGGAAAACTAAGTGAACTTCATTATTTAAAAAAGCTCTTCATCACAACGTTTTTTAATATTAAAAATCAATGCCACACAGCAGCTAAATGACATCGATAAATTTAAATTGTTTGCAGAACACACACAGGTTACAAACGCAGAGGTCAAAGTGTGTGTGTGTGTGCTCTTCTCAGCCTCATATCAGCTAAACTGCCTCCGGTCAAGCGTATTAACCCGGACTCCCCCTGTTTGCTTTGTTACCAAATTAGCAAATTAGACTTTTTCCTGCTCTACACAGTAGGAACTGAAAAAGGCCATTCAGAGGATGAGATCATTAGAGGGGCTTTGAATGCTGCTTTGTTATAAAAGAAGTGACAGTGTTGTGTATTTTTGTGCTCTCAGCTGTACTGAGTCTGCTGTCACAGCTCTTTTGAGCCACTCTCCATATGAGGTAGTCCTTGGCATCCTCACTGTTTTGGTCTCAAAGCTAACACACTTTTTTCCACCCTTCCCCTCTAGCTGGACCCCTTCTATGCCTCTATCATCCTGTTTGTGGGAAGGGCCTGGGATGCTATCACTGACCCTACAGTGGGTTTCCTGGTGAGCCGGAGTAGATCCACCCGCTTTGGCCGCATGATGCCCTGGTAGGTATCTGTATGTTGAATGCTAAAAAGATAATGCTGTGATTTGAGTAAGGACAGAGATGCATGAGGCAAATGCTCTGGCAACAACAAGAAAAAAAAGAAAAAAACAGCTCAGGATCAGTAGCCATGGCAACAAGTTTGAAGTAGCAACTAAGGAGGAATAAATGGTAAGAGTGCAATAATGCAGTCTAAATATGTATCATATACAGTGCAAGCATCAGACATTCCTACCAAATGCAGGCTGAAGCACAAACTGACACCAGCCAGCTGAAGCGTAGGAGCAGGGCTACCATCGTCTGCTGCGGTCCTAGTTTGGATCGAGCCTTCAGATGAAATCCCTTTAGGGAAGCAGTTGAATTATATTGAGGACTGATAGAGTAGCAAGCAGGACAGCTAGTCAGCCAATAGGGAAAATAAAAGATGGGCCTGGGCTAGCTGGTTAACATCAACTGAGCTTTAAAAGTGAGGGAGTCAGACAGGGAAAAATACTCAAATGAGCTGCAAGATATACTTAAGTGACTTGTGTGAATCACAGGGATGGATCAGGTCATAACAGTGGTTGTGAGAATTATTATTAGTGTAAGTCTTCTTGCTGACAAAGACTTTAACCAGAGTTTTAAAAAGTCTAGCTTACTTGACATCAACTCTGAGCGCATGTCTCCATGGACTAAACTAAGTTTGACGAGCCTGTAGGAAAGTGACACTTGGCTCGGTAAGAAATTTGTTGCAGCAGCTGGGAGAGTTTCTCTTCTTGCAACTTTGCAAGTACAAAAGGTCCTTGTAGCTGAACACGCGCTGTACTTTTCATTCCCCGTAAAACATTTGCAAAACTCAAATAGATGAAAATGCCTGATACTATTTTTGCATTCTCAACAAACCAGTTTAGTTACCAGCATCGTCTCCCATGCTTTAGTTGCTGCACTGCTAGATATGTGTTTGCAATCTGCTGTGTGTTTGGTTCCCTGTGACATAGCTGGCAGCTTGTCAAGGGTATCCCTGCCTAAAGAAGGGCGACCTTGACTTTCTTCTCACAGTCAAACATGGTGCAGCTTTCTTGACAATATCAGAACCGTATCTGGTTACAAAAATCTCTCAAGGCCATGATATAATCTGCAGAGGAGCAGAGCTAAATATTTTTACAAGCTTTTTTCCCCCCCCCCTCACATGATACCCCAGCCATATCTGGAGTGGAGTGACTGAAAGAGCCAGCTGTGCGTGAGCTGTAATGTTGTAGCTGGGAGGAAGTGAGGGGGAGGGGGAAGCTGTGATTGGTCCAACCCACAACACACCATCAGCTTCAAACCAATATGGGTGTGTTCTCCTTTGTGTGTGTGATTTCCCGGAGTGTACAAGTGTAGAGAGGTTACTTCAGGTCAAAAAGCATGCCGGGTTAAAATAATGAGGCTAGTTTAAAGAAAAATAGCAAAATGTACATAAAAGGGACATCCTCCAGATAAAAATACAGAGATTTGTTAGGTTCTTGCTTCTTTTTTCTGTCTGTACTGGAAATACATAAAGACAGGCAGGCAGCCAGACTGGCAGGAGTCTACATTTCTCATTTTACTTATTATCTTAGCTCAGTTTGGGGGTTTTTTTGGAAGTAGATTTTGTTTCTTTTAGAAAGAGGGAGGGAAAAAAGAGTGCGATCATGTGTCTGTGACTTTCACTGCTGTGCCAGTAAACCAGCAACCTGTGCTCAGTGAGCAAAAATGGAAATTATTAGTACTCATTAACCTAAATTCGCTCGGACGTTAAAAGGTATCAGGAGTTTTCTTATTTTCCATGTGAGTCACATGGGTGAAAGGGGAACAAGGGGATTTCATATGACCATGTGTGAATGTCACGTTCACCCTCTCCCCGTTAGTGGTATGGAGCTTGGGGAGAGTCAGGTTTTAACTCGCATGTGCGACGGCTCAGAAACAAGCCTGAGGAAGAAATAGCTGTTTAAATATATGTTGCCATTTGACAAAATGTTTCATGATTATGCAGTCAGGTGCAACCCTGTAAGCCTTCACCTGCCTGTTTGGCCTCTAAAAGGTCACATTTTATTCACGATGCTAGTAACCCATATGGAAAAGAAATAGTAAAAACATATATGATTTACTCATGAAAGTGGCCACTTTCTCATTACTTTCATTTTTTTTTTTTAGTAAGTATCCAAAACATACAAGTTTCATTATATAATTTTTCAAGGGATCTTATATGTGTTTTCACTCTTGTATGCTTTTCATACAAGTTTCAAACAAGACAGATACAAACTTTATAAGATTTATATATATCTTTTCCATATGGGAAAAACTGCAGTTTTGCTCAAATTATGTGATTACTTTCAGCGAGAAAAATGTAGTTTCCTTTTGGCCCCCAAAAACTGCTTTGTAATGGTTCTCTTAACAAGTAAAACTGTTTGATTTCCTTATTTAAAAACTGAGGCTTTAACTGCACAGTCTGTAGTAACGCCGGTTTCTGTGACTGAGGTCAGGTAGAGGGCACGGCTGAAGAGAAGGATGCTGAGGCCGAGTGGGGTGAGAATGATGTGGGTCCAAGCAGCTATCGCCTCCTTGTGCAGCGCTGTCTGAGCCCTTTCTCCACACACAAGATCTAACAAGGCAGGATTAGGGGGATTATTCACAAAGCATAAAAGAAAGAGTTGAAAAGAAGTGACTGCAAGGGAGGGACATAAAAAGGAGGGGTTGAGCTACAGTAACAGTGGGGAAAATGCATTAGACACACCCTTAAAGGAAGGAAACAGTGGGTTCTATGTGTTTGCCTTAAATACAAAAGAAAATAAAACAAAGGTTAGAAAGAAATGCTCAGTCTTTTATCAACCTGTGTCCACTCATCTCTTCTCAGGATCATTTTCTCCACCCCGTTTGCAGTGCTCACTTACCTCCTGATCTGGTACGTGCCTCCGTTTGAAGAGGGGAAGGTCATTTGGTATCTGGTCTTTTACTGCCTTTTCCAGTCAATGCAGACGGTTGGTACCGCATTTTGAGCCCATGTTTTTTTTATTTTATTTTTTTATTTGCTTTTTGTCCACTGGCGTGAACTTGTCTAATGTTGCGGTCTTGTACATTTGCAGTGCTTCCATGTGCCATATTCAGCCCTCACCATGTTCATCAGCAGGGACCAGAAAGAGCGGGACTCTGCTACAGCCTACAGTACGACATCACCCTGTGCAAATAAACTGATTTCACTGGTGTTTTGTTATTCGTGTGCTGACCGTCAGTTCTTGTGTTTGCTCTCAGGGATGATGGTGGAGGTGCTGGGCACAGTGCTGGGCACTGCAATCCAGGGGCAGATAGTAGGTGGCAATTCCAATTGTCCCACTGAGTCTGATGCGCCTTACAGCACAAACTCATCCAGTGTCAACACCACTTTAGCCTCACTGGATCAGACGGTGAGTCTATTGAGAGGGTTTTTTTGTACTGTGTCAAATAAAAGATGATTATTGTTGGTCCAAGCTAAGGGTCGTGTATTTTTTTTTTGTCCTCAGAAACAAGCTTACTTGGTTGCTTCAGGGGTCATATGCATCATCTACGTCCTGTGTGCTGCAATCTTGTTTTTTGGTGTGAAGGAGCAAAAAGGTATGAATCCTTTCTTATCCAATCAGGGCTCGCAAAATCGCCCGACGGGCGGGGCTTGGATAGATTTTGGTCGTCCGACCGGAGATATCGCTAGCCCAAATTGATAATGACTCAATTTGGCTTCAAGACAGACTTGAATCATGAATCTGACAACTTGACACGTGAATTGATGTAAAAAAAGGAAAAGAAAATTCTGACTGTTTTTGTCCAGTTTAATCATGCGCATGCAAAACTGTATATTAGTAACAGTGACAGGAATAATTCTTTAACTGTTAAACTTTTCTTAGCGCCTCTGGTTAGTTCCTCTTGGCCTTCTCACTCTGTGATCAAAAAGATAAAGATGTGGTGGCCAGATTGTAGCAAGTGCTGCAAAATACTCACTAGACAAATACCACATTGTCTCACCACAAAAGCTTGTGTGTGTTGCATTCTTAGATGCAGATTTTCAGCTGTCTCATTTGTTATCTTCTCCTTTATGTTGGACTCTAGAAACCGGGCGGGACAAGTCGGAGCCGCTCACCTTTGCTCAGGGCCTGCGGTTGGTCATGTGTCACGGGCCGTATGTCAAACTGGTCATCGGCTTCCTCTTCACCTCTCTTGCTTTCATGGTAACGCTACATTTGATTTATGCATGATTTTTTTTTTTTCTTTTTGTGAATTTTCAGAGGTCGCGTTGAAAGGATTTTTTTTTTTATTACAGTAATTTGGTTTATAATTGCTTCTGTCTTTTACAGCTGCTGGAGGGAAACTTTGCACTTTTTATCACCTACGCTCTCGGCCACAGGAAGGACTTTCAGAATATCCTTCTTGTCATCATGGTGAGTGTTTGTATTCTTACTATGAGTGCTCTTCTCGTAAAAACCCTCATCAGGGTAGATTTAGTGTACATCAACACCATGTCTGCAGATGTAAAGCTTGTTGTTTACTGTAAACTGTTTAGGGGATATTTCAGTTTCTAGGCGCTTCCTCGCGTGATGTAGAAGCATGCTACGGAGGCCTGAGAGGGCAGATTTCAGGATGAGAGGAGGTGTCATACTGTTGGGAATTGGTCTCCCACTCGCTCACTCTCTGAGTTATGCTAGATCAAGGGCTCAGAATGGAGCTTTTGTTGCCCTGGCAACCCTTCACTGACACCATGGGAACAGCCACCATTGTTAACGCCCTCCTCTCACTGCTTTCTGCTCTGCTGCCTTTTTAATGATTAGGAGTGGGAAATACTTGGACACTGTATCCCATTTGGAGAGTTTAGAGCAGAGAGTCAAAGTCTGAGAATTCGTGGGCTTCTGGCCTTTCATCTACTGCTTGTTTTTGTTTGGTAATTTAACGCTGGTTGACCAGTTTTGGCCTAGAGGTCAAAGGTTTTCTGCGCCCCTGCAGGGTTGGGTTAAAAGCCAATGAAAGCTTATCGTGACCTTATCCCCTGACCTCCTCTGGTGGTCATTTTAATTTTTCCACTTTCCACATTTCCCACAGTCCTCAGTGAAGCCCAGTTAGTAGTCTGAATGGTTTCTGTAGCAAATATTTTGTAATTTTTTGTTTATGAATTTCATTTGATTTATTTAAAATTATATAATTGATCATCCAAGAAAGTCCATCATACAGAGTTAGAACTAGGAATTTAGAGAAATGCAGACTAACTTTATAACTAGTGTTTGGAGTCCACTCATTTTAATGTATAAAACACAGGACAGGAAAACCTGGAGCACTAGATGGTGCCTAAATATGGGAGATTAGAAGTGATCTAGAAGTTAACACTAACAAGCTTGACTAGCAAGTCACATAAACTGTATAGATTGTATTTATGAATCTAACAGATACGTATTCATTGATGTATTAAAAAAATAAAATCTGTCCACCCACCATGAAGGGGGAACCTAGGTGTTTAATTTGTACCATTCTGTAAACATGTTTATTTCTGCTGTAAAGTTGGGCTTTTAAGTGGCTTTTGGAATCAGCCTCATGTGGCTACTAAAGGAACTGCAGTTTTTGGCATTTCATTTCTGGCTTCATTTTTTTACTCCCAGACATTCCCACTGTGTCCCTGATGATTATCCAAGCGGACGTTTTTTTTCCTCCATTTGCATCAGAACTGCGTATTTCACATAGTTGCAAAAATATTCACATGTATAAAAAATGCAGAGAAGAAGATATGACTGACGTCAACCAGCTATAATTTCCGCAACAATAAGTCTCAAGGTTTCCTCACACAATGGAAAAGTCCAGTTGGTTTGGCAATTTGTTTGCAACAAGTTCTGTGTGTGCAGATTAAATTCTGATTTAAAAAGAAACAATGTTTCTTAACAGTTTAGTATGTTGTCCAACAATGCCGATGCTACAAGTCTAAGTCTACTTTGTGTTCTGTGTTTTTTGGGGACAAAGTGAATGAAACATATTTGCAAGCACAGCAGGAAAAAAGGCCATATGTTAATTTTTTTTTTTTTTTTTTTTTTTTTAAATTGCCCCTTGGTTGATAAACACGCTTCAGCTATATGAAATAGATGAAAAAAAATTCTATAGTCATTCCTTAGTCATTTAACTCAGAGTATATGTTCTTTTCGTGCTCTCTTCTGAGCTTGTATAACTAAATTCTTTATCATTATTTCTTCAGCTCTCTGGGGCTCTAACCATCCCTTGGTGGCAGTGGTTTCTAACCCGGTTCGGGAAGAAGAAAGCAGCTTACTTTGGCATCTCGGTGAGTAGCAGATGTTATGGAGTGTAGATGAGTGAAGCTGTAGCTGACTCTATGCTCTATTTTGACTCATTCAGTCTGCAAGATAAAAAGTCTTCAATAAATCCTGATCGTAAACTTTATTTGTTAGTTTTTTCATGAGACCTCTGACGTCTTTCTCCCTCTCGCTACAGTGGGCAGTGCCCTTCATGATCCTGATCGTCTCTGTCAAAAGCAACCTGATCGTTTCTTACCTGGTCTCAGTGGCAGCAGGTGTGAGTGTAGCAGCAGCCTTCCTCCTGCCCTGGTAAGCACAAGTTTATCCACAGAAGTCGTCCTTGGATCCTTTTGCGGATGTGGGTTTTCTTTTGTGTTGTTGAGCTTCTGTCTGAATGTTTGATCTTTCAGGTCGATGCTTCCTGATGTAGTGGATGACTTCAAAGTTCAAAATCCAGATGTCCGCGGTCATGAAGCCCTCTTCTACTCCTTCTATGTGTTCTTTATCAAGTTCGCCTCTGGAGTCTCCCTGGGTATCTCTACCCTCAGTTTGAAGTAAGTTTACTGACCTGATTTTTAATCAGTGTTTCAATCATATTAATGTTTTCATCCTTAAAACTAAGGAGCTTATCAGTCCAGTAGTCCTGGGGACAACAATACTTAATTTTTCAGCTGACCATATTGCTCAATTTTTCTCCCCCTGTGTACATTTTTTCACAGATTTGCCGGCTACGTGACCGGGGGCTGCTCACAACCCGAGGCGGTCAGTGTAACCCTGAAGGTGCTGGTCTCTCCCGTGCCCGTGGTTCTTATTGCTGTGGGACTGTTGATACTGAAGACCTACCCCATCGATGAGGAAAGGAGGCAAGGCAACCGCAAACTACTGCAGGCGATGTTGTAAGTGAGGAGTGAAAACACACACACACAATTTACCATTGATCCTTCTTCTGTGTCCCACCAGGATCTGTGCATTGTATGAAAACTTGAACTGTTACCCAGTTTTAGCCCACTCTGCTTCTGTGTTTGTGACTCTGGTTGTTCTCCTCTCCTTTTAAACAGCGATTCTGAAACGGATTCTGAATCTGAAACCTCAGATCGTGGGAGCAGCGTCTAGAGGCCGAGCCAGCCACCTCTGCTGCTTTACATGTTTGCACAGGCTGTGAAGAGACCGCCTGGACTAACAGGGGAGGGACCACAAACCACCCACTGCTGACTAGTGATCGTCATCATGTGCGGGTTCCTCTGCAGTGAATTGCACAGGTTTACATCACCCTCTAGTGTCCACACTGAGTATTTATTTTTCCATCCAGCTGTGTCCCAGTGAACAGGTTAATGAAAACTCCAGAGAATACACAAGATCCAAATCTACACAGTGTAGGATTGTTAGGTTATGCCGACCTCCCAGGTTAGATTCTGTTACTTATATATATATTTTTGTTTGTTTGTTGAGATTTTCTTTCATCATTTAGCTTAAATGCCGCACAGAGATCTCTCTTTATTATAATCTACAGCGATAGCTGAAAAAAAATTCAAACCACTTCTTTGTTAAAACAAAGCTCGCACACATTTGGTTAGCATTTGGCAGCTTTTTATAAATGAACGACAAAGCCTCTTGGGAGCTCTAGTCTTGGTTTCCAAAGATGTTTGACTTTATTGTTTACTGAGACGTTCCTATTTATAGCCTTCCGTTTTGTCACTCCTCCTGTGTGATTGCACTACATCCTGAAAGCTTTGGGAGAAAGTGTGCTTTGCAGTACTGTTTGCAAGGTATTAACGTGCTGGTTTACACTATGAGACCATCACTCGAACACACTATTACATTTTGATGTTTCGATGACGTGTCTTAGCAGTTTTCCACTCAGAGTGTGCTCTGAAAGAAATGTACAGTATCAGCCCTTATTATGAAGGGTGTGCCAGCACTATTCCAGTAAATGGAGTTGTATGGAGATTTGCTACACTCTCTCCTTTTTGTTGTTTGTTTGTTTTCATATAGCACATTTCAAAAAGTGTACTTGAATTTTCTAAAGGAGAAACGGCAGTACAACATGATGTACTTGTATATAGGTTGTGTGAATCATTGCCTTACAAACACGTCTTACAACTGGTTTCAGATATCTCTGATTTTCTGAACTCATGAATTATTTTTTATGCAAATCTCCGTCGGGTTTAATAGACTTTTTTGAAGTGCTTATAAAGCAAAGTCAACTGTACTGGGAGTTCTTTTTATTTACCATGTGACATCCCAAATTCAAAAATGTGTTATTTAACTATTTATGGAAACTATCTAAGGGACTATAATTTTCTTATGCAGGCATGTGTTTAAGAATAACTTATTACCAATGACTGAATGATGTGAGTCTCGTGGAAGGAAAAAAAATGTAAATGTTGGCTTTGTTTGTTTTTTCCTTTTGTCTTAGAAAAGTAAAAGTTGCAGTCATGGTGAAATGTGACTGCTTTAAAAGAATACAATAAAAAAAAAAAAACAGCAGCCCTATAGCAGATGCTTTCATTAACTAATATGCAGATGACTTGATTTTACCTCAAATGATGCTATGAAAAAGGAACAGTTTTCATTTGGGCCCTTCAAACTGCACTGAATCAGCAGAATAGAGTAGATTACATCTGCCCTCTGTATTTATATATGCTGCTGTATGTGTATATGTGTAAATACTTTTTCCAACTATGTTTATGAAGAGCAATGTATATAAACCACTGAGGAGTCAAATCGTGTTCATATTTTTGATTTTAAACCTGTGAATAAACTTTGTCAAAGCAGAGAAAAAAACTGTTTGGTTTCTTTGAAGCATCCTTATAACACTTTGTTTTTTATGCGGAACATTAAACCAGTTAGATGTAAGCCATGCATTAACATTAAGGTAGTGCAAGTTGGTATAAAACAAATTCATTTGTTTGGGGCGGTTGATTTTCTAAAAAAAAAATACCATAAATTTCAGACTTTTTTTTTTAACCTTGAGGTTAGTTTGAGTCAATCTCTCTCTTCTTTTTTTTTTAATGATTAACATTTTTTACATAAGAAATATGAGTAAAAATAAGTAAAACTACCACTGATTTATTTTAGGGGCTTAAATCGACCAAATAGTTCTGGCTCTCTGACAGCAGGGTGCTGGTTCATCGCCTCTAATTGCTTTCAGCCGTGACGGCGACGTTTTTACGCGCGCATTAAAAGAGAAGGAGTGATGGACCGCTGTCTGTTTGTTGCGATGAAAACAAAGTGGTATCCCTTTATTTTGTGGAGCGTTTTATCACTTGGTCTTCTAAGCTCTGCGGTGGACACGTATGAATCTCCGCTTACGAGAAGGAAAGGGGTTTTCAAACTGGGCGCTCCGAAAATCAAACGTCCATTAGCTGAAGACAGAGAATCCAACCAGAGGCTACCTGCCGACACACCTCCAGAGCCTCAGCGGGGTTACCGAAGGTCCTATTCCGCTTCAGCACCTGTGACACTTGGACCCATGCGACCAGGGAAACCCGAGGCAAAGATCCAGTCAGACTTTGCTTACCTCCCGGACGTCTCTGTAACCTGCTCCACATCTGACTTTGTCGTCAGGATCAAACCAGCTTTCTACGGTCTGGGCGCCGAAACAGAGGAACTGTTGTTAGGCAGCAGCTGTAAAAGCAACGGGCTTCTTAGACCATACGGCGACCTTCTTTTCTCGTATCCCCTGACCGCCTGTGATGGCGTGCGTGAGGTAAGCTATGGGTGGTGCTCAATCCCTCTCTCGCTGCATCTGTCATCTTGCATTCACACTTTCTGACCTTTCCTGACAGATGCCCCACGGTTATCTGGTTTATAAATTCGTGCTCCATTATGAGCCGTCGCCAAAACGATTTCCAAGCAGAGCGCACCGGGTGGATGTAGATATTGAATGCCGCTACCCAAGGTTAGGCATGTTGGTTTGCTTTACGCAGAAGGCGTGCGAACACTTAGTCAGTGTTGAAAGCTTCCAAACATTCTACCCTCCACAGGAACCATCATGTGCACCAACTGGCTGTCCAACCAACCTGGGAAACAGTCGTTTTCCGTAAAAGGCTGAAAAGTCGTCACACGGACTACCAGATTACCCTGATGGATGGTATGGGTGTCTGCATTATGCAGCAGAACAGACTTTGGCAGATGCTAAGCAGCTGGGTACTTGTGTTTCACATTCAACTGCTTTGTAGATTCATGGAGTAGACCGGTCACCACTCGGGTCTACCAGCTTGGGCAAAAGGTTCATATCCAGGTTTCTGCTCCTCATCTACCTGCTGGACGAAAACTCTACATACGTAGCTGCTATGCAGCTCCATCTAGTGGCTCTAGATCGTCCCTGAAGTACTCCATCATAGACAACTTTGGGTATGTAGTGTGGATAGAGTGACCTGATTAAACTGAATCTGTGACGAATTTGAGATTTGGAAAAAGCTACATATTTAAATTTTCGGGTTTTTACTCCATATTGTTATTATTGATGTTTGCAGCTGTATGCTGGACAGCAAGGGAGACCTGGGGGCCTCTGAGTTTGTTTCCCGGACAGACAGGGCTGTGAGACTTTCCGTGTTGGCCTTCCAGTTTACTGCTGATCCAAACACTGAGGTGAGAGTAGACCATCTATGATTCTCTCCATTTACACAGCTAATCACTGCGGCATAATCCCGTTTCTGTTTTAGGTCAGTATCCACTGTAGGTTATTTGTCACGTCAGAGGATCCAAGTCCTGTGCACAAATCCTGCACGTACAGGGGCAACAGGTGAGGAATAATATGATATAGCAGCAGAACTGTAGATTTCCCAGCTGTTTCCAGGGGGACTGTTAATACATATGCTATAACAGGTGGAGGGCGCTTACTGGTGATGACTCCATATGTGAATGTTGTGAGTCCCGGTGTGTGACTCCTAAGCCCCGGAGGGCTATGATGGAAGGTCTGTAACAATCTCATTATTATACCTTTTAATTTAAGATATTCAGCATTTTTCATCGACTGTTTGGGAATTGCAGACATTTTTACACATAGCCATCAATTTTCAGAGGCTCAAAGATGACAAACTAATATAATTTGAAATATAAAGATGTTTTTCTTAATTAATTGGATACAAATCATTTGCAGTCAGTGATTCAGAAGGCCTGGCAGGGGATTCACTTAATGTTCTGCCGCTGACACCTCTGGATTTCATTTTTTTGAGTTCCAGTGAACAGCTACCAAATACAAGTTCAAGCTTTAAATCCTAACTAGCTGATACAATACTTTTGTTAAATGATTAAAATTACAGCTGAAAGTGTACAATTTAAATATTTTTTTATATATACATGTATTTAAAACCCCACTATGATGGTGTAGCAAGGTAAAATTACAAATGTGTCATTGTCCAAATAAATGTATGAACTTAACTGTGTATTCAAAAATCGAATATACAGTTATGGAAAAATGTAAAACATCAAATTGTATGTGAACATCAAATCTGTTAGTCAGTTAAAAAATTTAAATTACTTTTTGTTGTTGTTTGTTTGTAAGGTTCTGCCAGCAGTGGGTCATTACTGGTGTCGGATCAGTCGTACACAGCAAAGGACCAGTTTCTACCAGTGAGCCTCCCTCTGGACAGCATAAGAAAACAACAGAGGACCACAAATCGTTACAGTAATGAGACGCAGAGCCGGGACAGGTTCTTGGGAAAAGCAGTAAAGTATAATGATGATGGTGAAGAAGAAAGTGGAACTGCATTTGGAGCGATGACGGGACTTAATTTAGATGATTTTGGTTTTGGGGAGAGGGCCTTAAAGGGCAAGTGGAATGAATCTGAGGTGAAGCGTTTAGATAAGTTGAGGGAGGAGGAGTCACCATATGAAAAAAAGGATTCAGGTGAGAGAAGTGAAAATGAAGTTTATGATGTAGAGCAAGCGAACGATCTAAATCAGAAGGAAAGTGAAATGATTAGTCACTTGGAGCAGTCGCCACTGTCGGAGATTGATGTACAGCCACCTGATTCTAGAGATGAGGGAGGAAACGGGACACATGGAGGGAAGGAGGTGGAGGTTGAGGAGAAGGGGTTGATGACGTCACACGAGGTGCAGTTGAAGAATGACAGCAGGACAGCAGATGCAGAAGATGGCGGGGAGATGACGTGGTATTTTTTTTGGAAGTAGTGTTTGATCAATTAATCAAGTATACCGCCTTAAGACTGGAGATCTGCATAGTCTGACTAATTTCAATAAAATGTGAAAATGAAATCAACTGACTCTTGTCATTCATGACTTCACACAACAAACTTTGTTTAATTTAAAAACAGTTTCCATTCTAGGAACGTACACTGCACAGAAAAATGAAAGGAGCACTTCTTAATCAGAGAACAGCATCAGGTCGGTTAAAGTTCTGGGGTACTGAAGTTTAACTGAGTAGCAGAGAGGCTCAGCTGCTTTGAAATTAATAGCAGGTGCACTAGAGGGGCAACAATAGGACAACCTCCAAAATGGGGATAGTTTTACAGGTGGAGGCCACTGAATTTTTTATTTTTTTTTCCCCTCATCTTTGTCTTCTTGTTTCACTAGGCTCGGTGTCACTAGTGGTACCATGAGGAAATACCAGGGCCCTACAGAGGCTGCACAGGATGTCCAACTCCTCCAGGAGAGCACATCAATATGTGCTATTGTCAGGTTTGCTGTGTCCCAGCACAGTCTCGAGAGCACGGACATTCCATAGGTCCTTAACCTATCAGCAGGACCATTAGCTGCACCTCTACAGGCTAGGCAACAGCACCCTGACTGCCATTAGGTATCACGATGAAGTCCTTGGACCCACTGCCAGAACCTACGCTGAAATAGTGGGTCCATCTGTGATGACATGCATACAAACTACTGAGTGTCTATTATGAGTTGCTGCAATGAAATTTTGGCAAAATAGACCAGCCTGCTGCATCATTTTCACTCTGATTTTAAGCATTTTTTAAAATTCAACCTACTGTAGTTAAATTTTCAATTCTTAAATGAGGTGGTATCCTTTTGTTCTTATTACCCAGTAGCATTTTTCACTCAGTAAGATTTTATGTTTTCAAAGTGTTCCTTTACATTTTTGTGAAGGGTAGAATCTCTAAACAGTTGACCCTGAAGTAAAACAATGCAAGAAAAAAAAAAAAGATGGGCAACACAGTATTTTAGTTTATCGATAAATCTTTAATTTTTCTTTATAAATGGTGATTCTTACAGTTGTCTGCAAAACCAGTTTGAAATATATTATAGTTCAATACAGAAATATCCCACAGTTTAAGCCATAACTGGGAAGAAAGGCATTGCCTCCATTATCTGTAACTAAGAAGCAGCAGAAAATGTGCACTATAATTATTCTAGTGTGTGATGTGTCTGTGATCTAAAATATAAATTTGCATGCTTGTAGAGCTACGCAACAGACTGTTTTATTATGTCATTCTTTAGCAAAAATGGCAAAGAAGACTGTCTGTAGAGGTCGTCCTCTAAACGTGACAGAAAAAATAACTTAAGATAATTAATAGTATTTGGAACAAATACAATTAGTGTGGAAACTTTTGGAAAAGATACAGAACATAACTCTGTAGAAGAAATCCACCATTACTCGATATGTTAAATAAACATAATGCTGCTATATTTACAGATGAGTGCCCAAAAGTCCCATTGTTCCAAGTACTGACTAAAGGATTGATTCAGCAGGACATAAGTGGTACAATCACTATTTGACACTAGAGGGCGACAAAGACCCTCTGGTAAAGAAAATATACATCTCTTTATAAAATGCAAAATGAGCTCTCAAGAAAATTAGGACCCACACCATTAAATTCAAATAACTCCAAAACCTTGAAAAAAAAAAAAAGTTTCTGAGTGAAGCATCTCATCCATCCATATCCAGTTGCAGAGGTCTCCTTCAGTCTTTATAATCATGTTTATGATGACCCTCCTTCAACAGTACCAGCTGTTCCATTTGTTTTCTCTGCAGCATCTAAAGTTGAAATGTGCACAGAGTTAGTTTGTCTACATCCAAAAGAATTGTACAGAAAAAATATTTTAGCTATTTAGGCAAAGTAGATGGCAGTGTTAGCTGTTTGGTGCAAACTGGGAAAACATTTCAAGTACTCAATGGCTGGGCATCATAATCTCAAAACATACATTTTCCCCTGAAAAACTATTATTTGTTGGTCTATTAAATACTTTACCCACATTACCATCAACGGATCTGCTGTAGTGTGTTTATTGCCCACTGCTTAGCAAATGTTAGCACAGCATTTAGCTAAGCTATAGCATAAAGTTAATATGGGAAACTGCTAATATGCTTCTTCACTAAGAAAGCAGCATGTGCAGCGCTGATCACTAAACTGAGTAAAAAGGCTTAAAATTTGAATTGCGTTTGACTCATTTCTTTATCTGTACTGTCTTTTTTTTTGGGGGGGGGGGCTTTTCACACCCACTCATGATCTTCATGTGTACAACATGCGCCACATCTGGTCACTCTCTATTTGTCATGTGTTGCATGCCTTTTTTTTTTTTTTTAAATCTGGGCTGATATACATTACCTTTGATACTCTCCTGCTGTGCTTCCTGTCTTGCAGTTTGGTCCACATCTTCACTCGTCTCAACCTCGCTGCCCCTTGTTTTGGGTTTCTTTGCAACAGGTGGTGGCACCTTGGCTCCCTTATTCATTGACTCTGCTTCACTGGTCACCTTCTGTACATCTTCCTTGGCCACCGGCATTGGCTTGGTCTCAGTCACAACATTCCTGTTGCTCTTGGAGAAGATAAAGCTTGCAGTGCTGCTGGGGGACTTGTGAAGGTCCAGTGGTGACGTTGGAGGCTGCAAGCTAAGGCGAGACACTGGACTTTGTTGAGATCTGGCTGCTGTCCTCATGCGGATGGCTTCCTGTAGGTTCATGGAACGGTTAGTGTTCACGGCAGAATAAGTCTTTTTCGTAGGGGAGGTGGCTATGGACAAAGATGAAGGAGGAACCACGTTAGCTTGGGACTTGGGCACAGTTGGTTGTGAAGAGACTGTTTCCGGTGGAGGAATGGGTGTAGAAGAGGTCATGATTAGAGATTTTCTGATGGGCTTCTGAGGAGCCTCACCATTAGCAGATGAGGATGGGAACTGATTGCTGCTTGTGACCTCAGCCTGTGGTTGCTGCTCTTCAGCTTTGGGGGGCTCAGGGCTGCTGCTGACTGACCGCAATTTGACCATCTGCAGGAGGGAAGGGGTGACAATGGGAATAGGTTCTTCTTGCACAACTGGGGTAGAAGTCTGCTCTTGGGTTTTATTCTCTGTGCTTAAAGGAATAGGCTGCTCCTTAATGCTGGCATGCCCCTGAACTGGTAAAGGTGGAGGTACAGGAATGTTTACAGGTTCAGAAGGAGCAGGTACTTGAGTCTTTTCTGGTGAAGATGTTTCAGGTGGTGATGGTGGTGGTATTGATACTTCAAATGGAGGTGAAGGTGAGGCCTCCTTTGTTGTCAGAACATCAGTTTTTGGGGCCTCTACAGTTTGTGGAACCTCAGTTTTTGGGGCTACTACCTGAGATTGTGGGAGAAGCTCTGTGGGAGGTGGAGGGGGAATATTCTGAGGGGGGATAAGAACACTGTTAGATGAAACTGTGTTAGCTTCAGGTTCAAAGGAGACCTTCTCTTGTAGAAGCTCAATCTTCTGCTCTGATGATTCTGGCTGTGTTGGCAGGGGTGGTGCAGGTGGAATACTTTGTGGTAGAGTGAGCTTGCTGATGGGTTCAGCCTCTTCAGAGATGTTGGACATATTTTCTTGAGAAGGAGGAGACGTAACCTCTTCAGAGGACGGAGCAGACACCTCTTTGAGTGGCAGATGTGAGACCTCAACAACTAGAGGAGGTGAGACGACTTTAGCTGGTGAAGGAGATACTAATGTTAATAAGGTAGAGGAGATGTCTTTAACAGGTGGGGGCACATCTTGAACCACAGGTGAAGGTTGCTTTTTTGGTATTACAGGACCAAACCCTACAGGTGGTGGTGGAGAAAGTGTCAGAGATGCCTTATCAGTTGCAGTAGGTAGAACCTCTGTAAGTGGTGGAGGGGGTGCTGTATATGGTGGGGGAGGAGGGATATTTAAGGGAGAAGGCACTACCCCCTGAGATGTACTGGACTTGTGAAGTTCAGGCTCCATGACCACCTTAATGATGTCCTTTTTCACTACTGATATAACCGATGCAGTCGTGCAAGAGGAGTCACTCCTGAGGGAGGACTTTGGTGGAACCTGAACAGGTATAATGGATGAATCATCACCAAACAGTGGGGGTGGAGGAAGAGGAAAATCTATTTCATCTGGCCCACTGGGGCTACCTGATGCCGGTGGTGGTGGTGGAGGGGGCCAGGAAGATTCAGGGGATACAACTTTTACTGATGTAATGGGATTGATTTCTGTGGTCTGTCTGGGGAGGGGCTGGGAAACACGTTGCACCAGAGGAGCAGATAGCACTGGGGAAACGTGAATTAATGAAATGGCAGGTGCTCTGTCAGTGTTAGTCTTTACCTCTGTAGCTTGGCCGGTTGTTTTATTAGCTGCTTCTTTTATTGCTGCAAGTCTTTCTTCTCGTCTCTCTACAGCCTTCATTAACATTCCATTCAACATATCACTTACTCTCCCTTTCTCATTACCACGTCCATTCAAATCTACATTCTGAGCCAGTCTTTCATTGCTATCTTTGCAAATCTCTGCATTCAAAATCCCACTTTCTTGAACTTTCTTCAATTCTAGCACATGTAGGGATCCATTAACGGACTCTGTCGTCACTGATGGATTTTTGTGCTTTCTTTCTACTGCCAAGCTCTTAGCCAACTCCTCAGCAGCTGCAGGAGACTGCCTCTGTTGTCTCCGGTCCTTCGGGTTCTTCTTTGCAATAGCATAAGTCTTGCCAGGGGCTGGGGGTCCCAGGATCAGCTCACATGAACGCAAACTATGGGACCATACCTCAGGTGGAGGAGGTGGAGGTGCATGGATTTTAGGTGGTGGAGGGATATTGAAAAGTTCTATCAAGGCCTGTACAGAGGGACTGACAGTGTCTTTTGAATCAGCTTTATGTTCCTCAGTGCACTTATTATATTTAGATGACTCTGACTTAATTGAAGAGGATCCAGCAAATACTTTTTGAAGCTTTGTTAAAATGCTGTTCTTATGCTTTGGAGATGAACCGTTAGCTTGTTTAGTGAGCTGTGGGGATGTGCCATCTTGGCTGGAGTTGCCACTGACATTGTTTAGCTTATTCTCCGCAAGCAGTTCCCGCTTCTCTTGTGAAGCATCTTTCGATCTTTTGATTGCCTGCAGCTGAGTTTTAAAGGGACCGACTGTCGAAGAACCCATTGAATCATCCAGAGAACTGGTGTCAGCATTGTAGCCAGGGCTGTCCAGAGTCTTGGAGGGATGAGAGTCAGATTGGTTTTGGTCACTGGAATTTTCTCCTGGCAGGACCCTAATCTCTGCTGGATAACGGGGCTGGCGCTTCATTTTACTGTGGAGGGAATAGGAGCGGCTTGGAGGAGGAGGGGCCCTTTTTGACTTCATAACAGAGAGGCTACGCACAAACTGTCCGTCTTTCTTAACCTCATCTCCCCTGACGATCACCCTGCCATTGGAGCTGGAGGCCTTGCTTATAGAGGAGTGAGCATCAATTTTGTCCTCCTTAGCAGAAGCATTGCCATTTCTCTTTTGTTTTGGGGTGCTGCTGTTGGAGATGGTTGAAGAGTCAGATACCAATGTCTCGGACGAGTCAGAATTACTCCAACACGACGTGTCAGACAGATTTGGAGGATTGTTGCGAGAGGCAGAGGTGATGGTGGACGATTTGGAGGAATAGGTTCTCACTGAAGATGCTCTAGAAGAAGCACGGGACGGAGCTGGGCTGGAGAGCATCAGGCTGCTTTTGCTGACAGTGCGGACACTGTTCCGACTACGCCCACGGCTGATCTCCACCACATCGATTGCGGGTGGCAAAATGGCATTGGGAATGATTTTGGACATGTAAGCAGCCTGGGGTGACATGGACATGACGGGGAGCTCCTGTTGAAGGCTGGAGGCAGTGGTCAACCAGGGTACAGCTAAAGATCGAGGCCTCTGATCATCTTCCAAGGCGGGACGCAGGCGGTGCAGCAGGGCGAGATCATCTCTATGAGCAGCATGGGTAGCACCGAGCTGCTTGACATTTTTCTTGTTGAGAGGCTGGATGCTTATACCTGGAACATTAATACTGGCTCCTTTTTCAGACTGTGATCCCATCTGTTGCCCATCTGTAGTTGGACTGAGATTAGTCTCGCCATTAAAAAGCTGTTCCTCATCTAACTTTGGATTCAGTATCCAGTCAACTCTGTCCAGACCTAAAACAACAGCACAACCTTTCAGAATTAAGATAGCTAGTTATGCACTGATTGTCTTTCTTTGAATCTGCAACATAAACATCTTAGATACTGTAGCAATCTTGAATAGTTCATATAGTTCAAAAAGTCACTGCATACCCAGCTCTCTCTGAACATGATGTGGGATACCCACAACAGTCTTCCTGTGGCGTCTTCTGGTCCTGGTCTTTTCTGACTTTTTCCCAGAGTTCAAAGGTCTGAATGTTGAACCTGTAGAGCGAATAAATGTTTAGCCACATGTCATCAATTAAATGTTTTATGCAAGCATGTCAAAGCGCGTTGCATAATGACAAAGAGTGGATATAAATAGTGTTTTGGCTTGTGGTTAATTTACCTTGTCTGGTGAGTCCAGAGCGGGAGGATCTAGTGGACACTGATGATTGCACAGAGGCGACAGAAGACGTATCAGGAATCGTGCTGTCCGTCATAAACCCAGCACTTTCTCCATCTGTTTGAGCCGTCATTGTCGACTAGCAAAAACAGAAAGATTACTTATATTACATTAATAAAAGTTTGTGATATTAGAAAGCACAAGAATCTGTATATAATATGTATGTAACTTACAATTGTGCTTACGCTGTCCTGGTATTCCACTCCATGATTGGTTTCTGAAAAGACAAGAACATTCTTCGATTGATAATGGGAATTTTTAATTAAGTGTCAAAATCTAGGTAAGAACAAACATGTACTGGGTATATCAGTAGTTGGTTTTATACCTTCCTCCTGCATCATTTTCAGTCCTTGCAGGGCCTCAGTGTGAAGGTCCTCCAGGTACTTGGGCCTGCTGGACTCAATGAACACATTCTCCTGGAACAACGGGGGTGCCGGGGTCTTTTCATCGTCATCTAGCTTTAGGGCAGCTTTAAAAAAAAAAAAAAGGATAGGGAGAGGAGATCAGTCCAGATCAACTCAAAGCTCTGTGTTACTGTAACTGTAAATGATGGGGGCCATATGGACAGGGGGTTAGCATTTAGGTGACTGTCAGGGATATTTAAGCACAGGAACAGTAAAGATGTTTGAGGGTTAACACATGAGTGTAAAATGAATAGACCGAACTCCAGTTCTTCTCATGCAGGATTAGACACAGTGATCCTCAACATGGGATTATCATATCAAAAATCTGCCTGCAGCAACATATGCCTGGTGTTTTTTTTCCCAGCTTAAGCATAATTTAAAGAGACAGTAAGAAGGACTCTAATTAAACTGCTATGGCATCTCAAACGATGGATCCAATCCAAAGTTAAGCATTACTTTCAGTCATGTGTGAAACTCAAGAATAACAAAAACCTGAGTAACCTATTCTTAAGACCATTATATAAAATTCAAGTTAATGAGTCTTTACTTTTAAAAGAGCAACATATTTTCTTCGTGAATCCAATAAGAACTAAACATAATTAAACATAACACCCATTTGACATGCCTCATGCCTCCATGGCAGTCTGGGATTGTTGGACTAGCAGCCTTCTACGAAAGTTTTATGTAACAGCAACAGCGGCCCTACTTTTAGCTACCTGTCCTCGTAGCACTCTCACTGTAAGACCATACTGGAATTAACCATGTGCTTAACAGTTAAAGCTAAGTCTTACCTTCCTCTTCTGTAACAGCAGAACACTGTTAATGAAATCCTAATGTGCAAAATTGAAATTCTAGCTGTTCTTTTTAATATTTTTCTTATTATGAGAAGTATTTGTAACTACTGTAGGAGAAAAAAATCACAGCATTTTATATATCTGCAAAGTAAATATTATAGCTCAACAGTGGTTTTTATGGTTTATAATGACCAGACTTTAATTTCTTTATTGCCTACCATAAGCAAGGCAGCTGATCGAGCCTGTGTGGTCATTTATAGTAAACACAACCTGGGTAGGACCAATTAGTTTGGATCTTCAACCAATAAGATCAAACCTATGCTGCTCTCACTCACCTCTTCTCTTGGAAACTGTAGGAAAGCAGTAAAGATTATTGGAGTTATTAGTCAGAAGCACCACCATGATCTTTCTTATGTCTTCAAAAAGTTGACTAAAAGTATGTCCAAGTTATAAAGTTAAACCACATAAAAACACCCAAAAAGACTATCCATTCACAAAAATATATAAATCCTGGAACGATCACGACAGCATGAATATGTTATGTGCTTGTTATTGTCAGTTCAGGTCCTCGCCGAGCAGAGAATGTCTCTTCAGCCAATGGACAATCAGAGCTCAGACACTAATCCTCAGCAGCCTAATTCCTGCCATCCCTCTTCCACTATGTCACCCCCCTGTCAGTGCTCAGTAAGATACCATCCCACTATCGTGCCCCGTCTGCAGACTAGCTCGCCCAGGATTGGTCAGTCAGGATGCAGAAATCAAACATGTAAACATTAATGCATAGAGCGCTGTTGTCAGGGATTTGAGGTAAAACAGGCATGCCTCCAGTAAACAACACACCACGTCTTTGTTAAAATATACAATTTCATTACAGAACTCTAATAACATGGTCAAAATTTCTATACTTCCTCAGACTTCATTAGAATAGACACTATAAAGCTGCCTTATAAATGACTTTTTTATTAAATTGGCATTTTAAAAATGTATATATTCATTTTTTTTAAATATACGTCCTTCCCAGCACAACTCCAAAAGGATCCGTCTGGCCTCTGGGATCAAACCGTGAATATTCTGCTTGTTAGGCGAATGCTTAATCTACTACACTAAATTGTTTATATAAAAATTTATTATTTTGCCACAAGGGGGTGTAAGTGAATTGAAATGACTATTCCTGAAACAAGATTAAAAACATGTTTAGTACAGGCCTGCAGCTCCACAGCACATGGTCACCCATGTGAAAAATACTCCCCATTGTGTCCAGAAAACACTACAATAATTTGTTACTATGCAGCCTGAATACAGAGAATGGCACAAGGCGTCCCTAGTTAACTTTAAGTGCTGCTATCCAGAGGGGCACCAAATACTTTTCAAGCGAGCTGTTACAGCGTCCCATTTTTGTCGACAAGAGTCTTCTTTCTTCATTCCTTCCCGCCATTTTATTTTTCTAAATTTACTTTTTTTTATTTATCACTTCCCTGGTGCGCTGTACGCACGACATGGAGCACATGACATCTGAACAAATGGAAAACGCTCCCATGGTCTGAATCCTACAGCGTGAGTGTTACAAGAAAAGAAACGAATCACATGTGGAGCCAGCATATACAAACGAGTAAAAACATACCGCTGACTTACCAGAACTGGCTGCTCAATACAACGCAAAGCTGATACGCTTGTGTGCAAAGTAGTAAAGTCAACTTAGTATAATGCTTTATCTTTTTACCGTGAGAGTTACGGTTGAGAATAACTGCACGGTAATAATGACTTATAGTGTCACCAGTTTGGCAGTCACATTGTAACAGAGTCCATATTAGTCACTGGCATATTAAAGACACCATCTGTCACAGCTGGATTGAGCAGGATTGTGTATTAATGGACTGGTAGTGTTGGCGTTACATACATCCCCCACCCTAAACTGATTTTTACGTCTTAGATTTGGTTAAAGAAACCAAATCAAATGAATTTGATGACAATTCAATATAAGTTTGAGTCTTCAGCCTCCAGTGAAGAAAAGATAAAAGTCAGCTCGTGGAGGTGTGGTTAAATGATTATAACATGAATAAGAGTACATTTTAAAGAAAAACATTTTAAACAAGCAAGTTTTTAATGGCAAATGTGTTTTTGTGCATAATGTACTTTGGATCATCATATTACGTGAAACAAATTACAACCAGAGACACAGACAGTGTTGAAGAGCGGTTATGACACGCAACCAGGACAATCAGTTGGAAGTCTGAATGGCTATTCTACATCAGAACTGAAACTAATTTGTTAGTATTAATATGTTCAGAGCAGAAATTTGGCTCTTTTTAACCAAAAAAACAGAACTTTATAGATGTCAGCGTACGATGTGAACCGTTTGACTGGGGACATGATGCAGAGGGAGAAATCTAGTGTTGTAAAACAGATTAACTTCTTTTTGCAGCTCACCTGTCTCACCACACCAGCACAGGCAAATGTACATGTTTTCTATGGTCTAGAACCATGTCAGTGAATCGATGCTGACTTTTCACTAGAATACAGGATACAGGTGAAAGTCTTCAGCTTCACTTCACAGCTTCACGGGGCGATCGTGGCTCAAGAGTTGGGAGTTCGTCTTGTAACCGGAAGGTTGCCGGTTCGAGCCCCGGCTTGGTCGTTGTGTCCTTGGGCAAGACACTTCACCCGTTGCCTACTGGTCAGAGGGCCCGGTGGCGCCAGTGTCCGGCAGCCTCGCCTCTGTCAGTGCGCCCCAGGGTGGCTGTGGCTACAATGTAGCTTGCCATCACCAGTGTGTGAATGTGTGTGTGAATGGGTGGATGACTGGATATGTAAAGCGCTTTGGGGTCCTTAAGGACTAGTAAAGCGCTATATAAATACAGGCCATTTACCATTTACCATTTCACTTGCAGTGTCACTGAACGTTCATGGATATTTTTACTCTTCACTCTGCTTGCTACTCTTCATCTGATCCAGTCCGAAGAGTCTTATGATTGAGTCCAATTCCTCCTTAGAAGATTGAAATTATAGGAAGATTGGAAGGTCCTTGTGGCTCTTTTGTCAAATGACACCAAAAACCATTTCCACCAAACTCAGCTTTAATTTTCAAACCAGGCTGCAAAATTCTGACTTATGGCAGGAAAGAGTTCAAAGACTAAATTACTTAAATTCTGGCCTGTTATACCATCTACCCGTTTTTTCTTGCAGGTCCTGAAGGCCATATAGCTGCCTCAGAGTGAGGACACACCCTTGACTGGTCACCAGTGTGACCAGTACTATTTATTGTGAAGCGACTTGGCTTACCACCACACTCCCATGCCATCCCTCTTATGTTTTATCTTATTTTCTGTCATATATATGGCTGCTCACATTAAACATGGTGAAAACCTCAAATAAAGAAGTAATCCTCATGAACCAGCCCAGAGTTCAGGTGCAAAGGTCTGGTTGTGAGCAAAAACAGATTCACACCTGCTGTTTAAACCTTATGCCAATAAAAGAAGTGGCTCTAAAGCAGCTGACTTTGGACAATAGATGAATGAAAGGATTGACTGAAATCAATAAGATAAGGATTTCATGCTTATCTTATGGTTGAAAGTGAAGTTACGTTCTAGTCCAAGAATGACAACAGGGAGCAGGAAATATTTTGATTTTGGTTTTATATTTCCAACAAACCTTATTTAGATACTCAGTTTTAGGTCATGTTATCCAAACTACTGTCCTTTTTAGCCTAGATTGGCTGCACAGCAGACATAGAGCGCAACACACATACTGACACAATCTAGCGCTGATGCGACTCTTCCTAGAACTGTTTCATGGGAATCAGACAGATGCAAATACCTACCACACACACACACACACACACACACCTCTCCTCCCTGCCCTAACTTGCCCCTCTCTCTTGTTTTGAACCGCCAGCTCTGAGGGTGCCGTCTGCCAGGTGCTTAAGCTTCTCTAATCAACACAAACCCAACTGACAGTGGGAAAGAGCTGAAAGTTCACCCTTTATCTCAAGGACGATACGTGTAGCCTCGATCCGCTGGAAGCACATCTCAAAGAATCCCGGTCTGCCTGCATACTGCATACTGTGAATTAAACATAAACGTCGGCGGTGAAAGAAAAGGAAGCACGAAAGGTGCTGTGACAAGGACCGCAATGTAGGTAACAGATATACCTGCATCATGTGGCACTGAGTGCTGCACCACAATCGGTATGCGAGACAAAGACCAGATGTATCAAATAACTCAGTAAATCTATTAACGGTTTCACAACAGTAGATTGTCTTTTGGGGTTTTTTGGAGGGGGGAGTTGGTAGGTCGGTTACTTTTTAACGCCACAGTCAATGTCACCACATCCGTTTACATCCTCCCCCACAGCACAGAAAACTCACTGCCAGCCACATAACAAAAGAAAACAAAAAGGTCTTTATGAATAGATTTAGCCATAAGCAACAAATTAAAATCTCATTAAAACGTAGAATAAAATGGAAAGTATTCAGGCCTGCTAGAGCCTGTTTGATGAAAGCACAAGCTTAACTGAGATTCATATGTGAATACAAATCAATTAAAGGTGTTGAGAAAATAAAAAGCCTTAATAGTATTAGTACGACAAGTAGATGCTAGAAATAGGCAGCATATTTTGGATGTATTACAGGCAAACTTGGCACGTTTGTGATTTTCGCTTTTTCTATTTTTTTTCCCTACTTTTTGCAAAAATGGGTGCAGGATTTTAGGATTTTATGGGTTCCAATTAGTTCCAATAGTCTGGTGCTGGTGGTGAATCCACCACTCTGGACAAAACAGAAATTTCCAGCAATTACGGCATGAATCAGCAATAATCTGGTGGTAATAGCTTCCCCACAGGATAAAGTCCACAGTCTTTCTCTAGTAGACCAGAAGGTAAAAGTTTAAATGTGCTATGTCCAATACTAAGACAGCAAATTCTGTATGAACACTGCCTGAACTTTGGAATTCTCATAAACATCAGGGATTAAAAATGTAACCAGCCCCGAACCAAATACTGCAGTCCCTCGAATGGCTTGTTAGTATTTGTGTTCCCCTTATGTGACAACCTGGTCTGGTCTGGTCAGCTAGTATTTGAGCCTGCTTTGTATCTAAAAAAAAAAAAAAAAAAAAAGGTACCAAAGATCAGCTGCAGAGAGCTGCTATCCCAACCTCATGTTTAACATTAATAACATCTCTTCAGGATAAACAAATTGACACCTCTGAGAACTGAAACAACAGTTTCTGTTGACATAAACTGGGCAGGTACCTGCGTTATACACAAGCAGAGTCTGCACTTATGAGAGGTGCAGTCCCTGAATTCATCCAGAAAGAACAGCACGCTCTCATGGAAAAACCCCATTATTAATAGTCAGCACCATGCGCATGTTTGGCAAAATTTGCTGCCCCAAACCCAGTTATCTTTATTAAGGATGTCACAAGTGTCTGCTACCTAACGTTGCTCCAAAATGTCTCGATTTAACTACAAAAGTCACGAGTGGTGACTCACGGACCTTTCCAAGCACACAGTTATCAGTCTCTCTGTAGACCAGCCGCAGTGTGCTGGCAAACATTTTCCTTTCGTGACAATAGCAATAGCTGGTGCCATGCCGCACTGACACGTCTGCATATCTTGACAATGAAACAATGCAAAGATATCAGAAATAATGTTACTGTTGGCCGTCTTGCTTTAGTTTGGTAACAATGACACCAAACATTAGAAGAGTGCAGAGAATAAACTTGATGAAATGAAACCCAAGCACGTTATTCAGACTGGGACTAGAGGGCAAACTGGCACTTATTAAAACGTTCTCAACACTTGAGCAAACTAAATATGATCACATGGGCTACCTGGGTGTGGTGACACTTCATCTGCTGAAATCAAATCCCACTAAAGCCCTGTCATTATAGATAAGCGCGTGCGCAACTGTTTACACGTCGCCAACTCCACCAACGCTGACGTTCCCACAGCATCGGCGTCGACTTGGTTTTCACCTACATTCACAACAGATTTGGACAGTTCATTTGTGCAAGTCGTTTTCAGCCCAAAGATGATTTTTAGGCAATTTCCTCAAAGTATCACAGAAAATGACGTCATCCCCGCTCCAATCAAAAGGCACCTTTTCACAAAGACACTAGAGAACGAAAGCATCTTTTAGAGATTTATATTTCCCCGAGGCAACGATGTGCAAAAAGCAGTTACTGACTTCCCACCATGAGAGGAAGAAAGTGAAACTCTATCATAAATCCGTTTTTTCAAACCTGTTCTCCTGCCCTTCACTGTTATTGTGTCGTGCCGCAGTGCCAAAGTCTCTGTTCTTTGTTATTGAGCAATTTAAGAGCAAATATCAGCACTTGTGTCACAACGATTTAGTTCTGTTAGTTCTGCTTCTCCCAAGCAGCCTCTAGAACTAAATATTCAACAAAGGAAGTCTCATTAAATGGCTCATAGGATCTGAACCTTGCATGAAAACTAAACACAAGCTCGCACACAAAGGGCTCCCTATTTCTAGCTTCCTTAGAGAGATATCTTAAAGCTCAGGAATGTGAGGAATCTCTGCGGGAGTGTTCAGAGCAAACAGGTGAGCGTACCTTGTTAGGGCTGTGTGACCTAATTATCCTTAAACAACCTTGTTTCCATTTAAAAAACACAGGGATTCCTTTAAAAGGCCATTTTAAGAGAAGACAGAGCTTGATAGAGTTGCGTAAGAGACGCCTGTCTGGTTTTGACACAGGACTGGGTAAACTGAGAGCGTGACAGAGACATAAATCACTCACAGACATGTAAACAAAGACCCAAATTGCCATTTAAGTCATTCAACTAATCGAGGTGAATCAACTTTCAAAGACAGATATCCTCTGCCCACTGGTCTCAAGAGGAATCAGGCAGAAGTTATCAGAAAAGACAATGAACAATTGATGAGTTTATGAGAGTGTAAGGCCTCAGAGACTAGACTTTATCAACTCAAGCAACTCAGCAAATCAGAAAGTAAACCAATACAAACTTTGGACCAGGAATCTAGATCAACCTGTGATCAAGTGAAACTGAAAAGTAAACTGATTATCCAACCAGGTTAGTTGGTTTGGATTCTTAGCAAGCTTAAGACATGCAGTATCACTTCAATACAAAAACAGGCTCAGTATTGCTCAATGTCTTTCGTATTATGCAATCAGTATACAATTCTGATTTACCCTGAACAGAATTGTGTGCTTGAATTTTAATAACAATAGCTTAAAACTCTTTAGACTAGTTTTGACAGTTTTCAAAATATTAAAATTATAAAACCATGTGAGGGGATTAATACAGTTTATGTGGCTGATAAACAACTACTACACTGAAAGAGCTCCTCTACATCTGAGCAACAACTAAATACCCCAGTCTTGAAGATTCCTAGTTTTCTGTGATCATTATCTCAGGAATAAGATAAAGATATTGTACCAAATCCATTGGCTCAGTTATGGGTGGGGTAATTTGTGAGTATGTGGAGTAGATCCTGTGTTTATAAAGAAAGAACTTGGCTGACCTCAACTTGGCGATAACACTATAACTTGTCCTTTCGATCATTTATGTTTATCCTGTTTTCAACTCCTCTCTCCATTTGTTCCGTTCCCTTCCTTTCCCCCCCTCCTATTTTTCCCCTCACATTAATTTGAGGATTTATTATTTCCTCATTTTATAACCAACAGGCTTCCACATTGATAAAGAATTTCCCGTAAATTTCAAATCATTAGTGTACCGCAAAACAGCATGTAAGCTACTGCTAAAATGGCCCTGACGACGCCCTACATTGATCATTTCAAACACATGCTGGAATAAAGGCATTTTATCATTTGAACAGTCCCTATAGTGTGTCTGGGCTTAAAATAGCCTTGTGGTTGTTTGCGTCTGATAACCAATCTAGATTTGACTATACTTGATATAAAGTATAAGTTACCTTTACCTTTCAACCACTAAATTCTAATCAAGTCATTCTTGAGTCCAAGTCTACCAGTAGTTCAAAAGATATCATGTTAATGAGAATGGGACGGGCATACAGTTTACACATATGGACAGACAACTCAAAAATATTGTGTACCCCAACACAGCTGTTGCCAGGACTGGGAGAATGAACTGGCATTCATCACATCACTAGAAGTAAATGTCCTCACATTTTCACACAGCACCTTTTTGTTACACAACACTCAAAATGCTTTGGACTACAAGTTACATTTTTACCATCCATTCATGCAGACTCCATACAGAAAGACCCAACCAGGACATTCAAACACGGAACCGCCTTCTTTTAAGGTGATAGCGCTAACTAAAGCATTATCATGGCTACTACTACATCTGACCATTGTTCCAGACCTCTGAAGGTATCCTGTGGTATCAGTCACTAGAGATGAGCAGAAGAGCTTTTAAGGTTTATGCTGTGAGGTTGACGGTCAACATGTCCTTCCCACACTGATAATGGTTTGGAACATAAAATGTCTAAATGTTGCAGGAAAAGACCATCAACTTCTTTCTAAAACTTAAAGTTACAGCATGTAAAATGTTTCACCACACATGAAACATACTAAGATGACTGTTGAAGATTTACTGAATTGTCAGTAGCACTACTATGTTTGCCACTGTTAGCTACTATTAGCCTCTGTTAGCCTCTATTAGCTACTATTTGCTGCATGGCCGAATAAGCTGGAAGTTGAAATTTCCAAGTTCCCAGTCAAAATGTAAGTCTCGGAAGCCTTCTCAACTCAGATTTCCCACTTGGAAGGTCGGAGCAGCCCCGCCAAACCTGAATTAGCAATCAAAGATTACAGCACTGAACACAAACAGTACTAAAACTTTTTATCTGTACGGCCACTGTTGTGTATTTATGAATCACCAAATAAGCTATACACAGAGCACTGATCATACTCTATACATGAACATGATACAATTGTTTTAAATGCAAAAAAAAAATAATTTTCTGAAAAATGCTCCAACATCCAAGTTCCAGTATCTGGGACACAGCATAAAGTCTTGAGAATGTAATTAAACTGTTTATCATTGGGAAAGTGGGACACTCGAGACTAATATTAGCTGGTATAATGTTAGATTACAACCAGCTGTTGTTTTTTAGCCATCTCTTTTCTGATCTGCTGACATTAAATAACTGCAGCAATATTGGGTAAAATAAGCATGTTTGTGCACGTTTGTGTGTTAGAGGCCTAACTCCAGTTCAGAAGACAAGGCTTGAGTTGAGGAGAAAGAGGATTTTTAGGATGCCAGTGGTGTTGTCTTTTGAGAGGTCCTTCCCAAACACTGTATTCAAATATGAAGAAGGAACATGGTGACTTCCTTACACCACAAACCAACTCCTATTTATTTTTAAAAGACAAATTATAAGTTTATTAGAATGCCTTAGTTTGTTGCAAGATGTAATTACACCCTATTCTGTTTATATTTATGAATACAGGTATCCTTCTTTTCTATTAAATAACCTCAAAACATTACTGACTGTACCTTTAAGGTGACAATATCTAATTTAAAAAATGCACTGGCACTCACGCTACATTGTGCATGTCGCCAACGCCAAACATTGTCACATTCTCTTTTATTAACAGAAGGTATTGTGCTCTGATAGGCATCCCTACACTCTTGTCTCATATCCTCTGACTCGTATGTGTACAGTGTTTCAGTGCAGAAAGAAACAGTATTCATGGAGAGATCAGAAAAAGCAGAACACCTTGTTCCTCCCTCACTGTAACAGTCCTGGCATGGCTTTTAATTAACTGGCACAATGCCTGCCATACCAGGCATTTATTGGGCAGGAGGCCCCTCTGGCATCAATACAGATCATCATCAGGGGCTCAGCTGGTGGTATTAAATTTTCTGGGCAAATGTGTTACATTGCACCACATCTTGCTTCCGTAATAAACCTCCTCTGGATGCGTTTTGGGAACGCGGAGCTCCTTCTCTAATCTGAGGAAGCGTCTGCTGAGAAGCTTGCAGCGGTTGTTGCCAGCACCAACAATCGGCACGGCATACACACGCCATGTTCATTGCTAAGAGCTCAATAGCAGCGTACATCTATACCTGGCACATGAATCACAGTTAACAGTTAAGAACCCTGGCTTTCCAAAGATAAATTTATGCAACCTTTAGGCTAAATTTATACCATTAAAAACATTTTCTGAGATTGCTTTCACAATAATGTCCGTCCAACTTTCTTCTTTTTTTAAAAAAATCCAAAAAGTAGTGGTTTTATGCATCTCTAGTCGAGTGTGTGTATTCAGAAGTGTAGTGGAGACATTCTTGACCCATGCCCAGTGTGGGAGTCAGCCTCTATGCCAACCTTGGCAGAGCAGAAATGCCTTATCTCACTTTAGAATTTACTTTTTAAACAAAAACTGCTGGGACCTAACACGAGTAGCTCAACAAAGTGTAAAGATTGTGTGACGCAGTAACAAAATGTACTGACGTCTCTATGCATGCATTCATTTAAGATCTCCCAAATCCACAGATGTGACTGAAAACAAGTCTATACATATTCATCTAATGTTTTGGGTATAGTTAGACGACGTCAGACTGAAGGAGTCTGGATCTTATGGAAATCCCCGATGCCTCTCACCATTGCACCGAGATTACAGCTCCAACTACAAGAAACAAGAGGAACCTCCTCTGTCGTAACCTAATTAGCCAAGACTGCATAAGCACTGCCAGACAAAGACACATTACAGCTCTGAGCAAAGGAAACACAATTTGTACTTTCATGGTTTTAGCATAAGCAGTCTCACTAAAACAAGGTTCCACTTGTTTGTGGAATGTTTTCGCGTTTCAGGTCTGACTGCATATAGGTGTGATTAATCAGGGCATAAAACTAACGTTAGCACCCACAGTTCCCACCAGACTATACTGAAGACAATAGTGTTCACAGAGAAAAAACAAGACTGGTATATTGCTGCACCTCTGCAAGCTGCAACAAGATCTGCAGAGTACAGCTCAGGGGAAAGTCTAAGTGTTCCCAGAAGTTTCTTAAAGGAGACCTAGTGTGCTCATTCCCAGCTCCATACTTTTAGTCATGGATTCTACTAGAACAAATGGCACGAGAATGAAGCCATTTCAGCACTTTCCCCCATAAAGACGACGTCCGACGATCTCCCTTGTAGTCTTAATGACGAGTTTTGACACCTGGCTTGATGACATGATTTCTCCAAGGGTAGCTCTAGTAAGGCAGAGATCAACCTCACTAACTTCTGACGCACACCCAGTCATTTTGTTTGGGAAGGCCTAAAATATGAAAGAAGCCACTCAGTTCAAAAAAGAGAAACAAGTGTTACCCCTAGCAGTCATCCAAGGGGGAGGCTATCTTCTGACTGGCTGCTTCTCACAAACTGAATGCCTTGACAGCAGATAGGCGGGGATCACTTGCACATGTCCTCATTATTTCAGGCTCGGGCTCTGTTTAATATGCGCATTCACCATTTTAACAGTGCATACTACAAAGATGACAGAAAATTAAAGAAAAGCAAGAAAAGGTCCCCTTTAAGAGATTGCGAGTATCTTATGTACTGCCTTTACTGAAGCTGGTGACTGTGAGGTTAAACCCCACTATCCGCTTAGAGTCTATCCTGTTTGAAAGTGTGCCACAGTGCTCCCATGTAACCTGAAGACGAGGTAAGCAAGCAATGGAGTCACAGAACAGGATGGACAGATTTCTTCACAGCAAACAAAGTGTGCTTAAGGTCAGAAGGCGAGGAGTAAGTCAGTCTGTTTAAACATCCCTTCAGAAAGCAAGCAAACATACCTGGGAACCGATACGCAGGATATCAAGCCAGTTCCCAGGACTTTGTCTTTATCCTTCACAGATGACACATTAAAAGAACAGACTGCTCTAATACTGGTGCAACAACAAATCACTTCACCTTGTCGTAATGCACTTAGTCTGGGTGACTTTACATTTTAAGAGTCATTCCTTCCTGACAGGTACATGTTTGCCTGATTCATGTCAGTACAAAATGTAGATCAAATGGCACGGCCTAAATGGAGACGGGGAATTTATCAGCACAACAATAAACATGATTTATGTTTTGGATTTGCATGTCTGTCAAAGGTACCTTATGTCGTAATTTGCATTGCAAGAATAGACTTTATTAAGGATGGTTTGATGTCCAAAATTGTGACTAACCTGCTTAAATTAAGATGCAGTAGAAGAGAAACTACAGACTGTCTTACTGAATGACTGAGCTATACATAATTTATATGTTTATGGACAAGAAAAAACTCTCTGAGTTCTGAGGTGAAATAATATGAAATAAAAAGTATAAAACACAATGGGAAACTTAAAATCAAACAATGTTTAGACTGATAATTAAAATAGTTCATAAAATGAGACCATGTGGGATTTTACCATGGCTGTTGCCCTGCAGATGAGCCTGCCTTCCAGACTTCTGTCCTCCCTTGTGTCCACCCTGATTCCCAGCAGGGTGCCCATCCAAAGCCAGGTCCAGAGCAGGACCCAGCCCGGGGTTCTTCTCATTCAGGCTGAGATTCTTCCTCCTCTTACCCTTCAGCCAGCCCAAAGCGCGACCCAGCGAACGAGTGCGCTTCTTCCGCCCCTTTTTGCTGTGCTTCTCGTGAGCAAAAATGTTGACCACGTCCTGGGGAAGCAGGTCCCCAAACCCCAGTGAGTCACGGTTTGACATCCCACCTCACACTGGAGCTACACCCTGAGAAACAGGAAAGATATTACATTTTAGTTCTCATCCAAGCAACACATGCACCAGCACTCAAGAAGAGAGAATAAATGAAAGGCCCGAAAACTCTCTCCCACTGTTTTTCCCCAATCACAGTAACAATCAGCTTGCAGAGAGTAGAGGCCTACTTAAGGTGATAAATCAGTCACAGTGAGTTTTGAATGAAAAGTTGACAAAATGTTACCTTTACTACTTGTCAGAGCTGCCCTGTCATTAAGAAAACGCAACTGCATAACAGAAACTTGGGTTCAGCGCAGAAACCCTTTAACTCAAGAACTTCAAAATTCAGTCTTCTTACAATAAGTATATTTTCTTAGTTTGATTTCCTGAAAAAAATCAAAAGATAAATATCCCTTATTGTCATATACTTCCACGTGTGTTGTTTACATTTCAAGTTAAAGCTGTAATGCTTTCGGAAAAGCTTGACACTACAAATCTAGAATTAACACCTTTGCCTGCACCGACCAGACAAGCTACAGTTTGAATCCATTTCTATCCAGGTTCATGTAACACAAGCAGGCAAGACTTTGAAGGAAGGAATTAGGTGTATCTAAACTTGGTCAGCACAAAGTTGCAACCATGACATTAGAACATTTATACTGTAACCACAGCTTCAAGATGAGCACTGGCCCCTCTGTTATGGCACTAGCTAATGATGAGCTATCATTTCATAACGTAGCTGACCTTTCACCTTTGACCTCAGAGATAAATAATGTCATCAATTCATCAAGTTAAAATCATGTTCGCGGCAAAAGTTGGAATGAAAATGATGTTATGTGAGGCCTTTAGTGTCCTTGACCTTTGCCACAAATTTCTACTTAGTGGTTAGTGGTCAAAGTTAAATAGGGTCCCTCAGTGCACTTGTAAAAATATGACATTCATGATAATAGGATGGATGGACTTTTAGCCTTGCATTTATTTGCATCATTGGTTCAGTTGCCTAATTATGTATTTACAATAACTTGATTTTATGATGAAATGATTACCAGGGAGAACAATTGCTACGTTGTTGGTGGCTAACGTAGATCCAAAGCAACAAACAACCACACAGACAACAGAAAATGTAACCTCTTCATAAGCACAGAGGCACAACTCTGGGCAGAAAACCTAAAAACGACTACAAATATATCCGACATGTATCCCTGGTAGCAAAGTCTATTTTACTCAGACCATTCCTCCCGTGTTTGTGTTTGTGTGTCTCCGTGGTCACTGCTCATTCAGCCAGCACGCTCTATCCTACACAGACCCCCTCCAGCCTCTAAACCAAACTTCAGCTCTACAAAGAAAGAACTGGCACCGCTCCCTTCATTCCATAACGTGGAGTCATAATTCACAAAGCCACACCCGTAAGCTCACGCACTGCATACATACAGGCACAGCAGCACACTAAGAAGAGCAAAAAGACACAAAATAAACAGCAACCAGTGAGTGTGTCCATTCACGCACTTTTTATTGTCATCCCTCATTGTTTTCCTTTACTATTGTTTTATTCATCATCCACTGAATGAGCTCATCGCTTTGCTTCCTTCCTCCGCCCGTCACCTTGTTAAACTTCCCTACTCTGAGGCAGATTTCCCAGCCCTGCTCCTGGGGATCTGTAAGCTTACACTGGACTTTTTCCAGCTGCGGTTTTTATTAGATACTTATGTCCAAATCATAGTCTGAAAATAGGGACAAACTCTTAAGATGACAGGAGCTTGTAAGCAGACAAAGAATTAGGGAAGGTGGGAGTTGAGTCTGAGCGAGTAAATTATGAATCCCCCGGTGCAGTCGACAAAGTTCAGGCGTAAGTTGTTTCTTTGGCTGCTGTGCTGCTTTTTCCAAAAAGATTTAAGTAACGTGTGAGTAACACAGCCAAACATGTTTCTAGAAAGACTTTGAACCTTAAGTTGGTGAGACATGAAACTAAACCACACAAACCCAAAGTCGTGTTCTCTGAGGATTTACAAATGGGACTTTTTCCAAAACAGCCTCTCATTATCAAAACTGCAACAGGGAAGTGAGACGACTCTGGTCTGGGTGCATCATGTGGAAGATATTTAAGCAGATATGCACTTTTAAAACCAGATGTTTGACATTCTGTTTATTAAGTAACATTTTCTTTAGTCTTGGGTCAAATCTTGACAAAGTAAGATTCTCATGAGTAAAGAAAATGACACAAGGAATATATAACATCATTTTATACCTGACTCAAACTAATATAATCTTATTAAGGTCGGTGCCAGTTTGGAGTGTTAAACACCAACTGGGAAGTAATCCCAGAAGTTAAAAAAAAACATCTAACATGTGGATCAAGGTCTTAAGGTCAGCATCCCAATCCCTTTTGACCATCCCATGGTCATTACTTTTATATTACAAAAAAAAAAAAGGGGGGGGGGGGCGTCATGCTCCTGCTGTAGTTGCACTAAGACTGTGAAATTAGTTCCAATGTGACTTCAGACTTGCATCAACTGTGGCTGCTTTTGAATCTAAGTAGAAGATGCACTGCTGGAATTGCAGCTTCTAGAGCACAGATTAGAACCCAATCGTGGCATTTCCCCTTTAGAAAAAAAATTATTTCCCTTGGATCTGCCACAAACTAAAGCGATATCCATGTCTCTTTTATGAGGCTGAGGAACAGTAACCTTTAATGTTTAAATATATTAGGTTTTCCGTTTCGTAGTTCTAATGTGCAGCTGTCACATTAGAAATAAACAACATTATAAATAGCAAATATAGCGGCCATCATGGTGGTGCAGCGGTTAGCATATCAGCCCTGGGTTTAGATGGAGTCTGGGGCCTTTCTGTGTGCAGTTTGGATGTTCTCTCCGTGTCTGCCTGAGTCCTCTCCAGGAATTCCGGCTTCCTCCCACACTTCAAAGACATGCATGTGGTTAGGTTAATTGGCGATTCCAAATTGGCTGCGTGAATAGTTTTCTCTCTCTGTGTGTGAGCCCTGTGATAGATTAGCGACCTGTCCAGGACGTACCCTGCCTCTCGCTCTATGACAGCTTGGACAGATACCTGCCTCACACAACCCCAGACTGGATAAACCGAATTATATGGATGTTTAAAAATATAACTTATTTTAGCAGTCTATGCCTCGGTGCATTATATCCCAAGATTAATGTTTTCCTGTGGCATTAACGTCATGCATTCTTTGCAACAGTGTGAAATTTTCACCCATTTATATCACCACTTTATCCTTATCTAACTTTAACTGTGATACTCATAGGGATTATTTAATGTGGAAGAAGAGTCATATGACGTGTGTAACACACCTTCCTACACCTTCCGCTGTCATGATATCTGCATCCAACTAGGAACAACAACAACAAAACAACAACAAGGACTTTAGGTATTGTCAAACCAGCTAATGGAAAGAAAGCCTGGCCATGTTTGAACTCTTTCATAATTCACCCCTCAGGGTGTTTTGTAAGTATTTCCATGAACAGTTTAAATTCCGACCTGGTGATATTTTTCAAGTCCCCTGATTTATCCTGAAGGACACAAAAATGTCACTGGAGCTCAGAAATTGCTTGTTTTTTAAATCTTGAATTAAAAGACGATGTGTCTTTTTATGCAGAGCACTGATCAGGTTCTGTCCATGAAAGTATTATACTGTATTTCTAGTACTACCTGAATTACTTTACCTCGCTAAGAACCCAAACAAATCCTGTTTTTCCTAGCTTTTTTTGGAACGTGCTAACTCGAGAGTGACCTCACTTCCAACTTGCAGTATCTGGATGGCAGCACTCATCCTTGATGAAGCCAGTCCTTGCAGAGATATTTGAGTCCAAACAATGCCGCTTATATGGAAGAAAGAACATAATTAATTAAGTTTCTGGCCTCACCAGAAAGACGTTTGCACCCGAACTCATGCCTGAAGTATGCAGTTCAGTCTGAGAGGCTTAAGATGAATACTTGAAGAGCTTTTCTAAACATTATACATAATGTGGGTGTTTTTGAAGGAGTTGTTATCTTAATCTGGACAAGCTGAACTTGTTATCCACTGCCGCACATCTGAAATGACAAAGTGCCAGTGTGTGTGTGTGTAGCCGGTGCCCCATGAGGAGTGAGCTGCAGTGAAAGGCTAGTAAAAAAGAAAGGGTATCCATCCTTTTCAGAGAAAAGTACGAGGCCTCTCCCCACACTAAGCCCTGTGTTTCTCCTGCTCCAAATTACAGTCATTAGGGCATGACTAACATCCATGCATCTGCACTGGCTTCAGCCGCCAATAATCAAGACGCCTCTCATGGGAGAAGAGGGGAGTGCAACAACTTCTCGTGTTACTTCCACAGCAGAGGGAGCAGAGCAATACTAAGAAGTCTAGGATGTAGACGAGACCACCCAGCTGATCACTGTCTGTGCAGTCTGGTCACAAAGAGTTGACTCATGCCACAATTGCAACCTGCAATTTTCTATTTTACAAACAAATCTAATTTGGTGACGTACACAGTGGAGTTTCCTTAAAAAAATAATAATAATAATAAGTAACTGTTTCTTTCTTTCATGAGGAAATTTATTTAGACAATAGAAATGGTTATTTAGACTTTAAAAATTCCTATCACAATTCTTTTTCTAGCAAATAAGCTTTAAACACACCATTACTTTTCAAAATAAAGCATCAAAATGCTAATTACAGAGCTGCCTTATTCCCCCAGCAATTACTAAACACCAAACCTTTGTTACAGTTGACACACAAACTCAGGGCTCAAAAGAATCTAAAATCAGAGCATTTGGGAGGATTTGTAGTGACACAGCACATCTGTGTGTATAATATATTCAGAAAAAAATCACAATCAAGACATAAGCTGATTTACAAACAAAAACAGCTGAGTGCCCTTTCTACACGTCTCTCTCTTTCTGACACACACACACAAACGAGCGCGTGCGCACGCAAAACCTGCTGTGGTTTTTAAACCCAACCCCAGCCTGCCAGAGCAGGCATGTGTTCCAACACGCTGTTTACTTATCCTTTACAAAAGACGTCAAGCTTTGCGTTGGACAGGAGATACCTCTCTAACGCAGCAAACCTCAACGTGGTGTGTCAATACCTGCAGAGCGGCTGACATTGACAGCAGTGTGTACACACCAGCATGAAGTAAACAGGAGCTGATAATAGTTTACACACTCTTGACAAATAGACTGAGCATAACTGGAAAGACGATTTATTGATTATGCACTACCGACCGCTACAGTATACGCCATTTGGCCGCAATGTTAAAACCAGTGGCGGCTGAAGTACATGCATAACTAATATGCAATTTAATGCACCAAATAGTATATGAGAAATTAATCAAAAGGACATAAGTTTGTTTAAATTAGCTTTTGTTTATCTTTGGTTAAAATTTACTTTCCCATGTAATTTGTTGATTTTTTTAAAACTATTTTGTAATGTTGTTGTTAAAGCTGACCTCATGACAAACTTTGAATATCATTCTTCATTTGCATAATGAAGCAGAAATATAAAAGAAAAAAAAAACATTATTTATGTCCAAGTACATACAAAGTTAAATTTATAAATAGAGAATTAAATAGAAAAAGTAGATACACAAGTGTCTACATATGTTCAAAGGTAAATAAATACGCAGTCATTTTACAGATCAAACAAATTAAAGATTACTTTTATTCCTAACAATATATTGTTTTTGCTGCATTTTATGGAATTTGTTTATTTTGTAGTTTTTGACCACTTTGGTGCTACACAGTACCACCCATCCAAACATTACTGCAGATCAAGCACACAACTCCATGGCAATGGCACTCCCCAGTGTCAGCAGAACTCCCAGCATGGCAATGTCTCCCACTGTAATAGCTCATCTGGTTGATTTCAAAAGAAAACCTTGCTGCAGCCTGTCCAGTCCTCCTCACTGTCTACTGCCTCATCACGACAAGGAAAAGACAAGAGGGTGTATCATTGATATACACAGCCACCTCTGAAATCTGTACCCCTTGCTGTCCTAGCTAAAAAAAAAAACCTGCCTAACAACACAGTACAAGGTACTGACCCCGACTTCCATGCTCTTCCTTCTCTGTGCCTGTTCGGGATATGCTGCAACAAGCCTGATCCACAAAGGCCCCACCCTACAAGGACCAAAGCTGTCCATGTCCCCTAGAATAAAGAGCTGTAGTGTGGGCATGACGGAGGCCTAAATGATATCAGGAAGGTGGGTTTCAATGTTGTGGTTAAACAGTCAAAGCCAGCTCGGGAAATTGAATTCCAGAACAAATCCAGGTCTCGTGTCCACATTTAAACGGGCAGGTCAGCTAAGTTACAGCAACATAAAGCAATGACACCAGCCTTGCCTGAAGCAAAGCGCTTTGTAACTGTGGTTACAAATTAAGGATAATACCCCACAGAGCTCACAGAGCTTTCAAACATCTTCCCTTGACAAACCAGCGTGGAGAGAAAAAAGACGGAAAGCTAGCTGTGGCAGGAATAAAAAACAAAACACTAAAGTTAAGCGCACACACCCTCAGCAGATCAGAGCCAAAGTGGAGTATCACAAATACAACTATCACTGTTGTCTTTTTTTGACTCCAACAGACATCTGTGCATTACAGCGACTTCGCACAACACTCCCTTTAAACTGGAGTCTTATCACGTAAATATGAGCAATAGGAATTTCACAAGTAGTTGCATGGGGGATGAGGGGAGGAGGGGGCTTGGGGAAGTGTAACTTTTGACCGCAGTGAGTCATACAGGGAAGCTGATGGAGCAGACTCTGCTGCCTCACAGGGATAAGGCAAAGCCAAGAGGGTGTGGCAATAATACAGACAGCCACCTTTGTTTGAACTAGGACTGGCTCAGTTTAACCAGAAGGCCATTCACATCTAATGCCTGACCTGTTGGTTTCACATGGCACGACTGCTCAGCTGGCAGCAAGCAGGGTTAAGATCGGGCTGCAAATGGTTTAGTCACCATAGGAAGAGGAAACATAATAGACCAACAAGCTCATTCTCCTTTAGAGAGAGGAGGAGCGCTTTGGATCTGTTCCAGTCTTCTTTCAAAAACCAGAAAGTTGTTTACAGTAACAGCCAGTTTGGAAAATAACAGTATTCGCACTTACAGCTATTCTGTTGCTAAATAGCAAGTGTTTAGCAGTGAGAAAACTGGTGTTACTGTTCAGCACCTGCAGGCATCTGTCAGGGCGGTGGCTGTCTTCTTTGGGCATTATCAAACAAAGAAGAGTGCTGCTAAGACTTAAGCTGCCTTGCCTGAACTAGAACTCTGCATATTCATGCAAACACTTGATGTGCAAGAAACGCTGCTGCTGTGATGGATGATGTGGCCACTATAAGAGACAAACTGGAAATACTTAATTCCTACAGCTCAAGGCGGTTTTCACAACTGAAACCAGGGACAGCCGGTGAAATGAGACACGTTTTATGGGCCGAGGGAATCTCGAGGAAACCATTCACCATACACCCACCATAAAGGAAGCGACCTCCTCTTTCGGTTTAGACTCAATAGAAACATTTTTGAATACATAATGGCTTCAAATGTCTAGCAGAACTTTCAATCCAGGACCTGGAGCATGAACACACATGTCATTGATGCAATCTTTTGAGCTGAAAGATGACATCTTTGTGGTCCTTCTGTTTGCTCCAAAAAGGGTACGGTTTCAGGAAACTGTCATACAAATAAACACAATAACGCCGCAAGGCAATAATGACACAAATGAACCAAAATGCTATGAGGTTAAAGGCGGTTACAGATGGTCCGTGCACGTATGCGTGCATGTGTGTGCGGGAAAGAGAGACAGATCTGTGTAAGGAAATGCAACTTGGCATGCTGCAAGGCCGCTGTAGCCGTGCAGCAGCTTGTCTGGTAAGAACAGCAGCTGCATTCCTGAGAGATTTATAATTACCGACTGAGGAACTCTTCTTTCCAATCCTGCTTTCATCCCCCCCCCAGCATCAAACACACACACCTCCTCACCCCCTCCACCAATTCCCCTTTTTTTCACCCCATGCAGTGGCCTTCTAGGAGACAGCGCCATGAAAGAAAAATGGATAATGGCTGGCGCATGGAAGTCATTTTGAGATAACATTATAATGTGTGGTTGTGTGCGCTGGCCCAGATTGTTGTTCCCTGTGTTTATGCAATATTTTAACGTCTATGAGAACAGGGCAGATTGCAAATGGAGGTACTGTAGGTGGGCAACAGCAAAGTGATATCTATTAAATGATAATCTTAACTAGAGGTAAGGTGTGAATGGCAGTGCTTACCTTTTTCAATGCAAAAGCTGGATTTAAAGAGAAAAAAAAAAGTCTGGAAAGTTGGCGAGTTGCGACAAAGTCTTGTTTGCTTTGCCTCCAGGGGTTGCTGGGGGTCTAAGTCTGGACTGCAGTCTCTGCAGAGTTTAAAGACCTCTGGACTGACAGGTCAGACGCAGATAAAAAGAAACTGCTGTGCAGCAGCAGTGACCAGCTCACAGAAAAGGCAAACACAGCTGGACAGCGAGGTTTAAAAATACATCCTGGCATCTTTGTGTCTCCGCTCAGCCCAAGTCAAAACAATATCCTTTCAGTTTGAAGCTCACTCCGTCTGACAGTTGCTTGGCTCTGGCAAGTGTGGGAATAAAAACACTTGAAAGAGCTTGGAGCACAACTTATGTGAAGCCTCAGAAAGACACTAAAGTAAACAACCTCAGTCCCAAATTGAGTAAATCATGATGACTTGGATGGCCGGCTAACAGCCACTGATTGGATTTTTCATCTCTTGATAAGGGCTCATTGATTAACTTAATCATCAGTTAATCTCTCTGATTAATGGCCTGCTTTCTTCTACGCATCAGTCAGGCGTTTCCGTTCTCTGCAGGCCTGCATGACACACAGAAATCAGTCACTCGGTGATCACACACACTCGTGCGCATTTTGTGTCTTGCAACATTCGATTGCTCCTCTTGTTGCCGTTGTTGACCGGCAGCTCTCCCCTTTCCTCCACTGATCTCAGTCACGTGTGAACCACAGCACACAGCTGAACCTACCTGTCTGCTTACCCAAGATCCGAGTGCACTTACACCCCTTAGCTCCCAGTGTAATCTTCATCCCGGCCCTCTCCTCACATCCTTGCCTTTTGTCATCTCATCTCTGCCTTAACGTCTGCTCCCCTCCCCAAATCTCAGGTTTCTACCGGGTTCCGCCATGCATCCAAAAGTGCTTACACAACGCACCTGTAATGGGTACAAGCCCAAGCATGGCAGGCTGGCCAAGAAGGAGCACCAGTATGTGACACACCCTTTTTAAACAAATGGCTCAGTCTCAGCCTCACCTTTTAGAAAGGTATAACAGCTAAACCTGCAGCTAAAAAAAACAACCCAAACAACTGAAAGTGCTGATTGGTTTTTCAGAGAAGTTTTGATTATTGGAAGCTCATTCCAGACCAAAGTCCAGCAGATGCTGCTGCAGCAGACAGCCAAAAGGGGGAAAGGGAGGGGGGAGTCCTAAGGTGGTCGTGTTATCTCCCTCGGGTTAATCAGCAAGCAGTGGGTTATCAAGTGCGTGTTAACTGCCATTTATTAAAAGAAGTGTCAGGGGACTATGCCGTAAAAAGTGTGCTACTGGATCAGTGACTGGACCCAACACAATACCCTTCATTGTCACGAGCTCCATGGCTAAGAGAAGCACTACAGGTCTTAGATTACCTCTGTATAGGATCCCTTAGCTGAGAAGCAACTCTCCCACACCTTGTTTTCCACACATGCCTATACTTAACCTCTAGCCATGGAGTTGCAATTTGAACCAAACTTTATTTGAACAGACTTGAGATCCCTGGTTCTGACATATATGGACTGTTTTTCTTTACTTCTGGGCTAAAATTACCGTACTTATGTTGCCCATAATTAAAAACCTGCATTAGGAAGAAAAAAAAATCATGCTGATATAACAGCTTCACTTCTAAACCTCTTTCTTCACGCCTTCAAAAGCCAGTCAATCATATTGATCCTTATCTGTTTTTTTTTCCTATGCAGGAATATTAAACCCTTTCTCCTAAAATTCACGCCACAGCTCAGTTTCGAGGGACTTTCCCAGCAGGAATTCCAACAAAAAAAATAGATAAATAAAAATAATGCCAACACAATAAGGTAGCCATTAATCTGTCGCTTAAGTTCGACAGATAAAAAAGAAGTGTCAGACGTACCGTAACGAAACTTTAAAGACTGGTTTAGCCGCTCTCCATTTGAAGCGTCGCCCTGCTTCGCCCTCGCTCTCCAACTCCAAACTTTCAGCGCCCGAAGGAAAACTCCAGGTGAAGCATTTCCGTGAAAAGTTAAACTTCAGGAAGCAACTGCAGCCTGGATGTGTTTGCACGCCCGGCTTCAGCCCTCGCGTTTAAGGTGCCAGGAGAGCGTGTCCTCTGCTGCCAGCGTCGTTTGTCTGCGGACGCTTCACTGAAGCAAAAAAGTGGGACTACCGAGAAAAGTCGCGCCGCAGTCGACCCGAGGTTCCTACCTGACGGAGGCTGGGCACACTCAGGTGAGCGCGCGGGTCTGCGGCCGTTGATTTGGCGACATCTAGCGGTGGAACGAGGAATAACGAGCTTATAGCATGGAGCAGACTGGGGAGAAACTGGAACTTAATTTTCCCACGGTTAGTTTACGTTTCAGGTATTTACGTCTGCATTTTTTATTCATGAAGACTACTTAAAGAAACTGTAGATAAAAGCTTGCGTGGTGAATAGAGGTGGTCACACCAAATGTTGACTTTCAAGCTCGTTAGAGCTGTACACACGCATGTATGTTTGCACACGTTTCCAGCAAAACATAAAGAAACGAAGGGTGGCTCAAGACTTTTGCACAATACTGTAATAATACAAGAAAATTTTCTTTGTCCTTCTTTAACCTTTTGGATATTCTTGAAAATATCCAAAGTTACTAGCATGAAATTTTGTATTTCAATAATATTATATAATAAAAAATATAACTTATTACTTAAAGATGTTCACATCTTCCAGATCACCTCCTTCATTAAATCCATATTCACATGTCTGAGTGTGTGTTTGTTTCCACTTGTCTGCGAGGAGTGTGATAGGCAGTATGCAAAACACCTCAAACAAATACTGTTACATAAACCATGCAAACTTGGTCAGCTGAGCTGAGTCCTGGAGGAAGATATTAATTGAAAAGCATGCATGGTCCTGCTAATGTTGACACCTTTGCCTGTAAGGTAGTCTGGGGTACACTTGTGGAAAGTTATTGCTCAGCTCGGCTTTCCACCATGATGTCACTACCTTCTTAAACACACATTGAAACAGGTTGTGAAGAAGGGTAAATATAGCTCTCTGTGGCACCCGGGCTGGTCCGGACATGCGCTAACTGCCACATCCAGAGCACACTGAGTCTGCTTCCAGCACTGACACAGTTTGTGAGCCCATGAGGGAGTCTTAGATAGAGTTTCTCCCAGGCCTCCAGTGTTATTAATAAACACAAAGTGTGCCTCTGTTTTCCTGGAGACAGACACTGCAGACCTCTTCCTAACAGAAAACTGTGCTAACACAGTAACTGCCTGAACATTTAGTCGGACTGCCAGTCAACGTAAGTACACATCTATGGTAATAAAAACTGTTTCTTTAATTATTTGACAGGTTGAAAGGTTCTGTAGTGTGAAGCTTTAGGACAGGCCTCTCAACTTGAACAGCTATCAGAATGATTGATGTGTTTGCCTTTACAGTTCATTCCTCTGTCATATAAAACAATCTGTAAAGGAATAAGTGTTTTGAAAACCACAGTCTTACCAGGTGCTGTTTTTAATGGCTCTCGCTTTGTTTTCTTAGATTCTCTCATGGATGATCAAAGCTCAGTACAGGATGGAAACTCCATGTTATCTACTGATGACTCACATGTGCAGCTGAGACTTTCTGAAGATTTCTCACCGAGCAACCGCACAGACTCTGAAACACTAGGTAGATTTGCTCAAGATCCTATTCTACGCTCGGAACAGGTGGACATGGAGAGCTTGGGTGAACTCTTTGAGCACTGCATACAGCGAGTATCCCATCTAGAGAGGCAAAGAGATGTGCTGATACAGGAGCTTCTGGTTCTGCAGGAACCTATGCAGCAAGTTGTGGGGCACCTGAGAGCGAAGCTGGAGGGAACACGCAGGCTTCTCGCTCTGGCTCAGCTGGATTATGTTGCGGTTTGTGAGGATGTGCAACAGGTAAAGAGGAAACTGTTCACCACAGCCAGAGACTGCATCCAGAGCCAGGTGAAGCTAGCCGAGCAGGAGTACGAGGTGGCTCAGTCTGCTGTTACTCAGGTAGAAACCACAGGCTTTACATTTAATGATTTACTTCTGTAGTGTAGGTTTGCTTAGTATAGCAACATCATATAAAACTTGGGGTCATCATGGCTGCAGCTTGTTTATGGTTTGATTTTCAGTTATTTGAGTATCATGAGTATGAGTTCTTGTTGTTTTAGTTCTAGCTACTGTTTGCACCCTATAGAGAAATTAGCATTCAGATAAATTCATGTACCCAACTAAGCTACTGGGTAGTTTCCATTTCCACTCTCTTGCTATATGGGATCCTTTTATTTGCTGAATGTTTTTACCCACAGGTAAAAAATAGCCTCCACTATCAAATTTAATACTTTTCATTCTTATTTTACATCTCTTCATAGGAAGAACTCAAGGCTCAAATTCAAAGTCTGACCCAGGAGTTGGTGCAGCTGGAGGACGCCCACCAGAACCAGCTCAATTCCCTCCGTGATCAGGCCACTAAGCCTTGCAGGCCCAGGGCCATGAGTGACATCAGCCAGTGTCGCCAGGCCTCCATCGGACTGCAGCGAAGGCTCAGTGGCAGTGTGAAGATGTTGGAAGGCTGGTACGAGCCTCGCCTCATGATTCTGCTGAAGAGAAGGCAGGTTGGGGAGGAAGCTTTGAGAAAAACCAGGGAGCAGGCAGTGGACCTGAGAGCCAGGCTGAAGCCTCTGAGAGAGGAGATACAGAGGCTGGAGGTGCAGAGATCATGTCTGGAACAGAGGATCACTCTTTTGGAGACAGAGCGGCAGGAGAGCACTGCACAACATAAGGTACAAGAGAGGTTGGATAGAACAGATGTTCAGTAAAACTAGATGACAGTATGTTTTTATTTTATGCAGGAGACTGTGGAGAAACTAAGAAAGACTCTGAGAGAACTAGAAATGGAGTTTGAAGTTCAGAGAAAATCGAAGAAAGGCTTGGAAGATCTTAAAGATGGCCTTTTAGCAGAGCTGACATTTCTGAGGTGGGTTTATCCCAATCATTTCTGCTTTAAGTTAGTAAAAGTCAAGATAATAAATGAATAATAAACGTATTTTCTTATAGGGGCTGTGAACTCAGTGACATTACAGAGGAAGAGTCATAATTTTCACTTTCCAGAGGTTCCTCATCAGACATGAGACCAAATCACAACGCTGACATTACATGTTTGAAAATGCGGTCTACTTAATGAAACGTCTTGTTGCTCGCTCACATCCGACTTAACATCTAAAATGTTGTGCCAAGAAAACAAAGCAAACAGCTTTACTGTAAATATTTTTATATGAATATACTTAAGTACACAAAAGATCAGATGCAGAGAAAATGCAGAGAAAAAAAAACACATACAAGTGACAACACAATTTGGGGGAATTTCTTACTACAAATACCAGGCAAATTAAGAGGCTCAACCTACAGTATGTACAATAACATTTAAAAATGGATCTTCCACAGAAATGTTTCTGCTCAACTAACCAAGATGGAAGAAATAAAACCAACAAAATGCACACTTAGGTGATCATAAACATGTCTGTGGTTTCATCACGAGTCAGATTTCAGTTCGAAAAACTAAAAAGATCTAAAAATCTGATCATTAGAGACCTTTTCTTAAACATGTCACGTGATGACATGGCAGCATTTTATTCTTTTATTTTCTACAAAACACTGCTGCTCAAAATGTATTTTAAAAAGACTGCTTTTTCACCCAGTGCTGGTAAACGGATCCATTTTTAATGAGCAGGTCAAAAGAAGAAAACACGTGGAGACCGGACTCATGCCTGGACTTCTGAATCTGCGGCACCTTCTGGGTCCTCGTCATTGTAGATATTTTCAGCCTGCAGATAATTGCCAAAAAAAATAAAAGATTTTTAATGTAACTGCTCTTCTATGTTATAATAATAAATGCACTTTACTATTCAAGTCCTTGCTGTGTTGTAACTGATCGAGTTTTCTTAACAAAGCCTTTACCATCTGCCACACTTGCATGATGTTGTCCTCTGATACTGAACAGATGACCCACGGCTCGTTGGGGTTCCAAGAGAAGTCTGAGATCTTAGCTGTGTGTCCTCCGTGGATGAACTGAAACGAAATGAAGCAGAAAGATTTAGCACAATGATCAAGATTTAGCTTAAAAAATAAAACAAAGCCAATGTTTGAAAGCAACATTACAGTATTTCCTACACAAAGAGAAAGGCATGCTCTTCCAGTGTGGTGGTACCTTATTAACAGACCAACCAAGTCACTGTTAAGGCAGTGACCACTGCCTCTCTAGAAAAATCATGTAGCTTGCTGGACTCCAACTCTCTTGTCATGGATTGCATTTGGTGACAGTAGTCCTTGTACTGCTCCACAGAGCCGCTGCAAGCTGCAGGGTCACTAACTACAAACTGCAGCAGGTGGAGAAGTTTGTGTGCCAGTAGACATTTCTCAGGCTGCTGAGCAGAACAATGACTATCATCACCAGCTGCAGTCCATGCATTGGTGGAGCTATAGTCCATTTGCTAGACAAGACTCTTACTGGAGAGTGTGGGTGCATAGAGCCTCTGACGTCACCACAAATATGCTCATTTTGTTGAGAAAAACTGCATCATCACCACCGCTCATTGTCACAGCTCACCAGCAGCTCAGGAGGGCCATCCTCAGCATCCTCTGGTGACTGCTCCTCTCCAATCTTACTGAGGTCCCAGACGTTGAGCCGCCTGTCGGTGCCGCTGGAGGCCAGGATGGTTTCGTTATGAGGAGACCACTGAACCTGTTGGAAAAAGATGTGGATATGAAACCTCTGCAATTAAGTCCCTCTTGCAGTACTTTGGTGAATATAATTGTAAATATTATATCTATACAAAGAATTAAATATTCAACCCTAAATTCCAAGGGTACAAGCAAGTGTACAACCAAAAGCTTTAAACAATTCACCATCACATATTTTCACAAGTTACTACAAAGTCCTACAATCCTTTTTCTCAAAAATGTTTTTCCCAAAGTTGAAAAATTTTTAACTCCTGCATCAGACAACACTGTTTTCCACCAGCTCACCTCATTGTATTGACTTTGTATGCAACTGTAACTGTAAAAGCAAACAGCTTCCTGACAGTTCGTCTTTTTGTTAACTTAATTATACCATAAATAGCAACTGCATTTCATCTTTTGTAGCCAAAAGCTAGTTAATCACCAGACACATATTTCAGCCTAAATAGCCTCACTCCACAATGCAGTTAGTAAGCTGAAACATTCAAGCCGAAGTTTGCACAACTACAGATTTATTGCGAGGAAGTTCACTTCTTACCTGGAAGATCTCGTCCTTGTGGGATTCAAACGAGTGAAGCTTCAGCTTCAGGTTCCTCAAGTCCCAAAGAGCCACAGTCTGCAAGTAAAAGGAGGCCGATTCAGTACAGTATCAAGATGCTATTCACTGTAACTGTCTGAAAGAAAGACGCCTCACCTTATCTGCAGAGCCAGTGGCAAGAATGAACTCGCTGTAAGGATTGAAAGACAGGCAGTTGACCTCAGCAGTGTGGGCGTCCACTGCATGGCTGGGCTTGGAGGTGTTGTTGGACCGCGTGTCCCAACTGTTCCAATAACAGACAAAAGCATCAGTGTCAGGAAGAAATGTGAAACTGAACAACAACTTTGTTTTCGATGAGTCATCGCTGAGGCTGCTTACATCATGAGTTTCTGGTCATCTGCCACAGATCCAAAGAGCGATTCATGAAGAAGGTGCCATGAGACGTCCTCCACCACAGCAGTGTGGCCTGTGAAGATAGTCTTGGCATCCACAATCTTCCCCTCTTTGGGAACTGTGCTGATATCCCACAGGCATATAGTCTGCAAAGAGCACAGACGAATTAAAAAAAAGAAAAAAAAAGAAGTAACAAATGATTTGTAATGTGATAGAAGACAAAAAAGCATTTTAACAAGAATAAGGTAGGCATGTCAAGACAGGTTTCTTACATGGTCATCAGAAGCACTAAGGAGACAGCCACTAAGGTTTGGGTTCCATGAGAGGCCATAGCCCTCCTTCTGGTGGCCCCTCAGACGGAGATCTGGGGTGCATTCTCCAGAAGGGTCTTTAACAGAAATAATGTCAGTGTTAAAAAGCCTGTAGAGCTTCAAATGTAGCGACACATGATATACAGTTATGCAAGAAAAAGTGTTCTTTCTGCAAACCTACCTGGCTTGGAGGGGTGCTTTGTGTAATCAAAGACTAGCACATCACTGGTGGGGGTTTTGGTGGCAATGATACAAGGATTCTGAGGCATGTATCGGGCTCTGTTCACTTCTCCTTCATGGTTGATCTTGATCTCAATCTCTATTTTCCCACTAACAGATCCAAAACCTCCAAACTCTGAAATAAAAAGACAACAGATACATAAAGCTCTTCCATTCCATGAAGCAGGTTTTAGGGTGACCTATGCACCAGGGATTTTTATGTATTTAGACAAAAAATGCAACCCTTAAGTTACATAGTGTCTTTTATGCCCAATGTTCCTGTTAACCAGTTTTGCTCTTAATAAATGTTTAATAAACATATTACAGAACTTTAAAAAAGCGATTTAAAAAGTACGTAACCTACTATTCTACTTATTCAGCTGACATTCACTATTGCCCTTGCTTCGCTGAATGAGGTTAAATTTGATTCATGCTGTTATACATACATTACTTCCTTTTCCTTCCTCTTGTGAGCAGAGTTGCCCATAGCCAACAATGGTGTTCTTTCTGCACCATCACACAATTATCAATAAGCTATATAGGAGTTGGATAGCGCTACATTAACAATGTGCAAAATTAAAAGACTACTGAAATGTCCTCCAAACTCTCTGCATTCACCAGGTCTAACAACATTTTCTGGTGGAAGTGTACTAGTATTACTGTGCTAAAGTTGGATTAGATCGATTAAATCAATATCATCCAAAACCAGCTTAGGCATGTGAATTAGTCTGTTTATAAGTGTTATTGGCATGTTTTGCATGTAAAGATCCCTTGAGAACACTATGAAACTATAAGTTATTCTATGACCTCTTACTGGTGGTGCTCTTGTAACATAGGTTCTCAGTGGACTTTTTATGCTCTCACCTCCTTTCTCGCTGTCATAGTGTGAAGCATCAAACTGTGCATCATCATTCGGCAGCTGAACGCTGGCAATTACGAGGTGATTCTGCTCATCAGAAGTATGGGTCCCCAGAACCAGCCTGTGCACACTGTAGTCCTTTCCCTCTGGTCTGTGGACATATCGCATGACATTTACGTATCTGCTACAATATCTTGTTGTGACTTGGAGCCTGAAAAGGTGTTGCAGAACTCCCATTTACCTGGTGACATCTGGGAGCCACTGAGCAGTGAGGCTTGGCCACTCCAGAGCATGGGTCATGACCAGATCATAGAGGAAAGGGGTGTTCTTCTTCCAAATCTTATACTCCTCGTTGATCACCCTTTCCTCCACAGCGTCATCAAAAGCCGCTGCAACAGTAACATTTAACAAAAAGCTACGTTATAGTCAAATTTACAAACATATGCAGCAGCTACTTGAGGAAATCTTTTCCTTCCTAGCGTTTTAGTTGATTTTATCAATAAAGTAACAGTAGCACACAATGCTAGAGCAGCTGTTGTCCATATAAATAAATAATACAGTCTTTCTGAAGATTATTATAGTGGGGCAGTATATCTGACTGCACTGGTTTAAAACCCTTTCACCGGCGCGTTAGCAGCTAATGCTAACATCAGCTAACAGCTAGCTGAGTGCTTTCTAACAATGAAAGGTGATGCTGGCTGGCGCGCCAACCACCGCCGCTACATCCTGATTCGCATTTTCTGTCACTCTTGACAGCACACACATATAAATAACGTTCTCGTTAAAAAACGTAGACGTCCTTACCGTCTTTATCAGCCATTGTGTGGTTATAATACCGCTACTAATGACAAAAATAAGTATTTTTTAGGGAGAGCGCTCAGAAGACAGCACGACGGCTCGCAATGGCGCCAACTCCATAGAACGCGCCTAGCCAATCAGAGTCGACGACAAAACCGACAGGAAGTCGTTACGCGACACATTACTACATCCGGTGCTGTGCCAAAAAAATGTAACTTCCGGTATTTGCAAACGATAACGATACTACTAATAATAGGTAGTATTTACGCCGTTTTGAATAAGTTGGCCATTTTTCATCAGCTGAATGCCCTGTTTTGCAAGGAGGAGCTCTATAAGATATACATAAGCGTCTATACTCTATAAACTCTATAGAGGTTCCTATTGCTAGTAATTTTTTACAATTTATTATTTATTATTTATTTCTGTTAATATATCCATTGTGTAACAATGAAAAAAGAGAGCGAAGAAAAAATAAGTGTTCTTCATCTTTCACGGAAGCAGTACGGTGAGTCAAGCCTGCCCGGAAATTCAAGAAGAACACACGGACATGGTCTAGATAAACGTCTGCCTTTTTCAACAAGCTTCAATCTACAATGGACGATCGTGTGTTAGACTTGACAGAGGCACAAGAAGCTGTCAAATCCAAATACCCGCCGATCAACAAGAAATATGAATGTAAGTGCGAAGTTATGATACTTAAAGTCGGAGCACCAACCACGATGCTGGTTTCAATGGAAGTCTAAATTTCCGAGTTGTCAATATTTTAAGCTGGACCGCCCCCTCATGTCACCACCAACAATCACCCCGACTATAACTGGGCTCTGTTCATAAACGTGTGGGAGCGGTGCTTTTGAACGAAAAAAACAAACAAACAAACTGTGACGTATTGTTCTCAAGGCGAAAAACAAATCCTGATTTTTCTTCCCGATCGTACTTTGAGTTCCAGTTGAAAATTCCACGTGGGAAATGAAAACTCCGACTTCAAATGCCAATAGTTCCTTTACCATTACTTGATTTATCAAAACACGGTCGCAGAAAGTCTAGTTTCTAAAGTCTAGTTTAATTTTGATTTCAGTGAGCTAAAAGGATTGTTCGTGTTAAATTTTGTCTCAAAATTCAAATTCAAAAAAGATCTTTAACATGTCCAGTTTTTTTTTTTTTTTTTTTACATTTGTGTGAAAGAGATTCTATTTTTCACGAGACTATACAGTCCTGTGAAAAATGTAGTACAACCTTACTCTTTCAGGTAAGCAGGAGACAGGTGCTGTTAATCAAATGCACCTGATTAACTGATCACCAACAAGTGTGGCCACTTATAAACAAAAAAGCAGGTTTGCCAACTTCCTATTTATGTCTCCTGTACTGTGTGACAGGTTTCTATTTATTTTTTTGTTGTTGTTGTTGTGCACAATAGTGAGCCACCCAGTTCTTCTATGTCAGTGTTGTATGGATGTTGCCAGTCTACTTTAAACGTGCAATTATGCGTTCTTCATGTCATGTCAAGAAAACTAATCTTGAGGCTACAAACCCATCAAGTTTTACACCAATCTCTTGTTTTTCTTTTGTTGTCTCTTTTTTACAACTGTTGTTGTTATACTATTTTAACATGTTCAAAATAAAGGTACATACAAATACAAACCTGCGGTGTACCTCAAGGCTCCATCATGGGTCTAATTCTGTAGTTTTAAAGAGCTACCGTAAAAAAAAAAAAAAGTTAATTAAGTAGTTCTTCAAAATAAATGCTCAAATAAGTACCTAGAGACATTTCAGGATTGCTGCCACTGGCAAGACTTTCTTAGGACTTTAATTGAGTCAACTCATGATATCGCCTCATTTTATTTTAATTGTTTCAGACCTGGATCACACAGCAGATGTTCAGTGAGTACCTTTTTGGTATAGTAAAACCATGTTCCTCTGTTTTTTCTTGGACTTTAACAAAAAACCCTTCTTTTTTCTTTTCCAAGAATTCACTCTTGGGGAGACTCTTTGGAGGAAGCCTTTGAGCAGTGTGCCATGGGCATGTTCGGCTACATGACGGACACAGAGACGGTGGAACCGATAGATACAGTTGAAGTGGAATCGGAGGGTGAGAATCTGTCACCAAGATTTCAACCGACTCCAGTTGTACCTGCTTTCTACCTGTCTCAGTCTGGCTGTTTGCAGAGCAGATCAGCTAAAGTCTGTGTGTATGTTTTTGTTCCTAAAAGGTGAAGACATGGAGTCGCTTCTCTTCCACTTCCTAGATGATTGGTTATACAAGTTTAGTGCAGATCTTTTCTTTATTCCCAGGGTGAGTATCTTGGTCACTTGTGTATTACTTAACATGTACTTTAAAGTTCGTTACATTGATTGCATATCTGTTTTTGTTTGCAATAGCATTTGAGTCCTGAGCCTTTATAAAATAGATCAGTTTTGATATAAATTATGACTTAAATGGGTAAGTATAAAATCTTTCCTTGACACGGAAAAATAATATAGACTCCATAGATTTCTATGAAAGCAGGACAGAAAGCAACATGTATTGTTATCTTAACCATCTCCAAATTCTATGTCAAGCCACATTTTTATAGGCCCAATGAAACAGATCCATAAGTATTTTGACCCTGTTTTTGTCATTTTGCCTCTATACACTCCCCGAAGCAATTTTAGTTTTAATTCAAGGGTTTAACAGAAATATAGCATCACTATTCAAGAATTATATACACAGTCGCTTATTTTCAGATTCTCCAAAGTAATTGGACAATTGATTTCCAAGCTGTTTCGTGGCCTGTTTAGGCCTTTTTCCTGATTACTTCAAGACAAAATGACTACAATGGTCTGGATTTGATTATATGAGTTTATTTTTATAGCTTTTTACTGGAGCTCTCAATGTGAGGTCCAAAGAGTGGTCGACGCATGTGAAGGAAGCCATCTTAGTCTGGAAAATAAAATAAAATAAACCTAAAAAGGAAATGGAAAAAAACTTTAAGTGGTCAAATCAACAATGTGGTGCATTCTGTAAAATAATGAATGAATCATCTGGCCAGCTCAGCAACATCAAAAGCCTTGAAAGACGACTAAAGTTGATGATTGAAGAAATCTTTCCTGGATTAAGAAAAACCACTTCACAACACATAGAGAATTCAAGGACACTGTCGAGGAGGTAGGCGTGCCGTTGTCAAGGTCTGCAATCAAAAGACAACTTCATGAATGGAAACAGAGGATTTACAGCAAGGTGGAAACCACTGGTTACACTCAGCAACAAGGACATCAGATTAGAACATAAAAGAAAACAAAGAGCCTGCCCACAAAAGTAAGGAGACAGACTGAGGCCTGGAGTTGCCCACCCCTGCTCTAGTTAGTACTTTTGGTGTGGCTGCTGATAGAAACGGCTGGATGAATTCTTAGTGTGCAGGGCCGTACACCTTGCTCAGACTCAGTCAGATTCTGCGTTTCACAGTGCAAATTGAGAGTTTCTTAAGGAAATAGAAATGGGATATTCTTCAATGGCCACATCAGTAACCAGCTGAGCATGCTTTTCAGTTACTGAATATAAAATTGAAGGCAGAGAGACCCACAAACAAGCAGCAATTTAATTTAATTTTAGTTTATCCAATTACATTTGAGCCTCTGACAATGGAAGACTGTGGATAAAAATGTCTGTAATTCCTAATGTTGTACTTCGGTTAAACTCCTTAATATTAAAGCTGAAAGTCTGCACTTAAATCAGATCATGATTGTTTAGTTTTAAATGTGGTGGTGAACTTACCCAAAGCAACTGGTAATATTATCTTTTTTTTTTCTTCTTTTTTTTTTTATATAATCACCATCTCTAAATATTATAGGCTGCAAGTAATTTTGCTACTGTTCCTTATTTACGTTACAGTTATGAAGTTGCTACATTTAGGATGTGCTAACAATTGTGTCATATCTGTTCATCAGGAGGTCAAAGTTTTACATATTGACAGAATGCGTTTCAAGATTCGCTCCATTGGGTAAGTTTGGGGTCCTCCTCAATAACACTGAAGTTATCTTGATATTTATTTTAAAAAAGTATTACGTACAATTCAAACCCGAGCTAATGTGGAACAACTTTGTAATTTGTTTTTAAGGCAAAGGTCAAACTTGATCTCATTATTTCTCAGATTATCATGAAAAGGACATGCAAAAAAGTTTCAAGTCCGTCATCCGTTCATACAGTCTGTTTGTAATTTTAAAATGTTCCATATTTTTCCAGTATACAAAAAGATCACTGGGTTTAAACGGGTTGGGTTTGGGGGAGAAAATAGTTTATCACAGATAGAAAATTCAGTTTTACTGTCTCTCTGTATTTTTCTCTTTAATTTACTTTTTTTGCTTTATTTTTCTTTGGTTTATGAAAGGTGGGGCGAAGAATTTTCTCTGGAAAAGCACCCACAGGTAAGCCTGACAAAGAAGTAAAATGACACTCATTAGAAGAAATACATAAAACGAATAACTAACTGTACAAAACTACAACGCAACTACAGTAACTTATATGTCATTTGTTGTCCTTCTAGGGAACTGAGGTGAAAGCCATCACATATTCAGCAATGCAAATCCACGATAAAGAAAAACCAGAAATATTTGCCATCATTGATATCTGATACAACTGTGAGAAGAAGCTCACACTCACTGGTTCAGTAAAAGTGGGAAGTCTACATGACCAGTTTAAGTGGCCTTTTAATTCAACGCACTGATTTTTGACTAGTACTGTCTTTTTTGGGGCATGTACGATCAACTCTTTATTTAAATTTAAAAAAGAATTTTAAAATTAGCCTTACATTTAAATGAGACTTGTGGGGATATCAATTATTTGGAGGGAATACACTGAATTTGAACTGTGCACCTGAAGTCACAATTACCAAATTTAAGCTCAAATTTTCATTTTAGGAGATTATTACTCTTATGTGTGATGGTTTTGAAGGTGTGTTGATGCATTATATCTCATTGTAAATAAATAAGCAAATGTTTACCTTTGACATAGAATTGAGTCACCTGTTTTTCAACTTAAAATCTCAGTTTTAAGTATTTTATAGAGGTGTTGCGATTAAATAGGACAGAAGTGCAAAAAGGTCATCATTTATCACCAATATTTGGGCAAAGAATATCAAATTGGAAAAAATATGCACAACTTACTGAGTTCAACACAGCAAAATATTCCAAATGTACAGTGTCTACTTTTTGAACTGTTTAAACCTGTTCATAGATATATGAGCTGCATTAAATGTACATGAGTGTACATCATAACACATTTACGGATTTTGAGCTATTCATTATGCAAACTCAACTCCATTTTTACACACCAATTTAAAATGACTGGTATTTGAAAATGCATTAGATTTGTAGAGCTCGTCTTATCACATTAAACTTCCTCTATTAAACAACATCTACTAATCCCAGCTGGACGTTTTTAGCTGAGAGGCTGTCAGAAGAATTAAATAGGACCTGAGCAGAATGATCAAAGCAAAGGCTGCGCAGTGAAACATCAAATGTAAGATGAGCGTATTCTACAAAACACTTCCCTGCATTAGACTTCAGGATATTCATGCCTGGGCTTGTGTCTTATATCCAGAGAGTAATTGAACAAAGCTTTTCTAAGAAACGTCCAAAGCTTGTTTTCAATAGATATCTCAGACAAAGCGGTATAATACCAGGAAGCTGCCTGTATGAATAACTGAAAGTACAGGCAGCAGTATGTATAAGAGAACTGTTTTGGTTATTAACTAAATACACATACCAGGCAAAACAGAATAGAGTGTTAAAACGGGATGTTGTATATCCTGTAGTGCTTCAGATAACTGAGAAAGAACATTATCTGCATTGATATTATAGCTTCTTCTTGCTGCAGTGCCCACCGAGCACCTCCGGAAATTCAACCTGAACTGACTCATTCATGTGTGATGTGTGAGCTGATAGTTGAGAGCTTAAATCATTACAAATTATGTTACAGAAAAATAAGAAAGGATTAGAACCGGACCAGATTATCCAATTACCATACTGGGTACAGGCTCAGGGATCGATATTTGAGAGCTAACTATCTGATATCACTGTGTTTCCAAAAAACAACAACAAAAAACAAGAGGAGAATATACAAAGCTCTGTAACAGAAAGATAAGCTGAAATAACTAGAGGTCAAAGTTACACGGGAATTGGAATTAAATGCAACTGGAGCAGATAGAAAAATGGGAGGAATCATTTCAAGCAGGATATAAATGAACAAATATCCAACATGGAAGGAGTTTAGAATGGGAAATCAAAATGTTTTAATTTGATTTTTTTTCTTGTGAAAAATAGTCTTTAACTATACAAATGAGGAAAGACAATAATTTATATGTAGATTTATATATAAAGATGTTTTAAGAGCTGTTTGCAACCGAGAAATAGAATTGAGAGGTGTTTGGGGTACGTATATGTTTATTTGCACATCGTTTATATTTGGTGATGTATTATGTGGAAGAATAAATGGAGGTTTAAAAAAGAGAAGAAAAAGAAAAACAACGCAGTGAAAGGAACATTAATAAAGCGTTTTAAATAATTATTTGTAAATTGTGTAAAATCATTCCTATGACAGATAAATTTACAAATATTCAAGTTCATCAACTCAAGTAAGTAAATAAACAGATATTTTTACTTATTTCATTTTATTTTTCGCAGTGTCACACTGCAATTAATTTAACTTGCATTAAAGACTTGTTGGAAATAACATGAAATAGTTTCAGATATATGGTTTGGCGTTTATATGCAGAGATGTTTTCAGGAAGTACAAGCTCGTTCATTTGAGAATTGTGGGAAATTGTTTGAGCATTTTTTGTAAACGGAGCTGGCCTTAAAACCCGTGTGGTCTGTTTTGATGATGTTCTGGACTGATGCACTGGACAGTTTGTATGTATTGAATTTCAAAACTTTGTTGTGACATTTTACAATAACTTGTATCATAATCCAGACTATTGTAGATGTGGGTAAATGGTGTGTAGTGGTGTTTGTTGTATGCTTGTGAGAACTGTCCGAACTAATTTATTTTCAAGTTTCTTTATTTTTGTTATCTGAATACTAATTTTAAAACTCAGATTAAAGAACCCAAAGATCATTTGTGTCTTGTGCTGGTTGATTTCGTCAGACTACAATGTCCTGCTTCGTGAAGGACATTTAAAGCTCTTCTTTGGTTGTTGGATGCTTTTCTTTTGTTCTGTTCTCTGATAAGTCAAAGGAGCTTCCAAAGAAAAGCGTCTGGACTTCTTTAAGTTTCTTGAAGATGTTTCACCTCTCATCCGAGAAGCTTCTTCAGTTCTGAAGTGAAGAAGCTTCTCGGAAGCTCCTTTGACTACGATGACCTGGATGACTGAGAACCTTCACAGACATGTTCTCTGATAAGATCATCAGTAAAACATGCCACCACTGTGCAGGTCTCATGTAATTTGGCATGCCTCAGCCCTTTTCTCCATGTTTCCCTTCCTTGAGAATGGCTTCTTATGGCCACTCTACCACTGAGACCAGGCTTTGAGGCTTCTGTGAACTAAAATGCATCTCTCAAGTCCTGTGTCAGGTCTATGCTGGATTCCCCCCGCTGTTTCTTAAGGACATTGCTTTCATATACCATTCATCTGCTGTAGATGGCTGTTTAGCCTTAAATACTACCCTTTTTTTAAAGATAAGATAAGATAACCTTTATTAGTCCCACACGTGGGAAATTTGTTTTGTCATAGCAGGAAGTGGACAGTGCAAAAGTTATGAAGCAAAAATTAGAACACAATAAGAATAAATACAGTACACAACTGTACAGAATAGAATAAAATAAAATACTATATACAGTAGAATAAAATAGAATATAATATACAATAAGATAAAAATAGAATACAGATGCTTTATACAACTGAGTAAAAATACAACGATGCCAGAAAAGATTATTGCACATTAGTGTTATTGCACGTTTGTGGATGTGTGTGTTTGATCAGTTAAAGTCTTTGTTGTGGAGTCTGACAGCAGTGGGGAGGAAAGACCTGCGAAATCTTTCCGTCCCACACCGTGGGTGCCGCAGTCTCCCACTGAAGGAGCTGCTCAGTGCTGTCAGAGTCTCCTGCATGGGGTGGGAGATGTTGTCCAACAGGGATGACAGCTTAGCTGCCATTCTCCTGTCACTCACCACCTCCACTGGGTCCAGAGGGCATCCTAGAACAGAGCTGGCCTTGTCCTCGATTTTCCTCAAAGTTTTTTCAGAGCACACTCCACACCGTGCTGAGAAGTATCAAGTTTGCGATAATAGCTCCTTGTTTTATCCCTGTCAACCGTGGTTTCTTTGGAATTTTCCATAAAATCAAGTAAAGAAATAGGCACAAATTTTGTGTTTTAGGCTCTATTAAGAAAGAACCTAAAGATAAAATTTCAATGAATGGCTCATAAGTTTGGGTAAAGTACCTTAAAAGAAATCCCCTCAAATAAATGAAAAAACAGACAATAAAACAAGGTTTGCTCTGACTTTGGCACAGTGCTGTAACAGCAGGTAATCAGGGCTCTGGAGCTTATTGCAGTGACGTCACTGTCGCCTTCCGGGTTCCCTCCTCCCCCTCGCTGAAATGCAGCTGCGCCATCCCTCCTTTGTCTGCTGAGGAAGAGTGCAACGACTTGCAGCGGAGAAGACGCCGGTGGGCCCTTTACTAACTACACCGTTTTCCTTGTTGTTGCATTTTTGTTTTAAAGGGGAGAAGCTTAACGAACTGAGCTGAGCTTCTTTCGCGCGTTATGAGCCAAGCGAATGCTAATAAGAGCAACATAGAGCCCGCCGTAGAGTCAAGCCCAGCAGAGAATAAGATCAAAATGGAAGACACTAAGTACCTCCCGGAGCTCCTGGCGGAAAAGGACAGCCTGGATTCATCGTTCACGCATGCAATGAAACTCATATCTGCAGGTAATGTCGCTATTTGCTTTAACGTAAAGGCTAACCCGGGCTAGTTAGCTCGAGTCGGGGCCTGTTTTTTTTTTTTTTTTTTTTGTCCCTTAGCCGAGTCGAGAGGCCTGAACAATGGCGCATTAAGCACGTGGTTGATAGCGATGTGGGTCAGGTCGTTGTCCAGTGTGTATTTGAAGCTGTGTAATTAAATCACTTGCTCTCAACGGTTCTGATGGGATTTTAATCGTGTTTAGTCATCAGCTAACACCGACACTTAACGACGAACAGCTGCGATTTCGAGGCGACTATTTGCTAACTACAACCCAAATGCATGCAAAGCTTTAGCTGCCGTTTCATCTTCGGATGACGCAGGGAATCGTAACCCATATCATCTGAAAAAATTGCTTTAGTCTATTATTTGAAATGCATTTGTTCATGAATGTCAGCTTTTTAATCGTGTTTAATTCCTGCAGAGATTGAGAGGATCCAGAAAGGTGAAACCAAGAAAGAGCCTGAGAAGGAAACCTACCTGGACCTGTTTGCAACCAAGAATCTGAAGCTCAAGGAGCGTGTCCTCATTCCCACCAAGCAGTACCCTAGGGTATGTCTTTTCCCATTTACATTGCCCTAACCACCTAGACGATTCAATCAGCTGATCTAACAGATTATTAATTGTACTGATTTCTCACACTGTACTTAATTAGGTTTTTTTTTTTTTTCTCCCCCTTTTGGGGAAGAGGGGTGTCTCTGAGGTGCTCACGTGAATTATGAATTTGTTGCAGGTCAACTTTGTGGGAAAGCTTTTGGGACCTCAGGGTAGCACGATCAAGAGACTGCAAGAGGACACCGGAGCAAAGATTTCAGTTCTGGGTAAAGGTTCCATGAGGGACAAGAACAAGGTTTGTCTAACGGTTTCCTTTGCTTCTGTCTTATTGCCCTGCATCACTCCTCTGGCTATAGAGTTTTGTGCACTCATTGTTTTTAGGAGGAAGAATTTAGAAAGGGGGGTGAAGCTAAATATGCTCACCTCGCCATGGAGCTGCATGTGTTCATCGAGGTGACGGCACCCATACCAGAAGCGTACCTGCGCATGGCTCATGCTATGGAGGAGGTGAAGAAGTTCCTTATCCCGGTACGTGTGCGGAGAGACCTCTTGATGCAAGAATCAAGCTTTCTAACAAAGATCCACTGATTCCTCACTGCTCTGCGGTAATGGTATGCATGTTTGTCTGTTGCCACATGAACAGGAACCTGGTGAGCACGACCCATACATGGATCCACTGTTCCTGAATGGATCCCAGGATGGTTCGAGGGGGCGAGGTGGTCCTCTAGGAAGGGGCAGAGGTGGACCACCTGGTGCTGGAGGACCAAGGTATGCGCCGGAATCTGCGACAGTGTACTACAATACATGTTGTGTCTGGTAACACACTTACCTGAAAAGAACGGGTTGAATATGTGCTTGCTGCAGATGTGCAACTAGAGTCCTGATAGATTCACACAAACTTAAAATTACAAATGTTTCTCAGTAAACTAAAATGTGTCTTAGTTTTCAGTTGAAAGCTGCAGGAACACTAACATGGAGTCCGTTTTTTGCATCTGGTTTGGCTAAGTAGGTTAATGGTTCTGATTTAACATTCCCCAGGGGCCGAGGAATGCCACGTGGGGCTCCTCGAGGAGCGATGCGCGGTGGGGCTCCGCGCGGAGCACCGGGGCGAGGTGGTGCACCGAGAGGTGCTCCGTCTGGTCGGGGTGGACCTCCTTCTGCTCCTACTAGAGGAGGCTCTGCTCCTCGCTCCAGACCGCCTGCAGCAGGGGCTCCCAGGATGCTCCCCTCGGCAGCCTTGTCTCACCAGCAACACCAGGTTCCACCTTCAGCAACAGGGTCAAAGCCTGATGCTTATGAAGATTATGTAAGTCCTGAATCCTATTTGACAGCATTTTTGGTATGAATGGGAATGGCGCAGATTCATGATGTTGCCTCTTTTCTTTCTGTCTAGCCTGCATATGATGACTCTTATGCAGAGCCGGCATATGAGGGATATGATAATTATTATAGCCAGCCTTCTGCACCTGTGTAAGTCAAGTTTAATTTATGTAACATGTCTCTTTTAATGTGTGTTTTTGTTGTTGTGTTGTTTTGTTTTAAATAAAGTATTTAATTTAATTGATGTGCCCTCAGGGATACAGAGTATTATGATTATGGACACGGTGAAGCCCAGGATCCATCATATGAGGCCGGTTATGGTAAGTCTTTAAATCACACGTATCTTTATTTTTGCTTTATTGCTTTCAGACTTTTAACTGATATTTGCATCTTCTTTTTTTTTTTTGTTGTTGTTGTTTCCCCTGCTTTCCTGTGACTTCTTGTAGCTCAAGATGATTGGGACAACTCGTGGTCCGGTGCCGGGGCTGGAGGCAAGGCCCCTCCATCTAGGCAGGCGAAGGGATCGTACAGAGAGCATCCTTACCCAAGATACTGAACAACTACTGGTAGAGAGTTGCAGTGGCAACTGTCTCCGATTGTAACTCACGCTTGACTTTACAAAAGTAATTTCCCTCTCGTTTCCTTTGTTAATGGTTTTATTTAAAACATTATTTTCTCTTTTTATTTTTTTTAAACCTAGGACATTTTGTTGGATGTATCCTAGTGCCAGAGGAGCAACATTTTTCTCCCTATTGTTTATGTTTCAGTTGCGTAGTTAAGGTCTTAGTGACATAAACAGAACTAACAAAATGACTTTTTTAGTTTCGTTTTTTTGTTAGATATTTGATGGTAAATATTTTTGTTCCTGCACAAACTGTGATTGTGGCGATTAAAATCTTCTCACATAGGCTGCATTTGTTTTGTAAAAAAAAAAAAGTCCTTCATGACTGGACAGAAATTATTCATAATGACTCTATTTGTAAATTTCTAATAACTTAAACGGATTTAGTTGCAAACTCAAATAGAACCATTTTGATTAAAACGGTCTTATTTGTTTATATTGCATTACAAATCTAGTTATGTGACTTTACTCCCAAAGAGCAAATAAACAAAAAATAACTGTAGAAATCCATTTGACAAAGAATAAAGGCCTTTATTTTCTGCCACCCTTTTACAATTGGTATTTTATGAAAAGTCGCTCTATTACTTGCAAAATCATCGCTGATCGACTAATTCTTGTAAAGCTTGAAGGATTAATAACTTACTGTGTACGTAAGACTACAGCCAACTCGGTCTTTTTGTATATAACCTTAGGAAAACTGTGTATGCTTAAGTCGTGCCGTCTCCAAAATGCTTAATGCTTGTGTACCTTTTGACTAAATAGGTAACTAAACACATCCCCAAAAAACAATGTCTTTCTGCAGTGCGTGTTTCAATAAAGTTTCTAGTTTCTTTTTAATCAACCTAAACATGGTATTTTTGCCTTTGTTGTACCAAAGGATTATCTCCAGTTTGTGAAAATGGTCCTCAGTGGTTTTCAACAATGCTGAATAAGCTGTATGTATACACGTCAACTTTGATTTTTAAAATTCAAAAGCAGTGTTTGGTTTTTTGTTTTGGGTTTTGTTTTTTCTACAAGAAGTCTATCCTCTTCGCCTGTCTTCAAAATTTTATCTAAATGCCACTTGTAATGACACCTTAACAAAAAAAAAAAGGGGGGGGGGGGACTGAAATTAAATAAAGCTCATCGTTCCTTGAGGTAATGTGCTGCCAAATACATGTTTGACTTGAAAGTGATATTAGTGCTTGAACATGTATTGTCATTTAACCTTTAGTTAGTGCATCTCTTCAAGCTCTCAAGAGAGCCGTGCATCTTCAGCCGCTTGAAATAACCGAATTTCAACAGTATTTCAAATCAAGCTTGCAGGGATCTTACTTGACTTTGATGCAAAGTCATGCTGGCTGGTTTTTATAAAAGAAAAAAATCGCAGAGGGAGAGGATTCTAAAAGCCTAAAGATCGCCACAAGAAGGTAAAACTAACCCCAACACTCATTTTAGAATTTTTTTTTTTTTCTGTGCAAAACATCCAAGTAATGCAAGTCATCCAAAACATCCAAAACATGTTTTTAATTACAAAATTATGCTATTAGTAGTTCATTCCAGGCCAAATAAGCCGCACAAAACAATATGGTGTTGATGCAACTCTTGCTCAAATTTAAAAAGAAACAAAACGAGAATTGCCCATTCATTTCACCTAATACTTATTACCATCTTGATAATTCTATAGATTGTAGATTAAATGAAAATTACTAGTAGCACTCTCAAAGCCGTAAAACTCATTACTGGAGACGAAAGGAGAAAAAAAAATGCTTGAGTTGCATGATACTTTTAATATAAAATTAGTTTGCATGTTTTTACCTGCTGTGTTTGAGTGTTGGCACTTGTGAGTTCCAGATCTCATTTAGTTTTCTCCTCTTAGGTTGTCTGAGAACTGCGTAGGTGCAGTTGATATATTGAACTCCGGCGTTGGCAGACCTTTTAAGGTCAGTTGAATGGAAATTGACACATAAGTGTTGGCTTTGTTGTGTTACGTCTGATTAAGGTCTCCTGTCTGTCGTTAGCAGGTCCATTGACGTTCCTGGAAAGAGCAGAGGCCTTGCAGTGTCTCTGAGACTGAGTCGTCTCTCAGGGACTGAGAGAGAGCTTAACTTTTGTGTAAGATTGCTTTAGCATTGATGAGTCTACGGGCATTAAATGAATGCTCGTTCTTGAATCTGTACAGATTTTACTCTTTTTAACTGCATTTTTATTTAACAATAAAAGAACAAAAAATTACAGATTTCTATTGATGGTGCCTTATTATTTATGTTAATGAGCTGACATGATGTTTGTCATTATCTCATGAAGTAAATCAATAAAACTATATTTTTAAAGTGAAAGCCATTCATTTTTGTCCCTTTTTAATTATGAGAATTTAATCTTTGGATATTGGACACTTTTCTAAACATGTATGTGCAAGACTGAGATTTTTCTTGCAAGATCTAATTTAACATACATCTACACATGAGCTGTAATGAGGTTTTTGTTTGGCAGGGTGCCCAGTAAATATGGAAAAGTAGTCTGTTAATTTAGATTTTTGGCTTTTAGACTAATGATCCCTTTAAGTGTCCTCTTTGCATCAAGACCAAAGGCTGCTTTTACAGTCTATTTAACACTAATTCCTCCCACTCAGTAATCTTAACATCAGTCAGGCTCCATTGTTTTTTCCTTAGCTTTTCTACATGAAACAAACATTGTTATGCTGGTTTTACGTGATCTAAGCTACAGGAATAGAATATGTGGAGTTTTAAAACCTGAGCTTAAAATATATATTCAGTTTTATTTACCAATGAGGCAATATTGAAATGTTTCATTAGGGTTTTACAGCTATAACCAAGTAGGTTTGAGTACTATATTGCAGCATCTGCTCTGTAGAATGACTGAACTACTGCAAAATGTAAAAAGGATTGGATGGGCTAGGGTATTTTTTTTTGTATAAAACAGTTGGTAACTGGCAGTATTATTCACAAATGTAAAACAGTCAAGCCAAGCTATAAAATTATACAGAGATGCATTACAGTTCTTGCAGACTGATCTGTACAAAGGTTACTTTTATTATCCTGTGCAGAAACAGGGAAGTTAAAGATATGGCTCGCAGGCTAGAAATGGCCAACTAAGTGGTCCAGTCTAGCCCGCTGAATGGCTTAGCATAGCATAGAGTACATTTCAGGTGTTTTCCCGTACTTTGCATCAGCAACCTTTGCGCTACTGAAGAAGGAACCGCACACAGTGAGTGTGAGTTTTACGGCAACGCTGGGTTTCTTTTCTTTTATAGAAAGGTTATTAACATAATTAGAGGGCTCTTTAAAATTAAGAAAAGTACACTAAACCATAAATGGTACAAGTACGTCAATAAAAGTAAAATTAACATTTTATATTTTTTTGCAATGGACTGTGATGTAAATTATTAGTCAAGAAAAACATACAAAGAAGAGAAACTGTTCACTGGAAATTATTCATCTTGTGGCCAGCTACTAAGAAATTTCAAAACTGTAAAATGTTAATAAATAATTGAATAAATAAAAAACATACAGCAAATTGTGTAAATATACAGTGATAAACCACACTGTATCTCATACAACACCTTGATTACGGGTCAGAACCAGAGCACCAAAGACTCCAATCCGGCCAACTGAATGACACAGAGAAATGTGAAAACTGTAACATCAAGGCATAAAATCTGATGTATTTTCATTGGTTTTACAGCCTTCTTACAGAGTCATTGTCTACAGCATGGCATCCTACACCAAAGTAAATAAGTAGTTTTGTACTACATCAAAACACGAAAAACTTGCCATTTCTTAATTGTGTAATATACAAATTCACTTAAAAAAAATGTTTTTAAGGTAGGTGACAGTAGAAAATAGGAAATATTCTGCGCCTTAACATGTTTTATGATTAAAGGTTAGAGTATTAATTACAGTAATAATTTTATTTTTTATACAATTTATCTAAAGTTGTTATACTCTATATACATATCTATATTATAGTTTGTGTGTACTATATATATTGTATAAGAACTGTATTATTTATTAATTCATTTTATAATTTATATATATATATATACACGTAGGGAAATGTTAGATAATGTTTACATAGTTAATACGTAAAAATTATATAGAGAAACCTGTGATCGTATACTACCAAGTATAAGGAAACATTAGAGAGGCTTTTCAAAAGGTGCAAAACAGCTAGGAAATGTTCAGTGGAAAAATCAAGATAGAATTACCGAAATATGTAAAACAAAAACAAACAAACAAACAAAAAAGATTTATCGTACATTAAAAGAAAATGTCTTTTCTTTTAATGTACGAAGGACCAACAATTATATATGGAGGATGTTTTTCAGAGTAGACTATTAGAACATTTTAGACTTCGTGTATCTGACACATGAACTGAAATTAGTCTTATACCCCTGTGTTAAATCGTCATTTTAATCGATAAAAACACCTTTCTTTCCTTTCTTGGTTAAATATGAGTGGAATATCCCTTTAAATGACTCTCCTCCCACAGCTCGCTAACATATCCGCTCCGCCGTCTGTCTACGGCTAGTTTCACATCAACAATGAGTGTTTCTGCTGCTGTCAGTGACAAACACGCCATTATTTCAATAAATATTCTAAAAATTTATTGTGTTTAGTTCATTATCTCTGCTACAGAGCAGCATCTGACTCAGACATCAGACACTGGTAAGCGTACATTTCCTTGTCTAGCCTGTTTGGTGGGTTAGAAGCTACCTAGCTAGTCAAAGCTACTGCTAGCCTAGGCCTCAGTCTTGATATTTAGTCATGCATGCTCTTGGCGGACAGACTGAGGTCCGTGCCTCATTGTGTAGCTCCACGTTGTGTTCGCCTTGCAGCCCTGTATCTCTAACACACACGGTTTTCTAAACAAATTTCACCCGCGAGTGAAGCAAATGGTGTAGCTATTTAGCTTAGCTTTTAATATCAGCTTCCGCAAAAACTTGCACTTTAGAGCGAGGGATGCTTTTGCAGCTGGTGAAAACTTCTTTGTCGTGCATATTTATGATTCACTGGATGTCAGATCTTCATGTTGCAGAGGGGTCTCTTTGCTGTTTGTTTGGGCTCTGTGCACGCCTCGTTTTATTATTTGAGCCATTCACAATGTCAACTTATGGCAGTACAGTGTGTCTTTCATGATAGATAGATACTACAGACTGGTTTGAGTCACAATAAATATTTAATATTGGCCAGATATTCTATATGAATCCTCTCGCCTGCTGCATTTGTACGAACAGGTACAAAAACACGGAGAGGACATATCACCAAAACAATTGAAAGAGGTGTGCCGTGGGTGTGTCCACAATGGCTGGTGGAAGGAGAGGAGCGAATCGTACCACGTACTGCAGACCTCCGTTAAGCAGTGATTCAGGCTCAGTTGGCAATGGAAATCACACAACCAGCTCCCCGGTCACAGGGGTGAGATCTCGCACTAGGTAGGTCAAACTCTGACACATTGCTCCCGATCTGTCTGTGTGTGCCTCCTCCGTGGCCTCTTCAGGAACTTCTGTGCCATCTGATCTGTCAGCAGGAACAGCCCAGGGACATGCATGTCCAGTCCTCCTCTCGCGGCGCAGACCGTGGTTCCTCTGAAACACTGCAAGATCCCAGAGTTGTCCATGGATCGAAATGTGTTGTTCGAGCTCCACCTTTTCTTCTGCCACCTCATTGCGCTCTTTGTGCACTATGTCAACATCTACAAGACTGTGTGGTGGTACCCCGCATCTCACCCTCCCTCACACACATCACTGGTGAGCACTTGGGTGTTCAGTGTTTTGACAAAGAATGTTTCAGCAATTGCTTTGTTGATCAACCTCTTCGTAGGCCAGTAGGCACAGTTTATACAGAATATGTGGAAAATGTCATGGGAGCAAAAATCTATGTTTTTACAGAACTTCCATCTTATTGATTATAACATGCTGGTGTTCACCATCATCATACTAGCAAGGAGGTTAATCGCAGCCATTGTTAAAGAGGTAAGAATTCAGTTATTGGCTTTTGTGTCACTTTTTATTAATCCAAGGCTCTCAAAAACACCTCATGCAGAAAGACTGTACCCCGTTCTTTTTTTTTTTCATACTTATAAGGAAATTTCCAGCCGAGAAGGCCAGATGAAACAGAGACGTAAGGAAGAAATCAGTCTGCACACAGCTCCGCTTCAGTTTAACGATTTTCCTTTTTAAAGATTCTTCTTGTAGTAAAACAGTATCTTCAGATACATGCCTGAAGCACACTTTTAAGACTTTTAATGGATTCAATTTTTCTTTACGTGCTTTTTTTTTTGCTATGCTTGGTTTCTCAGACATCTTTGATCATGTCCTACTGTGAAAGATTTGACTGTTCTCCTCTCTTCTCCTCTGCCTCAGGCGTCACAGAGTGGGAAACTCTCTTTCCCTCACTCGATCTTTTTAGTGATGGCGCGGTTCGCAGTGCTAACGCTGACAGGTTGGAGCCTGTGCCGCTCTCTCATTTACCTCTTCAGAACCTATTCAGTCCTCAGCCTGCTCTTCCTCTGCTACCCGTGAGTATAGTATATCAAGGCTTCCTTATTTTACTGAATCCTTGTTGTCTTTCTCACACTGATTGAACAGTTGTTATGTTTTAATATGGCTTCATTTGTTTTCTTTGTGCTGTGATCAGCTGACCTACATGGCTGTTCGCTCTGAAGGTTACTGCTCTTAGTAGATTCAGCCATCTGCTTTTTAACCACTGTTCCCGCCCACATCAACCCCCTGATTAACAGGCCACAAACGCCAGAAGGAATTTTCAGTGCAAATAACTTTTGTTTTGAGCTATGTTTGCTCCTTCTAATGTTTCACATGTCGTTAACTTATAGATATGAAGCATTTGGACTAAAACCAGCTTTTGTAGTATACACAACTTTTGCCCTCTCTTAAAAGTTGTGTGAACCACATTATGCCAGTGAACATTCACATCTTGTTTGCATGCTCTGTTTGGTGCCCTGCCTAAAACACAGCTTTGGTTTGTTGCACATTAATATTTAAATAAAGAAATCCAGTTACAGTGAAGTAGCTCCTATTCTCTTTCATATTTGATAGCGTGGCTTGTTTGCATGTCATTTCAAGAGGCAGATCAAGTTCTGTTTGGTGAACCTCAGAGTGCTTGATTACAGAGCGTTTGGTATACTATGGGTCAAATCTTGATCCATGACTGTGGGTTTTTTTTATTTTTTGAAAGGAATCATCTAAATGACAGGTGTCGAACTCCAGGCCTCGAGGGCCGGTGTCCTGCAGGTTTTAGATGTGTCCTTGATCCAACACAGCTGATTTAAAGGGCTAAATGACCTCCTCAACATGTCCTGAAGTTCTCCAGAAGCCTGGTAATGAACTAATCAGTTGATTCAGGTGTGTTGACCCAGGGTGTTAACTAAAACCTGCAGGACACCGGCCCTCGATGCCTGGAGTTCGACACCCCTGATCTAAGGAATCATTATGAGCATACTATGCAGGTCCTGCGTTTAAATATGTTGACATGTCCTGTGGAAATATTTTTCCATTGGTGGCTGTAGGAAAATGAGCTAGCAAGAATATGTGCAGATGGTGTGTCATATGCAATATTAAACCATACGTGGTATCATTGAACTAATATGACAAAGATCTGTGACTCTCAGTTTATACTCTTTACTCTTCTACTACAACCCCAGCTGTAGTCTTGCTATGATCTGTAGAAATTAACTGCAGCCCCTCCCACCCCCACAGATTTGGGATGTATATTCCCTTGTTCCGACTGAGCTGTGACTTCCGACGAGCAGTTCCGCTCTCACCCATCACCAGCATTGGCTCCAAAGAGGTCGGCGGCGTCGGCCGGGGCAGGGATTATCTGACTGTGCTCAAGGAGACATGGAAGCAGCACACCAGCCAGCTGTATGGTGTCCAGGCCATGCCCACTCACGCCTGCTGTCTATCCCCTGACCTAATCCGCAAAGAGGTGGAGTACCTGAAGATGGATTTTAACTGGAGGATGAAGGAGGTGTTGGTCAGCTCAATGCTCAGTGCTTACTATGTGGCATTCGTACCTGTGTGGTTTGTCAAGGTAGGAAACTGTTGGACTTCACTGCAACTTTAATTCAATATGATTTATGAGCTTTTCTCAAAGTTTCTACATATTTGCCTTCAGAGTACCCAGTATGTGGATAAGCGATGGTCTTGTGAGCTCTTCATCTTGGTGTCAGTCAGTACCTCAGTCATCCTCATGAGGCATTTGCTGCCCCCTCGATATTGTGACCTGCTTCACAAAGCTGCAGCCCACCTCGGGTGCTGGCAAAAAGTAGATCCCTCACTCTGCTCCAATGTCCTCCAACACATGTATGCACTGCTTTTAGTTTATTGCATTTTATGTTCAGTCAGACTAATTTTAGTTAGATTTAAAGTTAACTTTTACCTGTTTTTTTTGTACACAGATGGACTGAAGAGTACATGTGGCCACAGGGAGTCCTGGTAAAACATAATAAGAATGTATATAAGGCCATGGGCCACTATAATGTTGCAGTCCCATCAGATGTTTCCCATTATCGCTTCTATGTGAGTATACCTAAATGAAGAGGTCTTGTAGAACCAGAACTGGTATCAGAGCCTTTACAGAGCTGTGCTCATACTTATCCTCTTTCTTACTCTAGTTCTTCTTCAACAAGCCTTTACGAATATTGAACATACTCATCATCCTCGAAGGTGCCATGATATTCTACCAGCTCTACTCGTTGATATGCTCGGAAAAGTGGCATCAGACGATATCGCTGGCCCTGATTCTCTTCAGCAACTACTACGCCTTCTTCAAGCTCCTCAGAGACAGAATAGTTCTTGGAAAGGCATACTCATACTCAAACAACTCATCAGACCACAAAGTTAGTTAGACTTAAGTTATTGTTCGTCTCACTCACGTTTGGAACAAGATAAACAAGCCTAAGATCTCTGTATTTTTTCTACAAACGGCATTTTTGTGTCACATTTTTGTTCTGACCTGCCATAATAAAAAGAAATATTTTTGTATTACTTTAAACCTTGTTGGATTCTGTTTTATTCTCAGTCCACGCTGCTTACAAAATGTCTTTACAAGTAATAATGGTGAATAGCCGTCCCTGTGGATTCCTTCTTAATGGGAACTCCATGCAGGAGTGGAATCATCCTACATGCTATTTCTTTTGGGATTGATTTAAAAATGAAGGATTCATTTGCCGTTTGATGCCTTGGTGTTTGCCAGACTCCAAGCATTAAGTTTAGAATTTAAAAACTACAGTTTCTTCTCTTTTTAGAAAATAGAAACACTGATTCACATGTCCATAAGACCTGTTTCCACTGATTTTCAGTCCAGTTCTTGTTTAATTTTGCAGTTTTCCTTCCTTAACAATGGCCTTTTCTAAGTAGCTTAGGAACCAAAACACCATTCCTTTGAAACTAGTAAGACACAAGAACTGGATTAAAAATGAGTGAAGAAGCAGCCAATGTCCAAAGAAAAGCTTTTAAAGACTTCCAAAAAAACAAAAACAAAACTGGAGCATTATTGCTCAATACCACTTTTACATTTTTTCTTTTTAGGAAAGTGTGAATCCTTGGGAGCAAAATAAAAAGAAATGACGGTGGCTAGAGCTTGTTGCATAGTACTGTTTGACCTGTATGTTCCAGCTGGTGGAGCTCAGGCTGAGATGTCCCAATGCCATCGTGCTTCTTCTGTTGCAAGATCCCACATTTCCCTATTTTGTGGCATTGTCAGTTTAATTTACTGAGCAGTAAGAGAAACATTGCATTCATACAACAACCGAATCCTTTTGTTAACAAACAGACGCATACCACATCCTGCATCCTTTCCTCTGGTTCTGCACACACAGGCAACTTGGAGGAGTGACAAGAAACAAAAAGGTCCAGCATAAGGACATTACTTCTGCCTGAAATTCAGGTCAACTTGTAAGCTTTTTTTTCAGTCATGTTGCTAGTTTCTCATCTAAAATGAAACTGAGGTGTTTGGACAAGCTATGTTCAAAAATTCTTGTGTTTAACATCCGTTGGGGAAAAAATAATACTTTTCATACAAAGGCTAAAAATTCTCCTCATCTATAAGCTTAGGAGAAAAAAAAGCACAAAATCCCCCCCCACCTCAACGGATCAAACAAATCCCACGTCCAGGGCCACAGGGAAAGTCAAAAAAGCGTGGAAATTTCTTGTTTACATCCTGCAACACTGCAACACGTCAGTGGTGTTAGCAAAAGATGAACACTGGCGTCCCCGTGTGGCCTTGTTCTGTAGCACCCTCGGAGCCTTGATGGAGCAGTAAGGATGTTTACAAAGAGCCATCCTCAGGCGGTGCACAGCAGCATCCTGCCAGTCAGTAACCTGCGTGGAACAGTCGCTCCTCCCCCCGTGGCGCACGGCCGGGTGGACTGGCCCTTTAAGAGGAATAAAAACGACAGCTGAGCTCCGCACGAGCCAAGCGCGGCATCGACGCTCTTTACATTTCATCGGTAAAAACACCGGGTACGGATCGTTCGGTGCCACTGTATTACATTTCTTTTTAACACCAGGATTCATATGAAGTGGACTTTTAAATCCTAGGAGGAGAAATGCGAGCCGGCGCCCTGCCGGCGTTGCTCTCTGGTGCGTAATTGATTCGGTAAGTCTTATTTGTGTCATCAGCAGACGATGCGTTCCCTTTACGCGTCTCCTTTCACGGAACTGAACCCGGTGGCGCAGCGACCCGCAGTCCGCTTATTGTTCTTTACTCGGGAGAATAATTCTCCCGCTAAAAGCAGAATTTCAGCGCAGAAAGTTGCCATTGTGTATTACTGTAGTGGCCATCTTTGGCTCCTACTTTGAACAGAGGCTGGCGCAGTGTTCACCGGATAACTGCTGTCACAACATAGATTGCATTCATTGTAATGAGAGAGCGCGATAAATCCGAGGCAAGACCACCATAAAATGTAACTAAGCAACGACAAACACGGACACTCTGCTGTAACAGTTTTACGACGCTGAAAACCGACACGAGCTCGTGTCTTTTAATGCTAATGCGCCTCTGTAAAAATCATAATTCATAAAATATTTAGACTGAATGCATTTATTGACTGAGGCATTAAATTCTAATGGCCTCTAATGTCTTTATCGCACAGTGTTACACAGACTTTCATTGAGCCTTTTGTCTAAAAGTTATGTTTATTTTGGATGATGGCGTATTGTTTTATAGGCTCTTGGTGCAATAGAGTACATTTCTTCATCACTCACGCAGGCTTAGTTTAGTTAGTTAGGTTTCGTTAAAAATGTACACCATCCAGTTGAGTTCACACATATTTTCCTAACCTTATTCCACTTTCAATATCTTCAAAGTCTCCAGTTTCACCTTTTTAAAAAAAAAAAAAAAACACCAAGGAAGCAAAACCATTAATCATCTACCGAATAAATCCTATACAGGAAATATGTGCCTATATATTTCTTATCAAATTATAAATAGTGGAGGAACTGTTTGTTTTGGATTTTACTGTAGTCACCTGGGGATGCTGTTAAGCCAGTTCAAGCTTCCCTAAACATGCAGAGGGGAGCATTCTGGGCTGCAGCACTAATTTTGGCACAATGACAATCCTCCACAGGCTGCTGCTTTTCAAACTTCCTACCGTTGTCGTTTCAGGACTTCCTGCACACCAGCCAGGCTGCACCTCAGGGAGCTTCTCCTAATAGAACTAAGTAAATAACAATGGAAGACAAGCGCAAGAAGCGAAGCCCAAAAGTGTCCCTCCCCCAACCGCCTCCACCACCCATCAACCCGCGCAAGCTCTCCGTCCTGCCTGCCAGCAAAAGTGCCACCTTCTCCCTCGGCCTGCCGCAGCCTCCCTCCCCCAAGAACAGAGGCAAATATAAAAGGTCCATAGGAGCACCGGGACAGCCCAAAGACGTGTTCGCAGCGGTCGTTGCTCCACCAAAGATCACCAGGTTTGTGTCTTAATGTAGCAGGAAGACCTACCAGGACTGCACTGCTTTGTGGGGTGGCAGACAGCATGTGTACGTTCAGGGATAATGGTGTTTCACATTCAAAATAAGAAAGAAATGGTTTAATGCATCAGGTTTTCCTCCAAGACCAGCAATAAAATAACTCACTAAGACAACGCTGTGTTTCACCTGCATTTGATGATACAGCAGGATACAGATTTGGTTCGACCGGGTGTTGCTTTTGTTTTGCTTGTTTTTTAAATGTTGTCATATGTTAACAAAAATAAATAGTTGCAATGTTATCTTGTTTTTTTTTCCTGTCAGACCCCACAGGGAGAAGCCCAGGGCTCCCCAGCCAGCAGGGCCCAGTAAAGTAGTCCAGTCGTCCCCCCTACAGCACTCCTTCCTCACAGATGTCTCAGATGTGAGAGAGATGGAGGGAGGCCTCCTCAACCTCCTCAATGACTTCCACTCAGGCAAACTGCAAGCTTTCGGTAAGCTAACCTTGATAAGATGCCCCCCCCAGGAGAGTATTCTGTTACTGGCTGAAAATAAAGGCGGGTGAAAAGTGGCTTTGTTACATGAATCAGGCTGAAATCAAATACACGCTGTGCTATTTTTTTACGCCTCTGCTGCCATGGAAATACTTTTGACTTTGATGTAATCACAAGACACGACACACTGTGCCATCAGATTCAGGTCTGGTTTAACCTGTCTGATTTCCAGGTAAAGTATGCTCCTTTGAGCAGCTCGAACACGTGCGGGAGATGCAGGAGAAGCTGGCACGATTGCACTTCAGCCTTGACAGCCACGTGGAGGAGCTTTCCGAGGACCAGAGGAAATGTGCCTCCGACCACAACCTGGAACACCTGCTCTGCAACGTAAGCATGAATCCCAGTGGCAGCAGCCTTTTAAAGTGGACATGAAACACCACATTTATTAAGGCTAGTTTACATCACGGAACTCTACTCTGAAAAACCGCTATAGATTTAACACCATCTGTAGAGCTGGATTTAAGAAATAAGTGTTTAAAGGAGCACATGTAGCACCATCTTGTGCCTGTACAGAATGTGATCTCACTGGGTTGGCTAGTTGGCCAGAGCTGTTAATTCGGGGTCATGCCAGGTTTCAGAATTCGCTGGATCATAAAACCCTTCAAGCAGTTTCATTGTGTGCTGATAACATACAGACTACTTTTTTTTACCTTCTTACCCTTTAAAAAAAAAACAACCAAAACAAGGTCCACTGGAGTGAATGGAGATGACACAAATCTCCCACGCAACAGCTGCGGTTCCTGCTAATAGACTTGCATTAATCTGTGTTACCTAACTAGTCTAACATTGTCCCGTTTGATTTTTCCTCATCGGGTCAGGTGTACAGACCAATCAGCTGGCAGAGCCGACGCCCACAGGATGTGGCACTATTTTATGTAATCCTGAAGTGTGATTTAACTCCCAGTATTCACAGAGTTAAGTTTGTCTTTTCCCAGGCACACCTGGGAAGATACTTTCTTACTCCTTCATTTACATTTATTTACATATTTCCTCAGGCTCCTGTTTTCATTGGTTAGTATCTATTTTTCCTGTGGACATGCTGATGGATGTTAGGATTTCCAATTGTGCTTTGGTAAGAAACTTAGTTATCAACATACACATAACTGTTTGGCTGTGCTTGGGAACAGAAAGACTTAACCTGATGATAATAACTGGGTTTCAAATCTCACCATAATGCTCCGTAAAATGGTGCCAAGGCTTGTACTCCTTAGTCGAGCTGTAATGTTAGGTGGCTGTACATTTTATAGTGTGGGTTTTGTTTTGTTGTTTTTTTGAGCAATATGATTTCTGGAGGAAGACATTCAGATGCTTTTTGTTTGTTTTGTTTTTTCCCCCACATGAGAAGGCTGTGACGAAAGGGAAAGTTTGTAGAGCTAATATCTCCACAATTGGGCATCTCAAACAAACAAAAACCCTTTGATAAATGGTACTATAGACTGAAGGAAAATGTGAATTTCTTTATTTGGACAAACCAATGAATTTAAATCCTATTACTGTAATTTTCCACATGAAATTCAGTTTTGTTGAACTATTGGCTCGTTTAAAAAGGAAAAAGGAAACAAAAGCTCTCTCGTACAGTGATGTGCCATCTAAGAATGCCTTGACAGTTTCTATTGTTCGTTTGTTGTGTGGCTCCTACTGTAGCTGCAGTGCTCTGTGTGACTGAGGTGAGAAAAACCCTTCAACTCATTTACAGACACTGCTGCCAGGAATACTCTGGCTTCTAGCTGAAGCCAGAGTGGATAATTGGGCCTCAGAGCAGATGGGCTATGAAGCAACTTTACTTTGTATTGAAGCTTAACGTTTGCTTCTAGAAACACTGCAGTCGATGATGAGAGCGTAACTCAAATATTGATCCGAAATGCACAGGCTGTTATGTAACATGATCCCACAGTGAGATTACTGCCAGGTACTAGCGCTTCACTTTCTATTTTTGGCTTTGTTTTCAATACCCCTCTCTCCTGTTTGCTCCTTTGTTTCTGCAGCTTGAAGAGCTCAGCACCTCAATGTATCCTTTTCTTAGCTCGAATGTGTATTTGTTTATGGGAATTGCCCCGACAGTCCAGGAGCGGATGCTGGATTTGAATGATGTGTTTTCAGTTCAAAGTCCTTCTGTGGTGAATCCTTAATGTGTGCATGTTCAGACAAAAGCTCCACTTGGCTGAGAATCAGGACCTGCCCAAGACATCTGGTCCCTGACAGAGTGAGGTGAACGGGATGGCAACCACACACTCGTCTAACGTGGAATCGATCCAGCTGCCTTAGTAACAGGATGGAAAGATCAACGGGAGGAGGGGCTCGTTTTTTCCATTTGGTCAGTGAAGCTGAGGGAACAAAGCAAGGACTCGAGAGCAGCAGAGCATTAACTGAACACTCGGTCAAAATCATGAACCGCTCTCATTCATAACACAAAAAAAGAAACTCGATGGTTAACTGATCAGGAATCTGTGAAAATATCCTGTATGTTAACTTTCCCTTGGCTTTAGTTTTGAGTTACATAATTTTAAGAAAGAAGTCAATCCAGGTGAGTGAACTCATTGGCTCTGTTGTTTTTTCATGCCAAAAAGCACATTTAATGAGACTTCGAAATATTTATACTGTTTCTCTTTGTTGTATGTATATGCCTAATCTGTGACATATTCCATCTAACTGTATGCATCCGTAAGCAAAGGTAAGGAATCTGCACATTCAAGTAGCAAACGCATTCGGCCCTTTTGACAGCACCACTGTGGCTAGCTCTGAAGTTTAAAGGGAGTTTTGCTCTTATTCTGAAAGCACTCCCTCATTTTTATATCTTTGTTAAAGGTTTGCTATTGGAAAACACTGGACGTGGAAAACAAAATGTTTATTTTCTGTGTATATTGCTGATATCAATTTTGAATTATGTGCAGTTTAGCTGCTGTATTGGACATGATTACCTTTAGGCTTTTCTTTAAAAAAATAAAAACAGCAGTAGCAGCATCCCTCCAAGCACAAGCTAGTTCACCCTGCTGCTGAAATGCTAGAAAATCACGTACCATTGCATGAAGGTCAAACAGTAGTTTGTTCAGTCTTACAAGGACCGCACATGTGTAGTGTTTTGCAGCTAGCATAGATTTCTAAACAGTGCTATTTCAAAATGGCAGCTACTTTGATATAAAGGTTCGGTGATTATGATTTGTGTTTTATTAAATTACAAACCCAAGAGTGTACCTTGGATGTCATGTTTAATCATGACCATAGAATTACAAAGATATTAGTGTTCACTGTTAAACATGAGAGCATTTTTGAAGCAACGCTCCCCCCCCTTTTTTTTTTTTTCAAAATCGTGTGCTAAGCCTACCTCTTTTCAAGCCTTTGATCAGTCCTCTTTCAAGGATTCTTCACAGCCAGACATTTTTGTTTTTTTACTAATGAAGTGTAGTCGTCATCAAAAGGCTAGTTATGGTTAGCTTTTACTAAGCATGTCATGAATGAAGCATAAGGAATTAAAAAAGAACACCTGAAGCTTGTGTTTCCAGTAACTCCACCTATTAATAAAGCTATATTAGATTACCTAAGATTAATAATGTGTGTTTAATGGACAGAAGACATCTTTCAATTTTAAAAATGATCTATGTTTGTGATTAGCAAGTTAATCCTTCCACCCCATTTTCAGTCTTTGAATGACGCACGCTGAAGTTAGTTTTACAGAAATAAAACAGTTTATTCATATATCTTCTTGCTCTTGTTCACAAACAAGTTCAGTTATAATTTAACAATAGATGAGTTAAAAGGCTACTTGAAGACTGGCACTATATTGAGACAATATCAGACCTGGGCTGTGACTGTTTCTCAGGCAAATGAAGAAGTAAAATTTTTCCCTTCTCAGAGTTCGACACCAACCTTCCTCTACGAGTCCACGTACACATAAATCAACAGTTTTGATCTGCCAGTAAATTTTGGTCATGCAAAAAGAGACATAGTACCAACTCAGCACATTATATATGACTTTTAAACCATTACACAAGAGATAAATTATAACTGTACCGTCATACAGCAAACATATAGAATAAGCTAATACTGTGCAAATACACATTTGAGCTGTACAAAAGTATTTTTGTACTATGCTTGTTAATCTCAGTTCAAAAATCTCCAACTACATAAAGATATTTTAAAAATATCACATCACATCTGATGAAACAGCAAAAATATACAACTTTCAGGTCCCTGTGTTCTTCCTCTTCTTTTTGTGCATTTTAATTTTACATTCTGCAATAGTGTCTCTGATTTGTCTACAGTACATGTAGAGTTTATGGAAAAACAAAAACAAAGCAACGACAATGAGCTACTTTCAAAGTGCAAAGAGAGCAGGTTGGACATGTGAAAGACCTGATGCCATTATGTTACAGCCATCCATGCTTCTGTACCAGACGGAATCTCACTGAGATAAGAATAAGAGCTCCAACTTCTTAAGGACTTTCTCTGTGTTTATATAAAAGTGCAGGCACTATAAGAAATGATAATGAAACATCTTCAAGTAAGATCAGTTTTAATGCTGTCCCTCTTTCGACATTTGGTTCTGTTTGGAGTCTGCTTTACCTTACGATAAGGTCCTCAGGATATCATTTAGACTTTTATGGACATTGACAGGCTGGGAGGCGGCACACTCGCTCAGGCTTGGCCCCATCTGGGCATAAAGGGCTTGGCACAGGTTGGCGGTAGCACCCCTTACGCTGCCGCCCCGGCCATGAATGGTGCCGCTGTGGGTAGAGGTGCCCAAGAGGTGCCAGAGCAAGGGCAGCACTTTCTGCTCTACCATCTGGGGCTTACGAGGGTAGAGCTCTGCCACAAGATCTAAATATAGAAGATGAGAAGCAATACACTGCATTTAGATACATCAAAGCAGAAGCTGATTACAGTGCAGAACTAGGACACCAGACATACCTGCGACCTTTTCGATAAGGTTCACCTTTGCCTTCCCGCTTAAAAACTGAGCCTTGGCGCAAAAAGGCTGAAGGAGAAGTATGTTGTCTGTAGCAGGCAAAAAAATGAAAGTCAAATTAAAGCAATTTTTTAACCAAAACTTTCTCCTCTATTTTAATGCTCAAAGTAAGTACCTATATTTAAGATGAGTGCATTAATAGCTCCAATAGCAGCAGAGCAGATGGCATTGCTCTTTGAGTTGAGGTGATTGTCCACGATTGCTGGGACCAGGATGTTGACCACTTGGGACAGGTTGTCCTTTAACAAGTGGATGATTTTCTGTAAAGACTCCAGGGCATACAAGTTGACCTTGCTGTTGGACTCCTGCAGCCTGGCTCTGAAGGCATCAAACACCTAGAATTAGGGAGATCAGAAAGTGAAGGATAAACACTTTGTCATTATAATGAAAAGACCACATAAAGACGTACTAAATGGATTTGGAGAAAAAAAAGAAGAAAATACTAACCGGGAATATACTGTTGATAACCATGTTTGGGTTGTTTTGGCAGTCAGCCACTAGCTGGTCGATGCCTTTGATCCTCTCTCTGAAGTCCTTTGACGCCAGCAGATCCGAGATCTGCTTGATGTACTCAGTCTTGTCTGCAAAACTCTGTGTCTGAGATCTACAGCTGTAATGGCTGTGAGACTCCCTGTATATAAAATGCATCACAATTCACGTGTTTTCCATATGTATTACACATTTGTGAAAAATAAATTTGCCTTAATGGGCTACTCTGGTGCATTGGTTGATATCTACACCCACCTGTTGGTCTGGTTGAGTGGCTCTCTGTTGAGCGATGAGGCTCTGACTGTACCGCTGCCCGGGAGGGAACGTCTGCCTCGGGCTGACTGAGTATCTTGAGGCATCTCACCAAGACCCTAACCCCCCCAACAATCTCAGAGTTAGATGCCTATATTTAACTTCCAGGGAAAATACCAATTTTCCTGTAAACATAAACAGAAAGAAATGGTACCTTTGTCTTTAGAGTGAAGACGGTGTCTCTGACAGTCTGCAGGTCTTTCGTAGGGATGTATTTCTCCAGGATCTTTTCAAATTCTGGGTGGGAAGACAGGGACAGCAGCATTCGACGGCCAAAGTACCTTTGAGGGGAGAAGGTGTAATATCATTCATTTGTTAAAGTGGCACTTTGGATTTGCAGTCCAAAAGCAACGGAAAAGCATTTCTAAACATATTTTAATGAAATGCAAGGTAATTACAGTACAGTGACACCAAAACAAATAGTGTCAACAATAACAAAATCAATTCCAGCAAAACCAAAAGTAGATTTGGATTGTACTATATCCTATTGATGGTCTAAAGACTTTTAAAATGTCTCAAATTTGACATTTTCCTCCCACTGTTATCCGTTATTGCTGAATGCTTTTTATTGGCAATACATAAAAATATAATCTCACCGTTCAAGCAAATATGAACAAGTTGTAAAGAAGTTAAAACACAAAAATTGAATGAATTAATATGAAAGTTTTTTTTTCTTTTTTACATACCTGACTTCTTGTGAGGAGTCTTGTGCGAGTTTGACCACGGCAGGTAAAATTCTGTCAGTGAGATCTTTAGCCCCAGAAAGGAGACGTGCAGCACCAACCTTCTCAACCAAATTAGCCAGATGTTGAGCCATACATTTCCTCACCACTGCATTAAGGTGACTATCAGCAGAGGAGGAAATCAATTCATCAATCAAAGCTTAAAATTATGTAGTGATCCAAACAGAGAAGAAGCAAACAAACAACAAAGAGCTGTCCTGTGTGTAATCTAACCTGAGTCCTCCAGTAAGTAACGCATTGATGCTTCGAGTAGGGGTGCAGTGCTGCACCATGCAATCCAGTGCTGCATCTACATCCTGCCTAATGAAGGCATTACTCTCCCCAGCCTTCTGCAGTAAAGCTTTAACTGTCCCCTCTAGCTCCTGGTCCATCGCTCGCTGAAGGTGTGTGTACAGGTCACCCAGGGTACACACGGCAACCCTGGACACACCCGACCGCAGGTTCTTCACCTAAATAAGATTAACAATATTAGTGCTTAAGGTATAAGAAGAGTAAATGAGCACTGATTACATATTCAAGATATCTATTTGACCAAAAAAAAATCTCCAATGGGAATTTAGCAAAATGCCAAGCAATGATAGCTGAGACTATATATAATTATGAAGCAAAACTATTAAGACGCAGAGAAATTAAATAGAATTGCAAAACTGGAACAGCAGAGTCAAACACCGCCATGCATAGATTCCCAAAATTAAGCGGGATTGTTATTCAAAAAATTATATTACCTCTTGAATGAGAGATAGGCAAACATCATGAAGCCGAGCCTGAAGTGTATCCGAGTGATAGTGTGCAAGAGAGCGCAGGAATGTCAGTCCTTCAATCTTCTTCTCCCTACATTCGAAAATAACAACGCACAAAGGGTAATAATTTTACTCTGTGGTCCACATTCAAAGAGATGCTTGAGGATGATGGATTGATTATTTCTCACCAGTCTTCAGAGTTCAGCAGATTGAAGCTTTGCACCAGCGCCAGCTCGGGTTTGGAAAACGGACACGGCTCTGCAGGATCTGAGAGATTTTTCCTGTGCCCCAAACTGCCAGGGGACAGCTCATCTAAATGGCCCATTAAACACCACACAACACACAGATTCAGTCTCATGTTACGTCTCAATCAGGCTGAAAACAGTGTGTGTGTGTATGTGGGTGTGTGCGTGTGGGTGGCGGTGCATTAACAGCAGGTTGTCAAAACAAAGTATTGAAGCACATTACCCAGAGCAAACATCTTATTCAACCATTCTCTGATGGCCCTAGAGGTTTAATTAATTAATGTTCCAACATTTTCTATAAACAAAGGCCTGTTATAGCAATGGTTTGTATCATTATAATGTTACTGAGTATTGTTAAACAGGGACAATAACTTTCTGTGTGCAACAAAGATTATGCAGCATGTAGTAAAAGTCTACAAATGCTTGGTTTTTAAGATCAACTCACCTGAACTGTGGGACAGTGAAGGACGGGTTCTGCTCAGGCTAGGTGCCCTCCTAAGACGGGACACATTTTTAGGGTTGGGTGGAACTGTAGGGGGGCTGGGCTGGTGGGGTGGAGTGAAGCACTTAATTGGGCTTTGGGGTCCTTGGGGAGTGTCAGGACTGGTGACAAGAGACTCATCAGAGACAGGGTCTGCTTTAGATGTCACTGTGCTGCCGTTCATATGCAGATCTGCAACAGAGAAGAATAATGTTTGAATCACCAGACACAAAAATTTTAACTTTTTACACATGCAAAACATAACAAATCTGTTAAAGTGACAGGCTTCTGTAATTCAGGCACACAGGAAACTTACCACCTACATTAGTGGCTGAAAGCAGCACTGCTGAGCAAAAGGCTTTTTTTCCCTTTATTATTAAAAACATCTAAACTAGTTAAGTGTGTCCCTCGTGTGAGAGAACAAGTAGTACCCCTCGTACACTAGCTTTGAGAGAGCTCTCTCTTCTGGATTGAGAAGAAAATGAATCCTGGGAAAACTTCTTAATGTCATTTAAAAAACAAAACAACAACAACAATGGCACTAGTGAGTTAAAAGTGCCACATGCATGTTAGGGTTTGTTAGGGTTTTTAGTTCTTTTCCCGATTTGTGCGTTAAAGTAATAATATCATTATTGTGATTCATATTGTCACCGCTCTATATATAACTCACACTTTCAACAAAACACTTTGTTGTGCACATGCCTGGGCTTCTGCATACTATGAAATTTGTGTGTGTGCGCGTGTGTGTGGCCTCCACAATGATCCGTCATCATCCAATGTGAGAAAACAGAAGATGCTGGTTTAAATTAGAGCTAACTGTGAGTGGGCACTTGAAGACACTCATTGATCATCACCATAATTTTTCCCCACCAGGAGTTTTTGATGGAGAAACTCTGCTGTGTGTGGGCAGGAAACAATGAGGAGTGGAAGAGAGGCAAGTGAAACATTTTGCACTTGTACAAACAGACTGCACGAGTCTGTAGTGTAGGTCTAAGGTAAAACAGTACAGTTGGCAAACTTTATGAGTCAACAATGTTTTAGCTCTTTAACTGACATCTGTCCACTTTAATTATGTTGTTTTATGTCAATGTTTAAAGATCTCTTTATGTTGGTAATAAGAAATTCCCGGTGTGTGTTTCTCTCTCATGCATGCTCCACTGAGCTTTGTGTGGTTGAGCCACACATTTTGCATTACGTTGGGTGGATACCTCCACCCTAACAGCTGCACATTAACCTTCTCTGCTCCCCTTGCCCTGTTGGGGATGCCATCAGTCATCTGAAATCCCACAGGGGGATGTGATAGGATGATCGGACTGTGGAGCAAATTAACACTAATACATGCTGTTTACTCTTTAGGCCATTGTGCAAAACAGTTATGTTGTTTTGTGAGTTCAGTATGCCCAAGGGTGCAGCGGACACAAAGCTGACGTATATAGATTAATAAAATAAAAAAAAAAGTGCTATATGAGATAGTTATAAAATACTTAAAGCTATCTGCAAAAATTGATTTTTTTAACCATAACCAGAACATTTATTTTAAAGAAATTAAAGGTTAAAATTAAACTTATCTTCTGTCACAAAAATGCATCACATTTGTTAAATACAAAATAAAAAGGCATTTATGATGAGATTAGAGATTTATAAGTTTCAAACACTTTCTCTTGCCTTTAATGACTAATGCTCCATTGTCCTCTGTTGGTGAATCAGACAGCATCTTCCTGACACGGTGGCGAATCTGATCTGTTGAATACTGCCCTTGACTTATCGAGCCTTCTTGTTGATCCAGCCTGTTCTTATCCCGGCCAAACCTTGCATTTTTTATCCTCTCCTGCGCAACCAGAAAACAAAACAAAAGCACACACAGAGTCAGATTCTGCTAACCGGAAGCTTGACATTATGAACTACGGAGCTGTGTCAATACCAAGTTTTCACTACATATGGTTGATTCTGATATTATAAAAATTTTTTATATACAATATAGATATATAGTTTTTGTTTAATTTGAAATTAACATTTTAACTTAAAATGTGTTTTGTCTCTCTTCTGACAATTAATCAGGGGTGTATTAAGCAGAGAGTCAAAACACACACGCACAAAAAACATTGACATTATCAGAATAAGAATACTTTATTAATCCCAAAGTAAATGATGCCATATGTTATATCGTATATTCAATATAAACATGGCATCAGTATTTACTATTTAAACATCACAGTAATATATAGCAACACTCCTCATCCACCGCTGAACAGAGTGTGACTAACCTTAACCTCTTCTGGACGTGGGATGATATCAATGTCTTGGTGACTGCCAGACACAGCGTTGCTGTGGATGCCCACTGAGGGATCAGTGGGGGGTTTGAACGATAAAAAACCCTGCTCAAGTGGCAAGAGAACTCCTGGATGGCTGGAGGACACTGCAGTGCCAAGCATGCCTAATAAACATGAGGGAATAAGATGACTAATCTTTTAGCGGTTTAACTGTGATCATGTAGGAACAAGCAAGCTTCTATTTATAAGTTTTATTTAAAAATACATCCAGAAAGCAGCTGTAATTTATAGCTAGTTGAAAATGTGTAGTTTTAAAAAACGGATGGGAGAAATAAAAGATATGTTGTTGAGTCCTTTATTTAAAAAAACAAGAGCAGCACTGAGCTACATCAGCTTAGTAACACAGCAAAAGCCTGGACAATCAAATGATAACTTGTATCCTTTACAGATCTGAAACTTACCTCTGCCAACTACTCCTTCAGACATGTCTGTGCCTGGTGATTTCCTACTGCTGCTGTGACTATGGGATCCTGAACATCAAAAGAGATAAATAATGAGATTTAATTATTTCAGCACACAAAATGCTATTAGAAGGTATATCCAATATAGCACTCTGTTCTCATCGATGCTAGCTGACCTTTGGGAGGCTTCTGAGCTTTTAAAGATTCGCGAAAAGCTGGTCTGACCAATGGAGGGGATGGTACCGTTTTCTCTTCGTCAGTTTTGATTATGCCATTGGAGTATGTAACTCTCTGCCCAACCACACCCACCTCAGATGAGAATTCATCTCCCTGGGACAACACTTGGGAAAACAGAAAACAAAAATGTAAATAAATAAAATAAAAAAGACACACGGCAATGCAACAACTGGGAAAAACCTTTCTCTCCTTTTCTACCTTGAACGCTGCTGAAGTCCGAGGACACAGAAGACCTCGGTTTTGCAGAAGGCACTCTTGCAATGCGAGGTTTCATTCCTGCAGAGGCAGAGTTTCCGGGGCTGGTGACAGTTGTGACAAGTGAGAAGTGATCATGAGAAACTGCCTACCATTCAACACATCATCAGAGAACACCTAAAGACTACAAAGTCAGAGCTTCTTAAAACTGTCAACATGATTAAACACAACAGGCAACATATCCCATATCCCAACACAAGGTCATCTTTATTAAAAAACATCTCCCTGTTACATTTAATATAAAAGATCACTTCATAAGCACATCTTACCGGTTACTTTTTTGTCTCTGGGTTTCACTCTACAACTAATGGCTTTTTTGTTGTATTTGCTTTATTTTCCGTTGTAAATTTAAAAAATGAAGTAAAATACATTTTTTAAATTAATTCTGCTCCCTTGTTGGTATTTTGATTAGAAGGGTTCACCAAGAATAAGTATGTGGCTAACTGTTAAAACCGATGCTTCAAATATACTTCCCACTTTATACCCATGTCCCACTGTCTTTTTTTTTAAATTATGTATGTATTTGCAGTATATGGAGGTGTCTTTTATCTGGTGTATTAACATAATTTCAGACCAACACAGTCAAACTACATGAAAATGTGAGGCAACATTATAAGCAATATATGCCAAATGCAGAAAATCTGGATATTTTACCTTTTCATGCCATTAAAGCTGGAGTTTGCAACTGAGCTCAGACTAGAAAGTCCACTTTCACTAGTCGAGCTGGTAAGCACTGGAGAAGTGTTTGACAGCGAGTCTAGACCCAAGTCCACCTTCACAGCTGAGTCAGGACTGTCTGGATCTGGACTACTAAGGCTCGCTTTGGCCCGCTTCTTGGCAGCGCTGTTGCGTAGTGAGCGCAGGGAGTTGAGCATCTGTGGGCAAGTTACAAAGCTAATAGGAACTCATAGAGGCTTGATTTTTCATTTTACTTCAACTGCCTGTTCATGCAGGGCCCTTCCTGATGGCTGATTATAAACAACATCCAGTATATAAAATAGAGAATTGTGCTGACCTCCTGCATGTCCAGAGGATCATCTTCTTGAAGATCATCCACACCACTGAGGCCACCAGGGTCCACATTAAGGGTCTTTTCTAACTGCTGATTCAGAGGGCTTCCTGGGGCATTGGATCTCTGGCCATTAATGGAATGGATGTGTTCTGTTGGAGGGATTACTGGTGAGACGGAGAAGGTGCCTCTGGGACTGCTCAGTGCCCGTCTGAACGATGACGTGGAAGAATTCATGAGGGAGGCACAAAGAGGTCTGGGAGAGCGTCTGCTAGAGAAGTCACCTAGGACAGGATAGTAACCCGAAAACCCCCCCACAAAGGTAAAAAAAAAAAAAAAAAAATGTTTTTGACATTACAAACCAACACATATGAAATGAAGTCTCTTTTTTCCAACTAGATTACCTATTGCAGCACTCGCTGTCTCTCTCCAGGGGCTGGTTTCTCGCTGTTGGGGGCTGTTGTCCTTCTTGTTGGGCCAGGTGTTGGACATAGAGAGGGAGGAGTCTGCATGACGGCGGGATGGGGTTGGGGTAAGCATGCCCCCTGGGAGCGTAGCCAGTGGGTAAGAGGGCAGAAGAAAGGAGCTGGATGTAGTAGAGTTTGAGGGGAGGGAAAATGTTCGCTCAACGCTGGGGTTCCTCGAGAGCAGACGTCCTTTGGGTGCCACTGTCAAACATTACATTCACTCATCAGACCCATGAAAAACTGTGTAAGGACACTAAATGGTTAATGCCACTTTAAGTGTACTTTCAAGATTTTACTCAAATTTTATTCAAAATAAATCAATAAAAAGAACTTTAAATGTAAAAATATTTTTGAAATAACTCCATACCAACATCTGGGTCAGAGAAGTTTGTGGTTTTAAAGATATCGGGTTCCAAGTTGAGGCTTCCACTTCTCCTGAGATGTGCAGGAGACTCCCTCCTTCGGGAGCCCTGGGGTTTTCGGGGCTCCGTTGAACCTAGACACAAAGTATATTTCCACATTTTCACTAAAAACAGAAATGCTAAAAAGTAGTTACTAAAATAACAGCAATAAAAAACCCTAATAATGCCTATTATGAAAAGATTTATCAACAAAGTCCTATAAAGTTTTTTTTTTTTAATTTGAGAATTTGATCCTTTAGCTAAGATGTTTTATTTTCTGAACAGCTCAGAAAACAAACAAACATGAAAAGTAAGATAAAAAAAAGGGAATGGAAAAAAGTCACTGATTAATGTGTTTTCCATTCTGCTGGTAAACTCTGGACTGGAGAGTTGCGGCTTGATTCCACTCTCACCTGTGAGCAAAGGTAAGACGCACCAGCTGCCATAGAAACTGCACATTTACACAGTGACGTTACGCAAGAGTGGAAAGTTTTAGCTAAACACACTATTGACTTGTATTGGGTGTTAAAGAGGTCACTACATTTCAATATTTCAGGCACATGTCCAAACTTGTTACCTTTTTTTAGGATTACCACTAGCATGTCCCTAACTTACAAAAACATGGTGCAGCAGTATTGGAAATGAGTCTAATCTCTTTAATCAACAATAAAGCAAGCCGCAATAACTTTGATGCTGCTATTTTTACTACCCGCGTCCATCCTGAAAATTATCATGCTACCTTTTAACCCGCTGCAGTAAGTTTGATACTTCTACTTCTACTAAGCTTCAGCTTAAAATACAGCACAGGTCCTTCATTCTCTTTCAGTGTCAGTAACTGCTTTTAAACTAAATGAACAGCTGTTGTCGATGCCCCTTTCTGTGGGACTGCTGTACTAATCAATAGCCGTACTAACCAACAGTGAATTAGCATGACATTTTGTTCCAGTCTCTGTTGGGATCTGGCAGAAGTGTTGGTCATGTCGGCACGCTTTTATTTTATATAATCTGACTGGTATGCAGTCAGATTATATAAATATATGGATTTTTAAGGGCCCAGTAAACACTGCATTTATGGTGTGCCATTCATTTAGTCAGGGATTTAGTCCTGTTAGCCCAAACTTCCTGCCTATTAGAACTTTAATAAACAGCTACCTTTTGGAAAAATGAACAGTGAACAGTACATGAGCAGTATTGTCTCTCCTGGCATGATGTGAGCTGGCATGACACCAATCTGCCAAGCAGCTTGTCAGCGTGCTCACAGTTTTCGTTGACATGTGGAACAGTAACTCCTTTGACTCAGGATGCTAATCCAATTTAAAGCTGTTCTAAACTGAGTCAAGCTGAAGTTGAACATGACACAACTGCACTTGTCAACTTACTGTATATGAAATTAATGTGAAAACAAATGTTAAGAGAAGAAAGTTTTGGTACTTACTAAAACTGGGTATGTAGGTTTCTGGCTTCCTGGACAAAGAAAGGATGTCCCCATTTGCCCCCTGTGAAAGAATGTACAATTATTTCTTTAAATGGTAAAAATTAAGTATAAAAGGTAAAACAAGTGGCATAAAAACAAGTGCTGCTGTCTGATAATCATCTCTGGGGTTTCAACAGGGAAGCATTCACAGTTCAGTGCATCTTTTTTCAGCCACAGTTGACAGTTCTAGCAATTCTAGGCCAATTATGAGACTCGCACATACTCTGCCACTTCACATTGTACTTTTCCTTGTGTGAAATTGAAAAATAACTCCATCAAAAACACAGTCACCCACTAGATCATTCCTCCTGCAGAGAAAAGCATTTAGTGATGTCCATAGGTTCCAAGCTTTGAGCAGACACTGACATGCTAAAACTTTTATAGTCTGTCCAGTTATTTCTGAGCCTGTTAAAATGACTGTGGAAAAAATTTTTATAATTCCTAAAGGGTGAAGTCTACACTGCCAACTTGATTGCTTCATTTCAAATACGCTGTGGTGGGTTGGAGAGGGAAAAAAATTACAAAAATGATGAACCTTGTCCAAAGGCTAACTATAACGGGGACCTCAATGTAATGTCATTCACTCAACAAAGGGACGCAGGAGATATTTAGTCAGCTGGAAACATCTGGCTTACGGTCTTTCTGCTACTCTAAAGTTTAATTTGGTGTATGATGTCCACTGTTCACATTTAAGTTTTAAGGTCACAACGCAACCTTAGAAAGATGAATAAAGACTGCTTTGTTTTTTGTGTGTTTTTTTGTATTTCAACCACTCAGATAAAACAGTGAGGCTGAAATTAGTTCCGCTGCCTATAATCTGATCAGCACTCATAGCAGAGCACTTGGCATGATGGCAATCAACAGTGGAGCAGTCAATAGGCCATGTTTTGCAAGCATAACTCTGTGTTATTACCAATTATGTTTCACAGTCACTTCAGTAACTGTGCTATCTGGTAATGGGGTTGCTGGGAAACAGACACTGCTGTAAACGCAAGGTTTCTCGAATACAGGCTCTGAGCTGGATATTAGTTCCCAGAACAAAACACAGTCAATTAATAACTAATTTTAGAAAAAGCCAGGGGATTATTAAAATAAAGCTGGTAATGGCTTAATAAGTTCTTATAGTTTGTTAGGTTACAAATGACATGTTCTCCTTTCCTTCCTTCAAACAGGTTGAGAGCTACTGTCGCAAGCCTTGTACTTGAAACTGGGCGCTCATCCTTGCAGCAATGGTGTCACTATGCAGGAAAAATGAGTCATCTACTGTATTTCCTACAGGAATAGTACCAGTGAGAGTCTATCCATTTATGCCTGGTTATAAAGAACTAAGAGCCAAATTAATTCACCGATCTTAGTCTATTTTCATACGCCAAGTCTTGGAAAACATTATTTTTTTCAAAAAGAAAAAAAAAAGGGGGGGGGGTGTTAAGGCAGTTCTAAAAGAAGATGTGTGCAAGGATGTATTAAAAACAACTTACAAAATGACACACAGACGCAAAACACTTTCCTCTGCTGCTCTTTATCACATACTGCATCATGAGAGCTATATCTATATTTAGGCTTTGTCCTCGAAACTGTCTCTGAAGAAAAAGCCACCTCTAAAATGTCTTATAAGTCTTTGGAAGGCTGCCTCTAGTTATCACTCATCTCACTAAAAAATACTGGTTTCTGATAATGCAAACATTTATGTTATCTGCAAGCTAAGCATGAGTAAAAAAAGACAGACAACAAGGACAAAAATAACCACTCCTTTCATGTAGTGACTGCAGTTACTGGCTCATTGGGGGAGAAATCAACATGAACTGCTTTAATACTGAGATACTCAGTAGTTTAAAGGAAAATATTAAAAATATTCCTTTGTTTAGGCAGTCAACAGATAAGCAATCATGCCCTAATGTGCAAAACTAAAATTTGCTTCATTAATATGAGTCAAAATCATATGTTATTGGTGAAAATTAACTGGCGATAAACCAGATAATTCCTCTAAACTATGTCTTATTTTGACATGGTAAGAGAGAAAAAGCAAACAGGTATTTAAAAACAGATGCTAAGTCATTGCAAGTTATCCAAATGGCATAATTATCATAAAAGATTATTGAGATTATCCCCAGTGTTGATGAGCTCCACCTGTTCAGTGCACTTTCCGTTGGGTGTACTGCATTGCTGTTGGTCATTCTCAGTGGACGAGAAGCTCGACATCTCCCAGGGTAGTTTGTTCTTTCCTTTGCCCGCGCTGACAATCCTCCTTTGAAGTGGAAGGTCATCGGTGAGGGAGCCTAAGCTGCCATAGCCATATAATCTGTCACAGTCGGGTTCTGTTCTGTGGCTCCTGGCACTACTTATCCGCCCTCCATTCAACACCCAGTCTAGATCAGCTCCAGAACCATACTGTGGTGAGCACCGCTGGCCCGATTTGGGCACCACCAAGCCGTACTCCACTATACCTTCCGAGGAGAGTTTTGGAAGTATGTGCCTTGCTCGTCTTGCCTGTACAGCTGCCATCAGACCTTCTGCATCCTCATTCAGTTCAACCATGTCAACAGCTTCCATGAGAGACGGCTTTCTCCGTGCATCAAGGCAATGGTCAAAAACAGCAAACAGCTCGAGGGCGGCATGTCGGACCCTCCTTTTGCTGTCTGCCAGGTATGGCGCAACCTCAAAGCAAAGCTTGGGGATGCTGAAATCTTTCCTAGGATGAGTGAGCATAGCTGCCATAATGATGTTAAGGACATCTTCCCGAACCCTGGAATTCTTGTGTTTCAAGTGGCCAATTACAAGATCCAATACTTGCTGGGGTGGAATAGTTTTCATCAGCTGTCGAAACACATTCAGGTATTCATTCCTGGTGACAGTGCGAGCATCCCCTAAAGCCTTTAGGGCGACTAAGACTATATGTTTGAAATATTTGTCTACAGCTGTATCTAGCTTCCGAATTAACAAGTTTAAAACTTGCAAGGTGCCAGAAAACACCTTAAAATTACTATCGTCGAGAAGTCGCGGGAGAAAATTTATAAACGCCTCAATGCCAGCAGAAGGGACTGACTTAATGTCCACTTCTGAGAGGATGTGTTTGAGCTCCTCCACCCCATTTGTGCGATTCTGGTAATTCTTCACATCCAGAAGCTGCTCCTGTAACTCCTGGGTGATCAATCCAGGTATCATTATTGTTACTCTTTTGGTGGATTTGGTCAAATTTTAGAATCCAAGGAAGCAAACACAATCCTGGAAGGACAGTAATGCTCCTCCTCTTTACTTGGTGCTTTCATCCTGAGTGGTTGATGATGGAAAAACCACAGTCCCGTTTGTCAAGCTGTGAATGCAAAATATAGAGAATATAGAGAATTAACAGTCAAGAAAGGGTTTAGCGGTTCCTGTAACACCGCATTAAAATATTTAGCAAGGCAGAGCCACATAACGGTGTATGTTTTTAGCGAGAGTCTCCTAGTGCTCCAGATCGATCACCATGATACGGTAGATAAGGGCGGAGGAACACAACCACTTGTAGCTCTTGGAAACGTAGTTACCACAAAAATGGTTACGATAACCGTTTGTATGTTACATTATCTCTGCATTTTTAAATAATTAGTTAGGCTTTGGAAGTGTGTCGATTGGAGCTTTAGCCTGTTATTTGCTACAAAGTAATGCCTTCAATTGACTTACAATTAAACCTTGATCACACGTTACCACTAAGCAGCATAATTAGCGAAGCTACAGAGAATCTTAGCTTACTACAACACCACTGAAATGGTGCTAAGCTAACTCGCTGCTCCGCTATTTTTTTCCACCGTTGTATGGTCTGTGTGGCTGGGCTAGCAAAGTTAGAAAAACAGCAAGAAAACAGACCTTGCATTTTCTCCCGGTCCTCTTCGGCAACGCTGGGCGACCCTATGTGATATTTCGTCGTCCAAATTTCCATGACATACTGCGGACGCTACAGTTCTCTAAGTGCAGATATTTCCCTGGCTGTTTTAGCTGACGTCTGGAGTGTTTAATGTTTGGAAGCTACAGAGGTATTCACCTCGAGAAGAGCCCCCCCTCCCACTCCGTTACTTCACACAGACACACACCGAAGCTGCAAAATGGCGAATACATGTCGCAAACTAACTGAGTGCTTCCATGGAGACGCGAGCACCAGGCTACTCCAGGCGGCATCGTCGTCACGGAGCTGCAGCCCAGACTGAGACGTTACAATGAATCTGAGGTTAAGACTCAAAATAGACAGTGATTATAAATGTGATTATGTGAGCGGGAAAATCAAAGTATTTTACATCTAGTTTTCTTCACTGTATATATTCAGCATGTTTTGGAGTTATGTAACTTCCCGACAAAAGTTTAATGTCCATATTTATGTAAATAAAATTTAAAAATTAAACAATATGTTATGGCACGAATATAAAGTGCTGCATTGTGTTACATATAACACACACCCATGTTGGCATAAAATGTAACTCTAAAATAACTTTTTAAGTTATTTATCCAGTTACTTTTTGGTCTCTTTGTGGTATTATAGTTGAACACTAAGACACACACGCACACACACATTCACACAGATTACAGGTATACTTTCTTTTCTTGGTATTTATTTATCACTGTGTAAAAGAATGTTTACTATTTCATATTTTTGTGTATTCACAAAAATGTGAAATTTAAACTAAACTAAAATGAAAATGTATAGAAGTTTCTTTATTCTAAATATGGACTATTTTATGCCCCATAACATGGCAGTTATAACTGCTGGTGAGTCGACGTTATTGTTAAATCTATCATGAACTGATAAATTGCGAGGCACTTGTATAAACTAGACTACACAGATTATTTTTTATCATCAACAATTTTTATTTATTTCATTTTAAACTTCAATAACAGAACTTAAGGATAAATACTACACAGATTATTAATAACATAATAACAAATAGATTATTATATAAGGTAGCTTAAAAAGCTATCATCTTAAGTTTTTCTGATATTATCTTGTACTTTAAAAAACTAATCAGTGGAAAATTGTCAGGGTTCTGGGCTGTATTTCTCCTGTTTTTGAATTGTGACTTATGTATCTTTCATTTTAATAAGAAAAAAAAACTTGCTGTTAAGCACAAAAGTCTTTGCAATAAAACAACATTCTTCCAAATATCTTTTTAATTAAATCCCAAAATAGAAATATGAATTGAGAGCAGTGTTGGTCAAGTTACTTGAAAAAAGTGATCAGTAACTAATTACTATTACTTCTCCGACATAGTAATCCCGTTACTTTACTGACTACTTATTTTCAAAAGTAATTAATTACTTAGTTACTTAGTTACTTTTTAAAAACACGATTTACAACCTGAATAGGTGATAAAGCGATAGATCTTTCAGCCCAATTCTACTTTTTCTGCATAATCCATCATACAAAATGTAATCAAATGGAAAAGTCTCTTTTTAAAACTTGTTTTATTAGTTTTAATCTTTTAACTTTATGCATCAAGCAAATATTTAATTATGTGCAACATTCTCTGACTGGAAGAAATTTGTTTAACATCTAAACCTATTTTCTGCACATTCCAGCACATAAAATATATATATTTTTGTGTTTACACTCACTCTTTCAAATAGATGCAAGTAAAACACAGCAGAAAATAAATAAAGTGATTGTATACACTCTCTGCTTGAGAGTACAATACAATCACTGGTCCTGGCACTTTTTTTTTTTTTTTGCGGGGGGGGGGGGGGGGGGGGGGGGGGTTGGCAAAGATAAATATTCCACATAGAAAAACACATCATGCTGTGAACCTGGTCAGCAGCCAACACCCTTTCCTCCTCTTCTCTGGCCCCTTGCACACACACACACACACACACACACACACACACACATACACAGAAGTTATAATGCAATTCATGAAGAGGTCTGATACAAGGATATTTTATTTCTCAAAAACTCTTAAAAACCAAGTAAGCTTCTTCTTGGTCATCTTTAGTAACAACGTTAAGCTAAAGGGCACAGGATTCCTTAAAAAACATACACTGTTCCAAATACAAGAGAACAAAGGGGTAAATTATGTGTTCTTACTTAGCAGCAATATATCATGTGAGTATTACTGTGTCATGATACCTGGTGCCTACATTTTGCACTTTCCTTTCCTCTCCCCTCCCACATTCAAGTAAAACATATGCCTGCAATGCTGCCACATAACACAGTAGGCCAAAACAATATTTGTATTGGACTAAAAATGTGTTCATTTCTTGTAAATAGTTCTTTTTTGAATTGTGAAACACATTTTCTTTTAAAAAGCCTATCGATATTGCATTGTACTGATCGATAAAGCAATCGATCAGTACAATGCAATTTACGTTGCTCGGATAAGCGGAGAGCACAATTGCAGAGAGGAATTTTTTTGAAAATAAAAGTAATAAGTAAAATAAAGGAGGAAATAAGTAAAATAAAGGACACCAAGTAGAATACGGTTAAACTCAATAACGAGCGTTGTCATTGATTTGGTTCTTAACCGTTTTATTTTGAAAATCACCGGAAGTGGGTGTGCTGCCCTGGTAGCTGGTTATAATAAGAGCTCGTCTGTAGCTTTGTGGCTAGGTTGCAGGTTGTTTTCTTGATAGCCGCCCGGGCTTCGCTGTCGTCGCCACTGCAAAATCGGTCATTACAGCGGCACGCCAGACGGGCTGTAAACTACAGGTTTGTTTTTCTTAATCTGACGATGCTAAATGTTATCTAAATCCTGGCTACAACGTCACGTTTTGTATCTGTCAGCCATGTTACTGTATATCAATCAATGATACAGCTAGCCACAGGAACCGTGTTTATTTTTAGCAGCTAACCTGCGGTGACTGCAGCGCAGGGAAACAGGAATATCAGCTCTCTATATTTGTTGGCGTGGAAAAATAATATAATGACAGTACAGTGCACACATGAGCGTTGTGCGTGTGATGTTCGTGCAAATTTGTTTATGCAAACTGCTAAGCTGCTGGTGAGCTTTACGGTACTGGCTACCGTATTAGCTGTGTGCTTATTTTAAGCTAAGAGGTAGCTAGCGATTTTTAATCTGGCCAAGTCCTGCGTTCAGAAATCAAGGCCCCAGTTAACAAACTGATGTGTTGTTGTGACTCGTTGTGCCAAAGCTTGGATACAGAGTGCTCACATTTAGCCACCTGGTTTTAGGGCAATCTAGAATGTGTGTTGTTTTTAGCTAATACGTGTAGATGACTTTACGCTGCGTTGTTTCTTAATAAAGATCATGCTTATTTAGCTTAACTCGCAGTAATCTGCTAACAAAACTGGTTAGAAAAACTAATGCAATACTTGGTTCGGGGGAAATAATGTCTGACTGCATCATACTGCCCAGGCGTGTTTACATAACGCGTGCTGTTATTACGTCACGTTACCCAAGCCAGAAAGTGTGACTTTTCAGGCTTGTAGTGTCAGAGCCGTATGGCACTTGGATAACGTCCAGTATTTCTATTAGCTGACCGACCTATCTTTGGAAAACATCACTGACTTTATGACTCTTCTCAAAACATTACACTGATCTGTGATTTGCTGCTCTCAGATGGACCAGCAGGACCAGTCCTATATGTTTGCAAGTCTGACACGGCCTCACTCAGAGCAGCTGCTGCAAGGCCTCCAGCTCTTGCGGCAGGATCACGAACTATGTGACATTGTGCTGCGTGTGGGTGATGCCAAGATCCATGCCCACAAAGTAGTGCTGGCCAGCATCAGTCCTTATTTCAAGGCCATGTTTACGGGTAACCTGTCAGAAAAGGAGACCTCTGAGGTGGAGTTCCAGTGCATTGATGAAGCTGCCTTGCAGGTATGCTTCCATCCAACACTCGCTAGCCACAGTGATTAACTGCTGTAGCATGTTTATTGTAACACTTGTGCTGTCTTTGCTTCTAGGCTATAGTGGAGTATGCTTATACCGGGACGGTGTTTATCTCCCAGGAGACAGTGGAATCTTTGCTACCCGCTGCCAACTTACTCCAGGTTAAGCTTGTACTTAAGGAGTGTTGTTCCTTCTTAGAGAGCCAGCTGGACGCTGGAAACTGTATAGGCATTTCCCGCTTTGCAGAGACTTACGGCTGTCATGACCTGTGCTTGGCCGCAACAAAGTTCATCTGTGAGAACTTTGAGGAAGTCTGTCAAACGGAGGAGTTTTTTGAACTGACGAGAGCCGAGTTGGATGAGATTGTGTCCAATGATTGCCTTAAGGTAGTCACAGAGGAGACTGTATTTTATGCCCTCGAATCATGGATCAAATATGATGTAACTGAGAGACAGCAGCATCTGGCTCAACTGCTGCACTGTGTTCGCCTTCCGCTGCTCAGCGTCAAATTCCTCACTCGCCTATATGAAGCCAACCATCTTATACGAGATGACCATGCCTGCAAGCATCTGCTCAATGAGGCCCTCAAATATCACTTTATGCCTGAACACCGGCTGTCCTATCAGACTGTGTTGTCGGCACGACCCAGGTGTGCCCCAAAGGTGCTGCTTGCAGTAGGAGGCAAGGCTGGACTGTTTGCCACATTGGAAAGGTAATGCTAGTGACTTGTAGATTACAATTGGATGCATTTGTATAAAAGCAACTTTCTAAACTTAAATTTTATTTTTTTTTTAAAGTGTTTTGTTTTGTTTTTTTCCTTGTCTTTCAGCACGGAAATGTATTTCCCTCAGACGGATTCATGGATAGGACTGGCCCCTCTCAGTGTACCCAGATATGAATTTGGAGTGGCGGTGCTGGACCACAAAGTTTATGTTGTGGGAGGCATCGCTACACATATGAGGCAGGGCATTAGCTATCGGAGGCACGAGAGCACAGTCGAAAGCTGGGACCCCGAAACCAACACGTGGTCTTCAGTGGAGCGTATGGCAGAGTGTCGCAGCACTCTCGGTGTAGTGGTCCTGGCCGGAGAGCTGTATGCCCTGGGAGGCTATGACGGCCAGTATTACCTCCAGTCTGTGGAGAAGTATGTCTCAAAGCTGAAGGAGTGGCAGCCTGTGGCACCCATGACGAAGTCCCGCAGCTGCTTTGCCACCGCTGTCCTGGATGGGATGGTGTATGCTATTGGAGGCTATGGCCCAGCACATATGAACAGGTAACCTTACTTAGAGTAGTTGTGTATATATGCTCTAAGTGCATGTTGTCTCCAAGTGACCATTAAATACTTGGACCAGGCAATTTTAAATGACTTTCAAATTTATTTAGCAGACAAATAATGCTTTGTATAGATGCGTGTGACATAAAATTGTACTTTAAAAAAAAAAAAAAAAAAAAAAAATTCCCCACTATCTTTAGTTTAAAATAGTCTTTAACGAAACAGGTTAGGCCTTTAAGACTTCCTAAAATGTTGTGTGTTTTTCTTTCCTCTCAGGGTTATGTTAATTATTTATTAGAAGTGGCAATGAAGTGAAGGATATCGAGTCTTGCTGAGAAAAAGACCAGGAGCTTGTTAATAAGTGCTGGATAGCCATAACAGAATTGGTTGCTAAATGTGTTGCTGTATTGCTGAGGTCACTAGAGAGCAGTGCTCGTGTTGGTTGTTTCCTTGACTCCCAAAACCCCTCAGGAAAATGTGTTTGGAAAAAGAATCTGTGGGGACATTCTTCTTCTCCTTCTTCTTCTTCTTCTCCCCCCCTGCTTTCCCCCGTGGCTTATATGGCCTTGCTTGCTGCAAAACAGTCTTAGTTTGCCAATGTTCCGGTGGCTCTCAGGAATTCATCGCTCCCTCATTACAAGTTCAAATTGGCGTGTTTGATATGACCATCTAACTTGTTTTCTTTTATTTCCCTGTACGATTAAAAGAAAATTGCTCAGTCATTATGGATTGTGAAGCTCGCATGCATAGAAAGAGCCCCATTGTGTTTACATTACTTAACAAAATTTCTCAGCACACAGCTATAACAGTGGTGGTGGAAAAAATAAATACAATGCAGCAGTGCCTCTGTTTGACTGAGCAATAGCTCCCATTCAAAGCTGAACAAAGGTTCTCTGAACTGTCATTCAGGCTTTAGTAGAAGGGAACAGGAGATGGAGGAAGCATTCTTACACCAGATGTGTAATGTGAGCTCACCTTTAGGTCTGCAAAGAGTGGTCATTGTGGATAAATGTCTCAAAGTGAAGGCACACAAAACCGCAGATGGAAGCAAAGCTAGGTATTGCAAGTAGCGGGTGAGATTTGAGTGAGTTGGAGCTTTTTAACCTTTGTGTTTTGATAACTGTGCTGCGTCTACTGTACACAGCGTGGAGCGGTATGACCCTAGCAAGGATGCCTGGGAAATGGTAGCCCCCATGGCAGATAAGAGGATCAACTTCGGAGTAGGTGTGATGCTTGGATTTATATTTGTGGTGGGTGGACACAACGGAGTGTCGCACCTGTCCAGCATCGAGCGGTACGATCCACATCAAAACCAGTGGACGGCGTGCCGACCAATGAACGAACCCAGAACTGGTGAGTTGTGAGTTTTGAGTTTTAAATTCAAAATGAGTGACTCTGTTGTGATGGTTGGATCCAGAAAATAAGACGAAAAGCCTATAATGAGATATGTTTGTGGTATTGTTGTCTTCCAGGTGTGGGCTCTGCCATTGTGGACAACTACCTCTATGTGGTAGGAGGTCACTCCGGGTCATCCTACCTGAACACCGTTCAGCGTTATGATCCCATCTCAGACAGCTGGTTGGACTCCAGTGGCATGATGTACTGCCGTTGTAACTTTGGTCTAACTGCCCTTTGACCCATGGCCCAGCCAGCTAGGACCCAATAAATTACCTTAGACACAAAGAAGACTTTCTCTCTCTTTTTATTATTTTATTTTATTTTATTATTTTATTGTTTTGGCTCTCCTCCTCCTTCCCCACATTCATCCTCCAGGTGCAGATATGCTTACCTGCACATTTTCGTTAACATCAGAGAGCATTTCTGGGTGGATGGGTGTACCGGGCTAGCTGGCTGGCTAGAAGGGGGACTGCAGTCTGTGCTGCAGGGATGAGGAAGAGCTGGAAGGTTCTGGAGATAACGGAGGAAGGTGGATGGTGTTTGGATGACTGTCACTGGAAAACTGAGATGAACGCTCTATTGCTGCTGGACCACAATGAGGACTTCGAGCTATGTCTCAGAGGATTGTGAAATCTGCTTATTTACGTTACAAAATTCTTCGTCAAGTTTGCAGACAGTTTTATGTTGTGCTTCACGTCCTTAATTGTGCTAAACTTATTTTTTGTTTTGTTTTGTTTAGGAATTTCTCTGCTGCAACCAGAGCTGTGTGTTCAAATTTCCTAGAACACTGCAGTTTGCTTGTGCATTTGATGACTATGTGGTTATTGGCCATATAGTGTGTATGTCTGTGTGTATGGTCCAGGGGGTATGTGCATGTCAGATAGAACTGTTTTGTTTTGTCACATGTCTGCGTGCAGAACTGATGCTTGGGCTCAGCAACGCAGGATAATTCTGCATCCACATCAGTGCTTGACAAAAAAATGACAAAAAATAGAAAAGTTGGAATATTTATATTTTCTCAAAAAAGGGCTGCCTTTCTCTTGTAAATAGTCTAAATGAAATATATAGATATAAATATATCCTCTAGTGCATTGCCTGTAAATGTTTTTCTGCACTGGCTCACTAATGTGTGTGCGAATGTGTGTACAGTTTGATTCCCACTGTAGAGGTGAATTCTCCTTAAAGTGTTCACCACTAGTCTCTGCTTCATCCTCTGAGCCATTTAAAAAAAAAAAAAAAAAAAAAAAAAAAAAAGGTCTCATATTCTCTCCTCTGTTGCATCGGTCTAAGGTCAGATCATGCACTTGCTACTGTTCACAATAGTTGAAACTGACCTTGGCCTTCTTTTCACCTTTTTTGGTCTGTATACAATACTAACTGGTGCTATATTTAGGATTCAGGATTTAGCTGTTTGTCTGCGTTGCTTCATCCAGTTAATGTCAAACTCTGTTAGGCCTCTGCTGTGTAACTGGTGATAGTTATTTGCTATCGTATGAATTTAATTGGAGAAAATGCAAGTGGCCCCTAAAGCTACTAAAAGGGAAGCCTGTGGGCCAACAACTGCAAACTTATACCTGCATAGTCCCCAAAGGCGAGAAGATTGGCATGATTTCTTTCTTTCTTTTCTTTTCTTTTTTCTCCCAAATACTTAAAACTTTTTTAAAATGTTACACTTTCTCCATTATTGGTCCAGTTGCAGGATATGAGCATGCTTTGTCAACTATCTGTAGCTGGTATCCTCTCTTGGCTTTGAACACGCTTTTATTTGTGATTGGGTCGGACATTTCTGTGCTAGTTAATCCTCCGCTAAAAACATGTCTACACGTGGCCAGGTCTTGCTTGCAAGCTTAGGTTTTAAGTAATATTTTCACAGATTGGTGTGAAACGCCAAAACGTTTGAAAAGGAAACGGTCCTACGCAACATCTTCCCTTGTGTGCCACATTTTTAAATATTTTCCCTGCATTCTTCCATGTGGTTATATATGGAGGTGGATGATAAGGCACCAAGGGCTGTGCTTGCCAACTCGTTAGAAAAATGTAGGGCACAGGATTCCTGTGTAATAGAAAAAAGAAAAACTTGGCCATGTTGTTACTGTCACCAGCCCTGGGAGAGACTTCAAAGCGTGCGACTGGGCTCGAGTGACTGCACAGCAATAGAGGGGACGCTCGATTAGCAGACGGCCAGGTAGTGATGCGTCTTAAGTCACTTGTTTTATGTTCAAGGCAAGTTTTTGCGTTGCTTTGTGGACTAATGTTTGCACGTAAGTGGGAACTTTAACCAAGCTCTGCATTGCACTTACCAAACTATTTGATACATATTGTAATTTCTATATATGTTTTGATTTAAGCTAATGGCATTTAGATACTGCAATAAGACTTTTGTTTCCTTTCGTGGGTTAAATTATGTTTTGTTGTTTGTCTCTTTAAAAAGAAGAGAAAAAAAAGAATAAGGCCAAGGCATCTCATGTTGGTGTAGAGAACCCCCACATAGCATGTCTGTCAGATCACACTGTTGGCTGGTGATGTCCAAATGAAACATCAGACGGTAGCTTGACATTGTCTAAACCAACCAGTCATCCTGTGTTGTCATTTTTGTTGTGCATGCTGGTTCATTTTGCACAAAGCATGTGTTTTATTTGGATCAATTTAGATTATTTTTTTCCTACAGTTTAGCACTTATAAATCTTGTAAACACTACATGGGTGTGTTCTTTCACCTTGCCCTTGTTTACTCTAAACTAAATCTGTAAGATGAGAAGTTAAATGACATTTGCCGTGCAAACTGGTCAGTGTCACATGTGAGAATCGCGGTTCGTCATGGATTTGTTTCTTTTTTCCCCCATCAAAGTCAAGTACTTGAACTGAATTTCTGATTTATTTGAAAAGTAACACACAACTTAATTTGTATGTCTGTACACTTTATTTCAAAACAGCACAACTATTAATTTTGTATTTAATGTTTTGTTTGTGTTCTCTAAATTCTTTTTTTTTTTTTTTTTTTTTTTTTTTGTCTGTTGTAGTAGTGTTTGTCACTTTAGCACTGCAGCCACGGCACAGAATCACGCAGGCGTAATTGTGCGCTGTCGCCGCTGCCATGATTCATCTTGTCACTGTTATGTACATATGTTGCCATTTCTGATGTGTATACTAACTATTTTAAGGTTGGAGAGAGGCTGATGAAAATCTGGAAACGTGAATCTGCAAAAAAGAACAGATGTATGCATTTTCTTTTCTTTAAATTATGGCCTAAATTAATGTCATGTTTTGCCACCACTCTCACCAAAGTGCTTGTACAAAGAAAGCAGATGGATGACTAACACATGTTCTGCAGTGGCCTACCACTCTGTTTATGTCTGAGGGGGGGGGGGGAATCCTATGAAACTGATGTCAATGTTAGCCAAAATGACCACTCTGCTTCTTTTTACATTTCCTTGTGTGTCTGGAGTAAGGTGATGATCTTGAATTTTATATCCTGTGGATTAATACTGGAAGTACAAGATAACATTAGGTGTTTAAAAACAGTAGCTTTTCACATTTTCTCATGTTTGACTGAAGACATTTTACATACATTTAAGTCTGTTTATGTGGTGCAGCTGTACCCAGTTTAAAATAAATGCCTGCCTTAAAAAGGTACTGCCTGCTTTTTCTGCATCTCTTTCTGGCATGCATGTGAAAAAGGACGACAAACTGGAGCCATAGGCAAGGTTTCAAAAATATCTGTATTTGTATTGTAAAGACAGTGTCAGCATATAAACAAACAGGGAAAAAAAACAACTTAAAATAATCTTGATCCAAGAATTAACTCAACTGGATTCATGTTAAACTTTCCTTGCGAGAGGCACTGTGTGACAACAGTAATGCTTTGACTTAAACCAAAAAAAACACTAAAATAACATTTTGAGACTGCTGTGTGCTGAACATGCTGTGAAATGCCTGACTTTTATTCATCGGTTTATACATGATGTGGCCTGAATGGAATTCTAGGCCATCTTGTAGTGTAATTTCAGATTACTTCTAAATTGGCATAATTTTATATTTTCACCTTTTCCCCTGTTTTGGCAAATGCTTACCTCCAATTTAAACCTTAACTTGTTCACCTGGTAGGTGGGGACTTAGTAGTTTTTCCTCAGACCACAGTGTAAATGTGGGGGGGAAGCACCAGTTTAATTTTAGGAAAGGACTGAAATGCTAAAATTACAGTACTGTGTTGAATCCCTGTAGCAAGGGGGCTTACATTTATGTTTGTGCGCTGGTGTGTCTGTGTTGGGAATGAAATGGATCTGATCAGTGCAGGAACCAGAGAGGACTTGGGAATTGTACACAGACCTTTGGAACTATGAAGACAGGAAAAACTGTGTGTACATTAGCAGATTGGATATTTTCTTTGGCATAATGACCAAGTTTGATTCAATTGCACCCTCTGTGTCATTATGCTTGTGCTAAGTACTAACCAGTATACTGTGGTTATTATGGAAAAGCACTGCCAAACAGATGCACAACAGCTGAGAGGTCTGCATCGCTGCATGCACGGCCGGCAGGAGAGTTCAACAGTTTTATAAAATCAACCATGGAGGTAAAAAAACAACAACACTTTTTGTACTTGTACTGAAAACTTGTGTCAGTATCAACTCCAAACAGAAATTTCCACAGAGCAGTTTCACCTACTAATCTCTTAAGCTGATGGTCACTGCACATGTATATGAAATTCAGTACTGACTCGTATTATTGTTTATAAATCTCAACCCAGAACTATTATAGTCCATTATATTCTTGGATTCCAAGCGTGACCAAAAATATGTCATTTCCATTTTGCACTGTAAGCTTTAACCAAGCATTCAGCTGAATCGAGGAAGCTAACCCAGAGCAGGAATTAAAACTTATAGCAATGCAGTAAGAAAAGAGCAACATTGCGGTAATGTAACAGCAAAAAACTGGATGAATGCAATCACTCTGGCGTGTGCTGAGACTTTGGCTCATCTGTACTCTATGTCCACCTGAGAAACTATGACTTCACTTGTCAGAGGTGCGGACATAGACCAGAGAGGACAGCAGCAGGAGCTCTGGGGGCTTGTGTAACAAGATCAGATTATCGTTCCTCAGACCGTCATAGTGCATCCAGCAACCGTCTATCTGGAAGGCTGCAGAGTAGTGATGCTCCTCCTTGTTGAACAGTGTGGCACCCTCGAGTGTGTACCTGCAGGTAAGAAAAACATTGTTCTCAAGACTGGAAAGTAGATCTTTCCAGATATTTTTGCTGCTCTTTTGATTTCCAATGAAAGAAATCCCAACAAATAAAGACGGGCAGCACAACAGTGCAGTGGAGAAGATCCAAATGACATTTAAAATTTAATCACTGATCAGACAGGATAGTGATCGGACATTTTTAATTTTAATGACTATCTTGCATCATAAATAAAGTTCCATTAATTCAGTTATGATGACTGTGCACAGGCCTCTGGCTCAGCAGATGTAAAAGCATTAGGAGGCCGGGCTCCACCTGAGCAACACGAAGGCTACACTGGCACATCGTTTGAATGAACAGCAATGCAGAACCTACTGTAGATATATCCACCTCTGATTCATACCTGTGCTGACAGAGAGCCAGATGGTAAGGGACATACGACAGCTCCTCTGACTTCCACTGCTGCATGTTGAGGATAACAAAGGGTGGAGGCCCATGGCAGAAAATCCTCTGGGAGAATTCCCTTAGACCATCACATCTGTTTAAAATAAATAAAAAATTGTCAAGGAAGTACAACAACACAGCGCTGAAAAAGACGACGACGATGAAGATCCTGCCGTGTCTCACCCAATTTCACAGCAGAGCAGGAGCTTGGGGCAGAAGAACTCATCCACAGCTGACTGAATTGGGTCTCTGTGAGGAAGCTCGTGAGGAGGACTGAGAGGAAAAAGAGTGGAATTCTTAGAAATGTGAAAAATATAATGTAACAACAATCCACTCACAAACACGTCACAACACTTGATTGCAATTCTTTCTGCCAACTTTGGCATAAGACAGCTGAGGTCTGCTGAAGGGCACTTAAACATCAAATACTGGGAAAAAAACCATAAATATTTTGGGTAAAAAGCCAGCAACTGTGTCTTAAGAAAACACTTGAATAGTAGGTAAATACAGTTTACCTGATGTTGATGGTACTTTTGAGGCAATCCTGGAAGCGGACAGGACAGCTCCACCTGGTGCACAGGCTCTCCTGCATGGTGGACATGAGGTTTTCCAGGTTCTCTGTAAAGTTTTGGTGCTCGTTGCCAAACAGGTCGATCTCCAGGGCCGCCTGGTGGATCTCAGAGCGATATTGCCTTTTAGACATTCTGTCCCATATCCACAGCATCTTCACCGTGGTGTAGTCACAGGAGTCCATCAGGTAGAGGAAATGCTCCACAAACTGCTTGCCCAGGAAGACAGCCAGCTCCCTGCGAAAGCCCTGGTTGTCCCGCAGAATCACATACAGGATCATGAGGAAGCCATCGATGGTGCAGGTGTTTTTGAGCTGGATTTCCACGTACAGAGGCGTGCATGATATGGCTTTCCGTCCTGCCTTGATGGTAAAAACGCCTCCCCAAGGGAGCACAGGCCTCCAGAAGGAGCGGTCCTCCTCGTCGTTGTTGTTTATGGAGGCACGTATTTCTTCAAAAAGCGTCTTGGACCTAAAACAAATAATTGAATACACACACCAACCAGCAAAAGTTCACACAAAATCGTTTTAACACAGGACGAGGTTAAATGTATCGCCCCGGTGGATTTGATCTGTTTCATTTTGAAAAACTGACGCTGTGCAAATGTAGGTCAAAAATCCTGCGATAGCAAAAACAAACCACGCAATTGGCAAGTAAAGCATTGTTACCCTCCAGGGACTAGTCGGAGCCCAACAAAGGATAACAAACCATCACCTACTATATATAAGCTTACCTTTCGAAGTGTTGATTGTTCTCAGTGTTTGAAATTCGTGTTTTGAGGTCCTCAGTGTCGTTCAAAACACAGAATCTACTCTCCATTCCTCTCCGTATTTCCTCATTTCTCACGTCGCACCTCAAAGCCAGAAATATAAGTTGTGGTATTTGTCTCGCACCTTCTAGTAAACGAAGACACCTTACTGTGGATCGAAAATTGTAGTAGACGTCAAGTCTGACCTATATAAACAGTTGCTGTTAGCTTTGTAATGATATTAATCTAAGCTCTGTGTATATACAGTGCTGCCCTCTCCTGATTCTCCACGTTATTACGCCACAGTTTTGCACAGCCCCCGCCCCCGACTTCACCGTGAGCGTTAGAGCACAGCTAGAAGTGCTATTGGTCAATATATTCTAGCACGTTTAAGATGATATATGATTGGCTGTCACGAGCACCGCCCATTTAGGTAGGCAGAGAGAATATTCTACGTTGAACTACGTTGTTCTATTCCTGAAAGTTAATACGCTGATATTCCACCGTAGGGTTGGTTTGTGGACGGAGTCTGCGCTGTTACCGTCGTTTCCCGACTCACTTTGAAGAAACTTTTTGGAAGTAGTTATTACCACTTGCGAGCCACGCTCCTCTACTTACAAGTCAGTGAGCGTGCTGACCAGCTACTACCGTCACCAGAAGAGCAGAGACCATCCCAGGGAAAGATGCCAGCTCAGATCATAAGCGGTAAAGAGGTTTCAGCGTAAGTATCAAACATTACCTTTACGAAAGCATAGGTAGCATGTGAATGTAATCAGCGTTGTGAAACATGTGACTGGCTAAAGAAGCTAACTAGCAAAATTACAATAACTTAACAGCTGGTGATGTCTGATCTTACTCAAACGCTGTGCATCCTCTGAGGATTTTTAAGTGCAATCTTATATATATGAAGTAAGCAGTCTGACGCCGTGAAGTGATTTTATAACTTAGTATAATCAACAGTTTTACTGTTAAATCAGTCGCATCGGGCTGCAGAGACTGTTTACAGTGCATATAAGCGTTGACTCTAAATTCAGCGGAAATCTGAGTGATTCACTTTCTTAACTGGTTAGTTTTGGATATTCATAACTTCTGAATGCATCATTGCAAATCCTGGGGTGTTATGTAAGAAGCTGTGGCGTTGTGCTCTGATCTTTGTCCTATTGGTTCACTGACCTAATTTGAAGAGGAAAAATACAATTTATACAGTCAGATTATTCCAGGCAAACCCTTTTTAAAAATTATTATCATTTTTTTTAAATTGAAAAACTTTGACCAGATCCAAGTAATAAGAATGAGTGGAAAAATGGCAAAAAGGCAAAATCTTTCTAACAGTAACACAAAAGACATCTAGCTGCATGTGCTTGTCACAAGATATAGCGGCCTGTATCTTGTTAAGACCGCCTCACAGTAGTTATTAGTCGATTATATTATACAATACAAAGAGGCCATGCAGCCACAGAGCCGCTCTCCCCATGGGTCATCTTTATTCATTATCTCCAAAGTTTGACAGAAGCTGACATGCTTGACTGCACACTGTATGAATGACCTGTGTTTGTAGGAATATGAGCCCTGGTTGTTTAATGAGGAAAACTTGTACCAGTCACTGTTGAGATAAAGATCTGTTATGGTACAATACTCAGTGTTATGATTGCCTTTTCTAATCACTGGAAGGATCCCCAGGGTCACTCTGCTGGTAGATAAATAAAAAGCAAACAAGGTCATATGCAAAATACTGTACCTAAGTAACATTTAATTACCCTGTTTTATATGCATATTGTATATAATTTGTGCTATATGTTTGAAAAACATTTTCTGCACACATTATCGCATCTTGAAAAAAAAAAAGGGGGGGAGTACATAAATCTTAAGGTTAATGAGTTTCTCTTGAGACTAAGTTTAGTTGAACTGTGTCTCAAATCTGTGCCAAAATGTATTTCATCACCACTCCTATTACAGCTCACATGATGCACATCTGTTACCTACTTTCTTTAGAACTTTGGGTTCTTTTCTTTGTTTCATTTGCATCCACAATATATTAAACCAAACACTTTTGTGTGCAATCAGGATTTTGGGTTTAGACACAAAAGCAATAACCACAAAGTTCAGGTAACGCAATCACTGTTTTCTCGCTTGTCTTTGATTGGTCCAGCTGACTGTATTCAACCTTTATCTGTTCTGGCTTATCTCTTCTCTGCGCAAAAAATAGTGCCACATTTTGTAGTCTCCAGAACATTAAATCAATAAAGATAAAATAAAACAACAACCGAAGATAAGCAAGCTTTTCTGAGTGATTGTCCGGAATGATAGTTTGAGTTTGGAAAATGACTCATAATGAGATCATCAGATGGCATTGATCTGGTGCATAAATTTGTCACTGTTTTAATTAAACGGTACAGATTGGGTCACATGATACTACTAACTCTTTTTTTCTGTTATTGCACAAATTAATTGGCTGTATTTTGTTTTCTCAGGCAGGTGAGGGAGCGTCTGAAGAAGGATGTCGAGCAGATGAAACTTAAGAATCCCGACTTCAGGCCTGGTCTAGTGGTTTTACAGGTAAGTTTATGATGGAATTCTTTGTGGTTGAAGGCTAAAAGCCTTTTTTCCCTAAAAACATTTCTACCCATGCTTTCATTTGGCCTTTCGTTAGAGAGAGCAACTGGCAGGTAAGGGTCAGGGTATTTGTGTGCCACTGCACTGATTTTGTGTGTGCACATGAGGATTCAGACATTTATTCTGGTGCTTTGTCTGCGTGACATAGTTCCTGTTCTGTCATAGAAATATGCAGGGGGATAAGCAGCATGTGTCTTTCAGGTTGGAGACCGCGATGATTCAAATCTGTACATCAGCATGAAGCTCAAAGCAGCAGCAGAGGTAAAGAAAATAATTTTTTGATACTCAAGGGATTTGTGCACCGTGTGTGTACACTGCATATTGTTTCAATGAGCCACAGCTCTATCCCTAAGCTGCATTTTTGTGTGCAGATTGGAATAAATGCAATGCATTTGAGACTTCCCGCGACCGCAACAGAGGAGGAGGTGAGTTAGAATCATTACTGGAGGCTTGTTTATTTAGTTGTTGTGTTGCACACACCTGCACAGCAACTCCAAGATTAGACTACTTATGGACACCTGGGGGAGTAGTTGTTCCTGCCATACTATTTCCTAGTGTGCCAATAGGAAGCATGCATAGGTCACATGGTTTCTTGAAGCAAAAACAGATTGTCTAAAGAATCGCATAAACTTTTTTTTGTTGTGTTCACTAAAGTCTTTGAGTGCTTAAAACCCACAATAATTGACAGATTTTCAGCGCAGAGAGATTCAGAGAGCTTTCAGGCTTTTCTTGATTTAGCAATACTGGGGCTGTGCGGGAATGCAGTACATGACAAGCCTGAAAGCAATAAAGTGTTTTAAGGCTTCCTACCTGCTTTCAGATTCTTCACAGTATCACAGAGGTGAACGAGAACTCTTCTGTCCACGGCCTCATCGTTCAGCTGCCTTTAGATTCAGTCCATGAAATCGACACAGAGAAGGTCACGAACGCCGTGGCCCCAGAGAAGGACGTAGATGGGTAAGAACAGCAACACACAAAAAAAAAAGAGTTACAGCAAGTCCTTTTTTTAGTTTACAGAAAAAAAATGACTGTTGTGCTCATAAACAGTAATTAAATTTTTCCAACAAGCAGATGCATTGTAATAAACTTAGATTTAAGCCTTTAAAAATACATTAAAGCGATTGGTTGTCCCACCATCATGAATACAGTGGCTGAGATGGTCAATGTGGTTCTGTCTAATCGCGTCTTACGTTTGTGGTTATAGGCTACACATGAACTACACGAAAAGCGGAGGAGATGGAACTTGTAGATGTTCATGTGCCATGGAGGCAAATTTTTATTGTCTGTACCTTCAGACCCAAGATATGAAGTATCATACCTATTTTATATGATCTGTGAAGGGGTCCCCTCCACCAAACAAAACAGAAAGCTGCAAGACAAACCCTTTGGATAAAATGTCATCCTCTTCTTATTCACCTCACGCCTCATCTCCTGAACAGATGTCAGGCTTGTAAAACATGCAGAACTTTATAAAATTCTTATTTATTCCTGATAGTGTTAGAAATACTTATTCTCAGCAGATTAGACATGTGACATTCCTGTCTCCGGACAGTTGACAATGAAACAGCTAAGCAAAAACAGCAAGGCACAAACGAACATTATGCCAACTAAGGTAGGTTTGATTATCTTAAAAATTCCACTTTCCCTCTGGTAAACGGTGTGATTACGTTCTCACATCGTATGATAGTTTGAATGCAACAATGTTCAGTCTTCAGAGAAAGTTTCACTAACAGCAGCAAACAGCAGTGTTGCAACCCCAACAGCTCGCCTCACTGAGCTTCATTGACTCGTATCGAACTCCTTTCACAAAGTTTTACAGCCTCTTCTTGATTAAATAGCACATATTTAGAGCTGAGGGAAACCGCAAACTAACAACTCGCTGCAGAGGAAAAGTTTGTCCACAGTTGTTTGTCCTACAGTGGCCACCGTAGCTATAGTATACACTGTAGTATAGCAGTGATATTTTACACACTGTACCTTTAAAAAGCTTTTAGATTGATGGGTATCTTCAGGTTACAGTGATTTGTACATTCTTGTGTGTTTACAGACTGACCAGCATAAATGCGGGGAAGCTGTCCCGTGGGGATCTGGGCAACTGCCTCATCCCCTGCACGCCAAATGGCTGCATGGAGTTAATCAAACAGACGGGTAAACAAAATCTCTAATAACCCTGAAAAAACTGCAGTCAGTTACAATGATGTTACAATGTGTAAATATATCAAAAGTAACAACAATCTGTTTATGACGCTTCTCTACAGGCATTTCTGTGGCAGGGAAGAGAGCGGTCGTGATTGGGCGCAGTAAGATTGTGGGCGCACCCATGCATGATTTGCTGCTGTGGAATCACGCCACCGTCACCACCTGCCACTCTAAAACCGCCGATCTTGCCGCAGAGGTAACACAGAGAAACACAAGTGTCATTAGGCTTTTTTGAGACACACAGAGGTATAAACAACAGCACAGTAGGCAGATAAAGAGCAGCTGTCCATGCCTGATTCTAAAAATACATCAGCAGCCAATTCTTAATACTGACGTTCTCATTTGATCTTAGCTGGCAAAATAAACTTTCTCACAACTTGTTATATGAGGAGCCTAATTAAATATTTTAGTCATTTAACTGCCCCAATTATTCTAACTTAACAGTTTATGACATCATAGGAACTACAGATCTCTACTGCCTGCAGTATAAACACTAATTCACGTGTTCCCTTATTTATTCCTCTAGCATCATTGCATCATTGCTTAAAATCCAGTTTCTTCATTCATAAACATTCATCGTTTATCCCTCCCTGTTTCTGTCTAGGTGGGTAGAGCAGACATCCTGGTTGTTGGTATCGGAAAAGCAGAGATGGTAAAAGGAGAGTGGATCAAGAAGGGCGCAGTGGTCATTGACTGCGGCATCAACCACGTTATAGGTATTAATGCGGTCATGGTACATTGTATTTCCTTTTGAGATAATCAGCAGATGCATGGGTCAACTGGAGTCTCTCTTTCAGATGAGACTAAATCCAGCGGAAAGCGTGTTGTGGGCGACGTCCATTTTCAATCAGCCAAAGAACAGGCCGGCTTCATCACCCCTGTGCCTGGTGGAGTGGGACCTATGACTGTGGCTATGCTGATGGCGGTAAGGCCCATTCAGACACCTGAGAGTTGATCAAGTTTAATTAAGAGTTTGATTTTTTTTTCAAACTTTTCTTTCTTTTGTTTTCTTATCACGTTTACTTGTTTAGAACACCGTGCTGAGTGCAAAGCGCTTCCTGGAGAGCCATCAGGCAGGAAAGTGGAACATTTCTTACACCGCACTCAATCTCCGAAAGCCAGTGCCAAGGTTTGCCTCCTTATCATAATCATAACCATGCTGTTCATTAACTTGATGCAGAAGCCCAATCCTTGCTGTCTTGCTGAAGAAGCTAATTTTCTTTTCCCCTTTTGTTATCCAACAGTGACATAGTGATTTCTCGCTCTTGCACAGCCAAGTCCATTGACAGTCTGGCCAGAGAAGTGGGATTATTTTCTGATGAAGTAGAGCTCTATGGCAAGACTAAGGCAAAAGTCCAGCTGACTATCATCAAGCGCCTTCAGTCCCGGCCAGATGGAAAATATGTAGTGGTCACTGGGTATGTTAAATAAAAGTCTACAGTCTGTAGGCTGTTGACAAAATCTTATTTCAAGATACTGAAGTTCTCAGTTTGTGGAAGTAGAAGTTATTCAAATTGGCAGATTGTTTACATCTGTAGTTCAAAAATCCCTAAGTTAACTAAAGCTATCAGCAGAATGTAAAGAGAGAAACACTTTCTTAACATTTCTCAACACAGATTTTTTTGGCTTGTTGTCCTAAAAATCTGTTTAAGAGAGATCTGCTCAAGTTGAACTCAACTCAGGCTGGGTTTGATGTTTATGTAATACCATTTCATGCCACAAGATGGCGCAGTGAGCCAGTATGACCCTAATTTAACTACACATGTCAATTAAGCCACCTTTGTATTTGCAATGGTGGTCTGCAGAATCCACTCATAAAACTCCCATCGTATGGTGATGAAAGTTCTTGTTATATTTTTGCAAATGTAAAAAAAATCAACCAACCAACCAAAAAAACAACAACAAAAAACTCTTAAAGTGACTGAGATAAAGCTATTTGTCAAAGAGAACACTATATTTTGCCTTTGAGGGCTTTGGGCATACATGTTGACAGCATTTTGTGTTTGCAGCATTACTCCCACGCCTCTGGGTGAAGGTAAGAGCACCACAACCATCGGTCTGGCACAAGCCATGGGTGCTCACATGAAGCTCAATGTGTTTGCTTGTGTCCGACAGCCTTCTCAGGGACCCACATTCGGTATTAAAGGTGAGTTTTGAAAGAGTGTAAACTCAGGAGATGTTGCCCGTGTTTACTACAGGGACATATTCATGTATGTTTTATTTATTTATTTTTCCTTTTGTTTGCAGGCGGTGCTGCAGGAGGTGGATATTCTCAAGTTATTCCAATGGAAGAGGTACAGCATCGCTTTTCCGACACTGTGCTTTTTTTTTTCTTCTAAAAGTTCAAAGAAAGCAAAACATTTAATTGATTATTTTGATTTTTCAGTTTAATCTCCATCTCACCAGTGACATTCATGCCATCACAGCTGCCAACAACTTGGTGGCTGCTGCTGTCGATGCCCGCATATTCCACGAAGCAACACAATCTGATAAGGTGGGTTCTCATTTCTGTCATTGGTGTATAAAAAGTACACTTCCTCTAACTTATCTAATGAGTCACCACTATAATCCATCTCTGCCTGTGAATATCTAGGCTCTGTATAACCGTTTGGTGCCACTCAGTGGAGGAGAGAGGACGTTCTCCCCGATCCAGATCAACAGACTCAAAGTAAATGATCAAGTTGCAGCACGTGTAAGCTTTGATTTAGATGTGCACAGGCCACTTCTGACACCGAGGTTTTCTTCTTTGGTTTAGAAACTGGGAATACAGAAGACGGAGCCCTCTGCTCTCACTGAGGAGGAGATCAACCGCTTCGCCCGCCTGGACATCGACCCAAGCTCTGTTACCTGGCAGAGAGGTATGAACAGCACAGAGGTCTCCTCCTCAGCAGGTCTGCTGTGAGTGTATTTTGCGTCTTATACAAATACTTATGATGTCCTTCTGTTTCACTTCAGTGCTGGATACCAATGATCGATTCCTGAGGAAGATCACTATCGGCCAGTCGCCCACTGAAAAGGGATACACAAGAGAGGTAAAGATAATTATTCTCTAAAGGTGGCAAATTTCTTTCATGGTATCATAAAGCATCATAAAATATACAGAAAGCAGTTGAACCTTTGAGGGAAAGTTGGCTTAATAAACTTAGTTTTAGTGCTGCTTTGCATGACTGGACTGTTGTGTCCTCCAGGCCCAGTTTGACATCACTGTGGCCAGCGAAATTATGGCAGTTCTCGCCCTCACCAGCAGCCTGGAGGATATGCGGCAGCGCCTGGCTAAGATGGTCGTAGCCACCAGTCGGAGGGGAGATCCCATCACCACCGAGGATCTGGTGAGTGCCGTAAACCCTCCGCTGTGGCATGACGTCATGCTGTGATAATGATATTCATGAATGTGATGGATTTTTCTCTGTAGGGCGTGAGTGGCGCTCTGACTGTGCTGATGAAAGATGCCATCAAGCCAAACCTGATGCAGACGTTGGAGGTGGGTGAAACATGGTGCCTATGCTAATCCATGCAGCTCCTATGCAGCATGACCACGTTAAAAGCATTTCTCTGTAGTTCAGGTCGTTTGATATTGTTATTTATCAAACTTCTGATTGTTTTTTTTACTTGCATTTAATAGTTTTGTAATAATTCGTGTGAGTAATTTGAATCCACAGGGGACTCCTGTGTTTGTTCATGCTGGCCCCTTTGCCAACATTGCCCACGGAAACTCGTCAATCCTGGCTGATAAAATTGCTTTGAAGCTGGTTGGACCTGAGGGCTTTGTAGGTAAGCTGAATAGAATCAGTTTCAGCTTTTTTTAACAGGGTTAGCTTATATTGTAGATGTTAATTGTAAAAGTGATGGAGTCAATGTAATGTCAGTGAATAATAGTAGTCAGTAGTCCTGATGGCTTGGGTTCTGATATACTTTCCTGCTTGTGTCAATTACGTGCAACAGTGACAGAAGCTGGCTTCGGTGCTGACATCGGCATGGAGAAGTTCTTCAACATCAAGTGCCGCTACTCGGGCCTGAGGCCTCATGTTGTGGTGTTGGTGGCGACCATCCGAGCTCTAAAGATGCATGGAGGAGGACCAACAGTAAGTTTCCCCCTGACCCTGGTGCCACTCCTCAGTTCATTCACTCTGTGAGACGAGCTGTGTTAGCTCAATTCCCCCTTTATTGCGTTTGGCTGCTCCCCGTAAATAGATTTCAGCAGAACATGGGTGGGTGTTCATTGACAGAGTTATGCCCAAGAATACCAAGTGAGAGAGAGAGAGAGAGAGCCCCTCTCTTTCAGATCTTATAGAGCCAAGAGTTGAAATGGGGCATTTAGCACAGTGCGAATTGGGTGCTGTTGGCTAATAGACGATTACTTGTGCACAAAATGGGGCACGTTCAATATGAGAATCCACTACTGTAACAATGTGTGTATGATGAGATCAAGCCTTTAAACCCACTTTAAACATCTTTATTTTAAAAGAAAAAAACCCACCAGAGCATTTTCATTTGTCTATAATTTTAAACATTGTTCACAATTTTCCATTTCCGGAAGACAATTTCAGCACAATTGTCCACAAAATTATGTTTAATCTTTAAATTAAGCATCTTAGTAATCATTAAGAATAAAACACATGGAGGATTACAATAGTCACTGCTGATTACAATTTGAGGATTTATTGAATTAACTAAAACATTTCACATTTCTCTCGTCTCTTTTGTTTAGGTCACTGCTGGGATGCCACTGCCTAAGGAATATGTGGAAGAGGTAATGGAAAAGAATGTGCCAAAACAGTGATAATATTCTTATATGGTGCTTTTGATAACATTGTTTATTTATTAGTTTGTGCAGAATGCTTGAGCCACGTCTGCCTACTTCGTTAATCACATTTGATGCAAGCTTTTCAACCTTTAAAGCTTTGCGTAACTTTTTATTGAATGTGTTTGTGTCCCTCTATGTAGAACTTTAATCTGCTGGAGGAGGGCTGCAACAACATGAGGAAGCAGATCGAAAATGCAAAGCACTTTGGTGTGCCTGTGGTGGTAGCAGTGAATGCTTTCAAGTAAGTGATGGATGGTAATTAAAAAAAGAATAATAGAATAACGTATATAAGGATGTGCACATATGTGGAAAGCATGTTTTTTATTTTGCTCATTCATTTGTTGTGCAGGACAGACACTGCGGCTGAGCTGGACTTGGTGTGCACCTTGGCTAAATCTGCCGGAGCATTCGATGCTGTGCGATGCTCTCACTGGGCCGAGGGTGGCGCTGGTGCTGTGGCACTTGGCGAGGCCGTCCAGAAGGCCTCTAGCGCCCCCAGCAACTTCAAGTTCCTGTATGATTTGGACGTAAGGGCTCCGAACTTAATTTTCACCAGTCACTCTTTTAAAACAACACATGATCTGCTTATTTATGACTTAAAATATCTATCTTTGATTCCACTTTAGCTTCCTATTGCTGATAAGATTCGAATAATTGCTCAGAAGATCTATGGAGCAGATGATATTGAGCTTCTGCCTGATGCCCAACACAAGGTGGCGCTCTACACCAAGCAGGTGAACATCCCTCAGCTGTTGTTTCCTGTCCTGTCAGGCCTGTTTGTTGGCGTCTGCTGTCAGTTGAGATCAATATAATTAAACAGAGCAGAGAGAATAAACCTTTGTAAAGATCCTTCTTTTTTGCCTCTCCTTCAGGGATTCGCGAATCTTCCGGTTTGCATGGCAAAGACCCACCTGTCACTGTCACATGAAGCAGAAAAGAAAGGTGTGCCCAAAGGATTCATCCTGCCAATCAGAGACATCAGAGCCAGTGTGGGCGCTGGCTTTCTGTTCCCGTTGGTTGGCACAGTAAGCTCTAATTCCTTTACCTTCTTTCTGCACCCCAAAAAGTTGATTCTGTTTATCTGGACGTTTTCAGTTGCTCCCTGTCCAGGCTGTGTACATCCTCATCATAGAAAGAGTGTCCACTGGCCTGCAGGTCTAAATAGACTGCAGAGTCCTGGTCTGACGAGTTAACTCTTCTGTGTTGTGCCATCCTCTTAGCCAGAGGTTGTTTGGTTTCCCTGATGTATAAATCCTGGCAACCCTCCTGGCACAGTGTACACTACATTACTCTGTTTGTGCCGAGGTACCTGATCCTTGGGGTGGATTCATTTTTGGTGCAATGTGTTTTGGCGTTTAAAAGCCACAGAAGCACTGTGTTTACAGAAAATGCATCTCAACTGTTCTGATACTCCTGACCAGAGATGGTCAGGAGTATCAATGCTACAGGAAAAAGTAATCGGATTACAGTAACGCGTTCCTTGTAACACGTTACTGTAATCCGATTACTTTTTTCAAGTAACGAGTAAAGTAAGGGATTACTATTGCAAAAACGGTAATTAGATTACCGTTACTTTCCCGTAGGAACGCTGCGTTACTGCATTACTAAAACCGTGATTTTTTTTTTTTTTGCTAGAATGTCTCATGACAGTGACGTAAGCAAGTGCAACGTTCGTGACAACAGCTGTGTGCAGATCAACAATGGATCATATATCGAGTGCAGGAGAGAGTATGAGCGTGCAGCGTTTAAAACGTGGAAGTACTGACTTTATTTTGAGTTTGATTCCATAAAAAGTGACAAAAACATTAGCGTCCACTGTGCGTGGGAAGAAAACTTCTTTTTACAGCGAAAAAAACCCCTAAACTTCCGAGCAAGCACCGAGTAGCTACGACGTAATGGGAAATTCACAGAGAGACTCGCGGATTCTTCCACTGACCACTGCGGCACACCTGCACCAGGGTAAACCTCCACCTACCCTACTCCTGCTTTACAGGTGAAAATAGAGCAACAGGACCGCTAGTCTTTGACTTTATTTATTTTCTGCTGTGTTTTACTTGCATCTATTTGAAAGAGTGAGTGTAAACACACACACAAAAAAATTATGTGCTGAAATGTGCAGAAAATAGGTTTAAATGTTAAACTAATTTATTCAACTCAGAGAATGTTGCATATAATTAAATTTTTGCTTGATACATAAAGTTAAAAGATTAAAACTAACAAAACAAAAAGGGACTTTTCCATTTGATTACATTTTGTATGATGGATTATGCAGAAAAAGTAGAATTGGGCTGAAAGATCTATCGCTTTATCACCTATACAGGTTGTAAATCGTGTTTTTAAAAAGTAACTAAGTAACTAAGTTATTAATTACTTTTGAAAATAAGTAATCAGTAAAGTAATGGGATTACTTTTTTGGTGAAGTAATCAGTAATTAGTTACTGATTACTTTTTTCAAGTAACTTGACCAACACTGCTCCTGACACATACGGGATCACTAAGGGTTTTTACTTAGGCAACAGTTGTCCTTCTCTTCTAGATCTGCTGGAGCTTTCTTTAGGTGCCTACCTAGCTTTGACAAATGTCCAGCTGGGATAACCAAATTTACTCCAGTGGAAATGACCTCACAACCCACTGTTCGTCAGTGGTGCTAGTTACAGTCATTATGCAAAAGCACTGTTTATAAAGTTGGGGAAACCTGCAGTCAGGTCAGACTGAAGAAGTCACTTGGATGAGTGATGTAATTTACTCTCCCACTATAAATTCCACATCCAGATGAACAGAATAAACTTTTTGGGATTTACTTACCTGGACGATTGAGCATGCATCAAGACTTCCTTTCTGTAGTTTCATCCCACATTTAGATGTTGGTGTGACTCTCTAACCGGATCTAGATAAAGCCTTTTCTACACCCACATGTTTTATTATTAGCTGCATCATGGAAATAACTAACAAAATAATAATAACTAACAAAAACACTGTTAGCCTCCTTGTGGAAATGGTAAAAAGAAGAAGCATTGAAAGCTCAACTGGGATTAATTTGACATAATTCAGCAGATTGAACCGAGATACTCAGATACATATTTTGAAAAGCTGGATCTACCATCCCTTGCATTTCAAGTAGAAAATGTTTGTGTATGTTAGCAACATGCGTGCATTCACAGTCTTGTAGTAAACCGGTGCAACCTGTATTCCTGCTACATATGGTTCATTTATACAGATAGTTTCTCACAGTTTTTTTTGCTGTGAAGCTACTGTGAAACCCTTCTCAAAAAGTAATAAGAAAATGCAATTTTATGCAGATTTCAAAAACACTTTGTCAAAGGAGCTTGCAAAGAAAAGCGTCTGGACTTCTTTAAGTTACTTGAAGACGTTTCACCTCTCATTGGAGAAGCTTCTTCAGTTCTAAGGTCAAATGGTGGAGAGTCCCAGATATAAACCTAGTGGGAGTGTCCCCCCACAGAGGGACAAAAGGACCCCCTGATGATCCTCTAATTCCCTGAGCCAAGGTGTGAAACTGGGTGTGGGTCCCAATCAGCCAGGGTTTCGGGTGAGCTCATTGTGAAACCTGGCTCCACCTTATCATGCGAATTCCTGAGGTCAGATGGCCCAGGATGTGAGTGGGCGTTAAGGCGTCTGGGAAGGGAACTCAAAACTGGGTTATAGATGGCAGAGAGTTGGTGTCGTAAACCACCGCCTCTGTTCAAAGATGGTCGCTCACAGTGGGCATAGATGGCTTCTTTCACTCCTCTTTCAAACCATTCACCACCATTTCACACTGTTAGACCTCTGCCTCACCACTACATATTTCAAATACAATGAAGGCTTTTACAGACAAAAACATGGCTGTGCCATGGGCTCCCCTGTGTCACCTATTGTAGCCAACCTTTACATGGAGGAAGTGGAAAGGAAGGCTCTTGGCTCTTTCAAAGGAAGAGTACCCAGCCACTGGTACAGATATGTAGACGACACCGGGGTCAAAATCAAGACACAAGAAGTGGAATCCTTCACTGTGCACATTAACGCTGTGGATAAAAACATCAAGTTCACCAGGGAAGACACAAAGGACGACTGTTTGCCTTTCCTGGACTGCGCCGTGCACATTGAAGAGAACGGCAACCTCAACATCGAAGTTTACCGGAAGCCCACACACACATGGACCAGTACCTCCTGTTTGACTCCCATCACCTTTTGGAACACAAACTTGGAGTAATTAGGACCCTACACCACCGGGCAGAACATGTTCCCTCTTAAGCCTGAAGGGAAAAAAGAAGGAACACACATGTAAAGGAAGCACTCAAAACGTGCGGCTATCCTAAATGGGCGTTCAGAAGTCAGCAAAGAGGCACAGAAAAGAAGATCAGACACCAGCGAGGGAGGATAAGAAGGACAGACGCAACAACATTGTCATCCCCTATGTAGCCGGTGTATCAGAGAAACTCAGGAGGGTTTTCTCCAAGCATGACATCCCGGTGTACTTCAGACCCAGCAACACACTCAGACAAAAACTGGTTCACCCGAAAGACAAAACGCCAAAACACAGACTTAACAATGTGGTGTATGCTGTACAGTGCAGCGAGGAATGCCCAGACCTCTACATTGGAGAGACCAAACAGCCACTTCACAAGCGCATGGCACAACACAGAAGAGCGACCTCCACAGGACAAGACTCAGCTGTCCATCTGCCTCTTAAGGATAAAGGTCACTCTTTCGAGGATGCCAATGTTCACATTTTGGACAGGGAGGACAGATGGTTTGAAAGAGGAGTGAAAGAAGCCATCTATGTCCACTGTGAGCAACCATCTTTGAACAGAGGCGGTGGTTTACGACACCAACTCTCTGCCATCTATAATCCAGTTTTGAGATCCCTTCCCAGACGCCTTAACGCCCACTCACACCCTGGGACATCTGACCTCAGGAATTCGCATGATAAGGTGGGGCCAGGTTTCACAATGAACTCACCCGAAACTCTGGCTGATTGGGACCCACACCCAGTTTCACACCTTGGCTCAGGCGATTAGAGGATCATCAGGGGGTCCTTTTGTCCCTCTGTGGGGGGACACTCCCACTAGGTTTATATCTGGGACTCCCCACCATTTGACCTTAGAACTGAAGAAGCCTCTCGGATGAGAGGTGAAACGTCTTCAAGTAACTTAAAGAAGTCCAGACGCTTTTCTTTGCAAACTCCTTTGACTACGATGACCTGGATGACTGAGAACCTTCACAGACAAAAACACTTTGGTTCTGAAAAAAGAAGTGCAATATCAGCACAAAATAATGTTTATATTTAATAACTAAAAAAGTTGTAAAATGGACCCTTTTATACTTAAAGCTTTACATAAATAGACATCCAGAGTGGAAAGCAGTGCAAATAAATGCAAACACGGCTTCATGACACTCATCTTTTGTCAAGATGGACGTCAGTGTAAGCTGTTTTTATCACATTTAAGCTGAGACTGAATTTTGTGTAATTTATATAAAACACTTAACACAAGTATAAAACAAGGTGTTTTTTTTTTTAAGTTCATTTCTTTTGAACCACGGAACTGTTTAGCGTGCAACACAGTTTTTTTCCCCCCCGAAGTTAAACTTGAGTCTATCCATTGTACAGTCAGATTGAAAACGCATAGACGTCCGAGCTCCATATACCGGTTGTTAACCTTAATGTAGGGATGCTTTACAAACATTCAGAGATGAACTTACACACTTAATTCACTTCTCTGGGATAGCTTGCTCGGAGATGAAATGCTGGTTTGGCAGCATGCAGCGAGGCTCCTGATGCTTTCAGTGTAAAGTAACTCCAGACCGCCGACAGGTCTCGCACGCAACAGCCGCTCTATCACGTGACGCATACTGCTTCGACTTGTTAAGGTCACTACCTGGGTGGCGCCATGTAGCAAGTTTTGCAAGGTGCTTTTGTGATAATTAATGGATCAGGTTACATTTTCTATTCCCCCCCCCCCCCCCCCCCGATATCCGATCCAGTAATTTAAGTCCGGATCGGACTGATACCGATACCATATATCGGATTGGTCCATCCCTTGTTTTTTCCACCAAATATTCTCACCCAGAGGCTTTTATTAGGAAGTAACAATATGATTAATAAAAAACACAACAAAAAATGTGAACTGCGAACAATATAAACACCTTTGTTTGGTAACTGACTTCAATCGTTTAACCAGGTCAACATTGATCACACTGCTCGACAAAAAATGGTTTTTTTTATTACTGGGACATTCAGACAAGCTCTTAGTCTAGTTTCTTACTCTGATTTCAGATCTGCAATCGTATTCAAACTTATATGTCACTGACGTTTCTGGCCAGTCAGTCTAGTTATCCTTGGATACTTGGAACATCATAACTAAAAAGAAAATGGGACATGCTACACTAACATTGTTTTCAGATTTGGAGTTGGCAAGTAAAAGTTGTTGAAGTGCAGGTTTAAAAAAAAAAAAAATCAAATCAACAAAACTAAAGCTCCATTCTTTCTGTTTTGGTTTATCCTAGATGCCCACCATCCCTGGCCTCCCCACTCGGCCTTGTTTCTATGACATCGACCTGGACCCCGAGACCGAACAGGTCAATGGACTCTTCTGAGAGACAAAAAAAAGGTCCTCACACCCTTTGATGGTACGAAACATAGTTAAGACATAAAGCCATGCAGCAGAGTGCATCATCAACAGATCATAACTGTTTCATTCTTAATGTGTAGACATTTCCCATCAGTCCTCTGAGCGCCAAAGAAGAACCAACTGAAAGCACCTCAAACTCGTCTGCTGTTTTTGTTGTTTCTCATATTAACACTGATGTCTGTAAAGCTGCTGCTGATAGATCAGGACAGTCTTTCTTCCTGCTATCAGGCACGTGTTATTCTGTTATATTGCTGACTGAACAGACACATTTCACATCTCAGATTGCCCAGGCTGTATTTACTAACTACTTGTGTATATTTTGTGAGCACCACACCAGAGGCATTTCCTTCAGTTCAGTCTTTAACAAGCTGTGCCCTTCGGATAAAGGTTTTATTACATAAGTAAGTCTTAACAAGAAATGCTGTCTTAAAACAAAATTATAATTTGTTTAATCCCATCTAATTGCATTTGTAATGTCTCCTTTCTCTGTCTTTGTTTTAATTAACACTCTGTAACATTTTTCGAAAAGTCGCCATCATTGCTGTGAAGCTCACTGGCCATGTCATTGTAAAATCAGTGATTTCCTCATATCTGTGAAATAAAGGCTTTTAAAACAAAGCTGCATGTTCAATTTTTTTTAGTTTAGTTATTTTTTGCGTTAAACACGCAGATCCTGAGGAGCATAGTGTACAGAAGTTGCCAACTTTCTGCAGAGTCAATTGTTACAGACCTCCAAACTTCATGTAGCCCAGTGGTTCCCAAACTTTTTTTGCTGGGCCCCCCTTGTTTTACAAGAAAAATGTTCGCGCCCCCCCTGGCGCGCGCGCACGCACGCACGACGACATCCTCCAACCACACACACTCATATTTTGCTCCATTGCGGTTTATTTCACACCTCAAACATTTAGTAAACAATTAAGCAAATACAAGTAATCTGCAATAAATTACAGGTAGTAAGAAAATAAACTAATAAAGTCTTTTACGCTACGTCCGCACCTACACGGGTATTTTTGAAAACGCAGCTGTTTCGTCCACACGTAAACGGCGTTTCGAATCACGAGAACGGAGATTTTTTAAAACTCCTTTTTTGCGTTTACGTGTGGACGAGGAATACAGGGTTCGTCACACAACGTCAAAGGTATGTGCCTTTTTTCACGTCACGCTGTGCACACGTTATTTTTTTTTACATGAGATGAATTGCAGAATGGCAGATAGAGACGAAATACTGTTAATCTGACTATCTGCAGGTTTTACACGCTTACATATACACGCAGTTACTGTCCCTCCATTTAGAAAGGCAGAGGCGTCACGGTGTAATTATTTTACATGTAGCTATTTTTTTTCCTGTGTAATAATATTCAACATTGCTATCAATAAATTTTTCAAAAAATCCCTCTGCAAAATGGGTTCAAAAGCATAAACAACTGTTGGATGCTGTTTGTCCCTGATTTGAACCGGGGGAACAAATCGTGGCAGGATCAGCCTGATGTTATTTGTATCCCGCTGTAACTTTACTGTATAAAGAGCTAACATCTCCAAAATGTCAGGAGTAGTTAGTCATTACAACAAGTGTTTGTGAACTACAAATCAAGAATGTGGGATACTGTTTGTCCGTGATTTAAACAACCCAGCGCTGCTCCCAACGAAGGGAAAACCAATCTTGCCGGGAGACCTACCTCGGCACTTGTGCAGGTGAAACCAAAGGGAAGATATGCTTCACCATATTTTCTAGTCTTTGGCTTAGAATGAAGTTGGTTTGGAAACATATTCAGCTATGCTTCATCTCCTGCTTTGCGTTTGTGTGGGCGCCCGTGCTAGCAGTGTCCAAGCCTTGTTTTTTGTTTTTTTCCCTTTTCATGCCGCGCCCCCCCTGCAATGGCTCTGCGCCCCCCATAGGGGGCGGGCCCCACACTTTGGGAACGTCTGATGTAACCTAAAGATTAGCGCAACAACAGCGTGTAGAGCTTCATGGAATGGGTTTCCATGGCCAAGCGGCTGCATTCAAGTACAAAGCAAAGCAGTCATCATCATCAGAATTTTATGCTCCCAACTTTGTGGGAACAGTTTGTAAAACCAAAAACAGCAAAGCTATCAGAACCAACCCAAATCATGAGCCCTCCACCACCGTACTGATATGCTGTATTTGGTTTCTGCCAACAACAAGTTTTCCATTATGACCAAATTTTCTTGTCTTTCTTAAGGACATTATTGCAACACTCCTGTGCCTTGTTAAGGTACATCTTTGCAAAGTGCTGCCATGATTTTAATTTTTTTTTTTAATAGAATAGACATTCTCCAGGCTACCCTTCCAAATAACCAGTACGTACTGTTATGACCGTACGAGGCCTGCGGATTTCAGATGTAGCTCTTGGGTTCCCTGAGTCTGACGTTGGGCTGAATTTGTTAGCAGATCCACTCCTGGGAACATTGTAGCACTGAGCTAACACACACCTGAATTCTCTAGACCAGCAAACTGCGAAAACGTCTGCCTTTATAGAGTATTATCATAGTTACAGATAATCACTTAATCAGTTCGATTAGCAGCCCTTGGCTACTACTTCCCCTCTTTATTCCTAGGGAAGCAGTAAGGGTGCACATAACATTTTAAAGGACTGCACAGAATACTGTGAAAACTTTGTATTTCTTCAATATTCCAGTTTAAAGTCATGTAAATGAATTGGAGGTAAAGTCAGTATTCCAGAAGGATATTGGAGACATTTGTGAGACTGCAGAGGAACATGTTGTAGATAATAACAGCAAAACCCATGCCAAGAAAGTGTGGTAAGAGACTGCTAAGAGATTAGGAATAAAGAGCAGAAAAACAAAGATATTAATCAGTCCTAGATATAAAAAACGAGGATCTTAAGAGAATTTATTTGGATGATGTCAGATAATCTCATTCCCCGGAGAACTACTGCCATGCTAAGAGTAGCACAATGAGTAAGAAAATGTCAACTATTATACACAAACAATGAAGCATAGTAGAGGGAACTGCGTCATTCAACATGTGACTCATTGCAGTGCTGCAGATAATGAATGGGAAGCAACGTTTTATTTCACGCAGGAGACATTGTTGCTAACGATGTCGCTGCTCTGGATAACCGATTCATAGATGTCTCTAATGGAGGTTTTTGAGCACAAATGGTAGACGATAAAAAATGGACGAACACAGCTTTGTGCTGTCCATGTTGATTTCAGTGTCATTAATTTACAGTGACGTTTCTTGCAGCGACTCTTTGATGCACTTTCCACAAGGATTGACAGGTTTTGCAATACTGTGGAGGTAATCAGGGAACCACACTGTGAGTAAAAAAGCAGCACACAACCGTTGCAATCATTCACTTCCAGAATGCTTAGCAAAATATTGCCTCTTATGATGTTTTTCTTTCTTTTTTTAATTTTACTTTCAGGACACTTTGGGACAGATTAAAATGATCAGTTCTAGCACTTGGGACACATTTTGTCCATAATTCTTTAAAGCAATGCTAAGACCAAATGGGCTGCTGCAGTAGGTTTGACAGAGAGGCTCTTCTGTAAACAGTGCTTCAGTTGAAACGAGTGTCTTCTGATTTGCTGTTGTCTTGAAGCTTGAAGGAGTCATTTTCAACTTTTGATCACTCCTTATTTATTCTGTATTTGGACTATTCTCTGATACACATTGTGTAACACTCTGTGTCACATTCAAAATCACTTAAATCACATCTTGATCCTCAGCTTAAACGTAAGCACTTCACTGGAGCAAGTTTAAATGCCTCGATGCATCGAGTTGCTGCGATGTGAAAAGCAGTTGAACATGTGTACCTGTGATGTTTGTGTTGTGGAAAAACAAAATGCCTTATTAATGGTTGTTTGTTGAAATATTTCTTGGCCAGGAAACATGAAATTACACTATTAGATCGTGTTAATGACTAAAATATGAAACTTTTAAATCAGATCAGGAACCACTGAAGACACCCATGCAAATTAAAGTTGTACTCTAGTGGCATACATAACCTTATACAGCATGAATATTCATATTAGACTTACACACATTTTTAGTGCTTAGCTAACCTAAAATGTGTCCACACACGAGAAGATTACCATGAAGATAGAACACGTTCAAGTGCAAATGACTTGATATGATTATTGCCATTTTTAGTTTTTGTTTTTGAGAATGAATTGTTATCAAAGCCCGTTGATTTATCAGCAAACATTATTGAATTTCAGAAAGGATCCAACAGTTGTAATTGTAATACTTATGTGAATAAACAAGACAGTCTTCTTTCTGTATTAGTTTATTAGAGATACAGTATATCTGTCATTTTGCAGTCATCAGATAATGCTGATTCAGTGAATTCTTCATAATTTATTGTCCGCCTCCTCTTCCTTTTCCGCCTCCTCTTCCTTGTCCGCCTCCTCTTCCTTGTCCGCCTCCTCTTCCTTGTCCGCCTCCTCTTCCACCTCCATGTTCACCTCCTTTTCCATGCTTTTTCCCTTTCCCCTGTAAACAACCGTTAGAAAATTAAGTGATTAAAAACGTATTGTAACTCAGATGGCAGCAAACTTTCAATTCCAAAAGGCTGCTGAAGTTGTACCTTTCCTTTTCCTTCTCCCTGTAAGTGATACAGACAAATAAACACATGAATGCTACAATATTACAGAATCAACAGAGCAAAACAACAGAAAGCACATGTGAAACTTTTCTTACTCCTGATCCTTCTCCCTCTGATCCTGATCCTGATCCTGATCCTTCCTCCTCATGAGGAAGTTTCTCTTCCTTCTTCTGACAGGAGAAAATTGCTTTATAAGTACATGTTTATAATGCTGTTTGTCCCAGGTGTAGAACAATCAAATGAAATAAAAGTACTTACTTCAGCTGCAGCTATAGTTGGAAACAAAAAACAAAGTAAGAAAAAAAAAATAGATAAAGAGAAACCAAGCTTGATATGTGACTTTGCAAAAGAACAGGATAGATGACTGCAATCATAAGGCCGCAACCAAAATTGAAAGCAGCATTCAATAACAGAATTTAACTGAAAGGCAACTGCACAAATGGCACAAACAACACATGATATTTTCAGCTTAATCAGACACTCACGGTCACTCATTTTGTCTTCTTAACAAGCGTCGTAGAAATTCTTTTCCTAAAAGAAATACAAAAGTTGAGAAAAATGAAACGTTCTGTGTAATCATTACAAGGAGTCAACAATAAATGCAATAAGTGCTGCATACCTGATAAAGAAGGCAAAAACGTTTGTGTCTGTTGTCTGCTTTGACGTCTGTATTTAAAGGCAGAAGCAATGAAGGACGAGGGTGTGTTTATGAGGCACCCACACCTGCTACTAATAGATGCAGGACAGGTAAAAAGGTAACTGGCAGCTCCACCTTAAAACATGCCTTACATGCTTGAGGGCAGGGCTGTAACGGCATGGTTGTATGAAAGGAAACTGGTCGAACGTCAGGATTATGGGACAGCTTATGTTCTGCTGCGAAGTGCTAAAGACCCTCCATTCACAACAATTTTCAACAATTTTCTGTAATGTGTGTTGCAGAGAAAACACAATTATATATCTGTTTAAACCAAATGATAAGAATCTGGGGAAACTTTAATGCCACTGACTGCTATTACAAAGGTGATTAAAACAATAATAATAATATTTGAATGTGTGACTCTTAAACTTGCACGCTGCAAGTAGCAGTAATTATACAGGGTGGGCCATTTATATGGATACACCGTAATAAAATGGGAATGGTTGGTGATATTAAAGTCCTGTTTGTGGCACGTTAGTATATGTGAGGGGGCAAACTCCTCAAGATGGGTGGTGACCATGGTGGCCATTTAGAAGTCGGCCATCTTGGATACAACTTTTGTTTTTTCAATAGGAAGAGGGCCATGTGACACATCAAACTTATTGGTAATGTCACAAGATAAACAATGGTGTGCTTGGTTTCAACGTAAAGACAAAACACAAATGTGTGATGCTAATTATGAGGTATTAGACTTAAAGATAAAACAAAATCCCAACAACTCCTAGCCTGAGATCTATGTCCCCACCCTCTCCTATGAGGTGTTCTGGGCATGTCCACCCTGGAGGAAACCCCGGAGCACGCCAAGTACATGCTGGAGAGATCATATCTCTCAGCATGCCTGGGAAAGGCTTGAATGGATTGGGAGGACTGGGCTTCTCTGCTTAGGCTACTACCTAATGGCTGGATTGATGGTGTATGGGTGGTTTTTTTCTTTTCTATTTTTGCAGCTTAAGCTTGGCTGGCTTGTTTCACTTGCATCGAGAGCTCCTTCGACTGCATCCAAATAAAAGCAACACCTAATATAAACTCGAGGCATTTTATCTGCTTAATTAATAATAACATGCAGTAATCAAGGAATGGCCCAACCTGCCAGTGAAACAGCCCTTGAGTAAATTGTTTAATTGGGTCCTTTAAAAAGAGGGTGGCACATGTTATGGAGCTGACAACTTAAATCAAAGTTGAGAGTCTACACATTATGTGTATGTCCATTATGTAACTATAATTGGAATATGTTTCAATAATCAGGTGCTTGTGTCAGTGTCCAAATTACTATGGACCACACTGTATATTGTCACTATAATTCTTCTCTTTTTATGCATATTTAGGGTCTGCAGAGCTAAGTGGAGCTCTGAGAGAACAGAGATATCCGCATCTCTCAGCTTTTATGTCCTGTCATACCAGTTTTTTAGCTTCCACTGTCAGTTGAGACCATAATAATAAGACAACAATTCTGTTTTTTCCTGACAAACATGTCAAGGGCAATTTTGTTCTCTCATGAAGAACACAACACAGGGTGTGCCGACTGATTTCATCCTGCCAATCAAACTCAGACATAAAAACAGTGTGAGTGCAAACTTGGCATGATACACTCACATTCATGCCGTTCCTCTCTGCATTCATGTCTTAAAGACGTTAGGGTGTGGCGGAGTCTTCATTAATGCAAACGTACACTTATCTGGAACAACCCTGACATATCACAAAACAATAATATGATAAACTTTTCAGATTGGAGTGGTAAAGGAATCAAATACTTAGAACATATATTAGAAGGAACAGAATTTATTCCATTTGACAGACTAGTTACACAATGTGGGATCAACAAGAAAAGATTTTTAGAATATCAACAAATTAAATTCATAGTAAAAAAGAGATTTACCGGGTCAAGTTGAACTACAAACACCACCAAGTGTGGTTCAATTTCTTACTCTTAAAACCCCCAAATTACTTTCCAAAATATACAGAATGCTTTCTAAAACAGATGAATCAATATCACTTCCTATTGCAAAATGGGAAGCGGATTTATCAGTTAACTTAGACCAGGGGTCTGCAACCTTTAACACCCAAAGAGCCACTTGGACCCGGTTTCCACGCAAAAGAAAACACTGGGAGCTGCAAATACTTTTTGAAATCTAAAATGAAGATAACACTGTATATATTGTTTTTTTTACCTTTATGCTTTGTGTGAACAACTAAAGTAAGTAAGTAAAGTTTATTTATTAAGCGCTTTTCACAGACAGGCAGTCACAAAGCGCTGTACACAAATATTAAAATAAACAATACAATTAATAGACATTATACACAATGTAAAAGATCAAATGTAAATAATGTAAAGAATATAAAATACGTAGATCAACAAAAGGCTTGTTTGAACAGAAAAGTTTTTAACTGCTTTTTAAAAGAATCCACAGAGCAACTAAGGTGTGTTGCTTATGAACTCCATGAAGTGCTACAGAGAAAATTACATTTTATTTATGTAATTAACACATTTTGAACTCTTAAAAAAATATAACAAAAGGAAAGACACCCAGCTGAACTAAAATGATCCATGTAGCAAACAAAAACTGCTGTGAGCCGCCCCCCTTATATCGCCTTTGGGCTTTTAGAGCCTTGACCTGACTTTTAAAAAGTAATTGGAAAAAAAGCACTATGCTGCTAAAAAACAGATATTTGCAAAATTCTGCCTAAATATGTATTTTACCTGGTTAATGTGTGTGGCGGGGCGTGGTCTGCAGCGCCGCTGCAGGAGAGGCGGACGCACCTGAGCGGCACCGCAATCATGCCTCGCAGCCTTAAAGTCTGTGCTCTCTCTGCTGTTGTGTTGTCGGGCTGTGACCTGAAAAGCTACAGCCGGCTGTATGCGTACAGCAACCGTGTGTGAAAAGCGGTCAATAAAGAGATGCTGAAAAGCATGTTCATGCAAACATCGTCGGGTCTGCCGTGATATGTTTACAGTAAGACTTATCGTCCCGAACCTCTGCGCACAGCATCTGCAATTCGGGGCTTTCATCTTTACGCAGGACTGTAAGCTGTTATCTGTGAGGCGTGAGCGGTGTTTGTTTTAACATAGGACATGGTGGAGCTGCTGACATAATGTGGATCCGAAGATCCATAACTGGCCTACCTGGGGTCGAAAGTCTCGATAAATGCACGGCGTTTCGGCGGGTATACAGGTGTTGTGCCAAAAAGTGATGATGCTTAAAGCTGCAGCGGCCGGATTACTTGCGTTGCCAGCTACTTCTGTGCAACTGATATAACGGGGGGGGGGGGGGGGGGGGGGGGGGGGGGGACAAACACATTTATGCCTTTGTTATTAGGCAAAGGTATGCATTTATGGAACTTTAACGTTTCTTGTAACCGAATTATGACGCTTATCAGAAGGTTGCTTTCAGTGTGTAGCACAGTCACGAATGACTACACGCATCACGATGGAATAATTAATGCCTACAGGTTTAGTATGTCTACTCTCGTTGTTCATATTTGTTATAAGACTGTCGAATAGTAGTTAAAACAATAAATACCTATTGTGCCAGTATCACCATGACTCTTTCTTGTTTGCTCAGAATAACGACTGAGAACATGGCATTTTAGCGCTAGCCTAACCTTTAAAGGAACATTAACATTGATAATATGCCATTTTCAGCCTTCCAAAAAGTGATTGTGGCCTATATCTTGTCACTGAAACAATGTTTCTGCTTCAAACTTGTTGGATATCATCAAGAAGGGTTAAATGTGACACACAGGAGCCCAAACATTCCCTTAGAACGGCTGAAAAACCTTTAAAATAACATTAATACCCATAATATGTCATTTTCAACCTGCCAAAAAGTGATTGTGGCCTATATCTTGTTACTGAAACAATAATTCTGCATCACACTTGTTGGGTATCCAGCAGTTCTAAGGGACTGTTTGAGATGTAATATTTGACATATGACCCTTCTGAATGACATCCCCCAAATTTGAAGCAGAAAAAGTATTTCAGTGACAAGTTATAGACCACAATCACTTTTTGGCAGGTTGGAAATTGCATATTATCAGTTTTATTGCTCCTGTAAAAGTTATTCAGCAGTTCTTGGAGAGTTTTTGGGATATAATATATCACATGTAACCCTTCTGGAATATATCCAACAAGTTTGAAGCCGAAATATTGTTTCAGTGACAAGTTATAGGCCACAATCACTTTTTGGTAGCGGTAAAATGCCATGTTCTCAGTCGTTATTCTGAGCAAACAAGAAAGAGTCATGGTGATACTGGCGCAATAGGTCTTTATTGTTTTAACTACTATTCGACAGTCTTATAACAAATATGAACAACGAGAGTAGACATACTAAACCTGTAGGTATTAATTATTCCATCGTGATGCGTGTAGTCATTCGTGACTGCGCTACACACTGAAAGCAACCTTCTGATAAGCATCATAATTCGGTTACAAGAAACGTTAAAGTTCCATAAATGCATACATTTGCCTAATAACAAAGGCATAAATGTGTTTGTTTGTAACATTCCAACTTCCCCTTTAGAGTGTTTGTTGGGCAGCTTAGATAATGTCACTACAGAAAAGAATATAGCCCATATGGTTTTCACTGCCCTATGCATAGCCAAGAAAACGGTCCTCATGAACTGGAAAAATAAAAATAATCTTAATTCTAGCCAATATAGAAATTATCTATAAGATTACATTAGTCTTGATACAGCCTCTGCCACCACATCAGATCAATTGCTCTGGGCTCCTTTGATCAGCTCCATCACCTAGTGGGGGTCATAGTTTGGTCCCACCTTCGCCCAGCCCTGGCGCAGGGTTCCGCCGGCTCATCGAGCCACCTGGGGGGCTCTTCAACTGGTGGGGGAGGCTGTTACATTTCACAGGAGGTCTCCTCTCTTCAGGAACTCACTCTGCAGGAGGGGGAGATATAGGAGAGGTGGAGGAAGATCTCAGCCTGGGACGCCCAGGCTCCATCCTGAGGAGCATAGTGTACAGAAGTTGCTGGGCGTCGATTGTCTTGTGTAGTCTGGAAGATGAGTGGATGACGGGGTGGGTGCAGTTTTCTCTGTGGTGGGGTCGGGTGGGCTGTCCTGGGCTCTGTGGGGCCGGGCGGCGCTGCCGAACTAGGCCCCAGTCCGGAGGGGCCTGGGCCCCCTTTCCCTGGTGGGTTGCAGAGTATGGGGGTGCCTACTGGGGTCAGCGGGGGAACTGGCCCCAGGGAGGGGTCACTTGCCCGTCCCTTCCTTCCCTCCCTATCTCCAGCTGCCTCCCTATTCCCGCTCCACCACAATCACCCACACATGCAGGGCTTTGGGGTAAAGGTGTGTCAGCAGGGTGCAGGGGAGGCATCCTCCCCTCTGTCCCCTTCTGGCTGCCTGTGCCTCAATTTTATCTCACAAATTAGACATTCACATTACTCACACTCTCATTACACATACATATAGGATTTTGGGGGTGGGCGCGCTACACGGTATCCAAAAGACCATCAGGGTGTAAAACCTCACCCCTGGCATCGTTGCTCACCTCTCAATTTTAAATACATGTAGACATCGAGGGCTATCAGGAGGGGCTATGCGCTTACCTGCTGCTCTCTGGCAGGTAGCTTCATGCCCTCCTGGGTTTTAAATGCACCTTAGAACACACATGCATCAACACTACATATGAGTGGGCGGAGGGAGGTTTGGAGTCTTCTCACACCCCCATTCTCTGCAGCCTGTTGGAGCAGGGGGACTAGGAGGAGGAGATGCCCGCCCGATCGGGGTCTGGAAAGTGGGGCCTCCCTGCTGCTGCCGAGCCAGGGCAGTCTGCTTCTCTCCACCCCAGGAAAAGGGGTAACACTACCTGGGTCTGGGTGCAGTCCCCCCCCCCCTTCCCCGGGGGCAAGGGTACCTTGAAGGACCGGGTGTTCAAAGTTAAATTGGGCACATGGAACCAGGCTGAATAAAGACATCCTGCATTCATTAAGAATCTTATATGGAATTGCATCATACTATATCACTGTCATCAGGTGGGGAAAATGTTGAGGGGCTGCTGCTGCTCCTGCTGCTGATAGTGCTGGAGGATTGGTGACAGCGCGTCGAACCATAAGGCAAGAGAAAAAACTGTGGGAAACAGGGGCGATTCTAGGATCAGAGCTTTGGGGGTGCTGAACACCCAGAGAGCTGCCCAGCCAGGCAAGATAAACCTGTCTCTGTCAGTCCCTGCATCCTTAAATGTTATCCCGAGTTCCCTCTGACTGTCTCCTTGGTGCATTTAAACCCCTGTTCCTCCCTTTCCTCATCGTCTGTTGTCTTCGTCTCCGTTATCAGTCATCATAATTTTACCATCTCTGTGCAAATTTCTTTATTAAATCATATGATTCTTAAATTCATCAAGTCTCTCTATGCCTGGGTCCTCGTCTCAAAACATGACATCACTGTTTTGTACATTTGAACACAATTTAATCCCAACATTTGTGAAAGAAAAGCAAAACACTTTTGTCTGTAACAAAACCATCAAATCTGATCAAGGTTATTTAAATGCTGCAAAAGAAGAATGGATTGGAATAAAAAAAAAAAATACATATCCTAACCTTAATTACTGGGGGAGAATAATGAATGATGCTCATAGTGAGTAAAAAGTAAACTGAGTGCATTTTTTGAACAGAGATTCACTTTTAATGTGTATGTATAATATAATACAGATACATAAAAAACACTCCAGAAACAGAATAAATTATTACAAATAAATTATTACAAAATATTAATAAAAACTATAAAAATGGAAGCAACTTTGCCTGTGGCAGAATGTATACAATGTATGAAAAAACTTTACTACTAATTTAATAATAATAATTTTGTGTTGTAAGATTTATGACTTTCATGCTTTCATAGTGGTACTTAGGAGAGCTTGACATTTTTATCAGGTGGTACACACTGTAAAAAGTTTGAGAAACACTGATAAGGTGTGTTTGTGTACTGTTGGCACCTTCCAAACATCATCATGATCAGCCTAACCATGCAAGTGGGGTGATTAGATTGTAGGGTAGTCACATTTATACCTTCTCCAGAATACTGTATGCAGTGTGGCCACAAGTTTGTATCGTGGTGGTGATCCAGAATCCTTCACTTATTATTTATTCCTAGTGCTATAATAATAAAGTAATAAGAACAAAACAACAACACACAACAACAACAACAGAATGTTTTGTTGCGCTGTTGTACAGTGCACACACAGCACGCTCATTTGTTTTAGTTCGTCGCTCTTTGCAAACACGTTCCTGGCTCGTAACCAGCCTGCTCTGCCGTCAAGGGTGAGCATTGGTTAATGGTCATCCTGTGACGGATGCAAGCCAAATCCTTTCATTTAGCCAAGTGAAAGGATAAGAAATTTGAAGAGACCAGCACTGAGTGTTTTTATGTTGTGAAGTTTTTTTATTTTGTAAAAGATAGGAGGGAGGTAAATCCAGGTGAGTCAGATTCCTTTTGTTTGGCTTTCAATGAGACAAAGTTATTGTGTTGCCGTTCTCTTATAACTCCCAGTTAACATAAATAGTCACCAAAAAATAACAATAGGTACAAAGACATCATACCTTTTTTAGAAGCAGCTGACAGCCACCTTCTTGAAATGCTGTGAGACGCACTGTAAACATTAACACAAGGGTGCAGATTTGGTTTTGGCATCGGTGGGGACAGATGATTCAACCATCGAACCCTGCCCTGTTTCTTTTTTTCCCCTTTTTGTCTTTGCTTCTTGATAAAAAAGGAGAAATATACTTGCCTACATATGCTATTCTACATGCTTTTAAACCATTTAAAATTACAATTCATAGTTTTACATTTGAATTATATAATGTTAAATTACTATTAAACAAATGACTGACTAAGTATTTTAGAGTTTAGTTTACTTCAGCCATATTTCATATAAATCAGGTATCATACAAACATAAAAATAGTTTAAAATACAGTCATGACAATAAAAGAATATGACTTTAAGTACTTAACAACATTACTTCAGTTATAGTACACCAACATCTCTTATACATTAGCACTAAGGGAACACTGAATGACCTGGTGGGTTTTGTCCATAAAACTACTCATCTAAGATGACCACAAAGTAAAAGATCTCTCAGCAAAATTATGCAACATTTTAGGCACTGTTGCCCCGATCAAATCAGTGAACTCGGATGTTTTTACTCTAAACATGAACTACTGTTACAGCAACAGACATGGACTACTGGTGTCCCACACAACAACTCAATGTCCACTATGTGAAGAGGCCACACACATGCCTTCTCCTCTCGTTAACTCAGATAAACTGCTGGCATATTGGTTTTACATCTATACTCTCCAGTCTCTCCTGGTGGACATACAGCAGCATTGTTTAATCTCATTCGAGTCACTGTTAATCTTACCCATCTTTTTAGTCTTCTGAGAGCACCGAAGCTTCTTTTAGCCTCAGTACATGTGTTTTATCCGCAGATTAAAATTATTATTATTATGTGCTTGATGTGCCTCATGTTTGGCCCTGGCTCTTCCCCTCTGACTGCACTAGGACATATTGCCACCTGATAAAATAACACATGATTCATGCCATATAAAAAGTGAATGTCAATTCAGATTCTTTGTCAAACATACACTAATGAATCAATTTACATCAGCAGCCTGACAATTGTCATGATAATAAATACTAGTTAATCTATAGCACCAAATCATCAGTCAGTCACCTGTGACCTCGCATCTTCACCTCTGTCCGAGCTACAACATGGCAGAGCTGCCTCTGTCACCTGATAAATAACAATGAGACATTCCAAATACATGCAGTCACACATGTGCTTCAAATACAGTAATGAACCATCAAGTCATCATCCAACTTCACCTGTGATCTTGTATCACCATTGCTCTCTGAGCTTTGTGTTGGTTGAAATATTTGCAAAATCATGACTACCTCATGATATTTTGTCTCAAAAATCAACCCTATGAATATGTCAGTACCATTAGAATGAAATTATTGTGTCAACAACATTTAACGTTAGACATATAATTTTAACAGCCTCTGTAAACTAATATCCTGGCTTGCTCGAGGCTGCCGTTTTCTCTGACAGTTTCAATCAAAATTAGAAATGCTACTCTGGGAGACTGAGATAACTAATAGTGCTGCCTGTTGTGCAGTTAGTTTCCAAAACACGTTATTCATGGTTACATACAGTTTTAGACTGATGTGGGCCAAAGCCTAGCATAGCCTGTAACGTTATTATGATGGACACATTTTATGAATGAACCTGACTTTAAGTGACTTACAGGTTTCTTTGAAATATACTTTCGTATATCCAGGTTCTTCCTTTTTGCTGCCGTCCTCCTCTCCTCCTGGCAGGCTTACCGCTGCTAAAACTAAACAGAGCTCCCTGAAAGGCACAGCCAATCACATTGGCCATATTTGTCACATGAGTTAGAGAACGCAATTTAACTCTTTCTGCACCGCTGGGTGAACGAGACGTCGACAGATGTTTTTTTTCTTTCTATCGGGTTTGTTTTTCTTTACTCGAAGAGATCAAATTATTGGTGGGGACATGTGCCAAATCTACGCCCTTGCATTAACATGTTGCTAGTCTGTAAAGAATTCTTAAGATATGAGCAATAAATGATCGAAACTGTGAATATGTGTTTGAATGGCCTTTGGACTTGGAGGAGGAAACTGGTTCTCTTCTTTCCTGCACAACATCTTCCAACCACTTCGTTTGCGTTTGATTTTGTGGTCATTTTCTTTTCTGACGTTGGACGGCATTCAAAGGGGGAAACCAGGCTTTTTGTGACTGTAGCTTCCCTTCTTTTTACTTTTTGCCATCCCTTGTTTGATGTTAATGCTGTTTTATTTTTTTTTATTGTTTTTTATAGTTTGTTAATAAATAATCCAAATTCTTGAGTCTTACTGTATTTTAGAATGCCTTTCTGAGGGTTGTAGTCACATACATATGAATTTTACTTAGATATTACTATAATAAATCTACAGTTACTGTCAAATTTTCACACAGTCATCGTGGTCATTTTAAGGTTTTAATGATTGACTGCAACAATGAAATGACTGTAAATAGTGATTGTGTGAGTGCAATATTTAGTCAGTTAAATCTTTTAATAAGTTAAATTTTGCTTCTGAAGGTTCGACAATGCCTTTTAATTTGGTCAAGGCTTGTTAACATCTTGTTAGTGATTATCAAAAGCACTTAATTAAGAATAAGATAAAAGGAACTCAGTGACGATTTGAGTAGAAGAACTGCTGCTTTACACAAATTGGGACGGCCTCTTGGAGCCATTTCTAAACAACTACATATTCCAAAATAATCAGTTCAAACATGCTGGAACTGGTGTGTGTGTGGGGAGAAGAGTGTTGAGCTCACAGAGAGAAAGCAACAGTTCCTGTCTGGTATTTACGATAATTATACACAACTTGGTGCACACCTTTCATTATCTGTAAGCATCCATACAATACTAGATCTGATGTCTTGCATCATGCAAGCTGGCTGGCTGGTGTGTTACGAGACAAAAGAATGTCCCCTGATATGTTTCATGATAGGTGAGAAAGAGTTTTGCAGGTTGCAGCCAAAGTTTTTACAGAATTCTTAAATGAGTTATTTATTTTCTGGCACGTAGCTGCATCTGATACTTTGTTAAAAAAATCAATCTCATAGCTTTTCAATGCCATACAGAAACACATCAGAGCTGCGTACTTAAACGGACTGAAGTTCGACTCATGCTACGTCTTGGTATGTCTGCTCGATGTGAACAGGCACAAACTTGAATCACTTACATCAGCTCTAAAGGTGCAGTCTTTAAAGTATTGTTTAAAATAATAAATGAATGTCTGTAAATAAATAAAAATGGAATATATGATAATAATAACAACAATAACAATTCAAAGAGTCTAGTTTTCGAAAATAGACCTTTTTTCCTGTTTCCTTCTTTGTTTTTCCTAATCTTTCAAAAGAAAATAAATGTATCCTTTTGTCAAAGGCGTATGATATCCCCTGGTGAAGACTTTTAATAGTTCAACCACTTTTGGAAGCAACCCACTTTGGACTCTGGGATACCTAAACCAAATTTTGTGTTGCTTCGTATGAGGAGACTCTGTGGATCTGACTTGTTTTTCCTGCCCATCTCATTGATGCTTGATTGCATTGAGGTTTGCTGAATTTGGAAGCCAGTGTAACACCTCAAACTTTTCAATGTGCTCCTCATATCATTTCCTGAACAATTTTCTGCTTTGTGGCATGGAGCGTTATGCTGCTGAAAGAGGCCACAGCCATCAGGGAATAATGTTAGCAAAAAAAGGGTGGAAATGGTGTGCAGGTAGGTGATATATGTCAAAGTAACATGCACATGGTTTCTTCACAGTGACAATAGGACTGGAAATTGTCCAAAAATTAACTACAGAGAACAAACATCTAGTCTTTTAAGTGAACTCTCTACAAGAAAACAGAAAAGATCTTTAACCATTCGCTTGAAACTTGGTGCAGTGTGACTGCAATAACATATTATTCACAGGAGTGTCACCCTGACCTTTGTAGTTATAACTAACCTCACAATAATTACAAAAACAGAACCTCACCTCTTCTTACCAAAAAATGTGACCAGAAAATGAGGTGCTGCTTGCTTGCAGACAATCCAAGGAAGTGCATAGGGCCTGGGCAATTGGCTGATCTGGAGAGCCATCAAACATTAGAACAACAGCAGTGGCAAAAGTCAAAAGTGACTTGCCCTTCCATGAAAATCTCACCTGACTAAAAAAAAAAAGCTCTCTGGCATTTCTAAAGTAAAATCTTATTCATCGTGCTATGGAATTCTTGTTGGTGTGTCAAGTTATTTATAACATAATGGTGCCTAACGCTGTTTGGAGAGCCCCATTGTGAATGTTTGCCTAGAGCCCAAACAGATGATCAAATCCCCACTGAACTGGGGTGTACATATCAAAATCTTGTAATCTTGTGTGTGTAAGATGTAAACATGTTGCCCAACAGGAATCGCCATAAGGAAGCTGGAAGAAGGAGGCCTCCATGAAGCAGCAAAAGGTAAAAAGAAGTCGTCCCATATAGAGAAACTTCCAAAATTGGTCTTAAGATTGATTTTTATATTTAATACTGCCATAACAATTTATGTTTGTCTTAAAGCATGTTGGCATTGATGCCCGTTTATATTGATTATCCCATTTTTTAATATCTGCGGAAGCTATGCAGAACTCCTTCACTTAAGGCACTTTGTATTTCTTAGTCAGGTCATTTTAGTCATCAGCAAATGATTAATGGTTATTGTAAAAGCTTTTATGTTTTGAATAAATGTTCCGCTGTGGGCTCTGCTAGAAACTCATGTTTAAATGAACAAATTACACAGTCTTGTTGTTTTTTATTTTAGTTTATTAAAGACATCCTTATCTCTCAAAAATGACCACAGAATAATGATTCATTATTTATTTGTGAGGTGCTGCTTTTCCTTTCCCTTGGTCTTGGCCTTTTCCTTGTTCTTGACCTTTTCCTTTCACTGGTTCTTGGCCTTTTCCTTTCCCTTGTTCTTGGACTTTTCCATGTCCGTGTTCTGGGCCTTTTCCTTTCCCTTGTTCTTGGCTTTTTCCCTGTTGAGAGAAAAATGAAAATGCTTCTTGAAACTCACTTTGCAGCAACCTCAAAATTGTTTGCCGCGGTTGGATACCAAGCTTGTTTTTTAAGGGAATCGGTGATCTCTTGTGAATTGGCACGCCCCACAAATCTCACCCTCACAAATTATGGCATGTGCCAAATGTGAGGTCACAACTGCTTCCGTGATTTGTTTTGGCATTTTGTGCCTTTGAGATTTTATGCACAGCATGGCCAGCACAGATGTGTTGAAGACGGAGTGCCCATTTCTGCTAGTTTTTACTGCTATTTAAATTGTATCTAAGTAAGAGGGTTCAGGGCTACAGAGAAAAATGTGACAACAACTTGCAAAGATTGTCTGAGCACTGACACTCAAACTCCTCTGCAGCATTTAATGTGTGAAATGGAAACCTAGCCCTGGCAACAAAACTAAACTTAACAGATTTATTTTGTGTGACTTGTGAAATTTTTTATATAGAAACCAAAACGATTCAAATGAGAAGAATCGACTTACTTTGTAAGAGAAAATTTGAATTTACCGTTTCAGAGTGAGTAAAGTAATTTAAAAAAGGCATCCCAACCATAGGAAGAGAAAATGTCAAAATAGCATCAACCAGTAAAGCAAAACAGCAGAAAGTACACAAGTGAAAGTTTTCTTTCACAATCTGATCCTTTTCCCAGAGCTTGCTTTTTAGAGAGGAAGATTGCTTCATTAGGACACGTTTGTTATGCTGTTTGTCACAGGTGTAAAACAATGGAAGCCAAATTAATTCACTCACCTGGGCTTTGGCTGTATTTGGAAAAACAAAAAACAAAAAATCAAAATTGGTAACTTAAAAAATAGTAGACATAATAACAGAAATACTAGACATAATATAAGAAGCAGAAGACTTAATATAAAGCAAATGTGTTAAATAATTTTGCAGAACGACAGTATAGACAATGCTGCCTCTCAGAGAGAGCTGAAGTTAAATAAAGAGCACACTGTTCTTAAATCAAACACTGAAAGGATTTTGAACAAGAATTCAACATATAGCTGCATTTGCACATCTGTCTAATTGCAGAGTAGAAAAGTGCAAATAAAACAAATGAGCTGTGCACAAGTGCAGTGAACATACATGGAGCAGCAGCACACAGTTTTTCAGCCTAATTACTACATGTCAGTGATCTCGATATAAACAGATATCTGAATCAGAGACTTACGGTCACTCATTTTGTCTTGTTTACAAGTGCAGTGAAAAGTTCTCACCTGGAAAAGACAAAAGCAGAAGAAAATTAAGTGTTAAACTTTTACTGCAATCAATCATCACAAGCAATCAACAATACCAGTTACATACCCGATGCAGTAAGCAGAGTAATTTGTGTCTGACGTCTGTTTTCACAGCTGTATTTATAGGGCAGAGTTTGAGATGAAGAATGAGGATGTTTTAGCGTGGGGCAGGGTGTAACTTGAAAATTACAAGTCAGCTTTTTGTTCTGCTCCGAAACAACAAACCTGTCAGATACAACCACCGTCTCTGCAGCAAATGTGCAAATGTGCTACTTAACAGCAAATGTGTTGCAGAGAAAACAACTCCAAATCAAGTTCAAACTTTTTTATTAGAAAAAATACTTACATGGTAGTTTGCTTGATATTATGGTGTTGTTTTGATCTGCAAATGGTCAGTATAGATAGCATTTATTTCTATTTCTGCTTTGTAAAAGGCACAACTTTTAAGTAAGCTGTCATTTTCTTAGACTTAGAGCAAGACCTTAGTCCTAAAGACTAACTAAAGGGTCTCACAAAGACAGCAAAATAAAAATTGTGGTGTGTGTGCAGTTGTTTGAAAAAGCCTCGGGCCAGCCTTCATTTCTTATAATTTGCTTCCAAGAAGCCAGACGTTCTTGGAAGCGGTCTTGAGCAATAGTGATCCAGGCTTTCTGACAGTCTTTTTCTTTTTCTTCTTCTTCTTCTTTTTTTATTTTGAAGATTAGCTTATTTTTCTCTAATTTTCAGACTCATTTTAAGAAGAATATTTTGTAGTTTGTTAGGCTACTTAACACTATGAATCATTCAAGCATAGCAAAGGTAGTTAAGGGATTATCTGGTCTTATGTCGACACACAACAGCCACACCAAAATCTTTACAGGCAACCTACAAAACTCCCCAACAAAAAACAAAACAAAAATCCCAAACTATATATAAACTTTATATATTATTCATGTATTTATTTTATATATTACATCTCACTGTTTGCATATTTAAGTTTACCATTCTCTCACCCCAACCGGTCGCAGCAGATGGCCCCGCCCCTCCCTGAGCCTGGTTCTGCCGGAGGTTTCTTCCTGTTAAAAGGGAGTTTTTCCTTCCCACTGTCGCCAAAGTGCTTGCTCATAGGGGGTCATATGATTGTTGGGTTTTTCTCTGTATCTATGAAGCGCCTTGAGGCGACTTTTGTTGTGATTTGGCGCTATATAAATAAAATTGAATTGAATTGAACCATTCCCATCCTATACACGTCCTTATCAAGAAACTTATTCCTTCTCTTGTGTCTTTATGTTTCAGTTTTTCTTTTCTTTTCTTTATATTATTTACTGTGTATGCTCTTAGGACTCTTAATTACTGCAACAATAAGGTGATTTTTCAAAGAGTTATCAAATTTATCATATAACGGCGCTGTTTGCAGTTTGACCCTAAAATTGAGAAAACTGGAAAAAGGGTGGACAAAACAATAAATGTCAGGCCTGATACTATCCACAGCACTACAGTATTTGAAAATCAGGTCTTTAAAATGTTGTAAAGAAATAAGCAATTAAGAGATGCATCTGGTCCTTCAATCAATCCTTCTAACGTTCACTGAAGTCTCATAAAGCCTCATGAAATGGTCTCAGTGTAAAGTGTAAAGCTAATTTTAAGGAAGGGAAACAGGGAGAAAAGGCTGGGGTGTGTCCCAAATTACTCAAGAACGTGCCTGAAAATCAGTGGCAACAGGTCTTACTGAGTGATGAATCCAAATTTGAAATATGTTGTTCAAATCATAATCAATATATAAGAGAGGAGGAGGACAGGAGGGAGGTACATGTGGTCTTGGTGGATTTTTTTTTACTTATATACAATATTTGTATGTATAATTGCATGTTTAAATAAGTCACCCAACATGTTTACCATTTTCCTAGGGAAATATAATTTATAGCCTGTCAAGATTTTTGCGCAGCACTATTAGTGTGCCACTCCCAGTACACACAAGATATGTCTGGCTCCAGTTGTGGCCTGAAAAAACATCCAGAACTGAAGCTAGAAAACGGGTTTTGTGTCTCTCTGTCTCACTCCTCCTTCAAGCCACTGCAGTTAATTAAATGGGATGTTTTAAACCTGTATTTTGTTATTTGTTTTGGTTTTGATAGAAGTGACCAATCTATTTTCTGTTGTTGGGTTGGGCTCAAATGAGGACACCAAATCCTACAGTTTAAATGGCTTCTTTTCTTTTTGTACGGCCAGCTGACTTTTCTTTGGTTATTCGGTGTTGATGTTGGTTTGTGGGTTGTTCATTTTTTGTTTATCAACAGTGAAAAAAAGAAGAAGAAGTAGGTTTGACTGATTTTAGTTACTTTAGACAGCTTTTGTGGAAAGCACTTCTGATTATATTCATTAATGAATATTCAGTACAGTATATTCAGTACAGTACTGTATGCCCAACACTTCTTTAGATGCTCCTTTTCACTTTCCAACGTGCATTGGTTCTTTCTCATAATCTGGAATTAATAATGTCTAAACCATCTGAGTACAGTGAGACAGGGTGGTGTTTGAAAAGTTCTCGTCTAGTCTTGGGAGTGCAAAAAAGAATTGCCAAAGCACGTTGCTTTGTCCATTCTTGTTCATAATTCCACCCTCAATCTCTGGTTTGTTACATCCCTGGTGTGAAACATCACATCAGGTGATTAAAATAGACAAATATCTCGTGACTTAGGTGATGTCAGAAGAGTTTTGAACAACACACCCAAAGTTCTTAGAAATCTAAGCGATCTGTTCTCGAATGTTCTAGCCTGTGGGCATGTCTGTTCCATCGCAACATGCAGGAACTTGAGTGTTTGATGCAAACATCTTACTGCCCTGAAAATGTTACAATACTTGGTTCAGGTGAAAAAACAACAACAAAAAACGTTAATGAAAATCTCAAATCAAATTTAATGTATTGACATCCCAGTACTGTGTTTTTTTCTCCAGAAGAAAAAGCAGTGAAACATCTGTAGAGGACTACTGTCAGTGAAAACAAATGGTGAAATAAACACATGAAAGTGGAAATAAGACAAAAGCACATGAAAACTGAACGACTCTTAAAAATGCAGTTGTTTATATTTATTTTATCAATGATAATAGTATTTTCTATTTCTTTATTATTTATTTTGTTCTTTATATTTATAAATGTTTGTTTTCCCAATACTTTTCATAGCGTGCTTGGTTTTTCTTTACCTTAAATATTTCTCATCAAAAAGTGTTTTGGTTGAATAACCTGCATCTCATTTCTTTTGATATGACAGGTCATATGGAATGAGCTTTAAGACCTCAAGAGTCTACGATACATATTGATTTTGATTATATATAGAAAAGCGCATCTGAAATGTAAAAGTGAGGTCTGAGGTCAAACTATAGTGTGATATTTACAATCTCCATATACCAGTATCATTTCCTAAATTTTGCCAATGCAGGGGTCCAAAGCAATGCAACTTTTAAAATCCCCATGCATCATTCTCTATACGCCTTTATGTTATCAATCCATATAAGAGCAGTAAGAAATAGTTTTAAACAGCTTTGTATAGCAATATTATCACTTTGACATTCATATTACTCTATTGACCTTGAAAGAGAGGTCACAGGTCAAATGTGGCATTATATTTTAAATCTTTACATGGCACTTTAGATATTTTGAAATAATTAACTCGGCGTCTCGTCTCTTGATGCATGACTCGTGTTGATGGTGATTTGGCTCCACCTGGTGGACCTGACACCAAATTGCACCCTGTCTCTGCTTTAAGCCATGATTACGATGAGTAGTGCTGCTGGTTTTCCGTCTGTTTTGTTCAAGACGAATCACTGGAATTTTCAGGGAAGCAATTTATTTTTGGAGTCTTTGGAGTCAGGTTTATTTACCTTCATCTTATCTTAGGCTATCAAAGAGTCCCATGATGCTTTAAGCTAAGTGGTTAAATGTTGCATTTAAAGTCTTAAACCTGTGTCCCTAAATGTGCAAACTGAACTTTAGACACGGGAATTATAACCGAGTGCTTTCATTGATCACTGAGTCTAATTTAGGCACAGCATCTATAAACCGCTCCTGATTCATTTAATGTTTATTCATTTTAGCTTAGGCCGTTCCACACATTTTTGCATTTTTATCACTATCAAAGGCTTTTCTCTGGTCTGATATTGATAACAGCTTGCAATTAGTCTTCCTTGCAGTATTAACAATATTGAAAAAAAAACCCCCAAAAACCCAAGGAATTAATACACTCAGTTTATTTATGTAATTGAAGAGTCCTCTTCACATATAATTATGGAGTTCCACAGGGTTCAGTGCTAGGACCAATTGTGCTTACAGTATACATGCTTTCCATAGGCAGTATCATAAGAAGGCATAGCATACATTTTCACTGCTATGCAGATGACACCCAACTTTATCTATCCATGAAGCCAGATAACACACACCAATTAGTTTAACTACAGGAATGTAGACAGAAAGACCGGGATGACCTCTAGTTTTCTGCCTCTAAATTCAGATAAAACTGAAGTTATTGTACTCGATCCTGAAAATCTTGGAAATATGGTATCTAACCAGGTTCTTACTCTGGATGGCATTACCTTGGCCTCCAGTAACACTATGAGAAGGATATGCCCTTCAATGCACATATTAAAATATGTAGGACTGCTTCCTTCCATTTGCGCAATATCTCTAAAATTAGAAATATCCTGTCTCAGAGTGATGCTGAAAAACTAGTTCATGCATTTATTACTTCCAGGCTGGACGACTGAAATTCATGGTAAATGGACTGGTTCTTATATAGCGCTTTTCTACCCATCTGAGCACTCAAAGCGCTTTACACAACTTGTGCATTCACCCATTCACACCCATTCACACAAGCACATCTCTCTAAGTGCTTTATAGCTAACATTCACACACATTCATACTCCGATGGATGCATCGGAGAGCAATTTGGGGTTAGTATCTTGCCCAAGGATATTTGGCATGCAGACTAGGCGAAGCCAGGAATCGAACCACCAACCTTCCGATCAGTAGATGACCTGCTCTACCACCTGAGCTACAGTCACCCCCGAGGTTTCTTCCTGTTAAAAGGGAGTTTTTCCTTCCCACTGTCGCCAAAGTGCTTGCTCATAGGGGGTCATATGACCCCCTATGAGCAAGCATATTTAATTATCAGCATATTCAATTATCAGCAAGCATATTCAATTATCAGGACCCCCTTCCTGATAATTCATGATTATCAGGAAGTCCTAAAACCTCCCTGAAAACCCTTCAGTTAATCCAAAATGCTGCAGCAAGAGTACTGACAGGGACTAGAAAGAGAGAGCAGATTTCCCCTGTATTGGCTTCCCTTCATTGGCTTCCTGTTAAATCCAGAATTGAGTTTAAAATCCTGCTCCTCACATACAGGGTCTTAAATAATCAGGCCCGATCTTATCTTAATGACCTTGTAGTACCATATCACCCTATTAGAGCACTTCGCTCTCGCACTGCAGGCCTACTTGTTGTTCCTAGAGTATTTAAAGGTAGAATGGGAGGGAGAGCCTTCAGTTTTCAGGCCCCTCTTCTGTGGAACCAGCTTCCAGTTTGGATTCAGGAGACAGACACTATCTCTACTTTTAAGATTAGGCTTAAAACTTTCCTTTCTACTAAAGCATATAGTTAGGACTGGACCAGGTGACCCTGAATCCTCCCTTAGTTATGCTGTAATATGCGTAGGCTGCTGGGGGATTCCCATGATGCATTGAGTATTTCTTCTTCAGTCACCTTTCTCACTCACTATGTGTTAATAGACCTCTCTGCAATAAATCATACTTGTTATTAATCTCTGGTTCTCTTCCGCTGCCATGGTCCTGGGTTGTTGACCCAGTGTTTTTGTGTTTTGAATTTATTAATGGGCTCTGATTTCATTATTTATCACTTCTGTCTCTTGGTTTCTGTTTCTGTGCCCATCCTGTGTTCCATGTTCAAAAAGCCTGTGTTTTTGTGGATGTCTCTGGTGTTTCCTGTTTTACTTTGATAGTAAGGTGACATGATTTAACCGGCGTGCCTCGAGCAGAGGATAAGTGAGAAGGGGAAAGAGCAAGTGCTTTATAGGGGGAGAGGGAGGATGTGAGGTTTGGAGAGAGAAAGAGCGGGTGGGTGCTGTGAAATCTGTTAACAGAGGAGCTCTGTGCATTTGTTAGACGTCTTGGCTGCTCATTGTAATCAAGGTATGATCATCGACTCCAGCCAGCCCTCTCTGCCGCCACGGCTGCTTTGCGCCTGGACCCAGCCCAGCTCCCAGCGCTGACATGGAAAGACCAGTGAGTGCCTTCTCTCTTCTTCCCCCTCGCTCTCCCTCTCTTTTTAGTATTAGGTTCCCCCTCGTTTCCTCTTCTGCTCTGTCCCAGTTTCAGTTGTGTCTCTGGCTCTTTCTCCCCCCTCTGTTTCTGTCATTTTGCAAAAAATCTGACTGATTTGAGAGCTCAGTGTGAATTCAACTATTCAGCATCCCGTACTGCTGTTTGTGTTTGAATTCTTTCTAAGGAAAATGGTGTTGGCTTGCTATAAGAGAAGAAGTACTGATAATTGAAATAGTCTTAAAATGACAAATCTGCTCTATTTTTAAAAATAGCTTTGGCACATATTTCTATTCTATTCTATTCTATTCTATTCTATTCTATTCTATTCTACATTTGTGTATCACATCAGCCACAAACTTGTGCATGACTTTATTGTCTCTTTTACTTTAAATTAAGCCACGATGTACAAAATCAACACAATGTTGTGCTACATAAGAGTTTAAACTAGTAAATGTAACAACAAACTCATATTCGTGACCTACATTTAGGTCATAAATAAACGGATTGTTTGGTTCATTTTCTCACAGACAGGTACAGCAAATAGTTCAATGAAAGCATTAAACTTTACTAACAGTTTTATTTTCTTTCCTAGCTGAGAAATTTGAGTGCAAGAGAAAATCCATCAATGCTCAACCTTTCACAAACTAAGAGGAGCGTCAGTTTTCATCAGCATTTGTCCGGGAGGGGGACAAGCCGAGGACGAGCCCCTCAACCCCGGACTTGGGCCCGCTGAAGGTCACCAGGGATTGGCAGATGCAAGTGGACTTGGATCAGAGGCTAATTTTCCCCACAGAGATGGTAACAATTACTCTGTGACTTGCATATGTCATTGAGCTGACGGTACCGTGGTAGGATGCAATTGAGGAAGCATTTGAGTGTAAGAAGCTGCGGTATGCCAACCTGGCAGCTGAAGCAGAGGACAGAGGCTGGAAGACCAATGTGTGCCCGGTGGAAGTGGGGTGCAGGGGCTTTGTTGCCAGTACAACAGCAAAACTGCTTAGAGAGACTGGACAGTCGCAACGGCAGTGCTACAATAGAATTAGCTAACACTGCTGAGAGGACCAGCCACTGGCTGTGGCTAAAGAGGGCTGACATCACTTGGGCAGCTAAGGTAGTCAGCTAACCATGAGACACACGGCTAGGATTGACCAACTTGTGGTGGGTCTGCCTCAGTAGAGGTCGTCAAAAGGGTAGAAATTTTGCTGGTTGACTGATACAGCTGTCTCAGGGCCTCCCTGGAGCTGTGCAGTTAACCTCATGGTAGTGAAACCTAAAGGAGGAATGAAAGAGAAAAAAAGAAAAAGAAAAATGTTCTGATCTTCTCCCCTCTTCTTTTCTTCCCTTTTCTGGGAGGCAGTGGGGAGGTAGAGCGTACAGTCCGATCTGGTGGGGAGGTGTGGGATGCCAGATCAGGCGCCCCCCTTCCAGCTCTCCGCTCTCTCGTCTCTTTTGTCTTACTTCTCTCTAGCACCTTTTCTATTCTTTTGAAGAAGTGAGGCTCCATAAATATTAAAGAGATACGTATTACTTTTCAGTTCCAATGAATTGATAGAAGAAAATAAATTGTAGAAAACTAAACAGAAGAAAGTAGAAGAGAAATAACAATTTGATATAAACCAGTGTCACACTCTGGGGCCTGAACAACCCTGGCAGAGCCTCCTTGGATGAGGGTGTCTAGTGATAATGGCCAAAACATCTGATGAATCGAAGGTCCACTACTGACGATGGGATTTTATGATAATCTAGATCAGATCTCTAATCCCTAAACCTAACCAAGGGAGGTTAAAAAGTGGCAGATTAGCTTGGGATAAAAGACCGAAACACCCTGTGAAGTTTAGGCACACAACGATGTGTCCCGCTGGTAAAATTTCTGGGCTGCCTTTCCTCATAACAGCCATCCCTCGAGACTTTCTCCATTTGAAGCAATCCATTATCAGAGATTGTAACATCTAGTCTGAATCAGTTTAACCTCCATCTCACTGTAGATATGGCTGCTGTCAGTGATGCCCACATGTTACATGAAGTAACACACACTGACAAGGCAGCTTCTCCTTTCTGTTAGTAGTGTATAAAAATACACCATCTCCAAATTAATTAATATATTGTCATTATAATCCTTCTCTTTTTACGCATATCTGGGCTCTGCAGCAGCTCTGAGAGAGCTGAGACATCAGCATCCATTAGTCTTTGTTTTTTGTCCTGTCAGGCTTGTTTTTGGATCCTGCTGTCAGTTGAAGCCATCATAATTAGACAGAAAAATCCTTTGTAAAAAAAAAAAGAAAAAAGGGTTGTGACATGTTTGCATGGCAAAGGCCCACTTTTGTTCTTTCGTGAAGTGGATGTTCCCACTAGTTTCATCTTGCCAACCGAACTCAGATCTCATGGTAAGCTCACATTCATGCTGTTCCTCTCTGCATTCATGTCTGAAAGACATTTGGGTGTGACTATTTAACTGCATCTGGAAACAAAAGTTTATTTTCCACACCCAGTTTTTTTTTCTTTTTAATGAGCTGCAACCAGGTAATAACTAACAAAATAATTGCAGTTAAAGGGTTTGTATAGGTGCAATTCTCCATCAATTTCTTTACTGAATCCTGATTTATTTCCAGTGTGGGTAAAAAGAAGCACTAGTCCAAGATTTTTAGTTTTCCTGTGACTAAACAAAGTCTGAAAAGAGTAGAAGAGAGGTGCTAAAAAGCTCAGCTGCAATTAGTTTGACAGCATTCTTTGAAACTGCACAGATGAAAACAGTTGAGAGGCTTGGAGGCAGGTTTTGATGGACTTCAGAACCGGTTGTTCTCTATCCGCACCTGCCCTGACATACAGAAGTCCGCCTAACTAACAAAGTTAACTTCAAACAGCAAACATGACACTGTTAGCTTTGTTGCAAACACACATACCTACACACTGTTCATACTGTGTATTGCTTCATGCAACAAGAATATATATTATATAGGGTTCTCTGACCTTAAATGGACAGCTGAATCCATTTATGTGTATATCATCACGTCATAAAAGGGCAAACTGTGACTTTTTGTCACTGTTTCCATTATTTATAGTGATAATTTGTCACCAGCACATTAGGCTGTTAGAAGATTTTGAGTTTGAAATCTATGGTGATGTTGTGAAATGTAAAATTTGCATAGAACAAAAGAATAATGCTACTCTATTCACAATAGAACATATTACATTTAAACATATGTTGAAGTATGTTGCTCTAAAAACATTCAGCATTGATCGTGCTTTTCCAGTTGTAAGCTGGAAATTCCTTTGGCAATGATGCACCCCTACACCGGGCGTAGAGACGCAGGCTTTTTAAATGAGAACTGATAACAACATATTCAAAGATTTTTATGTCCTGATATGGAAAACCTTAAAACTGATGCACTTTGTTTTAACCATGACAAAATCTGACAAGACAACAATTAGCTTTTAGATAAGAAACAGTTGCAATGGAGAAGAACTTTCAGTCAAAATATGAGAACAACCCATCGAATTGGTGTGAAACTTAATGCTTTGTTGGCTCCTGAGCAATGGGTCTGACAAGTTTGAAGTGACTAAACATTTTCAAGGCATAAAAAAATTAGAAGGACAGATTAACATGTTTTGATTTATTAGTAAGATGATTAGGACTGTTTCACATTAGATTGTTGAAGTAACCTGGGTAAGATCAGTTATGATTTTAGCTTTGGATGTTCTCATGTTGTAAAGCTTTTGTTTTATAAAAGATAGGAGGTAAATTCAGGTAAGTCAGATTCCTTTTGTTTTGGCTTTCACTCTGTCAAAGTCATTGTGCTGTCTGTATTTTTCCTTTGGACTGTGTTTGACTGACATTTGGACTTAGTCAGAGTCATCTACATTGTTGAGATTTTTACCTTCCCCCATTCCTGCTTCCTCTGATGTCTGTGATTTGTTTGTATTTTTCCCCTCAGGTGTATCTGTTCTGGCCTGACAAGCTGAAAACCAGTAAAAAAACCAAACAAACAGAAACTGGTTCTCTTACTTCCGACCACTGAAGCTATTTGAAAAGTTTACACTTTTGTTTTGTTGTTTCTTTTGTGTTTGATTGTCTGATGTTAGGCTGGTTTTAAGAGAGAACACCAGCCTCTTTGTGACTGTTTCACTTCCCTTCTTTTCATTTTAACATGAATGTTCTTTGTTTTTTATAGTTTGTTAATAAATGATAAAAATGTCTTGACTGTTATTGTATTTTTACAATTGTTATTGTTATTGTATTTTTTACAATAACAGTCACAATAACACATAGTTAACACAATAGTTACAATAACCGTGGGAAGAATGGTGTTGAAGGCACTGGAGAAATCAAAGAACATGATTCTCACAGAGACCGCTGGGAGCACTGTGAGAATCATGTTCTTTGATTTCTCCAGTGCCTTCAACACTATTCTTCCCACGGCCCTGAAGGACAAGCTGGGGAACTCTGGAGTGGACCATCACCTCTCTACATGGATTCTGGACTACCTCACCGACCGACCACAGTATGTGAGAACTCAGGGCCGTGTGTTGGACAGGGTCGTCTGCAGTACGGGGGCCCCACAGAGAACGGTTCTGGCTCCGTTCCTCTTCACCATCTACACTGCAGACTTCTCCCACAACTCCACCCAGTGCTTCCTGCAGAAGACTCTGCAATAGTCGGCCTCATCACTGATGGGGATGACAAGGAGTACGGAGGACTGACCCAAGACTTTGTGGACTGGTGCCAGCTGAACTACCTCCAGATCAACACCAGTAAAACCAAGAAGCTGATGGTAGACTTCCGCAGGCACAAACATCCTCCACTGCAACCACTGAACATCCAAGGTATGGACATCGAGGCTGTGGACAGCTACAGGTACCTTGGTGTTCATCCGAACAACAAACTGGACTGGACTCATAATTCAGACGCCCTCTACAGGAAAGGGCAGAGCAGGCTGTACCTGCTGCGGAGACTCAGGTCGTTGAAGACCTTCTATGACTCTGTGTTGGCCTCAGCTATCTTTTACAGTGTGGTCTGCTGAGGTGGCAGCATCTCTGCTGGGAACAGGAAGAGACTGAACAGGCTAATCAGAAGGGCCAGCTCTCTTCTAGGATGCCCTCTGGACCCAGTGGAGGTGGTGAGTGACAGGAGAATGGTGGCTAAGCTGTCATCCCTGTTGGACAACATCTCCCACCCCATGCAGGAGACTGTGACAGCACTGAGCAGCTCCTTTAGTGGCAGGCTGCGGCACCAACGGTGTGGGACGGAGAGATTTCGCAGGTCTTTCCTCCCCGCAGCTGTCAGACTGTACAACAAAGACTCCAACTGATCAAACACACACATCCACACATGTGCAATAACACTAAGTGCAATACTCTTTTCTGGCATTGTTGGAATGGCTGTCAGCTGTTTTGGGGAGCCCCCTTGTGGCGAGAGAGCTGGCAGGCATCGTTGTATTTTTACTCATTTGTATACAGCATTTGTATTCTATTTTTATCCTGTTGTATATTTTATTCTATTTTATTCTACTGTATATAGTATTTTATTTCATTCTAGTCTGTACAGTTGTGCACTGTATTTATTCTTATTATATTCAAATTTTCGCTACATAACTTTTGCACTGTCCACTTCCTGCTGTGATAAAACAAATTTCCCACGTGTGGGACTAATAAAGGCTATCTTGTCTTATCTTATCTTTAGAAAGCCTTTCTCAGGGTTGGCATAACACAAAAATGTTTTTCACTGACATAAAACTATCCTAAATCTGCAGTTACATTCAGATATATAGACCGTACAGACACACACACACACACACACACACACACACACACACACACACACACACACAATTATAAAATAATTACCATCTCGCCCCTCTGTCTATCCTTCAAGCTCGGGTCCTCTACCAGAGGTCTGGACGCTCTTCTGGAGATATGGACAGAGATCTCCGATGTTGTTCCTGGGATCTGCTGGAGCCACTTGCCTAGAAATCACCGAACCTAGTGCTCCGATTACCACGGGGACCACCATCACCCTCCACATTTTCTCGAGCTCTTCTCTGAGCCCTTGGTATTTCTCCAGCTTCTCGTGTTCCTTCTTCCTGATGTTGCTGTCATTCGGAACCGCTACATCGATCACTACAGCCGTCTTCTTCTGTTTGTCTACCACCACTATGTCCGGTTGGTTAGCCACCACCATTTTGTCCGTCTGTATCTGGAAGTCCTACAGGATCTTAGCTCGGTCATTCTCCACCACCTTGGGGGCATCTCCCATTTTGACCTCGGGACTTCCAGGCCGTATTCGGCACAGATGTTTCTGTGAGAGGAGACCGGAGTCAGCTGCCATAAGAAGGTAATTCATTATTTTTATAAGAGCAGTTTCAGTGCTATGAGAGGGACGGAAACCAAACTGGAACTGTTCATAAAGGTTATTGTTGGTTAGGTGTAGATGAACTTGTGAAGCAACTATTTTTTTCAAACTGACAGGTAGAAGGTTTTGACTTGCGGATGAGATCAGAGATATCAGTGACAGAGGGAAGTTGGAAGGCAGAAAGGCAATGTAAATGGGGGTGGGGTTGAGAAGGAGGAGCTACATGGAATATCGGGAGCCAGGTCTCAGTGTATCTTATGAATTTTCTCAGTGAAGAATAGCATTAGAGAGTCACAGGAGTTAGACGAGCAGAGATGAGCAGGTAGAAAGTCTGGTGGCCTGAGAAAAGAGTTGAAAAGTGAGAACAGTATCTTAGTAGAATCCTCTCTTGAACAGATAATGGTAGAGTAATAGGCAGATGTAGTTTGCTTAATACACTACTTATAAGGCAGAACATGATTATTAAACATTTCCTTATGAATAGTAAGGCCGGTTTTCTTTTGGAGACGTCAAGTCGCCGGCCTTTAGCTTTCAAAAGTTAGAGTTCAGAAGTGTAATAATAATAATAATAACAAATGAACTTTATTTATAAAGCACACTTAAAACCAAGGGTATGTCAAGGTGCTTAATAAGTAACATAGAGAATAAAAGGAAGATAATAGAAATAGGACCAAAGCAAGTACTAGGTATGCAGGCAGATAGCTGTCACTCATACATAGGAAAGCAGCAGATACAGAACAAACAAGGAATTAAATGAGCATAAAAGTGCATAATATAAAATCACAAAAGAAATATGAACTAGAGGGAAAGGCAAGATTGAATAAGTGGGTTTTTATTCGTGATTTAAACAGTGCAATAGAATCAGAGGCACGGAGGTCGAGAGGAAGGGTATTCCACAGTACCGGGGCAGCCAGAGCAAACGCACGGTCACCCCGAGACTTCAGCCGAGATCTGGGTTGCATCAGAAGTAGATGAGTGGCAGATCTAAGTGTTCTAGCAGGAGTATGTGGCTTGAAGTTCACTAAGATAGCTCGGCACTAATTTATTAATAGTTTTGAATGTAAGGAGTAATATTTTAAATTGAATATGGTACTTAATGGGCAGCCAGTGCAAGCTAGCTAGAACAGGAGTAATAGAGCAAAATTTCCTGGTACCAGTCAAGAGGCGGGCTGCTGCATTTTGGACTGTTTGCAGTCTAAGAAGAAGAGAAGAGGGAAGACCGTAGTACAAGGAATTACAATAATCCAACCTGGAGGTCACAAAAGCGTGAATAAGCTTCTCCAGGTCCTCATGTGGAACATAATGCCTAGCCTTAGCGATAAGGCGCAGTTGGTGGAAACTAGATCTCACTACAGCAGACACTTGCTTATTGAGTTTGAGCGAGCTATCCAGCAGTACACCCAAGTTATTGACATAGTCACAGGAAGACCTAGCAAAGGGACCCAGGGCAGCACAAAGTTGGACACGAGGGATTTTACTGTTGAACACCACAATCTCAGTCTTCTTATCGTTTAAAACGAGGGAATTACTCAGGAACCATTCTTTGACCTCCCGCATGCATTCTTGAAAGTAGTGCAGGGACACAGCAAGGTTGTCAGTAAGTTCAAAACAGATCTGTATGTCATCGGCGTAACAGTGGAAGGTGATATTGTATTTTTCAAAGATTGCGCCTAGAGGGAGCAAATACAGTGAGAAAAGAATAGGGCCTAAAACTGATCCTTGAGGTACACCGCAACAGACTGGTGCAGAGGAAGAGGAGAAGGTGCCTAAGTTGTCAGCAAGGTATGATTTAAACCAGTCACGGTCAGTGCCTCTAATACCCACAGTGTGCTCAAGTCTTAATAATAAGATGTTATGGTCCACCATATCAAAAGCCGAACAGAGGTCCAATAAAACTAGGACCATAGAGCATCCAGTATCAGTAATTACAAGAATATCATTAAGAACTCTAACCAACACCGTTTCAGTGCTATGCAATGGCTTAAAAGCAGATTGAAATTTCTCAGCAATATTGTTCGTGTCCAAGTAAGCCTGGAGCTGGGAGAGAACTAGTCTCTCCAGGATCTTGGACAAGAAGGAAGCTTAGAGATCGGTCTGTAGTTTAAAAGGTCATAACAGTCAGAGTTTCTTTTTTTAAGAATCGGGTGGGCTACAGCATGCTTAAAAGCCAAAGGAACACAGCTTGAGAGCAAGGAGAAAGAAGAAATAGGATACTAGGTGCAATTACATCAAAACAGTCCATAGCTATGCGAGATGGAAGAATGTCAAGCACAGTATTGGTGTTATTCATTTGATCAACTAACCGCTTAAGAGACAAAAGTGACACAGGCTCAAACTGGTGGAAAGTTGAAATGCACTCAGGAATGGGGAGAGAACATAAAACAGGGGGAAGGGAGGACTTAAGAGATGAGACCTTATCTAAAAAGTGAATTTGGCTCACAAAGAGCCTGAGAATAAGGTAAAGGCATGTCCGGACAAGGGTTAACCACTGAGTTAAAAATTTTAAATTAGGTACGGGAGTTATGACCATTGGCCAGGATGATTTTGGATAAGAAAGACACTTTGGCCATTTGTACCAAGGTGCTGAGTGAGAAAAGGATACAGGTCTAGTTTCTAGTGGAGCAAGAGAGTTCAAAATACTACCAAGGCTATGATTATAATCAGTGGCGGTCCTAGCTTGTTTGGCGCCCTGGGCGAACACTCCCTCTGCCCCCCCCACACACACACATACATATGAAGAGAGAGAGAGCTGGTGTTTTGCGCCTCTGGTATTCTTGCCCATCCCTTTCTATGCCCCGCTCATGCATTGACCCATGTGCCTGTTCATCTTAGCCGCTATGATGCCTGACAGGACCTTCCACGTGGTGCTGAGTTGGGTTATTGGTCGGTAGTTGGACGGACCGGTCTGTTCTGGGGGTCCTTGAGGAACAGGACTGTCCGGCCTTCGGTTAACCATTCTGGATGTCTCTCGTCAACTAGCAGCTGGTTCATTTGTGCTGCCAGACGCTCGTGGAGTGCAGTCAGCTTCTTCAGCCAGTAGGCGTGAAACATGTCAGGGCCTGGTGCTGTTCATCTCTTCATACTGGAGACCCTTTCTTGGATTTTATATATATATATATATATATATATATATATATATATATATATATATATATATATACATACAGTGGAACCCCGACTTACGAATACCCCATTTAACAAAAATTCACGAAGGCATTTACGAAGGCACTTAAAGGCAATATTTCTGCCAGTGTTACGGCAAATCCGCTGGCTCTGATTGGCTGAGCCCAGAATGCCTACAATGCCCACAATGCCTTCCGAATCATGTGACAACCCCCTTGGCCCTTCGTACTTGTGCTTCGCTGTTCCACTTGAACGACGTATTGTTGTTGCAGTTAGCAATTACCCTATAGCCTATCATTCACCCAAAAGGCGTGATGGGTGCTTCGACTTACGAAAGACCCTCGGGAATGAATTAATTTTGTAAGTTGGGGTTCCACTGTATATATATATATATATATATATATATATATATATATATATATATATATATATATATATATATATAATGGTTTATGTTAGTAAAAGCAGGTGTAAGATTTGACAGGATGTGCAAGAGGGATGCGGCGGGGCGTGATTTACGGTGCTGCTGCAGGTGTGATTGACCCACCTGAGAGGCATCTGAAATCATGCCTCGCCGACTTAAAAGTTGGATTTTTTGGCAAATGTTGTTGTGGTAATGTTGGGCTGGCAGCGGGAGAGCTGCAGCTCTGTGTGTATTGTGAACAGGAACCGTGTGCGTGCTAATAAAAAACGCTGCAAAGCATGTTAATGTCACCGGGTCTGCCGTGGTCATTTACAAGGGATATGAGAAGAGCTGGAGCTAGACAAGAAAACTGAGGCTCTCCACATGAAGAATGAAGCCTTTATGTAGTAGCACAAGGTGAGAAGTCCTCTCATACACAGTATTAAGTTTATTGAACATATCTTTATCTTTTAACAATGTGCACAGAATGATGAGTCACTTCTTCATTATCTATTTGGGAGGACCAGGTAGTTTTCCATGGCCATGATCATGGGCTTTTCCATCTCCATGTCCATGGCCATGTTCTTTTCCATGGCCATGATCATGGGCTTTTCCATCTCCATGTCCATGGCCATGTTCTTTTCCATGCCCATGATCATGGGCTTTTCCATCTCCATGTCCATGGCCATGTTCTTTTCCAGGCCCATGTCCGTGTCCATGTCCAGGCCCATGTCCGTGTCCAGGCCCATGCCCGTGTCCACCTGGTTTGCCCTGTAAACAACCGTAATAAAAAATGACTTTTTAGTGAAACTCATTGGGCAACAAACTCAAAAAGACTGGAAAAGCTGCATGCTTCGGATGGTTGGGTACCGAAATCTTCAGTTCAGTGCTTTTCATTGAACTGGTCATCTATAGGTATTCCTCACAAACTTCACCCTTACAAATGATAGCACTTGCCAAAAGTGAGGTCACAACTACCGCTTTCTGTTGGCTGTCAATGAACCTCGCGATTTTACGCAAGGCTACAGCTAAGGGAGATGTAACAATAACTTGAAAAGATGAGAAAAGGATGCTGATGTGCAGGTTTTGCCTTAGTGGTGACACCCAGACTAAATCTCTGCAGCATTTTTAGTATGAAATGCAAACCTGGCCCTAGCAACTCATCTAAACTAAGGAAACACCTAGTCAAAATAGTGATTTGTGTGTGGCATGTAAAATATTTTACATAGATCACAAAATCACTCAAATGAGGAGTATAGACTTGTTTTGTAAGACAAAATTTGAATGTAGTATTTCAAAGTGAATCCAATACGGAAAAGAACGGTATCCCAACTGTAGGAAGAGATAATGACAAATCAACATGTGCACGCTACGAGATTACAGCATCAACTGGCAAAGCAAAACAGCAGAGAACAAACAAGTGAAAGTTTTCTTACTCCAGCGCATCCTTGACCCTGAGATATCTTTTAAGAGAAGAAAATTGCTTTATTAGTTTGTTATGCTGGTTGTCACAGGTGTAAAACCATCTAAGGAAATAAATGGACTCACCTGGTCATTTGCTATAGTTAGAAAAAATTAAACAAAAAGCAAAATTGGTTACTTAAAAAATACTAGACCTAATGTAAGTAGAAGACTCATTAGAAAGCAAATATGTTACATAACTGTGCAGAAGGACAACATAGACAATGTTGCCTTTCAGATAAACAGCTCACAGAAACACAAGAAAGGCATATTATATCATATTTAACAGCACAAAGAGTTCTTCAGTTAGTCTAGATAAAGAGTAGCAAAATGCAAATAAAAAAATCAGCTGTACATAGAAGTGCAGTGAACATTACAGTAATTTCATAAATGCAGTAATAGCACACACAGTTTTTCAACCTAGGTACTATATGTCAGGGATCTCCATCTAAAAAAAACATCAGAATTTGAGACTTACGGTCACTCATTTTGCCTCGTGAAAAGATTTTACCTGAAAAAAAGGAGAGGAAAACATAAGTCTTGAACTTTTCTTGCAATCAATCATCACAAGAAATCAATACTACGAGTTACCTACCCGATGCAGAAAGCAGAAGAATTTGTATCTGATGTCCGCTTTTACAGCTGTATTTATAGAGCGGAGACGAAGAACAGGGAGGTTTCAGTGTGGGCGGGGTGTAGCCAGAAAACTACACATCAGCTTTTGTTCTTTGAAAAACCAAACCCGTCACGCACAGCTACTCTCTCTGCAGTAAACGTGCTGCAAAGAAAAATCTAAATTAAGATCAATGCTTTTTTATTTGAAAAAATACTGACATAGTAGTTTGCTTAATATTAAGATGGCCAGTGTAGATAAGTTTTTTTTTAATTGATTAAAAGTTGCTGCTTTTAGGCAAACTTTCATTTTGTTAGACCTAGAGGAAGACTTTTGTACTTAATTATGATGGTTGCACTTAAAAACAAGAGGCCTAGGAATGCATTAACGTGACTCGTAAAGACAGCCAAACTAAAACTCAGATGTGTTTACAGTGCTGTGAAAAAGCCTCTCATTTCATTTTAAGTTGCTTCCAAGAAGCCAGACTTTCTTGGAAGTGGGCTTGAGTAATAGTTCATCAGGGTTTGTGATGGTCTTTTTCTCAAAGGTTTTGTTTTGGACATTGGCTGCTTTTTTTTGTTAATTATTTTCAGAACCATTCTTGTATCTCACCATTTGGAGAGAAATAGTTTGTTGTTTGCTAAACTGACCTATGAATGATTCAAGCATCAACAAAGGCACCTAAGTTAAGGGATTAAGTGGTGTCATGCCTACACATAACAGCCACACCAAAATCTTTACAGGCAACTTAACAAAATTTTTTTTGTTAAGTTGCATCTTAACTATAAACATCTTAATTGCTGTATTTTTTGTGTTGTTTTTAGCATTGAAATAGCACTATACAAAAACACAAAATTGGATCCCATTCCTTTATCTACAAAGAGATTACAAATATAATAGTTTGATTTTTTTTTTTTTTAATAAGCAAGGGGATTCTGTAACAGTTGTTAGATGAAAACTTGGCATGTCTTGGTGGTCCTCGAGGGCCGGTATCCGGAAATCTTTACATGTGTCCCTGCAACACACCTAAATAAAATTAGTAGGTCATTAGCAAGGCTCTATAGAACTTGATTGCATGCTGAGGTGGCAATTCAGCCATATGATTCATGTTACAGCAGCTCAAGAATGAATGAACATGCAATAAAAGTAGATAAAAAAAAAACAACTTTTATTTAAATTTACTCGAGTAGGGTTACAGGTTGCCACCTCAGCATGAGGTCAAGTCTTGTTAATGACCTACAAATTTTATTCAGGTGTGTTGCCGCATTGACACATGTAAAAGTTTCAGGACACTTGCCTTCGAGGACTGGAGTTCGACATGCCTGGTCTACAGCCATTTGTAAAGCATGGTGGAGGCTCTGTTATGGTTTTGGGCCAGTGGTCTTAGCAGTGGATCTTGTTTTTGACTTGTAATTCCATGTATGATTGCATGATAAGCCAATAAGTTGCTGTACCTGCTTGCCACTTTCCTGGAAAAATACAAAGAAATGAAGTCTGTCAAGAACTGCGAAACTCAAGACTTTTTGCCCAGTACCATGAGTGTTCCACTCCCACTACACACTAGCTATCAGGAGGTGTGTCTGGTTCCAGTTTTGGTCTGAAAAAAAGACCAGAACTGGAGCTGGAAACTGGTTTTCTTGTCTCTCTGCCACCCTTATCCACCTTCCGCCTACTGCAATTAATTGAATGGGAGTGTTTCAACCCATGTTATTTGTTTTGGTTTTGATAGATGTGACCAATCTATTTTCCGTTGTTGGGTTGGGTTCGAATGAGAACAACAAATCCTACAGTCTAAATGGCTTCCTTTCTTTTTGTTCAGTCAACTGACTGGTCTCTGGTTATTTGGTGTATGTTGGTTATTGGTTTGGTCAACTGTTTGTTTATCAGTGGTAAAAACATTTTTTTTTAGTTATTTTAGACGGCTTATGTAGAAAGCCCTTCTGAGAGTCATAATAATAGAACATGATACATTTACTGACTGTCATGAACAGTGTTGGTCAAGTTACTTGAAAAAAGTAATCAGTAACTAATTACTGATTACTTCCCCCAAAAATAATCCCGTTACTTTACTGATTACTTATTTTCAAAAGTAATTAATTACTTAGTTACTTTTTAAAAACATGATTTACAACCTGAATAGGTAATAAAGCGATAGATCTTTCAGCCCAATTCTACTTTTTCTGCATAATCCATCATACAAAATGTAATCAAATGGAAAAGTCCCTTTTTAAAACTTGTTTTATTAATTTTAATCTTTTAACTTTATGCATCAAGCAAAAATGTAATTATCTGCAACATTCTCTGACTGGAAGAAATTTGTTTAACATTTTAACCTATTTTCTGCACATTCCAGCACATAAAATAAAATATTTTTTGTGTTTACACCCAGTCTTTCAAATAGATGCAAGTAAAACACAGCAGAAAATAAATAAAGTCAAAGACTAGCGGTCCTGTTGCTCTATTTTCACCTGTAAAGCAGGAGTGGGATAGGCAGAGGTTTGCCCTGGTGCAGGTGTGCCGCAGCGGTAAGTGGAAGAATCCGCGAGTTTCTCTTTGAATTTCCCATTATGTGGTAGCGCACTTGGTGCTTGCTTGGAAGTTTAGGGTTTTTTTCCCTGTAAAAAGAAGTTTTCTTCCCAACGGACACTAATGTTTTTGTCACTTTTTATAGAATCAAACTCAAACTAAGGTCAGTACTTCCACGCTTTAAACGTTGCACGCTCATACTCTCTCCCGCACTCGATATATTATCCGTTGTTGATCTGCACACAGCTGTTGTCACGAACGTCGCACTCGCTTACGTCACTGTCATGAGACATTCTCGCCAAAAAATCACGGTTTTAGTAACGCAGCGTTCCTACAGGAAAGTAATGGTAATCTAATTACCGTTTTTGCAATAGTAATCCCTTACTTTACTTGTTACATGAAAAAATGTGTTACAAGTAACGCGTTACTGCCCATCTCTGGTCATGAATGAATATTCAGTATAGACCTGTATACCCAACACTTCTTTGGATTCTCCTTTTTACTTTCCAAAGGTCATTAGCTCTCTCTTCATAATTTGAAGTTAATAATGTTTTACACCATCTGAGTGCAGTGCTTTATGGTGGTGTTTAAATGGTCCTCATGCAGTACATGAGTACTGCTGTAACACACTGCTGTACCGATTTTTGTTCATAACACCACCTTCAGTCTCTGGCTTGGTACTTCCCCGGGGTGAAATGCCACATCTGGTGATTCAGCCAGACAAACAAATGCCTTGTGACTTGGGTGACGTCAGAAGAGTTTTGAACAACACACCCAAAGTTCTTAGTAATTTTACTGATCTGTTTTGTGATGTACAGATATTGTCTTCTAGCCTGTGGGCATATCTGTGTAGCAGCACGAGGTGGGAATAAAGTAAATACTCTTCAGTTTAAAAGACAACGCCACCCTGTGAATTTCACCCAGAGAATAATGGAAGTAACACTAATCACCAAGAAGGCACTTAGGTTTATTATACTCAGTACAGAGACGAGGTTCAATGATAAAACAGTTTGACAATTTATTAATTATTTAAAACAACATATAAAAGCAAAATCATAAAGATCAATGTACAAATATACTTGAAAAAAAAAAAGATATTCAGAGCCGAGGCTTACCAGTGGAGAGGCAGGGATGCCACGCACAAACTCAAAAAACAAAGAAACGAAAACACACCAATACACAAGTGCAGCACACTATCACACACTCACACTAATAAACTAAAAGAAGACAGGTGTGTAACACTCAAAAGTTCCCACCACTAAGGCGCCCCCAGTCTCCTCCACGTCAGCCCTCCACATCTGAATAAAAGAAAAAAAGAAAATTATAATATATTATAACAAAACTAATATGCAGTGCTGGGGGATAACCCAACTGCAGGACCACACTGGTGATCTGCAGCTAGAAAAAGGGCCTCCCACCAGTGGCGTAACAAAAATCCAAACTACAAATAAAAACAACAAAAAACAAAACAAAACATACAATCTAGATAAAACTTTAAAATCTGGAGCAGATGGAATCACTGTATTGCTCCAACTTGCCGTCTGCCCGACTCTAAGTTAATCATCCAGTCAATGTGCACGCCAGCCGACTCCCGTAGCCAGCATACATATGGCCGACTAAGGCCCACACTTCCTGCAAAGCATAATAAGTATTTACTATAAAAGAACAATAAAAGGCAGAGATCGTAACAAAACTGAATTACGTGTAAACAGCGTCTTGAATCATGAACGGAGTGGCTCATAGGAGGCTTCTACAGCTACGACCTAAAAACAATACCTGTTTACCACCAAGTAAGGTAATCTACGCACTACAATGAGTAAACACCTACCAGCCGCGATGGAGGCTTCAGAAGGGTAACCCGCAAATGATCTCTGCAACACCAAGGGAAGTCAGGTGACCAAAAAGGAGATCACAGCTAAGCGATCCAGGAATGCTCAAATGGCCACTATTTATACTAGCGCCCCCCTAATGCGCCAGGCCGAAAGTGGGTTGAACCGAGAAATAACATTCATCCTGCCACAATCTACCCCTCCTTTTTGCATCGTCGCCCCGACGATGGATTACAAGGACACCCAGGTTAATCCCAAGGCCTAAAAAATGCAGAGACAGCATGTACCCTAAGCTCAAAAATAGAGTTTGCAGCCCCTTGTGCCACCTCCCCTATTGGTCTTGGGAGATGATGGGTGTTCGAATGCTGGCCAGCCGCGGACCGGGTTGTTCTTCGCACCACCATATTTCTGGTATCAGAGCTCGTAGTGGGAACAGGAAGAGAGCAAGATGGAACTGGTGCTGCACTTGGAGTAGCTGTACAAGGGGCTGGAACAGCGGAAGGCCGATCTTCTGGTGGGAGCAACAACTCAGAGCTACTTGGAATCACTGCCACTGGGCTATAAGATGGTGAAACATTTACATGAGGAGCTCCTACACTCAGGAATAGCAGGTCATTGTCACTTGATGAGTCATGTTCTGGTTCTGGGGATGATATTTCTGGGCCATGTGGGCTACTGCTCGGAGCAGGCCCTTCTGATGGTGTAGCTGCTATTACCGCAGCCTTCAACAAGGTACGATGAACATGCTTCACGCTGCTAGGATCATCTGCAGGTGCAATGGTATATACTGCCCCACCTCCTTTAGGTGCCTTCAGGATTCTGTATACCGCTGGTTTCCATCGATCTTGGATTTTACATCTCCCTCTTCCACTCAGATCGTGCAGGAACACCAACTGCCCATCGTTCAATGGTGCCTCTTTCACATTTTTATCATGGTGCCTCTTTCTGCGGTCGGCAGCCAGTTGCAGTCCTTCCTTGGCTCCTTCATGTACAACCTGTAGCCGGGCTTTATGCTCCTGAATCCACTCATGCACATCTCCACTGATGGGATCCGGTACTCTGCCCAACAGAAAGTCCACTGGCAACCTGGGTTCTTGCCCAAACATCAATAAGAATGGAGTTTCCCCAGTAGCCTGATGGGGAGTGGTGTTATAGCAGTAGAGTAACTGGGGCAAACATACATTCCAGTCTCTTTTCCTGGATACTGGCAGGGTCCGCAACAAATTGTGCAAAGTCCTATTAAAACGTTCGCACTGACCATTTCCAGCTGGATGATAAGGAGTAGAATGGGACTTCTCAATACCATAAAACTTGCAGAGCTGCTGGATCAGGGAGCTTTCAAAGTTACAACCCTGATCAGAATGAATACGCGCAGGTACACCAAACTTTGAGAACCACTCAGTTACGAGGACCTGGGCCACTGTGGCAGCACATTGGTCACGAGTGGGGACAGCCAATGTATACTTGCTAAAAACATTACCAAGACGTTCTCCAGCCCATTCCGGGAAGGTTCAAGCAGGGTGTAATCAATGGCCAAGATTTCATTTGGTCGAGAAGCCAACAAATGTCCCATGAAACTTTGAGCTGCTGGTTGGGTGTCTTTTGCAACTTGGCAACGTTCACATCTCTGACACCAGCGAGCTACCTCGGCAGACATACTTGGCCAGTAGCACCGTGAGCGGAGAAGCTCTAGGGTCCTTTCCACACCTTGATGGCCGTGCTCCTGATGAACATGAGTCAGCACCTGCTCAATTAGTGCACTAGGCAGCAAAAGCTGAAGTACCACCTCGGCACCGTCAGGGCGATGAACCTAACGATACAGAACTCCATCCCTTTCAATCAGACGATCCCATTGTCGTAGCAGCACCAGAAGAGGTGGGGCAAGCTGCTGCCGCTCCTCGAAGCTAGGTCGCTGCTTCCGTCTCCAGAACACCAGGATCTCTTTTATCACTGGATCGACCTGTTGGAGGGCATGAAGATCAGGAGTAGTGAGATGGGGCAAAACTGTAATGGCAGCTTGGAATACCTCAGCTGGTCCCAGCTGCAAGGCTTGTTGAAGAGGTTCAGGCAAGGTTGTACCAGGAACCATGGCTTTAATTTCCTGAGGATCGGGTGGATGCTGGCGAGATAAAGCATCTGCATTCTTATTACTCCTTCCTGACCTGTACTTTAAGTCGAAGCCAAACGAAGCGAGCTGAGCTGCCCAGCGCTGTTCAGTAGCCCCAAGTTTAGCAGAAGACAAATGACTAAGAGGATTGTTGTCAGTGTAAACAATACACTTCAGGGCTTCACTTGTGGCCCAATTACTCTCTAAACTTCTCAGTCATGGCCCACTTAAGTGCCAAAAACTCCAGCTTCATTGAGCTATAATTTAGCATATTGCGCTCAATAGGCCTCAAACCCAGACTGGCATAGGCTATTGGCCTCACCTCCCCGCTCCTGGGAGAGCACTGCCCCTAGGCCGCCATGACTGGCATCCACTTCTAAAATAAAAGGCAAAGAGAAATCTGCATAAGCAAGCACTGGTGCTGTTGTCAGTTTAGTCTTTAATGCCTCAAAACGTTGAGCACACTCTGCAGTCCAGTTCTCCATTACACCATGCTCTGACCTCTTTGATTTTCTGCCTCCCCAGTCTGCCACCAGTCTATGCAGAGGTGCCGCCAACTTGGCAAAACCCTCTACAAAATGGCGATAATAGCTGGCAAACCCAAGAAAGGACCGCAGTTCTGAAACAGTCTTAGGAGGCTGCCAGTTAGCCACCACTTCAACCTTGGTAGGGGCCGTGGAGACACCCTGATCGGAGATGACGTGGCCCAAGTAGCGAACCTCCCACTGGAAAAAGGCACATTTGGCAAGCTTTGCTTTCAAACCCTCCTGCTGAAGCCGACCTAGCACCACACCCAGCCGCTCAAGATGTTGCTGTACTGTTGATGAGAAGATTATAATGTCATCAAGATAGAGAAGCAGAGACTGGCACTGCTGATCACCGAAAAGGTGATTTGCATTAGTCTCTGGAAGATGCTAGGGGCATTACATGCCCAAATGGCATTCGGTTCCACTCAAATAGGCCAAAAGGAATACAGAAGGCAGTCTTGGGCCTATCCTCTTCCGTAACTGGGACCTGATTGTAGCCACTGGCAAAATCCATGGTGGAAAACCAACGGGCACCAGTCAGCGCATCTAGGGATTCCTCAATGTGCGGCAGGGGGAATGCATTTTTCCTTGTCTTGTTGTTCAATTGCCGATAATCAACACACATGCGCGGGCTGCCATCCTTTTTCTTAACGAGCACAATGGGAGAAGCATAGGGGCTGCTACTCTCTCTACTCTGAAGGGGGGATGCGCCTATAACGCTGCCACACGGGGATATCATCTAAGAGCGGAATGTCATGAGAGATCAAGCTAGTGCAACCCAAATCAGTGTCATGAGCGGAAAAGACCGAGCTGTATTTCTTACGGAGAGACCTCACCTGTCCCTGTTCCTCTGCTGACAGTTTAGACAAATCAATTCCTTCCATCTGATCCTGCACAGTAGGAGTGGCGGTGTGAGATGCCATTGTTGCTACGTTCGGGGGTATTTCTGTCACACCAGTAGGCAAACTGACCACGTAAACATCCTCCAGGGTCCTGGGATGAAGCAAAACTGCCGTGGTCCCTACATTAACAACTGGTATGTATGCAGTACCTCTAACCACTCAAACTAATGCAGGGGACGCTAAAAGTCGAGCAGGCAAATTAACATCATTGGGTTCAAATAACACGGTGGCACCTGAATATTGCTCAGAACATCTGGAACGCGAATGTGTCTGTTGTGAACATTCTACTGCTGTGAAAATACTAAAGCACCTGGTTCAACTGCAAAAAACCTTATATTAAATCTCAAATAATCCCTGTACTGTTTTCTATCTCCACAAGAAAAAAGCTGTGGTGTATCTGCAGAGGACTGCTTATTTTACATAAACAATACAAATAGTACAGACAAATGATGTAATAAACACATAAAAGTGGAAACAAGACAGAAGCACATGAAGACCGGCTGACTCTTGACAATGCTATTGCCGGCTGAGACATCAAGGCTTCCAGCCGGCCTTTTTATTTCAATCCCATTTGGTTAAATGTTTATTTTACCAATACTTTTTACAGTATGCGTAATTTTTCTGCAACTTAAGATATTCTTATCAAGAAGTATTTGCATTTGTTGTATAACCTGCTTGTAATTTTTAATCTGACAGGTCTCATGGAGTGAATTTAAGACTGTCTGAGCTTAAGACCTTAAAAGCTTATGATGTCCCCTGATGGAGACTGCTAATACTTCAACCACATTGGTTCTTGCCCTGTGTTTACCATTTTATGCAATCCCATTCATAAGTAAATCCACAATTTTGATGCTTACAACACAGCGCTGTATTTAACGCTTTGTAATCAAGGTCAAGCTTGAGGATTAAATCTGTGGTTTCTGTGGCTTGTTTTTGGTAGCTGATCAGAATCATCTAAGTTATACCTGCTCTTACTCTCTGCACTGCTTCTGCACTCAAACAAATTTAAATCAAATTCAGATGTGACATATTCTGTGTATCATGTCATATGATATTTTAAATCCTTAAACACCACTTTCTAGATGTTGACAATACATACCACACTTGTGAGAATCACAATCACTTGTGAGGTTTTTTTTTTTTTGCCAATTTCTCAGACCACAAGTCATTGACCAAAATTGACCTTGAAGACCTTGTTGGATGTCAGCCATGTGATTTTAATGCATTGTTATCATGACCCACTCTACACTCCTACAAGGTTTTATCAGAATCCATTCAAAACCTTTCGAGTTATCGTGCTTACAAACAGAATGATCACACACACTCGTGCAAACGCTACCAAAAGGACGTAAGAATGATTTTCTATGAATTTATTTTCAAATCAAAAACTCGTCTCGTCTCGTGGAACTTCGCTAATGTTGACGGTGATTTGGCGCCACCTTGTGGACATGACGTCACATTGCAGCCTGTGTCTCTGCTGTTATCCTCGATGGCGGTGAGTTCTGCTGCTGTTGACATGAGTGTATTTTTCTGTCTGCCTGTTTTAGGCATAGCATTTGAACTGTCAGGCAAGAAATTTATAAATTTGCCTTTAACTTACCCCGTATTTGCTATTTAAGCTTTGACTTTCAAAGAGTCTAACGATGCTTTAAGCTAACCATTAGTCACTCATCTCACACATTATATTTTTGTATATTTCATTATATTAATGTTTTATTTTTGTATTTCTCTGTAATTTCAGTCTACAGTCGGCTTCTTTTTCCTGACTTTACTTGTAAGTAACTAACTGTAATAATCTTGCAGTACTACGGTGTTTTTATATTTTACATGTGACTGTTGCATTGTGGGTCCTCATTGGTTTGGCATTTCTGATTCTACTATGTTTGGTCCTTTTCACACCAGTGACAGTAAACATAACCCTTAAATTATAATACAGTGTCAGTGTAAGGCTTCTCTCTGATCAGATATTGATAACAGCTTGCTATTACACTTCCTTGCAGTCATTGTAATATTTAACAACTTACTTCCCCATTTAGTAGAATAGTTTTGATATTGATATATTAGGGGCCTTAACATCATATATATTTATTTATTCTAAAATAAATTTTTTTTTGCTCATTAGCAGGATTGATATGTGCAGAATTAAAGCTATGTGGACTTGAATATGATAAAAATGCAACAGCTCCCAGTGGTAACTTTCAATGGTGTTATTGTTTCCACAATGCAGTGGAAATTGCAGAGCACTGACTTGGAGTGTTAAGTGACCGACCTCAGTGCTGTAGCCTTTCTTCAGATGCCTGTGTTATTTGTGTGCCAGGCTGTTGCATGTCTTCAGCACTCAGACTTTGGTAGAGGCAGCGCTCGGCGTGTGAAGAATGGTGGGAAATGCAAGCCCCCCACTCCCCCTGCAGTGCACCTTTCTTTAGGATGCTTCTTTAGTACTCTCAACGTGTAGTCTTGACATCATGGGAAAAAGAGCTACTGAAACCACAGTGGGAACAAACAGCACGTGCATCATATTTCTGTGATGCCTGGATCCACACAGTGGTATGATAAGCTAGGAAAGGAGTTCTGTTTAAAAGGTTAGAGTAGTATTTTATGTTTTAATAAACCAAATTGTGCCAGTTTTGGAATCAGCGAGTTTTAGTCTACATTTTAGATAATAAAGGGGAAACTGTTATTATGTTGCCAGTGTCTGAAGCATAAAAACATATGAGAAATCGAACAGATTTGTTGCCAAGCATGTGGCGTTCTATTCACATATAGGAAAAAAAGGTGTTTCTTATTTTTGTTTATTACAGTGTCATTTGAGCAATAGCGCTAATTTCAGATTCGCAGAGTGCGTCGCATGATCGGAGGGTGACAGGTTTTAACCGGCGTGCCTCGAGCAGAAGATAAGTGAGGAGGGGAAAGAGCAAGTGCTTTATAGGGGGAGAGGGAGGGTGGGAGGGAGTGAGGACAAGCGGGTAGGAGGCTTGGAGAGGGAGAGACAGAGCGAGAGAGAGAGCGGGTGGGCGCTGTGAAATCCGTTAACAGGGGAGCTCTGTGCATTTGTTAGACGTCTTGGCTGCTTGCCCAACTTGGCTCATTGTAATCAAGGCATGATCGTCGACTCCAGCCAGCCCTCTCTGCCGCCACGGCTGCCTTGCGCCTGGACCCAGCCCAGCTCCCAGCGCTGACATGGAAAGACCAGTGAGTGCCTTCTCTCTTCTTCCCCCTCGCTCTCCCTCTCTTTTTTTAGTATTAGGTTCCCCCTCGTTTCCTCTTCTGCTCTGTCGCAGTTTCAGCTGTGTCTCTGGCTCTTTCTCTCCCCTGCTGTCGCTCCCGTAGGTGGCAGGATTGCTGGGTAGGAGGTGGGGGGGAGCCTTGGCAGCTTTCTCCCTACAGGCCGCTTCCTCCCCCTTTTGCCCGTCTGTCCGGGCATGGATGCCATCCGCTGGCAGGGTCTGTGTGCCATTTGATCGCGTGACGGTGTTAGCTGTGCTGCTGCACTGTCACAGGTCTCCAGGAGCCAGAGGTTTGCCATTTCTGCAAAGATTCTCCCCACTTTTTGGTTCGTTGAAGCCGGCGTTCGCTTCACTCTCTGCCACTGGCCTCCCTGAGTATCGGAGTCGACAGCGAGTTTCTCTGTTGCGCCTATTCTTGGTGGTATGTCCTCATGGTCTGTTGTGTTTGGGTACCCTGACAACTAGAAGCAGTGAGGTAACCACTTTCCAGCCTGTTCGCCCCTTTGAATGACTCCAAACTTTTTTCACAACCGCTGAGCTTTTTGCAGGTTCCCAGACGATTTCAGGATATGTAGTTGCCATCATTTTGCAAAAAATCTGACCGATTTGAGAGCTCAGTGTGAATTCAACTATTCAGCATCCCAGTGGCAGCCATTCCTTGCAGTGATGGAAAAAAAACATGAATAGATTCCTTGCGGTCCTCACAGTGAGTCATCGTTATGTGCTAGAAACCTTGACTTGTATGTCGTCAGTGAAGCAGCAGTGGAGGATGACTGACTCACTTTGGCACATCTACTTCCTGTGCGTGTCAGGATGGTCTGACCCCTCAGAGTCACTTATGCAGAGAGTGGAGAATAGGACACTTCAAAATGAATTATGTTTTCCTCACAGATGCAAACAAGCAGAAGTGGCAAATTCTCTATTTGCCGGCGTTACTGTCACTTCTACAGAGCTGTGAATAACAACAGATGATGCCAGCAGTGATTCAAAGAGGGAGACACGTAGCTGATTGATTTGAAAGTGAATGTTGTTCATTCAGATTTAATCCCGTACTGCTGTTTGTGTTTGAATTCTTTCTAAGAAGAAAAATGGTGTTGGCTTGCTATAAGAGAAGAAGTACTGATAATTGAAATAGTCTTGAAATGACAAGTCTGCTCTATTTTTAAAAATAGCTTTGAGACATATTCTATTCTATTCTATTCTATTCTATTCTATTCTATTCTATTCTATTCTATATTTGTGTATCACATCAGCCACACTCAAACTTGTGCAGGACTTTATTGTGTCTTTTATTTTAAATTAAGCCACGGTTTACAAAATCAACACAATGTTGTGCTACATAAGAGTTTAAGCAAGCAATTGTAACAACAAACTCATATTCATAAATAAATGGATTATTTGGATCATTTTCTCACAGACTTCTATATAATTTGCCTGATTTTGGAATCGTCCCCCCAGTGGCGATGAGAAAGATTGCACTTTGCTTTTATCAGATTCTGAGGCTATACCCTCGAATTACTGTTTGCTTTAAAGAAGGTAGCATAGCCTCTTTTAGCCGCTGGGCTCCAGAGGAGTGCTCCTGTTTCACCAGTTTTCAGAGCTACACTTTGGACCCGGGAGGAAGGGAGGGAGGGAACAGGAGGCTAAGCTGCTGCAGGTTAAAGGAAATTAGCTCTTTTTCATGCAGAAATCTGATGCTTCACTGTCGCTGCTCTGTGAACATCTGTGCACATTTAAGAGTCCTTTAACTCAATGCCTGCCCTTGCTTTTACAGTTGCAGTTGGTATAATATGATAAAGTGAGGTTCTCTCTGAAGGAAGCAGGCTGTATGAGAGCACATGGAGCACATTTTCAGTATGGAGCCTCTATTTGTGCCCTGCTGATGGCATTGGGGTATTTAAATTTGGTCTGCATATGCATTCAGCTCATGTAACTGAGCTTCATGATGAATGCTCCATCTGTGGTGGGTGTGAGGATCTATCAGTGTTATTAGTGTGTTATTAGTGTGCACACTGCTGCACACTGATGTACACAGGTGCCTTTTTAAAATGATTGTCAGTCTAGCTGATCAGCTGATGGTTACTTCACTTGTCAGCCTTGGTTTCTCCTCTGCTTGTAAGCAGGTTTTATATTGTTGCAGTTGCTTATTTAAATGTCATTGTAATTATGGTCAAACTCACAATATATACAGAAATACAAGAATAGAGTGCTGAATGTAGGCATTTTGTTCTTTATTGATAAATGTGTCTAGAAAAATAAATATCAAATTCTTTACACTGCTAAAGCAGGTGTGTATGGTTTGGTTTGTAATCGTATTTGCTCATTGCTTAGTATAGATCAAAAGTTTTTCATTTGTAGACTATTTTTTGTGGTGCAAATTAAATTTGAAAGTGTTTCACACACACACAAAAACAGCTTGTTAGAAACATTGATGATTCTTCATGGCTCTGCAGTAAAGTGGTCCAAGTGCTAAAAGGCATGTAGGCAGTTAAAATAGAGTCAAGAGAGTTTATGGAGGTCTCAGTGGAGTCCTTTGAAACTTGTACGACAGTATTTCAGTTAGAGGTCTGGACATTGCTACAACACCTTGGTTCTTTTACTTTTTTCAGCCATTCTGTGGTAGATTTGCTGCTGTCTTGTTGCATGAGCTTTATAGCTTTGTCTATCAGACAGATGACCTCACATTTGACTCTAGAATTCCTTTGTATATAGAGGAGCTTGTGGACTTCAAGGTGTCCAGGTTTTATAGCTGAAAAACAGGCCGAAGTCATCAGCCCTCCACCACCGTACTGGTACGTGCTGGTACGTGCAACATCTCCACACTAATCTTGCCTGTCCAAAAGACATTGTTTCAGAGGTCTTGTGGTTTGTTTAGATGTAGCTTTGCAAAGCTAAGCTTTGCTGCCATGTTCTTTTAGAGAAAAGATGGCTTTCTCCTCTGTACTGTCACAAACTTTAACTTTTAACTGAGGCCTGTGGTGTCCCAGATGAAGCTCTTGGGTTTTTCTTTTGTATTTTTTCTGAGCATTGTATAGTTTGATCTTGAGTCAAAGGAGCTTGCAAAGAAAAGCGTCTGGACTTCTTTAAGTTACTTGAAGACGTTTCACCTCTCAAACTTAAAGAAGTCCAGACGCTTTTCTTTGCAAGCTCCTTTGACTACAATGACCTGGATGACTGAGAACCTTCACAGACATATTTGATCTTGAGGTGATCCATACCAGCTAACGGCCAAAAACCCTCTGCTTCTATAGAGACATCACATTTAGTGATGTTCTTTTTAATCTAGTGCATTTGATTGGCAGCAGCTGGATTCTACTTGTAATTTGTGGGGAAGCAGTAAGTGTTCTTTTTCACACAGCTGTGTTTGGAAAATAAGAAACCTTTCACTGTCAAAATGACTGCAATTTGTCTCCTAGGTTCTCACACAGATGTTTAAAGAACAAGTGATGCAACAAAGTAGTAACATTACTCCTGTCCTAAAATAATTTTGAAACCTGTTGGATGCATGAACTTCAACATGAGACTGGGTTATTTCTGAGCTTGTGCCATATCCTGTTTGTTTTATTTCCAGTGAACAGTGGGGTTCAGATCATTTCATTCTGTTTTATATAAATTTCACACCGCACCCCACCTGTGAGAAAACCAGGTTTAATGAAGCCATAGAAGCCTCAAAATAAGATCAATCCGATGAAATGTAAATGTTTTTATTTTTCTAGTGAATACCTATAAATGTCTCATCCCAGACCTCCAGTGACATGATGCCCAAGAGGGATCATGAGAAGGACCTGGAGCTGGACAAGAAGATTGAGGCTCTCCGCAGGAAGAATGAAGCTCTCATGAAGAGGTACAAGGTGAGAAGAAGTCTTCACATATAGAAAAGCTTCTGAGGTCTCATGTGTGGAGCTTGCAACTCTTTCAGGTTTCCTAATTACTTTATTGTTTGTAGGAGGTAGAGGAGGACAGGAAAAGAGCAGAAGAGGAAGGAATGGCACTGCAGAGCCGGAAGGGCAAAGCCGACGATCTTACCATCACAATCAGCAAGTCCACTAGTGTGAGTGTCAGCAAAAATAATGATAATAATAATTTTATCTTTAATTCAAAATCCCAACACGTCTCAGTTTTACTACCTGAATAAGAAATGCTGCTCTATTTAATAAAGGAAATCTATCAGCTTGACTGTTTGGGCTTAAATTATAAAAAATAAATTAAATAAGTTAAACTACAGAAAAAGTTCTGGTACATCATTCCTCAAGTGGAAAGTTTTGTTAATGTGCAAAAAAAAAGAAGAAAAAAACAGGAATTTCTGTTATTTAAATGTTTATTTATCACTCTGGTGTTGTATGAAAGACTGTGGGGGAGGTCTCCATCAGTAGGAAATGCTGTACAATTTATGAGAATACAATTAAAAGGAAAATATTTATGTCCTCCTTCACATTTTTCAAAGGTGTCCAGTGGGCCGGTTTGGAGTCTCTGCCCCCCCCCCCCTCCCCCCGGCCTTATATTCGACACCCCTGGTTTTTAAAAAAGCTACATTAACTAATATCCCACAGTGTTGTCTTTGCATTTGATAGAACCCATCTGTTCTATCAAATGCTGTTAACTACATCAATATTTCATATATTTCATAGACTGTCCTTTTCTTTGATTGGAAGCAGGATAGTCGTGTGGTGGTGACAAAGCCATTCAGTGGCGGTTCACCAGCTGGGAAGGGACAGCAGGAAGCCGGACCTGACAGAGGGGGAGAGGCTCCTCCACAGACTGCTGGCCGAGGACACAGGAAGCAACTAACGGTCACCATGGCTGGCAAAAAGGTAAATTAACTACAAGGAAAAAGTGACGAGGACCCAGTACAGGAGAGCCAAAACCCCTGTAGCTTAAAGTCTAGTTATATTGTAACAAGGAAGAATGTCACAAAACTTTTTTAAAAAGATCTGTAATTTAAGAATTACAAATATTGCTGGTAGTTTTTTTTTTCCATGAGCTCTTCTTGCATAGGCAAGAATGTGCATCCAAAAGAGTTTGGCGCATTTAAAAGACTCTGGATCTCTACTCTGTAAACCATGGGATGGCTGTGTGGGAAAATCTCAATGGACTTGGAACCATTTCATAGCAGGATGAAATAGATCTCTTAGAACAACTTTCTAAAGATGTCCCTTAGAAGTCTTGGAGCCACACTGGGCCAGCAAATCAAAATATAACACAACAAAGCAACTGGATCTCCATCTATCCATACATCCATACATCCATAAATATCTAATTCAGAGTTGGTTTCTCCTTAACCTAACTCAGTGAGAGGTCAACATGCTTTAACCATGTATCCTTAGTTCACATGCTAAATTGACACCAGTCTGCAGCTTGTATTTACCATGTTTATTGTACTATTTAGTATAAAATAGAGATGGCACGGTACCACTTTTTTATGTCCGATACCGATATCATAAATTTGGATATCGACCGATACCGATATGAATCCGATATAGAGTGTTTTTTAATCAATAAAACTGTTTTTTAATATCTTGCTCCATTTTGTATAAGTTCATACTCAAGTTTAAATAAACAACAACACTAAAGCTATTCTGTTATACTGTGTGTAAAAAATACACTGCACCCAAAATATTTCATAGTTCAGCAACACTGATCAAACTAATAACCTTAAACCTACTCCATCCTTCCTATTCTGGTTTTTTAAAGAGTACTTAGCAGAAATATTAAGCAACCTAACTAATAGGGTTGCAAACTCCCAGCAAAAAAAAATAGGGAACCACCCCCCACCCTCCACCTTCTGATGCTTAATCGACGTAATCAACTTTAATTTGATGCAGTGTGGAAAAAAATGCACAGAAATAAATTATTTTTCAAGAAATATTAAATAGATTCAACATCTTTCTTCAACAGAATTGCAGACTGCACAGATGGTATCTTCCCAAAGGAAAAAGTAGTAGCTTACTAGGGTATATTAGACTTAACAGTTACTATATACAGTAATGGACTTCTATACATTTCACATCAGATTAAAACTTTGGGTGTAAGAGTCAGATAATTATTTATTAAAAGCTAGACATTTTAAATGAGAATAAGAAAGGAAAGTATGTCTTTGTGGCCCCTTTTCCCTGTTAATGCCCTATCGGCCCCCCTGGCTAAACTTTGCTAGATCCGCCCCTGCACAGTTACCAGCCGTCAGCTGCGTAGAAAAGGATCCTGGTGTAGAAAGTAATATTAAATAAATTCTAACAACAGCTTATCAAGGTTAAACGTGATGCTGTTGTTTAGACGCTGGTTTCCTCTTTCTGGTGCAAAGTGGGCCAAAAACAAACAAGAGAGACGGACTCACGACAAAAAAGCCGATCAGCTGATCATTGATCAGTTTCATGACTGAAGTAGCAACAGGAGAGGGAGGGGGAGAGAAGAGGCAGTCGCTCCATATATTGGTTGTTAAGCTTAACGTGGGAATGCTTTACAAACATTCAGAGATGAACTTACACACTTGCTTTACTTCTCTCTGGGATAACTTCCTCGGAGATGAAATGCTGGTTTGGTATCGAGGCTCCAAATACACACAGCTGCTCTATCACGTGAGCATACTGCTCCCACGTGCTACGGTTATGAGCAGTTACCGCGTGTCGCAAGTTTTGTGAGGTGCTTTTTTGATATTTAACGGATTGGATTACATTTTTTATTTCTCTCCGATATCCGATCCAGTAATTTACGTCAGTATCGGATCGATACCGATACGTAATATCGGATCGTTCCATCTCTAGTATAAAATAAGACATGCTGATTGGGTCATTCATTGGCTAATTAGGGCTAAAGTACAGCTGAGACTTATAGTTAGTTTTCAATGAGATAAAATGTAGTGATGGTGCTAAAGTTGGGGACATCACAAAAATGAGTCAAATTTTTAAAGCGTATGAATGACTTCACCAAACCCACAAACTAGTGTCTAAGTACTTGTAACTAAGAATCCTTAAATGAATGTTTCAAAATGTAGTGCAGAGCACATACTGACACTTATTTAATGCTAATAATATGAGTAACTGACTCTCCAGGGTAAGAGGGTGGTGAGTGAGAGGCCTGAGAAGAGGCCGGGCCCTGTGGACGTCAAGAGCCCCGCCGATGATGGACAGGCGAGGCGTGTGGAGTCAGCGGGGAGGGCGAAGCAGCCATCTCACATGACCAAAAGAGACTCAGCACCACAGGTCCGACTCACACACACCGAACACTCCTGCCTGCTTCCACTCTCACTCCCTCCCCCCTCCCTTTGTTTATTCTCACATGCTGCACCGACGTGTTTTACATAGATATGAGACATGTTGTCTGGCCCATCCCCTCCATCCCTGTGATGGAGCATAATGGTTTGTTGACAGGAGGTGGACCGGGGCTGTGACTGACTGGTGTGAGATTAGGAAAGGAGAGGGTGGCTAATAGAGCTGTGGGTTGAACAGATGCTCTGCATAACTAAGTTTTCAACCTTTTTGAGCTGTTTTTACACACACGCTGCAGCTCTGATCTTCTCTAGATGTCACTCGACAAAGGTACGTGCGAAAATAAAATTCAGGCAACTTCCCCGAGTAAACCGAATGAAGAATTTCCTGTCATCTCCTGCTGTGTGTTTCACGTGTGAAAGGGAAACTGAGGAATATACCTTGACCTGAATCTCCCAAAATCATCCACAGTTAACTTTTACAAGTTACTCCGGTTTGCTTGAAATGCCGTATTTAATGCAGGCAGGGACTGCAAAACTGTCACTGACCTTAGCCCCCCCTCCCACCCCCCTGGGTATGCAGAAAGTCTGGAACAGCTGCTCTGCCTCAGTCTGAGGCCTGACGCAGACACACACACTCACAGACTGAAATAAATAAGCTGATGCACAGGCAGCTGATCCTCGCCACTGTAAACACAGACACAATCTGGTCATAGGGTGGGGGTGGGGCTGGGGGGGACATGAAAGCAGGAGTTGCAGAAGTACAGGTTTAGTCTAAAATGTGCATCTCTGCTACTGATTGGCCGATACACTAAGTGCTGCTCACTGGGCCGTCTGGGTTAATGTGCACTGAATCTATGGGCTGAACACATTGTTCTTTTTGCCTTTATTTCTGGCCCACTAGGTCTCTGCCCCCCATTTATCATGTGGACTGAATCAGCACTTCAACAGTAGCCAGGGCTCCAGTGCACCAGTCATCTGTGAATCCCAGAGACCTGGTTTACGTAACCAGTGTCATTTCACTAGGTTTATATGAGAGCAGCGGGGGAGAAAGCTGCTAAAGGGTGATACCGTAGGAGAACATACCATGGATCCATCTGGCAAGCTTTAAAAAAATATTTGTGTTGGTTCACGCTGAGGTGCACATTGCTACTGCACTGCCCTGCCTCTGAAATAATTATCTGATGGGTATGGGTGTGTGTGCGACAGAGCGAGAGACACCCAGGAAATAAATAATGACTCTTTGAGAGACAGGGGTGTGGCTGTGCAGCGGTGTCTTGTGCAGCCTGGAGGAACCTCATGATCAGACTGCTCACGCTCACGAGAGAGAGTGACAGGGGTAAGGAAATGCAGTCGGACGGAGAGAAACAGAGGGGAGGGTGAGAGAGAGAGAGAGAGAGAGAGAGACACTTGGCAACCGTGCCATCTGTTTCAATCTCCCCTCATTTCTTTTTCCTGAAACTTTAAGTGGTCCACACTCCTCTGGCACGATTGTTTCCCTATTCCCACCATCCTGAAAGGGCCGATTTGATCTAATTAACATTCAACTGCCTTCTCACTCTGAAAAGGCTCATTATGCTACCGAAGAGACAGACCTGGCAAGGTGCCAAGAAAAAAAGGAGAGGAAGACGGAGTAGTGGGATGAGAGAGAAAAGAGGTACCCGGGGGTCTTTGTGTATGTGTGAGCTATACTCTCTCTGGATGTGGGCGTGTGAATGATCGTGTGGGCGTCCCAGCCCGTAGGTGTGTTACCAGCCCACTCGCTCTCCCCGGTGCCTATTGTCCCCCATCCTCTCTCAGCTGTTAGAGTGTTGCTGTTAATAGCAACATGACTCATCCTCTGTGTTCGCCAGAGCGCATCATTGAAATCAGAACTACACCAGAATAGAAATTAGCACAATTCTGTACCTCTAATAAGCTGTGTTTGATTTGCAAACCGCCAGGTGGTTTCCAAGGTCAGCTACCTGCTAACTGCAGTCTGCCCCCGTGCAGAGTGGACAGAAATTACATTATAATTGAAGCTGTTGTGCCAAGTTGCGCCATTACACTTTAAGACCACTGGGTGGCAGTCTAGACCTCCCAGTCTTTCCTAATGGATGAGTCAGTGGCCTGATTGTGACAGCAGCAAAGCGATTCTTTACAACCGTGTTTAATTAGCGAGCTGTGTCACACTTATAACTGCCTAGCTCATCTTTTAATTTCTCCTCTCTGACAGGATGAGGTCAAACAGGGACAGAAGCACACTGAGGAGCATCACGGGGTGCCAGAGCAATGCCAGGTAAATTAAAAAAAAAAACCCCTCATACACAGATGTAAACATTTAGATGCTGTGTGTCTAACCTCTCTCAGCTCAAAGGACTGCAGTTTCAGCTCATCGTGACCACGTAATTTGCTGATGATCAGTCTGTGAAAACAAGGTTTTCACCAACACTACGTTAGCATACAAAGCGCAGAGAATAGCAAATGCAAATATGCGCTCTGTCCGCATCACAAACACACGCAGACAGCACATCACGTTGCCATCCACGTGCCCCTTTTCCTAGCGCTTCTTCCCATCTGCCTCCCGCTGGCTTGCATGTCAGCCTTGCTGGAGTAGCTCAGAGCTGTCTCACAGATCTGGCGTGCGATAAGTAGACTGACTGGGGAGGCAGGAAGGATTGGCTTCAAAGGCACGGCGGATTCTCCACATGACAAGTGATGCTGTTCATGCCTCTGGCTGCTGCAGTCCTGGCCTACACAGATTTCAAGGAAATACCATGTAGATTTTTTTTTCTCATCATGTTGTAAAGTGTGTTACACTTTTGTGTAACAAATATACCATATGGACCTAAATCAGTGCAGCTTTTGGAAGCTCAACTGTCACTGAGAGTAAGATTATGATCTCAGCAACTGGCCAGGTTCACTTTGTAATATCCAACATGCCTTCTTTGGCTCCTGGCAACATCCCATTGAGTCCCCACAGAGGCAAAAAATGAAAAAAAATTTTAATTAGCAGCTGGGGCGGCAGCAGATCATGGCCTGTTGGAACATGTGAAAACCGTCTTCCCGTGTGACCCCTGATGTCCTCTGAGGGCCAGCGCAGAGCAAGGAGAGACGAGGTGGAAAACAGGATGAGGACAGATGCCATGTTCTGCAATAAGTGTAGGCAGGAGGGCAACATGTTTACTTCGATTTGATTGGCCCTCACCTGAGGGGAAAACATGACCTGTCATAGCTTCTTACCGGCACTGTGTTGCATCTCTTTTTCTCTCACTGTTTTAGCTGCTGCTTTGAGCTTCAATGCAGATTTTTATGGTTATTCCTGGTACTCAGAAATCCAACAAATGTATGTTTTTTTCTAGACATCAGCACGCTCTCAGAAACTGCTGGTCTTTTTTGTGACATCTCTAGTCTTGGTTTGCTTGAAGGCACAAGCATTAGATTAATTGTCATATTAACTGATTTATTTATTTTTATTTGAATTTTATTTTATTTTATTTGTATTCTTTCACTTATTGTTGCATGTGTGTTGTTGCTGCCTGTGTTTGAGTAATTTTTGTAACTGTGAGACACCTGCTGCTGCCTATCTTGGCCAGGTCTCCCTTGAAAAAGAGGTTTTTAATCTCAATGGGATTTTCCTGGTTAAATAAAGGTTAGGAAGCAGCTTCTGCCCTTTCTGATGTGTTTATGAGCCTGTATCAGATCTCCTTTTACTATTAGACAGCAATCCTCTCTGCTCTCATCACAGTAATCAATAAATAGGTTAAGAGGGGAATGGAGGAAGAGCTTCTAATTGTATTTGCTATAAACTGTACTTTTCCTGGAACACTGATCAGTATTTACCCAGGGAGGCAGTGGTTAGCACTTAAAGTTATGCAAAATACATCAACGTAGCAGAAATACACACATTTGTGGTTCCCACAGATCTGTATATGTATCCATTATTATAACTTTATACACTGAAATGCTGTCTTTTGCATGCACATAGGATATCGAGAACCTGCAGGCCATCACAGACCTCAACGTCCCCACATCGAGAGAGGAGCAGGAGGAATATTTAAGGTGGAAGAAGGAGCGTGAGCAGATTGACAGGGAGAGGGTGGCGCGCCATAAAAATGCCAAGGGCCAGTGGAGACGAGCGTGGGACATGGATAAAACTGACAATATGTAAGACTTTTTAAAGAGTTTAAGGTTTACATTCATATTCCCATTGGCTGTAGTTGTTAAAGCTGAAACACTAAAAAAGAAATAAAATAATAACATTTTAAACCAAAATATGGCAAAATATGAAGTTCAGAGATCGGTGAAATACTGTGGAGCTGATTTTCAGACGCATCCTTCTTCTAGCACACCTGAATTAAATGAAGGGCTTGTTACCAGGCCTTTGCTAAACTTGATTGCTGAAGAAGTAATTCCACCATTTGATTCAGCTGTGCTGGAGTAGGGATGCATCTAAAAGCTGCAGGACGGTGGCTCTCGAGGACTGGAGTTGGAGACCCCGATTTACAGGATGAGTAGCTGCATTTTGAACCGTCTGTGACTGAAAAAGACTAGAATTGGGTAATCCTATAAATGGGGAGTTAGAATAATCCAACTGGGAGGTGATTGAGGCGTGGATAACTGTTTCTATATCTGTAATTCTGTGATGGTTTAAAGCTACTGTTCACAAAACTACTTCTTTGTTTGTTAGAGGTTGAACTATCCAGGATTTTAAGTTGTAGTTTAACTATAGCGCTTGATAAGCCAAATAAAGTTTTGCTGTCATTTAGTTGAAAATGTTGCCAGGACTCCTGGATTTTAGATTGTCCAAATAATTCAACTCAATTGAATTTTATTTATATAGCACCAAATCACAACAACAAAGAGAATCCCAACAGTCAGACCACCCACTGTGAGCAAATACTTGGCAACAGTGGGAAGAAAAAACTCCCTTTTAATAGGAAGAAACATTATGCTTCGTAAAGAGAGTCTAGGGGTAACATGTATAATGAAATGGAGGTCAAGTAAGTAGTATAAATTCCTTTAAAGAACAAAATAGTCCATGTTGGGTTTGGAGGTCGAACAGTTTACTGTCACTTTTAAGAGAAGGCTTTTTCAGCACTAAGATGCAGTACCATGCATGCTAAAAATGGTCTTATTAGCACTAAAGCCATTTTTTTTTTTAAGTTATTAGTTTTGTAGATTTCCCCTTTTCACTTTTAAATTCTTCCTTCACTGAAAGGCTCACTTCACTTAGGCAGAAGAAGAGGAGAAAATAACCCCGGAGAACATTGTGCCTCTTTGTAGTTAAATTATTCAGTGAAGAATCCATTAGATGAGGTTTCTGGATGTTGTGCATGTTCTAACACATGATCGCAAGGCTGATTGTCACCAAGTCACAGGATGATGTTACACAGCTAAAACATTACCAAACAGTTACTTATGTTTGCCTAATATAACCTTTTTCATGTGAAGGAGTTCATGAGCTACATTTCATACAGCGTTGCAGGCTGCTGCCCGCATTGGTGGGGGAAATCACACGATAGCACCCCAAACTGACCGCGGGAAAGAAATACAACTCGTTTATTGTGAACTGTTTGTTAGATTTCAAACAAACTGAGCTGTGGCTGTACAAAGACTGACCAAGTTGCAGAGTAAATTAATGTGCTGTTTAGGGAAGTATCCAAATGTAAAGGCACAAGGAAAGAGCAGCTATTTTTAGTTGGGGGGGTAAGGGATGGAAATGCCTTGCCTTATTTGGCGAAGCATTAACAAGGCTCCCGAGAAAGAACAGAAGAGGAAATGTGTTTTTGATTCGACAATTTACGCGGTTTCAGAGGATGTCGAATGTAGGAATGGAATCTCTGCACAATCTTAAACTCTAGGCCAACAATGATGTCAGGTGATATACTGAAATGGCCGTTTATGTTGTGCAGATGAGATGTTATAGTGCCTGAGGGGGGAAAAAAGATGAATGATTTTGGAACATGATAAAGATATTAGTCACACTGGGTTTTGTTACTGTCTAAAACTAAACCTCTGCTTCTAGGTTTTCAGACAAATCCCTCTCTGACAGAGACTGGGGGCCTTCCAGCAGAGGTAAGACAAAAAGACACAGACCTTACTGAGAACGTAAGGAGTAAGACGCTTCATAACAAATCATAAAAAAGACATATCACATTGCTGCAGGAGGAAGAAATGCTAGAAGAGGACCCAGGGCAGGCAGCGATTCAAAAGGTATTCCCCACATAATTTAGTGAACAGTTAAATCCCATAAAATACTCCTATAATGTTTAGACTTTTAAACTTTTTATTGTATTTTTCTGACCTAGCTCATGACAAGCGAGGCAAAGACAAGGGAGCTAAAAACGTGCAAGTGATGAGCAGTAAAGCAAAAGGCAAAGATCGCCTGACTGGGCGGGCCAGAAGGTCAGTAACAGCTAAACACAACGGGCTGCTGGCAAAGGTGATTCAACCATCAGAGCGTTTTTCAACATAGCTTCAATTAGCGGTTACGAGAAATGGCATGACTAATGCAGTACGTAAAACGGATGTGGAAAGAATTGTTTTTCTGCACTGTGCCCTAATGTACAAATTCCCCTGGATGTCATGAGACTTAATTTAGAAGTGGTGGCAGCTGACTAAATAACCCAGAAGGTCGCATTATGTCCCCCCGTCCACAGTTTCTCCTCTGCTGTGAAACACCACTTGATGGTGAGGATGCAGCCTGTTGACATCACATTTTGGGGTCGTCTCAGATTGCTTAGAACCCCATCAAGTACTAAACAAGTACCTGGTACTAAGTACTACACCTAATGAGAAAACCCTAAAAACCAAGCTGAGCCGATCTGAGTAGGTGCTGGTGGAAAAGGCCATGGGTGCGCTGCAATCATAATGTCCAAAAAATCCACAGCCACAGAGCTGAAAGTGAGGCACTGTGTGGACTTGGAGTGAGAAAGATTATTTTATGTCTCTGTAAAAGTAGGTAAGGGTAAGGATTTAGAGGGGGGGCTCTGTAAAACAGCACTCGGGTGTGAGATTCCTGTTATCAGGCTGTGCTGCTGTTACAGTTGGCAACAGATTTGAGTGTGGGCAAAGGCAGCCCACAGGCCACCAAAGCCATTTTCACACATACACTGCAGCTCTATGTTTCTGGATATTATCCAAATGGAGGTGCGTGTCAGAACTTTAATGTCTGATGTAGCTGAATTAAACATGAAACAGTGTTAAACAGTCTTTAGCTCACCAGTTCCTTAGTACAAAGTTGGTGCGATTTCCTATCGCTGATGTGAGGGGGAAAAAAGGGAAAATTTAATAATCGGCTAAATTCACAGCTAGCAAGTGGTCATCTCGTGCTCTGCTGCATGCTCTACCCTTACCTAAAACACACAATATCCAGTACTGAGTCTACATGTGACAAAGGGCAACTGAGGACAGTGTCCCAGCCTGAGTCTCTTGACACTGTCTGGAGTTCATGCATGAAAAGCCATTACAATCACAACAACTGAGACCGGTGTGTGTCTGTGGCTCGGAAGGCTGAGCCCCAACCTCAAATCACCGCTCTTGCTTTCTACATGTCCTTGGACAATCACCCGATATGACTCCTAGTGGTCATCACCTTTCATGGTGTAGTCATTGGTTTTTGAGCATGTATGTGACTGAGAAGCAAATGCTGTTATAACACTTAAATGGCCTGCAGCAGTCTCGTCTGACCCATCAGGTCATACATGTGGAATCTCTGAGGGCGACCTGTAAATAGGGCTTATTGCTGCACATCCCACAGATGCTCAGTCAGACCGTTTGAAGGCTAACTGAGGGCTTTGTGCTCTTTTAATGTCAAAGAAAAAAAACTAGTCCTGAACTGTTTTTGCTTTGTGGTGTGACATGTTGTCCTGCTAAGGGTGAGATGCTGTGGTGCCATTGTAGAAAGCTTGTGGGGGTGTGCTTCTTCTGCGGTAATGTTTAAGTGGGCGGTATGTGTCAAAGTACCACACGAATGCCAGGACCCAAACTTTGCCAGCTGAACGTTGCATTGTGGTAAAATGATCTGTGTTATTTACTCTTGTTGCTGATTGTTATATACAATATTACAGCATGCTATAACTTGCAAAGAAAAAGAGATTCACAACACACTGCTTTTTTGTTTCTGAATACCCTTTTTTCAGATGGCAGGCAAATGATGATGGAGAGAACCTGCAGGTGAGAGGTGAAACCTCTTTTGACCCTGCTATAAAGTGAATAATAAAAGACATCCATTTAGCAAGAAACACTCCTGTTTGTCGCTTTGATCTCATCTTTTAGATGCCTGAGACGACGCTGGAGGAATTCCTTGAGGAACTTGACGCCCTCACAGACGCTAATGCAGACGAGCTGAAAGATCAGGACGCAAAAACAAAGCAGTCACCGAGCCCGGATTCATTGAGCACGCCCGAGGAAGCGAGTGAATCAGCAGCTTCTGTGTCGGCTGCTATCCTTAGAGAGGACACCCCGACTCAGGAGAAGGCAGAGGCTTCGTCCTCTCGGGGTTTGGAGAAGAAAGTGCGCTTCTCTGAGGAACTCATCCAGGGGGCTCATGCAAGGCAAACCACGGGGTCTCAAGAGTCAGAATCCAGAGGTCCCAGCTCTTTGAAAGCTTCCTCACCTAAAAAGAACAAGCATGAAATGGATGATGGGAGTCTTCAGGATAAAGGAGGTGGGCCAGCTGCACCTTCTTTTGCACAGCAGCAGGGATCTGAAACTGATTGCACTAAAAAGGACAGCAGCCCACCCACAGCTCCCAGCTCCCCCCCTGCTGAAAAAGCCTGCACCCCTCTACATGAGATCCAGCCTGTGGAGCTTCCCAAGTGCAACATCAGCAACACAAGCACGGGTACGCCTGAACTTCAGCGAGCCTGATTTTTAAAAAAAATTTATTTATTTTTCTCCTGGCTGCGTGTGTGGATGTTCCAAGTAAACTAACCGTGCTTTTGTTTTCACAGAAGAGCTGATAGACTCTGGTCTGTCTGTTCTGAGCCTGGAGTCTGGAGAAACACACCCAACACACTCCGCCAGCAGTGACAAGGTCAGTGTGAGAATCAATAGATGTGCAAATGGAGGGAAGTGCAAATGGATGGGGGTTTAAATGGATGAGGAGAGCAATATATCTGCACTGCAGCTGCGTATTATCCAATTTTAATTCAGCCCCTCTGAGTCTTGATGGAGTACAGGAGAAATAGTCTCATGAGAATGGTTTTTCATTTCATCTTCCACCTGAACAGATAATGTAAAATACAGAAAGTTGCAGTTGGTAATTTTTTATCCTTTTCTCTCTCTCTGTCTTTTTTGTTTGTTTTTGCAGGCACGAGAACATGGGAAAATTGTTTAACTGACGTTTTCTGGATATAAACACTGAAACCAAAACACAGCATTTGGATGCATTATTTTTGCTTCAAAGTAGCTCGTTTGCAATACTGTTTATAGCTTACAGGCAAAACTGTGGTTTACTTTTGCTGTGGGAGCTGAATTTTTGTCTCAAATGTGACACATGAATGGTGAGACGCCTTTTTCCCGCTCGATTATTATTAGTATTTTTTTTTTTTTAACATCCGAGCACTTTATGTGTACAAAAACATGTGTACTGACATCTCTTTCTGTATGGAAGTACGCTGCTTGAGTGCAATATCACTGAATGTTTACACATTTGTATGAAAATGTTGAGGTACATATCAGGAGGCTAGCTAATCGGTTAAATTTAGATAGCCCTTGACATTAAACCAAGCCACAGTCTAATTACTTAGTGCCTGATTCTGCCTTAGAGGTATATTTTTTAATTTATTTAGCTTATTTAGCAGGGACGATGCACGATAAATATATTGTACCGGATATAGCTAAAAGCTACTTTTCAGCTGTAGTCCCTGAGTAACTTTTCAGTAACTGAATAAAGATTGTAATATATGACGATACATAGTTGCATACCTCCAGTAGAGTTTTTATTTCTACATTTAAAAGTAGTAGACAAATAGATATTATTAACTGCTTCCAGCATCCATAAATAGCCTTTGAGAAGTATGAAATCGGTATATTGTTAAAACGCACATTTGAACCCTAATGTCTTTGGCCAGTGACCAAGACAGTCTAAAGTTTACAAAATGTTACTACTGACATGCTGTAAATGTTTCTGCTATTAAGAGCATTGAAAGGAGCACGCCACTGATTTTTGATATCAAGACAGGAGCCTGATGATGTCATACTCTGGTTAAGATTATCTGAATTTGGGGATGACAGCTTTGCAGTCATGAAACCTCACAACTCTGCCCATAAGTGGCAGAAATCTACTTGATTTAAATTTGGCCTTTTTACTTATCGAGGTCGTCTCCTTGTGCAGATCTGAGCCACATCCACTGTGCCTGCTGTTTTTACATTGCTTTGTGGTCTGACTACTTTTCACCGGGGAAAATAGAGGAAGTATACATTTGTCTCACAGTGTGGGGGGATCAGCACTGGGGAACTGGATCTATGTCCCAGAGAGCAAAGGGCAGCCTGAAAAAGAAAAATTTACCCTGTCAGAGCCTTAAGGCAGGACATCAGAACATGCTCGTTTCTTCTTTCTTTCACAGTCATGAGCGTTGTGCACCATGAATATGTCCCCCACACTCAGACGATTGGCACAGAGTTCTACTGTAACATCCCGAGGCGTCAGAAGTAAAACATTCAGTCCAAACCACTGGAACTTGGATCAGATGGCGCCCTGAAAATGCCTTTCTTTTTCTAAATGCCTTAACTCAATTAAAAAAGAAAAATGAAAAAACAGCAGCCACTCTGGAGTAGCTTGCAGCGCTGCCTAAGGAGGCCATCTAGAAGAGCCAATTTCCCCGTTCTGTTTAATGCAGAACTAGGTTTAGAAAGAAATAAATGTGATCCAGTTGTAAGACGACATAACTCACTAGTGTACTCCTTTATTGTTAAAATAAAAAGCCAGCTGATGGCAAAGCATAACACATTTGAAAACATTTGGATGTTTAAATATTGATTTATAACACTGCAGAGCAGAAACCTTGAACACTATTGTTGTGTTCCCTAAAGCACAGTTTTACAGCTGAATCCCGATGATCCGGTCTTCCTCTCACTCTTCTTATGTTATGTTTTGGTTTCCAGGCACTTAATTTAGGATTGTAATGTACTATGTTAGCTGATTCTAGACAAACAGTGTACAAATTCTGGTCTTTGTGCGCTCCTGTGAGTGGGGGAAAAAATATCATTCAAGCATTTTTTGAGTTGGGTGAATTGAGAATGCCGGGATTCAGCTAAAATTCCCTTTTGTATTATTTGTTCTGCATTATGTTTGTGAAAGAGAGCCTAATATCTTTCAAGCTTCCCTTGATTAATATCTTAGCCAGTTGTTGTGCCTTGCATATTGGCTTCTTCAGCTATTGAAGGTGTACTTTAATTTATGGTTTGTATATTAACTGCCTCATTTATTTTATTTATTTGCCTATCCATTTCGGACAGGAGAATGTTACCAAGTAAATCTCAAGCTGTGTTTCTCTGTGAGTTGTATTTTTTTTTCCCTCCTTTTTAAAGTTTATTGCCAACCTTTGATGCTATTTTGGTAAGAAGCGACAGTTATATTAAGACGCCTTAAAGGAGCTCTGTCCTCAAAGAAGTTTTTGGCTTTCGTCAATGCCACCGTGTAGTAAACAGTTATGTAACTGTAAGTTGAAAACACAGCGGACATGCTCTGAGCTGCGGTCTTGTCTGTGTCTACGGAGGTTACATAAAATCAAAAAGGCAAGAAGCGAGCCACAATGTTTGAAGCCAGTCCATCCATTAAGAAAGAAGGGGCCTTATTCTGTATTATATGTGGATAGCAATCTATCAGTAGAAGGAAACATCTGTGTGAAAAACAGGTCACTGATTCCCTTTGAAGTATTTTTTTAAATCTCCCTGTGAGATTTCATGTAGTGGAAGAAAATCAATCAGAGCATTTTATATGTAAGTGTTTAGTCCTTGTTCATTCAGTTTGTTTAACATCTGCACTGTCACCTTCCTTAAATGTCAAGTTTCTGAGGTGAGATGAGTTGGTTGGAGGGGAGTGTGCAAGTACCCCCCACATGTTCACGCACTGTTGTAATTAGATGTGCCTGTGTGTGCTGCATTTCAAGGTGTGATCCCAGCCTTTTTTGCTGCTCAGACTACTCACTCTAAATTGAGTCCATGTGCAACATGTCTTCATTTGCTGAACCGCTCGGAACGAAGCATACGCCACATGAATAAAGATTTTCTGTGTATTCAAAGGCTCCAACTGGCATCGTTTTGTCACCCTGTTCACTTCACTTTACTCGTGCACCTGAGCAAACACACAGTAGTCGATGAATTTGTTGCGTGCAGGTTTTTCTTTTGTTTCGTCACTCTTAATACGTTATCGGAGGACCAGTGCGATAAAGACGGAGCACGCTGCAGCAGCAACGGTCCATACAGTTTGACTTCTTGCCTGCAGACTCTGCTTTCATGTTTAATTTGATTAACTTCACATGAGTTCTCTGAAGAGTTGTTGCATTAGACACAGCTTTCTCTCAGCCCTGCAGGTGGGATCCCATAGGTGCTACTGTTTTAATTATCTCCTCACAAGTCTGTCTCCATGGCAGCGCTCTACCTTTGAGGCCTTTGAGCTTGTGACCTGCTGTACACCGTTTTTACTTTTTAACACAAGAGCACAAAAACAGTTAGCTGTAACACTTCTGGATCACTTTAATGCTATAAGCTAACTAATGGTTTGAAGGGTTTGACACAATAGCACGCCAAAGTGGGGGTGTTGATATTATGGAAATAAGTCCTGTAGGCTGTGTTAGAGGATTGAAGTGCAGTGTGGGATTATGTCAGCTGTGCACTGCAGTGGAGAGAGGCTCGCTATCCTGAGGAAAATTTTTAAAAAAGAGATCAACATTTGGTCCAAGCAGCTTTAAAGCAAGACGATGTCGAGGCCTGTCATCCTTTTTTTGGTTTGCAGCCCTTCTGTTTTGGTGCTTTGGTTTGGCGTTTGCCTATGAGAAAGAGTCGCTACTCCAGGCTGTTTCATAGAGGTAAAAGCAGTACTTCTACTAGTTCTTCTGGGCAAATACAATTACACCTAAACATCAATACTACTTATCTGTCAGTCAGCAACATGCTGGTATACCTGCTGCTGATTGACTCCATTCAGTTTGGCAACTTTATTTTATGTGAAAGCTGAAATGTGGGAACAAGATTGTGGTTTGTTTGGTTTTTCTTTTTTTAGGAATGGTTTGGGAAAGTTTCCTGAATGGGATCAGTAACTTCCTGAAGTCTCAGTAAGTACCAGGTAATAAAACATAAACGCTCCTTAAAAAACTCAACCTTTTGCACAAATGAATCAAACAAGATGTAATCTGTTACTTATTGACCTTTGTGGTTACAAAGGTCAGCGTCACTTAAGAATAAACTGAAACAAGCGAATTGCTCAAAATATAAAACTGTGTGAAACTGTTGTCTATAAAGCGCTCCTTTGCTTTCCTGCTCGTGTCAGCAACGCCTCCTATTAGCCAAGGTTTTTAACAGTGATTTAACAGTCGGAGGCTCTCGAGGTGTTTCATTACAGCTGATGGATGTCGGTCAAGCGGAAGTGATGTCCAGTCTGGACCTGTGACCCTAACACAACCTGACACGGTGTCTGTTTCCGCTGGGTTTGTTCATCATCTCCCTCCAGCCCGGTCATAGTAAAGCATGTAACAACCACGCCTCGGCAGCTGCCGTGATCAAGGAGAGTGCCCTCGCCCCTCCTCTTTCTCCTGGCCTGGAAACAAGAGGCCTAGGGCGACAAGGTGCACATATGTTGTTTGTCATACTGATCTGAGGTCAGCTTAGCATCATGCAATAAATCTAGTTAAAACCCTCTGGTGTATTTGTCTTTTTTAGTCTCGTGACATTGTTTGAATAAGCTGGTCGCTTTTTACCTACACACAGCTTCATTTTCCTTTTACATCAGCTCCTAATAGAGCCACACGTTTGCCCTTTTGTTAATTGAAGAAAGCTCTTGCTTTCTTCCTTCTCATTGTCACTACTGCAAAACAGCATCTCCTTTCTTTTGTGATGGTGTCTTGTTTAAATGCTGCGTTGATGGAGCTTTCATTCCCTAAGGTTATTCTTGGAAAGGTCTCTGCGAACCGGGTGCTTAACATTCACCATGCAAAATTATGTTTGTGAGCCTTTTAAACACTAAGTACCACTCTGACATTCATCTACAGAACGTCTGATAAATGTAAATGTGTTAAAAGATCACTTATGGTGGCAGCTTCATGTGGTCCAAGTTCAGTGTTTTAGCTAGTCTGGTCTCCACCCCCTTAAACCAGCGTTCTTTTGATTGGCTGACCTTTGTAAACAGATGTTTGAGCAATAGATGGGTGAGTTTTTGAAGATGCCTGAAATAACAAAATTAGCTATTTTCCCTCTGATTACTAATACAGGAGTTAACTAGGATATAAACACCAGCAAAGAAACTGAGCATTTAAAGCAGTTCATGCAGGTAAAAATCTTCCTTAAGATTGAGCGTGACAATACCTGACAATAATATGACATAGAAAGGGTTTGTGCATTGGGTTCAGTAGTTAAACTGTTTATGTGAAAGCTATTTTGGTTCAGTAATAGAGAAAATGTAAACCCTGATTTTTTTTAAAATACATTTTTAGACAGTTTTCTAGAGAAAAGGGAGACACTGTCAAACAATTTCCTTTTCTTCTTACCAACGTTTTATGCATATACTCCTCAGGCTTTTAGGAGTAATAGTAATTATATATACAGCTTTATATATATATATATGCACATATATATCAATGATTTAATAGCTGCAGTTTCACTTTCCTGTGGTCGTACAAACCATCATTTGATTTCAGTCACAAGACAAATTATTCTCATATGACACTGTTATGTAACATGTAACTGATTTCACTTTAGATAATGTGATCATCTACCTTGGTGTGTGTGTGTGTGTGTGTGTGTGTGTGTGTGTGTGGGGGGGTGGGGTTCAAGAGTCATGAGGTCAGATGCTGTGTCCTGACTCAGATGTAGCTTTCCTGCAATAACTGTCACCACAGATAAACTCCTTCATCAATAGGCCTCCCGCTGCTCCTTTCATATATCACAAAGCCATAAGAGGCACTGGAAACACATTTGCCAAAGTCATCCTATAAACTAAGGCCAGTGTCACTGAGTTGTCTTCCTGTACACAAGGCTTGCTATGTGATTGTGTGTGTGTGTGTGTCTGCTGTCTCCCCTGATGAATGGGCTTCCCATTTAGCACAGCGGCACACATACCTCAGCTTCTGGTTCTGCAAATCTGTCACATTAAGAAAACAGTGCATGTCATCACCGTTTACATCATTATAGAGGTACTGGCTGCACGGAGGAAATCAAGTGGTTTTATTTTCGGTGCGATAGTGAGTGACGCTGGTCACAGCCAGCACGGAAACCTTTCAGCCAAACAGGCCTTTTCAGAGGGAGCTGGATCAAAATAGCACCGAGCGGCATTGTGTAATGTGTTCTTCTCTCTTTTGTATAATGTAACAACAGAGCTCGCAAATCAATACACCTCCCTCACATGCTGCTGAGAGAGCGCACGGGGTGGTTGGTCTTATTTCCACTTCATAGTTCACCACATGTGACTGTGTGAAGTGGTTTCAGTGAGAGCTGCAGCACACCAAAACTGTGGTAGACTGCGAGGCGAAGGCTTCTCTTTTTCTGAGAGAAGCCGACAGTCCCTCTGATCACAAGCTGGACGGTTCACTCGGGTGATTCAAAGAGCCCAAATCTGATTAGACCCCAAGAACAAAGACTGACTCTAAACTGAGTCCTCTTTGCGCCAGCGCTGCTGTTACTTCTGTCGAACCTACGCCTTCATATCAATCAATAATTATACTTGCACTCCAAAGAGTTCATGTAAATCACTCTCTATATAAAACCCAGTGTAAGATGTTAGGAAAAAACTATCATTTATTTGAATCTATAGTATCCATTATGGCTCTAAATAAATAAAATATTGGTAACATACAGGATAATGTCAGTAAATAATTCTTTAGTTACATACATCTGTTATAAAACCATAGAAATTAATCATTTTAGGATGTTCATTTGTAACCTTGTGATATTGTTCCTCCTATCATACATACTATAGCTTTAATAAAAATCATCTAATTATGCTAAAGGTTAAGTCAAGGCCCAAAGATGTATGCCTGCCTTATATGTACACAACCAAATACAGAATACATTTACATGGTTATATGCACATACCTGAGCATAACTCAATAACGTAGGTCCTTCTACTTGGTGTCCTGGGTTTAATCCATGAAAGGAGACACGGCCTATGTGTTAAAAATGCTATAATGTAGTATTGATTTAAACTGGCTGAAGAATGGCAGTGATGTTAGGAGCTGTATGTCTGCAAGACATATGTAGGTCCTGCAAAACCAAAAGCATCTCTGGAGCCTCTTTCCTATTCATTTAACAATATATATGTAACAGACACAAAAGGATTCTACCATATTACATATATGTTGTTAAACGAATAGGAAAGAGTGTGTGTATATATATATATATATATATATATATATATATATATATCTCAGTGTTGCACACATACAGGCAGGTTAGTGGCCTCAGAAGCTGTCCGAGGTAAAGTAGACACACACTGATTTAAGGCATACAGATGGCCTAAAACAACAGAAAAAGGAAACGCATAGTTAAGGGGGAACAGGGTCCAGAAGAGAGCTCTCCTCTTTTCTCGGTAATAAAAGCAAGATGTCTGTTAACATGTGCAGTTCAGTATCCATACGGGGCTCTGCAAATTCACTTGAAAGACGTGAGTTACCCGACCTGCGGTACTGAGGATGTAAAACACTCCTTTTTTGGGTGGGGGGTGGTGGTGGTGGTGGGGGGGGGATCTAAGGGTGGTGTGGTGATGGGGATTAGGGCCGACCAGTCTCTTCCATGGCCACCTCGGCTCACCGTTCAGGTCGGAGGAAGAGTGATAGCGTCTTCGGGCTCGCGCTTTTCTGTCACCCCGCGCGCCTCCCTTTCCCCCTTGTCCTCAGCGACAGACTCACTCGCGGTGCTCGACGGGATGTAGTGGTTCACGCGGGGTTGAGAAGACCCTTGCGTCTCTGTACCCAAAGCTCCCGACCTCTCCGCGCTCGTGTGACCGTGGGAAGACGCGTAGAGTCCTTCCTCCTGTTGCGAGTGCGCAATTTCTGCTCCCGCACCCCGCGGGGAAACCGCCACTCTCTCCGCTCTGTCACCCCACTGAATCGCCGGACCGTGCGGGGTTGTGCCCTGCCTGGTCTGGTTAAGAGATAACAGCCGTGTTTGCGTAGAGTTCCACTCTGTCATGTTGTCGTTTGTGGAGATGTTAGTTGAGATATTTGCAGTCGGAGTGGGCACCACCAGCTTCCCACCAGAAGAGGATGCGCTGGTTGGCTTCCAGATCAGGCTATAGTAAATTGCCAGGATAATGGCTGCTAAGGACACAGACAACACATATGCAAAAACAGTGGCTAGTCTCACCCACTTCTTGTTAGTCTTAGCAGCCATCTTAGCCTTTTTGTCCCCCGTATAAGTAGCAGGTTTGCCCCTCTCCATATTGGGCATGAAGTCCCGCTCTCTCATATTGCCCCTGTTTTTTCCTCGATGCTCCACCACCCCCTCCGTCTTGAAGGCTTTATGTTATCCACAGTCCAAGAGAAGAGGAAGCAGGAGGCTCAGAGGGAAGATGCTGGACCACCTTGAACCGTCCGCGCCGCAGGAAGATGTTGCACCTAAACAGATTTCCCGTAATTCATTTGATCTCAGAGAAACTGCGCCTCATATTGTGCAGCCAGCGCAGCACTGCGTTTCATAATGGACATCAAGCATCCACAGGCTGACTGACTGCGCGTTTCAGCATCCGACAGCGGCGGGACAAATGTCCCCCCTCCTCCTCCTCCTCCTCCTGTGCGAGGTTTCCAAGGAACAGCTGGCCGCAGGCACACGGCGAATCCGCAGTATACTATTTGATGTCATTTATTAAAACGATTAAGTGAGATTATACGGTACACAACTGTCTGTCTTATCCAGCAAATGAAGTGGCTGGCTCAGCTAAAAATACAGGAGAGGGGGCGGGTGGTGGTTCTTAAAGAAGCAGCAGCTGTGCAGCAACCCGAGAAGAAACCCTAAAAAAAACCAAAAAGAAAAACGACATCTCCTTCACATCAGCACGCGAGAAGTGCACACGGAGAACAGGATGTCGCGGAGGGGACAAACACAGTCAACCGTGTGTTTTAGCTTCACTGCGTTCACCCGAGTGGAAAGGATGGTAGTCCATGTGCTCCGAGCAATCAGAGAGGGGGGGGGGGGGGGGCTTCATTTATGTTGATGTCTTACGTAATCACGTGTTAAACTCGTAGCCAGACCCATACACAACGAGTGGCTTTCATGCCGCTTATGAGGTTTCCTACCTGTTGGCTGCTCCACAACGCGCCTTTTCAGCACAATGGACAGCGACCAGCGAATTTGTCATCGCTCGTGTCCAACGGGAAGGTGAAAAAGGTGAAGCGACACATTTAACAAGCGTAAAATCCAGTTTTCAGCATAAATCGCACAGCAGTTAAAAACAAATAAATGAACACATTATATAACAAGTACCTTCTGTTTATTATACACTCACTGGACACCTTGTTAAATACATCCGGCCAACTGCTAATTAGCACAAATATCTAATCAGGCAATCACTCGGTGTATTTGGGCATGTGGAGGTGGTCCACATGCTGAACGAGCCTCAGGATGGCATAGCTTCAACTGGCGTGGTTGTTTGTGCCACACAGGCTGCTGTGAGTGTTTGAGGAGCTGCTGATCTACTGGGATTTTCCCAAAAGGCCATCTTTCGGGGTGGAAATGCCTCGTTGATGCCAGAGATCAGAGGAAAGTGGTTTGAGCTGATAGGAAAGCAGTGACAATTCAAGTAACCACTTCGTCATACATTGGACCTTGAAGCAGATGGTCTACAGGAGCACGCTCAGTAACAGGAAATTGTTTGCATGGACTCATCACAATTGGACAATAGAAGATTTTTTTAAAGTCTTTATTTGCTGCAAAATTGATGGTAGGATCAGAATCTGGACTAAACAGCAGGAACATGAAACATGAAAGCATGACTCCACCTTGCCTTTTATTAATAGTTCAGGTTGTTGGTGGTGAAAATGTGTGGGGCAATCGGGGAAATATTTTCTTGCCACACATTGGGCCTCTTAGGACCAAATGTTGTTTAAATGTCACAGCCTACCTGAGTACCATCATCCATCTCTTTATGACCACAGTGTTCCCATCTTTTAATGGCTGCTTTCTAGCAGGATAAAGCGCCATGTCACAAAGCTCAGGTCATCTCAAACTGGTTTCCTAAACATGACAATGAGGTCATTCAAATGGCCTCCACATTCAGTCCAAAGCTCAGTCTAATAGAGTATCTTTGGGATGTTGTGGAGGAAGATTTGCATCATGGATGTGCAGCCAGTAAATCTGCAGCACCCGTGTGATGCTGCTACGTCAACATGGACTAAAATCTCTGGGAAATGTTTCATCTCTGGGGCACCGTGTTAAAAATATGCCACAAACAATTAAAGACACTTTAAAAACAAAATGAAGTCCAACGTGGTGCTAGCCATCGGCTCCAATTGGTCACAGCAAATAGGTGCCCCTCCCTGAGCCTGGTTCTGCTAGAGGGTTCTTCCTGTTAAAAGGGAGTCACCAAGTGCTTGCTTAAAGGGGGTTGTTTGATTAATGGGGTTTCTCTTTTTTTTTTGTTTTTTTGCCTGTCCCGTTTGGCTCTTTTGCCATCAGAATTATTGTAAAATACATATATTAATCACCTGGATCACCTGTTGAGAAAGAAAAAAGAGAAGACAAGCAGAAGAAAACGAGAGCAACATAATAAACAACATCACGATGATATATGGGAATATAACAGCAAATACTAAATATTAAACATTATTGTGCAGCACGTAAGATCGACAGCGCACAGTGTGCTTTGAGGTAGGAGCCAAAAAGGGTGTAGTTTGTGTGTGTGAGCACCCGTGTGTACACCTGTGAGCATGGACGCGCTTGTTTTTAAAAGGTTACTTCATGTAATGATCTGCTAGAGGGTGTGGGGAGCCACAGCCCCGTCCTCAAGGGCATGAAGCAGGTATGGAGGAGATCAAGACTCCAGACATCCAGAGGCCCTCACAACACAAGAGACCAAGGAAGACCAACAGAGGGAGTTTCTCTATTGTTTTAGGGTCTTTAACTTATAAAGCGCCTTGAGGTGATTGACTATTATGTGTCATGCTAAGTTTACAGTTAACATTACAGTTTTGTTACATTGATACAAAGTGGAAAAATGACCTACATTATAGTGGCTTGGCTGCAGAGGTGAAAATGACTTGTTTTGCAACAGCCAATCCATTTCTAAGAATGAGCGTCAGCACAGGTTTCTACACGTGACGGGTGTGACAAGCCCTGCTCTAACAAACATCTAATGGGGGTTGTTTCTAATGACTGCTTTCATTGCAATGTTTTATGGTATGGTAGGGTATGGGAGCGAGGTGGCCAGCTGTGATGTGAGTTTGATAAGGTTGTGTGTAGCAGTTTTTCTTTAAAAGGTTTTATTTCTCCATTAAAATCACCAGTATCTTGAATAAACTGATCCTGTGGTTGGTTCACCAGAAGTCACTTCTTTGATTCTTTAGTGGCTGACTGTTTGCATCAGATATTGCGCTGTCTGAAGGTTTATTTGAATGTTATCCAAATGGCCTGGCATCTTTTGTTGAAACAGCACTGTCCGGCCCTGAATAATAAATGACACCGTGACCCTGGACAGGTCACAATTTCATAAAATATTTAGCCAATAATGCAAAATTAAGCTAGTCTGTGATCAGATCAGGCATTTATTCACAACATATAGCAGAAATAATCAAACACTTAGTGCAACAGATGCTGCTTTAACTATAGTTTGAGTAGCAGGCATACATAATATGATATGCTGATATAAATAATGACAACTCAAACTCATTGTGTAAAGAAGGAACTCATTAACAAACCAAGTGTCAATTCATGGAAGCTAAAAGAAAAGCAAATCCTCATTATCTCCAGTTGTGTCTTGCCATTATGCCACTTATGAATTCATTTGGGGCTTAAAAACTTTGTCACTTTTTCGAACCCAGAGGATTACCCTGTTATCACTTTTTAAAGGAAGTATTTCCTCAGTAAAAAGCAATTTCAGTTATTGTTGTCACAGCAACAGTTAATGGAGGAGCTGTATGTTGAAAAAAGAGTTTTAAATATCTAATTTCTGCCTTTTATTATTTTATCTTTTTTTTTTTATAAACACGTGAATGCTTTTACTTTAAGTGAATGACAGTTAGAATCATATACTTATGTAACCTTTATCTTACATATATAAACTGTAAATTTATGGGCAACAGATTAACCTTCAGTCCTGTTTTTTTTTCTTTTCTTTTTTTCATCTTAATTTGCAATGCATATTTTCCTGGGTGCGTCCTGGACACAGGCAGGTCAGCTGAGTTCCAGTTTAGTGCATCTTTTGGTTGCTAGTGTTGGAATAAGCTGGTTAATAGTTCTGACCATGGTGGAGAATCAGATAGTGGATATATTTTAGCAATAATAAGCTATTTAACAGAAACAAAGTCCACTCTAGAAGGACACAATGAATAAGAAAAGATACTTTCTGGATCCTCCAGAGATCAAAGACTACCTGGTCAAAGGAGAAAGGTTTACCAAGTGGTCAGAGGTGAGTGAATATTGAAAAAAATTAAGCTGTTGATTCTTGAATATTAACCAGAGTGATTAGGAGTTTAAATATACATCAGTAAGTGTTGCTTATTTTCATTCTCCTGTGAGCAATACAGCCTTTTCTGTGAAATTCCATGGTTTTCATCTGTTTTTAAAACACTAATCATTAATTTCTTATCTAATAACTTAAATATAGCTACAAATGCAGTTTAAATATCAGGTTCAGTATCGGCACATCACCAAAAAGCATCTCTGTTTCACGGGTTCCATCTCAAACAATTACCAGAACCACGTCAAAGATTATTCCTCTATAATGTTGTACGGTCTTCATCTTACGATGCACACTACCCTTAGATGACTACTGTTGTCAATCAGCTTGATACAAGAAGTACTGAATAAATTTGTCTCTATCAAGGACTCAACGAAAACCGTTCCTGTCACCATGAAGATGGATCCAAAAGGGTTTTTCGTCTACTGGATTAACCAAAGCAAGGTGGGGGAAAAGCCAGCAGCATTCAGATGTGTGGGTAAAATGTATGGGATCTGCTAAAGGTGTGAGATATGTAAGCGCTTCATTCACCACCTTCTGGCCTCAGCAGTCTGTATAGATTATCGATCAGTGCTGATGTGGGCTCACTGTCCTACTGTGCTGTGCAGCTGGACTGTGATGCACTCAATGAAGGTGACTAGCTGTGTTTACTCTTCACCTCTCTTTCTCTTCTCACTAAACAGGCAAGGTCTTCTTTAAATGTGTTACCACAGTTAACCAAAACTAAATTTTAAGATAAAATAGGTGTAAAAAGCAAATGTTGACTGAAAAAATTACAGGTGCACAAAAAACGAAATAATATAAAAGAAATGTCTTTTTCTTAATTTGGTCATACTGGTCACCACAACTAAAAGCAGGAGGCAGTGATATAGGAAATCATATGGTTATTGTGACTGTGATGTCTACATGTTCTTAACTTTGTCTTGTGATATCTTTCATAATAGCTTCTCAAATGTTCCCCCTGATAATGCGCCTTAGATGAAAACAAAACAAAATGGAAAAAGGAAAAAAATTAATACAGTCAGGAAAATATAATATAAAATATAAATAAAAAATAATAAAAAAGAGAATACATTCAACAAACAAACAAAAAGTAGCGCTTTGCGGATCAATAATAACAGAGATTTAGTTATTACCAAGTAATAATTCTGTAATTACACCAGTATTAGCTATAATACTGGGAAACATGCTTAGCTAAATGTCACAGTTTCCCCAAAAACCATCTAATTTGTTTATGGGTAATAACAGGAGAAAAATGTAATATCTACCTCTGGCACGCTGACCCTCCTCATGACCAACATACAATATTGTTAAGTAACCATGCTTTCATCAGCATTTTACTGTTTCATGACCACCCCGTCACTGCTGCTATTACAGATGTATTGTCTGTTGAAAGTGAACAAGGAAAACAACAAGCTATCCCTACTTTGTAAAAATATCAGAATGAACTTGGCATTTATTTACTCATTTATAGGTTAAAACAGCCCTACAATATTCCCAGCCTTAAATAGCTTGTTTATTAACTCACTTATTTTACTGATGGGCACTGATGTTTTTTTTCCTACTTTGCTAAAGGGTGAGTTGTATCTAATCCATATCTGGAATGGTGCCTACACGTTGAATTTAGTATCCATGATGATTCTTTGTCTCTTGTTTCTAGGAGACAACATTCCTGGATGTTGCTACCATCAGAGATACCAGAATAGGAAAATATGCAAAACTTCCCAAAGTAAGTCCATTTGTATTATTTAATTTGTGGCATTCACTTTGATTTAATCGAGCTTAATGATTGTGCTCTGTGTGGAGGAATCTCTCCAAGCATGCAAATATATCTGTCGAGTCCTTTGTTTGTCCATTAATATTGACAGACATATTTGCATTGCAAAGAGAAAAAAAAAAGCACCGTGGATGCATGAACCCAGGCTACTCCTCCACAGAAACACACAGATGCACTGGCACGCAAACAAACATAAACACACACCCTACGACAGGCTGAGTCATGGCGGGAGATTTCTGTGAGCGAGTTTCGAGTGAGCTCCAAAGCTGTCAGCTGTAGTTTCGTCTCTTTTCCCACTCCTCGCTGGCCTCCGCAGAGAGCTGCATTATGCAGCTGTCATCATCCCTTACGGGAGGGAAGTCTGAAAAATCTGTTCTCCTTAGGGAGAATGCATCATCACAGATGGGGTGCTGCTGAAAGCACATCCTCCTCTTTTGGTCCCTTAGGACTTTTTGGGAAAGCTGCTCCAATGCTGACGTCAGGCGTGCATAGAGAGGTGATTGTAAAGCATCATACACAGGAAGGCAGCACATGTGTGCTTGTGCTCTGCATGACCGCCTTGTGTGTGCGTATATATAAGCAAGTGCGCGACTCTCAGTGTGTTGTGCATATGTTTGCATATGCTGGTCAGCATATTTGCATGTGTCGAAGCACCTTTCAGGTGTCCAATCTGTGCAGACAGCAAAGTGCTGCAGATTTAGATTTGTTTAGTCAGCTAAAACATGAAATAATACATTTTATTTGTCCACAGCACCCAAAGGTCCGAAATGTGTTTAATTTGGATTTCCCGGACAGCAACCATCTCGCCAAAACCCTGACTATCGTCTCGGGTCCAGACACGGTGAACCTGACCTATCATAACTTCTTTGCCTCAAAGGAAAAAGTGACACAGGTAATAAACCACTGTATCTGTGTAGTAGCTGTTCCCCGTTGACTGTTCAAACACAGCCAAAGGCCTCTAGCCCTTATACCACTGGAGCTTTTGCTTCTTCTCCCTCCCAACCCCTCCGACCCCTCCCTTTCAGTCCAAATTAGACTCTGTGACTCCAACATCCGGATTTAATCTGCTGTAATGAAATCTCAATAGTGCTTTGTTCAAATACAACATTCACTGCTCTCATTTCCTAACCTAACTCTGCATCAACACCCTCTAGTGGTGAGCTTGTGCATAGACGCTTATGACCTTTTAAGCCAAACTCATGCAGACACCGAATTTAATGCAGCACCTCTGTTTATTTTTGTGGATTAAAAAAAATGCACATTAGAACTGGGCGGACGACATTCTTGCGATCACCTACAACGCTGCAAGAAACAACGCGTGCAGGCAGGTCTTCCTGGATAAAATGTAAGTGAACATCATCACGTAATCTACAGCTTCTAGATGATGAGGGAACATAATACCATGCAATCACATCATGTGCTGGATAACACGTGCTCTGGGAATTCTAATGGAAATACTATTAAATCTTAGATACGTCCGGCTTTCTCTTCAGACCAACAAAGATGGGAAGATCCCAGTGAAACAGTAAGTTTCAGGACAACCACATGCTGGTTCATTTGTTCAGCAGATACCCGTGTTTCCTACTCAGTTGTTCACTATGTTTTTTCAGTATTTACAAGATGTTCCCTGCGGATAAGAAGAGGGTAGAAAGTGCTTTGGCAGCAGCACAGCTCCCCAAAGGAAAGGTCAGAAAATAAATCTCCTTTCGAGTGGAAACACATTTTAAATTTGGACTTTATTCTTATCTAACTTAATGAAAACAGTTTGCAGTTTTCTGACAACCCATCTGCACATTTGTTTTGTTCTTTTTAATTTTGCAATTTTTAAAAAAAAATCAGTATGACACCATTAAGCCTGATGTCTTCACTGAGACTGCCTTCAGGAGCTTTATGACACACCTCTGTCCTCGGCCTGAGATCTATGAGATCTTCACTTCCTAGTGAGTAACCTGTAGAAGTGTCCTTAACTGATCATTGTACAGCCTGAATTTCACACACCTACTGTAGCTGTAGTTATGCTTTATTCATAATTAGTTTGTTATTGCATTTACTTTTTGAAACTTCCACAAATTGTCAAGAAAAAAAAATTTAATGGTTAGTGGTAAACCTTCTTCATCTGGTGTTTAAATCTACTCGTTTCAAAAATGATGTCATTGTCTGTCCAAAATGTATGATGCAAAAAATGTTCTAGTTTGACGAACTAAAGTTAGACGTGCCTCGTGTAATATGCTGGTCTTGTGCTGCCAGTCTGTGCTCCAGCTCGTGCCTCAGCAGCCTTGCCTGAGCTAAAATGGCAGGAAATTGGCCGTGATGGGGATGAAGAACCTTATGGGCATCGCTGATGCTTTTATTTATTTATTTAATTTAACTCATATTTAATCATGAAAAAAAATCTGTTTTAAGAGAGTGTCCTGGCCAAGAAGGACAGCAGTGCAATCATAAGTTGCATAAATTAGTTGCACATACGCACGCCTGTATACAGCAGTGAAGCGCAGACAGAGAATGAAAATGAACCTAGTCAAAGTAATATCAGAAACAAAGGTAATAATATTCAGGCACAACACTGCAGCCTGAAGTAAGTGCAAGTCCAAGATGTGATTGTCTCGCTGTGCCCCGCCCTCCAGCTCCACCAAACCCACCATGACAAAGGAGAATTTCACCAAGTTCCTCAACGAGAAGCAGAGAGACTCTCGGCTCAATGAGGAACTGTTTCCGCGTCTCCGGCAAGATCAGATCAAGGCACTGATTGACAAGTATGAACCCCTGTCCAATAATTCTAACAGAGGTGAGATTCAGTGGTGGTCACTTTGCTATGCTGAGGATGGAATAATGGGCACAATCACCCTCCTTATGTTTTTGCTTCAAATGGTCTCTTGTTCCCATCTCCAGGTTTGATTTCTCCAGAAGGTCTTTTATTCTACTTGATGGGTCCAGAGACAACAGTGGTCATGCAAGACAGTCTGGCCAAGTCTCAAGACATGACCCAACCCATACCTCACTACTTCGTCAAGTCGTCACACAACACATACCTAACAGGTCAGAAAAAAAGAGAAATGGATGTGATTTCTTTAAGATGCTGCTTAACAATGTGCCTTATTTTTCATTTTTCTCTCCCTGTGCAGCTGGTCAGTTCTCGGGCGTGTCCTCCCCAGAGATGTACCGCCAGTGTCTGCTCGCCGGCTGCCGCTGCCTTGAGCTTGACTGCTGGAAGGGTAAACCTCCAGATGAAGAGCCCATCATAACTCACGGCTTCACCATGACCACTGAGATCCTGTTCAAGGTTGTTAAACATATTCATGTGCCCTCAGTCTCCCACCCTCCAAGTATTTGAAATTTTTCCTCTGCAACAGTTCACATTACCATATTAGGAATATACCCACCTTTTTAATGTCGTGCTGAAATGTTTTGGGGTCACTGAAATTTTTTGGCCACATCTAATGACCATCCACCAGTGCATAGAGCTGATGTAGTTAAGTATACCTACAATATTATCTTTTCTTGTCTTCTATATAGTATAGAAGATAAGGAAAAACGTAAAAGGTCCACTCCAATATTTCGCAGCCTTTACAGAAAGGAAAGAATGGTAACGATAAACAAACTTAATATTCAAATTTCTAGTGTTTATTTTTTTGGTGTTAAAAAGAAAGCGACGCCTGAGTCCAAGTAAATGACCGTCACCATTTTCCTGCCAGCACGTCTTGAATGTGCAACATCTAAGCTTCTTGCACACCAAAAAGCTGCTCACACTTATCTTTAATTCAGGCTGAAGAGCACATTCGAAACAAGAAAGTGTAAGTACACAGTAACACACAAACACACTGATAGGCCATTCTCTTACAGTCAACACTTCCATATAAGGGCAGCAGGAGATGAACAGTCCCAGGCTGAGGCACAAGGTTCAGTTCAGCAACATCACAGCCTCTGCAAGAAACACCTCTGCAGTTTGACACAATGTTCACGTTTTCATAATTTTCATTTTAGTGAGCTTGTTTCTTTTTTGCTCTGCATCTCATTAACTTCTTGAAGTTTTCTAATGTGCTATTGCCAGTTTCATTTCTTTAAATTTAAGTCCAAAAGTAAAAATCCACTTTTATAAAATAACAACTAAAAGGCCTCTTTTTGTGACACTTGACAGGACGTGATAGAGGCTATTGCAGAGAGCGCCTTCAAGACCTCACAGTACCCCGTTATCCTCTCCTTCGAGAACCACGTTGACTCGTAAGAGCCGAGCTTTAAATAAAGCCGTGTCATAACATGCCATGAATGCTGCTGTTCTGATGCACGTATCACGAATAATAACAGGCATTAATGTGATTTCTTCCAGGGTGAAACAGCAGGAGAAGATGGCCAACTACTGCAAAACCATATTTGGTGATGCCCTGTTAACAGAGCCACTGGACAAATACCCTGTGAGTGAGTACACTGCTGCAGCACAGCCAGCTGTCAAAATAACAGATAAAGTTTAGATGCTATCATGCTACGCTGGGTGACTCGTTTCGCTATTTAATCACAACGACATGAAGGCAATAAATGGCAAAGTTATAGTTTCACTGGCGTGTTTGTTGTCTTCTGTCTTGTATCTGCTGTAAGAACCTCTCAGATTCCCAGAAACAAAGTCTGTCAGCTCCTCTTAGGCCTGCGTGTGTTTATATTCCTGAGGCAGTGTCTGTTTAACTATCTTAGATGGTATTAGGGACAAAACCAGTGTTTTAGAAAGGAGGTCAGCAGACAGTTTGAATCCAGGCCTCAACTTTTGAAGTATGAAAAAAAAGATGTTTATTTTGAATGTTGTTAATTTAAAAAAAAAAGAAAAAGGTTTAAGTTAAGGCAACAAGCTAAATGGGAGAGTGACCATCTGGCTTTTTATCAGTGTGCAGACAATAAAGTCAGCTTTCATGATGGTATTTGGGCTAAATTATTGAAGTGAGGTAATGTCAGTGAATGCAACATTAATGTAGAGGATGCATTCAGGTTTTTGATGCATCCAAATGCCTGAATGCTTTTTTCTTTTAAAAGGTCAAGCAGTCCCTGTGGCCATGCATATGATCACATGATGACAAATTTATTATGACACACATTTGACTGTCTTAGGAAAATTAAACACAAGCTTTTAAAACAAGTTCTTCTACTATTACTACTATTAAAATAATAGCTATTATTGTTGATTATGTGTAAAAGAAAAAGGTTAAAGTCTGCACCTTTCCATTTACTATTTTGTATTCTTTTTTGTTTTCTTTCTTTTTTTTAAAATTTAATTGTAATTCTGAAAATTTGGAGGAGTATGATGTTTTTGAAAATTGAGCAAAAGGCAAAATAAAAGGTAAATAAATTAATAATAATAATAACAGTTTCATTGTATTTTACTGTTAATTAAAATACTAAACAGTCTCTCCAAAACACAGCCCAGGATAATAAATAAAAATTGCATAGCAAATAAATAGGAAGATGTAATAGGAGTATGGCTATACCCTATAGTCCACTATGTGAATGTCTTTTTAAGTTAACCTGTCAATAACAGCCATTCATTTTATTTTTAATTTAAATTTTGTGTTTAAATAACACGTATTTGTGCATATGCAATGTTAATAAATGAGGGCCATTGCTTTTCACTCAAAGCAGCTTTCCTTTAATGACAGACTACATTTGTTTCATGCTCAACAGCCAAACAAAAACAGACTAAGTTGATTAAATTTAGCAATGACACTTTGAGCATTAAACAACTTTGATGTAAATCCCTCTGAAACAAAAGCAAGAATATAAATTGATGTTTTCTGAATATAGTCGATTTTGTCATTGTTTAAACTTCTTGTTTGTGTCTCTAACATTCAGCTGAAGCCGGGCCAGCAGATCCCCAGCCCGTCTGAGCTCCTGGGTAAGATCCTCATCAAGAACAAGAAGGGCAGCCATGAGAAACCGGCCCAGAATAAGAAAACTGCAGCAGCAGCCGCTGACCAGACCGCAGCCGCAGCTACGAATGCCCAGGCCCCGAACGCCACTTCCCAGGATGAGGCCAACCCAGCAGCAACCACCCCGGAGAACCAAGATGAAAATGAAAAACCACAAGGCAAATTCAGTTATACTCCAGATTTAGACGTGTGATTTTATTTCCAGGTGTCACTGACACTGTTTTTATGTGTTTCACCAGAACCGGAAGCAACTGTGGAGGAAAATGAGGAGCAAGAAGACACAGAGGAACAGGATGAGGAGAAAATGAAGACATCAGATGAGGTAAATACTTGTTTTACATCATTTGTTCCAGCCAGTAGAGTCCAAATATAAGTTAACCTCCTTTTGACGCCCCGCAGGGCACAGCTGGACAAGAAGTAACAGCATATGAGGCCATGTCATCCATAGTCAACTACATCCAGCCCAACAAATTCATCTCTTTTGAAAATGCCAGAAGTATGTCTGCAAACAACAAATTTAACCTAAACTCAAACAAAACAGGTACAACTTGATGTAACCTTGATAACGTGTCATTTTCTTCTCCCTTCACAGAGAAAAACAAGAGTTACGTCATCTCTTCTTTTGTGGAGACCAAAGGGGAGGCAATGATCGCCAAGAGTGCCGTTGAATTTGTTGAGTATCCTTTAGGAGTGCAGCAGATGCTGTCATGCTCGACGAAAATGAAAACCATTTAAGTATACGACAAATATATTCTATGCATTCAGTTTATTGGGGTCGGGGGGGGGAGGGGGGGGGACACACAGAAATATAAATAAATGATTCCTAAACTGTCTACCTAAGATATAATAAGAGGCAGATGAGCAGGATTTACCCCAAAGGAACAAGAATGGACTCCTCCAACTACAATCCCCAACCTTTTTGGAACGTTGGTTGCCAGATGGTGGCGCTCAACTACCAGACGATGGGTAAAAATGGAGATGTCACACTTTAAAATGCTCAGAAATATACTTAATACCCTTTGTGAATGTTTGGAACCGTCTACTGTTCCTGTTTAAATATAGTTTTCTGACACGCTGATGACACTGTGTGTTTTAGTAATTTAAAATCTATTCTGCAGATTCACCACAGCAGGTCAGTGTTGCACCTTTTTGTGCTGCACAGGCCTCTGTTTGCTGCCTCCCTTTAAGCTGAAGACAAGTGGCGTGAACGGGCTGTTTGTGTCTCACTTACAGATTTCCCCATGCAGCTCAACATGGCCCTGTTTGAATTCAATGGCCGAACGGGCTACCTCCTCAAGCACGATGTGATGCGTCGCAATGACAAGAAGTTTGACCCTTTCTGTGACAGGATTGACACCGTTGTGGCGAGCACACTGACCATCAAGGCAGGTTCACGACCCTGTTATTACAGAGTGTCTCTTTCTTTAACCATCAGTGTGGGCTCCTATTATCTGTGGAAGCCGAATGTCAGAGTAATTGAGTTTCAAGCTCCATCTTTTCATCATTTCTGCATCATTTCTGCCATTTCACTGCAGAGAAACTCATGAAGAATTAGTGCAGTATGTGTATAACAGATGGCTGTTTTGGCTTTGGGAAGTTTGTCCATGTTGTCCTTGTGTAATATCTTAATGAAAACACAATTTGCTTCTTACTACTTGTCTCCATAGATCTATTCGGGGCAGTTTCTGGCTGACAAGAATGTAAAAACAGGGGTTGAGGTGGAAGTGATTGGGCTGCCAGGAGACCCTAAGAAGAAATATCGCACCAAGTGGTCCACGACACCCAACGCCATTAATCCAGTGTGGAATGAAGAGCCATTTGTTTTTGAGAAGGTGAATAAAATACCATGTAAACATTTTCAGCCACTCCTCAGTCTTCATATTTTGATGTGAAGGCAAAAACAGAGCTTGTACAATTCTAATGAGCTTGAAAGTCAGTATTTGGTATGAGCACCATTTTTCTTCGACACAGCCTGAACTCTCTTTGACAGGAATAGTTCTTCAGGCTCCTTGAAGGACATTCAAAGCTCTTCTTTAGATGCCGCCTGCCTTTTGTTCCGATCTCTGTTAAGACGACCCCATACTGCTTTAGTAGCGTGGAAGTCCAGGCTCTAGGGAAGAAGTTTCAAGACTGATAGTGTTTTATTGTGTGTGTGGGGTCATTGTCATGCTAAAAAAAATGAAGCCATTGCCATTTAGATGCTTACCAGATGTTGCACCTCTCTCCTGACCTCCTCCATCCTTTTCACACCTTGAGTTAGATACCTGTATTATGCTTGAATGGTTTATACATCAGTGTTAAGCATCTTAACAAACACACATATACACACAAAAGCATTCCTCTGAAAATGCCCAGGTACAAGGACAGGACTGAAAAGGAGTTAAAAAGCAGCCGGTGTCCAAAGAAAAATGTTGAAATAAATTCAGAAAGCCTGGAGAAATCATACCCAAGACCACTTTAAAATATTACAAGAAAGTCTGGCTCCTTGATGAATAAATGAATGAAATGATGTGTCACTAACATATTTGTTGTTGTTTACATGGTTAGATCTTGCTGCCAGAATTGGCATCTTTAAGAATCGTTGTCCACGAAGAGAATGGCAAATTCGTGGGACACAGAATCATCCCTCTTGATGCCATCCAGTCAGGTCAGCGAAGCTGAGGATATTTGAATTCATACTTCATATAATATACATAATTAAAGCAATGAATCACTCTAGGCCTCAGAACATTTGCCAGCTTGTTTTAACCAGCTTCTGCATCAGGCAAGCTGCTGCCTTGCTTTTATTTTACCAAGGTCTTATTTTCATGCCCTGCAGGCTTCCACCACATCTGCCTGCGCAGTGAGAGCAACATGCCCCTCACTCTGCCTGCTCTCTTTGTGTACATTGAGGTCAAGGACTACATCCCTGCTGCCTTTGCGGGTGCATAGCCTTTTACTTTGTGTTTTTGCAAAAGAAGAAAACCTCTGCTGCGAGTGAATCCTTGTTGCCAGAGTGACAGTTAGAGAAGAGAAGACTAATGTAGTTTGGAAACATTTTTGTTTTCTTCTTTGTCTTTGTACCCACACTTATGTTTGGTTTAAGAATAAATCATTGTACACTCATTAAAATGGTTTGTTTTGCAGATTTCACAGATGCCTTATTTAATCCAACAAAAGGCACAGAGAAGACCACAAAGCCTCCCAAACAGGTAAAAAAAAAGAGAAAAAACATCATCAGCAATACCTTTGGATTTCCAGTAAATCCTAACAACACTAATTGAGTTCCTGGAATATGACCACTTGCTAGATTGTTATGTTCCTGTCCTTTTCTTCTTTTACCCCCGCAGTCATCTTCTGACTATGTGTCTCCCTATGAGTTGCCTCTTGGAGCCCAACCTCCCGCAGACCAAGCTAAAGAAAGTGAAGCCCCTGCTGCAGGTAATGAAGCTTTAGAGGGTGACACTTCAGATCTTGCATTGCAAAGATTTTGAGCTTGTCTGTGGCTCAAACAATTGGTCTCAATGCTGGTGTATTTGAAGGTGCATTTAATCACTTCCTCCTCTAGAAAAAGCTGCATCCGAACCTACACCGCCCGCTGATGCCACTGACCAGTCTCCACCAGCAGCTGGTGCAGAAGAAGCTAAAAAGGAGGAAGAAAGCAAGGCAGAGACCCCTCAAACTCTCGATAAAGACCCAGCCGATGCAGCACCAGACACAGGAAGCTCCACATCTGAAACCCTTCCTGAAGCCTCTCCTTCACCCGAAGAGACCAAAGCAAGCCCGGAGCCTGAAGCGGCTCCTGAAGCCAAAGAAGAACCGAGCACCGAATCTTGCACAAACCCCGAACCTACATCTGATAAAAAAGAGGAAGCCAGTGCAGCAGCAGAACCTGCTGAAGCGCCTTCTGCTGCGGCCGTTCCCTCTCCAACAGTTGCAACCACCGAGTCTGCAGGATCAGGTGACTCATCTCAGCCACAGACGGGCAGTGAAGGTAACACTGCAGCACGTCATGTGCTGCACTCATCATAGTTTTCTTTTTGTCAATACACTCTGGATAAAAGCGCTCTGACAAGGATAATACAGAACAATTTAGAGTTATTTTTTGTTGAATAGATTCATTATAATTGCATATCCAGTGCTGAAAAGTAAGAAGACTCCACAAAAAATAATCCCCTTTGTGTTTGTGCTGCAGAGCCTTCGACTGTGAGTACTGAAGAACTGACACAGCACAAGAGCTATCAGAAGGTCATCAAGCGTCAGGAGAAAGACATAAAAGAATTAGAAAAGAAGTATCAGAAAAAAGGCGAGGATCTGATTCAGAAATACTCCGACTCTTTCAAGGCCCTCAAGAAGAAGGTTTCAGTGAAGAAAAAAGAGTAAGGGGATGTTTTTCTTCCCAAATTTGTTTTCAAAGAGCTTTCCAGAGTGAATTTGTAGCTATATATTTTAGCTAGGGTGCTTGACAAAAGAGCTTTTGATTATCCCGCTGGAAGGAGACAGTCCTGTTTGAAAGCAGCGCTCAAATCTCCACAAATTAATAGTGACTCACTAATAATGTTGCTGTTTTTGGATAAATAAGACTATATTTAGAAACATGAGAAGTACAGCTACAGCTAATGTGCGTTTCTAGCTGACACTGACTATTAAGATGAGGATGAAGAAAATGAGTGTGAGGTCTGCAGTGTTTGTCACTGAGCTGTCAGAGCAAACCAAGTGTTACTAAAGGCCAAATAAGCATTTTGTATAGTATTTTCTGGAAGCTCATGGTCGTCAGCTATGAAGGGTAGTCAATAAACTGTATTGCCCGCACATACTGATTTACTTTGTCATGTTATTTTTCCACCAGGGGAGGTGACAACACCTCTGAGTCCAACGGGAAGACAGAGCGGGTGCAGGAGCTGAAGGAAAAAATGACGTCTGAAATAAAAACACTGTTTGCTGAGCAGTATGATCAGATGAAGAAGAAGAAGGAGCAGTGTGCAACAGAGGTTAGTGACACTGAAGGTGACAATAAACACATTACACACATTGCAGCCAGATACTGTGCTTAAAGGCGCACTAATCGATACTGATACCAAATGATTACTGCTGCAAGTGAAAGGTCCCCTCAGCTCTATGGAATATTTCAGGATCTTATCAGCTCATTATTTTGGTTTTATGACTCACAAAACACCGTGTTTGTTCAGTGGCTTACTCGCTACGTGACACAGGCAGCTGTTTTCAACCCCAATCAAATCTATTGTGTTCCACCTGCCCAAATACCAAACATGAGCCAGACAAGTATAATTACTAAATACTGTAAAGCCATCGTTTCTACGTGTGCTGGAAGACGGTGAATCAGGAGATAAAGGAGATTGGCTATCAGGGTTATGCTCACTCAGTTGGACAGAAACATTAGTCCAGAGAAACATTACACGTATGTCTCTTGATTATATGATTATATTATATTGTAATAGATTCAAAAAGACATTTAATCCATACTGACATGATAGCATGACACAATAGCTTCAGATGTCTCAGCTGCAGATCCATGATCTCCCTCACTGTTATGTTCAACCAGTAACCAGTTTGAGATCATCTGAGCTTTGCGACATTGTGCGGTATCCCGTGGGAGGCAACCATGCCGATCGCACTGTGGTCACATAGGGATGGACATGGTCAGCAACCAAGGGTGCATCATCACTACCAGTAGCAGCCTCAACTGCATCATGCAAGTCAGGATGGGTCCATGTTTTCATGTTGTTTATGCTACAAACCAACAAATCTTGGAGCAGAAATCAAAAGTCATTAGACCAGGCAGCATTTTTCCAATCTTCTGTTGTTCAATTTTGGTGAGCCCATAAAAATTCTAGCCTCCATTTACTGTTCTTAGCTCATAGAATTGCACCCGGTGCAGTTTTAGGCTGCAAATGCTCTCCTGTATGGCTTGCTTGAGATGAGCCGTTATTTGAGTTATTATTGCCTTCATTTCAGCTAAAAACAGTCTGGCCATTCTCCTTTGCCCACTGGCATCATCAAGTTATTTCCACCCAGAAAACTCACTGGATATTTTCTTTTTTATGGGCCGTTCTCTGTAAACCACAGAGATGGTCGTGATTTAAATTCCCAGCAGATCGGCATTTTCTGGAATACTCACCCTTTCCATATTTAAAGTTACTTAAATCACATTTTTTCCACATTCTGATGCTCAGTTTGAACTTGAGTATGTTTTTTTGACCATGTCTGCATGCCTTAGTGCACTGAGTTGCTGCCATGTGATTGGCTGATTAAAGTGGCTCGTGAGTGTAACTCAGTAAAGACATGATTTACCCCAATTTAAGTAGAAATCAGGATGCCGATAAGACATCATCAACTCGTTCGGTGATATTATTTAAACGTAATCTGCTTTGAAAAATAAAATATAATTTTTATTTTGCACGGTGATACCTGTGAGACCTGTTTCCAACGTTAAAAGAAGTAGGCTTATATGGTAACAATGCTATGCATTTAACACTATTACTAGATCTATAATGTTAATGTTTGGAGCTGTTGCCTTCCTAATGTTGTAAAGTGTTTCTAAAAGGCATCAAAGAGGTATGATATTTACATCCTGTCCTTACAGTACAAAGTGGCTTATAAAAGTGACACCTGAAAGACAAACTCTTCTCTGTGTGCTCTGGTCACCCCTACAGCCATTAATCTCCTCACTCTGAAAGTTATATATTTACCTGTTCACCTCAGATTAATGTCCATGATTCAGGATGTAGTCACCATTTCCTCTGTGGGCTCTCCTTGTTGTGTGTTTGGGATCATGGACAAGCAGAGGCTTTATTAATTACACACAAACTGGATTGCTGTTACTAATAGTAATCAATCTTTAAATAAAGAATCTGCTTGACCCCAGTTTTTGCATAGAAGCAAACATTTTCATTCACATTGTTACTCACAGCTTTTCACGTCTCATGAGTTGGAGCTTCATCCTTACTGTGACTGCACCATCTTCTTATTGTGTTGTGACAGAGACTAGCCAAACTGTTGGAGATGGCCATGGAGAAGCACACCATTGAACTGAAAACCCTGGAGAGGTGTGAGCACACATGCAACACATTCGGGACATGATGCGCACATGAGGGAGCAGAAGGCTTTGCTGAGTCTATCCAATCTGTCCCTTCAGACTTTGCCGTGACAGTCTCTCTGTGTGTGTGTGTGTGTGTGTGTGTGTGCCATTTGAGGTGAAATATTTGACATTTAGCAAAGAGAATACCTCAAATAATGAATGAATCACCTCAGCAGGCGGGTCTTCCAATGTCCTTGGCTGGGCTTATGGTGTTATATGTGTGTATGTGCATTATCCCAAGTCCCCAGCTGGCAGATGGTTATCTCAGGACAGCCATTATCCAGCAGGTGTTTAAACAGCAGTAGGGAAGCAAAGGCAGGCTTGATCATCTACCTGTCCACTCAGGCACAAAAACACAGCATTCAAGCGTTCCTTTCACTATAAAGATAAGGTCACATAAGACACACACAGCCCTACAACTCTTGATTAAAGGAGAAAGGATGTTTATAGGGTCACTTTTCAGTGTCAGATTTGAGATCCTCACATGTTCCCTTTGTCTTGCTCTGCAGCGAAACCAAAGAAAACAAGAAAAAAGCCAACATGAAATGTTCGTCCACAGACAAAGCAAAGTAAGTTCACGACATTCAGGTTTTATTCATCACTCTAAGTTAGTTACAATTTATTTTACAAAGACAAAAGAATTAAGAGAGCGAGAGTGAAGATTTGAATTTTTAACATTTTGTACAAGATGATTAATTAAAGATGATTTTATTCATCCAGGCTGAAAAAGGCAATGAGCACTGAGATGCTGGATGAAGCGAGTCAGTCAAATGCTGCTGTGAGTACAGAAGTTGTTTCAAAGTGATCTAACACAATCAAACTTTTTTTTAGTTTGTGTGCAAAATAAAAGGCACTGTTTGACATTTGTGGTCATCTTTTTGCTAAAAGCTAAGCTGAACGTAACACTACAACCAGAAAAAGGGTTACCATAGCCTAGAAAAAGGAAAATGAGGGAAACACTTTACAGAGGTTCTCAAATTTACATTAATCAGTATGTAACGTCGGGTTGCGTTTAGTGGTTGAGAGGAAGCAGAAAAACGCTTAGCAGGATAGTCGAAAGAATACACACTCACGCTGACACAGCGTATTCTTTAATACACGTTCTCTTCGTCAACCATATAAGCCCGGTTGAACGGCTGCAGCGTAACAAACAGCGCACAGTGTTCATACAACCCATACATTGCAAAAAAAAAGGGTGTGTGGAGAGGTAAAACATAAAACCCGTCCCTCCTCATGCACTAGCGTGCAAGCACATGTCCACACAATCACAGAGAGAGTCAGTGGCGCATACTGATGACAACATTAACCCTCAACGGGTTGTCTTAAAGAGACACCACACCATTGTGACTGTTACATATTCCCCCCAGGTTAAACAAAGGCTGTCCCCAGCCGAACACAGCAAAGGTACAGTCCAGACTTAACCAGCCTCCATACATGGTCAGTAGGATAAGATGTTGAAACCAAAACAGGGAAATGTGCAGTGCAATATTGACAAACTGGCATACATGACAGTGTCCCACATGGTGAATGTCCATTTAAATAAATGTTATAGAAATAAAATAAACTCAGGACAGCCAGGACAATTACAGAATAAAATTCCCTTTTTTTCTTACATTGCGTTTCTCTTTTTCAAAAACTGCAACAGTCAGTAGGAACACAGTACCAAAACATGAAAACATTGCCAACATGAATTGTAGAACACTCAAACAACGGTCCTGTTACAACAGTAGACCACATGAAACACATCAAAAAGCAAATAAGGTCACTTTAGGTCAAATCTGTCGGTATGAAAAGGGTTGGTCCACCTATTGACCGACCAGTCAGTGGTGACTCTAGGAACTCGTCTCGGTCTGAGGTTATAAGAACCTCTTACAGCACACCCATTGTCAGCAGGAGGTGAACTGTTAACTTCTGTCTCCAGAGCAATGTCAGCAGTCTCTTGGAAAGAGTTCTGTTCCACGAAAAGCGGGACAGTGTCAGTACAGTCAAAGTCAGTCTCAGCAGGGGTGTCGCTAGAGACAATGGGGGTTGTGTCATTGCGGCCTGGGACTGAAAGAGCAGGAGGCAAGCTGCTGTCCGGGGGACCGAGATCCAAAGCTGCTGCAGCCTTTAGCTTTGCATGCTTGCCAGATAAAGCTGTGGCCCAGGTGTAGAATGGTTGCAGGTTTGCAACATGAAAAACTCCAACTTTCTCCCCAGTGTCCACTGTGGTGAGACAGTAATTCACATCAGACATCCTCTTGGAGATGCGGCAGGGACCAGTGTAAAGGGGGGCCAACTTTGCAGAAAAATTGGATGATGCATCTGATTTTGGGTGCGACTTTACTCTGACGAGGTCTCCAACTTCATAAGAGACTGTGCAACGTCTCAGATCATAGTAGTGCTTTTGCCTTTTATTACTCTCTTCGAGCACCAAGCGGGCATGTTCATGAGCATCCCGAAGTGAAGCTCTCAGGTTATCTGAGTAAGGTGTTTCAGGATCACTCAGTCCGTCCCAGGAGGGTGGAGTGACAAGGTCCAAGGGCGTGTCCAACTCTCGCCCATACAGCATCATGGACGGGCTCAGGCCTGTGCTCTCGTGAGGCGCAGTGCGCAGTGCAAAACAGATCTGGGGAAGATATTTGTCCCAGGAAGTGTGCTTATTTCCAACATATGCTCGAATGGCCGTTTTCAAAGTGCGATTCACACGCTCAGTCGCATAAGTTTGAGGATGGTATGCAGTTGTTAGTCTGTGTTCAGTCCCAAGAGTCAACAAAACATGCTCAAAGAGTTCACTGACGAAAGGCGTTCCCCTATCAGAAATAAGGTAGGAGGGAGAACCATGTCGGGCATAAATGTCAGTAATGAACTTGTTCGCAGCAACTTGAGCAGTGGGTTCTCTCACAGCACTCACCTCGATCCATTTTGAGAAATAGTCCACAAAAACAAGGATATAAGCATTCCCTCTGTGTGCGGGGCAGTGGGCCAACATAGTCCACCCCAGCGTACTCCCATGGTCTTTGTGGCTGGATAGGGACCATAAGGCCTGCTGTTTTTCTTTGACTTGGCTTAGTGGCTTGACATGAACAACATGACACCACATACTTTTTCACGTCAGAGTTCATGTGTGGCCAGAAGAATCTGAGACGCAAGCGTGCCAGCGTTTTTGCAATGCCCAGATGTCCAGCTGTAGGATGATCGTGGTAATACTTGAGCAGATAACCACGGAGTGTAGTAGGAGCAAACAGTTTAAGCTGCTTGAGTGGGTGGAGACCACATTTCGTTTTTGGGTCGAGGAAATAGAGGAGACCATCACGTACAACATACTTTTCCAGATCTTGATTATCCTCCCCAGTTTGTTGGTCACTTTCCAGCTGATTGAGCAATGAGCCTGTGACTGGGTCCTCAAGCTGCAGTTGACGAACATGCGGGCGGTCTGAAACAATTATAGAAGGCAGAGCACGAAGATCCATGCTCCCAATCACGGCATAAGGAGGGAGAAGATCAATAGGGGCATCCACATCTGGTAGAGGATTACGTGAAAGGGCATCGGGCACCTTATTACGTTCTCCAGGTTTGTGGATAATGCTGAAGTCAAAGTCTTGAAGGCGAAGAGACCACCGAGCAAGCCTGCCAGAGGGATTTGGTCGAGACATCAACCACTTGAGGCTGCTGTGGTCAGTGTAAATGGTTACGTGCAAGCCTTCAACATAGGGTCAGAAATGTTCCAAGGCCCAGATCACGGCCAGACACTCCTTCTCTGGAGTTGAGTAGGGCTTTTCTGATTTGTGCATAGCACGGCTAGCAAATGCCACAGCAACGTCTTTGCCATCCTCATCTTTCTGCATTAATGCTGCTCCAAGACCAGCATCGCATGCATCAGTGTGAATGAAGAATGGACGCGAAAAATCTGGGAACCTGAGGACTGGTGCTGAGGTTATAGAATGTTTCAGAAAGTCCACAGCTGCCTGGCACTTGTCATCCCAGTGAAACTGCACGTCCTTTTTACTGAGGGCGAAGAGTGGCTCTGCATGGCGGGCGTAGTCCTGTACAAAGCGGCGATAGTAGCCAGTTAGGCCAAGGAACTGTCGCACCTGCTTTGTTGTGGTCGGCACTTTGAACTCAGTCACGGCTCTCACCTTGTCAGGGTCAGGATGAATGCCAGCCGGCGTAACCCGATAACCAAGGAAGGTGAGTTCTGAAAGGCAGAATTGGCATTTGCTCAGCTTTAAAGAGAGGCCAGCGGACTGAAGCCTACCAAGGACCTCTTTTAGGTCAAGCAGGTGTTGCTCAAAGGTCGGTGATGCGACAACAATGTCATCTAGATACACTGCGCAGGACTTATAAATCAGGCCAGCTAGAACATTGTTCATAAGCCGCTGAAAAGTCGCAGGGGTGTTACACAGGCCGAAAGGAAGGACTCTGAACTGAAACAGGCCACAGTGCGTGATAAAAGCAGTCTTTGGTTTAGCTTCCTCAGCAATGGGGACCTGCCAGTAACCTCGAGCGAGGTCTAGTGTTGTAAGAAACTTCCCTCTCGACAGAAAGTCCAGTGATTCATCCACCCGCGGGAGTGGTTAAGAATCCTTCACGGTCAGCTGATTTAGACCACGGAAGTCAACACAGAACCGTGGTTCGCGGGGGGCTTTGTTCACAATGACCACGGGGGCCGCCCATGGTCCTGATGCAGGTTCGGTGATTTTATCCTGAAGCATTTTTTGAACTTGCTCTTCTATGATTTGCTTTTTAGCTGGTGAGGTGCAGTATGGTGGCAAGTTAACAGGCTTTGCATCCCCAGTTACAATGACAAGTTCTGCCAGAGAAGTGCGACCAAGGTGGCCATCAAACAGGTCACCAAAACTATTTAACAACTCTAACAGTTCTTCCCTCTCCTCAGAGTCCAGGTTAGCTTCTCCAGCCTTATCATGGAGGGAGAGCTGCGGGGTGTTCTGCAGAGTCATAGTTCCACACTCAAGATCAGCTTCCACAAAGCCATTTTCACAGAGTTCATCAAGACATGGGGGGTTGTCATCCATAATTACAGTTCTTGTTGGGACATGTATTGTTAGTGAAGTGCGAGTCATAAAGTCCATCCCAAGAACAAAGGGGGATGACAGGTCCTGCACTATCACAAACCGCTGATAGACTCGCTTGCCCATAAATCCAATGGTTAACCAGGTTATTCCCAATGGACTGCAGTTAGTGCCATTGGCCAGTCTTATGGGTGGAGAATCCCACGGATTCTTTAATGACTGATTTTGGTTCTTCTCAGGTAACAGGTCTGCATTTACTGCTGAAAGAGATGCCCTTGTATCCAGTGTGGCATCCAGAGCTGCCCCATTAAAGTTCACTTTAACTCTAAGAGGGGTGTTCCATGGTGATTGTGAACTTTCATCTTCAACGTGATTGAGCACAGGTGGCACACTTGGATCTGACATAGGCAATGAGGGCTGAGTTATTGGCTGGGGGGAGGGTTGCCCCTGTGAAAGACTCTCCCCCCCCTGAAGTTTCCCTACCTCCTGCCAGCTGGTCTCGTCTCCCTGACAACACCAGTTTCATCTGGATCTGTAGGCTGAGTTACTGGATGTTGGTTAGGAGGCAGCGTTTGAGGAAGCTCCGGAGCCATCCTGGGAGAGTGTCGAGCTCCCTGAAAATCAGTGGAACAGTTAGGGCATGTACGAGATGTAACACCAGGCATGGCACATTTAAAACAGCGGGGTCCTCCCTCAGCTCTGTTTTTCAGCTGAACTCGGGAAGGCTGTGAAAGGCTGGTGCCAAGAACGGAATGCAGCTCATGGGCATGCAGCACTAGATCAATTACTGACCTTACAGGCGTTCCATACAGTGCTACTCTGTACTTCTCCACTGCGTGTTTACAGATTAGCTCAATTTGCTCCTGTTCAGATGGTGGGTTCCTCAGTCTCCTGAATTCACTGAGCATATGGGCAACAAATGTTGGCAGAGGCTCTTCGGGGTGCTGGAAACGGTCCAGGATGCCTCTCAAAATCTGCTCCTGGTTGTCAGCAGGCAAGAAGACAGCTCTGAAAAGTTCACAAAATTAGCCCATGTAGATACATGAGGAATGAGCACATTAAACCACTTTCTTGGTTCCTTAGCTAGGAAGTGTGGTAGCTCTCTGAGGATTTGGGTGTCTGTTAGGTCTAAGGAGGTTTTATAAGCATTAACAGACTGTAGCCATTCTTCTGGGTGAAGACTGCCATCATTAGCAAACACATTGGGCTCCAATTTAGCTTGGTGCAATGCCGCAGCAAGGACTTTGGTTGTATTAATTAGCTCCAGCGAATCTGACTGGGATTGGGACAAGGCCCTGGCGGGCTGCGTGGGGCCAGGTGCTGAGATAGATTGCTCGGTTTCTCTGGTTGGTAGGCCTGGCGCATATGGAGTAGAGGAGGCCTGAGGAAAAGGGGGAGTAATCTGGGCAGCTGGTACTTTTGAGACTGGCCTTTTTTGTTGAGTCCACTGTTCCAAAATATTCCTCTGGAGGTCCAAAGAGAAGATGTTTGGGCGCCATTTTGTAATGTCGGGTTGTGTTTAGTGGTTGAGAGGAGGCGGCAAAACACTTAGCAGGATAGTCGAAAGAATACACACTCACGCTGGCTTTGGGAATTCCACAGCGTATTCTTTAATACACGTTCTCTTCGTCAACCATATAAGCCCGGTTGAACGGCTGCAGCTTAACAAACAGGCGTTGCAACAAACGTTGCAAAAAAAAGGGTGTGTGGAGAGGTAAAACATAAAACCCGTCCCTCCTCATGCACTAGCGTGCAAGCACATGTCCACACAATCACAGAGGGAGTCAGTGGCGCATACTGATGACAACATTAACCCTCGACGGGTTGTCTTAAAGAGACACCACACCATTGTGACTGTTACAAGTAACTGGACTTATTTTAGTTTTGTCATTCGAATTAGTTTATATTTTTATTTTGTTTTGACTTTTTGGTTTTAGTTCAGTTTATTTTGAGTTTCAGTCCTTGTAATTATTTGTGTATTGAGGACAAATGTCAGAGGCAAGATGTAAGAAAAGCAGAACAGATATTACATTAAAAACAGAACTTTTTAGAGCAGTTGACTCAAAGTCTGATACATGTCCAGACTCTCAATAAAAAGCTTCATAAGGTAAGTTTTGAAAAATAATTTCACCAAATGTACAAACACTAAAACTAAAAGGACATTTTTCCTATATTGTTATTTTATTTTAGTTAATTTGCTAAGCTTTATTTTTTTCAAAGATCTAGTTTTAAGTTTCATTTTAGTTAATTATAACAGGCTTGTACTAGTAACCTTTCTTGTTTCCTTTAAACAAACACCTACTAGCTGTTTCTGCTGTAATCTGTTGTTGTCTTATGCTAAGTTAAACATTTAGATTTTTATGCTAAGCTAAACATTTAGCCTTTTATGCTAAGCTAAACATTTAGCCTTTTATGCTAAGCTAAACGTTTAGCCTTTTATGCTAAGTTAAACATTTAGCTTTTTATGCTAATCTAAACATTTAGCCTTTTATGCTAAGTTAAACATTTAGCTTAGCTGCAGCTTTACTGTACATCTGGGCACTGATTGACAGACTGGCTGAGACAGGCTAAAGCTGTGACATTCAAATTATGAATGTTACTTTGTAAAAAAATATATTTTTTATTTTCATTATTATTAAAGGAAGATAAAAGGAATGACATGGAAAAAATAACAAAAATAACACAACACTGGCAGCAATGCAACTTAGTAATGAAAAATGCTCTCTTTCAAGGTAAAAACCTTAAGGATTTTCTACTTCTGGAAAAAAAATTTGAAGGTTGAGTTTTACTGTGGCTTTCTATATACTTGCTAACACACTGTTGGCTAGTAACCGCTGGCATTCTGGCAGGAGATAACCCTGCAAACCATGTGAGAGTGCCAACTGTTGTACTTTCTAGCACTAAAATAAACATGAAAGGAAAGAAGCTTATACTGCAAAAAAGGCAAACAGGAGAAGGATTGGTTAGAGTTTTGCTATGTTCACAGATGAAGAGGTCATTGCTTTGAAACTGCAGAGCCAGAAACCTAGGGGGCCTTATGTTTGCCTGGAAGGCTGAAAAATATGAAGGAGGACCTTATTTTCACAATTTTACAGTTTTTCCTATTAATTAAGCTCTTCACCATAGCCACTCTGTAATTTTACACATCTATCATGTAGAAAACTAAGATGTATTATTGAAATTGTACTATTGCAGGGACCTAATGTGTAGTTGAACATAGACAGAAAGGGGATTTTCACTCGTCTGGCCCACTTAACCGCAGGCTTTATGTGGCACATGGTGTCAAATGAGCTTAACATCCCTGTTTTTAAGGCTAGAAACTTCATCACAAACAAATAATGTTACAATTATTATTTTAGTAATTTTCATGTACTCACGCATTACCAGTACCAGATCACATCTAATTTAGCTGTGTACTTATTGTTAAGAATGCCAAGATTTGAAGCAAGCATGGAAAAATAATACCCTAGGCATGCTAAAGCCTTTCTCTTTCACACAGCTGTAGGTACACCCACACACGCTTGAACATGCACACACATTAACTCACAGCAGGCCACGCATACACAAACTTACACACGCTTTCACCCAGTGAGTAAAGTGCAGCGTGCCCTGACCATAGGCCAGGCTTGTCCATTACTCAGAAGCTGTTTACAAGCTAATCCATGTGTGGTCGATGACTCACTGAGCTTTGCTTTTGTTCCTCCGTTGGCTCATCAAGATTCAGGCATGATGCATCGGGGTTAAAGACCCAGCTATTTCCCTCTGCTCCTCTCAGATCGACTCAGTTTAGATGGCAGAAATCCCCCCCTCACTTTCATCCCTCCACACATTTGGGTCACATTGCAGCTGGTGTTGATCTACTTAATCAACATTTCCCCATTAATTACTGCAGCTATTTATAACACAATCACTTGTTTAATCAGCACAGGCTCAGTATTGAATGCACAAGTCCAGTTGGGGGATCCGTAATCTAACTCGACAAGTGCAACCTGTGACTTAACTGTATTGATTCTCTCTCTCTCAGGTTGCATCCATAGATCCCACGGGTACATATGAGCAGATGAACTGCTTATATAGACACGCTAACAGTCTTTATCGCAAACTTGATACCACATGCACACTCCCATTTGCTCGCACACACTTCAAAACCACAAATCGATAGTGTTTTCCACTTGCAACATGTTTTCTGCTTTGTTGTATTGTTACAGTCTTCAGATTACAGTCCACAGCAAGAGGCTCTGATGAAGAAACAGGCTGCTACACTGGAAGAAATCAAGACCTTGACCAATCAGGTACACACAAGAAATTCAATTAAAACGGAAATTATTGTTTTTGACAGTCCCATTCCCCTGGACCAGCTAACTAATACACTGGGGTCCTATGCCAGCCATCTCTCTTATACCGTTAGAAATCTTGGAGTGGTCCTGGACAGCTCACTCAAGTTAGACAAACAAGTTGCCTCAGTTGAGAAAGCGGGTTTTTACCAGCTACGTCAAATCTCCAAGGCAAAGCCCTATATTCCACATAAAGACCTTGAAAAGCTTATCCATGCCTTCTTTACTTCGAGACTAGACTATTGCAATTCTCTGTACATGGGCCTCCAATTCTATCTCCTCCAGCGTTTGCAATTAGTTCAAAATGGCGCAGCACGCCTCTTAACTGGCACCAGAAGGCATGATCATATCACCCCAGTTCTAGCCAATCTACACTGGCTCCCTGTTAAATACTGTATCGTTTTTAAAATCCTTTTGTATACTTTTAAAATGTTAAATAACCTGGCGCCCAGGTACCTAACCTTCCATCGGGTCTGCAGTTGTGCAACTCTAACTCTAACTGTTTTTAATTGTTTTTAACTGTTTTTGTTGCCTTTGATGTATTCTGCTTTGCTACCTTGTGTGAAGCACTTTGATGGACACTGTCCTTTTGAAATGTGCTATAGAAATAAAATATTGATTGATTGATTGACACAGTAACACCAGGGCACACTGTTTTGTTTTTTTTTTTCTCTTAGAAACATGAAACTACACTTGCACACCTTATTCGTGTTTCCACTAAATCTGCATATTTGTAAAAACCTCTGACAACAGCCAAAACAGTTATGTTTACCAATAGAAACTCTGAGAGGTCCTTGACTCCTGATCCTTAGAAATGACTATACTTTATTACCTGACTTTTGGGGGACTGTCACAGAAAAAATAAATAGATGTCCTTGCATTCGTTGGCAGTTCCAGAGTCCTTTAAATAAGTTCTTACGTAGGTCTGCCCATCAGTGAGTAAAAATTAGAGCATGTCGCTTGTGTGTGAGCTAGCATCAACCAAGGGTACTCACCCATTATTCCATGTCACGCACACTGATCGGGAATAACCGCCTGCCTAATTTTGTGCTGGTCCCGCTTTTGCAGCCAATACAGCCCTGACCTGTGGATGCAACTACAATGGGTTGTCAACCAGTACCCGACCTTGATAAAGATAATGATAGAGATTTAATGTTTTACACTGTACTTGCAAAATCACAGAGAGAATTTACACAAACCTTACCTTCATTGTACCAAGAGTTTTTTTGAGTTTTCTGTCCAAACAAATATAGTGTAAATCTGACTACATTGATGGACTTTCCTGTTTTTCAACCACACTGCCAACCATGGCCATCTGTCCTTTCAGTGGATGTACGTAATGCTGCGGCGTGACACATCCAGTTTGGGGGATGCAGAAAGTACACATCAAGCTCCCACCGCTGTAAATGATGTCAGAATGTTTTTTATGACAATACTTTGCTTAGGATTGGTGAAATCTTGGCAGTTATTATTGTGAAAAGAGGTGTGAGAAGACAGCTTAGACACTGACGTGCGAATGCCAGATGGATGGTGTGTTTTTATGTCTCACCAGTAGTATTAGCTTGCAGATAGAGTTTTCAATATTGCGAGAGGCGGGGGAAGGAATTCAAGTGAGGCTTTAAAAACAGATGAATGAAGAGAACTTAATGTGAGCTAATGTATGCAGCTGTATTTAACATACTTACTGAATATTGAGCCACTTTTTTTCCATATTGGTAAATCCCTCACTCTTATTTGCAATCAATCAGTCAAACTTGGGTATAAGCCAGTTCAGGTCGATCTTTAGTTTTACCTGCACGAGCACAGAAAATCATTCTCTAAAGATTATGATAAGCACCTGCCTGAAAAGAAAAATGTGTGAAATCATGAAAATGTCAGCCCATTCTCTTGATAATCCTCTGACTAACCTTTGGCCCCTTGTGTTGGCAGCTCAATCAAGAGGCCCTGAAGGAGCACGATCAGAAAACAAGATCGCTGGCACGAGAAGTGCGAGAGGCCGTTAATGTATGTGTGGGGGCGCACTTCCCTGAGTTGGTCGACGAGGTCGACAAGAGTGGGGGGGGAGTGGGCTTCTATGGAGATGTCTTCCTAGGTTAGATGTGCCTTTTGATTACCTCTCTGTGTAACTCTGCTATAAATGTTTTGTTGGTTTTTTTTTTTACTTTTATATCTGCTTTCAAACTGTTACATAACCTGTAATCAGGGTGCGGATATGAAATCGTAGAAGATTGCTTAATGAGAGGTTCTCAGAGTGAGGTTGCAATTTAGTTGTGCTAATTCATAGGTGGGTGTATACTTTAGGGAGCTGATAATGATGTTTTCACAAATGTCCAGGTACTCCAAAATTAGATGATTTTGAAAATATTTTTTTTTAGTTTCTATTTAACTCTTTATTTCTGTTTCTTTTCACCATTGAAAACCCCCCCCCCCCCACCCTAAATTAGGCGACAAAGTGACAAATATCTTGCAGATGTGGGTTCTGTAGCTCTAAAAGCCTTAGAGAGGTGCTTGTGGTCTCCTTTCTGTTCTCTTAAGTTAAAAATGGGACTAAATGTAGATGCAAAAATGGGTTATCAGAGTCTGCAGGGCTGAACGAGACAATGGCACATCAGTTTGCATGTGTGATAAGTGCTCGCTTGGACTCTGTGATGTAGCCACTACATGTGTTTTGCAAAATTTAAAAAAAAAACAAAGGTAAATTTGCTTTGTAACAAGTTTGAAGCTCCTGTGACATCAATTCCACGTATACGGCACATCCTGTATTGCATGTAAAACATGAAAGTTTGGAAAATGTAGACGATTGCTTATAATGTGGCTCAACCTATTTTTAGTGTACTCTTTGGATTTTCTCCTATTCTATTCCTGTGATGAATTGATGATTAATAAACTTACAGTTACTCGAATTATGTGTTATTTTTCTATCACTAAAACTGCTACGTCTTTTTATTTTTGTAGAGGTTGATTTGTTAAATTTCTGAAGGGGAGGTTTGTCTTTCTTAGCTAATCCCTGAGATATTATATTAACTGTAATTTGTTGAAGTGAAGTAATTATCATACTGACACATATCAAAATGATATGAATCATCATATGAAAAGCAAATGAACCTGAATCAGTGACTGGAACTTAAGTAAAGAGGTGATGGGAAATGAGGTTAGGTATTGTCTGCCAGTAACCCTTTCTCTTTTCTCCTGTCCACTGTCTCTCTTACTCTTTGCACATTGCTTCAAACCTCAGTGTAATTTTGCACATTATAACCTGATTCACAATACCACATAATTGCTATGTGATGGATCATGTGCTCTTTTAAAACCAGAGCTATAATAAAGGCATGTGAATCAGAGATAATGCAGGTAGTCTGGGTAAAACTAAATAAATAAATAAATCCGGAAATTGCAGGGTTTCAGCTTAAATTTCAGCTACTTATGCCCTGCATCCTGTGAGAGTCATTTTTTCCCCTCAAGTGTTTACACGCATATGCATGCATTTATTAGTGAATGCAGCTTTTCTCTGACTCATCATCCCGTGCAATCTGTCCATTCATTTGATTTCCTTTTCCATGTGACACCCTTCTTCTGAATCAAATGACATGAGTGACATTTCAAAGTGGGGGATCTGGATAAATCTCTAGGAGACACAGCTTGTGCCCGAAAGTCCTGCCACCTCATGCACAACACAGATGAACTGTTAGCTTTCGGGTGTGAATCCAGTCAGCCCTGAATCACTGGGCTAATTATCTTACATAAGAATGAAGACATCTCTGGCAGGTTTGTCTCAAACCAGCTGGAAAGGGGATGGCCTGAGCAGGATCTCTCACCGACAGGGAACGCATGGCTACTCAGTGACACTGGATGAAAAGTCAAAAGGAGGAGGAAAGCGTGCAAAAGCAAAAGTTTTATACTGTTTTTTTTTTTTTTATCTGTGAGATAAAAGTAAAGGTAAAGAATTTCCTAAGAAAAGTTAATTAGATCCTAGGTGGTTTAAATGAATGGCATATGGTTGACCTGTCGCCCCCAACCAGTTGAGGTAGACGGCTGCCTGTTAAAGGGGTTTTTTCCTTCTCACTCTAACCTTGCTCATAGGGGGTCCACTGACTATAGTGCTTTTCTCCCTATTATTGTAGGGTCTTTAAATTTAATAGAATCTAATTAAAAAGTCTTGATATGTCATTTGGTATGCAATATACTTTTTTCTTTTACTTTCACCTCAATCCTTTTTTTAATTTTAAGAAATTATATCACTTGAAAGCACAAAAACTGTTAATAGCTACCATCAGTGAAATTGTACTGAATCCTGGCAGTGGCTGAAAAGACAGTACTAGCCTTTGTCTGTTGCCGTCTGTGCTCAGTTGTGCCTCCCCTTGCAAAAGACCAGAGAAACTAAATTCTACAATCAAAAGCAGAATTCTGCACAATAGCCATATGAAACATTGAACATGCAAGGTTAAACGAACAGCTGACGAGAGATTTGGTATTTTTCAGTGGAATAAGCTCTAAAAATAGGGGTACTGCGAGGTACATGCACATTTTTTTTTCTACTTGTTATTTCCTGTGTGAGGAAGCAGGTCTGACCCACAGGAGGTGGAGTCAGGATCCGTAGCCCATCTTGGCTCGAAGTGGATGCCATCCTAGATGAATATTAAGCACCCACACCACCCACATAGACACCACCTGCCGAGGCTGCAGTGTTCACAGCCTGTTTGTGGAGGATTCTGCGAGCTGCAAACTGCACTTTCTGTTTTTAAAGAGAGTACGAGATTGGTGAAATTGGTTGATTTCTGTTCCTGGGTGCCCAACATAATCTCATTAACATTATAATTCTGGCATGGGATCAGCAGCCCAATGAGTGTGGCTCATCATCGTCGCAGTCACCCTCTTCTCCACTGTATCGCATGAGCGCTGAGGGCCTGTGAGAGGCACCTCCACCTCCTCAGAGATGCAAATTTGAGCGTCCTACATGTGTTGATGATATGGCCCTTTCACTTAAACACACAGACACGTACAAGTGCACAGACACCCACATACTTTAAAGTAGCTGCAGACAGTACTCTGACTACCTGAATCCTAATTTTCATGTTTCCTGGGTGGCAAAAGTTCATGTTTTAAGGCTCAGTTTGGTTGATTTATTCTGCTCTTGCTCTTTCTGACATTTGGTTACCTTGTCATGTAGTGATAGCTCCATTATAGCTTTAACCTCTCTGGATTAAGAGCCTCCATCTCACAGTGAGTTAAGAGAACAGAGACACATCCTATGAAAACCCTGACAGCTGAATACACTGTTATGTAAACAGCAAAATGCCTGGGATCTGTTGTTGCTTCTCAAGTGTTATTAGTTCATAGTTAAAAATTTCAAGCAACAAGAAAAAAGTCTAGCACTCAGATTTCATTTAAAAAAACATAAATAAGTGATAATATTCTCCCAATTTCTGTTTCATGCAGAGTGGTCACTCAACATAAAAAAGAGAAGATGGATATTTTGTATAATGGATCTGTTGAAGGTTTAAACAAAATGCATTTTGTTATTTGATGGGATCAACAGTTTGATGACTTTTGATTTAAGTTTCAAGCACTTACATGAAACACATGCTCTGCAGAAAGTAAGACAAATGTAACTAACTGTATCTATATCTTTTTTTTTTTTTTTTTTTTTTTCGCCTGTCCCATTTGGTTCTTTAGCCGTCAGAATTGTTGTCTGAAGACCAACAAGGATACCCAATGGATTTATTTTGCCAAATGGATCATCATGGCATTGCCGTATTGGTCCATTTGATCGACCTTTGTTTTTATTATTTATTTTATTTTCAGTTGTTACAGACGGGACAGACATGAGTGAGGGATAGGAAAGGGAGAAAGAAAGAGGAAGGAAAAGAAAAACAGAAGGGGAGAGGGACAGTGAGAAAGGGGGGAAGAAAAAATATCTCCGGGATCACCTGTTGAGAGAAAAAGAATAGAAAACAAGCAAAAAAACAAAACAAAACAATGCAACATACTATACACAACACCATCGCATTAATCTAGCTAAGTGTAAACAGCAGTAAATACTAAATATTGAATGTTGTTGTGCAGCACGCAGGACAGACAGCGCACAATGTGCTTTGAAGTAGCAGCCAAGAAAGGTGTGATTTAAGTCTACGAATAGTGAACACCCATGTGCACGCCTGTGTGGATCGGCGCGCTTGTATTCAAATGGTTTCCCCATGTAATGGTCTGCTAGAGGATGCAGAGAGCCATAGCCCCGTCCCCCAGGGCATGAAGCAGGCATGGAGGAGATCCAGGCCCCAGACATCCAGAGGCCCCAGAGTGCAAGAGCCCAAGGAGGACCACCGGAGGGGCATCCGTGCCACCTTCATGGGAAGGGCTGAGGATCCCCAGATGAGGGGTCACCCAGTAGCCACCGGGCAGAAGCTAGAGGGGGCTGCACCGGCGTGCCCGCCGGCTCTGCCGGCAGCCAGCTGTGCCAGAGTGAACCGAGCCGCAGGCACAGAGGCCGGAGGCCCGAGGGCCCCCCGCGCCCCGGAAGAGGCCTGACCGAGCAGCAGGCGCCAGGCCCCGCCAAGTAGTCACCGGGAGTGAGCTGGTACATACCTGAGCGCCCAGCCCCAGACACCAAGAACCACCAACGCACCGACCCCTGAGGGCATCAGTCACCGGCAGGGAGTGTGGTGAGGGGAGATAGGCCTCCACACTTTGGAGGGCCTTGGAGTTCCCAGAGAGGTGAAGTCTAAGACCCGACCTGACATATAGACACAGACAAACAGACACACACAGACACAGACATGCATTCCCACCCTCATGCACACATATACAAACACTCAGCACTCACCCAACGCAGGAATAAACGTAAATGGACATGTACACACAATCACACTCCCCAAACATACTCTATATCCCGGGTCCAGGTATCCTCACCCCCAGAGATGGAAACGGCACCCAGACCCAAGAGATGTTACCCTTCCCTCCGGGGTGGAGGCAAGCAGACCGCCCCAGGCTCCGCAGCAGCAGGGAGGCCAATCGGACAGCCAGCATCTCTTCCCAGCCCCCCCGCCCCGATGGCTAGCAGAGAACAGGGGTGTGTTAAGACCCCATACCTCCCTCCTCCCGCTCAAGTGTAGTGTTGCTGCGTGTTGCTCTAAAGTGTATTTAAAACAAGGGAGAGCATGGTGCTGCTGCCAGAGAGCAGCAGGTGTTAGCACGGCCCCTCCCGAGAACCCTCAATGTCTACATGGATTTAAAATTGAGAGGTGGGCACCGGCGCCAGAGGCAGGTTTGAATACACAGACCGTCTACTGGACGCCGTTAACGTGCCCACCCTCAAGGCCCTATATATATATATATGTGTGTGTTATGAGAGTGTAAGTAATGTGGATGTCTAAGTTGTGAGATAAAATTGAGGCACAGGTGGCCAGAAGAGGACAGAGGGGGGGGGAATGTCTCCCCTGCACCCTGGTGACACACCCGCACCCCAAAGCCCTACCTGTGTGGGTGGGTGTGGTGGAGCGTGAAGAGGGAGGCAGCCGGGGATGGGGAGGAAAAGAAGGGAGGGGAGGGTGTCCCTCCCTAGGGCCAGCTCCCCTGCTGACCCCAATATGCACCCCCGTCCTCTGGTATCCACCAAGGCAAGGGAGCCCAGGCCCATCCAGACCGGGGCCTACGGCAGCAACACCGCCAAGCCCCACAGGACCCGGGGCAGCCCACTCCACCCCACCGCAGAGGAAACTGTACCCACCCCAACATTCAATCATCTCCCAGACTACACAAGACACAGACACCCAGGTTAAGTTTATTCTCCACCTCTCCTATGTCTCTCCCCCACCTGCAGAGTGGACTCCTGCAAAGATGGAACAACCTCCCTGCCAGTTCAAGAGCCCCCCGGTTAGGCCGATGCACAAGAGGCCCCCTGCGCCAGGGCTGAGCCCCCGTGCACCCACCCGCCCACAACCTCGGCGACACACCGACGAGGACCAAAGCCCCCAAGGCCCAGCCAGAGCCCCAGCACGGAGGCGAAGCACCCCCGAACCCCAAACCCCCACGCCCGCCCCGGATCCACTCAGGGGCAGCCAGGCCACCAGGCCAGTAACCTACGTCCGCCAGCACAGACCATCCTCCAGCCCCGCTGCACGCGGCCACGAGGAGAACAACCTCTGAGAGCGACCAGAGCCACTAACCAGGTTATGAACACAACCCCCGGGTTAAGCCCTCCAGGGATAACGTCTCTAGGGGTCCTCCAGGTGCCCTAAGCCCATCCCAACCTCCACATCAACCACAATAGCCAAGGCGGGACCAAACCACGACCCCCCACCCCCGCTAGGTGATGGAGCCGATCAAAGGAGCCCAGAGGGATTGATCTAATGTGGTGGCAGAGGCTATATCGAGACTAATGTGATCTATTAGATAGTTTCTGTATTGGCTAGAATTAAGATTATTTTTATTTTTCCAGTTCATGAGGACCGTTTTCTTGGCGATGCATAGGGCAATAAAAACCATGTGGACTGTATTAATTTCTGTAGTGACATCATCCAAATTTCCCAACAAGCATACTAAAGGGGAGGTTGGAATTTTACATTTCAGACACTTTGATAAGTCCTCACATATCTCGTGCCAAAACTTCTGCACTGGTGGACAGAACCAAAGAGCGTGGATGTAACTGTCTGGTGTATTGCCTTGACAGTGTGAGCAGTTGTTGGCGGATGTAAAGCCCATCTTAAACATTCGATGACCTGTATAGTGCACTCTATGCAGTATTTTGTATTGTATTAATTGCAGATTGGGATTTTTAATAAATTTAAAGGTTTTTAAGCAAATCTGAGACCAGACGTTTTGGTCTAAGCTGACTGATAAATCTGCTTCCCACTTTGCAATAGGAAGGGATATTGATTCATCTATTTTAGAAAGTGTTCTGTATATTTTAGATAATAGTTTGGGGGATTTAAGAGTAAGAAATTGAACCACACTTGGTGGTGTTTGTAATTCAACTTGACTGAGGTTAAATTTCTTTTTTACTATGGATTTAATTTGTTGATATTCTAAAAATCTTTTCTTGTTGATCCCATATTGTGTAACTAGTCTGTCAAATGGAATAAATTCTGTTCCCTCTAATATATGTTCTAAGTATTTAATTCCTTTACAACTCCATTCTGGGAAATTAATCATATTTTTGTTTTGTAATATGTCAGGGTTATTCCAGATAGGTGTACGTTTGCATGGGATTAATGAAGACTCCGTTATTTTTAGAAACTCCCACCATGCTGACAGAGAAAAGCTGATGTTGATGCTTTTAAAGCATTCATGTCTTTTGATGTTTGAGCTAATAAATGGTAGGTCTGAAATCTCTAGATCATTGCATAGTGCCTGTTCAACATCTAGCCAGGGCTCATCTAAGAGGGTACATTTTAACCATTCTGAGATGAACTGAAGCCTGTTGGCTAAGAAGTATTGGTGAAAATTAGGCAGATCTAGTCCTCCTCTATCCTTGGTTCTTTGTAGCGTTTTTAAGCTGATGCGCGGGGGTTTATCTTTCCAAAGGAATTTAGAAATATGTGAATCCAGAGATCTGAACCAATCTTGTGATGGTTTGTTAGGGATCATTAAAAATAAGTAATTTATTTTTGGCAAGATCATCATTTTTATAGTGGCGACCCTTCCCATGAGTGATATGGGTAGAGATTTCCATCTAGTCAGATCGCCTTCTACTTTCTTTAGAAGTGGGATGTGGTTTAATTTAATTAAGTCTGAAAGCTTAGGAGAAACAATAATACCTAAATATTTAATATTTCCAGATTGTAGTGGGGCAGAAGATGAATTGTGGAAGGAGCAGTTAATGGGAAGAACTGTAGATTTTGGCCAGTTAATTGAATAGTCTGAAACTCTTGAAAACCAGTTTATTAGAGTAATTACCTCAGAGAGGTTGATTTGTGAGTTTTGCAGAAAAAGCAACACATCATCTGCATAGAGACTGATTTTATGTTCTACGTTATTACATTTTATGCCCTTAATTGTTGTAGCCTGTCTAAGTGCTGCTGCTAGAGGTTCGATAAAAATTGCAAAAAGTGAAGGGGAGAGTGGGCATCCCTGTCTGGTGCCCCTCAGGAGACAAAAGCTGGAGGATGTCTGGTCATTTGTTCTGATACGAGCTGTTGGGGAATTGTATAATATTCTTATCCAATTTATGAAAGAGTTTCCAAAACCAAATTTGTGTAAAGTTGCAAATAAAAATTTCCAGTTAACTCTGTCAAATGCTTTTTCTGCATCTAGAGATATAACTGTATCTATATCTATCTATCTATCTATCTATCTATCTATCTATCTATCTATATATATATATATATATATATATATATATATATATATATATATATATATAACTGTATCTAACAACCTAACTCAGTTAACTCAATGAACTAACTCAATTAATAAGCATTGAACCTACACATTAGAACTTAGCAAAGAACACATTTTAAATGATATCACTGAAACTTTGGCCAGCAACCTGTTGCAAAAAAAAAAAAAAATCATAATTTGTTCCAATTTCTTTAGTTAAATCTACAAAAAGGCCAAAGATAACAAAGTTTGACAGACAACAATGTGATTCACTAAGAGTTATTAGCCAAAAATCTGGAAGAATCCAAGAGAGAGTGCCAACAGTTATCTATAAAACACAGTGGAGGCTCTGTCGTGTCTAGGCCTACATTTCATCCAGTGGTGTTAGGGATCTTTCCTAAATTGATGGAATTATGAACACAGACAAAACATGTGATCTTGATCCACTATCAGTACTATCTGAAAAGCATCTGACTATCAACAAACTCATTTTTCAGCATGACAGTGACCACAAACAAACTGCCAATAAAGTGAAAGGACACCTGGAAAGAAAATCTTTGATGTTGTCTGTGTATCTACAATAGTACATCTACAGTATATGAACATATTTTATTTAAATGTAGGTACAATATCACTTCAGCTTGCCTACATCATTAGTTCCCTTCCCCATGTCTGCTTTTCTTTTTTCTTTTTTCTTTTTCTTACATTTGTGCTTCATGTGGCAGCAGCTCAGGAGAGTGGTGGGTGTAAAAAAGGTCTTGAGCCACATAACACCCACAATGTCATGACAGCATGTGCTTTATGTTATGCATTCAATACAGGTGAGTCACGAAGTGCCTCTTTTCAGAGAAGTCTTATCAAGGGCTCATTTAAAACTTACTCAGAGCTACTTTTATTGTACACTGTATGTGTCCCCACACACAAACACACACACACACACACACACACACACACACACACACACACACACACACAAAGAAGCCAGTTTTAGCAGTTGGAAGGTGAACGCTGAACAACGTGAGTGGCAGAGCATGTGACAGAAAATGGATATCCATGGGCCTCAGGGCCATTAGTTCATTTAACAAGAAGTGAAATTCCTCCAAGGGAGCACGGCGTGAAAAGGCCTGTGATTTACAAAGCGATGGTGTCGGGGTGAGATCTAACCAATGAGTTTTTTCTCTGTTTTTAAAGTTAGAGACGGTCATGTTTTAAAATCAATAAAAGGTTTATCAGAAGAGCAATGGATCAGTTTCCCTTTAACTCAGAGTCCATAAAGTGATGGACTTGAGGAAACTGACTAAAACATTCACTGGTGTCAGCAGTCCAGCCATCAAATCAAATGAAATCTGGCATGTGCTATTGTGTTAGAGTCCCCAGGTGCAATTTTTCTGCTTCCTCCACTGACCCAGCTAAACCTGCCATTTGCTGCAGCTTCCTCCCGTTGAGGCAGACCTTTACTCCTGATGCACCCGAGTGTTACCCGCCTCTGTACGTTGTGGACATCACACAAATGCATTTGTTATCCACTTGTACAATTTATTGAGCTGTCAGAGATGAGTGGGCCTGCAAGGCCACGAAAAGGGTCTGTCAGGTGAAAGATGGAGAGGGAAGCTCTGTGGCCCTCCATCTCTTCCACATCACTGCAGAAAAAATAATTTCTGTCAGAGCTGATAGATTATGGAAGTGGGTACAGGTGGTTCATAGGAAATGGCATTGAAGGCAAATCCTCTTGTTCAACAGGAAACCAGTGAGAAGTTTTAGTTTTATGTTGGCCTTAAAGACACAGGCCTGGACACCAGTTGACAACCTCCTGGAAATCTCTGTTTGATAGTGAAGTATGTGTGTTCCTCAACCAGTTGTGAGTGGTTGTTGGAGGTTGCCAGCAGTTGCTGTGAAAGTAATTGATAAAGTCGTATGTATGAAAGTCTAGAAACTGATCGGTGACCCAATAGTAAACACTGGTTACTAGTGAAAAGTGTATAGTTCAGTTAAGCTAGTGATCACAACTGGTCACTAAAGGTATACAGAGGTGCACCAAAAGCCTCGCCAGTAGTTACGTGAAAGACATCAGCTTGTCTACAAAAACTTGCTAAGCAATAGTGAAACTGAAAATCGTAAAAAGAATAGCGAGACTGTTGCTTTTCGAAGTAAAAGTTGTGCAAAGTAAAAGTTTTCTGCAATCAACACATTTCAAAAGATGCAACTTTTACTTCGAAAATCAGTTACCGGTTTATCAGATACTAGAAAAGTTTAGAATTATGATTGCTTGCAGATTGGACAAGTTGAAAATATTCAGAACTTGTAGACAAACATTGCAATCTCCATTACAGGTGCATTTTTACTTGTTTCTCTCTTCCAGAAATTCATCCACTGTGCAAAAAGTGCATTGTATTCAGTGTACTACTTGAAAGACCGCGTCTTCTCAAGGCACTCCAAATATCAGGTCAGAAGTCTACCAATCAGCGCTTTAAAAGAGAAATACTATGCATATCATTTATTCAACTCTTTGTTTGTCTTTATGCAAAACCACCAGAAATCCAGTCCTGATGTGCATTTGGACTTTTGGATCGCATTGCTGCTTCCCCTCTTTAATCAATCCTCCCTTTTGCTGTGGCAAAAGAACACACTCCACTAATGCACTGTTGTCCAAAATGTCTCCGCCTGAAAGCTAATATTATAGTCCTCTAAATCCAAAGGCAGAAGGAACAACCTACTGTTTGCCATCTGGTTCTGGCAGGCTGGCAAGCCTGAGTCAGGATGATAATTGATGATAACGGAGGGAGCAAAGACACTAAGGGGTCTGCCTCGTGGTCAATAACATATCAGTGGTCCCTGTGATTGGCAGCTCCTGGTGAGCTGTCAGGTTCTTCAGTGGCAACCCTGTAACTCTTAGTAATTGTCCCCTTCCATCCGTCTCGCTTTCATCATGGCTCTCTTCTGTCTTATTGTAAATTTAAAAAAAAAAAAAATACAATAATGTCCCTTGTTTTTATTATCTGAAATAAAAAACACAAGTGACATTTATTAAAGCTTGAAATTGATTCACAGTTTCTGCTCTTCGACATTTGGTCTTTGCTATGGGGCAGCAATGACCTCGCCTCAACCTTAGCGATGACACGCACACCATGGTTACACAGTGACAGCAGGCCAGCTGCTGCCTCTTTCCTGGAACGGTAGGTGTGTGAAATCTCAATTCAGCCTAAGACTGCTGTGTCCTTGTATCAAATCAAAGGGCATTAGAGGCACCGAATAGACACACCGACCGATGATTCTTTTTGGGTGAATATGAATGTGTCATTTTAGTGCTTTTGTCCCTGCAGGAAAAGCTATCTCCGACTCAACTGACACATCTACCGGTGCTAAAATGTTATATAACTGTGAGCAAAAGCAAAAGTCAGATTGTGTTTGCGCCGTGATCCCGAAAGGAGGTCATAAATAATGTTGACAAGTTCTAGGAAAGTGTCATCATGTCACGTTGGTCGTTACGACTTGATTAGGCGAGTTGTGCTGTAGCTGGCACTGTTTTCCTTTCTAAATTTGATCAGGGAATGGAAACACAAAGTTACCACGAGCTGCATTCTGTTTGTCACAGAACAAGGCAGGTGATAGCCCAAACCACGTCACTCTCAGGTGTGTTTAATTAGCAAGGAAGATTAAGTAGTCCGTGGAGGATGAGGGCATGTTGAGTCACTGATAAGAAAACAGTTTTAGTAACAGTGAATGGGCTTTGTTGAACTTCCCAGATGTGCTCAATTTCTTGCCTTCCTACACTTATCTAGTCCCAGTTGTTTGTAGCTCAGCGAAGGTACCAAGAAGGCCCAGCTCTGTGTTTTGTTTCCACATGCAAGTTGTTTCTTGAAGGACCTTCAGAGACTGCTTTCTTTTTCTTTTCTTTTTTTTTTATTCACTGAAAGTGCATTCTCCCCCGTGGCTAATTAAGTTATTTAGAACCGGGGATAACACCTTAACTTGACACTAGCTTTAATTTGTAATCAGGCATTCAAAGTGGCTCCTGCCTAGGCCAGGCCCGCTGTGAATGGGAGATCGTGTATTTACCACGACATCCTTGCTTTATTGCATATATCTGTGCAATTAGCAAGTCTCATGGTACCAACTCATTCACATTCTGAATATTTCATCCACATTTCATTCATTTGTCTTCAGTCCAGTTTTCATATTTAGGGGATTGATAGTAGAGGGGTTTTATGTCATGCATGGAGGTAAACTGAGCATACCTCACTATGTTGGTATTATGTTAATAATCAGTCCTGGGTTTGAAGAAATGTATCTAAACAACTGGGTACACTACAATTAATAAAAGTTAGATACTATGTAGCAGCTATCTGTTATATTGAAGAAAGATTAGATAAAATAATAACAATGGATTGCATTTATATAGCGCTTTTCAGGACCCCTCAAAGCGCTTTACAATACCACTATTCATTCACTAACTGGTGGAGGCAGCTACAGTGTAGCCACAGCTGCCCTGGGGCGCACTGACAGAGGCGAGGCTGCCATATCAGACCATCGGCCCTTCTGGCCAACACCAGTAGGCTGTAGGTGAAGTGTCTTGCCCAAGGACACAACGACCAAGACTGTCCGAGCCGGGGCTCGAACCGGCAACCTTCCGGTTACAAGACGAACACCCAACTCTTGAGCCACGATCGCCCCTATAAAAGGGAATTTATTGTTTATAGGCAATCGTTTTCTAGGAATTTATCAATGTTCCTCTGACAGTTCCAAGCCATCAGTGTCACAAGACATAATAATAGTTGAAACACCCTGCAAGGACACACGTAATCCAGATGGTTCAAGTCTGTTTCCTGGGGTGAACTGAAAAAACCAAAAAGAACCAAAGTCTCACTGTTCTGCAGCGCATGATAAGAAGTGGCATGGTGTTATCAGGTTAATCCTAAGGGTGGCCTCCAATTTCCAAATGATAAACCGAGGCTGGCTTCTTTAGTGTGTAATTTTGCTGATACAGCCTTGATTTTTTCTAACTTACAGTTTTAAAGTACTCACTAGTATGGAAATTGTGCTATTTGTTAATTACATTTGGTGACCTTTGACAATTCTACAGGCGTTATCATGAACAAATGATACAGAATTTTAAACACGCTAATGTCTTAAGTACAGGAATACTTCACCTCTGAGTGGAATTGATGAGTCTGTAGATACCTAGTAAATTATTCATGCAAGCTCAGAAATGGATAGCACTGTTAGGCTGGAAGTATGCCAGAAAAAAGTTTGAAAACTCCTCAATAGGCATTAAAAGAATGAGCTCTAAAGAAAGTGTCTTTGAAAGAGGTATGATTATTAACTGCTGCCTGAGAATTCTTATAAAGGAAAGGGAGTCTGGCCCGAATCATGCAATGTCACGGTAACCCAACCAAGAAGTGCACTGATCATCTGGATATCACTGGAGTATGCTCAATGCACAACAAATCCCTGAGTGGGTGAGTTATACTGAAGCTTAAATCACAAAAGCAGATTGAAGTTGAGTCAAAATTATTACTCCACATCCAGGAAATGTGTCCCATTTTCTGATATGCTAATGCTAATCATGCAGGGTCGAGGTGACATTGTCAGGATGAATCCCTTTTTATGTCGGTCATATGAGCATCACTGGAATAACTCACGTGAGTAAGGCCAAAGTGAAATTTTTTTGATGAAGAGTATGTATAATGTTCAGGATCAGGAACATTTTAGAATCCAGGTGTTTTATTTAGCTCTAGAAATGGCAATGCCAGGCTAGCTAGGCTACAATGATCATTAATACTTATAATACTTACTAGTAGCATTGAAAAAAATCCACTTTTTTATGGTTTCAAATGACTTTGTTGATTCCATATTTTTCCTATAGTATCAGCATGTAGTTAACAGTTACGATTATTGATTATTGTATGATTATTCTTACAGTCTATATCCATGTCAACATTCTAGCAAATACAGCTTTAGGGAAAAGCCATCTTACAGCCTTGGAATAATTTATTAACCAGCTTTATATTTATTTATTGGAAAACTATAAAGTGGCATCTCAGTAATCGTAAGAACCTACTGAGTTACTGTGATAATATGACCTTGTCATGATACCATGATCTGACAATGATATGATTTTGTTATGAAAAAAGATGATGTTGACAGAATAGCTTCCATCCATGTAAAGACAACCCACGGGAAGCATCTGCTGATGAATTTCAGCCCCACTTGAATGATCGAATGGTTCGTAGTGCTACACAAAGGACCCGCTGAGGGTCTGATGAAGCCGGATGGTGAACAGTGAGCTAGGTGGAAGCGGAGTAATGTTTCCTCTCACCTTCACCATTTGGCACACTTTTGGTCCTGCTGAGATTTATATTAGAAATTAAAATTAAACTCTAGTCTTGTGGAGCGCAAACAGCTGTGTAAAGGGTCTCAGTCACAAGCCTTGACGACAAAGGATTAAATAATTTAATTAACGGTACCAACATGAGCTTCACATTTGTAGATCTGAGTAAAATGACTCAAACACAGTTTTAAGGCATATGTGCACAGTTGAGATTTTAGTGGTAATTTGTAATAATTTGATTATTCTTACAAGCTATGAAAAATACAACAACAGAATAACCTGCCAGTTTCTCGTTGCACAGAATAAACTGTATCCCAAATCATATTTCCTTACTTAAACTTGCTTTTTTGAGTACATAGTTTAATGCAGACTGACATACAGTCATTTATTGTGCAATATCTGTGTCTGCAAAATATAAAATATCGAGTGACTAGTAAGCTGTTTCTATACTGCACAGGTGCAATGCAGAGAAACAAATACCTGCTAACTAGTGCTAAATAACAAACACAGTCCTAGAATTTAACTCACCAAAAACAACCATTTGCCATAAGTTTGCTACATATAGAAAAAGGAGGTACTGGCTAATAATCTTCAGCCATTGAGAGAAGGATACACCATCATCGCTAATATTTGGTAGGTATGCATGCCAACTTGTTATTTTCAGTACAGAGTATTACGTGAGGCAAGAGGCTTTATAGCTGATGTTCATAAATTGCAGTAGTTAGCACATCAGTCTTGGTCACTCCCTGTAAGTGCACAACTGCCCTTTTAAAAATCATTAACTATGAAGTGTACTAATTGAATGTCTAATACTACAAGTACTACAATAGTTTGACATAGCTATATTTAGGGGAGCCGTTCATAATCATGTGGGCTTTTGATTGTTATTTTCAGTGTTACTGCAAAAGGAGATTGATAATCACACTGAAATCCTTAAACAAACAGTGGTCTTAATCTGTATGATTAAAGGGACTCGAGTCACTGAGAGGACTGAATCTGACATTGAGCAATTTCTGTTTTGTTTTTTTAAATTTAATGTTGCTTTCACAGTGTTTTTATTGTAGATTCGATCGGATTTACTATTTCCCTTGACAAGAAAATACCTTCAGGCAAGGCCGTTATCATGAAACCTTGAAAAAGTCTTCACACAATTGAGGAGAATAACTTTAACTTGTTGCACTTCATTATGGCAGGCTGGAGCAAACTGTGAACAAACACACAGAGAGGGATGGATGGATAGACGCATTATTTCAAGGGAAAAAAAAGGATAACTGCTAACATACCCCCACACCAACAGAGTGAATAGATCTCTCAAAGCCTGTCTCATCTTCCGTCAAACATTTGCTAAGTGTACTGATACAGTATAGTCTTGCATGTAAATGGGACATTTACATATGAGCATAATGCACTATTCATCACATGAGTCCCTTTTTATTTTGACTGCTCTGTCAACAGCAAAATTTTCTCGATTGAGTTTATTTGCAACAAACAAAAGTGAAAATACTGCATTTAAATTAACCCCACAGACCTCACATGGTAAATGCTGGCCATGTTTTTCTCCTTGAGTAATTATTCTGTTCAAATAGCATATATTTCTCTCCAGGCAGAGAGTGCTCGGGCTGAATGGATGCTGCGACTGCATAATGGTCCTCAGACGTTTGTTTCCTAGGTAACGTGGGGAGGGCATGTGGAAAGGGAGGTATAAAAACACTGGCAGCTCCTCTGTGAGTCTTACTCTGAGGTGAAGCGCTCACTCTAACGCAGTGAGTATCGGAGAACTTGCCGCACAGTTCCTCTCCCTTTTTGCCATCTCTCTTTCTCGGCTCACTTGAAGGCTCAGCACTGCAAGTAGTTGTTGTAGGATGATGCGGCCAAAAGATTTACGCCAGGGCTCTGGCACTAAGACCTTCCTCGATGCCATGCATGGCGGTAAAGTCCACCTTGCACGCTTCATCCTGGACGCACTGGATGGACGCATTATCAACTCGAAGACGGAGAACAGCCGCACCCCGCTCATGCATGCCGTCTGCCTGCAAGACCCTGGGACCAGGGCCAAGTTCACCCGGCTGCTGCTGGAAAAAGGGGCAGATGTCAACTGCCAGGATGAGGACGGTCGCACAGCCCTGAGCCATGCATGTGAAATGGGACACCTGGACGTGGTCAAACTTCTAGTTCAGTTCAATGCTGACCCTGATATCACTGATGCCTGGGGAAACAGTGCCCTCATGTATGCTGCATTTTCTGGGCAAAGCCAGGTTTTGGAGTTTCTGGTCAGGGCTTTCAAAAGACTGGGACTGAGGCTGGACAGGACCAATAATGCTGGCCACTCAGCCATTGAGGTTGCCAGCTTCTTTGGGCACAGTCAGTGCGTCCAGATTCTGAACTTTCCTTGCAGGAGAAGTGTTGCTACAGATGATCCACTTGTTGATGCGAGTACCACTCAGGAGGGTGAGTGCCGTCTGCCCCGCAGGCTCCCCAGGCAGGTTCTGGAGAGGTTCTCCAAACAGTTAAACAATGAAGACCAATTGCCTCGGGTATTTCAGAGACAGCTGAAAATTGGCGACGGCAATGGAGTGTGGAACCGTTTTCGATGTCCCAGGAGCCAATCTCAAGAGGAAAACCATCGCCACAGCTGGGCTCTGCCTCCTCAACTTGAGAAAAGCCAAACTGAGGGGGATCAAAGCATTCTCTTCACAGCCAAGCAGTTGCAAAACTGCCACCTTAGAGAGCTAAGGGGGACTAAAACACTGAACTCTTTTCCTGAGCCAAGCCAGAAAGATGTCAGCCGAGACACTGGACTTCCAGAGCAAGCACCAGCGAGTTTTCCTCTCTGGGGCAAAGCAAAGTCATTTAACCTGGACCTTCTGAGCAGCCGAAAGCAGTCCTATCAGGGTGATGTGCGTGACATGAGCCTGTCAGCCAGCAAATTAAAGAGAGCCTCACTGCAGGATGAGAGATGCCTGATAGATAAGATGGACTGTCATGGGAACACCCAGGGCTTGACAAACGATGCTGACAAAATTGTCTCAGTGCCAAAACCTCTTTTAAACAGCAAGAATCAGCCTGCACGAGTGCCAGAGGAGAATGTCAAAGCTAAGAATGAAGAGGCTAATGATATGGCTTCACTGAGCAGAAGAGAGCAGCAGAAAAGGGGCAGCTTTGGTGCGACTGCCAGACACAACAAGTTACTTCCTGCCAGGGGAGAAATTGAGTCAGGGAAGCTCCCCGACCGTACCCCGGGATTCACGGGCCTGGGGACCAGACTGCTACGGCGATTCACTGCACCCGAATTTATGAGGATGGTCATAGACTGCTCGTCGGGCTCCTCGAATGGCAGGGGTCGGATGTCCCGCTCCGAAACCTTTCCTTTCTCGCACACGCACCAACAGGTCAACAGTCAGCCGAGCGTCGACAGCATCAGTGGAGTGAAGTGTGAGTTCGAAAGCTGCTCGTCTCAGTCCACCCTCGACTAGAAAAAGGACAATGTCAAACCGCAGAATTGGCTGGTAGTGGATGTTTTTTAACAGCATTTAAACTTCTGGTACTTGCTCGGCAGTAGCGCCTACATACTGAGAGAAGTAATGATTCCTCGCTTTTGTTGCAGCTTATTTGTTTTTCAATACCTGTCAATAAAAGCTGTATAAAGTGCAATTTTGCTAACCCATGTTTAAAATCCTTTACAAATGAACCCGATTTCAGTCTGTGAGCTGCTGAAAATGAATATTTTGTTTCACATGTATAAGATTTATATGACCTGAAATCGAATGTATTTGATATTGCTTCTGTGTTTATAATAAAAAAAGAAGAAGAAATGTATTTCGCCTAAATATTCAGTCACCGTGCACTGTATGATTCACGCTCAACATGTAATAAACACTTTAAAAGACCGGCTCATTCATCCTGTACTATGCATGTGCGAAAAGGACTCAGAGTTACTTAAATGGATACCGCTTCAGTATGCATCATTTATTGATTTGTACAAAATTAAAATGTGTAATTCTCTTTTTCATGAATGCTTCACACAGAAATAGAAATACATGAAACATGTCAACATGTATCTGTGTCAGAATACAAAGACTATGTGCAAAGTGTTTCTCAGCAGGTCGACGTCCTGCAGCATCACATGCCAGGCCTGTGTGCTTTATCTAGGCAAACAAATGCAAATACAGTCACACACATCTTCAGGAGTAACACACACACACACGCACACACACACACACATAAATCTTATGATTTTTAAAAAGTCTGTCACAATACAAAGAGTTGAAGCGAACGCTGAAACCTCACACATTCATGCGCTTCCTCTCGCTCTCTCTCTCACACACACATGACAAAAAAACCAACTACACAGTCACAGTTCAGTAAAGAAAAGTAACATTTTGAATTTGTTTCACATAATTTACTGCAGTGAATCAGCAGGTGTAAGATCCTAATATTCAGTATTTACATTATTAATTTATCTGCTCATGGTTCAAGTCCATACCTAATAATGAAACCTTATTTGCAACTTCACATCATACAAACGACCAACAATACCTTTTTGAAATAAAGAATAAATAGAAAAAAGAGAAACATGGAATTGGTGGTTTTCCAGTAGCCCAATAGTAGCAGCTGGGGCTTTCATCTACCCATTTGTTATGCTAATAAAAGGAGAATTGTCTTTCACATCCCTGTTTCGTACATATTCAAGCATTCACATCAGGCCAGGTGTGCCTCCATTTGGCCATGCAAAGAGTGTGGATTGACAGATTGTTGTCCAGTTTCCACTACAGAGTGTGAGTGTGCAGAGGTAACTTTATCCCTGCCTAATAATGTCACAATGAGCTACTCTGGTTTGAGCCTAAACACCAGCTTTAAAAGCTTTACACAGCAATAATGCCCACTATGAACACTATATAGGATTTTTATAGTAGCACATGTACATATAGTCATGTGGAATATTGATTTTTGCTATCACTTTGATATGCACCACATTGTGCTGTGTTGAATCCCATTGAATGTTACAGGAAACCAATCGATAATCGGATCGCACCGAGCTGAGAGGTGAGGGATCGCATGCTGCCTTTAACTCGCTCCTAAGAGGCTTCTCTCATGCCCGAGACCATGCTGTGTCTGTCTACCAAACTTGCCGCCGTTACCCCGACAGCAAAATGCTGTCTGGGTCTGCGCCTCTGGAGCTGATAGCCCATTGGCTTGGGAGCTGAAGTTGGACCCCAGTTGCTTGTCCTCTTCTGAGGCCTGGACGGGTCAGACTGAAGGTGGGTGTTGGGGGACCAGAAGCCCTGTGGGGTCAGCAGCGGGACATGCGCTTGCGGTATTGCTCCACCAGTGGGACCAGGCACTGAGGTGAGCCGCTCTGCAGCAGGAAGGGGTGCTCCAACAAGTCGATGGCGCTGGCTCTCTCTAGGGGGTCTCGAGTCAGCATACGGTCCAGGAAGTCTTTAAGAACTGGGGAGACCTGCACCAGGAAGAAATACAAACAACCTTTATTTGTCACATAAACAATCATACAGAGTACAACATGTAGTGATATGCTTGCGTCTGCGCTGCGCACAGACGTAGCTGCGCCATTCCAGGGCTTGGTTTTTAGCATGGGGGGTCTAGACAGGACCGTTACTGGGTCGAGCTTGCGACTCCAAAGGTGTGTAGGTGTATAGGAACATAATAGGTACGTATAAGTACATAATATAGTTGTACTCCAATAAATCATTGCAGTGATATGGTTGTGTAATTGTGTTGCATCCAGCATAGACACTTCAGTCTGGACCATCAATGCTGCTAGCTTGCGTTCGTCTGTTCTCGTACCTGACTGGCGTTTCGAACAGTAGGAGCTGGCTCATCCCTCAGCCTCTTCATCGCTGCTACAGGGGTTTCACTGAAGTATGGCGGCTCTCCATCCACCATCTCAACCACCATGATGCCCATCGACCATATATCGACCTGGAAATAAACCACGACACAGGAAAAAAAATGTCTAACAGGTCTCATACTGTTGCACAGATTGCTTCTGTTGGCAATCAGTGCTACACTAGTGGTATTCATGCAAACTGAATGTGTGCCTCCTCACTTCGGTGCCATATGGCGACTTGGATATGACCTCAGGCGCCATCCAATAAGGTGTCCCCACTAAAGACTTCCTCTTAGGGATGTCCTTACTGATCTGTGCACAGAAGCCAAAGTCTGAAAGCTTGACCTGTGAGGAAAAAAAACGCTTTCCTTAATTTTAATCAAGAAAGCAAAAAGAAAAAGAAAGAAGGAGACAGAAAGAAAGAAACATTTCATACCCTTCCGTCTAACGTAAGTAGTATAGAGTCACTTTTGATGTCTCTGTGAATGACTCCCTGTGAATGGAGATAGGCCAGGGCTTGCAGCACAGCTTCACACACTGTAGCAATCTGCTCTTCACTCAGCCTGCAGCACAACACACAGAAACGCACAGATTTACATGAACATTTCACACTTTTACACTACTAGTTATGACGAATCAACAGGACTTAAAGTTGAATTTCATGAATCACCGCACATTAAAGGCAACGATAAAGTAGGCAAGGTTCAAAACAACAACTCCCACATAGCAGAGTGACGAATGAAGCACGCCCGTTCTGCCGTGATGCTAATGTGCCTTTGATATTTTTTCAAGTGCAGCATAAACAGTTGGAGTCGAGCAGCAAAACGACATTTCACAGATAACACCAGGTAACAATTACTTTACAGAGTAAGGTTCCTCCCACACACAGCTATCATTGTAGGTTAAAAACTGTCTAAAACTATATAAGATAAAATGATTAAAACTGGGTGGATTTTTAAAATAATCTGACATCATAGTTCAGCCTGGAGAAACAGCATACACAAAGGACTCTTGATCTTGATTGTTGTGTCAATATCCTGATTATTTTAGGCTTAGACCAGCAGTGGCAGTGACAGTGACAGCTGGCTCACTTTATATATCGTTTGGTATGAGAGGAAAATTTCCATCCCTTTGAGTCAAACAATCTAACCCTGAGGTCACCCTATGGAGACTGAGCCAGCCATCTGTTAGTAATATAAACCATATTGACAGCTCAAACAAATACACCCTGATAAATTTCAGCTCCCTGCTGCTGGTCAATATGTTTTCTCCCTTTTTGATGTATGTCGTAGCGTCAGGGGATCACATTTCTACCCAAAATCAGCCTTCCATGTGGCATTTAAACACACACAAATTCAATTATTTTACTGTATTATTATTTTTCTCTGGAGGAAAGCGGCAGACGTGGCGTGCATGAGAAGACTTGATGACAGTTTTGCACTCCTGGGAGGAACATCAATTACTCACCAGTTGATACCACACTACCCTCTTGTGGCTGATTTAGTTATTAAAAAATATAAGTTCCATATGGAATCAATGAAATACAGTTTTTTGTTGTTGTTGTTGTTGTTTTGTTTTTCTTCTGTGGATGAAGATATTTAATGGCGTTCTCACCTGGTTTCAGAAACAATGTTAGTCAGTGCTCCACCCTGCAAGTACTCCATGATGACCCACAGCTCTTCCTCCACCAGAGCAGACTTAAACATCTCCACCACATTTCTGTGCTGATAGTCCCTCATGATGACCACCTGCAGCACAAAACATTATTTGGTGGTATAATCTTTAGAAATATAACAAACAATGTTGCCACTTATTGGTTCTCCAGCAGTAAAGATGACTGCTGCTCTGTCATTGGAATTCACCGCCACGCAGAAATATAGTTCATTAAAACTCCATAAAGATTACAAAGATGATGACATCAGTGCTACTCGTTCAGACTGGAAAATACATCCAAATGACAGATGTGCATAAAAATATTGGACTCTATAAAGGCACACTGTGTGTCAGCTGCCTTTTCGAAGCCTCTTGGTTTTTGTCAGATATGATTATATTTGAATACAAGTGATCACTTAACCTTAATAAGCCATTGGATGTGTCACCCAGAATCAGATACTAGTTAGTGATAAGTAATACTAATAAAATATTAGACTTGTTTGTTTTTTTATTGCATTTGACAGCCAAAGCTGTCAGATAACTGCATTAAAAATGTTCAAACGTTGCTATGAAAGGCAAAATTAACTCTAGAGACCGACTCTGTTTTTTTCTCGTACCAGGCTGTAAACACTTCCCTACTTTAAAGCTGTGTTAACATAGGGATTAACTCACTTAAAGTGCTTTTTTTAGCACTTAAAATGAAGCAACTGACTTCTCTTTGATGCCCTGATATCACTAAACTGCTTTCCCACAGTCTAAACAACAAAGATTAGAGATATGTTGCTGTAAATGACTCTCGGTACATTTTAGAGTTATTTGCATTTGTATGTTGGATTATTTTTTTGTACCTCATTAAAGAGTAGCTCTCGCCTCTGCTGCCGCCGCAGGTCCATCATCTTCACCGCCACTTGCCGGCCGCTGTGCTTCTCTGTTGCGATACACACCACCCCTGTGGAGCCCTCTCCGATCTTCACAAAGTTCTCCAGATAAGAGCGGGGATCGCCTTTGTCCACCACCATCTGCAGGGCCGCCTTGAACTGTTCATGTGTCACCTTAGGTGGGTCCGGTGGCGGTCTGGGTGAGGGGTGTTGCGGGGGTCTGAAGGCAGGGGAGCAGGTGCCTGGAGGACTGGTGGCTAATGAGCCTGTAGGTGAAGGTCGAGGTTGGGAAGGGCTGTCTTGTCTGGGATAGGGAGGGTTGGGGCATCCGGAGTGTCTGAGAAAGGGGTCTGGTCCACTGGGCCTCAGTCCCATATTAGGAGACAGACCCAAGGTGTAGCTGGCTGAGGAGCGAACAGTCCGCTGGGGTCTGACGCCTCCCACAAGAGGACTGCTGGTGCCGGTGGGCAGGAAACCAGAGTGGTACCTCACTGCTGATTCTCCCTGCACAATAACACAGAAAAATGGGGTGAGGAAAATTAAGAGAGAACTGAAAGGCAGTTGGCCACCTGCCTAAGGTTCTTGACCCACTTTAAAACTAAATGTAAATCAAGTTCTTCACTTTCCCTCCTTATCCACTTCACCTGATGTGACTGATGTGTTGTTTTATGGCCCCAAGTGTCCTGCAAAGATCTCTTCCTTCAACATTTACAACCCTACTGGCACCATGAACCCACTTTCATTATTTTTAAGTTTAGAATTAAACCAAAGATTCAAACTCAGAACTTTAATCCTCTTTAGTGAAAAAGCCAATCAATAAGCTGCTTCACTAAAGTTCCACAACCTAAGCATTAACATGATCCGTGATGGTTTTTTGACAGCAAAATATAACTTTATTTAATGTATTCAGAGCTCATGCAGAAACATGCTGAGTAGTTAAAAAATGATGTACATAGGATTAGAAATATGCATATATTGTGTATTCTATAAATAATGTATTATCGGTGCACTTAATCGCTGCAAAGGCTTACTTTCAGGTCATAGGAGGAGAACGGCCTGCCAGGGCTGTTCTGTTGGTGCATGTACATTGGTATATTGGGTCGGAGTTCTGTGGTGACTGTGCCTTGATCTCCCTGGGGTGGTTGTACCGTCATAGCAGGGCTGTAGAAACAAGCTACAGGCCTTTGATTTGCTGGCATTCCCCTTGACAGCTGGAAATCTCTCTTCCATATCACTCTCTCCTGAGGACTACCCATATCACTACTCATATAAGCCCCATGACTTGGCATCTGGATGTTCTGGGACTGAGCAGGATGTGATGGGCCCTCGAAAGAGCTGACCCCGACTTCATAGGTGGACGTGGCCTTGGGCAAAATCCCATTAGGTTGCAGAGTGATACTCTTCTTCATGCCCAAGTAGGGGGTGTTGGTCTCACTGTGGATGTTCCTGGCCCTATTCCTCCACTGTTCCTGACCCGCATCCTCCTCCTCATCGTCGTCGTCGTCCTGGGTCAGACCCTCATACTGGTAAGTGTCTCCCTCGTTCACTTCCCCCAACCTTCCCAGAGACTGGGCTCTCTTCCTGGCTGAAGGGCTGCTCTTCCGCAAAGAGTTGGAACTGGTCACAGACAGACGGCTCATGTCATTGATCATGGCTGCGATGTAGTCTCCGTGTCCGATCATGCTCCCACGCACAATGGTCTGAAAGGAGAGAAGCATTTATCTGTATCACATCCTGCAAGCCATGATGGCATTACAGAAGGATTTTGGACAGAGAGGAATGAGGGTGACATAATCATTGCTCAAAGGCGAGTTAAATTTAGACTTGGGAATCTGTAAAGGACATCTTTGTCATTCTACAAAGATGGTGACTTGAATTTATTTTCCCCAGTGGCCGAATCTGACAATACACCAACAAATATACTTCGCAAATGTTTAAAGCGAAACACAAAGAAAGAGCCTTTACAACTGCTCACATGCTTTCAGATTGTCGAGATAACCGCTCATGAACTTTCTCGTGGTATGCACAACTGGCAGGCAACCAAAAGCAAATGACCTAAGCTTGCCCTGACATAAAATCATCAGACAATCTTTAGATGTTTTGCCAGAACAGGCTTGATGTAACACTGACTGCATGGTGGTTTAGTTTAGTAGTCGTACTCAGGGTAGAGTCATGTTCAGTTATAGTCTACTGCCTCTCCCATTTCTCTGGCTCAATGCCATTACATCAGCACAGGGGGGGTAGAGGTCAGATGACATCTCACCTACTGTAGCACCTCGCTGTGAGGAGGGAATGGCAGGTGATAATAGCCTCTGTGCAATTTCACATGCTTTTTAAAAATGAAACTGTCTTCTCATCATGTAGAAATAATCTGAAATATGCTGAATCTTTATTTTTCTATTTTTAGCTTTTAGGATTTTCTGTGTTTCTGATGACACTAAACCCATGCTGACTGACCCGAGTGACCTAAATGCTGGAATGACTGTTCTCATATTTCACAGCACTAATAACAATCACGTCATAGACTTAACGAAATGTTTGTGGGTTTTTTATTTTCTGGAGGAACCATAAAAAGCGTCAACGGTGTGTTCAATGAAGCACAGAAATCCTGAGATTTGCAGGCTTTATCACTCACTGGCATTTCCTTTGCTGTACCTGCACTTTTTATCCCTTCTGCTTGACATCTCTGGGAAGGCACAATGGACTATTATTAATTGCCTGCGTGGAGTAATAAATCTTGTGGCCCCTATGAGTATTCAACATTGTACAGTCAGTGTACACAGCAGGGTCATTAGCTCAGCCACATGATAGATAAGAAAGCAAAAAGATGGGGAGGGGAGAGAGCTCTCCACGTGGCCATCAGAGGATTGTGGCATTTTCTGTGACAGCGCTCACAAATACTTTTGCACTGACGCAACCAGCACATATTTCTCTGTGAATGAAGCTCATTACAACTTAATGGGAATCAACGCCACACGCCATTCATTAGTAGTCACCTCAGGGTAAGGACAGAGAATCAATAAAGGGCAAAATAGCTTACCTTCTTTGGTCTCAACTCCACCTCTGTGATCCTGGAAGGGTCCACCATGGGTTTGGGCCTTCGCAGGTTCTCTATCAGGCTTTGCCACTGTGTCGGCAGGCCCACAAAGCAGCCGCGCTTAGCATCAAAAGAGGTGTGAACTCGGTGCTCAAAATTCTTGGGCGCTGATATCTCAGGCCTCTTCTTTTTTTTTTTTGCGAAACATCTTTAGGTCCAGAAGGGTAGCAGCCTGTCTGCTTCAAAATGTCCCTGTAGGAAAAAGGTAATCATCTTTAAAGAAGTTGCGCCCAACATCACATTCAGCACAAATTTAAGTAACTGTAAACCAGATATTTGAATACAAATAAAACTCATGTGCCACAATGATTAGAGAGCTCTCATTTGCCCACTACTCCAGGTTCATTTAAATAAAATGTGCCAACAAATGATTCTTCCACATGAGAGAATATAGATATTCAAATGGCTTATCTAATAGCTGTGCCTGGGACGTGGATGTCCCACACTGCCTTGCTGGCTGTCACAAGCTTGCGCCACAGAGAAGAGCTCCAAGGAGAGCGAATGGATTTGTAAGCACATGTGTAATGAAGGATATCTGGTCAATTAAGGCTTATTCATTCTCTGTGCCCTTTTACTGATGAGCACGAGGCTGGGCTGGCCAGCGCCCACAGGCTTTCAGTGCATTAGCAGAATAAGTACAACACACATTCATGCACACACATATATACAGACATAAATATACTCTGGCAGGCTATCCTTCAAAGCCTTTTTATAACCGTTTTCATATCCCATCCTAATTAGTAGCTTGTGTGCCCTTGATTGCAGGGAGGGCAACTACTTAATCTTCAGATGGATGGTCCTGTATTTCTTGAGCCACTAACTCGGGTTTACTGTATATGCAGCTTTATTTTCCATTCAAGTGGGGGGGAAATAATTAAATGCATTACATCTCATTTCCTCGGCTGCACAGCTGTAAGGGGAGATAATCACTCACATTTAAGTCACTTGATTGGAATTAATACTTTTTTTAAAAAAAAATAGCTCACAGCACGGAAGCCGTCTCAGCTAGCCATGCGAGGGGGATGCCAGTGCCGGTCTGCTGCTTAGTCCACTACATCCGTCCTGATTTAAGTATTTGTTAACTCTAGCTTTGTGCTGGACATGCTAAAAGCTTTATATTGCTTTGTACAGACTCTACAATAATGGGGAGAAAACCCAAACAAGGAGACGACCCCCTATGAGCAAGCGCTTTGGTGACAGAGGGAAGGAAATACTCCATTTTAACAGGAAGAAACCTCCAGCAGACCCAGGCTCAGGGAGGGGCAGCCATTTACAAGGTGGGCCATTTATATGGATACACCGTAATAACATGGGAATGGTTGGTGATATTAAAGTCCTGTTTGTGGCACATTAGTATATGTGAGGGGGCAAACTCCTCAAGATGGGTGGTGACCATGGTGGCCATTTAGAAGTCGGCCATCTTGAATACAACTTTTGTTTTTTCAGTAGGAAGAGGGCCATCAGACTTATTGGTAATGTCACAAGAAAAACAATGGTGTGCTTGGTTTCAACGTAACTTTATTCTTTCATGAGTTATTTACAAGTTTCTCTTTGTTCACAGCCATTGACATGTCGAAGAGGTTAACACGTGAGGAGCTGATCGAAATTGTGTTGATATCTGGTGAACGCAGATTTCAATGCAAGACACCCTACGAGACCACCCAACTCCCATGCTACAGTTAGCAAACTGCTTGCTAAGTTTCGTGAAACTGGTTCAGTGTTGGATTTGCCAAAATGTGGACGCAAGAAAACTGTCACTAATGAAGAAACATCAGTGTCTGTCCTAGCTTCATTCAGCAAGAGCCCACAGCGTAGCACTCGCCGCATGTCACTGGAGAGTGGCATTAGTTGAACATCGGCGGATATTAGCTACTCACAAATGGCACCCTTACAAACTCCAGCTACTGCAGCATCTCAACGAGGATGACCCAGATCGGTGCACAGAATTTGCAGAATAGGCAAAACAATAATTGGAAGATTTTGTTCAGTGATGAGGCAAACTTTTATGTAAACGGTGAAGTTAACAAACAAAACCACCGCTATTGGTCTGACACTAACCCACATTGGATGGATCCCTCCAAGACTGTTGGAACAACAAAAGTGATGGTTTGGTGTGGTATATGGGGTACAACGATAGTGAGTCCATTCTTCATCAATGGAAACCTGAAGGCCACTGGATATTTGAAATTGCTACATGATGATTTGTTTTCCTCTTCATGCACTGAAGCTGGCACGTTCCCTGAGTTTTTCCAGCAAGATGATGCACCACCACATTATGGGTGCCAGGTCCGAGCATTCCTAGATGAACAGTTTCCTGGAAAGTGGATTGGTCGTCGTGGGCCAGTTGAATGGCCCCCAGGATCTGACCCGTTTTATCTTTGGGGTCATCTGAAGGCATTTGTCTATGGTGTGAAGATACGAGATGTGCAGCACCTGAAACTACGGATACTGGATGCCTGTGCTGGCATTTCTCCTGCAGTGTTGCTATCAGTGTGTGAAGAGTGGGAGAAGAGGGTTCCATTGACAATCCAACACAATGGGCAGCACATTGAACACGTTTTATAAGTGGTCAGAAACTTGTAAATAACTCATGAAAGAATAAAGTTACGTTGAAACCAAGCACACCATTGTTTCTCTTGTGACATTGCCAATAAGTTTGATGTGTCACATGGCCCTCTTCCTACTGAAAAAACAAAAGTTGTATCCAAGATGGCCGACTTCTAAATGGCCACCATGGTCACCACCCATCTTGAGGAGTTTGCCCCCTCACATATACTAATGTGCCACAAACAGGACTTTAATATCACCAACCATTCCCATTTTATTACGGTGTATCCACATAAATGGCCCACCCTGTACTTTGGAGGTGAGGGGAGGGAGACATATACAGGGTTGAATGTTTGTCACCCATTTAACTTTTTCCCCCACAAACACAACATTTATATACTTTCCCTGTACCCTTAAAGACTGTTTTTGACACCTCAGTGTATATCAGTGAGCATGTGTTTTGAAGACCATTAGAATATTTTTTGGGTTTTTTCTGATGGTAGCTACAAAGGCAGATACCACCCTCATTAACTACGTTTATAAAACCCCAAGATATCTTGTTCTATAAACAAGTCGAAACCACACAGTTCAGAAGAGAGCTTCAAGGATTATTCCGAGTAGGCTTTCAAGAGGTAAGAGTTGAAGTTCTTTAAAGCTTAAATTTATGGTTTATTGCAGTGGTGCTGCTTTGAATGGGTCTTAGTTAAGACAGTGAGGGATCTCCTAGGCCTTAACTAATCTGGACCTCTTATCCTAGTTTGTAGTGTCTGTGCCTTTTGTAGCATTAATTAATGCATAGTCTGAAGCAATAATACCACGTCCAAGAAGTCTGTGCTCCAACTTTGGTGAGGGAAATTCTATTCTTTACATGTATGTGGTCTACGGACGCAACTTGCTAGCCAAACTTGCTATCATCAGGTTATGGTTTGTGCTTAGTTCTGTCTCCAAAAATTACAAAACATTAAAACCGAGGCTTCAAAATGTAATAACAAAAAATGGGTATATATGGGTATGTCCATATTGTATTTATCTTTCAAGCCGCGTGTGCAAATGACCAAATGTTGACATGCTAAACTAAGATAGCTAATACAGCAAACACTCTACTGCCATAGCAGGCTAACCTGACCTGTCAAGCTCAAAGCACTTCTGTGGCCAACTAAATCCTCACAGAACTTTTGTTTGTTTTTGCAAAAAGTCACCCTGAAATGAATAGCCAATGCAGAGGCCTACAAGGTACCCTGAGAGGATCAGATACTATCTCCCATCATGCACTGTGAAATAGTGGGAGCTGAGAAAATTAGCTTTTCAGCCCTCTGCAAACCAGCAGGCGATCACACTGGCAGCCTTTCCTCTTTCCACCTCCGCCCTCGGATCAGCATGGCTCTAATCAGCATCAATGACGCCTGTTAAGAGATGTATTGGTAACTAACCCACGCCACACGCCCTGCTGCATCGCTGCAAGGTAAAAGTAAGTCAGGCCCGCTGGTCACATCAGCTAAACCTCCACTTCATTACAGGAAGGGAGCGGTAGGATGAAATAGGTGGGAAGGAGGGGGCGCAGAAGGACTGCTAGAATAGACGTGACACTCGCCAAGGATAATTCAATCACAAGGCTAATATGCTAAGTGTTGCATAAACGCATCACTCTGTGCTCTCCCTATGTACATAATGTGATGCTGGGAAGGACTTTAATTCTATCTGACAGGGACATTATGATGTGAGGGCTCTCAGAAGGTGGGGTGAGAGGAGTCGGGGCCAAGATTACAGTCAAACGTGGATATATTAGAGAGACAGGGACCCAGTTTCTTTCCTGGAGACACCGAAAGGCTTTTAAGTGCCAGTTGTGGCCCCTTTTGAATACAAAATGCCTGCAAAAAAACACAAGCTGCAAAAATAGAAGATTGTGATCTCTGTCTGGGTTTTTTTTAATTTTTGCACTGCATGAGAGGCTGTTTGCTTAGATAGCTGTTAAAGATGCCGATGCTGGCATTGCCCGAACAAATATTTACACATTTACGCTCACGTATTCTTTTATATGCATACCAATCAATATTCGCTTGAGTAAAATGCAAACTGCTACAGTACCATTGCAAAAAGAGCAGCTGGTTTTTATGATACTTCATCAAGTTGCATCAGTTCAAAACAGCAGAGAACAGAATATATCACAGTATTCATTATTCATACTTGACCACTCTTCCCCTCTGCAGACTCTGGAAATACAAACTAACCACTGTGGTATTAGACACAAGAAGAAACACACATGCATACTTGATTCATTCCTGGGCAGAATTAATTTAAAAAGTTGATACAATTATTGATTTACAAGCTTTAATCATATGCGACTGGCCTTAGATTGACCTCTCAGACTCTGCCGGGCATATGACAGTCCTGATAGCAATATGCTATTGATTTCTAAGCCCTAAAATATGTTTCCACAGAGCTTGACTTGCACAGTCCACCATCTCTTTCCAGTCACATCCCTCAAAACTGCAGGGACTTGACCCTATGCCTGAGTGGCTTTTCTTGAATCTATCAATGTGCTGATGCAAAACTCCGCCAGCTGCTGTCACAGACATGAAAGGAGAGCCAGGATGAGGTCACTCTTAAAATTGTGTAACATGAGGTGTTTTTCATCTTCACAACTTAATGCAGGAGCAACAAATTAAACAAATCCAAATGCGTGACCTAAAAAAAAACCCTCACAAATCCCATCACTGAGAAATAAGATCTCATACACTGAAACTCAGCAAAAATCTTTTTGCAATAAGTATTTCTGAAGTCTGACTAAACATAAACCTCGAAAGAAAGACTCCACAGCCTGCACATTCTCTAACGCATGCAAAATACACTTATTTTTCTGCAGAAAGTAACCACTTAATCCCTTTCCCAATCCACGCTCAAATTAATATCCAATCATAGCCTTACCCCTGACTGGATGGAACTTCTTCACCTGGCAGAGTGGCTTGGCCTCTCATACCATCCAGAAATTCAACCGAGCAATCCATATGTGCCCCACAGACAACATGACAGAAGAAGAGAGAGCATGCTTTTCTTCCTCTCATGTTCAGATCACCCCAAGCAGGAGTTCCGGTTGAGTGGGAGGGGATCGAGAGATAAGAGAGATATTGGATTTGCTCGATGTTAGTGCTCCCAGCTCTGTTAAATGATTTTTTTTCCCTATTTGCCCTGATTTCTGCTTCTATCTTTTTGTTGGCGTGCATGCAAAAAAATGTAATGAGTGTGCAGGTGACTGTGCTTGCAGGATTAGTGGTGTTCAGTCCCTCACTGATCTAATTTTAGGACGCATCATTTCCCCCCCTCCTCTCCCGCACTAGATGGGTGTTTATTTTGTACGGGATTCATGTCAAATGGTGAAGTGAGGGTGTGAGACGATGGAGATGAGGTAATCCTGTTTTTGCACTTGTCAATGCATGTATAAGCATAATCCAGCTATACTGAATTACAGGAGGGGGGTTACATCTATTTCATAATAGTATAGATAGCATCAAGGTCTTAAATGGTGCTTTTGGAATCTACAGTGCAGTGTAGAGCGCTTAGAGATTGCTCTTCTATCAGCTTCATTATGATGACCGTTTTGCCCTTTGAGTGTAATGAGACTGCCTCTCGAGGGGGCGGTGGGGGTCTTGGATGGTCATCTTTTCCCTGTGCTTTGTAAAACACATACACATGCACTTACACACACACCGTCTGAGGGCATAAAAGGTACAAGGCGCCGGACGTGACTGGACAGTACAATAGCAGTGTTTATGATTTACGTTGATGTCTTTCTCTTTGAAGTCACCTCTGCAAAGATGGAAGGACTTTCAATAAGACCTTACATGTGATGTAATAAGCTGCATTCAACGACACGGAATAACAAGACGCTAGCACTCTGATACATCATGCATGACAAAGCACTCAGAATATAAGAAATGCTGGAGAATGTCGGCATGAATCTATTAGGTCCATAAAGTCATTCTTTGCACAAATGTGGCTTTGGTTGATTGCACAGTTTTGTTTCTTCAGGCATGCTAGCTGCACTGCACTGGAGATGACATTGTTGGGGTGTCAGTCTAACACTAGCAGTTGAACAGACTAAAATAGCTACTGTGCAATGATTATTCAAAGATGGTTAAACTTTGGTGACGTCTTGACTTTTTCTTTTGTGCAACCAGCAAGCCATCAATTCTGTGGAATACCTACATACATGAACTAAAACAGTAATAATGATAATACCAATAATAACATCTCCGTATAAAGTAGAATGCGGGTTCAAAAGTATCAGTGTCAATGTCCTCATTGCTATTTCTTCCATAAAGAAAAGCATCACATCTTTTCATAGTCACTCCCTTATTTATGGTTCCTTGAGGAACAGACCACTTGTGCTTTTAGCACCTTTAGACTCTCCCAGCCAAAAGAAGGGTGCTAGGTCTGACGTGTGGACAAAGATCCTGGATCAGGATTCAGCGACCCTCTGTAACCTCAAGTAGGCTGCTGCTTGAGTTGCTCTGAATTTGAAATGCTTCCCCTGTGTAACATAAGCGCTTACAGTTGATGGTGGAATAACTAAGAGGGAAGAAATTACACGAACTAACTTGGTCATGTATCTTGTTTGTAAAGGAAGACTCCATAGCTAGGTGCTTGATTTTATACACCTGTGGTAAACACCTGAATTGTTTATTGCTTACACTTACTGAACATTTACTTGAAGACAAGATCAAATTGACACTGCGTCTAATAAGTCTAATAAGTCGGTGTGCCTGGGACATTGTCTGAAGTTTCTCTTTCTCAAATGTAGCTCACATGTAGCATGCAACAAGAGACTGTCGGCTTTAAATGCATTCTGGCTAGCACCCTAGTAGTGTTGCACACTTAACTTAATCTTAAACTCTGGATGAGTAATCCTATGTTAAAAGACATATAAAGAACTAAATTGAAATGTCCGGCACAGCAGAAGGTGAAGAGCTATCCCTTGAAGTGGAACATCCATTATTATTTGGAAATACCTTGAATTTAGCACAAGTGATGTTTGCTAAAAAGAAATCATATGAAAAGAAACCTATGGACTGTGTCTGCACCGCAAACCAGCACAGCTGACTTATTCAACTGCCTGAAAAAACTGCAGTACCATTAATGCATGAAAGCCCAAGGAAAACAGTGTAATGCCTGCTAACGTGTATCATCCAGATTCAACTTAAACGTAGATAAAAAAGTAGCCTATTCGGCGTGTCAGCATATACATCCACTTCCCAAAGACGCACCGAAATCACCAAAGCAATCACATTCAATTTTGTCAAAGACATGTTTCTAATAAATACTGTGAGTAAAACATAATGGACAAAAGATATGTTAGCTGTCATAAAATTCTTTTTTACAAAGTGGGAAAGGGGGTCGAGGAGAGGGATCTTACAGCTGCCAAGAAGGTTTTATTAAATCATGTCAATTAGCAAAATGAATGGAGTAAAAGATGGTTATGTTATTTTTCTGCAAAGATTAATTTCTGAAGATTGATTTAAACGAGTGTAGCACACTGTAAAGGTGAAAGCAGTACCATGTTTAATTTCGCTACTAGCTGTTGTCTTTAGGCTAATAAGGCTGTAGGCAGAATGCACATAGTGGCTCCGTTTGTTTATTTCTGAGGTAATATGCAGAATTTCTCCTTTCCTTTTCTTTGGGATTGCTTGAAGAGTAAGTATGATTTCCCTAAACCAACATTCTCTTTGGATGACTAAAGATATATTGTGCGGATATATAGTGCCAGTTTTCAAACAGCAACTTTCTCAGTCCTTGATGTAGCTGTAACTCCGATAAAAGCTCCACTCAGGGGTAGGGACATAATGTAGAGCATACGCAAGGGCACGTGAAGGACTAGTTTTTGTCTAAAGTTTAATAGCAGTAAGCTTGCACAGAGTGTGGCCAAAATGTATCCACAGACAAACTTGATAAAGTACTCGTGGTGTCGGCATTGCTCCCGTTAACGGTGTCTTCAGGACCAACTTTTGCAATGTTGACATGCAAACTGACAGGAGGACCCACAAGGTGAAACACATAATGAATACAGTCTTGCAGCTGATAAATATTAAGTGTTCATACCCTTGATGATTATAAAACAGATGCAAATATATGAAACCGTAAAGAAAATGTGGCTGCAAAGGTTGCAAAGTGTCAGAGTAGACCCTTATGTAACCATGGAAGTATAGGTTCCTGGTTAGATAGTCAACTGTATTCATATTGTGCTTTCACTTTTCAGTTTATAAAATGAGATATTAAGCATGGATGACCCACATTTACACAGGGAGTTCATTCATAGTGACATATCTTGGGGTCTTTCAAATGTCACATAACTCGCAGCGATGCATCATATGCCAGCTTTCACTCAAATCTCTCGTCGTGCAAGTCTAAAATGGTAGAAGTCAGATTCTGAGAAAGTGAACGATCAAAAACGCTCATCTGTCATTTCCTCATGCTCGGCGTGAGTAAGGAAAAGGCCCGAGGATTGGAAGTACGCAGGAAAAAAACAGTGTCAGTGCCCAACAATGTGGGCTGTCAGTTCCTTTAAGAGCAGAGCAGGAGGGAACACTTGTCCTGTGTTAATATTGACAGGAGGAAACAAGAAATGAGAGGTCAAGACGGGAGCAGTAAGAGTGGGGGAGGAAAGGAGAGTCCGGACACTCAGCTGCGGTGACAGAAAAAAAAAGAGAAGATGGATAAATCTAGGATGGAGGACAGAGAGAGAAAAAATATACTGAAGGGGATGGCTGTAGATTTGAAGCTGTTGGCGAAAATTAGCATAGACATAGACGTTTTTGTCGAACTTTTTGAAAAGTAATGATGCTGATAGGAGCTCTCTTTCAGTTCTGAAGATGCAAACTGTTTTCTCCATCATCTTTTCTGCAGTAAACAAGCCTCAGAGGGGATCTGAGGACAGGACAGTTGCGTCAACACAGCACGTACATCATTCTGTCACCTGACATAATGGCACTGATTCTCACGGATGAGAAAATGGACAAGAAAACTAGTTTGCTCTGCCCTGCAGCGAACAGTGTGGACATTACTGCGCAGTAAAAGCTGTGGTCTCTATCTGCTCCAAACACCTTAACGTAATGACACTGTAAAAACAACGCTTCTCCTGTCCTGCAGGATTTTATGGGACGTTATCTGGATGCTGACACATCAGTAGAACACCACAGACTGTCACGTCAGGAAATATGCATCAATATGTATACTAAGGGCTAGAGGCAGGAGAGAAAGAAAATGCAGCAGTGACCAACACTCTGTTTAATTAAAGATCCTCTTGGCTCTCACAAGTGCTTTGAACAATTTGACGCTGTGCTGATAGAAACGTATGATCAGGCTGGACCAATGGTATGAGCCCAACTTTTCTCTCCTGGGTCTAATTTATTGATGCACTGGGACTCGGCGCATGCTTTACTGTATGCGCATGTGCTTATGAAGGCTTTGATTTATATTTTTTCCTAGCCAAGGCCTCAGCATGTCTCTCCAAGGGACAAAGCACAGGCCATTTTTAACCTCGGATTCCTTTATGGTATCAATCTGCACCAACTCTGCTGTCCTTCTCTGTCACCCAGCATGGGTGCTGTTTCAGCCTAGAGAGAGGGGGGGGGGGACTCATGTCATGCTGTCCTAATTTGGACTCTGAGGATTTTTTAATCCTCGGTGCTTGACATCTCGTGGCCAGTAGCTACACTAAGCTGGTAAATGCACAGCTCCCCCGCCTTCACCAGCATGAACATGTCACAGTCGCTCCTGAAAACAATCGTGAGCCCAGCATGGGTCGCTGGGGCATCGCGACAGCACCTGCGTGCCGTGATCAAGTGTGTGAGAGGTCCGTATCACTTGCTGTCCTCTCGGCGTCCTGAAGCGCGTGTTCAAGTCTGTTTGTTTTACTGTGAGCCTGTAAACCCGCACGATGGGCAACACACGACAAACACCAAAATATAGACTTTATAGAAGAGCGCACATCACCCCGAGTGAAGCAGAAGTCCAGCTGTGCGTGTGTGTTTATGTGCATTTGTGTGTGTATGTGAACCAAAGAGACCTTCTCTGTCACATCCCCTACCCTTTGGCTGCTCTTCCTCTTCCTCTGTGAATATCAATGAATGACCTGAGACATTTTTTTTTACTTGCAGAGCCTCAGTTACATATCAACAGACTACAAATAAATTTTTGAAAAAGCCCATACATTTCAATCAATACTAAACTTATGAGCAAATTACCCCGTATGTGCACAGATAAGATCAGGTGTCGTCTCAACTCACACATGGAAGCATTAACAGTAGAATTGTTATTATTATTTCTTTTTTTAGCAGCAAGTGTGAGAAGTGCTGCGACAGCATCATTCACAATGAGTGCACGGGCAATGCTAAGTGGGCTAAAACAAACAATCTATACACTTCTTTAAAACACCTTCACCTTAGATTGATTTCCACAGAGGACTTAGCATCTAATAGCAGACTAATAGAGAGACTTTACAAATCTATTTTTTCCAGTGTACTGACCAGATTTCTTATTTCTTAATGTGCTCAAACTCAGCACAATGCAAACATCGCATCCCACGTTCATGCAACCCCTCGTACAACAGGTTTTCTTTATGCTAGGAAAAGACATCACGTGTGAGTCTCCTTTATCGTGTCTATTCTTTCCACAGCATCCATCTACTGAAGTATGTATATATGTGCAGTAGTAGAAGCTTGCACTGGTACAACTAAAAATATCACCTGAATTCACACTGGTAAAAACAGGAAGCATCTGTGTCCAGAGTACTCATAATAATCATCCTAGATTTATCAAGTGTGATCCATCTTGAGAAAGACAGCATTTTAGGGAGTGCTGAATCCTTTTTTGTGAAATCGGGGTTGAGGACAGAAGAGACAGGAGGAGGAGACAATGTTGGGATTTTAAGGAGGAGGGGTGAGCAGAAGGTGAAGGCTCCTCTTTTGAGATGCAGTCCATCACTGAATGCATCCTGCAAACCTCTCAGTATCCCCCCCTCCCCACCACCACCACCACCACCACCACATCTGCACCTGGCTGCACTGGCCTTTGCTCCACATCCTCTTTCTCTTCCTCCACCACGACTGATACCTACCGATGGCATACACTAGCCTGCTCTTTATCAATGACGTTAAGCCTCTTTTTTTTGCCCCCCACCCCACTTTACCCCACTCTCCTCGCCGTGAAGAGAGAAGATGGGACTCTGGAGGGATAAAATCATTGTTAGAGAAAGACACCAAAAAAAAATCAGTCATTCCCCCTTACCTTGCTGTCCAGTGAAGAGGAGAGCCTCTCTCCTCCAGGAAGGTTTGGAAGCGAGTGTGCACATACACTCACATCCACTATTATGCGCCGCTCGCTCACGTTCACACACACATTTACACTCGCACACGGACCTACACGCTCTCAAGCTCATGCACACAACGGCGAGGAGGGATGGCTCTCAAGCGAGAGCACACTGCAGGCTGCCGCTTGCCTGGGAAAGCCTGATGCGTTCCTCCCTCCGGGCAGAAGCACACACTGCCATCTCAAAGGCTCTTTGTTGGGGCCGATTCATCCCCGGTTCTGTGGCTGAGTGCTGATTCGTGTACCGGTGCCTGCTCCCGGGGACGAGGGGGTGTCCGTACAATAGATAGACAAAGCCATGAAAAAGAAAAGCAGCATCCAGGAGGAGAGGAATATCACAGCACCATGTAGCTCCTTCCATCCACCCCCCTTTTCTCTCCTTCTCCTTCTCAGGCTCGCTGTCTTTCTCCTATAGACACACACACACACTCCCTCCCACCTCCCTTTCCCTTTCTCTCTTACTCTCTTCCTCCTCCTCTCTCTGCCTCTCTCTTTATCACTTCCCTCCTTCTCTGCCTCCTCCCACTCCCTCACTGGGCTGCAAAAGAACTGATAGCAGCATGTGCCTGTGCCCGTGTGCCGGTTTCCAGTGACTGTAAGGAGAGGAGAGCTCTTCAACACCTCATCACCTGGGATACCTTTCATCCCCCACCCTCTCCTCTCCCCTCCCCACCCACCATCTCTCTGCCTCTGTCTCCTTTGCACATAATGTGCGTGACACAAGAACGCGAGGGTGCTGACTTCACCCGGTGCGCTGCTGTTCACTCAAATGTATTATCCATGAAATGACATGGTCAGGGAGATGGCAGATGGCAGAGGAGGGGTTGCTGTATGTACCGATGCTTGTAAAAAGGGGTGTGGGACTATCCTTGTAGAAGGGCTTAGATCCTCATCCTCGCACTGTCTTTCGAGTCTATCGTGACCCAAAAAACCCCCAAAATCATTGCAAGTGAGGGGACACTGAAACTGAAGTTACAGCCACACTCCTGCATCTGATCCGGCATCATTATTTGAGCGAAACATTTCCCCTCTCCTTTTACCACAATCATTTCCTGAATAATTTATACAGAAGCTAAGACCAGGCACGAAGAAGGAAAATGTATTAGGGTCAAGTCATGCAGAAACTGCCTGCAAGAGTGAGCCACATTTAGGGCATATGTGTAATACATGGCATTTTGATATGAAAGGCACTACGACAGGCTTAAATAATGGCACCCCCCTCCCCCAGCACACACATCAAATAAAGTGAGGTGAAAAACGACTCCACTAAACCAATCTGCATAACAGTGGCAGATTTTCCTGTTAGGGGTATGGCAGACACAACCCCTCCCTCTCTTCCACTCTCACTTGTCAGCATTAATGTCACAGATATTGACTGGTGGTGGTATGTTGTCTTCTTATAGTCATGATTTCCTCTGAGTTTATGAAACAATAAAAGATAGATTAAAATGCACAAATATGGTGATCACAAAAACTACTCCAATTTTTACCAGGGTTATCTCAGCTGAGGTTGCTTATTTATCCTTATCTCTGCTTGCCCAGTATGAAGGAAAGCTGCGCAGGTCAAAAGGTCAGTAAATGAAACACGTCTTCTTGTTTCCGCGAGAATGCACAGAACCACACAATTTTGCTTCAGTGGTTTAGCACAAACATAAAAAGAAAGCTACTGCTGCACTGTTAGGTAGATATTATTTAATTATCATTTTCTTTTTTTTATATATGTATGTATGGAATATTTTAGTGCATATTGTATTGCAATAAAAGGAGAGACTAGGAGATGTTATAAAAGAAATTATTTTTACATGTCATCCTCACTCCTCACCCGGCACTCCTCTCGGATAAATAGCGTAAAAGTAGCTTGTGATGTAAAACAGATTTTACAATGACAATACTGGTCTTAAACCACAGTGTCATTAAAGTGAAAGCCCCAGAGCTGCATAAGTAAGACAACTTTAACTCCTTGCATTTCAATTCATTCTATTGTTTAGCATGAATATGTAGGAATTACAACAGCAGGCTACCGGGGCTCAGAGTATTAAGCTAAAGCAAATGTAATTTTTCATTTAGAAAAAAATATCCACTGACTTTTTCATATGACCTAGAAATCCATTTTTAAATCTGTATGATTAAGACAAGCACTGCAGAAATCTAGACAAAGCCTGTGGCATTAACCTGCCAGCTAATGAGGTAACCAAACAAATGTGCATGGTAATGTAAGTCACAGTTCTGACTTACTAAGTGGAAACAGTGAGATAAGTCAAACATGATCAGAGAAAAACCTAAAAAAAAATACCACTAACTCATGATTATAAGATAATAAGCTGTCATTTTCATGGGCGTAATTACATGTAATTACATAACATTAAGCCAAATTTGAGATATATAAGTATATATCAAGCAGTGGCCTCGGGAGAACTGATAGGATCGAAGCGAAAGTGGTAAAAATACTGAGTCATCGGTTAGTATATTAACACGCTGGGGTTGCTGTCTGAATTACATAACCATGAGTCAAAATTACAGAATGAAATCATTGTAGATCTAAATCAGGAAATAATCTTCATAGTTTAAGTCATGAGCGATAGTTTTCTTTTCTGAAAGCGTATGAAATTCCACAACCAGAATGATTGGAGGGGGGGAAAGGGGCTGATGATTTTGGTGCTGCATGTTTGCAAGCTGCTGTGTGCAAGCCTGATGGAAGTTGACCTCAGTCCTTCTCACTGTGCAAAACCTCTACTAGTGACTTAAAGTGAGCCTAGGTAATGGACAGAAAGCTTTCTGCTAACTGGTGCATGCAAATACAAACCAAAGGCTACAAATAGGTAAAGACTACATGGCACTTGAGTGTTCTTGTCCATCGCAGTAAGAGGACAAAAGCTTTTCTTCTCCGGGGGCCTGCCTACAGAGCATTACGGTAGATGGCCTCCTCGTAACCAGCTCTCCAGTGCAGTGCGGAGAGCTATGGATTTTCTGTCGGGAGTCGCTGGCTGGGACGAGCTTTTAATAAGTCATGCCAACCGGCGAGCCATAGAGGATGCATTATGGTGCAGTTATGCCGTTATTATGATGGGAGCGCATCATGTTGCCCATCACTTATCGCTGAATTTCAGCTGCTCCCAGCGCTAAGCCACAATTTAAAGTAGACAGTATGGGAACTCACCACTAGAGAGGATCTTGGCTGGCAGTGTCATATTTCCAGTGTGAAGTGTGCTCCTCCAGTGATCCACTTGCATGTAAAACTAACACCGCTTTGAGCCATGGTTCATCAGGACAGTGGCTTCCTGGGGATAACCACAGCCTGATCTGCTCACAGCTGCAAGTGGTTGATTTCACTTGCTAATGAGCCAGCTACCTATCTTGCAGCCATTCATCAAAGTCTGCCCAGCAAGTTGACTGTGTAAAGTGGACCCTGTCATCACAGTAGATTAAAAGTTTAAGCATACTTTCAATGCTTTTTGGGATTGGGGTAAATACTTCCTGAATAATGTCATTAGACATTTCCAAGGAATTTTTATCTGATGCCCCCACCAGCATCAGATTACAGTCAGCACTAAACTGTTCTCGTGTCCTGTTAGTAATTAAGCAAACACCATTACCTGGAGTGCAATCTATGCTTCCCCTTGCATGCCCCCTGCTGACAGTGCATTACTACAACCCCCTTTGGTTTCTAAAAGAGAAATTAACAACCACCAGTAATTGGTTTGGTTATTGTAGCAAGTTTATTGGACATCAATGTTACATGGCCTGAAAGGTGCATATACTCAGACTGAGGCATGAAGCCCAGCTGAAGTGTCTCACTGAAACCCATTTGTGACTGTGTTGGATTAGAGTAGAAAAATCTGCTCAAGAAATACTGAGCAAGAAAAAAACAAAAACAGTACGCATACAAAAAAACACTGCTTAAGAACACTGGACACAATGAGGAGTGAAAAAGGAAAAAATTTGAGTAGTAGCTTGGTAGCTTAGGCATGGACATCAGTTCAGTATCAACATGTATTTACATCTATGTTTTTTCTCATGCTAGTAGCATTTTTACTAGATTACATTGCAGTGCACAGGGGTTCCCATTATTTGGTCCAACCACTGTATTTGCATGAATCCAATACACCTTTTAGTGTGTCTTCAGCTCCCAGGGTATCCCCCTCAAAAAGCTTTTTTGTTTGTTTATAAAGCCTTCTGAGTAACTGGAAATCTCTGACGATATTTACATCTGGATGATGAACAGTCACTACATGATCTAGTCAAAAACGGTAAAAACTCATTTGGAAACATCAGTTTGCAGCACCAGCTGCAGCTTCATCCTTCTGCCCTTCCTCTGATTCTTGTGCTGTCTTTTTGAAGAACCGTTCAGCTCGTAGCTCCTCAAAGCAGAACTCAGCAGCACCATTTAGCAGCAGCTCTTTACAGTACATGCTCTGCTCCTGTTGTTTTCCCGATTCTGCCTCCTTCTGCTGCTGCTGATGGTCCTGCAGCCTTTTGAGAGGAGTCTCCTCTCTGCCCGGCTTACGCGCTGACAAAACTGTGTTAACTGCTGGGTTGATCTTACATGGAGTCCTGAGGGAGGGACAGAACAATCCACTTACATTCAGCTTAGGAAGACACTAATCAACATGTGATGTGAATATGATATTTAGCAGATAAAGCAATGACATAAAATAAAAACTGGACCTTTTTCTGAGATATGCTACTAAAAATGTGAAGAATACCGGAAATACTTTTTTCCCTCAACTGCAAGTATATATGGTAGTCTATTCATGTCTGTAGGTGCAATCAGCCTCCAGAAAACTGCACCCAGACTGAACAAGCTAATGATTTGATAACTGAGATGACGGAGGATTTTTTTAAAAATTCATTTATTTGGGCTTTTCAATTAAATGTGCGTATACAGCCACAGATCTTGGTACTCAGGCATTTCTGTTGAACCTTTAATGCTCCTGCCTGTTGTCTCTTTGTCTGTTCCCCCCCGGTGAAAATAATGATTAATATTAAAAATGAATGAATAAAAAAATGAAGGTTTTTATAGTAACTCACATTGTAGGAGGCTGATCCGACTCCTCCACAAACGGTTGGAAAGTGAGTTTGGGAGGCGGTGGAGCCATAACAGTATGTCCAAATTTGGACTTTTGGGGCATCTATGACGACATAAAAAGAAAGTTATGAATCAACTTTGCATAATGGCTTTCAACACACACAACAATGAGCCTGTTCACCCATACCTTCACATCACACCATCGCTCAGGGTTCTGCTCATTCTCCTTCGCCCTAGATGTGGGAGGAGCCACCCAAGCTTCCAATCTAGGCTCCGATGGGCCTGCGCTCTGAGCCCTATTCTCGTCAAAGATGACCAACCGACTGTTACTGCCAAGAACAGGGGCGCCTTGTGACTTCAGGCCACCGGGAATACCTAAATACAAACTCATTATGTTTTTCCCAGTCTTAAAGTACTGTTATCATCAATTTAGTATTTTGAAACACATTTTATTTGTATATTCATGTGCTTACTTCTGATTCCGGCCCCTGTTCTGTTGATGGGGGCGACAGCCTTTTTCTTCCCTCTGTGTTTCAGATCAGCTAGAGAAACTCTCTCGAGTTGCTTAGGCTCATCATCACTGTCTTCCTCCTCCACATTCATCATCACCTGCCGGGAAACGCGTGCCTGCAGTGCCCTGCGAATATAAATACCGAAAAATGTGATCACTGTAACAACATAACAGAGATGTATTTTTATCAGAAACTATACTGGATGCCTCCATACTTGTGAAACTGTAGGAGTTTATCATGTGGCTCAGCACTCTTTCTGAACCCCTCTTGGTAGACCAAGTCTGCTTTGCGGAAATTGCCCTGATCCTCATACTCCTCTGACCAAGCGATGTAGAGGGAAGCTTGTGTTACTCCAATTCCCTGTGCTTGCATGTATCTGTAAATTTCCAAAGGCTCTTGGCAGTTCTTCGCCTGGTGACATGTAATGAAAAGTTATAAATGCAGCATTAGTTTGTCAAAGTAACAGAAATAGTCAGAGGTTATGCTTTTGCACTCACAAATTTGATCCAGAGGTCAACATAGCGGGGGTCATTGTGATAATGTTTCTCCTCTGTAAATCTGGTCACGACCCGTTCCAGCAGTGTGGTGAGGTTGCTCTCTTTTCCTCCCTGGGGGAAGGTTTGTTCTGTCCACTTAATATACCTGGAAAAATAAAACCGTGTTAGGATTACAGGGACATTTAAGAGCAATGTTTATGAGCACACTTGGCTATTGACATATTTCCCTTACCGATCCCAAACACTAAGTGGATCATCGCCCTCGTATGTGCGCAACTCAGACTCAAATGCCCTGCAGAAATAAATATACACAAGGTCTTTTTTCATCATATAGAAAAATGCATGGACAAAATGTACAACAGAAATCTCTGTCACCTAATTTAAGTTTAAAATAGCCATCCATACTGTCGCTGTTGGTTGATTGCAGAGGTGGGTCCATCTTGTTGTTGACTCAGCGCCTGATGTAAGGCCGATATGGCTCTTCCCCGCCTCAAAGGCTGGATGTTTTCTTTGCTGAGCTCCCATTCCACATCTCCTCCTTCTGCCATTTCTGAGACAGAAACTAGATACATACAGCAGGAGAATTAATTACTTGATATTTATCCCCGGCTGAATTTGTAATTAAGAATTAACCAGAACCCCAGAAAAAAAAAAGCTGCATGACAGTTTTAAATGGATTTGTTATTTGTTATTGAGTGAAATAAGTACTTGATCCCCTACAAACAGCCAGAAATCTGGCCCACAGAATCAGTCCTGGATCTTTCGCCCTCTGTATTCACACATTTAATTCAGTTGCTTGGAGTTTTTAAGTTGTCCTATTTTTTAATTTCTAATCTGTAATCTAACTTCAATAAGAAATCATCTTATAGGCAAATCAATAGAACAATAAAAATTAAACGTAACCCTTTAATGCCTAGTGTATCATATTTGACACAAGAATTTTTGAGACTACTACATCATCAGTGTGCCCCCCCCCCCCCCCCCCCCGCCCCCCCAAACAAACAAAACGGCCCAGAGATGTGAAATTTATATTCTAGATTGTTGGTCAGAAGGACGCCATACTGTCACAAAATGAATAACAGAATCATTTTGAAGTTGTATAATGGTTTTAAAGGAAGATTTTATGAGGTGACCTTCATAGTTTTATCTATGCTTTAAAAATTTACCACAATCCTGTTGTTTCTCTTTTTTACCCAAGTTTGACTTGATAAGTCTTGACTCAGATCATAACATGAGGGCCGTGTTGGGTGTGCCACTACATCATCCTTTTTATAACTCAAAAATGTTGCTAGAATGCAACCTTTTATCTTGGTGACCGTGGCAAACCAATTCTATATACATAGCAGGCAGGACTACTTTAAGGCTCTGCTATCTAATCTACCTAAAATCTACTTGAGTTGATTCAGATCTCTGCTGCCAGACTTCTTACTACGACCAAAAGGAGAGAGTACATCACACCTGTTGACTTTAAAATCCTTTTATTTAAATCCTCTAGCTGTTGCAAAGTGCAAGACAAAACCTCTGGGGAGGTAGCTTTTTTAGTGTTATGCCTCAAGCTGCTGGAACAGCCTGCCAGAGGACCTGGCTGTATTGAAATCTTTAAACTTAACAGTCCCCTCCAAAGCCTGAGTGTGACTGAATATTCTTTACAGACAGCACTTATTTTAATTTCATATAACTTCTTTGCTTTAAGTAATATGTAGTTTCATTCAGTTGTTATTTTATTCTTCACTGGTCAAGTCTGTTACTTTTTATTTCATTTGATGCACTTTTGTTGTAGTTGTATTTAATTTGAAATAACTTTTTTGATATTCTGACTTTGTTATACACTAACGTGAAATGTGATATACACAAAGCTTATTATTATCTCTGTATAGCCAAAAGTAATATATTACCGGTACTGTCATTATAATTGTTTATTTCGGGCTTAGTTCTTTTGTGTGAGAACTAAATAGCATGATGTCCAAGAGGCATACTGAACATGTTTCAGGACAACATGAACTAACGATGCACTTTGACAAGAACACATTTTAAATAATGATGTGGTAAACTTCCATCGTATCACAAACCGTGTGACACGTACACAAAATAAAGTTTAGCTATCAACACTCTCCCTGCGTTCCTGTTAACGTTAGGAAGTGCATGTGTTTGGAGCTAACACACTAGCTAGCGAACGATAGCTTTAGCCGGACCAACTTTAGCGTTTTTTCCATCGACGACAAATTTACATAACTGAATTAAAATACACTTTCTACAAAATGTGCGTGTTCTATACCGCTTCTGAGCCTCCTTTATTTCTTTTCTAGGTGACAGCTCGAACTCCAACGTTGTCGCCGTAAAGCTGTTGAACGGTTGTGTCTGTATTTTGAACAAGGACCGCCAGAGATTTAGCAGGACTCTGATTGGACGGAAAACCGGAAAATGCGTCTACATTACGTCATACCTCCTCTTCCGCGTTGCTTCCTGTTTTGAATGAACACCTGAAAATAGTTGCTAGTAGCTAGCTGCCAAATTAATGCTCACGACTGAGTGTGTTTTCTTAGACATTTTAACCCACTGTAGCTCTATCGATAGCATTAACACCCCCCTACCCATGAGCCTCTGCATGTGTCGATATGGACAGTCGATGTTATTGTTGTGCATCCAAGTTTAGCCTCTTCAAGAAGGAGGTGAGTATTTCACGGCTAATGCTAACCACATAGACATACATAGGGGTACATTTTGAATAAAGTGATCTATTTACTGTTCGTCATAGCTGGGCTGTAAGAACTGCGGCCGCTCCTTCTGCTCCAGCTGCTTGACTTTCAGTGGTGTGGTGCCTCGCTGTGGCAACACCCAGCAGAAGGTCTGTAAACAGTGCCATGGTAATCTGACCAGGTAACGCTCAAACCCTGCAAGGAAGAAAAAAACCTTAAAAGTAGTTTTGTTTGGGCTTTGGAGCTTCTCTCTCATTTTAATTTCTTTCTTTTTAGTGGGCCATCTTCAACCAGTGCTGGCAGATGGTCTCCTCCAGAAAACTATAAAAAGTCAGTGTATACGATCAAATAAGGGAATAACTTAAACTTTGGCAGCACAGCGGTTTCATAACATCTAAAGTACACGTGTCTTCCATTAGACGGGTCGCTGCACTTGAGGCCAAACAGCAAGGACAGCCAACACAGCCTGTGAGGACCAGCAAAGCAGGACATCCACCAACCAGCGGCCTGAGCAAAGAAGATCAGGCAATTGCTGAAAGGCTTCAAAAGCTCAAGGAGGACACAGCACCTAGTAATAAGATTTTTAACAGCTCTCATTTTTATTTAATCCAGCAAGTGCAGTAATATTATAATATTTTCCAAAACAAGGTAAGGAGTAAGCTTTTTGCCTTCTCTTCAGGGTCTGTCCCCTCTGACAAAGAGCTCGAGTCCCGACTTGCTGCTCTGAAAGCTCCCAGCAAGCCAGTACCTTCTGCACAGGAGATGGAGGACCGTCTGGCCACTCTGCGGGGTCTCCCTCCACCATCTCAAGCTCCTCGACCTGTGAGCTGAATCTCTTCCTGCTTGTTTGTAACATCTTAGGCCTTACAGTACAGCTCAGTGGCTCAATAGCTTCAAATATTTATTTAGGGGGAACATAATACTAAACAGTGTCCCTTAACTCCAAGTATATATGCTTGTCTAATCATGTCTGTAGGTGCATCAGCCTCCAGAAAACCGGACCCAGACTGAACAAGCCAATGATTTGATAAGTCAGATGACAGAGGAAGTTGCAATTGACAACCAACAATCAAATCCTGAATGCAGTAAGATATTGCGTTTCTCCCTGATTTTACCTGCCTTAAACCAATACGTAATGAGTCAGTCATAACATTCATTCTTATATAGTAAAATTAATAAACAGGTACTGAACAACACTGTTATTAAATCTGAAGGTGTAGATGGCCGTATGAATGATCTCAATAAAGGTGAGGCAGGTACATTGGATGAGAATTTGGAAGAGAACCAGGATGCAGCCAAGCAGCTGGAGGCTGAGAAAGCCCATCTGCTCGAGGAAGCTATGGAGGAGCTGAGGAAAGAAAGTCACTCTCAGGATCAGATCCTGCACATGGCAAAGAGGCTGGCACAGCTGAAGGGACAGGACCCGGACAAAGGTGAGTTATTCGAGCACCATTCACCTCACCTTATCTGTTATCCACACACTACTGTGTCATAAAATATGATAAGGACGTGCGTTGTAAATGCAGTTTCCATGACAGAAGTCCTAGCATGCTAGTGTATCATGCCCCATTTTCATTGTGATTCATTTATAGTTACTATGGAGGACTTCCAGCAACCTGACAGTGAAGAGGAGACTGAAGAAGAAGCTGTTATGAGAGTGTTAAAACAGGTGTGGCAAAAATAACCATGAGATGATAATGAACTATAAATAATTTGTTTCTGCGTACATCTTACACCCCTAAAGGCGCAAGTGAACTAATTCAGACCAGTGTGCCTAGCCACAAGGGGCTGCTATTTTGCCAGTTTAATCACTTCTTATTTTTTCTTCTATGCTTTCAGCTCTCAGAAGAAGCTACACTAGATGAAGCCAGTGGCTACAACATACCTTTAGAACAGAGTGGGCCAAGGAATAGGGAAAATAAAAAATCGTCCAAGAAACCGGTACAAAACCACGCTTGAATTATTTATTTTTTTTAAAGCTACGTGAGTGCATAAAATTTAAATCCCTATTTGATTTTGTTTTAAAGGCTCCGCCTCCGGCACCTAAGAGCAGGAACCTACCTGCTGCCGATGCACATCAGCCGTCAGACAGTGACGAAGAAGAGCTTCCGTGGTGCTGCATCTGTAACCAAGATGCCAGTCTTCGATGTCACACCTGTGATGGAGATCTGTACTGCAACCGCTGCTTCAGGTAGTATGAAATGCATTAATTATAGAAAGAAAGAAAAAAAAGCCTAACTTTAGACTCATGATAGACTTTTGCATGGAAGCCTTGACTGCACACAAAAAAACAAGATCTCTGTCATTTGGAATGCATACCATGACCCAGATAAATTGCAGGCAAGCTGCTGCCCTACTGTTAAGCAGCATGATTATAAAGTATTTAGTCTGATGAATTATCAATCCATGCTTCATTATGTCCCCAGGGAAGGCCATGATAAATATGATAGGAAGGAGCATCGCACCACTAACTACACTGCGCCAAAGAAGAAGAGGGAGACATGATAGTGAAGCTAAGCTGCAGGTGATTGGTAGAGTTAGGCCAGCCATCACACTTAGACTTGTTCATTAGCCTTAAGTGACTTACTATTGTTAGAAAACAGTCTCTCTAATCATCTAAAACAAGCCACAAACCATCAGAACTCCTCAACATATTTTATTCAGTAAATGCTAAGGCTGAATTAATTGAATGAAGCATAATAAGAAACCACTGGTAATATTTCTTGCAAAGCACGGGCTAGATAAGGACCATAAACACAATGTAAATGCATTATAATATGTATAATATCTTAAATATAGTTTATTTTTTGTGGAATGTATAAAAATAGACGTATGTAATATTTGTGAAGGTATTGCAGCAAACCTGCAGGGCCGCATCACATAGGAATCCCCAAAATTCATATGGTTGATCTGAATAAGAAGTATTGGGTTTATTTTTATTGTGACTTGTCCTACTTCCTAGTGGCAACAAAGGCTTATTTAAAGTGCTCTTTTGCACTTGTCATCATATGATGATTTCCAAGTTTTTATAACCCATACAGAAAGCAGACACGTCGTGAGCTCATCTGGGATGATGTACAATCCCAGACTGCTGTCAGCTCTGCACCGAAGAAGCACAGAGGAGTCAGTATAAAAGGATTACTAAGGGCTTTGTTTTCTTTTGGCAGTCACTGCAGTCGCTCTTGTAATCTGTGTTTGGCTGTGTGTGTAATTTCGTTATAAATAAAAGATAAGTGTTAGCAACTATGTCACGTCGTTGAGAGCATGCAGCATACCTTAGTCTTAATTTAAACATTAAAGCCTTATTTTTTTCCCTTTTTAGATCCAACGTATTATTACTTGATAAAAATATCTCAGTCTGTCAGGCCTTGTAAGGAGTGCAGTTCTTATAGTATACATGCCTTCTTTGTCAGAGAAGTTGAGGAGAACCATATAAATTTCTATAGTGGAGACCTCACCCGAAAGACCCTCTGTGTTTGACAGAGAGAAGGCCAGAGTGCAGGCTCATCAGCGTGCATTACTGTCTAGCTGAGGAGAAACCATAATTACACTCTTCTCTTGGGGTTTGCTCCATTAAGGTTCATATGGAAAGTGTTACTGTGCCTTTTCTGGCCGTGTCATACACATACCACAGACAGGAAATGGACGAGGATAATGGATGCATACTTAATGGAACATCTTGTTGCTAATCTCAGTGTGTTTACACCTACTCTTGACATGTCAAAGTTTCCTTTGTTTCCATCAATCTGTTGAAAATGCCTGAAAACACTACCTTATATTTTGGGAATAAAATGCTGACTGCCGTTCTGTAGGAAAGTTGTCTGTAGACAGTAGGGCAAAATCATTATCTGTGTTTCTGAGCAGTTATGAGCTCAGGGTAGTTTAACTGGTACTGTAAACCAATTAGTGTAATGTACACGCCAATATTTATTTGAATGAGTGGAAATGATAATACCCGATGAAGCATATTGGTGTATCACTTTGTTAAAAATCAGATGTGAGCATTGTCTTGAAAATGTTGAAATGTTTTTATTTTACTTTTTTTTTTTTACATTTTGACAACACTGTTATCTGAACAAAAATATTTATGTACATAAATAAGCAACTAAAAATGTACAGTCATACACAAAAAACAGTCCGTCTGAGTAATAGTCAGTACAGCTTGTATCACGTGTACGTTATTGGTATGGTATTGGGAAACAAAATGTTGAAGCAGTCTATAAATGAATTTGAAATAACAACATTAAAAAAAAAATCAATTCAAAGCCCCACAGCTCTGGTGTTACATTGATGATGACCCAGCAGGAGGAGGAAGAGGAGGCAGGGGGCAGGAATATAGTCCCTCTGATCCACACCTACAGGCATCCAAATGGTTAATGCGTGGGGGGGACGGGAAGATGAGCGGCTCCACATTGTCTCCATTCTTAATTTGACCTACAATTATTTCTTCAGTGGACCTGACATTTTACGTAGACCCTTTATCCTGTAGAGCAGCCCGTTGATAAAATCCTATGGAGAAGATGGGGAAATTTTATTTAATTTTTTATGTAACTTTAAAAAAATAATAGGCAGACTTATTATTTCAGTCCTCTTTTCTAAGTTTTTGTCTCACCTCTTTTGGCTTCCCGCATTCTTGCAACAACTCCTAATGAACAAACAGAAAGAGGTATACACTTTTCCATTGCTTTTTCTTTGAATACATTGCACAACAGGATTTCATTATGAGTCAGTTTCTTCTTAAGGACAACCAAATACGAATATGTACATTAGTGCTGTCAGCGAGGGGCTTCACCGCCGTGCTGCCCTCACAGGGGGCGATCCGGAGAGTTGCCGCGTTAATGCTGGTATGGCGCTAACGTCATTTTAACGAGATTAACGCTGACAGCACTAATATACTTATGTAATTTAGGGGAACTAGTTGCAGATACACTCAACAATAATAAATGACTGACAAGTCATTAACAAGCAATTGGAATATTTAATCAGATCAGTATTTAGGCTATTCTACACAATCCTACCTCCAGCCGGGTTCTTTGCCCCTCATCCGACAGCTCCAGGAGCTCGTCTATGTCGATTTCTAACTCTGGGATCTCTTCTTCCTGTGAGAGTGGAGAGGAATAAAAGTTAAAGACCATATTCATTGAGATTTGTGTTTCTGCATGCCTCACAAACTCCTACAAATTGGATTGTATAATGTGGGCTTCTTGGCTTTTTATCCCTCCTCATCTTTCCAGCCAACTAAACGTAGTCATTCAGACAGAAGACTAAGGCTTACTTTTTCAGTTCAATTCCATTTTAGTAATATAGCGCCAAATAACAACGAAAACCACATCAAGGCACTTTAGAGAGAAAACCAATCAGATATTCCAACCCGATGAGCAAGCACTTGGTGTCAGTGGGAAAGAAAACCTCCCTTTTTACAGGAAGAACCAGGCTCAGGGATGGGCAGCCATCTGACGACTGGTTGGCGGTGAGGGGAGGAACATGGGACAAATTTATTAGTTATCTTGGTGTGGGTTTACTGTAGAGGATAAAAGCATTTTATATAAAACAAAATTAAAAATTGATTGACTTGATGGGAAAAGCTGCAGTGGGCTGATGGATGTAGACAGAAAGGCTGTATGAGGATTCAGGATTCAAATTTTATGGATGGTTTAGCCAGCTGGTTTCCCAGCTCCGCCACTTTTTTTTTTACATATTAATCTCTGATGCACGTCACATGTTTTTAATACTGCACACCTGGAAAACAAAAAACAACAAAAACCCACGAGCGCTCCCAACTGCAATGTAACGACCTATAGATTGCATCATTTTTAAAGATTAACAGCAATTATATGTGAAGACTGTAAAACATAGCACTCTCCACTCTCAAGGCCAAACATAGCAAAGCAATCACTTTACTGTATGTAACAAGCTCTGAACACCTTTCAGGGAGAATGAGGAGTGCTCACTGGAGGACCTCGAAGATATCTGGAGTCAGCAGGTGCACGCTCATATTTGACCAGTGTGGTCTCTTTTTTATTAGGAGGAATATTTTCTGGTTTGGGAGCTTTCATGGCATGAAAGGACGGGGCTCACACAGCTTTCTAGATGTGGAGAGAGAGCTGATCAATGCGGGAGTGCTGAGTGGCAGAATAGATGGGCCCCCGTGCCTGCCTCTAATTGATACACACTGCCAATTTGGACCCTGTGTAATTCTGCTGATGTCTGCAGGATAAATGCAGTGCTGAAGGTTTTTTTTTATTATTATTATTATTATATCTAAGCTGTGCATTTATGGACTTTGCTTTACCAACTGTACTGCGGTTGGTCTTTTTGTACTTGACCTGGTTCAAAAGTGCTGATAGTGTAATCCTGAAAAACTTCAACGAAGCATCTTAATGACTAAAAGAAAAAAAGCAGTGAATACTTATTATATTTATTATTATACTTGTATTTATTAAAATGGATTGGGGTTTTGTAGAATTGTGTTCAGTATGCCTTCCAAACAGTGCTAAGATTTCCTATGACATGGCTGAAGAGGTTTAATTTTCACCATTTGGAGCCATTCAGTGGCTCTACTATAATTGTATGAGAATAGAAACGTGTATAAGTATACTTCATGTCCAGTGAAAAGGAAACCTAGAGCTCTCATGTACTTATACTGCTCTTAAACTTCCTCAGTCTGCCTCTGAAAGTGAGGCAATGCAGAGCACTGCTGAATATCAATGAGCGACGGCTTCCCCTTGCTGGGAGGAACACATGCGTTTATCACGAAGACTCACAATCTGGTCCTCATTCTAACTTCCCAGTATTTCTCGCCGGGATTTACCTTCATTGTGAGAGGGAAAGGGCATTTTAATGAGGCCTCTGGGTGGAAACCATCTCAGCAGCACTTTTCTGAAGTTAAAAAGCAATATACTAAAGCTAAAACCAATGTTGGCACTAACGCTGAAATTCATGAATATCAAAGTGGCTCTCAGAGGGCTGAAGCTTCAGATGGTAGTAGTGCAAATATGTTGCGAAGATAAGACGACTTCCACTGGAATTTTACAATTTTTACATTTCACCATTATCGGGAGTTGACCTAAAACACTCTCTGCAAGCACTCCTGAGCTGCAGTGATGGGAAACTGTCCACATATAGAACAGTAGCTACTATGTACAGAGTGTTTGCCATTAGTTTTGCCTTAGGTTGTGATATTCTCACTGCTTAAATCAAGAGAGGGTGTCTGAGCCAATAAAATTGTTGTGTAATGTGTTGACATTTGATATCCCAAGGGAATAATGACTTTGGTAACCTTTGACCTGTTAACTGAGCAATCAATATCACTCCTTGACATTTATTAAGTACCAGACAGGAAATTCAAGCTATGTCTGATTTTTTATTCAGCTTCAATTTGGATATTTACTGATATTAAGAAGAGCATTACCACTTTTGCATAGCTCTAATAATCAGCTGGTGAATAATAAGCAAACTAAACTTTGCTTATTGCTGTGACCACTGAACACTTAGATTTGATGATGCTGTATTATTCTTTGCTAAGCAGCAGCAGGGATTAGACAGGAAGGGTTTGCTATTTTCACTAACACTTCACTATTGTGGGCATGAGCAGCTAACAACACGACAGGCCTTTTCTTTTTTTTTCTTTTTTTATTATTATAACAGGTTTAGTTGAACTTCCTGTAATTTCATAACACAGTCAGTAACACAGTTCAGTAGCATTTCCTTATAACAAGATATTAACAAAACATTAACATCAAACGCTCATCATGGTGTTTGTTATTACACAGGAAGCCGTGCCCAGGAAAACGTGTCTTGTTTCGGGAAGATGCCGGCACATGTTAACTTATCATCCCCTTCCTTTTTCCTGCCAGAAGCACGAGCTGTCCACATCTCAAAATATTCATTAACTTCAGCGAGTGAGTCACGGCAGAGTTGCAAGAGAAAAAAGGGAGCCATATCCCGTTGTCTAATTACATACAAAATCTGAGCAATTTTTAAACAAGAATCAGCTGAACTTCATAGGATTCATCCCAGTCTGCATAAAGTCTCAAACAAATTACTGTCTCTCGGTGGTAATTTCTGCAGTCTGCACATTTAAAAAAACAAGTTTTCACTGAAGAAGACTGACACTCAGTGGGGAAAATAGAAGTGGGGTCTGTCTAAATCGAAGCATGCAGAGTGAGAGGTTGCATTGCCTATTTTAGAATTCTTTACTTAGTATATAGTTTGTATAGTATAGTTTGAAAAGGTGTGAATTCTGCAAACGGAAGCCGCCACACCAGACTGAGGCAGTACTTTCTATGAATTAGAGATGTGTCTAAATAATTCAGGCGGTGACACAGGGGACTGACGGTAAATGCTTCCACGCGGAAGACTCGGAGAACCAACAAAGGAACCTTCCCCTGAGCCCATGCAAAATTCATTACACTGGCCTGTGCACGTGGACAAGAGCAAATAATCCCACATGAGGACCTGATGCAAATATTCAGGCTATCCAAACTGGAAAGTTGAGCCTTAATTTCCATATGTAAAGAATGTAGGTTTGTCTTAAGAAAATTGTAAAGACAAGGTACTTGAAGTCAGTGGTAGCAGGTATTATTGTAAACCCATCAAAGAAATGCATTGTGTTATTGCTCTGTTGTCAGTACCGAGAATCTGTCCATCCTGCGGCAGGGCAAACATCTGCTATCTGCGCTGTACATGTGCTGCACATTTACACTTATGTTAGATCACGTTAGAACCAGAACGAAAAAGCAGAAGTACTAAAATACTTGTATGTTTCTGGGACAAGATCAAAATAGTAGACAGAGACAAGACTTTTTTGTCTACGTGTCCCAGTTTCAACTAATGTGATTTATTCTGCCCTCAGCATCGCAAGCATATTAACATATACTACCAAGAGGCTCACAAAACAAGTATCCTGAGGAGGAAAACACTTAAGTACCCTGAATTGTGACTCAAATGGTTTAACTTTAAGGCAGCCAGGCTTAACCCTGGTTTAGATAGGGACGTTATCTAATCATGTTCAGATTTTCTCCACAGAACTTCCCTGTCCGCAGGCAGCCATAGATCTGCCCACCTGCTCGTGCTCTGCAGTGTTACTATATTCAATTCAATTACAATTCAATTTTTTTTATGTAGCACCAAATCACAACAGCAGTCACTTTAAGGGGCTTTATATTGTAAGGTAAAGGTAACGACCACCTTTGAGCAAACGCTTGAAAAAAGCGAGAAGAAAAAACTCCCTTTTAACAGGAAGAAATCTCCAGCAAAACCAGACTCAGAAAGACACAGCCAGGACAGGACAAAATGTGTATAAACACAAATAAAGAGTGAAGAAGAAACGCTCACAGTGTAACTAACAGAGGATTCAGGGTCATCAGATTCAACTATTATGCATTGCTTTATGCAACATGAAAAGGGTTTATTGATCATGTAAAGGGATGCCAGGCAGAGAGGTGGCTCTAGACCATCTTAAAGTGAGGAGAGCCTCCGTGTGGTTTGAGAGAAACGAGAAATACTTTGTCTCTGACATCTCCGGCACGAAACTGAGGCTGCATTGTCATCTGATCCACGTCGTCACTGGAAAGCTCGCCCTCCTTTAACAGGCACCCTTAATTCCAACGTGCCACACCGCCTCGTGTAGGCGACGAGACATCTGTTGCCATGGTTTCCCCTTGGTGAACGCCAAGCAAATCAATATGGAGCCTCTGACATAATTGGATTGCATCCCACCGTGCAGGAGGGAAGATATGAAGGATGTTGTTGTTGGTAGAGTCCTCGCTGTATTAAAACGAAGCCGTCTTCAGAGCATGGAATAAATTCGCTATGGAAGTAATAGTAATGCTTTTCCATGATGTAACTTTTTAACCATCACATATGTCCTGTGGTAATACAGACTGCATATCTTTTGTTTTTTCCAGTGCCTGCTGCATGTTAATTTCTATATCGAAACCATCACCATTAATCATTTCCTTATATGTGAGCAATCAAACTATGTACTGTATTTTCGATTACATAGTTACTGAGTGACTGGGCGAATCTGTCACAAGACACGCAGACGTTGGAATTGTGACATAATTGTTTTGGTGCACTGACTCACTGTTACTGTTGCTTGCCTCACTGTACAACTTTGTTATGTGCAGGGACATCATCTAAACGCCTCGTATCTTAATGTAGCCACATGGCGACCACATATGCTTAAAGAGACCGAGGTGTGTAATTGTGGTCGTGCTTACTAGTCACGTCCCCTCTCTGCAAAATCATTCGATCTCTTAGTGCAGAACACCACACAGCTGGCACCTCAGTCATTTTGATGACATGCGAGGGTTTCTGTACCAGAAAGAACAGCCGTGAAACACAGCTACTTTCCTACCACCCACTCCTCTATGAGGTTCTTGTCATTTCTATTACAAGCAACGTTTTTGAGCGGCTCGGTGCCTCTCCCCTTACTTGCTCCCCTCTCCTCCTCTTTGGCCAGCGTGTTTCTGAGTGAGTGTCTGTGTGAGCCAGCCCCGTCCTACCTCACAGTCAAACAGCAGGTGCAGCTGCCCATCGATCCACTCCTCGATATCCAGCCTCTTCTGCAGGTCCTTGCGGTTGTATTTGACTGTCAGCTTGCCAAGTTTGCGGTGCGCTGGCTCCTCTGCTTTGTCTGTTGCCTGGAACATCACCCTGGACTGGGTGCTAGGGTCTGACGCCATGGCTGCCACGGCCTCAGGAGATCCGTGGAAACGCACCGAGCTGGAACACAGACAGACCTACAGGCACGCTGGACTTGCAGACTCTGAATCCCCTGCTCTGTCTCTGCTTTTCTTTTAGTGATACGCTGCTCCCACACGTATCTCCTGTGTTTCCTGTTATCTTTGTGGAGTGCTCGTGCTCTCCCCTCCTTCTCCTTAGCACTGCCTCTGGTTCCCTGCTTGTCCTCACCCCCCGACCCCCCTTCTCTCTCTCTCTCTCTCTCTCTCTCTCTCTCTCTGTCCCTCTCTAAAGCTCACTGTCTTGCTCTCCTTCTCTCCTCCTCTTGCAACACCCACTGGCTGCACTATCAGTGGAATGGTAATGAGATATGGCTCCGAGCTTGCCTCTGCATGTGTGTATGTGCACACACTTTACAGGGTGTGTGTTTGCGTTTTGCTCTCTTTGTCTTATATCAGGAAGGGGTGGATGGGGAAAGGTGGTTGGGGGAGGGGATGGGCATAGGTCAATTACAGCAATAAAAATGGGTGAGAATGGGTGAAAGGGCAACTGCCTTCTATCAAGTTAGGATAATAACTCTGGGTGAAAATATCTCAGCATATCCTTTTGCACTTTTGATCTTTCCCCTCTGATCATTGCACATCTTGCCAATCCTGTCATTACTGGCACACAACTCGTGCTCTTTTTTATTGTTTCCCCCCTCAGTAAAAGTACTTTAAGTATTTATAAGTTGACAGACTCAAATGGGTTTGCCATCCTTGATGCTTCTTAAGTTCACAAACACTTCTAACTATAGCTGGGTCCCCCCCAACCTGACAGGTGATCCAGGGTTCCTCTAGTATGGTAGCTGCTTTGTCCTTTATAATGGGTATTATCAGGTGTGCGTTTAATAAGCCTTGAAGTCCAATTGGCATCCTCAGTTACGCACAGGTAAATAATGGATGAAGCAGCGGCAGCAGCAGTGTTTATGACTCTTTAGAAGTCAAACGACAAAAGTCTGAAAGCATCAGTGTTTCCAAAGTCAAACAGCAGCACTCCACCCCACAGGTCAAAAAAATTCATAGTAGTGGCATAGTAGTGGACACCTATGCCAGATTATTACAGCTGAGACAAGAGAGGCAACAGGCTGCAGAGTTTCCACAGATCATATTACGATATGAATAATGGGGTTCAGCTTTTTTGGCTTTTGGCAGGGACTATCCATCAGGCATGCCTGCAAGTGTTCACCCACTGATGCACCGTCTGTTACAAACACTGAATTATTGAGTGCCTCGAGCAGCTCACCTTTCCAAGCAAACAAATTCATCCATCCCATCTTATGGCTACTTGGTTCTGCTCTATTGGGTTGTCTAAAAAAAAGGCTAAGCCTTCTCACCTCAGGCCTATCAGGGTGACTCATTGTAGGTGACAGAAAAAGAAAGCAAGGCCAATAAATAAGCTTGACCTCAGCTCGTGTGACCCGTAGGGCTGAAGATGGGTCCTTTTAGGCAGCAGAGTTCACAGATAACCCCACTAACTTTGTTTTCTACAAGATAGTAATTTTCTGAGTGTTTTTGTCTTTCAACATTTCTAAACCAAATTATTTACATTGCATAATTTGATTATCAACTTCCTGTTGCTCCACACCTGGTTCATGCGTTGCTTCCTGACTGGTCACATATTTTAATGACTCACCAGCCTGAATCAGCTCAGTGTTACTATGACAAAGAGAACTGGGGCTGCTGGGAATTTAAAAGATGGGTCCTTTTGTTTTGTTTTTTTCATGTCAGGGCTAAACGCATGTTTTGGTTTGTTTGTTTATTTTATTTTTTTACAGTAATTTTAGAAATAAATAATAAACTGCTCACCCAAGCCAGCTTGTTCAGTATTTGGTGGGGCCATACTGCCATCTTCTGGATTAAAGCTCATGAACATTTTAGGTCCGTGACAGTATAAAAAAAAATAGGGTAAGTAATTAGACACTGAAAGAGGAGCTTCACAGCCACAGAGACTGTTCAGCTTTTTCCATTTTGGAAGAATTCCTAATTTGCATCTATGGTAAAGACATCAGTTTCAAAAAAAAAAAAAGGCTTGGAAATTGTGGTCAGCAGCTCACGTTTGATGTGCATTAGTGCAATATGTGAGGAGAAACAGAACACAGCAAAAACCTTTCAGTGACATTTACATAAAGGGAGATATTGTGTTGCAGTGCACAAACCCTATTACAATGATAAATGCACGTCTGTGGTACAAAAGCCACAGGCACTAGTCTAGAGATGCAGTGGGAAACGATATTAACCGATGAGTCATTCCTCTCCATATTCTCACAACTGAGTGATTCATGTGTGGTGTAGGTAGGGCATGCTATCATCGCGTTATTTTGCGGGGAGAGGTGTTACTTCTACTTGTCTCCTCAGAGTGCACGGTCACTTCACTTTACAAAGTTTTCCCGATCGCTTAAATCATGCAATTAAACGTTTCTATCCTGATGGCAGTGGTTTCTTCAGAGGTGGCAGTTCCCCCCATCAGGCAGAGGAGGTCACTAAATGGTTTTCATGAGTGTGAAAATGACACCCAAATGCTGTCACAGCTGCTATGCTCACCAGATCTCAACACAACGAGGTCTCCACAACTTTTCATAACTATCAAGAAAAAGAAAAATTAGGGTGATATATATATATATATATATATATATATATATATATATATATATATATATATATATATATATATATATATATATATATATATATATATACAGACACACACACACAGATAGATAGATAGATAGCGTTAATCCCGGGATTAACGCTATTTAACGCTATCTGCATTGAGGAGAGACTTCAGTGCGCATGCACGTTAAAACTGGTGGCACTCCGTGTTCTCAAGATCTTAATGTTGGTTTTCGCTTTACATTTCTGATTACTATGAAAGAAGATTTAATAGTATTTTTTCTATATTCATTCATTTTAATATTTGTATTTTCTCTTGTTGCCCACGACTGGTTTATCTGACAGATTTTTAGATTTATCTCATTTACTAATTAATTTAAAAAAAAACAACAAAAAAAAAACAGTCGTTTGTATAGCGTTAAAATAAATACGTGTGTTTTGTTTAGTTGTTTTATTGCTGACTGATATTATTTTATTTTATATCTACTAATGTAACTTGAAATCAACCCTAAAGGTTGAGGACCGATTGATTGACTAGAGTGTCGCCCGGGTGTTTACAGTGCTGCTTTACACTCACACGCTCGGTCCTCTGTCCCTGTTTTGTTAGGCGAGAGAAGGGAGTGGCGCGGCTGAAGAGTGGAATTTCACTTCCTGTATCTCAGGTGAGTCACCTGGGCTATGTCGTTGAGTCCGTGGTTTTTGCCGACATCAAACAGGTTAATCTCTTCTGAGTTTCAGTCTCGTAAAGTGTCAGATCAGTGTGGTAGCACTCAGATACGTCTTGTGGAATATCAGGAAGTTGTTAGTTTCTCGAGAGTTTAATCAGAGTCGACTGCCGAGGAGGAGAAGTGTTGTTTAGCTTTGAGGCCTAAACTGGTCTCTCTTTTTAGGTTGTTTTTTGTTTTTTGTTAGAAGTTTTCCCACCTGTGGCTGTTTATATATATATATATTGAACCGATTTCACTTTCACTTCTGGATTTTATTTGCGTCAATTTGCCATTGTGGGACTCTTATTTTAAAATAATGTATTCATTAATTAAAGGACGATCGGGTGCGTGTGCGCTGCTGCTCTCGTTACTTGTTGTAACCACCGCTGGTCAGCTGGTTGGTGAGGAATGCTTGGCCCAATTCGAGAAAGGTCGGGATGACTTTGTGCTCGATGCCGACGGATCTGTGAAAGACGGGGCGACGTTTATTTCGTCGCCGAAACTGTATCGACACAAGGACTGCGTGCAAGCCTGCTGCAAAGATTCCAGGTGCAATGTCGCCTTCATGGAGGAGGGAGAGGAGGAAGGCACGATCAGCTCCTGCTTTCTCTTTGATTGCCTGTACAAACAGAAATACGTTTGCCACTTTGTTGGGAAGAAAGGATACGACAGTTATATCCACAAGAGCATTTTTAGCAGGTATCATGTTAATCACCCCGACCCAGGTAAGGTCAAAACTCACAAAAGAATATTTGTCATAGTGTTGTTAGTTATGCCTTTGTGAATATCTGACATGCATACGGACTATAACTGTGGGAACATCCAGTAGTGACATTTCTTTTTTCTAAGGAACCCAACTTCACAACAGACATTATGAGGGTGTCCTGTTTAAATGCTTAAAGGGCATGAATTTGCCAAATTTGTTAGTACACTCCGATAATTAAATCCACTAGTTTTGATTCACAATTTATTTTTTTTTTATTTTTTTTTTAATGATAACAAGCATATCTTGTTCTTCATATCTATGGCAGTAATCTTCAGTTTTGCGTGTTCCTACATGCCTGGAAGGGTTAGCATGTTCATCTCGTTTTCAGCTTGTTTAGTTGCTTGTACTGTTTTTGTCTTGTTGCTTATTTCTTTTACATTTTCTGTTAAAACTGGTCAAAATGGGATTCCCACTAATCTCACGGTTTCACTCTAGATACTGATGACCGTCGTCCAGTGGCTGATGGAGGTCCGGGCCAGGTGATCCAGCCTCATGAAAGCCTGGTACTGAATGGTATGAAAAGCAGAGATGACAAAGGGATTGTGTCCTACAAGTGGAAAATGCTCACTGAATATCTATATGCTGTCTATGAGGTGAGGAAAGTGACAAACCTGAGTTTACCACCATTATTTTAAGACGATGGCATTTATTTATAGGAATATCTGCTATAACTGTATTGAATCCACCTGCTGTTTCACTAAAAAAAACATGAGACACTGTCTTTATATGCCCTACAGGACATCCAATTTAAAGACCAAATGGTTGTTTCCAACCTGACATCTGGGAAATACAGGTTCCAGCTGACTGTTACGGATACTATCGGCCAGTCGGATTCAACCGATGTTAAGGTCCTCGTCCTCACTCCTGAGCAGTCTGAGCGTGAGTATCTAGTCTGAAGAAAGATGCTGTTTGAACCTTCAGCATGATTTGAACATACTGGGATTTAAATTATGCAGTGGCCGTGGCTCACGAGGTGGAGCAAGGAATCTACTATTTGAAGGATTGGTGGTTCTGTCCCAGACTTCTCCAGTCTGTATGCCAAAGTATCCTCTGGCACGATCACAGTTTGAATGTTAGAAGGGTTAGGTGTAGAACAAAGGTGCTTATTTCTGTTATTGAGGCTGCTGTATAAAGCACTTTGAATGCTGAAGCAGAAAAGCGATATCTAAGAGTCAGTCCATGTATCTGTTTTTAAGTTTTAAATGGAGAGAGAACCTTACCCTGTAGATCAGAGTCTTCAGGACATAAATCCCACGCTGCCAGTCCGAAGCTGGAAATTACATCTCAGCTTGGAGTTGGCCGATAGGTTTCATTACTTGATAGACTGGCAGGAGCTATGGTTCCGTTTCAGTTGTAATGAGTCATGTTTTCCTCCGTATCGTATTTGTTGACATTTTCTTTAATGGGGTCAAGACTTCCTAATTCAGATATTTACAAAAAAAAAATGTAAATATATGGATTATTTATTTTAATTAATTAATTTTCTGTTGCATCACCCTGACCCTGTAATTATTAAACATTTCCAAGCAGCTTGTTTTCAGTTGCTTCTTGAAGTCCTTCCATGTTGGCAGACATGTCACAACATGCTAGACTCATTCCTGTGGACAGAGTGACATGACAACATGAACACAGAGGGATAAAAGCTCGTGTTTTAAAGAGATTACACCCAATTCTAAGACTCTGGGGAAGGAGGGCTGGTAGCAGGAAAATGAACTTTGGAGCACAAGCGACTGGTTTAATATTCTCCTTTTGTGTGAGGGGAAGTAATATCCAGGTCGCTTCTATTGTAAAATACCACAGTAAGGCGACATGACGCTCTCTGGAGAAAACGGAAGTCAGCAATCTCAATCGCTGTGGTTTTTACTGTTCCCCCGATACCATCACTCCTCCCCCAACTCAGCAGAACCTGTCAGTCTGGTTTCTGCTTAGGCGGCACAAACAAAACGTCAATGTCCGTAAATGTCGGTGTCCGTACTAATTAAAAGTCATTTAAAATCTGTTGTTTTTAAAAAATTAAAATTACGTGTGCGCGGTAGGGGGTTGTCTTTTGTTTAGTTCTGCATCTGCTGGTTGATTATACAGTGAAGGACAGGCAAAGATTTCTAACCATGCAGTTGGTTCAGTTACCCATTAACAGGTTTAGTGCTGAATAATGTTCAGGAATGCTTTCTGTGGAATATGTGTGATTGTTGCTGAGACTTGCCTTTGTGTCAGTGCCGCGACTCTTGCATGACAATTCTTGCCATTCATGAATGAAGAAATAATATGAGAACTTACTGATTAAAGTACAGCTTATACTTCCAAATGCTACGTTTCCTTTTCCAGTGTAAAAAGAATCTGTATAATCTTTTGTGTCATTAACCACATTCACATGATCTGTAGCTCTTTTGTTCTCCACTTCTTCTTTCTGCTCCCTCTTTCTGTCTGGACGGCAGTTTCAAAAGTAATTATCTGTCTGCTCTCAAGACAAAAAGGAAGCACACGTCAAAGGGAATCTCATCAAATAAAGTATCGCGTATGAGACAGGACAGCTGTCTCATACGATTGATCAAATTGGATTATGGACTTAAAGCAAGTGTCATATTGTTAATTTGCTTCAGAAAGTCATCTGATGCATCTGATTAACATTTAAAGAACTGACTAATAGCGTATGATTTTATATTTGTTAATGGGGATCTGTTTTACGATTTCTTTTCAGCTACTTACAAGTTGGACTCTTTTAGAGTCATTTTGATGAATTAAAGTCCCATATTATACTTATTTATCTTAACACAGGGCCTTGGTGCAGTATCTTGATTCATCCACTGTTTGACTTATCAGCACGAGTGCTTGGTCTTAAAGGGATAGGTGCTAATTGCCCTTTAAGCCAACTTTCTTTAATTGGCTCCCCCTGACACAGATAATATTTGAACAGCAGGTGTGTGAGGTTTCTGTCCTCATACCCAGAGCCGAGTGATAAAACATATATGAGGGAAGAGTGAGCATTTAGAACAACCTGAATCCTTTTGCCTCACAGGGGTTTCTTGCACACACGCTGAGCTCATAGCTTGAAACTCTGGCCGTGTTTAATAGGATCTTAGCAGTATTTATATTACTGAAAATAAGAAAAAGCATAATTTGTTTCCTCTTAAAGTCACAAAGAAATGGCCTTTTGATAAGCTGTTGACAGGTTTCATATTTTCAAGTGAACACATACAAGCTGTGAAGTTACTAGTGAAATTTAATGTGTGGTGGAGTAAGTTAGCTGTGATTCAAAGGTAATCCTTTTTATTTTGTGTCCCATCAGACCACTGTATGGCTCCGAAGAAGGCTGGACCGTGTCGCGGCTCTTTCCCTCGGTGGCATTACAATGGCGCCGAAGAAAAGTGTGAGGAGTTCTTATTTGGGGGCTGTAGGGAGAATCTCAACAACTATCTCACCGAGGGCGAGTGCGTTAAGGCCTGCCACGGTTCAGGTACCTGTGATCAATGCTTTTATTCTTCTGTTTGTTGTTTTTCATTTAAATGACTGACAGATCATTAATATGTGTGTGTCAATTCACATTACAGATTATAAGAGTATATATATATAGAACAAACTGTAACTGCTTGCCCTGGTATACATCTTTTACATTTTCAAGCCCTGTTTTAGAACATTCCCTTCAATTTAAAACAAGTGTTTTTGCCACTAAGTGTCAGGTTCAGGTCTAAGCTTTCGTTTGAGTAGTTACATCAGCATAGACAGAACTGTGTCAGAGATTCAGCCCTTTGAGCACACACAGCCCAGAGCTGTGAGACTTTGGCTTTGTTTCATTCTCCAAATAGCTCCTGCTGTGAGAGGTAATCACGTGAGCCTGCAAGTGAAGATGAATTATTATTATTATTTTTTAAATAAAGGAAAAATCAAGTAGAGGCTTCAAAGCCAAAAAATGCCGGTGAACACGATTCTAATGGATAAGTGCAAAGTCCTTTGTATGGTAAAGAAAATGTACACTTATCTCTGCACAAGTCAAGACTGCTCTCCAGAGTAGGTGTAAATGTCTCCTCAGGTGCATTAACAGAAAACCTAGAAGTAGTAGTAATACAATACAAAATATATTAATTGATTTAAAAACATTTGAAAAATTGAAAACATCCCCCCAGGTGTTATACTGTCTGATCGCCCAAGGGACAAAATACCTCCTCAGCCTCTCTGTTGAGTGATTCTGAGATAGCAGACTATTGCTGAAAGTTGTCGTCTTTCTGCCTGAAGAGGTGAAATGTCACCGTCAGGACACGTCAGTGACCTGATCTAAAAGCTCTGTGTAATTTTCCAAGATTCTCAAATACAGTTGTTTCGGTCTGGATTTAAATCTACTCAAATTCAAGATGGGAATTAACTATACTTTTGTTTCAATTCCACTGTAATAAATGTTTTTAAGATTTTACTTTTACTTCTTTTTTATGGCTTCACTGATAGTTTGTAATTAAAAGAAATGAACATTTCTTCTTCTTAATATTATCAAACCCCTTTTTATTTGAGGAAAATCTCAATACTAATGTCTTTCTGTAGCTTACTCCCTGGTAAAAAAAATAAATAAAAAAAATTAACAAATCATTTTCATTTAATCATAATCTCCTTTTGTTTTATTTCTTTCAGTAAAAGGATCTGTTAGAGGTTTACCTATTCATAAAAATCAAGGTAGGTAAATGATGGTCACGGAACAAAAGACCAGAAGCCTCATGTGCACAACTGGAAATGCATGTCTACTTTTTCTACTCTGTATGTTTTTCTTGGTCACCTCAGTGTTGCTCCCCTAGTCTCTGATGCCAAACTGAATGGTTCCTAATGAGGGAGTGGCTAACATGTAAAAGTGATTTATTTACTTTTACAGATGTATTTGTACTGACACATAGTTTCATATTTACACAATTATGAAACACCATCAGAATTCCCTTGAAGCTGTGTTTCCGGCCATTTGACAAAAACCTGTTCTCACAACCAAAACTATGTCAATTTATGGCCTGACTGCTAAGTTCACCACAACTCTAGGTGATAGTTCTCTGATGGTTCATTAGCTATTGGATATAATTAGTTATCTAGGGCAAATATCTATCTAGGCCATAGAGCAGTACAAATGACACTTTCCCTTATGTTTGTGTGTCACAGCAGAAAAATGCGGTGCTCCGTGTAATGCGACACAATTCACCTGTGCTAATGGTTGCTGTTTGGATCCTGCACTTGAGTGTGACTCAACACCACAGTGTACCGACGGCTCTGATGAGCAGAACTGCGACGAGTGTGAGCAATAGCTAACGGGCTTGTGGGATGACAAATGGGGCTTTGATAGCACTCTGATAAAATGTTTCTTGAAAGTCATGCTAACTGGTGTTGTCTCCTGTGTGGTCGTCAGTGAAAAACAACTTTGAGATTCTGCGGCAGATTCCAGTCAATGAAAAAAAAGGTGATTGGAGCTTCTAAGCCATTCTCTAGAGTTTATTTGCTAAATAATTAGCTATTTCTAAATGTAGCACAGGCTGTTATTATCTATGTAACCTTAGTGGTGGTTTATTGAAATTCACAGCACACTGCACAGAAACTCCCGACCCAGGAGACTGCAGGGACAGTATGACTAAGTGGTACTACCAACCCATCGAACGGAAGTGTTTGCGCTTCAACTACGGTGGCTGCGGAGGAAATGATAACAAGTTTGAGAATGAGGAGGCCTGTCAAGACTATTGCCGTGGTGTCACAGGTAGGGTTTTATTTTTATACATTTCTAGTACACATAATCCCAGACTTCATATATGATAGTACAATTTCCTATTCATTCCATTTTTATGCTACATGAGTTTAAATGGTTCTTTGTTTTCCTCGGGTTTAGTTTGGGCGCCTTTGTTAGAGGTGCCCATGTGACATGTCACACCTGTCCTGATGGAGCAGTTCACAGCTCTCACAATGAACTGTAAACAAGTTGAACTGTAAATGAATTATTTTCCAGTAGTTTTAGCTTCTTTATCAAATTAATTCTACCACGAACCCACAAAAGATAGAAGCCAGCTCCACAGTGGACCTCGCGTTACCTTTTATCTCACCGTTGAGCCATTTGTGGACCATAAAAAGCCCTGATAAACTGTATGTTACTGCCCAGCTGGTGCCAACAACTAGCTAGTGATCATTTGGTGAGGAAAAAGGCCAACTAAATATTGTTTCAGGTGAAAACAACTAAATGTCAACTCTGCTACATGATTGTTGGGTCTGTAAATATGGAACTGTTTGTAAAATGACAAACTGGCGTTACCATATGGTCCAAAAAATGTATATGCATTTATTGCTGGAGGTGATGATAACCAATACTGAAACCTTGGGTCATACATTATTGCATAATTTGAATACGGCTGAATGAGACTCATGAACCGTATGAATTATAGCCGAGTCGCACGGTGACACACAAATATTAGCTAGTTGTCAGATTAGTAAAAAGATGCTAACATACAGAGAAGCAGTAAAATGTAATTCATTCTGTCTATACTGTCAAAGTGTTTGGCCAAAGGAAATCTGCAAGTTAATATTAAGTTATTTAAGCTGTTTAGATCAGTGGTGTCAAGCATATGGCCCGGGGGCCAAAATTGGCCCTGTAACGACACCCCTGGGGGTTTGTTTGTTTGTTTTTTACAGTGATTTCACAGTAAAATAAAAATGACATTTTATGTGAATTACAGAAAACTTCATATTTTTTTAATTACAAGACAATCAGGGCAATAAAATATCAGAACTTTACCTGTAATTTCACATAGTTTCGCTGGTCAGGTCTAGCCCACTGAGGTCAAAGTGGGCTATATGTGGCCCACGATTGAAAATGACTGACAACCCTGGTATAAATGAATGAATTATTGATTGAAATTGCTAGCTATTTGTTAGTGTTTATGTGGCATTTGGGGTATTATAAATCTATATGCTACACACTTCAGAACTCCTTTACTAACTTGTGTTACAAGTTCAAGAGTTTACCAACAATTTCCAACTTCAGCAGTGGTTTTACACCTGCTCTTTCCTCTGAAAGATTGTTTTTAATATTAAAGGAACTCTTTTTTTTTTTATGACATGCCGCTTTTTCTTTTTCAGAAAATGATGTATATTTAAGAGAAAGACAAGAGAGCGAAACCAGTGAGAGTGACAGCCAAACAGGTATATTACCCTTTATTTTTATTTATGCCTGTACCAAAGGAAAATAATTTATTGCCAGTTGAGGTTTAAATACCCATCCTACCACTTTTACATCAAGAGCATTACTCTTCACCCTCTTTTCAAGCTCAGATCTTATATGACCAAAAATGTAATGCTGTAATTGTCTGTAATTGTAATGCTTATTTTTAATTCATTTTAACAGCCATTTTAGCGTTAGCTATCGTGTTGGGTGTGGCTATTGTCATCGTTCTAGCCGTCCTGGCGTACCACTTCCTAAAGGGAAGGAAGTCCCAGCACCATCGTCTGCCTGCCAGTAATGCAACGTACACCACGATGGAGCCGAGCAGAGACGCTCTGGTCTACAATAGCACCACCAAACCCATCTGATCGATGAGAAATGACAGGCTGGTGTTTGGTTAAGGTTGAGAGTTGGAGATGTATGTTTTTAAAGGTATGTACAGCCAAGGATGTCTTGGACGTCATCAGTGATGAAATGTGAGGTTTCATTTGATTTTTTTGATTTTTTTTTTTTTTTGAGTTGTTGGATAGCAGTTTGTGCAGGCTGATAGGAAAGTATTTTTAATTCTTTGAAAGTAGATTTCCACAGGACATGATCAATTTTAACCAGACCCACCCCCAAAAGAAAAAGGTTCTCCACATGTTCATCGTTGCATTAAATTATGTTATAGCTCCGTGTGGACAGTTTAATTACTAAAGTCTACATTCTTATCAGGCCCAAACTGGCTTCTTTCTACAAAGTAATGTTCCTGATTTTGTTTTTTTGTTTTTTTTTACAACTGAAATCTGGGAAATTTTGCGGTTATGTAATGTCAGTGATGTTTTAACGCCACTGACACTGCATAACTGCCACTGCGGTTGCTTTAATGCCGCCTTCTTTACTCTGTCCAATTTTCTTTGTATTGTGTTTTACAAACTATTGTTACATACTCCCATGGATTTCATATGAATAGTTAATGCTCTAAATATTCAACACTTTACCCTGAAGTTTCTTGGTTGATCATTTTTAAATATTTGTTTTTAGAACAAGCATCATATATTATCAATTCCTTATTCACACTTTAAAAAATACACTTGCAGTTAATTATTCAGCATAAAATGTACATATTTGCTGGATCGTGATGTTCTTCCTTAATAAAAATATTAACTCACTTTTATTTGAGAAATCTTTGTCATGCAAAACACATCGGCTGTCTCGTTTGAACACGTTTTTCAGTTTTCATTTAGTCAGCTCTTGCAACACTGTCTTGTGTAATGTGCCGCACGCTTTGATTTGGGTTTTTTTTTCGTGAAATGAGTATTTCAGACTTCTGACGCTGCTGCCTGTCTGTGCATGTGTAGCTGGGATGATTAATAGATTTGATTTTTGATTTTTTTTTTTTTTATATACTTTATGATTAGATCTTTTATTGGTTTTTATACATTTACCATGTTGCTTATCTGGGCTCTGCGTGTGTATCTTCCGTTATGTGTTTGTGGTAATACACACTAGCTTTCTAAGACACCCTTGGAGAGCATGACACACTTCCTGGTGACTGTGTATTTGTTAAATAAGTTTTTTTCTCATGTTACCTTCAGGTGGTTAAAAGTCACAGGTAATACAGTTTATAAACCTTATAAAAGTACCTGAGTTGTTGAAATCTGTACAGTAATATCACAATGTAGCCTAGACTGTAGACATTTTGAAGAGCATTAAATATGCTTTTGCTGTTTTGGGTTTTTTGTCTTTCGGTTCTCCGGCTTGCAGAAGGTGCAAATGTATTTTTGTTGTGTTTGGTTACTTGTCTGGTCTGTACTTTGCACGACTTGGCTCACATTAGCAATGATTGAGGCTGAAATGAGTCAAACCACTTCAGCTGATGCCTGTTTAAGCAGTTTCAGAAAATGAACCACATCCTGTCAAATTCACTGGCATGATGCAACACTTCCACTTTCTGCACAACAACATAAAACGTGATATAATGGCACATCGGGAAACTAATGACATGGGTTCAACATTTTACCAACGTCATTTCAAAATGGATTCTATTCATTTTTCACCTCTTCAATGCACAACACACCAAAATGGAAAGAAAAAAAATGCTAGAAATTCTTGCTAATTTATTAAAAATAACAAACCAAAAATAAAACATGTAAATGAGTATTCACAGCGCACAGATACGCTTGTAAAGTTCTGGATAGGAAGTCATATTAATATGATTATTGTCATTTATTTACAAGATATAAAATTTTAAGTCCTGATAACCAAATTTTGTGTTCAGATATACGGTTAGCACATAAGGCTATGCAAAGTGAAGGTGGTTTATCTTTCTGCTGACCTCTGCTGGCTTCTAGGTGATCTGTTGAAAGAAGAAGTGCTGAAACCTGTGAGGTGAGAGCAATGAGATCTAAGTGATCATGTCAGTTTATTTCAAATAAAATGTTAAAATCTCTTACACCAGCAAATTTGCATTATACTGTTTTAAACAACACATCATAGGCAATTTATATATTGACTAGGGTGACCAGTTGTCTGTCTTTATGAAGGACTGCAGAGCATTTTTATAATAATAAGGCTTTTATTGCCAACAGGGAAACTTGTAACTCACCATAAAGTCACAGGCTCTGCAAATTTCTGTGAATAGGATCAAAACCATCACAAAGCAAATTAAGTGAGAATATTATTTTCAGTTTTGCACAGTACTGTACGTTGCTGTGCAAAAGTTTTGAACCACCCCTCATTTCGTGATATTTCCCTAGGGAAATGGGAAATAGATGCAGCAATTTGTTGAAATGTGCATACATGGAATTATAGTAAGTAACTAAGAGAAAAACAGAGTTTGTACAATTCTAACACGTTTGAAAGTGAATATTTGGTATGCCCAACTGTATTATTCAACACAGCGTGAACTGCAACACCACTGGCTGAAATGGAGACTGGGTCAACTGAAGTGCTGGACGCATCTCTCAGGCACCATCAGTAGCACAGGAACAGAGCAGGAGGGAGCGAGAAAGAGAGCCAGGGGCAACAACAAGAGACAACATTGTCACATTAGAAAGGTATAGCAAAGAAAATGAGTAACACCAAGAAAAGAAGCAAAATCTGGAACCATTTCAATGTTATTGGCAGTACAAAGGCAGAGTGTAGAGTCTACAAGAAAAGAATATCACATAGAGCCGGCTCCACAAACAACCTGCACAGGCACCTGAGGACTGTCCACCCATCAGTGCAATGGGAAGATAAAACACAGTCAATTGAGGTCAATTGATACTGATGAAGGTGCCAGTGTGTCTACTGCAACTGTTGCTGCTGCTGCATCTACAGCATCATACAGTATACCACCACAACCACCTAAACCAACCCAGACCTCTATTAGGCAGTTTTTGCAGAAGTCTGTGCCCCCCCCCCCCCCCAAGACAGCACTCAATTGATAAAGAGTGGGCAAGAATGACTGCACTTGATTTCCAACTATTTTCAGTTGTGGATGATAAAGGGTTCAGAAAGTTTATTCATGCACTGAATCCTCTATATGCAATTCCAATCAAAAAACAACCTGAAGAGCCGGTTGGGAGCCGAAAGAGCCGGCTCTTTTTTCAGTGAGCTGAGCCAAAAGAGCCGGTTTTCTAGAAAGAGCCAGAATCCCATCACTAGTACCGTGTACGTTGCTGGATGCATCCAAAGAAAAACTTTGAAAGACCATCAGAAAGCTTGGAGAACTATTGTTCAAAAGCACTTTAAAAAAATAAGTGAAAGTCTGACTTCTTGGAACAAAATATAAAGAAAGGACTAATTTATGTGCCTGTCATTTGGCTAAAAATGTTTAAAATTCTACCATCTTTGGATGCATCCTTAATGAAACATGCTATAATTACCAGACAGAGCAGCACCTGCTCTGTCTGAAATACTGAAATCACTTATTTGCAAGACTACTAACATGCCATTAAACGAGATAATTAAAACAATCTTCATCTTCCTTTTATACTCCTTGTATATGTATATGTATATGTGTGTGTGTGTGTGTGTGTGTGTGTGAGAGAGAGAGAGAGAGAGAGAGAGAGAGAGAGAGAGTGAGTGAGTGAGTGAGTGAATGGTAAATGACAAATGACACACATTCAGTTTTCACTGCCCCATAGGTAGCTTGTAGTTATCTGGTCACTGTTAGAAGCCGATTTAACAAGCTCCCAGCAGATGGCGATGTTGGCCTTTCTAATGTTTAACTTAAAATCACCAATTCAACCAATTTCAGCCAGGTTTTGTAGATGGGTGGGAGTATGTCAAGTTCAGTAAGTTAATTAATGTGTATGGGACAGTAAAAGCTGACTTTTCCCATCGTGTTGACTCCTTCTGTAAAGTGGACAGCATGCTGTCTCCAGCCTTCTGCGGTGATGGTGACATTATTTTCAGGAGGACAGGAGAGAGGGGGTTGCGCAAAGCAATAGCGCACATAAATTAGCACCCACCCAATACACTCACTGACACCATCTTTTGTGAAGTCCCCATTTCAAATGACCTGACCCTCGTAAAAGTTATTGGCGGGGGTAGGCTACAATGTCTTTCTCAAGCTTTTGCTTTGCATACATATTACGTGGGTGGGAGTAAAGATGATTTTATATATTTATTTGTTTATTTATTGTTAAAGGACCCAACATTTTGTTTAAAGAAACATATATACTATGCAGTCTAGATGTCTTTATGTGGGAACACATCTGACACCCACCAAGCATTACAGCATGTCAAAAACAGGCGTTCCTGTGCTGCGTTCGCTTCCCCCTCGTAAATATTATGTCTTCTGGGTATGTACACTTCATGCGCTCCTTGTTTCAGGGGCGCCACCGTCGGGGGGCCCACTGGTGGTGGTGGGTGTGTGCGTGCGTGTGTGTGTTTGTGTGTGTGTGTGTGTGTGTGGGGGGGGTTGTCTGCCAAGACTGTCCTGTGTTGGTAATGCTTTTAATAATTATAATTATTTTCAGTGATGTCAACTTTAACTTTAATATTACGAAATTAACTAGGCATATAATTATTTTCTTTCACTCTTGTTTGCCATATTTTTCAAGTAACAGATATTTGACAACAGCATAATAAAACTGGAAATTCTGTGCTTGGTGTGCCACCGCAATACTTTTAGTCACCTCCACATAACCACCGCAATGAAAATATTCTGGAGGCACCCCTGTCTTGTTTGTTGTTGAATACTCGAGAGACGGACTTATATATAAGCAATTTTTTTTCACTTTGAGCTATTCTGCTATGTCTGTTTTGATTGTTGTTAGTGAGTTACAATTGTGAATTAAAACAACGAAGTAAACTACACCCTATAAAAACAGCAGTTATTCTGCGACATACACTGTTAATCCTGTTTAAAGGTAAAATAGCTGGGGTGTAATGCAAGACATACTTTTATCATCCTAAGCCATGCTGACTTACAATTAGTGGGGTGGCATTGACCCATAAGCGCTATTTCCGATCGACAGTGAAAGCGCCATCAGTTCTTTGCAGTTCTTCAAAGATGCAGCAGTTTAGTTCTCGGACGCAGTACGAGCTGATAACCTGCAGTTGGGATGTGTGTGTCTGAGCTGCATGTACCATGTGAAGAGACTAAACGAACGGATTAACCTGCATATTTTCAGCCAGAAACCACAGAAGAAAAACGGGTTTATTGAGGATTGTAGTCGCTGGAAGGAGAGAAGTTGGCGAATTCGGTACGTGGGCTACTTTTGATAACTTCACCAAATCTTAGCTAACTTAACGTTAGCTTTGGAAAGACACACTGCGTGGTTTATTTTATTGTTCGGTGGTTGCAGAGGGTAAAATAATAAAGTAATTGTCTTTGTGAAGCACGTCTCGAGCTGACAAATACTCAGTTATTCAGTTTCAGTAAAGACAAATGACCGAAACCGCCAGAGCGTTACAAAACATCTGCATGCCAATCTATTCTCCGTGTATATTATGACAGGGATGAGCTGTGGAGTTGGCTGTATACTCATATAACGCATTTCTTATAAAGAACCTCTTCGTCTTTAACTTTACATGAATTGCAGTTTCTGTTTAATATAATTTCACAGGACCTGAGGTGGGCGCGAGTTTCAGTCAGATAAGTTCTGTTTGTCTTTGACGCAAAACCCTCTCCGTTCAATGAACTTTGGTCAGCTGCTACAGTCTGTATTTTTTTTTCTCATTACAGACATTTTCCACTTTACCACGCTTATCCTGTGAGAAAAACTAGTCCTCCCTCTTCAGCTGAATCACTTGCCGTTTCCTCTTTCCTCGCATCCAATTTCCACCCCTACAGAGCGCATACTTGGCCCCAACCATCCTAATTGTTTCTTTTAATGAGCGCCCCAGTGAGACACAGGGAAGTTTTAAATGGTAGTTTAATGACTCGTCCCCACCAGCTGCTGAAGAATAAGAATGGGGCAAAAATCAATCAATTACCGCTGAAAAGTTCAATCTTCTGCCACTTTGACCTCACTTGACCTTTCAGACAATAACGAAGCAACTTTATTCCACTTAAATGTTGCCTCAGTGCGATGAACAGCACTCCCCCTTTAAGGTGGTCCAGACAGGAAACTGCTCAAGTGTGTCTTGGATCTCAGAGTTGGCCTCTAAATCCTTCTACCAGAGTCTCGGTATGCTGCAGCTGTGATAAAATTACCAGAGCTGCAGCTCCAAGGCTGGAGTCATCTATATAGAGGCCTTATTCTTTCTTTTGAGAGTCTCAGAAATCCCCATCTTTATTATTTAGCTATTCGTTGCTCATTTGATGCTGTTCTTAGCATTTTTTATATAGTCCTGAATTGCCTTAGCTCCTTTTTTTCCCTCTAAATTTCAGCTTAGATTAGACTGCAAGCATTAAAAGTTGTCTTTAAACAGAGACTAACAGCATTGTGTTTACTTGAAAGGGGAGACTTGAGTGCCACAAGAGATTTGGTATTCTAGACACCCAAGGGAGGTTGTCGTTGCAGTACTGACAAGCCTTCAAGAAGGCCCAATGGACCATTTGGCTTGCAAAAGAAGTGTAATGTACCTTTAAACGTGCACACTCCAGTTCTATTTGAAGACTTGTCTAATTTTACTCCTCAGTCCGGTCCTCTTCCTTCCAAACACTGCAGGACATTATGGAGGACTGCCTTCCCTCTGGTTGTCTACCATTTATAATTTTACAGAACTTGAAGTCTTCACTTGTCATTTGCACGTTAAGATGGCAGTTTCCAGCCTCGCACGCCAGGTATGCATTCTACGGTTATAGGTCTCAGGTGGGGAAGTGAAAATCGCTCATTCTCCTTTTCCACCACATTGGGAAACAATTATTCTCCCATTAAAGGCTATTTTTGCTAAATTGTACGCAGACCATATGGGCACAACTCTGTGGGTGTTCATTGAGATGGGTCACTTATCACCTCACTTAAGCCTCACGCTCACAAATGCAACAGAGTTAAAAGTAAGAGGCTGGGGGAAGGTTAGGGCAGTGTCTTTTTGTAAAGGTTGTGGATTTGATTGAGACAAACAGCGACCATTGGGGTGTATTGTTTTCTCTGGTGAATGAAAAGCTGGTCTTAAAAGTCTTAAAGCCTGTGTGTCAGGGGGCAAACTGCAGAAATAATGTGGGAAAGGGGGCACTCACATAAAGGCTATTTTTCAAGCGTTATGTTCTACAAGGATGGACTGGGTAAGAGAGGTCGTGCAAGATAAATATGGCACCCATGCTAGAATAATAAAGAGTCTGTCTCGGTTACCTCATTGAATCCCGGGCCGTTCCAGGTCAGATTTTTATTCGTTCCGAGCGTAAACATCCGTCCTGCCTGATGATAAAGAAATAAAGAAAATCCACCCCACCGTGACTGAGTAAAGACATCCCGAGGGGAACTTGTCATATTTTCACTTTCCCGTGGCCCGTGTTTGAGTACATGTTTTGTTCACCGTGATGCAAAAGAGAAGTATGAAAGAATTCTCTATTTATAGTTCCTCCTCCAATCAACTTGTTCTGCACCATGGGAAATTAATTTGTGTTGTTAATTGTCCCACAAAAGCCCAATTAAGGTCCCTTTTTTCATTCTGAATCCGACTTGTGCGTCATCATTTGGGAGTAGGACAACCTGTGCATGGAAGCTTTCTTTGGGGAGTGTTTTAAAAGCAGATGCAATCAAATAGTTGGCAGTATGATGTCATCTTCCTTGTATATGCCTGGAGAGACAGAGAAAGTGGCACATATCCCCAAGAGGAGAAGTATTGTTTTTTTTCTGATTTCCTCTGTAGACATGTTCTTTAGTCTCACTTCCACAAAACATCCATTAACGGTCAGTGATTTAAAAAAGAAGCTCCAGATAGATTGCTATCAGCCCCTAATATCAAACCAGAGATGTTGATTCAAGGTACACATTTGTCTGCGTGTTTTCAGACCACGCTGATGACATTTCCTATTTATTTGCACAAGTACTGCATGTTAGCCAGCATCTGTTCCCCTTAAATGTCAGTTTGTTTTGCTTAAAGAAAGGAATTTGGGTTCTTACTGCCGATCATACGGATCACTGTAAAGCGTGCCATTTAGAGGAACATTTCTTCAGACCAGTTTATCAGCTGGTCTAAAGAAATGATCCGTTGCAGGTTTTTCTTTTAATAACTGTCAGCCTGGCTCTTGTGGCATCTGTCTTCAATTAAGGGGCAAGTTGCAAATTCCCATATGGGAGGTTCATGCTGTGGTTAGGGCAGTCATCAGCTGTGGGAACCAAATGTTCTCCGTTTGTGTGAAATGACAACTAGTTCAAGCACAGGTGGTCAGTTTGGCATGAATGTTGGGCGTGTGTTTCATGTTTTTGTTTGGACTCGAAATTTGTCCACTGTCTCTCCCTAGGAAAACAAGGATTTGGATTTGCCATATGTCAGCAAATGTAGGTAAAAGTTAATGAGTTACAATTGATGATACTGTCCAGATGTTCTAAGATTAAGTTAGAGTGTCCTGTTAGGCATCTTAAAACTTACAGTTCAAAGCCACTGTTCTACAGCTACAATCAGCCTTATATAAGACATTTTTAAGACCCAGACGTCTGCACTGTATCTAGGTTTGAGCTCATTATTCCCAGTCTAGCCTCTGATTGACAAAAGACAGATTAACATAGTTTTGGTCCGGTCTTTTGGCAAGGTTAGCTCAGAGGTCATAGTAGGTGGGATTATCAGAGGATTTTATTAGTTCACTGGTCAATGGGACAAGTTCAAAGCCTGTTTCTCAGCATCAGTACTGTGTTTTTGTATATTAACCCAGCACTTGAAAATCAATCGGCCGAGCTTAGTCAAAGGTCAAATTTATTGAGTTTTTGCAGTGTTTGATACCAGTTGTGCAAGGCAACACAATAGAACTCATATGTTGGTTCGGTGTCACTTTCTAATCTCAGGAATATTAAAAATAATTATTAAGTATTTTTACATTGTTTTATTTAAATATTCATTTTAATCATTTTATGTTAACAATAAAAACTGGTGTTGCTTGTTAATTTCAGAATGCATTTACATCTGTACTTGCTAGCTACAGTTTTCTTACCTTTTGTTGCAGAACCTACATGGTGTAAATTAATAAGATATTTTAAAGCCATGCATTAGTCTTTATCATGTACTGTGTGCATGCATTCTTGCATCTGTGTTTTCCCGCCATTGCAAAAGACATTGTGTAAAAGTGCTACCAGTGGTGTAACACTGCACAGGATATGCTTAGGTAATTAAGTAAACGTAAAACAAAACCTACATGTAACTTTTTAAAGGAGGATTTTTTTTTTCTCATTACATACTTGTCCTAGTTCATTCTGGGATTCTTAAATAATAATAAGAATTATGTGTCATAATCTTTTGTTGTGGCTTTTTTTTTTTGGGGGGGGGGGGGGGGGGGGGTGTTCCCAAACAGTCTTTACTTTATGCCAGCCAGTGGTTGCAGGGACCCCACAATGTAGCAGTGATCTTAATAGATCGAGCTCAGTGACTTTTCTTTTTACATTCCTGCACATCTTAATTGGTGAACCTCCTGGCAGCGGGCTCCGTTTGGCCTCGGCTGGCTTGGCTGTCAACTCTGCACAGTGGCCAGCAGATGAACTATGAACAATGCCCATCCTAATCCCCGAAGAATTCCTATTCCTCTGATCTAGCTGGACCAAGAATGTGATGCTTAAAAGGCCGGAGGCTCACCAGGAATCACAGAGAGACAAGTTCTCATGCACTGTGTTAATTTGCTGTAAGGAGACTGAGAGGCAGCGATGTGAGAAACTGGCAGCACAGTGGCTCTGGAAAGGACATGGCTCATTATTAAGAACACAGCAGCCTGGCATAAGGGATAAAGAACAAATATTTACCACCAAGGGAGAACCTGTAATCTCACTAGACAGTTATATTTGTAATAAAAGATTATTTTGATTTGATGTGTTCTGTTTACAAGAGGTCAACAATCAGACGAAAGGCGAGGTGGCTAAAATCTCCTTTTTCCATACAGCGGATGAACCGAGACTCCACACCAGTGCCTGATAAAATGGTTTGAACTGTGAAATATGCAAATGCTCCAGTGGAATCCAAGAATAAAAACATGGTGCTGAAAATGAGCATAATGAGTCCACTTTAAGGATGTAGAATCAATACTCATATCACTTGAATCCTGTAGCGTTAACTTAGTTGTGGCGAGCTGTCTTATGTCCATGTTCAGTGGTTTCTTACACTATTTAGCATGAGCTCCTGATCCTCTGCATACCAAAACCTTTACAGCCACTTTGCATTATCCAGGGGCTAACATGAGCCAACACAGAGCTGTAAGCAGGGAATGGAAAATTTCTGTGTTTTATTCAGTAATAGCTCAGTAAGCTATGTCTAGTCAAGAAAGAAGAGCCACATGACACAAGAATGACTCTGTAAAGAAACAAAGCATTTTTCTCAATTACAGCTCAGTCCAGTGAATCTAATTAATATTACCTTTTAATATTATGCTTTGTCTTGCTGTGAAATGCCTCTATTCTCTTTTGACCCTTCACATTTTCTCTTGTGTGCACCAGAGGCCCGCGTGCCATGCCAGAGGGGACCCATTCTGCTCTCCACCAGGGCCCAATGGGGGAAGGTAAATATATATATTTTATATGACCTAAGCGCTGGTGATTGCTGTCTATAAAGTGACTAGTTTCATGATATAGGGTTTTAATATGTTGGTTTATTCCTGCTGGTATATCTGGTTACCCAGGACACTGTGCTAACATAACACAGCAGTACAGCTGAGGTGAATGTAAAATACTGGAAATAGAAGAATAGAGGAAATGTAGAGGCTTTGAGAGCCACAGCTGAGAGAGCAATGAACTCTCCTCCTACACTCCTGGCTGGTAGAGAGCCTCTTTGTGTGGATGTGGATCTTGGCCAACCCCCTTCATACAGCTGAAACCCCTGAACACTTGCATATCAAACCCGAATGTGTCTCAGGCAGCCAAGATGGGTAGTCTAGCCAGTAGTGCTGACCTTATATACTGGGGACCACTAATATTACATATTATTTTAGTGTTCATTATCTTTAGTCACAGAGCCACAACATAGACATAGGGCCTCTTTGTATCTGCCTGCTCTGTCCTTCAGTCCTCCACCACCCCCACACCTCTCCTCTCTCCTCTACTGAACACATTTGGTGCTGGATTTTCACTGTTGCTGAAGACTACCAATGCATAAATGGTGGCCTTTCCCCCCCCTACGCCTATTCCACTGATTCAGCTTTGGCGAGAAGGAGACATGTGCCGCCCTCCATGAATTATGTGTCTGTTTCCTCAAAATGTCACTCTGCACCAAGTAAATGTCCTCACATTTTTTTATTTTTTTATTTTTTTTATTGCCCATGTGACTCGTACATAATCATCCTGGCAGTAAAGCCCACTTGCGGTTAAATCCTTTTCAGCTGGAGTTAAAGTGTGACTGACCTGCCCCCCTGCTGTGTGGATGGATGGATGGTGATTAAGGGGCAGGGCAGCTGGTAATGTGCTTGCTGTGGAAGGTGATGATTGGATGTGGTTAACAGGCTGGAGGAATGCATGTGGTGAAAGGAAGACCTGTCTCTTCAAGGTAAACAATAAAAAGGCTGTGGTTACAGTCCAGCTCTGGTGTCTCTAAAAGGTCAGAGGATTTTGAAGTGAAAAGAGGGCGTTTTTATTGCCACTTGCAGGTTTTGGATAGGGGCCATGTAATATTGCACATAATAATGATCAAGCAAGGTGCTTTTTTTTTTTTTCTCCCCCAGACAAATTTAAGGATGTAGGGTAACTTATATAGTGCCCCTAATCATTTTTGTAAAAATGTACCTTTCATTACTGCGTTAGAATGTGAAACTGCACAGTTGCAACCCTTGTAGCCTGAGGACAGGTGTAATCCATATATTCTGACATTTCAAAAAAAGAAAAATATGTGTCTAATCTGTGACAAGGTTCATCCAGGCATTAACAGGCCTGAGGCTGCATGAAATGACTCTCTCAAAGATAAGGGTTCCCCGTGACCTACTTAACCCAAGCAGGAATGTAGCTGCGTGTGCAGAATGTACAGCTTTGAAGGGGTTCTAGGGGGACGGATGGATCATCTCCATTCACTGCAGCTTTTCCAGACCAGTGGGCATAGGGTTGTGGACATAGATAGATGATGGCAGGGATGGCTACATCTCTGAGTGGGCTTGTTAATGGAGCTCCTGGACTGGAACTCTTTCTCTACCTAATTGTCTGTAGCGGAAATCACATGGAGTCTCAGGTGAGCCTGCCACAACTCCTGTTCTGCATCGATTTGAACTCGGACTGAAATCCCAGACGGCGCCTCGTCCTGTATGTCAGCACAAATGTTGCATATATCTGTGCAAATCAATTATATACAATGCAAACTAATTCATAGAGAATTGTTTTTGTTTTTTTGCTCCTTACAAGACTTAAATAAATTATTTTACATCCTCTCACAATGGCATCCCTTCTATAGAGCTCTTTCAGTGGATTACCCACATCAGCTAAAGGTTCACAGCAGTGCTTGTTCCAGTTAGATGGCCTCTATGAATCTCATTTGAATCTATAAAACCCTCCATCAACTTCCTTTTCGCACTTTACAGTCAGTTGACAACCTAAAGGCCATTTTATATATAATATTCTAATCACCCTGCAGACATCGAGCTATGCTGTAATGTTATTGTAAAAGACTTTATGTAATAAATATAGTAAAGGATTTTTTTTTTTTTTTAAAAACTCTTTAAGCATGAGAAAACCTTTGCTTGTGTCATATTTAGTGATCTACACAAAGACAGAGAACTTGGTGTCGTAACAAGATTCTTTATTTGAGCGCAAAGTAACACAACTTTACTGGAGCCTAAATGCCAAGAAAAAACACCACCACACCCTTTATAAAACTGCATGTGATAAACGGCTTCATGTGAAGTAAATGAACGGTTCCCCTCTGACCTCTCCTCTCCACGCCGCACACAGCTGTGCCGACACAAGCCCGTGTGGACTCGGCAGCTGGGCGCTAACAGGACAGCAGTTTGGCTGTAGATTGTCAAATTGGTGGTAAAGTTTACAATGGGCTCACACCTCAGGGGCCCAGAAGTGTGTGTTGTCCAGAGGAAATGATTTGAGTGGATCCAGAGCTTGGTGTGTGTGTGCCTGAAGAGGTCTTGGAGGTGGGGGGGCTTGTTGATGGAGGAGTTTCTTAAGTGGATCATCACATGCCTATGCACTGAGGTCAGCTGGCACGGCTGGATCCTTTAGGAGCCTGCGTCGAGCACAGAGGAGTTTTAGAAGATTACATTTAAGATTGTTTTGTTTTTCTGACAGGAGGTTTTGTCCTTTTCACTTTTTAAGACATCTCCAGTGCTGAAATGTCAGTTTAATTCTGATAAAGTCAAAATAATACAGATGTATCTTAATGTTTCATGTTACAGACAGTAAATGGGAGACTTTTAGTTTCACTTTTGAACACCATAATTCCCCCCTAAAACTCCTCAGTACAACAGTTTGACCTTGGCTGCCAGTGAGGAATGCAGGTTCAGCTTGTGTATGTGTATTCGGCCTATGTTGTTCACTGCGGTTTATTTACCGACCTTCAGGCTAATTATTAACGCAACATTAAAAGTTCCGTGTCGGGCGGTGTTAATCAAATCATATGAAGGACTGCTTACAGCAGAAAACCTTTGACGTGACCTTTTTTATTTTTTCTGTCAGGGAATACAAAATCAAACCAGGCCATTGGTTTCAGTGTCTAATCACCTCAGTTCTGACTCATGCTGTTTGATAATGGTCTGTGAAGACTCCAGGCCTAATCCTCTGAGGCACCCTCACATCCTCCTGTGGGGCAGCCATTCACCGGGGCCAGGTGGGGAGGAGTTTTTCCCAAGGAAATCGGTGTAAGACTCCCTCCCTGTCTCCCAGCTGCCACTGGGGGAAGGACTTCATTGCCAGAGGTTGTGAAGGGGTGTTGGACGAGGAAGCTCGGAGTGGATCTTGAGTGGCGGAAGGGTTTTATTGAGATGTAGGGAGATTTCCTCTTATCTCCTGAGAGAAACATGGCCCCACACACTGTTCTCGTGGCTCTGAAGAATCAGTTAGCAGATTAGCAGTAGTCTAGAGCTGAGGCCTCCGCTATGGAAAAAGGATTTGTAGTTGGTGAGGCAACCAGTTTTTAACTAGGGGTTTTTACCAGGATACAATGCCATGGTAATTTAGACTATAAACCTAACCTGGTCTGAAGGAGATTATGGTGTTTTTTGTCAGCTTCTGTCTTTTGTTTAAGCTTTTTTCTTGTGCAGGCTTTAGTCTTCCTTTTAGACATTAATATTGATGTGTTTAGCTTTGATTTTTAGGTAGATTATCTTTGTTTTTCTGTTTTTATTGCACAGCAACAAGAACAAGAAAAGGAGTTGATGTAAAATCAAGTATGCTAATCTTCACTTCCTCTGCATATCCTACATACATTTTAGTGCCTCTCACAAGCACTAAGTATTAAAGGCATCTTTAAGCAATATCAATCTGCAATAATCTAATGATTCATAGATTTCTGACAGTTAAAGTAAAACAGACTCGTTGCTGCTACAGTACATGGACCAGTTGTGCTCATGGGTGCAGTTTCCTGCTTTATTCACACTTCAAACAAGTTGAAACTTATATAGACTCTGTACAATGAAATTGCCTGCTTCTGATATGACTGAGTTACAAACTTGTTTTCTTTCCTTTTAGTTAAGAATTAAGTAATAATACCTAAATCTCTAAAGCAATAAGAACATTGATTAGGGTGAGTATAGCCAGATAATGGAAAAAAAGCTTTGTTTTCTTTATGGTATATACGTGAATACAAACTGCTAATTGTGTTCTTTGCTTGACAGTGAATTCATTAATGAGCCAATTAGGAACTCTGCTTCTCCCAGCATGTTATAACTTGGCAAATGAAAGTGATAATAAAAACACAGTTACTGCATTGCTTTAAACAGCCAGGTTCTTTATAAATGACTAAAACAAACCCTTTATTCAGCAAGTTAAATTTCACTTACTGTCTCAGGTTACTATCACTTAATTGTCCTAAGTTGTCAGACGTAATGTTAACGACTGCGAGACAGAGGCTGAGTTATTCACAGGACGGCAGCTTTATCACCATCACTCATCCAGTTCCTGATAAGGCTGTAGAAATAGCACAAGGTGACTTTAGAGGTGATTCATTGTCTGCTGTGTTCAATTTATTGTCATTTAATACATGAGTCATTATGAATCAGGCAGGAGCGTCCAAGCAAAGTTTGGTAATAGAGCAGGCAGGGACTCGCTTTTTCTTTTGGATGGTTATCCACAGTGCTTTTCTAATCCCAGTAAAGGTACTCATGCAAATGACAGTGTCCACAGAAAGGAAACATTTAGAGGAGCTCAGGTGTTTCATAGTGGTCCGTGTGTGTAGTATTTTATCAATTTTCAAATGGTAAACGAAAGATGCTTTTCTAATGCTAAGTGCTTCTTTTTGCTTTCAAATAAGCATTTGCATGTGGAAAACAAATACAGGCTGTGTTCCTGTTTCTTTTCTCCTGATTTGCTTAGAAAACAAAAGGCCACAAGTCAGAGTGGGTAGTGCAGGAGGGACTTTAGCGCAAACCCTTTATTTTCAGGGACACATTAACAACGTTAGCTACACTTGGGGGATTCTTTTAACTTCAGCTAAAGTAGTCGGACAGGTGTGTCTCTTTGGGAGACATCTATTCTTTAAACACAAGACACGTACTCATTTATCACACTGAAAGTGTCGTCATAGGAGTTGTAGGGACTGAAGAGGAGATAGGAAATGTTGATTTATTGAAAAATTGGACTTTGCTATGTGGCTCTTACTGGCTTCAACACGTCTATCTATACGGTAAGCATTCAAATATTTCAATTTTTTTTAAAAAGTGTCTTGAAACAAATAATTGTAGACTTCTTGCTGCTTGTAATACGCTTGTAATATTTTCCATGGTGCAGTTTGTAACCTGCTCTGTAATCTTCTTCAGTCTTTAGCTGACATTGTTTTTCTTTTGCTGGTTTCCTCATATTTCAAGTCAAGCAGACGTTGCATTGTGCAATGCAACCTTTACAAAGAGTTTGTTTCTTCCTGTGTTGTTGAGTCCAGACAGATTACAGATATGCCGGGTGCATGGACAGAGGGTAGTTTTAGGTGTCCCAGAAATAAAAACCAGAGCTTTTCTTGGCTAGAATTTGCATGGGTATCATGCTGGTTTGCATGAACTGATGGATAAATGTGAGTCTCATCATCACTGGGTTGTGTAACTATTAACTTACGTCATTGTGGCATGCTGTGGCTTATGTTACCAGAGAAGGTGATAATATTTACCTGGGGGGAAAATAAATGTACTGAGATATGCCCGATCATGTCTGCAGAGCTTATTGCGAGAGCATCATACCAACAGTAACATCTGTACTTGGTATGTGTTTTTGACCGAGACTGGTAAATGTTTTATACAAGTGTATATATGGAGGAACTCATTGTTCCCTATACAGTAGCAGCTTCTGACAGATGAAGCTTGAGACTGAGGTGATCTTGTCTATGACAGCCTTTTAGAAAGTTAATAACCAGGTGCAGGGGTTTTCATTTCAATGTTTCCCTTCAACCCTCGCATCATCCTATTAGGGACTGCATGTCACTCATATCATCATAATGTCAGAGGCAGATGAGTTTATGAACTGTGCATTTGTTAACTGTCTGATAAGCTTGGGCTGAAATGGAAACAGACTTCTTTAGTTCTAAACTGATTAGACACAGAGCGCCTCTGTAAGCAAATGCTGTCTCTTTTCAGTAATGACGGAGACTGAAAATATACCATTAAGTTTGAGGAATGATTGTCTTCAAATGTCTCATTATTTGAGCTGCAGCTTTTTAAATTTAAGGAATACCTCCCTTGTTACAGATTGTATTAAAACACAGTTGAACTGCATTCAGTTGTCCACTGCAGAGGATTCAAAGAGGCAGAGGAAAAAAAGGGAAGTCATGCTTGTAGCGTTAAAACACCTTTGTCTGTAAACGTTAACCTCGGCTTAACAGGCAAGAAGCTGGAATTTAAAGAATTACAATGACGGGGTTAGCTTTTTTCCATTTTAGGCTACAAGAGTCTGACCTATTTTAATCCATTAAGAATTGCACAGTCTCGACTCTTTGGCTTGTTGAAGTTAAGAGACTTTTTGAAATGTAGTCCAAATACTACACTATCTCAAACTCTAGCCTTGACTTGGTTAATGTTTATCTCAGTAAGGCACCAGCTGTATTGATGCTCAGCTGGAACAAAGGAAAGTGTTGTGCTGTAGTTGAGGTAGAACACTTTGTGAAACTGTGGCGTGTGAATGGCAAAATTACACTTGTGGCTTGGCTGCAATAATTTTTTTTCTGGACCATACACTTAAGCTCCCTTATACTTAACATTCCCCACCAGCATTCTGTATAATCTGTGGTTTAACAGGTCTGTCCACTGAGTTGTTTAAAATGAAGAGACAGGCAATGAAGACTGTAAATGAATGCAATTATGCTAATTATACATTATAGGTAGGCAGGGTGTCAAGTTTGTAATGTATGGCTAAAAAGGAAAATTGACCTCGGCTTGCATGCATCACCTATGTTAAAATGGATGCAACCCTTTGATCTGCTCCTTATTTACACACGGTGCGTCTCTGTGACACTTTCCACTTTAATATACAGTATATTATTACCTCTGTCAATGAAATTGGTTCTGTCTTTCTTAACAGGATCGCTGAAATGGTTATGAATGTATTCTCATGAAGGTTTCATCAGAAATGGAACTTGGCCCACCTTAGAGATCCACATTTACTGCGTTTTCCTTACATTTCCTCCCTGATGTTTAAAACTTACACTTAAAAATTGAGTTGGCACGCAAAAATGTTTGAAAGTGTGAAAGCTTGTCTACCTTAGCTAGTTAAGTTTTTTAGAAAGCATCTATTTAAACTAGTGCTCACAGCCTCTGCTGTGGTGGTTTCTATTTAATGACTTTTCCCTGCAGGTGTTGCCAAAACATCACTGACATTTGGGCCTGAACCAAATACTCATCTAAAACACTGCACCGTATGGATGCTTTGATCTGTTTGCAGTACATTTGTAAGTTGTTTCTTTAATTGAAATCTTGTGTATTTATTCTTTAAAAGGCTTAATTTAAATGGCAGACACTTGTAAAGCGCTCCACATCTGACAACAGAGTGCCACAGTAATGGGAACGGCTTTGCCACTGTGGCTACGGATCCCTCAGAGATTAGTAATAAATATTTGCACATGCTGAAGAGACTATGTGGCACCAAGCAAGACCAGACACTCTCCTTTTACACTGTCTGCATGATGGTTTTTCTTATTACTTAGGATATATAGAGGGAGAGATGATGTAAATGGAAATGTTACAGAGGATGCAGACTACACTGGCTTGGCTTTTGTCATCTTTTTGACAGGCTGACTGGAAACCTTTTGCACTGAGTCACACAGGAGTACACATTGGGCTTATCTTAGATCAGCAGGTCATTTACATTCCTCTGCTCAGCCTCTTTCGGCATAGGTGGTGTTTGGTCCTCCAGTTTTAACCTAAAACATGTGGTAAGTGGTATCACCTACTGATAGCTCATGCACGCTCCAATCTGCAGATAAGTTCAGAGTATTCTTACAATGCCGCTGTTTACCTTATAATGCAGTTTACTCATGCATGTCTTGTTTTGTCACTATGGTTGTGCAAAACTAGGTGAGGGAGTTGGGTTTTAGCCTATCTTTAGTTCACATTGTGTTGTTCCTCTTCCTCCTTTTAACTTGGCAGTGTTTGCAGCCTGCTACAGAGAGGCTTTATTATAGAGGGATATTGGGTGGGAGGAAGAAATGGAAAGAGGAAGGGAGTTTCACATGCCTCACAGAGCAAGGCTCAAAACCAAAAGTACCGACAGAAGCGGCAAAGGAAGCAGATGCCTAATTCATAGCAGTGTATTGAGTGTAATAGCTCACCACTACACTCCCCTTACACCATCAACCCTGTGATTTGTCACAGAGTGTAAACAGAGCTTTCTCTAGCGGTCACCTCGTGCTTGCCAGCCCATCTGTTTCTCCCAGTGAGGTTTTGCATGGGAACGGTGTCAGTGGGAAGGCTTGGTGCGGATTGTAGATGTAGTATGAACAACATGAGCTCACTACTGAGTCATGGAAAGTTTCAAGATGCAAAGGAGGCGCGTCTGTGTGTGTCTGAATAAACCAAAGGTAGCTTGACTTTTCAAGTGAAACCGATCCAGCTGCACATCACTTCATAAATCACTAACTTTATGTTCTTCCCATGCTCTGAGATGAAATGCTTGACTTGCTTAATATTATTTCTTCCAAGCAGAACTGTAAAAGGTTTCATGTTCTGTGCTGGGAAATAAGTGAAAGCTGAATCAGCATGGTTGCAACATATTTTTGTTTCTAAACCTTGGGATTATCTTGCATCTGTTGTTGCACATCTACTGATGGAGATATGTAAGTTGACGCTTGTCATCACTCATGTAGAACAGAAAGAAATTTTCAAGCTCGTGACATAAGTGGCTTTTTTTGGGTGGGTTGTATCGGCACCATATTATGCTTTCCATCCACGCGCAATATGACCCAAGACATTAATTATCACTTGATGATTTGCTCAGTGTTGGTTCGTGCCTCCGTAGATTTCCATTTATTAGTCTGGAGTTGAACTGCTTGACAAAGCTGTGTTTCTTTAGCTTGGCAAACTGTTTTGACCTCTTTACTCTCTAAATATTTAAGGAAATGGAGCTCTCTGCACAGTGGCCATTCTCACCCTGCTATGATTTCATATGTTTAGGAAACGTTTGTGAGGAAAATTCCCCATCTGGCCAGGAAGAATGTGAAACTGAATATGGATTCCAGTTCTCTTAAATTCAGTCATGGTTCTATAAAGACGCATAAACAAAGCTCCTGGTCCCCTTACACCCTTTTTTTTTTTTCCTCATGAGTTTTTCCCCTCTCTGTTTTTCCAAAGTTCAGTCTTCAATAGTCAGGAGAGCGAGCAAACGGCTGGGCTTTTCATATAATATGTGGCGTTGTAATTGGGCCGTGTCAGTAATGATCTGAGTGAGGCCTTTTACTGTAAGCCACTCCTCTGTCTTAGTCTGGGAGTGGAAACAGAGTTATGTATTGATTCCTGGATAGTAGTCTGTTCAGTGTTACTTAAACATTCATTGATTTACTTTTATCTAACATTGTCCAAAAATGGGACTCATGCAGTTGGATCCTTCTTTATTCACTTCCTTTATGATGATCTGTTTTGTGACATATTGTCTAAGGTAATTGTCATGAATGTCTGTTACTGAAACAGCGTTTTTATGGCTTAGAAAGCTGCATGTATGAGAAGGCGAAATATAACGACTAATGAGGAATATCGATGCTGTACATGCCATTAGTAGCTGCATTGAATCCCTATAAGGCCTATGCTGTTGTGGGTGACATCACTGTTTTTTATTTCCCTTTTTACCCTGGTGTGTCTGCAAAGCTCTACAATAATGAGCTAAATTCAAGCTAATGCATACTAAAGACCAGTTACTTGTTACTGAACTGCAGAAAAGAGAAGCAGAAGGCTTGGTTCTGTAGATTGATTATAAACTGTCAAAATAAGAAAACTGTGCACGCCTACAATGGAAAAATGCCATCTATTGCAGGAGCATTGCGGGGAAGCCATATACACTTACAGTGTATTGAAGTATGTTTATGGAGGCATTGTTCTTGTGCTAATAATTACTCTGCATTTACACTGCACTGCTAAACAGACTTACCATAGTGGTTTCACATAGTTGTGGCTATATCATAGATTTAACTGTATTATAGCTTGAGCTTTAAGACAAGTGGGAGCCAGCAGTAAACAGTTGGTTACAGGGCAGCATCCATGCATCTAAATGCATGAAAATGTTAGAATCCTATCAATAAAGGTAAAAAGTTGCACATTAGAATATTCCAATGTCCCTTAACCAAAACAATAATAATCGAGCATACATTATAGATGAAGACCCTTTTAATTTTTGACATTGTCTGCTTTTTGCTTAGAGGTTTTACTTTTTTAAATTTCTCAAATTTATGTCAATGTTTCTCTCACCTGTTCCAGAATCTCCTCAGCTGTCCTCACCCCTCTCCAACAGTGACCATGTCCAGGGAGGCCTCGATTTGGGTCCATACTATTGCGGCCAGGTATGCATGGAGCCACTGGATGGAGAGGGTGAACGTCCAGTGAGCCTGGTGTCCTCCCTGTCCTCTGGTTCATCCCGTGATAGTCACAGTCTTTTCGGGAGCACAGCAGTCCTTCCTTCCTCCACCACACCGCCTATTCCAAGTGAAGAGGACATAGATTTGGAGCTGAGCCCAGCTGAAGGCACCAGAGAGCAGGCTGGGAACCAGAGTCCCACCCTTTCAGGTTCTAGACATCGCTGGCAGGAACAGCTGGAGGCCAGGTTGATCACCAGCCAGTGGAATAACAACAACGGCACGGCCAACAGGAAAGCGACTGGTGAAATACTTCACATCCCCTGTTCGCCTGTCGTCGCAGATGCCATGGCGCCCAACCCAAAGCTGACCTATGTGGACCGGGTTGTCATGGAGATCATGGAGACGGAGCGCATGTACGTCAAAGATCTGCGCAGCATCGTAGAGGTGAGTGGATGTCAGGGTTTTTCCCCTTAAGCCAAGTATTCAGATTGAGCAACGATTTTAAATTATAGCCACTAAATCATCTGAACTTAAAGCTCATATTTGATTTGGATTAACATGCAGCTATGACCTAATGTCTGCATCACTTTTTAGTGGCGATTTGATGAATTTGAGCAGCCAGGAACCAAAACACGGACAACTGAGTCAGTGACTGTTGAAAGCAAATAATGCCTACTATGTTCCCTACAAATAGGTCTGGTACTTGAACAGGATCCATTCTGATTTTCCTCTTTTCCAAACAAATCAGCCAGTTGACAAAAAATGTGCCAGACATCTGGCAGCGGACTGCTTTGTTTAGAGATTTCTAGTTCATAGAAAGGAGCACCGTTAAACAGTTTATGGTCGAGTTTTAGTGTTTTGTATAAACTATTCTGTATATTTACAGTGCAGTGAAGGCTTACAGCCTGGGATTATGTAGTATGCTCATATGTGGAGTCAGAGTGGGAAACAGTGCAGGTCTTTCATGGCAGCAGGAATCTTCGGCTGTGTGATCTTGGTTAAAGATAGTCGAAACTTCATCTCAAAGATGTGAAGCGTGGAAAATGAGCCAGGGATGATTTTACCACTCAGCAGGCCACTTACGTCTTATCACTCTTTCTACCTTTGTAGTCTGGAAGCAGCTTCCAGACAGAAATCTCCCCAGTTCTCAGTTTGTCCTGGTTGGGAAAAAAACACAAAAAAACAGGAGCAGTGTGTTACTGTGTCACTGCACGGACTGTAATGCCTTTAACAGGTGAGCCATTTCTGACACTGAATGGCAGTAAAACAGTTAGCGCCTCCTCACTTTGCTCCAGACTGTGTCTGGCGTCTTGCATTTACTGTGGGAGGGAGTGCTGCCCCTGCTGTAGCTTAAATAATGACGTGCTCTTGACAAACACTTCCAGGACCTTAAACTCTTTCAGTTGACAGGAGCAGAGCCAGTGAGACAGACTGCTGCAAGATCTAGCCTAGTCTGAAGTGTCAGGCCTCCCCAGCCAACACAAATATCTCTATCTTTGCACCAACAGAAGAAATAACACACATGTGAAAAGAGCGTGGGAAAATAGTCATTCCATGATTACAGTATTGCTTCACTTACTTTTTTTTTTTTTAATCCTATTCTTTACTCAAAGCCTTGGATTCGACAGGCCCATAACACTTCTTTGGCATTGTTGATTTCATGCTAAATCAAAAGCTCTTGCCTCATACTGGCACGCAGCTGTTACACATGTACATCTTTGCTTTTTATCTTGCCATTTATCTCTCTGACCCTTAAAGCCATCACTCTACTGTTCTTTCATAGATCATTTTTAGAACAGCTGTTTGACCCCGGCTGGTTTCACATAGCCAAATATATTCACAACACTTGTCCAGAACACACCCAGAAAGATCTTTCAGCATTTTATTCGTAAATGTGAAAATTAGTGATTCAAACAATGAGTGTTGCAATTAAATGTAGGTGTTCCTGTTCTATTAGCAAGAAAAGGCAGCTTCTAGCACTATAAGCTGCAGATGGCATTCACTAAATGAAATCTCACAGCACTCTGTCGGCTCAGAGTGAGCATTGCTATTGCAGCACAGGAATTCTCCATCAGTGGTGTGCAGCAGTTCATTCAGTAGTGTGATGTGATGACTGTTCTCCTAATCTGTGCTGTCCAGCAAGCCTGCTAAGTATGTCTGTATTTACACCACATCATCAGGGAGGCTTTGCCGTGTGCGCACAAGCTGTTTACTGGTATGCTCCGTATTTAGTAAATGCTTATGTCTGTGTTTCACTATCGTTAATTCTTCCCTTCGCCTGTTTTGAGTTGTTTTCTTTCCACACGAGTGTGTAATTGACAGAAAAAAAGGGTAATCAGCCAGATGTTGGCATGTTTGGCTTTAGTACTTTTTGATATTTTTAACTAGTTTGAATACTTTTTATGTCCAGAGGGAATCAGGTTCTGGGAGGGGAACAGGCTGTACTGATGTTTCTAGAATGGGTACTGCAGAGCTTCTTTCACGGAGTCACGTTGCTCCCTGGTCCACAGAACAAGTCCTTAAAAGGATCCTTGAACTGTCTCATAACTGATTTATGAAATAATAATCCTGCTTCTGTAGCTCGGGAAGATCTGATACCCCACTTGTCTTTTTACACACATTAGAAGAAATGTTATAGCCCTAAAACTGCAGCAATCAGCTGCACTAAACAAATGTCATCATCACTCAGTGCAGAGGAAGTAAGAAGGCTATGAGAGGAAAAAGTATATGCATGTTCCCTCTGCTGGCAGGAATTTGGAAGTGCATGTCTCTTTCTTAACCATAAACATGTAACCACATTTTAAGGAGTTTTTAGATATAACTTCCCCTCTTTACTGTTTTTTCAGGATTACTTGGCTCATATTATCGATATAGGCAACCTTCCCATACGGCCAGAACAAGTGTGTGCTCTTTTGGAAACATAGAGGACATCTACGAGTTCAACAGGTACATATAACAAGTCTGTTTTGGGTATTTTTATGCAGTCATTATGTGCAAGGAATGTTTTGTACACTTTCATTATGCTATTGGATAATGGAGCATTTCATGAAAGTTAAAAATGGCTGATCCTTGATGAATTTTTCTTCACATGCTGCTTATATTTTATTGAGTCACTCAAACCGGATGCAGGGAAAACAAAGGAACAGCTCGCACAGCAGTAAAGACCCGACTGCAAATATCCGAAAGCCGCGGAAATAGAGGTGCAGCTGGCTTTACATTTCGACATCTTATGTCAGCAAGTGTTCGCTGCTGACCGCGCTTGCCTGCCAAAACACACATTAACATTCCTCTCTCCTCTCATAGCGAGGAGCCTCCCTGGTAATGCCCTGGTAATGCCAAAGCTATTATAAAGAAGGCTGCAGTAGTTATTGCATCTTAATCAGAGTCTAATTTTACAGATTTGTAATTGATGTTGTGCCATTGTATCGAGGCCTGACTTGCACTACATTGTGAGGGCTTTGCTTTCGCAATATATAAACAGTGATATTAACTTTAATCTTTTTTTTTTCTTTTTTTTCTTTTTTGATATTAACTTTAATCATAGTATCGCTTTGGTGGATAAATCCTTATATCAGCTTTAGCACTAGTGCCATATGTTTATGTATATGTGCAAAAGGGGGAAACCAGCTTTTATTTTTCTGGATGAACGATATACAGAAATTCTGCTTACTTTGGATGCTGTACTGCACATACTGTAAAAAAGAAACCAGAATCTAACAGTTATTTACTTTGCTGTAGTCCAGTCTCTTGCTTAGCTTTGCCATATTCTGAAAGTCATAAACTCTTATTTGACATTGGGAGTTACTGATAAACAGTCTTTATCTCATCCAAGAATCTACTTCTTTGAGGCACTTAACATTCTCTAAGCAGTAAATATTGTTAACCAAGCAATCATGTGGTGTGAACAAATATTGACACTGTGCACATAATAAATCTTAACACTTTTCTCATTGAGCCAAGAACACGCTGGCACATTTCTTTGAAGTCAGTTTCAGTCAAAGATTTGCGGCACTTGAAAATGCATTGTGCTGCGTGCATTAAAAATACTTCATACAGAGGACTTGTGATGATTAGTGATGACTTTTTTTTCCAACAGTTTTCCATTGTAATTGAACATTGAAGTACATTTTCAGCACTAGAGAAATGAGTCATACTGCAGTAAGCGCCTGTATTTATTTTATTTATTTTTACTGAGTTGGTGTTACAGCTTGTAAAAGTTTAAACTACAACTCAGGTTTTGTTTTGTGACCTGAATAAAACCCATTTTTGATTGGACTGGCGTTGTATTCTCAATCCAGATATGTATACACTCACCTGTTTAACAGTGTATGGCTCCCTCTACTGGTATTTTCTTCCCCTCTAAGAAAGATCAAAAACTCCTTGAGGTTCAAGTCATTATGTATTAAGTTCTTGCTGGTTACCACTACCCTATTCCTTAATAGTTGTTAATTAATCACGGTTTCAGTGTTCCCGATTGACAATCATCTATCACATATTGTTGTTTCCTACATTTCAGTGAGTTGCTGGAGTCTTTGGACATGTGTGAAAATGATCCCGTGGCTATCGCTCAGTGTTTTGTAAATAAGGTAAGCACAATAATCTTGCACTAATTAAAGCAATATCAGCTCCCCAAGCAATGCACATAAGTATATTTATGACTGGTCTGTGTTTCACCAGAGTGAATACTTTGAAATCTACACCCAGTATTGCACCAACTATCCCAAGTGAGTAGCTAAGACGAGATGTTCTTCTCATATATTTAATTTTTTTTATTTTCCTGTTTTGGTGTGGAATGCTTT